>NC_061515.1:20625000-22012500 GCF_022379125.1 Scophthalmus maximus | reverse complement strand
ACAGGATTAGATAATACTCTTGAGATATCTGAGATCAGATGACTTTTCCTTTGTATCTGAGATCAAATGACTTGTCCTTTATGCGCCAGTCTATATTTCCCTTGTGTCATTCTTTCTTTTCCTAATCATCTTCTTTCTTCCTCCTCTTCCTCTTCACCCCCCCCCCCCCTTTTTTGCTTCTCTTCATTTATCACATTTATTTGGCATTGAAACTGGACTCAATGTTGTATATTATTGGTTTTCTAATAGTTCACTGCTGTTTGCTGTAAAAGTCCACTATTTAGCCCCACCTGCAGTCCAGTGGTGGTATTACAACTACACAGGCTGTTAGGTTTTTAAAGATGGAAATTAAATATCAATTAGTATATACTGGTGGGCACAAAGTATTTATGCTATTAAAAAAAAAAGCTCCACAAAAGCTCCTAAACGGATGTTATGTGCATTTAATGGTCAAATTACCTAAGTGATAGTCAGAACATTTTTTTAATAGAAATCTGATATAGGAAAAGTTGTTAAGCCTCAAAAATAAGTCTTAAAAACTCCATTTAGCAACTCAGGGGTTGCCAGGTTTGTGTGCTTTTCTGCAAAATGTTAGTTCTTGTGATGAAGGGTGAAAGACTCGGATATGGGGGGATTCTCGACTGGGATCTGGCAACCCATCATCTTCAGCGGCTGTGGTGTTGATTTGGCGACGGACGGCGGTGAATCTGCAACTGTAAGTAGCAACAACAACATCAACAGTTTACAGGTTTCACACTGTCCTCACTGGACAACATGTTCACCGGTAGTTGATATAATATTTAAATTGCAGTGTTTTAAAGCGTTAGTTTGTGAGGCGAGTCAAGAGTCAAGGTCTGAAGCTACAGCTGAGCCAGACAACTTTTCATCTGTTTATAAGAAATTAAAAAGGAGAGACATCTTGCCATTATCTTATCATGACCTGCATCACTGCACATTTTAGGTTTCTTTCACAAGGACACTACTTTGCACTCTGTTTAAAATTAATAAAGCTTTTTATCGACTTATATATACTATAAAATCTGACGAACGTGAAGCCAATGCGGAAGTGACTGAAGCCTGTATTCTCTGGAATCACCAGCAGAGGGCGACTCGCCGGTTGCAAAAGGCAATAGAAGTCTATTATATGAGAAAATGATTCTACTTCTCACTTGATTTATAACGTCGGCAAACATTTTCCTGAAGAGTTTCTGGTCTCAATCGCTCATTTCAAGCCTTCTTCAGTGCAGCACGATGTTCATTATTGCACATTATGACAAGATTGAGATAATTTACAGTAAAAACTTAAGTCGGTGTATAAAGGTTCCAACATTCAAGAAGTCAAATCTGTCAGTGGTACATGTTATGCACAGTTTTTCCCATCTTTGTTTTTCCTCCCCTTTCTCCTGTTGTTGCTCTGCGTCACTGGCCCATTGTGGTTCACTTCATCTTCCCACAGACACCAGGCGTCCACAGTGACTCAAACCGTAAAAAGACCAATTCCAGATGCCTTGGCAAGACGTTGTGTCCCGTCCAGCTCTGACCGACAGCTAAGAAAAAGGCCCCGTCTGAGGAATAATTTAGTCCTGAGGGGCTGAGTGGCAATTTTCCCCACACACGCTCAGATCATCCAACAGGGATGCTGTAATGAAGCTTTAGATGGAGTCGATCTCTTCCAAGGTGACGGTTCACCCGGAAAAAAACATTGCTCACCGTGACTCTGCAAACACCCACGACTCGACTCACCCCTGTCCGACGGAATAACAGGAGTCTGACCACATCAAGGAGGTTTGCTCGCCATGAGGGGTCGAGTTGCCTTTATACGATTCGATTGCTTTGCTCCCGACATAACGCTGTCAGCCTCTGGTTGCCTCCCGAGCCTAATTTCTATCACTTGCCGCAACCTGTTGACATCGTGTTTACATTGCCTCCGGGCTCTGCCTCTCAGTTGCTTACACTTGACTCAAGCGCTCGGCCGCTCTCGGGATCTAAAACATGCTGTGTCGCCATCAGTGTTTCCATCCTTGCTAACAAAAGCCTTGCCAATCAGCGTCGGGAATTTGATTTTGTTTCCCTCTTGTTGCCTCGGTGCCGTCAGCGTGTCATTGTGTGCGTCACTGGCTGCTGTGTTATCACTGTAAATATTGTGCCGCTGCTATTTGCTTTCAGATCTCGTTGCCAATCGGTTACCGTCGGCGCCAAGCTCTCAGCATCTCATTGCGGTCGTCTTTTGTGTCTCGCCATTGGACGTTTCCATCGGGTCGTGTGCCTAACTGAACCCCAAGTGTCACATTGCCCCCGGCAACTCGCTGTATACGTTTTGTTGCGGTTGTTAACCTTTGAGGGTTTTTTCTTGTGCGTGTGCTTCATTGCTGTTCTTTCTGTCTCACTGACATGAGGTTCTTATTCTTGGAAAATATGGTCATGTTCTTACCCTTTAAATGTCTGAGTATCGTTGAACTGAATGAATATCTTCTGCCATCAGTGTGTTGTCGTCATCAACCTCTGCTTCTTGTCGCCCTTGGCCTCTCGTTGCTTACCTCGTTGCCGTCGGCTGTGACTTCAGCAACTTTTCATGCCATGCACTGACATCGGCTTCTGCCTTGCCGAACCGTCGTCAATTTCCGTGTCATGTAGCCGTCACCAACTTATTGCCACGTTGCTGTCAGTTGCAATCTGCTTGGATTTTGTTGCTGCCAGTGTCATCCATTTGTTGTTGCTCTCAGCAAATTGAATACAGTAACACTGTGTAGTGCGGCCTACGACTGACGCTGTCATTTTCCCTTGATGAATCAAGTGCCAAAAAAACTCCCACAAATGAAAATAATTGCTATTATTATCCATCTTTGATCCTCCTAAATCCATATGTCGCATCCCTTAAATATAGCTTTTCTTTTTTAAAATAAACTTCCCATCAATCAAAACACAATGGACTTCAATGTATCAAAAAAAAGTGTAAACTTTATTCTTATAAAAGTGTAAGTAAAACTCCTCAAGAGGAGATTTCAGAAGGAATATGTGTAAACAAAGATTTGAAAAACCCTTTCTACTTCCAAATTAAAATTTAAAAAAAGTGAAAATATGTTAGTACAAAAAAGAAAAACCAGAGAGAAAACTTCCCAGAATGGGTTGAACTCTCTCTGTCTAAATGTTTACACGTTTGGTATTATTGATTATTCCTCACAACTGATTCATAACAGTGTGGTACGTTAGTCTGACGCACGTCTGCAGTTAGTTAAAGAGCTTAAAATCTGATGACGACCGTGCCGGATGGGAAAAAATCACCAGCAGTTGAGAGTTAAGATGCCGGTAAACGTTTATCTGCTTCTGGTAAGTCGGTCAGTTTGGCCCCGCAGCCTCTCTCGTAAAATAAAGGACGGTTATTTTGCCGTAAAAAAATGACATTTGTCTGTTGGAGGAGTCGTAGGAGCTGTAAAAGTCTCAGAGAAACCAGCAGCATCTGTGTTTGGCAGGTGGAGGAATTTGAACATGTGACTCACTAAACGCAAATGATTTTCCTTAAGATTTCTCTGCTTATTAAAGGTCAGATGCCACTTAAGTTAATTTTTAGGTTGTTATTCTGCAAAAGTAGACATTTGCCTTAATGTTTTTGATGCTATTTGAGATAAATAAAGTATATTTACATGAAAAAAAGTGTCAGTTTTCTGGGGAATAAGTGTAAAAAGTGTTATTTTTACAAGTACATCACAGAAGGGGAATCTTTTCTATATGGCAAACATGGTGGCTCCATGCAACCACTTATAAGCTTTTATTTGTTAAAGCCGATCACGTTTCCTTTCTGGGAACCTAAAGAGGTGGTGGTGAATTTAATTTGTTTGGCTCTGGAGGATGTTGTTTCACAGAGACAGATTTGGGTTTGTGCACACACTCCTCTGCCATTCGTGAAAACGGTAGCAGGAAGGAATGGAGCGCTCGAAGTGCTCGATGTTTTTTCGTAAAGACGGCAAAAGAAAAACCAAGAAGCTGGTTAAAGATCCACAACACCGAAAGTTTAAGTTCATGCTTAAACATTTTACAGGGCGGGATAAACTGACCTTTTTGGTAAAGCAGCTCTTTTTTGGGGGTCTTTGGGTTACTGGTGTATGATTCTAATTAAATATTTCCGCAGATAAATAACTAAGGAGATTTGATAGGAAGAAAATTGATCTAAATTTGGCATAAGGCTCATGTTGCAAATTCATAAACGTGTAGCTGGATTTCATCCATTTGAATGATTGACTAAAGTATAATTCCATAGACAAATCACACTACTGGTCCAGTTGGTTTCCTCTTGCTGCCACTTGGTAGCGCCAAAGTGCAAATCTGGTTAGTGCAGCACTTAGGGTCACATCAAAAATAACAGGCCTGAAATATTTCCCTTATTCACTCCTCGTCACTCTAACGAAGCTCCAAAGCTCCTGTGTCCCTGACTGCACATGCCAAGCGTTTGTCCTGCCTTCTCTATTTGACATCACTCGCTGTCTTTGCGCTTCAGAGGTTCCTTGATCTGGAGAACAATGTCCGAGCGGAATTGCTCATCGTCGTCGTCGATATCGTAGCCTCCGGCGTCGGCGTCGGCGCCATCGTCATCGTCGTCCAACTCGTTGGTGACGTACGAGCCTTTATGTCTGGACAGACACCACAGCAACGCAGCGATTACACAGATCAGTGCCAGCAGCAACGCACCGACGATCCCTGCAGGGACAGGGAGTGGAACATCTGAACTCATCTGGCATTTCATCACAGATGAATAATGCATATTCTGACATTGAACAGGAAAAAAAAACAAAAAAGTAGAAGTTCAATTCTCACCTCCAATGAAGGCTGCAAAAGCTCCATCGTCTGTGGTGATTTCTGCAAAGACAGATTGAATTTCAAAATGGAATGAAATCCGCTTTCATTTGTTCGTCTGCTGTTGCCGGGTGTTATTAAAGATTCTAAAATGTTCAATGAGTACCAAATATGTGTTGTAAATTATATTGGTTAATTTAAATTTGAATTTGCCTCAAGTCTTTTGCTGCAGGAAATCTTTAAAATCTCCATAGTTCGTCTGAGCCTGCAGATTTCCGGTATTGAGCCACTGCCACCGTCGAGGGCGCAGATCTTGTTACAACTCGGGGCGAACCACAAACATGGTATATTTTAAGGTGGGGACATAAATAATATAGCACCAAAGTATTTCAAGTCATCTGCTGCAACAGACCCAGCCATTTACATAGTGTAAAATACATATATTCATGAATCACCATACATGTTTGCCCATTTTACAGAGCCACACATTTACGAATCAAGCCCCATTAATTCTCTGAGAATGGGCAAAGAGCTATAATTGGTTGTCAATAACTGTGCGGCACATGATGAGCAATAATATGAATTATACAACAAGCAGTTCCGACCAGCGAGTATTCATTTATATTAATAATTGAATCATAATTTGACCTACAGTATGTGGTCTTCTAGGTTGGCAGACTTATAGAATTTAACAGACCTTTGCAGCTTCGGGTTAATTGAAAGACATTTTTTTAATGCAGAGGAGTTTTTGTTTGTGAGTGAAAATGAAGTCGATTTAATATAAGTTTAATCAGTTTGATTAATACATATCCGGATCTGGGGGGAAAGCCACCTACAGTTATCAGAGGCATTTCAGGTTGTTTGTTTGTTGGTGCTTGAGTCCACGCTTATCACGTGTTGAACAAGAGGCTGGCTTTTTATACACACAGATCTCGCAGCTCGTCCGGCCCTCTGTGGCCCTGCTGTGGAAACGAAGGCCAGCGAATATCAGCGTGTTCGCCTTTATCTCCACAGCGACAGACCCTGGGGGCGTCACAGTCGCTCCTTCCCATGCTCCTCTCTGACACCAGGCTGATAAGACACTCCCCACTTAGTGCACACACACACACACACACACACACACACACACACACACACACCCTCGACTGGTGGAAACATGCTCATAACGTGTGAGCGTCTGTTATCACCAAGTTAATCCAAGTTGATCGCACATTAATTTACAGCTGATGACATTTTTGCTGAACCCCAAAAGATTTTTTTTTCTAATCTGATAAGAGCAGAAATTGTTGATAATAGAAAAGTTGGAGCATCAAAACGTTCCTGCACAGTTGTGTCTGTAAACTGCGTCAAACCGATATAATATCAGAATTTGTATTGATTTTAATTTCATCGCACTAAATAGATTTCCACCCAACTTGATGAATAACCCATTAAATATTGGTGCAGATGAGGATTATCGGGCGGACCCAGGATTTTTAAATTAGTTTTTAATTTTACTTTAACATTGCAAAATCTTTGAGATTTGGTCATTGGTAGTTTGTCACATCAACACACGGACATTTGAATTTCCTCCAAATAGACTTTTAGGCATTTATCCAGCCGGCAGAAATGTTTCCGTTTACTCTGAGGGTTTCTGAACTATTAGGAAACATTGTGTAGGAAATACACCTACATGTACTGACTCTGTATAACGGCCTTTATAAATCCAAGTTCAAATTTTTGGACTGTTATTATTTACTGTAATGTCCAAAGTCAGATGAGGCGATTGATATCACTGTCCTGTCTGTGCCGTTTCACATGGAGCAACAGCAAGCAGCTGGTTAGCTTAGCTTAGCATCAAGACTGTTTGTATATTTTATATTTAAAGCACAAATTTGGTATCAATCCTGCCATCTAACCCTCGAGGAGTGTCTGTCCAAAATATTGTTCATCCTTCAGCGGCGTTGCATCATCGCGCTCTTGAACGTACCCTTTGTCAGTACGAAGGTCACAGCCTCTGGAAGAGGAGGATGAGTTCCCGCCGACATCGGAACTCCTGGGCCGGGGGTCGTGTACACGTTCATGCTGACGTCAACCTGAACAGACAAAAAAAAAAAAATCTGTTTCTGAGGCAGGCGTGAGAAATGGTAACTCAGTGAGCTGAGGAAAAAAGGCTTGGGATCATCCTCTGAGCACCACGAACGTCTGTGCAAAGGCAATTTGTCCAGTAGTTGTTGTTGTTGGTATATTTTTTTCGTCTGGAAGTTCTCTTGCAATGATTTTGATCAGGTGTTCTCCTAAAAAACCTGAATGTGATCTCAGTGATCTATATCATAAACGAGGGTATACAAACAGTAGATATGCAGCTCCCTGTTTGTAAGGACATTTTTACTGCAAAATGATCAATTGTTGTTGAGTTCACCAAAATGTCGTAGTCAGCCTGCAGTTTTTCCTCATACTGAACCACGACACCGAGCTGCATCAAAAGTGTCGGTGTTTGTCTCTGTAACAAGAGTCATGCCGCTCACAGCTGCAGAGCATCAGGATCAAACCACATCTCAGGGGAGAACTAAATGTCCCCTTCTCTTCCACATCATCTTAACATAATTTAGGTGTGCAGCAAAGTTAACCGTATCTTACAAAAAATAATAAGCAAACCGGGGCAAAGGTTACGTTGAGTGAGGGTACACGACTTTATCAGCATCGTCACCGGCTGAGTCCGAATAACAGCTGTAAGTGGCTGTCGCTGTGGAGGGTGAGATTGCGTCTGCCAAATGCATGACGTGAGAATATCACACAAAAAAACGAAAATGAAAGTAATTTATAAGAAAACTTCAAACTGTATTAAAGATAAGCAAAACAAATAACTCACCACTTCTGAGAATCTGCAGGCAGCTCCTCATCCGCCAAGAACGTCGAGAAAGAGAAGAAGTGTGCTGCACCACGCACACACACGCACACACACACACACACACACACACACACACACACACACACACACACACACACACACGGATGGGTGTGGTGTCGGTCCCCAGGCTCGGGATCCGTTCCCCTGCTGGCCAATAGTGAGGATGGCTCCACCTCTCTGATGCTAAACAGCCTGCAGATGTCTGAAACTGTGCAGCACGCAACGCCTCTTACATCATATGCTAGACATCACACACACACACACACACACACACACACACACACACACTCTCACCAGATAGTTTGTGTGTGTGTGTGTGTGTGTCTGTGTGTCTGTGTGCATGTCACAGTGTTTAATATTCATGTCTTCCGCCTGTTTATTAATCGTCTGTAGTCCTGCATGTTTTGCATGGTGCTGTTTTAATAAATTGCTGTTCGACAGTGGATTAATCTGTGGTTGTGCCTCAACTCCGGGGACACACGGAGGCCGACGGGAGACTTTTCAGTTTAGTCAATTACGTGACATGTTAGCCGTTTGTGTTGCTTTTGCTTTTTTTGCTGCGTTTATCACAGGTGAAAAACTTTGGAATATGTCCAGATTCCATGTCTGAAAAACAGCTTTTTATACTGACCTGGGAATATTCCGTTGTCTTGTCGTTTACTATAATCTACATGAAGCAGTAAAATGCAGGAATTGATTTAGGAAGTTTTGTTTTTTTAAAGGCTAGAAGATGATCTGCTTTCACCCCCATGTCTCTGGTTGACTTGTCATATTTGAGCTGTAAATGTGACGTCACAGGGATACGCTAAGTCCCGGCACATGTGTGAATCATATTTCAGATACTCACAGGGGAAATCAAAAAATAACTGTCGCTGGCTAATGGCTAAACAGCGTCGCACTTTTGAAGGCTTTTCAGGCTCCGGTTGGTGTTGTTCTTATCAAAACCAGACTTCAGACCCTCCTATAAAAAATAAATAAATATATATATATATATATATATATATATGAAAAAGAAACTGAGAACATTTTTAGGGATTAAAATCAGTCCTAGTGTCTTCGACTTCGGGAATTCTGTTTATGTGAACCAGGAAACATCTGCAGTGGAGGAAAACACTGAGAAAAACAACATTGGACAGATGTTCCTCAGTTGAAGTACGTCGTCGAGCATCTGTCAGGATCGGCGCAGATTAGTGCCTTCAGAAAACGTGCGCTACAGTGTTGTTAGTCAGCATCTCCACATTTAATCAGCTTTCATTGTGTAAACTCATTTGAACACATGTTCGCTGTACCTGCATCAGCTCTATCCCACAAAAAACAAACTCAAGAGTCAGTGACACATTAATTTAATCCCTTTCATTTCATGTCGCCAACATCCCAGAACCAAACCGGGCTCCACATTTCAAAATAAACACCATCGTCACAGGCTCTCCTCCTCCACGCTGTTTCGATCAACACTTTCAGAGCTAGGATTTATGTTTTTCTCTGCATGGAGAGAGTTCTCTTTTGTTGTTGTTTAGATTGTTTAAAAGTTTATACTGCACTGGACTCTATCAGGATCAAACCTGCGGCAGAAGCAGGGAGGGAAACTCGACTCATCTCGTCTACAGGCGACAGCGGCTACTAAGCGCCAACATTTTCTGATTCTATTTCAGCAGCCAACTTGACATTTGGAAAGTCAAATGACTCGAATAACTGTTGATTACTCGCTTAGCAGTTACCTAAATATGAGGTAAAAATATTTTTCTATACAAAAAAAATACTACCGAGCACAGATCGGGCAAATTGTCAGCCACTCTAACTATTTCACGGGCCTCATTGTTAATACAGACATCAAAAATTTCCCAGGCATTGATTTGGTTTTCTGCCCAAGGGGCAGCTACAATAAAAACTGAACAAAGGGGTTAACTGGATTCAACCAAACTAGCAGCTGGACCGGCTAAAACTCAAAACAACAAATTTAGAAAAACGTCTACGAGCCGATCCGAGTGTTTTTCAGATCGCGACAACACTTGCATGCCACTTTCTTTCTTTAATTGGTTATTCTTTAGGCTTAAGATTTTCAAAAGAAAAAAAAAAAATCTATTTCACGACCAACCAAATGTTTTTAGTACGACAACTAACTTACTAGTCTCTGTAAATATTTGAGTCAACCATGATCTTAATAATTAATTGATCCATGTGGAGCCACCTGGATTTTTAACATGTACAACAAATCTCAATAGTGTTAAAGAAAGCCAACATTTGAACTACTTTAATTCACTGGTCGACTTTGAGAGTTTAACAAACGCTACACCAAAATAATATTGACAACTTTCAAAAAAACGTCTAGATATTGAGAGTACGAGTAGAAAGTGGGAGGATTTCTGAAAACATGGTTGATATCAGCCAAACTTGACAGGACTGATCTCCAGCCGCCAGCCCAACCAGATTGCTGGCCGGATTTTTGTTTTCCCACCCTGCGCTGCTCTGAGGGCACCGACAGGCCTGTGCGTCGCTGGGCTCCTGCTTCTTTTTTTTTTTTGCAATTCACTGTAGCCCCCCCCCCCCCCCCCCCCCTTCACCTCCGTCCCGCCTTGCTACTCGTCCCCGTGCTCGAAAAACTCGTGGCAACAGACGGTAACCACGGAGATGAATGTCATGAACTCCTGGAAGTCGCACTCGGCGTCGCCGTCTGCGTCCAGGGTTTCCATCAGACTGTCCAGCGCCGCCTGGTCTTTCACATGCTGCAGGGGAGGGAGGAGGGGGTGGGGGTGAGAGGGGGTTCAGATCGGGCCAAACACAACAAGAGACCAAATCAATGTGTGGATTCAAATAGATACCCAACCTTTCAGATATTTTTCATTTGTTGACAAGAGACTTGTGCTTGAATAGAAGTCGCACAATCTAAGCCCGCTAATACAAATCTTTAGCCAGTTACTTTTGTCATTTTCTTCTCTCTCTGTCCTCTGCCCTCATTTTCTGCCTTAAATTCTTTTATTCTTCCTTAAAGTTTTCTTTCCTTTACCAACCTCCCCAGAACAACTTAACTGATCTAAAGTGTTCCAAAGTGGAAGATTTAAATATTGACTATATTCTCTCTCTGCCTCCTCTACATCCTCTCCACAGATCCATCTCTCGTCGCCGGCGAGTTCGCCTGCGTCTCACCGCCATCAGATCCGGCAGCTCGTCGTGGAGCAGGTCTTTCAGCTCGCTCTTCTTCAGTTTGTGTTTGTCCCCCTCCCTCTCGGAGTACTTCTGAAACACCGCGATGATGGTCGCCATCGACGTCTCCAGGTCGGTCATTGTCGTCTGCCTTTTTTTTTTTTTCCTCCTTCGACATGAATACGAAAAACAGATTTACGTTTTTAAATCACAAACGGCAGAATTCAGGATTCCCTTAGTGCTGCGCTCTCCCGTGGCAAAACTCTGAATTTTCCGAAGGTAATGTAATGGTGCAGAAAAAGTTGTGAGAAGTCAAGACTTCTTCGTTTCCCTTTGTCTTTGACATTTAAAATCAGCTCAATTTTTTCTGATTGCATCTTATTTTACTACATATATTAAATAGAAATAATTGTGTCTCACATGAGGAGATGTTCTTTGAAACAAAGCACTGTGCTTGTATCCATTTTAAAATATATATACCACCATGTATTCAAATGACAAGAATTGATATTTTAATATCTGATTTGATGCTATAAAAGAAAAATCTGTTAAATATAATCCATACAATATAGAATTCATATCAGCATCCTCCAATGACAAATCACATTTTGACAAATATCTTGTCAATGGCATCAAATCATGTTTTAACCAGAATGACGGTGCAACTACGTGAATTAACTCAACTCATTTTTTTATGCTTTATACTTGATATGTTTAGCACATTGGCAGAAAAAAATATAATAAAGCCTACAAATCTTCCTTCTGTCAATTTGTTTCTTATTACCCCTTAATGAAAAAAAGGCTGACGAGCTTACCTCAGGGCTCGTCCGGGCAGAAGTCTTGTTGTTGTGTATCCAGGCGGTGGAGGCTGAGGATGGAGCGCAGGCTTTATACTGCAGCAGTGTGGTGTGGGCGATGGTGTGGACGGTGCAGTGCTGAGGTCAGCCAGCCTGTCAATCAAACCCGCCGACCAATCCCGTCCATCTGACCTCCCCCTCACTCCACTGCCACCCTGCACATGCCAGCACTGATCTGACTGACAAACCGTCGTGTGCAATAATGTAAAAACTTTTCCCGATGAAGACAGAAAGAATGTTTATCTTACTCATGCTGCTTTTAGAGAATATTGGGTTTGATATCATGAGACATTTTAAAATGTACTTTCAGAGGGAATTTGATCAAGGACTTTTTAAGGTTCTTAAGAACTTTTTTAGCTTCAGTCGTTCATGTTTGCTGCTGCTTTGATTGTTAATAAGCAACACCAAAGAGACATGTAGCCTTCATTTATGATGAAACTTTGACTATTGCCCATTTGTGCTCATATATCACATTATTTTCACATAGCTGGATACATCAACACGTTTTTAACTCACCATCAGTTGTTCAGTTCATTTAATTTGCCTGGAGGCTCAAAATTGTAGTAAAGAAAAGCAGGCGACATCACCAACCTTTATTAAATAACTTTTTGATTATTGTAAGTAAGCTTTTCTGTTTTTAAGACTTTGGTCCAGATGGAAATAGCTTGACAGGTATTATATGGACTGTAAAGAGATTTTATGCAGATATTCATGGTCATCAGAGGATGTATCCTGCCGACTTTGGTGAGCCCCTGACAATATGTTCACTACTTTGGATTATTAATGAAAACCTGCAAATAAAAAGCCATTAGCCTCAGGTATTAGGATGATAACTCTAAGATGTTGACATGTTGTAAAACACACTGGGAGGGAGCTGTTAATGAACCTAACGTAATGACTCATAAGATGGCATGTTGGATAAGTTACAGGAGGAGCAGCAGGTCTTTTCCAATGGAGATACCAAGGCCTTGCCAGGCGGCACCTCCTGAACTTATTAAGATTCAATGAGATGAACAAACAAGCGTAAAAGGTGCCAAACACCTCGCTGTGTATCTCTGTCTGTCCATCGCGGATCGTATACCATCCATCTGTGTCCCCCCCTTTGATCCAGATCTGGCTCTCCTCCTCGTGTTCCAGCATTTGCTGGCCGACAAAGGCCCGTTTCAGAGGAAGTGCATGGCCGTGCATGTTAATGAACACGTTCTTTTCACAGTCAAAGTCGCCCAGACGTGTGCCCTCCTCTCACAAACACCGCTGCTGCAGCCAAACAGGCTGAAGTTCAGTGACGTCCCAGTGGCAGGCTTTTTGCCGTAGACAAGCTCATGGGACTTTAAAGAAAAAGAAAGCTGTGGAATTTATTTCATGTTAAACATTTGAGCCAGTAAAAAGTTTTGGGGAAAGGAAAGAGGGAAAAACCTGAACATGATGAATTGCAATGTAACATTATAACAAGGCAGGTATATCTCGTGAATAGTGCATCATGGGTCAATAGTCTCCACAATTTCCCGAACGCCCCAGATGACCACACCCGTTCTGAACTCTGACCTTCCTACACTCTCTGTATTTTCTGTCAGGCAGCGCTTTGGATAAACGGATAAACTGTTTCTTTGTTCGATGATAAATACACTCCTCACGCGGATGGCTACAAACTCTTTCATTGTTTCCTTCAAACACTGAAACTCTGTGAAAATGGATCGAAACACAGCCAACAACATTGGAAACTAGAGTCACACAGCCGGACGAGAGAGCATCATCTGTCTTATCTTCCTCTGTCTCTCTCTCTCTCTCGTTCAATGTGTCAGGGGAATAATGGATTCGTCATCATCACAGGAAGGGAGAAGAAATACGATTTTACTTTAAAATATAATTAAAGCAATTACATTTGCTTAAATGTCTCCCTAAAAAGTAGATACAATTTTTTTTTTTTATTTATCAGTTTCACCAACAAAAAGTTTCTCACAGCATAAAACCACAACCCAGAGAGATTTTTCACCTCAACATTTCACACTGAACCTCTCTCTCTCCTCCCTTGTGTTGTGTTTCTTTCAGCATATTTGCTCCTGGGAGATGGCGTCCTCAAACGCCCCACGGCGTCCCCAGAGCCCAGCCGGGTTCCTGGAACTCAGCCGTCGCTGTGGCAACCACTCATCGCCTCCCGCTGGTCCGGAGAAGGTCTGCCAGGCCGCTGAGTCACCACCTGGCATCCCAGCACAACCTGAGATTAACACAGAGGCAGGTGCACGCACGCACGCACACACACACACACACACACACACACACAGACACACACACACACACACACACACACACACACACACACGCGGTTCCTTTTCTTCCTTGAGGATTTTTTATTATATTTTTAGTTAAATTTGTTTCTAAGGTCAAGTAAATTGTGACCTCTGACCTTTAATCCACAAGTTTTTCCTCTAACGTTCTTAAAGTCTCTCTGGAGGACAAAAAAACAAAACACTGGGATATATTTGAAATGAAAAATAATACCATGCATTTCTCTGTTCCTTCCGTACTTGTCTCAGTGATAACTGACCATTAGAGGGCAGCAGCGTGTCATGCACAAATTATAAAGTTCTGGGGAAATGAAGGTGTGAAGGAGGTTCTACTCCTCTTTCTGTCTCCTCCTTCAAGGTGAGACCTCACGGTGGCACTACAAGACAGTTTGAGACTCGATATTAGAGATTAGGCATTATTTTGTTGAATCGTTGAATCCAAATTCTCATCACCTACCTGAATGATGCATGGCCAAAACTAAAAAAGGCAATCAGTCAATCAAATTTTATTTGCATTGCCCATATTCACAAATTACAAGGCTTAACAAGCTCTACAACATGATGCGTCATCCTCTTTCCTAAACCTTCGATTCGAGTGAGGACAAACTACACCCCTCAAAATAAAATCTTTTAATGGGGAAAAAAATGCAAATAGTAAAATCTAAATTATACTTCAGCTTCTCCATAATGATGTTTGCTTTTTGCGTCCTTTTTTTCAAATAGTATAACCACTGCTGGTATTTTTTTACTTTACTTGTGTTGCGTCACAACAAGCTTCTGACGGAGAAACACAATATCCATCCATTCATCACCATGATGGACAAAGGCCCGTCCTGGCTGGTGTCGCCCTCCGCTGGGTTGCTCCCTGGCAGAGCATGCATATGTCTGGCTACCAATCACAGCATAATCTGGACGAATCCCCAATATGTCATTCAAACCCAAATCCCATCTGGCTCATTTGGTTGTTCACGCCGCAGCGGCCGACGAACCGCCATAAACCTGGATAATACGGAGGTGGAAAGTGTTTTGTAGGAGGGTCAGGGCTGCCGTGAGTGTTACTCTGCCGGGTATAACACTGAGTTATGGCTGCAATCATGCCACTCGGATGATTTGTGTAGGTCGTCCGTTGTTGCCCGGGGCTCGCAGAAGATGATTTTCCGTCTTTCTGTCTCCTCCTCTCTCCCCGAACACACTCCGCAAAACAACATCCATCTTGACAAGTTATTGAGTTTAATATTTTCACCCTTTAGTCAGATTTTATTGAACGAAGAAAAAAACTTGAATGAACTCAAAAATGACAGGGGGAGGGGGGGGGTTACTAAGTTCAGAGGCTGAATGTTGAAAATACAATCGTTTGCTTAAAAATATGACTCATCTTATGAATCTTTAAGATTCGTATCAATTCAACTTCCTCATAGACAGTTCATCATCATAGACATCACTTTTATTAGGACAGTCTGTCCAAGAAGATGTCCAAGTTGTTTAAATGTTACCAGGCAACGAAAAAGTATGTTGACGTTATTGACACCAAAACTCGTCATGTATTTTGCAGATGCGTTAGTAGTTTGGTGTTTTTTAAGTCAAAATAAGCCTCAGTATGTGTTAATATTCGTCTTCTGTGTGAAAGTACTTGAAAAAAATATATTGACGAGGCGGATAAAAAGGAAATTTTAAATAAATTTGGTAAAATAAGATTAAGATGTTATTGGAATTCATTCAAAGTGTGCTAACCAAAAAACTAGCATGGTTATATCAAGCAATATTTCTCGTTTCATTTTGGTTCAGTTCACTTCTAGGTCGTACTTGGGAACTGTGGGACATTTATTATGTTGTCGTGTTTGCGTTTGCCACTATATAACGGGTGTAAAATGTTTCCCCTTACCAGTATTAACAGATGTTTATAAAACCTAAGAATGCTCCTGTATGCAGATGATGCGAGATTACATTTGAACTAACGAAACTAACATTCGTCATTGGTGTCGTAGTGAGCCACTCGCTGTGACAGATTTAAACTGCGGCGACCCCGAGCATGCTAGCTGCAGAGTGGCCATCTCATGTCTCATCTCACCCTCCCTAATCCTCTAATCTTCTGCTGCCACCACTCTCACCCCCCCAACCACCCACCCGATCGGATTATAGGCTCCTGGATCAGATCAGCGTGCCCTATCCTACACACACACACACACACACACCCACACGCACACACACACACCTGATGGCCTACATATCTACCTGCACCGACGGGAAATGTAAACTGCGAGACAATAAACCGGTTTACACACTAATTACAACAGACTCTACACTGAATGACGGTCAGCGAGGAATCACTACGAGCAACAGCAACACTAAAATCTTCTTTTCTCACAAAATTCTTCACTTGTTGAAGGACACACTCTTTAAAAGACAAATCTATGTGCTCCGAGTGCTTCCTTGAATAGAGACATTTTGTACTCGATTATATAACTCAGTAAATGTCTCAAGATTATGATTTTTTTGTGAAAGTGTTAATGCTAAATAAATCAATCTAGTACCAGTCTAGATTGATTTATTTAGCATTAACACTTTCACAAAAAAATCTTAATCTTGAGACATTTACTGAGTTATATAATTGAGTGAAGTGCATAAATCTGGGATAGATTGGGGGGATGGTTATTTGAAATTTGAAACTTTTTTTATTTTAAAGTTTATAAGCATAACACAGAGTCAGAATCAAGGAATACATTAGGGACCAACTTTCATCATGATCATTTTATCTTAATAAGCTTGAACCTCACTTTGTCACTTTGGAACTCATTTCGATATCTAAAGCTTTCAGGAGCTGTTTGAAACAAATACAACGAGGACCACTTTGTGAATTTTTTAATGCATCAAACAGTCATTATTATTCTATCCTCATGACATTCCCTACGGCTCTGTGTCCGACCCAGTTTCTCAGTTTCACCAGCAACAGATGAATCAGGCGGACATGTTTAACGTGAACGATTTTGATACAAATCTATGCAAACGCAGAAAATCAGAGGAGCATAGTGCCCATGATTTTTGGCCTTGCTGCACCTCAGGATCTCTTGGATCTCCTCAACGTCACCGTCGCTGGCAGGGTCACCAGAGCCATTTTTAACCCCGTTAGCCGGTCGATAAAGTGAACCAGATCACAGACAGATCTCACAGCTGGTGGAAGTCCTGCCGGAGAGGAAGGAAGGAGGGAGGGGAAAGAAGGAAGTGGCACGTTTGGACTAAAGCTCCTCCTTCATAAGCAGCCAGCACGGCTTCAGGGCCTGATTTAGCTGACCTCGTCCCAGATGCGGTTTTCAGACCAGAGACGAATGTATCTGCGGCCGAAGCCAGCGCTCGTTTCATCTGAGTGAGCCAGACGCGCCTCAGGTCTGACCTCAGGTCTGACCTCAGGCCTGAACGCAGGTCGTCATGTGAAGGAAAAAGCTTGGAGAAGAGCCCACTACACCATTGTGAATGATTTGATATTGTCTACATTTTCTCCATGAAATGTTTCTATGAACTCACTTTAGACATGTCAGAGATTGAAAAAAGATGGACAGGAATTGAAACGTCACCTTTATGCAACTGAGGCTGGAATTCTGCCAAGGAAATTGTGGCGGAGAATATTGATATTGTACCTTCATGTAAACAAAAAGTGCTTTTTGGAACAAAGTCACGCAGGCTGCCAATGCGACACACCCGGGACACACCAAGAGGGGAGATGTTGAGTTGTTCCTCGTACAGTTTATCACGAGAGGATTGTCCGATTTATTATTCTGAACTGTGGAACAACGCGGGAGCTGTAAATCCATTTACCCCCAATTAAACCGGATGTGACTCCATCAGCTGAAGAGTTGGCTGGGGACGGCTGTTATCGCCGAGAGGACGTCATGTTGTGCGTTCGACGCATGGCCCAAGTGAGACAAACCATGTCCCTGCAGCCACAGAACCCAGCGCACGCGCCTGAGGACCAAGCTGAAAACACACACTCAAGTTTGATCTTGGTCAGCATAGCTCAGATTTCCACCTTTTTTTTCCACCGCAATACGTCTGATTCGGAGCAATGGAAGAAGAGTGACCTTACAGCTTGCAGTGCCTTTACAGCAAACAGAAAGCAATTTGTCAGACCCACTTGGCACTTTATTAACATGCGTCGTCTCCCGTGTTGCGACGGCGTCATAGGGGACACCGAAATCTCCCCCACACACACAAAAACAGCTCTTACAACCACAACACCATATGGCAAAACGCTAAGCCCCTCGCAGGTCAAACAGTAACAAAGCAAAGCTTCAAACCTCTGAGGGAGGCTGACACGTCGCTGCCCTGACTTCACCACGGGGCCATCGGGGGGGATTATTGTAGCTTGGGTCCAAAGATTTATTTATGATATATTATAATGAAATGAAGAAGCGATGAAAGTGATTTCTTTCCTCTGTTGTGTCAACCTATTGTGAGCTGTGTCAGTGTAGTGAAACACTAAAGTATTCAGTCCCGTGTGGAGTTGGAAGACTCCCCTGTCACATTCAGAGGCGGATTTCTCCATCTCGCCGTTATCATCCGACGACCGACGCTGTGATTTACATTTCACTCTCTGGATTTCAAAGTGGCTCGCGGCTGAGCGGTGCGACCGACAGACAGGTTAATGAAGTCGTTTTTGTTAATCTTGCCGGGAAGCTCCCTGGCTGATTTCGTAATAAGCTCTCTTGCTCCTGTTTCAAGTCCACGCGGCGGCGGCCGTTTGAATGTTCACATCATAGAGAGAATGGAGGGCACTTCCTGTCACTGGTGCAACCGTTGATGGCCACGTGTCCTTGAGCGAGGCCTGAAACTCTTCTGATCATCTCTAGTCCATGAGAAGGAGAGTTCGGGCCGAATTGTGCAGCCTCTGGCTACTAATTTGATTTTTTTCATTTGGCCTCAGGCCAATGTATCTTCCTGTAAAGTCTGAACTTTTTCATGTAGTAATTAGCTCTGACAGTTTCACTCCCTGCAAGGCCAAATCAAGAGAATATAATTCATTTAATATATAAAGATAGAGCTTGTTTTCCCTCTGCTCGTGACACTTGGCGTCATTGCTTAAAAAATGTACAGGCTCAAACACGCACACACTCACACACACACACACACACACACACACCTCACACACACACACACACACACACATACACACATACGCCTGTCTCCTCCGTCTAATTCACACATTACAATTAAACGGTTTCATAACTGTGATGAATAAATCTGAATAAGAAATTGCTCAATCCTGCAGAAAGTAATTTATCGCTGCTCTAACATATAAAAAACACAAAAAAAACCTCACAGGCGAGCCCGTCGGACAGCTCAGGTTGCCATGGTAAACCCCTGGAGAGAGGGTCTCGTGTGTAATTGGTGTTGAAGTTGAAGTAGGTTATGGCATGGGTTGGGGTATGATGATTTTACAATGGAGGCCCAACAGAGAGGAGAATTACATCACCTGGACAGAGACTCTGTATCTGTCCCTCTATTGATCAATCGCCGGGTGTTGTTTGAGAAGCCCCGGATGAGATTTAGCTCCCGGGCCGCAAAGTATCTGTCTCCGCACTGAAGTAATCACCTCAGACCAGAGCGAAACAAACAGCCAGAGACAAAGTTCACCTTTAAAAGGTAAATGAGATCTCCTGTACATTTCCCGCAAATCCTCTCCAATGTTTTCAAGTGAAATTCTCCACAGTAAACATTATGAATGATTTAAAAGCTGCGTTCGGCGGTAATAGTTTTTAATATTCAACAAGTTCTGCAAGAACTTTGAAGTTGAAGTTGAAGAAATGGAGACACGTCTCTCCTTTACTTTTTTTTGAAGCCGCAGACACCCTAAAATGTTTAAAGTTTGGTTTTAAATGTTTCAGTTTATTTATGATTTCAAGTAGCATGAGGAAACTTGGTGGCACAACCTCAGTGTTGTAATATTTCTTTAGCTGCTCATTGCAACATCTGTTGTTGTGTGTTGAGTAATCCACGAGTTCCCCTTTTGCACTTTTCCAGGAAATGTCAATATCAATTTCATTGTTGACTTAACAGTGTTGGTTAATAGCTTTTACAGAACTCTATACTGTTTTTTTTGTAACGTAACACAGAAATGTGTTGTATGGAGGCGGACTGATTGATTTATTTACCCAGACTAAATGATTAATCATTTGTTGTAGGGAAAGCGAGGACGATCCAAAGCGTCCGTCGGCTGCGGAAACACTGAGCGCCGAGTTATTCAGAGCAGCTTTTTGCAATAGCATAAATCTGTCAAATACGTGCATGTATATCAAAACCGCTCCGCCTCCTACAGCCATTTACAAGGTTATTCTATATCTTCGGGGAACTATCCAGAGAGAGAGCAGTGCTGCTGCAATTTAAATTGAGTGAGCTATAAAATATTTGACCCCATCAATATGAGACATTGCTCATTTTCATCTTACAAGATGAATTTGTATCGTTTGAAGCAGCTGCCAAACACTATACATCCATTTGTGAGGAGGGGAGAAGAAAAAAAAATCATTAACCTTTGTAAATCGTCTTGTATCTCGACTTGAGTGGCCTTGAGCAAAACTCTAAAATCTCCTTCCCCTTCCTTACTCTCTCTGCGAGGTTTGCAAGCTCCAGGCAGTGAAATGGAAATCATTTAGTAACCAGGGGATTTGGGGATTTAAGGATTTAAAGGCCACCCTTCGGAAAATAGCATCATTTGGGTTTTGCGCGTGTTCACAAATTGGGGGTTTCTCTGTAGTTCAAACTGCCGATGGGGGGTCTCCGCTTGCAGGCAACCTGAAAACACGACATTGTGGACATTCCGCTTTACCTCCTGTAACTGACCTTTAACCGAAACCTCCAGTGGATTACCGACATGATTAATGGCTTGCTTGAATGCAAATGTTCTAATTCATCTTACGGAATTAACTCTAAATCCTGAAAATGCTGCGTAGGGACAGAAGAAGCTGCAGATTTCAGGTGGGCATTTTTTATTGTGTGTGTGTGTGTGTGTGTGTGTGTGTGTATGTGTGTGTTGGCCCAAAATAGGGCGCTCTAATCCGCGGCCTTTTTCCAACTGCTACGGCCGAGGAAATGATGAATAAGTAATTTCCCCATGAACAGGTTGTGCAGCCCAAAGTGTGGAGGGGCAAGTAATCGGACAAATGGAGGGAGGAGGATGAGAAATGGGATGTGTGTGTGTGTGTGTGTGTGTGTGTGTGTGTGTGTGTGTGTGTGTGTGTGTGTGTGTGTGTGTGTGTGTGTGTGTGTGTGTGTGTGTGTGTGTGTGAAGGGGGGGGGGTTTGAAGATGTGTTTGAAGATGACTCGTTCTGTCTGCAAAAAAAAATCTAAATTTCCTACTTTAAGGTTTAAGGTAGAAACAAGAGATGTAATATTACAGGAGAGATGGCTCGTTGACGGATGATGCATGATGTGCAGATTGGTTTAATCTCACTTTGTCTTCCTAATAATAATTTTATTATCTGATGGTTTCCTGAACCCCTTTTCCAAAAGTGAGGGGTCAGAATATTAGAAACCACTCACTATTATTCACTTTGTCATCACTGCTAAAAGCTATACGTTAATATAATAAACAACATAAAAACTCCTTTTCAACTTAAGATCTGTCGCCCCTTCCTTTTCGTCACTGGTATTTTCAGCATTTAGAAACAAATTCTTTGTCACCACATTTTTCAGGAAATTCTCGCATTTGCATTCAGAAATGGACCGAATTCCTGGAGTTTTCTTCCCATAACCGACCTGGCTGACAAGCGGACGCTCGGTCATTCTGATGCAAAGTAGCGGGCCGCACTGATAGCGAGGCTCCTCGCTAGAGCGGTGAATAGAAAAAGCTCCTTTTCAGATCCCCGCAGGCCCCCATTCAACCTCGGATGAATAGTCGCGTCAAATCCAGTCTGGGCCTCTCATAAGAGCTGAACTACGAGGGCAGCAACGGCCGCGCTGGCTGAAAACCTCTTTATACAACTCCGGACTTCTCAGGAAGCGTCTGCACGTCTCCACTCTGTTTAAGGTTCTTTTTAAAAATCCAATTCAACAGAATTAAATATTAAGAACTATTTGACCAAAACTCAGTGTATTTAATCTGTAGACTGTGTGATTGTCTCGGCTGACGGTGTACAGTAGTCATGTTGTCTTGTCTCCATCCTGATGCGACTTATTTTCATATCTACCAACCTAAGGAGTAAGATTTGCAGATACTAGCCTCACCAACATGTGTTGATAAATTTGGAGATTGCATAAAATGTCAGTGCAGTTTGGTCGAGACAGTTGCAAAGCCCAGAGGAGGGATTTTCTACAGACTTTGATGATCCTCTCACTTTTCGCTGTTGCGACATCATTGAGTTTTTACATTTGTGAACAGTGAAATGTCTCACTGGTTGGTTTGCCTGTTGCTTCATGAGCCATTTTGGATACAAGCAACCAAAACGATTCTAAGGGTCAGGAAGTGAGGAAGTCGGACACGAAGAGCCAGGAGCTGCTCGGCCCGAGATAAGCTGCACATCTTTTCATTTGAGAAGCTGGAACCAGATTATATTTCACATTTTTATCCTTTGATCGGCTTCTTAATTGACTCATTGTTTCGTAGTGGAAGTCGCCCCGAGAAGGTAGAGTAAGAGATGAAGATTTTTTGATTTGAAGCAAATGGTGGAGGCTAGACTGATTTTCGGTCGGCGGCTTCTTCAACCCAAGACGCTAAAAAAGAGGTGCCGGCCCAAGGTGACTCAGGGCGGCGGATTGTATATCAGAGCCCCTTAGCTGATCTCCACTCGCTTCATAACTCGCCGCACCGACATCCATCACACCTCCCTCGGCCCCCGACGCCCGCAGAATGACGCGGGGAGCACGAGCAGGGCGGTTTGGATAAATCGCGCTGCTTCTGCCGCTCCGAGGCTGCTGCTGCTGCAAATCAAAAGCTTCTTGCTGGGAAAAGTGAAAGAAATACGGATTTTTAAGTTGAGGCAGATAAGAAGAATGTGGCCTGACTTCTGTGAGATTAATTAGCACGATGCGATTTTCATTTCGGCTTTTCGAAAGAGTCGCTCCTCTCTCCTCTCCAGCTGTTGTCTGACTGTCGGTCTAATTAGCTGCCTTGTTGGAAACTATGGGTGCAGCCTTTTAAAGGCCCCCCCGGAGGGTGACCGGGAGGGGTGTGTGTGTGTGTGTGTGTGTGTGTGTGTGTGTGTGTCTCGCTGCAGCATGTGGGATCTTTTTCTCTGATCGTCCAGTTTTCACAGCTTTCCCCAGCAGAGCGGATCAAAGTCCAGAGTTCTCTCGGAGCCGCGGTCCACCCCTCGGTGCCACTGAGCTATTCACTTTCCGTCGTCGAAAAAACCTTTTTGATTTGATCTTGTGTATGTGATGGCGGATTTGGTGCAGGTCAGAGTCAGGGCTTCAGGCCCGTCGGGGATAGTGTTGCTGGTGATTAGTCAAACCCATAACTTTCTAAAACAGAGGCCACGGGTGGGGGGGATCGAGCAAAGGAACAAGTTTGAGAGTTGAGGTCTTTGTGATTTTTCACACCTTGTGATGCGAACAAGCGAACGCAAAACTCCCGAATGCCTCGAATGAAGTTCCCGTCTGAATCGAGCGAACCTGAGAGGCGTCTCTGAAGACAAGACCATGATTTTACTTGATTTATCTGAAGCAGTAAAGTATTTTTATTTTTTTTTTATGTCAGCAGCAGCTGACTAAAGATAGAGAACTCGATTAAGCACTCGGCCAACAGAGGTCAGCACCTTCTTGACCTCAAGGGGTGACAGCTGGCTTTAAACATGCTCCGCTGTGCTGCTGTCACTGTTGCCTCAAACGCGTTTGAATGTGACTTTAAAAAGAACCCACGTGTCAGAAAACACTGCTACGTCCTGAGCGGATGCACTTTCTCTGCTGAGGATTAAATAACGAGCTTAACAGGTTCTGTCTTGTCTATACTGGGACGGAAATCTTCATCAAACTCAAGCCGGACTGTGGAAAAATGGTGGCTGGGAAGGTGTCCGTTTAAATTATTGGACATTTCTGGAACTGGAACAACAGGTTTGAAAAGCACCCATTATCACACCCCTCACGCACAAAAGGTTTTCCATAAACAGTGTGTCCTCTCCCCGCTGCTCTTCTCCCTCTACACTAATGACTGTAAAACTCCTGAAGTTTGCAGATGACACCACCGTCATTGGGTTGATGGTGATGAGTCTGCTTACAGACAGGAGGTGGAACAGCTGGTCCAATGGTGCAGTCAGAATCACCTGGAGTTAAACCCCAAGAAGACTGTGGAGATGACAGTCCCCCCCCCCCCCCCCCCTCCATCCAGTACCTGTACCGGTCCAGGGTCAGGAAAAGGGCAGCAAAAATCTCTGCAGACTCCTCACATCCTGGTCACAAACTGTTCAACCTCCTTCCAGCTTCTTTCCCAAAGTAGTCACTCTGTTGAACGCTCAGAAATAGCCCCCACCCTCACACTGAACAAAGTCAATCAACACAGTTCTGCTCATCTACCTCATGTATATTTCAATCTTACAATTACAATATTGTTATTAATATATTGCCATTGCACTTAACTGCCTTGCACTATATTTATATTTATATTTAAAATCAGACTATACTGATATTGCACCATTCCTTCCCGCTCTTCAATTGTTATTATATCTTTTTTTTGTAAATTTGTAAATTCTATTGCATTGTTATACTGTGTACTTAACAGTATTTTTTCATATTTCTTTCTGTCCTTTCTGTTTTATTCTTTATATGTTAGGTGAGTGTTGTACTTTGAGAGCAAAGATTAGAGCAAAGATTAACAGAGTCAAATTCCTTGTAAGTTTACGCAAACCTGGCCAATAAAGCTGATTCTGATTCTGATTTCCAACACGTGTCAGTCCCCACATACAGAACCCTCACATGCGCGTCATCTTCTCTTCTGCATATCTGATCGATTCTGCTTCAGAGCTCAAATCATTTGAGCGGGTTATGTCAATGAGATGAAAGAGGAAGGTCTATTAGACCGATGGCAGCTGTTTTTTCTCCATTTCTGCCATGGGAGGAATCAGTAATATTAACTCTCAAAAAGGCATTTATAGAAGTTACTTTTGAAATCAAAATATCGTCTTCTGTCATGAGGAGTTTGTATTTTTTTCTCTCTCAGAACTGACGTGTTTGGACAAAAAGTACATGGAACTTCTATTGCCCCTGGATTTATTTTTTTCGAGGAACCACTGCAGTCCACCAGGCGGTAGTGACGCAGAAGTACTATACAACAACAAATGTGGAGATTCAAATCCTGCTGCTTCGGATTGTGATGTACTGCTTTGCAAAAGTGGAAACACTAAACGAGCATTCAGAAAGTCGCAGAATGCAAGACTTAAAAGTCAAGAAGCAGATTTGACAAGCTATTGAGCAGAGACATTGCACTGACATTGGAGTACTCAAACCAATAAGGCATCTTCAGTGCTTCAACCCTCAGCCCAAAGATGTGTAGAACCCGCCCCAGAAAGATTTCCGCAGAACTTGGTGAGTTCCTGGGTCCTGGGGGAAACTTCCCGCAGTGGAAACGCAGGAAACTCCTATGCATTTCTTTCAATGGAGACATTGACGTTTTACAATTTTTTTACGTGTGAAATTCACATCTTTTTTTTTTTCATGCACGAGACAGAAGGACATCCTCCCGTTTAGCGGCCACTTCTTCGTGTTGTTTGTGCGTTGACGGCGTCACACAGACCCCTGCGGCCCCGAGGACGGATTTAGTCTCGCTGGTGGCATTTAATCACCGAACTCTCAATGAACTGAGCCTCATTAATTGGAAGACCGTCCTGCTGCCTGAGCCATACACCCTTCGTCTCCGCTCCACTTTATTTATAGAGGCTCTTAAACGCCGCGGACAATTTGCACGACGCGTTGATCGTTACTTACTCCAAAGGCAGGTTTATTGCGTTTATTATTTTATGTTCTGTCTGTAGAGATTGTGTATTTTTATTAATTGATAATACCAAAACCAGTGTGGTTAAAAAAAATCTGATTTCATTGCAGTGTTGAGTGGTATTTGAGATGTAATGCGCAATTTGTTGTTGTGTCCGTTTTTTCGCAACTTGATTGAATTTTGAAGCGAGTCCAAATGAACGATTCAATCAGCGCGACTAGAAACGACAGAATACTGATGGGTGAGAGCAGAAGAACCGGGAAAGAGGAGCTGCAGGGGAGTCGGGAGGAGGTGAAAAGAAGTTGTGGACAAAGAAGGAATCCGCTTTTGTGCTTTTAGATGTCTGTATCTAATTGGATTTTGAGTTGGCCAAGAGAGACGGCGGACTGATTGTTGTTGTGTTTTTTTCCCTTTACAGCCTGAGTAATGTGAAATGTGAGGATGTGGCGGGAAAGGCCAGAGATGTCAACAACCTGTCGTGCCCGAAGCATCATTTAGCCCGCTGTCGCGAGAAAGAAGTATTTCTTCCATTGCAGCATTTGCACATTTGTTGCAAACTCTATCAACACAAAATACAGTGTTTATTGCAAATGGGATTTTGTGTAAGTCGGACCTGTTTGCCCCTCACTCTTCTGAGAGATGCGCAGGACAGAATGATGATGATGATTTACCCAACCTGAAGATGTAAATTAAGTGCTCCCAGACAAGATATGACGTGATATATGGCCGTCATATAGCACAACAAAAAACTAAATAAAGTCCCAGGCGAGCGATGAGTAAAGTGTTGCCTGATTTGCCGAGTGTGTGTTTTCCTATAAATCATTCAACTGGGTTAAGAGCTGATGAGTGAATCAAGTCATTACAGTCGTGGCGCACGAGAACATGGCTGCAGTTGGGCAGTGTAGAGAGAGAGAGAGAGAGAGTGTGTGTGTGTTTGTGTGTGTGTGTGTGGCCCCGCCCTCCCCGTGACGTCACCGCCCCTCATCCAGCGCGCAGCCTCTCCTCCAGTCCTCCGGCAGACCGGAGCCCAGACGCACAGGAGCGCGTCGCCTCTCGTCTGTCACCGGTGGAACAACTTCTTGGTACTGGAGAAAAGAAAGCTTTTTTATTTTCTATTTTTTATTTTCCTGTCCTCATTTGAATTCGCACGCTATTTTGAATCTCGGAAGACAAATGACGCGAGGGAAATAGCGAGAAGAGGAGGAGGAGGAGGAGGAAGAAAAAGTGAGGGCGCGATCTCCATCGGCACCAGTTCACCCTTCTTCTTCTCACACCGTCTCCCCTCTGCGCGTCCGGGCGTCCGGCCAACGAGAGGTCGGTTCACACTCAGATCAAATTCAGACTTCATCAGCGCCAATTATCTTTTCCACTTACTATTCACACGCGTGTATTGTTAATGAAGCAGAACGAGGCGGTGCAGATCAATTCGGCTCTGCTCTCGTCGCCGTGGTATCCTTACATTGCCCTGTCCTACTGTTCTCTCTCGCTGGGGCTCTATAATACATGTTGGTGTTGTTGTTCTAATTATTAGACCATGGGTTCTGTAGTAGTTTCAGAATATATAATTCTTTCAAGGATTGATTGTGGGAATTATTACGGCTTATTGCGAGTTGTGCTGCTTGTACGAGAGAAATGACCGGAGATGATGAAGTTGACAATTAGCAGGGCTACTCTCACGTGTTGTGCACGCGAACACGCGCGTGCACGCCTGCCAATAAGGTCATCTGATAAGCTGCAAATCCCCCCTCTCTCAAAGCACACACACACACACACACACACACACACATGGGTCTAATAGGAATGTGCATTTCTCTTTCACTGCCTCCTCGCTCTCTTCCCTCCCTCCTTCACCTCACTTGTTTCCCTTCCTCCTTCTCTTCCTCCTGTTTTTTTTGCTTCTCATCCCTTGTTCATCGTCGTCTGTCTTTTTTCCCTTCTCGTCCTCCAACTCCTTTTTGTTTATCATCTCCATTCTTCTTGTCCTCCTCTTCATACACCTTCCACCCGCCTCCCCTTTTCTCCCTCCCTCTCCTCCTTGTTTGCGAGTTCACCGAACTTGTCTCAGCTTCCGTCCTTCTTCCCCTTGTTATTTCTTTTCTCCCTATAGTTCCTAATCCTTCCATCTCTTCCTGGACTCTTCTCTTTTTCCTCTTCCTCCCATTTTCATCATATCTTCACACACCCCACACCTTCAGACACACACACACACACACACAAACACTCTGTTGTCCCCACCCCTGAGGCTTAGCCTGAAAACAAGCATGTCATCGTTTTTCGGCCCCATGTGAAGGTGCACTCCATTTTGTGATGAATTGCCACTCAACACACGCACACACACACACACACACACACACACACACACAGCATGCTGTTCCTTACACTTGCACAAATACTACTTGAGAGTATTTTGTTCCTATACAGAACTGAGGTTTTATTTTCTGCTCACTTTTCTGATACAGAGACACACACACACACACACACACACACACACACACACACACACACACACACACACACACACACACACACACACACACACACAGCATGCTGTTCCTTACACTTGCACAAATACTACTTGAGAGTATTTTGTTCCTATACAGAACTGAGGTTTTATTTTCTGCTCACTTTTCTGATACAGAGACACACACACACACACACACACACATAACAGACCGTACAATAAGCCAAACTCATCAACAAGTATAATGAACTGATCAGACTCATTTGCCTTTGCTCCCACTGGGATGTTGAAACCTTAACACAGCATCTGATGAACTTCAGTCAGAGGTGCACAACTGTTCAAAAAACTTTTTTAATAGCTGACATATTTCACACACAAACCCTCAGATAAACACGCAAAACGCTAATAGTTTTGAATTTTAAACTCCCCATTGGTAGATTTAGTCCACAGGCTGCAACCGATGAGGTAGTTTCAGTCACCAAGTTTCATTCACAGTGATGTACGACCGGGAAAAGCAGCACATTTGAGATGCTGGAGGGATCAAATGTTTGACTGTTCAGCTTTAAAATTGTCTTACATTTTTCATTTTAACCGACTTCTTGTTGCAGCTGCCTCGAAGGTAAAGTTTGGTAAATAAAAATGCAGCAATAATGAAGAAAAAAAAATGAGAGAGATGAAGCCCCTTGTATTGTAGTCCGGTTCAGGTTGAAGTGAAATATTTATAAAAAACCTGTTTGAAGATTAAAGTGGAGCTAAAAAAATAATTAGTTTTTAAAAAATCAACCACAAATGCCTTTGAAATGTTTTGGCATCGCATTGTCACATTACTGTGGAGGATTTAACAGCTCATGTCATAAAAAATAAATATGCTGAAACCTTTTCAAGGAATCATAGATGCTGCTTCATGTGAAAGTTGTCTACTCTGTGATTTGCTTCTGCGCCAGTGAAATGTACCGAACACTTAATGTTGAGAGTTGAACGACCTGCTGCCCTGAAGTTGACCTTGTTGACGTGCTCCAAAATGCCACTTCCTCTTCCCCTCTTCCTAGACTGTGCGGCTGAAGAATTTTCCTTCCGCGCTGCGGTGGAAGCGCCACTAAAAACTAGGAGAGAGAATGGTTGTGTTGTAATATTTTTTGGGATGAATTTCTCCGGTGATGAACAGCAACAGTTGGGGCAGAGCGGCACAGCAGACTGATGCACTTGACCTTGTGCCAAGTGAAGGTTTTTTTCATTTATTCATTTTTTTCGGCAGGTCAGATATCAGCAGGTGTTTTTCTGGGAAAAAACAACTGCAGGACAGTAAGAAAAACCACCAGAGAGGAATCAATCACTCGGCCTGCAGGAATGTAACGTGTGTCTATGTGTTTTACCTCACACCAAAACGCCACTTTGAGCCTTTAATAACTGCAAGTTTATGACATTGTACTGTACACTTTGGAGGAAGAAATGTATCAGCTTCCCGCCCTCCATTTTTCAATAATTCTTTCTAAATTAGCAACAGCGTTATCTTTGATTTATTAGACGTCTCATGATGACTCAGAGGCACGTTGGCGATAAGGGCCTTTTCCTCGAGGAAAGGCGCGAAGAAGCGCCGCACCATCGCACTGTCGAAAAACAGAGCGGGATGCATATTCTCGTAGATTATAAAATGCAGACGAGCGAGCTCAGAGGAGATCTCCGAGCGTGATTCTCCGCATCGCAAAGAACGAAGTGCAAAAAAAATAAACAATTTAAAAAGTTGCAGCCGAAGCAGTTTGTCCATTAAAGACAACTGTGTGATAGTGTACAGTCCATTAATGAACTATGATGTTGATGGCACTTCTTTCCCTATAAAGTCCTATAAAAATGGGGGGGGGCAGCGGGTGAAAGGTCAAGGATTCAAAGGCTGCAGAGTGTTTCTCAACTCTAACTGGATCAGGCTACTGAAGGATATCTTTACCTATAGGGCAACATTTCTCTGACTTGGGCATTTTTTAATCGGTATCTCAGAGGCACTTTTATTTCATTTCAGGATCACATTAGAAACTACACTTAGGTGGCTCACACGGGACAGTGGTGCACATCTGAATTGTCTTTGGTCATTTTTACTCCCAAGGACATTTTTGTTCCCCCTAAAATCGCCGGTCAGGTGTCTTACTCATCGAGACCTAATGTGTCTCTATCCCTGAGGCTAAGACTGACTTACATCCATTCAGTGCCCGTATTCAGTTTTATGCAAAATACTGCACATGAAGCGGGACGAGCACAACGCGCAGAGAAGGAGACAGGAAAGCTGCAGCTTGTTGCACTGATAAAGAAAAAGTTAAACAATCAATCACGTTCAGGGTGCTCTACTTTTTTCTTTTCTTGGCGGACTGAAACGAGAAAGAGAAAGAGCCCGCGTTGACCCAGCTCACCAATAATTCGGAGATATTGAAAAATAGACACATTATGCAATAGGTTTTATCGTCAGCAGGTGACACAGGGAGGGAAAGGAAAGTGATTTTTTTTAATATAAAAAAAACATGGGGAGTTAATATTTGTAGATGTTGTCCACTGATATCCTAACGTCTTCATTTCGTGTTATTAAACTGAATGTGAAGAACCGTGACTCAGGCTGAGCTGCACTGGAGCGGAATTTCAATTTAAATATTACATACCGTTGACGCGGTGTGATGTTTGACAGGACAGGTTTTTGTTTCCCAGCCACACATTTGACAGCTCCGTGTTGCTGCGCCTCTCTCTCTCTCTCTCTCTCTCTCTCTCTCTCTCTCTCTCTCCGTCCTGTAATCTGCTCATTTTAAAACAGCCGCGATGGGGAAGCGATAAACCCTCGGCGTGCATATGGCTGCTGGAAACGGTTATTACGGCGACATTCATCCAGGGATTAGGGCCGCCTGACTCTCGGCTAATTAAACCTTCGGCTCCCCGGCGTGCCCACCGCTCCTCCACCCTGTCAGTCTCACTGAAACAAGTTAATAATTTCATCCAATCACATATGAGTGCACCGGTGGGGGTAAAGAAATATCCCTGTTATTCTATTTTGAGGGCGGCCAACCCACAAGCCCTCCAGCAGTCTGCTGCTGATCCCCTGAAAGCTTCTTTTTTTGGGGGGGGGGCATTTCCTTTCTCTGTAATTGAAATTTCCCTGCTAATGTGAAGTAGATGAAAAGTAAAATTCATTTCCCCCAAATTCTGCATATGCTGTAACTTGTGTGACCCGAAGAACCCTGTCTGTAAAAGTCTCATCGTTTCAGACAAGGTCATACGCAGGTTAGATGGCTGATGTTTTCTCCTGCAACAAAAGCTTTCAGCTTCCAGGAGGCTGAGTGTGAATCTGCAGAGGTCTTTTAGAGGAACCCAGCGAGCTGCTCAGCCTCCCGCTGCGTTTCCTGTCGCAGAAGAACAGCAGCATCCAATTCCCATTTTCTTTTCTTCTTATGTTTTTTCTCTCTTCATCTCTCAGTCGTCCTCGCCTTCCGCTGCATTAAGCAGGGGATCACCTCGGTGTTGCATCAAAGCGGGCGACGGTGTCTTTGTCTGCCGGCTTGTTATTGATCACAGGCTCGCTAAGTGCTCACTTTTTATCGACGGGTGCCCAGCGCCCTGACGAGGGGAGACGGTGCAGATTGAAAATGAAATGTCACCTCGGAGGAGTTGGACTGGCTTTCGGCTTGGGCTCCTGGGTGAACAGATGCAGCCCTTAAACAAGCAACAATGCTCTGCTACAGTTTTACTCATCAGCCAATGAGAAAGTGCTCTGAAACAAATCTCAGGTGTCTTACAGAATTATCTGCAGTGCTCAGTGCAAAAAAAAAAAAGCTGAACTTTTTATTGTTTTGACTAAGTATGCACGTTTTTAAGCCTCATAATTGATCTCTAACCTTTGAAAACTTTAATGAGCAGTCTTGTGATTGACAAGTTGTCAGAATTATGTGTCGTGGGTCTAGATATGTTTGCCATGAATCTAAGTTTGCACATAGAGCAACAGGTGCATCACTGTGATTTTATTATATTAGAAGTAAGAATCAAGATCTCACAGGAACCTCCTCAGTGCGCCAAATTGTTAGTCATATTTTTCGGTTGATTGCATGGATGTGTGTATTCAGAGTTGATTTAATAATTTGGGAAGTTCTGGCCAAATATCTTGTATCTCATTGCTGGGGGATTCTGAATAATTTATATCAAACCTTGCTCATAAACCTGATGGTCTCTCTCCGATGGATGCTGGTGTTGTTGAAAACATTGCACGTGAATTAAAATCCTTTGTAATGTGAATACTTCCCGCTCCAAACGTGAAAGCTCTAATGAAGATAATCAGCGAAAAGGCGTTTTACACGGCGGCCTCTGCAGTCTGTGTTGCTTTTCATCAGATTAGAACGGCATCATTAGCGTGCAAATGCAAATGTTCCTGCTGTCGCCCCCTTCGCCACATCCTGTTGGATAAATAAATAACGAAGTCTCCTGCGACTGGGGGGAGCAACGTGTGCTGCTAAACAGTTTTGTGCAGCCTCTAATCGGATTACAGTCCTCTGCTGACTTTGTGTTTTCATACACAAATTGGTTACTTAGTTGATACAGTGAGAGTTTGTATTGCATCAAATAAATAAATGTTATGTCACCATTTTGAAAAGTGTGCTCACGACACTGTTTCCTCGTGCTCTACATTTATGTTTCCAACCTTCTTCATTGTCACTTTCACTCGATACTTGGATACCTTTTGGTTCTGTGCCTTTATTGCTTTTTTCGATTTGTCTCTCTCGCGAGTTATTTGCATTGATTTTTGGGATAAAACTTCCCCTTGTTCAGCTGGTAGCTCATTTCTTTCCTCAGCGCATCTTTCACTCAGTCCCCCCCCCAAAAAAGCAATGCTATTCGTCAACTTTATTTTCTGCTGCATCGCTCTGACCCTTGTTGCTGCTAAGTATGCTACTGATCTAGAAAATTAAGCTTCGTACTCCAGCATTGCTTTTGGATAATGGAGCGATACCAGAGTAGAGCGTCAGCTTGCAGCCTGAATAGATAGACAGATAGATAGATAAATACTTTATTCATCCCAAGCTGTGAAATTCTGGGAATGCAGATGTGTGTGAAATTTGCTGGCTGCTTCCACCGTGAAATCCTTTGTGTTCGTTTCCCATCCAGATGAAAAGCTGCCAATGAGCGAATGCTACGGAAAGCACTAGGCCATGGCTGCCCATCGAATCGTGAGAGTGACAAACAACAACCACGTCCTCCCTCGCTGTAAGTCTGAGGGAACACTCATTGACCTCAGCGAAGGGGTCACCGGGGCCAGTCTCAATGATGTCAAAGGTCAGTCACATGTTGCCTCACATTTTGTTGCTTTTTTTTTTTGTCATGAAAAAAAAAAATCTGTTATTTTAATGATTTGCTTTTCATCTTTTGCAAATAAATGATTTCATGAATTGAAAACAGTCCTATTCATGTTCTTGCTCTTTCACTTCACTAGTTGAATTAGAGCTTTGTTTACATGCTCCATATACGCTAATGAGGTGGACTAAAAATAGTCAATTATGCAGTTCATCTGCTCATACAATTAACTAGTGATGTGTAAATGTTGTAGCTGCATTCAGATGGTGATGATGATAATCAGCCCATGAATGATTAAGTGCACTTGTCTAAAATAGGTCCAAACCTGTTACAAAACACCTTGCAATCAAGACAAATAGAAGACCATGATTTTTTCCTTTTCAGTGCCTTCTCCCAGTGCCTTAAGGCTGGACACTTCATCCTCCTATGGAGCTGCACAGGAAGTGGTTGCCATAAAGGATTACTGCCCCAGCAGCTTCACCACACTGAAATTCTCCAAAGGTGATCGCCTCTATGTGTTGGACACGTCAGGTGGCGAGTGGTGGTATGCCCACAACAACATGGAGATGGGCTACATCCCAGCTGCTTACGTCCAACTGGTCAACGTCAGGAACTCTTCGCTTAGCGACAGCGGGATGATCGACAGTCTCGGTGAGGGAGACGAGGATGGGTCAAAGGACTTTGGAGATTTGGGGGAGTGGACAGGGATGACCTTAAAGCCCTCCCCAATTTACAACAACAGCCCCTTCTCTTTGAAACCCCCGATCAGTACTTTAGATCAAAACTGCAAAGATGTGGGTATAAGGAACTCATCAGACCTTATTCTGTTTGACGCTCTGGCATCACCATCATCCTGCACCAACTTTAACACAAGCACAATAAATGGATTCAGCAGCTGCGATGTTAACACAACCAACCCCACCAGCCCAAAGCAAGAGGTTGAACCTAATCTCTCCAGGGATAATCCATTTTTCAGGAGTAAACGGTCTCATAGTCTTTCAGAACTGTCCGTTCTGCAGGCCCAATCTAATCCAACCTTACCGTCTTCGGGGTTCTTCAAGGGCCTTAGTGCTCCTTCACCAGAGCAGTTCCAGAGCAGGGAGGATTTTAGGACTGCTTGGTTAAACCACAGAAAGCTAGCCCGGTCTTGTCATGACCTTCACTCCTTGGGCCAGAGTCCCGGATGGGGCCAGACACAGCCAGTGGAAACCAACATAGTTTGCAGGTTGGACAGTAATGGAGGGGTTGTTCAGCTTCCAGACACCCATATCAGTGTGCACATCCCTGAGGGCCATGTCAGCCATGGAGACTACCAGCAGATCTCCATGAAAGCCTTACTGGACCCTCCACTGGGGCTTCACACTGACCACTGCTCCGCTGTGAGCCCTGTGGTGGAAATAAAGCTAAGCAACATGGAGACCAAATCTTTCATCACGCTGGAGATGATGGTATCAGTAACTGTGAAGAAAGACGGTTGTCACACTGCTGAAGTGCTTTGTGTTCGCAGTGATTGCAAAGAAGGGCCTTACACACCAATCCCAAATGCTTACATTTACAAGGATACAGTCCAGGTGCAGTTGGATAGTCTAGAGCCTTGCATGTATTTGGCTGTTGTGGTTCAGTCACAGTACCTCAGCCACAATATGACTGTTTGGGACCATGTTCAAAGGAAAGTAACTTTGGGCGTCTATGGCCCCAAGCACATCCACCCTTCCTTCAAGACAGTTTTGGCTATGTTTGGGCATGACTGCGCCCCCCAGTCCTTGTTGGTAAGCGAGGTGGGACGGCAGGCTACTTCGACTCCCCCAGTGGCCCTTCAGCTGTGGGGGAAGCATCAGTTTGTGCTGGGGTACCCTCAGGACCTCCAGGTGGGATTGTACTCCAACATGTCAAACTACCAGGTGAAGGCGATAGAAGGGGCTGGGATGATTCGTGGATTTCAGGTCAAACTGGGAAAGGTCAGCAGGCTCCTGTACATGATAACATCGCACAACCCCAACAGCATCTCAGACTTCACTCTCAGGGTTCAAGTCAAGGATGCCCTCGACTGTATCATCACCCAGTTCTGTGTCCAAACCCCACAGCCACCACCAAATACTGGATCGAGGACAACAGGCCAGAGAAGGTTCTTGAAAAAGAAAGAAGTGGATAAGATTGTCCTCTCACCGCTGGCCGTCACCTCCAAATACCCAAAGTTTCAGGACCGGTGCATTACCAACCTAAAATTTGGGAAATTGATCAAAACAGTGATCAGGCAGCACAAGAGCACCTATTTGTTGGAGTACAGGAAGGGGGATGTTATTGCTTTGCTTAGTGAGGAGAAAATCAAACTGCGAGGGCAGCTGCGGACCAAGGAGTGGTACATTGGATACTATCAGGGGAAGATGGGGCTTGTCCATGCCAAGAACGTTCTGGTTCTGGGTAAGGTCAAGCCCATTTATTGGTGTGGGCCAGACCTAACAACCGCCATGCTGCTGGAACAGATCCTGAAGCCTTGCAAATTTCTTACATACATTTACGCAACCGTGAGGACGGTTTTAATGGAGAATGTAGGAAACTGGAGAGCGTTTGCCGATGCCCTGGGGTACGGGAATTTGCCGTTGAATTATTTTTGCCGGACCGAGCTGGACAATGAGCCGGAGAAGGTGGCGTCAGTTCTGGAGAAACTCAAAGAGGAGTGTACCAATATGGAGAGCAAGGAGAGGAAGTCCTTCCAGAGGGAACTCATGATGGTAAGAAGAACATGGCTGTAGTAGTGTTTTGTAGTGTAGTTTTCAATGTTCATAAAAGTCATCACTTTTTTAAGTACTTATTAAGCATTTCTCTACCAAAGTACTTATTAAGTATTTTGGCAGAGAAATGCTGGAGGAGAAAGGGAAAGAACAATAATTTTACATTAAGATGTCGTTAAGCAAGGCAAGATTTCACATACAGCATGTTCTTCCTCTTTAACTCCATGGTTATTTAACCAGCAGTTCTGAAGTGCATCGCTTTTTTTTCTAAAGGTCAAAACAATGAACCTGATCTTTAAAATTATGGCATTGTGGAGAATATTTGCAGTTATGCTTGAACACTATAATCCTTTTGGAAAGAATAGTGAATTGTCCTTGAGTAGAGAAATAACATTAAAAAAAAATAATTGGGGCCATTACCCTATTATCCTCCAACTCTGCCTCTGAAATAACATTCAAAGCATTTGCATCCCAGATAAATATAAAGAAATAAGAACTACATTACCCTAACAATGCTGCAATAGATTAAATGATGTACATTATGAACCGAGTGAGTGATGACTTCTATCAGTGTCTTTCAGCTGCTTGCTGCATCATTATTTAAGCTTTGTCGAGGCCTAAAAGAACAAAAATGCAATTTACTAAACAGTTTGAGTTGCTTGTTCCCTGATTTACGAATGCATTTTGACAACCACGGCTCCCAACATGATTTCTTCCTCCTCAGCCTGTGTTGCAGTCGGACAATGTGACATAGAAGGTGCCGTTGATTTTCACTCCTGTCAAGTCCCATCACATTCCCATGTAGTATCTATTCAGTGGGTTAATCTTTTGGCAATGCAACTGTTCTCCCGCCCGTTCACATTGGTATGTTTTGCTGTCTCATCCCAGTTTTGTATTGAATAGGGAAACTGACTCCCCTTCCCGCAGGAATCCGTGACCCATTCGATTCCAGAAAAATGTCAGCGTCTGACGCTGGGAGGATCTGAATCCTTGCGCCCAGTTACATGGGTGGTAAACAACTTGTGTTAGAGCCTGAGGTAGCTCACAGTGGGAACAGACATCACATGGAATATGAGGGGTGGGGTGGGGGCTGGAGGGGAAAACCCTATAAAGGGAAAGCACAGTAAAAATAAATTAACATCTGGAGTTTGAGCGAAAACAATTCTGTCAAGCGGACACACACAGGCCTCGGTGTGTTTTTCTATCTGACAGCGCTGGCACCCCTGGGGAAGGAAAAACGGTCCCGAGACATTTCCCTCATTAGACGCCATTATTCAAAAAGTACTTTAGCAAAATATATTTTTTCGCAACTGCTGTTTATCCAGACAGAGTTGATGAAGCGTGCACTCACTTCTGTCACAGTGACATGCTTCGCATGGCCACAGGTGTTTCGATGGCAGCTACGCCGCAGCAGCTCGAGGGTAAAGTGCCTTTGCTGAATAGCAGCTGTTACGATCAAGGAGAGTGGTACTTATTTAGTGTGCAGTTCACATGTAGCTGCCTCTCCTTGTTTGGCTACAAGTCATGTGACCTCCCCACAATCTCACTGAGTTTAAAGCTAAGGAGGCATGCTTTTATGTGGCATGAAAGGCTGTACCTGTACTTTACTATCTCTAAACTGGGCTTCATACTTGACTCGACTGAGCTCCTTGTATGGAACAATGTATGTAGTGTAAAGTGTGACAGCACATACAAAGACCAATACATGGTTTGTAATTGTATGGAATTTGACCCTCACATGATCATGGCTGAACACAGCAACAGAAAAAAACTGATTTTAAACCCTGCCATTGTGTTTAATAGTGAAATATATGGACACTTGCCTTCAGCGGAATAATAGATGAGATTCTTAATTTGTATGTAGCTATTTTTCTTGTACCCTACTTTGAGGATAAAAGAATTTGGTTCGTCTAATAAATTAACATTTTATATACCTGGTAGGGAAAAAGAATTTGAATTTGCCTACTCCCGAAGTGTGTGTGTGTGTTTGTGTGTGTGTGCGCGTGTGTGTGTGCGTGTGCCCTGTGAATGAAACATTCCTGCAGTGAGGACCTCTGGCTTTAATCCACGATTAGCAAACAAGGCATTTGTTGTTTTCTCTTAATAATGTCGCTTTTATCTGCTCTACCTTAATGCAAACTACTGTACCCTGCATAAGGGACAAACATTGTAATTATATTACACAACATGTCGGTCCACATTTTTGGAGGACCACACCTTCTTTTTTTTTCAAATTAGTTCATTGGGAAGACGTATTCGAAAAAGATGGGATGGAACATTCTCATCTAAAGTGGATCAGTGGAGCGTCGAATGAGAATCGATGAAGGGCGTGGGCGGGTAGAGGTCATGAGACTCCAGGATTCCATGGCCTCATTGTCTCTCACCTGGGGTTTCTGTAATGAGAGGAGGAAGCGAATGAGAAGAAAAAAATTTTTTTTTTGTGGATGTGAGAACTGATACAAGTGGGGGAGAACGAGTTCGGACACATTTACCGCAGGTAAAAAAAAATGGATTCTCACACACACTGCTTGTGGAAAGGCGCAAGGATTTCAAGTGTAGTTGGTAAAAGTGTATACACAATCTGAAATAAATAGAGCTAAGTTTTCCCCCTCTCTTGAGGTTCAAAGCAGAGCGGTGCTGCATTTCAGCTGCCCGACTTCAACGCCGCATCTCTGATGAATGAAAGTGTTGCAGCAGAACGAGCATTCTCCCCGAGTCTTCGGCGTCAGAGCAGCTCATCACGCCTCCCCCTCTGTGCCACGCTGTAGCCGACAGGTGTTCCCATGTGAAATGTGAGCAGCTATTGATCAGGACTGAGCTCCGAGGCCTGTCCGTTGGGGGGGGGGGGCATCCGACACCGCCCCGGCAGATCTTTTAACGCCGCGGCTCGAGTTACGAAGGCCGAGGACAGAGCGAGAAAGACATCCCTTGTGCTTGTCAGTGGCTGAAAGGCCGGGAGAGTGTTGTTTAATAATAGATCCGCGCAGAGAAGGCGAGGTGAAGCACTCCTGCAGGGGACGTAATCCATCCGCTGCTCGTAGACTACTCCTGTCTGAAACCGGGGCCTTCGGCCGTAACACTTTACAGCACCACAGTGAGCAGAGTCCACAGCTCAGAAAATGAGACTTTTTTTCACAAGTGTGCAGCCGCCTCAGTCCCCCTGTCACAACCAATAAGAAATAGCATGTTAATGTTAAGTGATGTGTCACTGAAAGCCGGCCGGATTATCTAGAACTGGCTGCGGCAGGTGTGTAGGACCACGAACTAGAAACAAGACGTCATGTGCAAGCTGAGCAGGAGGAACGTTTGTCAGAGCCGAGGGGGTTTCAAGGAAAATCACAGCGGAGAAAAACCTGCTCCAGAAAGGACGAGACTGGTCCGAAGTGACGAGTGAAATAAAGGGTTTCCTCAACCAAAGCAAGTGAGAACGCTTGCATATCTGTTTTCTTCATTCTTCATTTGCATTCTTGGCCACATCTGAAGATTTGGCAAATTAGACTGATACCGGGATTGAGCTGACATTTTTGAAGGCAGCAAGATACAGTTGTGTGACCGCATTTGTTGTTTTGAAAATAGTTTAATGTTGGAAAAACAGAAAGATGAGAAGTATATCCACAAAATACAAGGCGATGGGGTTGTTTGTACATAACTTCCCTGAAAACGTGTGCCAAGTTTAATGTGTTTTTCATTTTCATTTGTCGGGTGCCTGTTTTTCTCTTTTTAGACTGTTCATTAACCCGGTTGTTTGAACGTGAGGAACATCACGTTTAATTCCCGTCCCTTAAATCCTCCTTTTGGCTGAAGACAAACAGCGCTTTTGTTTGCAGACAGCTGAAATCTTTACACGAGTCGTGGCATGCGGCGTTTGTTCGAGGAGTTGATTATTTTATTTTTTTCAGAGCCACTACCTGACTCCCAATGATACCTGGCCAAACAAAAATGGTCAGATTTGATTGTAAATGCAATGAGAATACACAGAAACGGCTGCACATTCAGTTTCTCGCTCAGTTTTGAGTTCTCAGGGGAATTCAGACGAGACACATTTTAAAGTTGGTGTAATATCTTATTTATTTATGAAATGTTAAAAAGGACCTGCTGAGTCTAAGGACTGCAGTGATCGCATACAAATGTTTTTTTTTTAAATTTCAGTCCAAAGAATGAGTATTTATGACAGTTCCATGTTTTGTGCTGTGAACAAATGGAATACAACCGAATAAATTCCATTTTCCCTTCCTGCTGCAGCTCTTATCTCTCTCTCTCTCTCGTTCTATCTTTCTCCTCTCCCCTCCTTTCGCCTGCCTCATATTCCTTCCCTTTCCCTCTCTCTCTCTTTCATACCTGCCCCTATCATTGTCCGCCATGCTCCACCCACCACCCCGCCCTTCCCCCCTCCTTCCTGTTGAGGTTTTTGGAAGTGGAAGCTCATTCAGCTGACAGTCCCCCAGTCAGCTGTCAGCTCGGTCTGTCCGTCTGCCCCGGGGCTCCCCGCAGGTCGCCCCGCTATCTCATATTTTTCAGACACTTTCGTCTCTGATGGAGCAGGCGCTCTTCTATTAATAGATCAGAAAATCATCTTGTCGGTTAATGATGCGGAAACGTCAACAGTCCCAGGCAGAAAACAGGAGAGTAGATGGAAGAAAATGTGGTGCGATGCGGCTGCAGATAGAGCCGGTCACTTTGGCATTCTCGCATTTTATTAATAAAATCTGTCAAACTTAATCGATTTATCGTTTGCAAGAGGCATCGTTACTCATCAGGCCCTCTCACAATCGGCAATGCAGTGCCACAGGGGTCTATCTCTGACGCTTCACTATAAACGTAATTCCTGTTAACCAGTAAAATAAGTCAAATTTTTGCTGCAGATGATACAATTACATACGCTCCAAAAAACGCTCCATCCTCAGGCTGCCTTTGATGCTTTCGAGTCGTCACATCTTTTATCATAGACTTGATTAAATACAGATAAAAAATCTGCCTACACTGTGTCAAATAAATCACAAACTGACATTTTTGCAAATTTGTTAAAAAAACAAAAGCTTAATGTATAACATTAGTGTGCAAAAAGGAGAGGGGCCTGAATCAGCAGCTGACAAAGTGTCCTTGTGCAAGACGCTGACCTCTCATCTCCATCTGGTGCAGTTCGTGTGTGCAGCGTTTGTCTAGGAGGTAGATGACACTTGGCTTTTCTTCTTTTTTTTCCCAGAAAACAAAATTCTTATTTGATTATCTCATGAGTACGCCTATGCGCCCTCCCCGATAGCCCTGAGCTTTAATTTGAATCAAAGACTCCCTTCCTGTTCCCTATACTGTGTCTCCTGCTTTTAATCCTTTCCGGCTATAAAGGGACACATCTCCCGATTTGCATTCGAACACATCATGCTCATCTCCAGACAGCGGGCGGCTCAAGTGTGTGTGTGTGTGTGTGTGTGTGTGTGTGTTTGTGTTTGGATAGCCCGGCCTGACCAGGGTCTATATTTAGACTGAAACCTGTGTTTGAAGCCTGAATCAGCAGACGGAGGACATCACGGTAGAAGGCCAAAGTGCTCGTCAGCCAGGTGGTGGAGAGAGATAGGGACACGCAGGGTGAGAGGGTGAGAGAGAGAGAGGGGGAGCAGGAATATGCATATGCATATGCTTTAAACCTACAATCCAAAGTAGAGGAGGCTAAAAGAGATCCTGTCTTGTCATTTGCCAAATGTGTTGAATAGTCTGCTAGCCTGCGGACAAATCCACACTCCAAGGTCATCCGACTTGCTGACTCGAGCAGTTTATTTAAATGAAGGATTTGGAAGTGTACCAATCGAACGCACACCTCTATTTTCATTTTTCCGATTAATTCAAAACGAAATGTATTTCTCTTCCTACGGATCTACGGCCACATCATCGGTTCCTTCTCATTGAAATTATGGGAAACTGTGGAAGTAAACTCAAGCGTATCTCGGTGGACGTTAATAATTAATCAATTACTGGGAAGAAATTGATTGGCGAATAATATATTAGTCTTGGTTGAGCGTCGATTCCATTAGTGCAGGGGGTCACATCGGTGGTTGTCAATGGAAACCATTTTCCAGGTGCAGCAGTGTAAAAGCTGTACTTTGTCTCGATCGCTCGTCGGAGACCGACTCTCTCCTCATCGTTAATTGTCTATATGCTCACTTTCTAGAATTTTTTGGTCATCGGAAAAAAACGTTACGTATCAGGGGTCCATAAGAGTCCAATGTTCCCGTACTGTGCATGTGAGCAGATTGTAAAATGAGACTTTTTTTCCCTTCCATCCCTCCTTGCTTTTGCTTTGTTGGATTCCTTTACCGTCATTTTTAATTGGCCCCTGTGGCTCATCCTTTGGAGTCTGAGCTCAAAATGGCACATACCAGGAGATCTTAAACTTCTTAAAGTGAGAAAATTTGACCCTCTGTTCAAGCGTGCTTAGGTCCATAGTAAAAAAAAATGTTTGTGTGGATGTGAGACACAGCAGTTGTTGAGACCCCTGCTCTCCCGAACCCAAATCTTATCTCAGAATTGCCACACGCACACACACACTCACACACACACACACACACACACACACTTCTTATTTTATTTTATATTTCTCAGTAAAAAAAAAAGCACCTCAGCGGCTGTCGTGCCTCTTCCCTGCATCATATTTTCCACTCAGCCTGCAGGGCACGGCTGCTTATAGGGGAGAGGTTAAGGTTTATATTCGTGCGCTCTGTCACAGGGAGGACACAGTGTTTCTCCGTAACAACAGCATCCTCTGTTTTCAGGTTCGCTATTCTGCCCACGTGACGAGTTGAAAGAACTGATCTCGGAGGGGCTATACGTCTATACAACAAGGTTTTTTCCACCTGAAAGCATTAGTGATAAATTTCTTTGAGTTTGCCGTTCACATATGAAGAACAGCGGGAACATTTCTGGAACAGTCAGGCGAGGGGATGGTGTCTGGTTCTTGCATGCAGGGGGCTCTGAACTTCAGCGCATGTCTGAAAGCAGCCTTGGTGACGGCCCTTGTTTTTTCTTGCAGCCCATTCATCTCACAGCTATTCAGATCTTCCACACACTTACAGTTCTGCCTTATTAAAAGCTCAATCATCCTGTAAATTAAGACCCCCATTCATCTGCTGCCCTGTCTCTCTTCCCCCCCGCTCAGGCATTGCTGAAGATGGACTGCCAGGGTCTGGTTGCCAGGTTGGTCCTGGATTTTGTCTTGTTGACCACCGCCGTGGAGGTGGCGTCCCGGTGGAGGGAGCTGGCCGAGAAACTGGCCCGCGTGTCAAGACAGCAGATGGAGGCCTACGAGGCGCCACACTGCGACAGGAACGGGCTGCTGGACAGCGAGGTGAGACATTTGAGAAAGTACCCAGGGGAAAACCAGAGTAGAATCTAAAGCAAAGACAATCAAATATTTGCGTCCAATCTGTTGCCTTCCGTACTTAATAGCTTCTCCTTTCCATTTTATCTCTGACCCCTCTGTGACTCCATTCAGTCCATGTGGAAGCCAGCCTACGACTTCCTCCTGACGTGGGCGGCCCACGTCGGGGACAGCTACCGTGACGTGATCCAGGAGCTGCACCTCGGCCTGGACAAGATGAGGAACCCCATCACCAAGAGGTGGAAGCACCTGACCGGCACGCTCATCCTCGTCAACTGCCTGGACAGCCTCCGCAGTGCCGCCTTCTGCCCCACCGGATACGGAGACTTTGCCGTCTGAAGAGCTTTTCCTCTCTTTACAGAAGTGCGCAAGGACTTTTTTTGTGGCAGAAGTTTGCCTAGGCTCAGTGATCGCTGGTCAGTGATCGCTGGTGCAGAGAGTTTGGTTGACTCGAGTGGACAGTCTGAGGGACTGTACTTAGGACACACATTTTGGGATGGATATGAGAGATTAAATCATAAATCTCTAGGCTTTCCTCAGCCTTTCTTCTTTAGGTCCATGCTGTACACGCTGGCCTCCTCGAGAGTCTTGGTTTGGTACCGATGCAACGCTGAACACCAGAGGTAGAAACGCCATTGGACGAAATTCCGGCATTGGAAAAGTCAATGTGAAACTGAAGGATCTGCCTCTTTCTGTTTTCTTTTTTTTTTATGCCTCTTGTTATATTTGTTCTGCTTTATTTCCCTTGTACTCCTCTTCATCTCCTTTTCTACCTCACTCTTCCTCTTGATCACTTCATCTCTTCAGACATCTTCCATATTTTGTCTTTATCTCTCTACATTTTCTCTTCCTGTCTCAGACTGTGTTAACATTCTGTTGCTCTCATTTTTTTTCTCCCCCTATTTTGCTCCGGTTAATTAAAAGTTTGCATGAGTTGTGCTTTCTCAGGACATCAGAGACCTCAACCACTGCAGTTCAGACGTGAACACTTACTGAAACTGACCGCTCACTTAAAGCAATTTCCCCTCCAATTTCTAATTGGCAGTTACTATTAGAAATTAGCCTCTCACTGGCCCACTGGATGTTTCAAAATATGTCGTCAATCAAAACGAAATCAGAAATGGTTTCACACATTTACACGTTAAGAACTTTTGACTTTTGCCAAAAACGGCGAGCTCGATGCTAACTTTAATACTTACGCATGTCTCCTGATGCAAGATATACTTCTATTTTAATACAGATAATGTATCATGAACAGTGTTTCTCTGGTTTTGCACTTCGTGGAAGTGAGAACTTCTGTTTACCAGATTTAAAACATATATTTTTTGATTGGTCAAAGTTTACGAAATTGACAACCACATAACTTCCTTTTCAGCTAGAAATCCCAACAAAAGGTGCCGTTATATAGCATTATTGTTGTAAGTTTGGATTCATTTTTTTTTTTTTTTTAATCTTTTTGGCAATGCAGAATAAATCAAATTATATCTGTGTATATTTTAACCGGATTAATCAGAGGATGTTCTGTGTTTCATCAGCTGCAGTAAACCTGTGAACTTGGGGCTTCAGGACACCACATTCTTATTCTCAGTATAGTCATAAATGAAGTTTTAAAAGTAGGTTCGGGGAACAACGACCACGGCTATAGATATGATTTTTTTTTCTTTTTTTTCTGAAAGCAGCAATTAGGCGACTCTTTCCATCGAGCTTGCGAGCTGAGACTGTTACAGTTCACCCCTGGTTCTCTACCGTCTCACACCAGCATCTACTTTACACATCATCCATCCGTCCACAACCCTCCCTCCATCCCTCAAACCGTACCACCATCCCCTCGTCCCTCAACCCTCCCTCCGGACCATCAATCCATCCCTCCCACATCATATTGTGCGATAAATTATTCTGAATCCATATCTTATCTCTATTCGTGTGGTCTTTTGTTCCCGAAATCAGATGGGATTTTTGTTGAGATGTGAAAACACACACAATCAGAAATGATCTCGTTTTTTGTTCAATTTGTATTTAACGAAGCCCTTTTGTCTTTGAACTCGGCATGAATAATCAATCCGCTATGATGCTTTTGATGTTTTTTTCATTTTCTTTTTCTGTGGTTATTTCAACCGTCCTCTCAGTGTTTCTCTTCTGTATGTTTTGTGGCTGCTGCAGTGTCCCCGTATCTGTTCGTAATATGTTTTTTTTATATATTTGTACCAAACACTGACTGAATATTGAAACATTCTTCGGTGACGTTGTATCAACCGTGACAGGTCGCAGATCTGAAATCTGTTCAGTGTTTTTTGTTCAATAAAACTGAAAAATTGATAACACTGTGAAATGAAAATCCCTGTGTGTACATGTGCAAACAAATACTAATCAATATTCAAGTAATAACTATCAACTGCCAGTAAAAATTGTATTTAGAAGATATTATTTTATTGTGTCATCTCTGAACCAGATATGATGCCTTAGGGTTTTTCTGTAAAGGAGCGTTCATTAAGTGACTGTGTTGTGCAACGGCGCCATCATGAATTCCAAATAGACAATACAGCAGAGTCCTACTGCACACACACACACACACACACACACATCCTAATGTCACGCACAAATGATCTCATGCACTTACTCATACACAAACGTCACACTCGAGTGAACACAAATCCATCCACATGCTCACTTTCCCAGAAAACACACACACACACACATACACACACACACACACACACACACTGTCTAATGTACTTAATTAAAGCAGATGATTAGTCTGCCTCTGAGGACAGGCCACCTTGACAGACCCTTTCTTTGCCTTTCAATGACTCACCCTCAACATTCCTTGGAAATAATATTTGAAAAATAGAAAAATAGACATAGTGAACAGTTGAGGCTGTAATGCTGCAGATGCATTTTTGTCCTCAAATGTATTTACATTTTAAAACATTAGGGACAAAATGATTATACAAATACAATGATTTCTACACACTGGTTTGTTTTCACATTGTCATTCCATACATTGTTCTCAGGAAAACATGAAGTGTAGCTGCCTTTTTAAACAGATTTAATTTTACTTGACAGCTTTGAGCTTTATTTTCCAAATGCAAAGCAGATGGTGAGATGAAAAGCTTTGGGATGAGCTGTTGGCCTGTTTCATCCGCTGTTGTTTTTTTTCGTGTGTGAGTGTGTGTGTGCGGAAACATGTTCACCCCGTGGGTCTGGTCGAAAGTAAAAGGCCCATGCCTTGATTAGATAAAAGTAAATCTACCGTCATCAGCGTTTCCTCACATCTCGCTCCTTCAACACTGTGGACCCACCTGGGTGTTTTTGTTTAGTCCGTGAAACCTCTGCAGTTATGTGAACTTGCAGAAGCTTGTGGTTGACATGCATCCCTCATGGGCTGAACTTAATTTCACCTCAACTCAGGGGAACCTCCAGTGTCTTGGCTCCTTTGCATCTGAGGCCAGTCATTGGACGGCTGCCGTGGCGTTCTACTTCCTGCCTGAGTCTAAGCGGCCAAAGTCTATCCCCTTTGTTTCAGTCTATTTGTTTCAGCACAGAGGATTCAACCGCTTGTTAGGAAGCAGGTCTCCTTTTCCTTTTAACCTTTTTTTCTTTCTTTTTATCTGCTCACCGCTCTTCGGCTGTTACCTGAGGTACAGCTGAGGAGACGGGTGGAATAAATTAGAGGCAAAAAGAAAGAGGCGACTCAGCCTGGAGAGAGAGGAGTGCAGCTCGAGTGAGTCGTGTGTGTGTGTGTGTGTGTGTGTGTCGTTCTATTGATCCCACACACACTCATTAGAGAGGAAGTCGATGAGGGAGGAGGGCAGAGAGAACAATTAGGGAGGTCTTGATGACTCAGGTTGTGTTGGCACCTTTCTCCCTCATTAATCTACAACTAATTCTAATACTACTACTTCTTTTAGATGCCCTGTTTTACTTATTCTGGCCAATCACACCTAGTTGCAGGTTTTCTGAGAGTTTTCAGGGGTCATAATAAACTTTGTGCATTCATACGTTTTAATATATATATATATATATATATATATATATATATATATATATATATATATATATATATATATATATATATATATATATGTTGAGCTAAAACAGGAAGGGCAAAACCATAAACAGAGTCTGCAAGAAACCTATTTTGCAGCTAAAATTCATTGTTTGGCAGCTTTTCACCGTTGTTCATCTGTGCTTTTCACTTTTTCTATATTTTGTTTACTTGTACTTGCAAACAAACCGTGCTGTACTAATGTGTTTGTGTGGAACTGAAATAATGGGAAAATGATGGCCGTTTGGCACCGACTCTCTCTCTCTCTCTGTGTGCTGCATGAAGCTGATTCCCAGATTCCAAACTGCTGGAAACTGTCTGCAAGTTGAGATTTCACGCTGGAAAAGTGACTAAATATAGTATATTCAAAGCAGTCTGGGATATTACTGTATTAATATTCAATATGTAATGTTTCCCCCAACGATTTCTGTTTCCTGACCTAACCCCAGCCTTGGACCTGACACTACAGTAAGTCTTGGCCACAACCGCAGAGGGCAGTGATCCAGAGGGAACTAACAGAATTCAGCCCAACCTCTCATTAATATGTGTGTTTGCCAAAATAACAGTTGCAATAAAGCAGCTGTCAGTCAATCAAGCCAGATCTGACCACACCCACTAAAGACCAATCGGCTGCAGGTGAGGTGAAAGATTCCAGTCAGGCTCATTTTATTTACACAGTTCAGTGTTACACATTTGCTTTGAGGAGATTTAAAATGTGTGCAACATAAGATCTTTGATCGGGTTGAATTGAAACTCCAGCAAAAAGAAACTTAATAGCAACAGACGAGGGATCCCTCCTTCAGGATGGACTGACAAGAATAAGGTACAGTGAAGACACAATTCTTAAAATGTTATGTTTCATTTCAAACTGCAGCTTTATTGTCCAGTTTGCTGATTGCAGATTTTCTTTTTTTCCACCCTTGCAAATGTAATACCACGCTGCCATCTAGTGGTGCAAATGTCACACGACCTAAAAAGACGATGCCACTGTTTATGCATTATGTACTGTAAATAATGAACGATTTATATCGATACCAACTATTTTTCAATCATGCTGAACGATTTTTTCAGAGGGTGTTTAGTTTCCATTCATTGTGATATGAATATCCGCTCTTAGAGAATAAAAAGCTGTTATGTAGTTCTATATGTCTCTATTAATCCACATGTAGGCCTACTGACATTATTTCCTTTCATACTGTGATGTGTTCTTGTAGATCTTTTGTTTTTAATCAAAGACTGAATGGATAATCTTCAGAATTTCACATGATAAACTGTGATGTGTCAGAGCCCAGAGCGCAGAGCCAGTCCAACGGAGGTTTAAGATTAAATTAGAAAATATTAAGAAAACCCAGACTAAATGTAGATTGATATAGTTTAAAAAACAGATCAGCCTTCACATCTGCAAATGTTGGAACAACAGGACAATAACAACCAAGTGAATAAATGCAAGATATGATTTCAAATGGTTTCCAGATGTGCAAACAATATATTTACAACTTTTAGTCACTATGTAATTCTTTCAAAAAAAACATGTGGTAATTACCTATAGACAATACTTGTGTCAACCCACATTACTTGCTAATATTTTATAATTTAAATTTTGATATATATCACAAGCACTAGTTTTGCCATAGGCTTTAAACAAGCATTCCATCCCATCTAGTAGTTGCCTGTATAGTTGGATTGATGGGTCAACGTTGTTGTCCTATTTCACCAGTAGGTGTCAGGCTTTCAGCAGCTCGGGTTGCTCAGTGCGCAGAGGAAACGCCGCAGCAACAACACGAATGGATGCCTTTCAAAATAAGATCCTCTCTCACCCTGCCGTCACATAATAGGCTTTTATTTTGGAGTGGACGCAACTTAACCAGAACCAGAGAGAGAGAAAGAGAGAGAGAGGAGAGAGAGAGAGAGAGAGAGAGAGGTGTGTGTGTTGGTACTTGAGATACTACGCACTTTGACACAGACACACACAGACCCATAGACACGATGTGAGATTCGGCCGCGCGTAATTTACGCATTTGGAGAGCGGTGCGCACTGTTAACGCGTCGCCTTGTTGTGCGGTGACTTGTCTGTTTCTGGACGCCTGATGCCGTTGGAGTGAGTCCAGGGATGCTGCGGCTTGTCTGGCTGCCAGAGTGCCGCCGCGCAACGTGGGGCTGCGTCCGCCACATCTGATGAACCGGGTGAGGCGCGGATCAGGCGTTTTCTCCGAACATGATCTGACTGTCATCGGGGGGGAATAACCCACCATGCATCACTCGGGGGGCATTTAAGCATCTCCTGCGGTGATATCGCTCGCTACGGGGACGGTGGGAGTGCACCCGCTTCCCCAGCCTGCAGGATGGGTAATAGTTTCTCCAATTTGGCTGCCTTCCAGTCTTTGCACATAGTCATGCTCGGGCTGGACTCCGCGGGCAAAACCACCGTGCTGTATCGGCTGAAATTCAACGAGTTCGTCAACACGGTGCCCACCATCGGCTTCAACACGGAGAGGATCCGGCTGGGCGGCGCGGGGGCCTCCCGGGGCATCAGCTGCCACTTCTGGGACGTCGGTGGCCAGGAGAAGCTGCGGCCCCTGTGGAAGCCCTACAGCCGCTGCACGGACGGCATCGTGTACGTGGTGGACTCCGTGGACGCCGAGCGGCTGGAGGAGGCCCGGACTGAGCTGCACAAGATCACCCGCTTCTCGGAGAACCAGGGGACCCCGCTGCTGGTCATCGCCAACAAGCAGGACCTGCCGCGGGCGCTGGATGTCGGGGAGATCGAGAGGCAGCTGGCCCTGGCCGAGCTGAGCCCCTCCACCCCGTACCACGTCCAGCCGGCCTGCGCCATCATAGGAGAGGGGCTGGACGAGGGCATGGACAAGCTGTACGAGATGATTGTGAAGAGGAGGAAGTCACTGAAGCAGAAGAAGAAGAGACAGTGATGTCAGATTTTGGCTGGAGGGTTATAATTTAAATATCATATGGATAGCAATATTTTTTTAAAAGTGATAGCCATGTAGCAAAAGAGCATAAATATCATTACCGAACAGCAGAAACATTGCAAATCTCTATACATGATGGGAAAATATAAATATATATATATATATAGTGATGCCACATGAGCTAAACTCATTCACATCCATACAGTATGTCCCACTAGGAATGTTAAAGAGGAGATAGTTCAGATGATCTTGTGACATTGTCAAATATGATACAATTTCTCAAAACTAATCAGAACAAAAATAATTGATGGGAAAAGTATTGATGATGATGATACACCTTCTTCACAGAGAGAGAGAGAGGGAGAGGGAGAGAGAGAGATGAACTGTGGCACTGTGTGTTGGTAAGTCCCAGAGTGGGGGATATGAATAGGACTGCTTCGTGACGGATGTGTTCCATGAGCTATAAAAGTGTGTGGATGCTGGCAGAGTGCCCTGTTGCTGCCGTTTTGTGCTGTGCACAAGATGTGAGTCAGTTGTAAAATGTGATTAGGTATGCACTGATGCACAGGCCAGCATTTAGAGCCATGAGACGGTGCGACGCCAGAGACGACCCTCATGAGAAGACACACAACTCTTTCCCCCTGCTCCTCCATCCTCCGGTGTTTTGTAGTTTACAGCCCTCCCTCCCACTTTGAGATGAACACATAAATCCCAAAAGAATGAATGAGACCCCGTCCATGAATCTTCTTTAAGGTTCCGGAAGATGCTAAGTAGTCAACATCAAGGTCACCGAGGAATATCTTTATGTGTTCTATTTTGCACTTGACATAATTATATGGAGCATAAATTCTCTCCAGAGAGAAATGAGCAACATGGCAGCAATTTAAGAGAATTCTCCAACTGACCCATGTCATTTTCTGAGTGTGTGTCTTTCCCAGAGAGAAACCCTCTTAGCTTACACCCTTCACCTCTGCGAACAGCTGATTTGGTCTCTGCAGATCACAGCAGATGTCTGCTTCACACTGGAAATTGGCCGTTTTATCACGGCTTCCTCGGATTCGTTTGAACTCTTCTCACAGTTGCGCCCTTGATTTATGGCATGATTTCGGCTATACGCTCATCCGTGGTGCAGCATTGCCACCTTTCTTCCATGCACAAGAAAAATAGTTGCTTGCAAAAGTTGCCATGTGTTATTTGTTATTTTACAGCGGGATAAGTTTGCTTATAGGATCTGCAAATCATCTCCAACTGCCCTCATTTTATGCCAAACACTTGTAGTGAACCATTTTTTTAGTGGCCAGAAACGAATGATATATTTGTTGCGAGTGGCTTTTTATGGCCAGCGATTCAAAACACTGATAAATGCTGGATTCTTGATGGGATTTTTTAAACAATCCAACATATTGAATTTAGAACTACAGAATCCTGGACTTATTTTCATCATTTGCTTTTAGAATTCAGCGACCTTTCACAGGATCGAGAAAAAAATGCCAATTACAAGTGTCCAGAGTCCAGAGGTGACTCTTCAGAAACAATTTTCTTGATTTACTTTTCCTCCTGACAACTTATAACAGCACTCTTTGTAGTCGTCAGCAAAAAGGTAGAACAGAAAAGCGGAACATATGAGATGCAGCCATGGATATAATCTGATTCGGTCTAATGTCCGTCACATGACCTCCCGACAAGGTCACCGTTCGTGCTGTTCTGAAAAGAGAAATGTTTTTTTTCTCCTCGTGTACCAGCTGTTCGTCAGAGTTGTTGAGAACGTGTTATGAGTGCGTCCCACGCTGTTGTCGACCTGCTGGCAGAGGCGAGGAGCCAAGTGTCTTCCTGTAATGACGGTGTAGTGAAACCGAACCCAACAGGCTGGAACCTGTTAAGCTGCTTGTAAAAAAAAAAGATAAACCAAAACATGCTATGTCTGGGAGTTCAACTCGCACCATAGTTCCTATGAAGTTCCTGCGATAAGCAGTTTGTCTCTAATCTGGACTGTTGAACGTCTCAAATGGATCGTAGTCTCATGCTATGTTCACGTCAAAAGAGGACATCGTACGGATCTTATTGCTGCAGCTTGATGTCCAAAAAAACAATATTAACTTCAAACCACAGACTGCAGCATGTTGCTCCATTTTTAAGTAGTCGATTGTATTATGAAGGTGATTTGATCATTATTATTAATATCTTGAAATGCAAAATGCACCAGGAGGCAGACATGAATGTTATTTATTCAAAACATCACGTTGCTGGCATAAATCCGACGTGGACGTGGCGTTCCTCCTCCGCTGATCAGTCGAGCTGCGTTCAACATTGCATGACAGCCACTATTTCAGACAATGAAAATTATACAGTATAGTGTTACAGCCAAGATACAGCAAGACCAAACAATGTGTTACGTGCCAAAATGGGAGAAAAAATAAGTATTTTTGGGATTAAACTCTTTGTAATGGAATGTGTTTGTTGTCTGTTGTGTATTTCATTTCCAAAGGTTGTAATGGGGGTGCATGGGAACTTCCTATCTTAATTATTAAAGATAATATCCAGTACTTTGTTACTCAAAGAATAAACTTTTCTATTTTTTAAACTTTTTAACATTACTACCAGACAATAATGGACTCCCAGACCGTTATTATACAATTTTGCCTAAGGGGGTGTTTATAAAAATATATGAACAATTATTGATTTCACTTCCAAACAGTATTTTGCCACTCGCCAGATTTAAACTTGCAATATGTATCTCATAATTGTATTTAAAAAAGCACACATGGAAAATGTATATCTCCAGAGGCCGAAGAACATGTTTCCCTCCTGTTTCTGTTTGTCTGCCAAATATATCTTTGTGCAGTCGCTGTTTATGGCTAAACATTCTTCTTATTATGGTGTGTATAATCTATGTCTACAGCAGAGGAGAGCCGCTATCGTGTGTAATCACCAATGGAGGAAAATGTTATTTATACATTCTACTGAGACACGTTCGTGTAACTGCACTGAACAAACACTGTGCCCCCTGAAATAACAGTTTTCATCCCTCCTCTCGGGGGTTTAATGGTCTGGAGGAAGGAAAAAAAGAAGAAGAAGAATGTGCTTGTGTGTTGAATTATCAGAATATATATATATTATCTGAAGCTGGAGAAGTCGGTTTACATACAGAAAGGTTACCGGTTCAAATCTTGGACGTGGGAATCATGTCCTCGTACACGTAAACAAATATTTTAAGTTTTGATAGGGATCTGAAAAATTGTCCCATAGCAAGACACATGAGGGCCATGGCATTTATTTTAGCATGTTTGCTCCCACTTAATACAAAATGCCTCAAATATCATTCTTTAGCACACCATCCTGCTTGAATCAATTTTTTTTTACTTCTCTTGTTGTCCAGTTATTGGATAAGATCTACTGTACAGCCTAATCTACACCCACAGGTATTCGACATCACGATAATTTGTTTGGTCATGCTTAATTAAGCCTTTTTTAAAAAAGGTCTATTCAAATCCGAAGCCTATTTTCCCTCCAAAACCTGTTCCTTATATTCAAGCACTGTATATTCATACTCACTCGATTTAGATTCTAACGTCCCCTTTTTCAAAATGCTGACAGAGCCCATTGGTTTCAGCTGTTTCGTTTGCCTTCTCCCTCTCTTCCTTCCACTTGTACATTTCTGTGGGTGGCTGTGAATGGGATTTCATGTTTCATCGGTGCGTTCTCCTGGATTATAATCCCTAACAATCCCCCACCCTCACTCATCCAAAAGGAGTGCTGCATTTCTGCTGAGCGCACAAAAGCCTTACATCCATAGACATATGAGTGGGAGGGAGCATCATGTTGTTGTTATGCACACCAGCACAAGCAGATGTTTTTGTTGATGGCACAGACCTTTTTGTTTTTGCGATTCTGCTGAGTTTTCTTCTGGGTTTTATTTCAGTACACTCCAATGTCTAATGTCCCCAAGCCCTTGGCTTGTCCAGAAGCCCAGGGCCTTTTGTCTTTTTAATCTCTGATCTGTCTAATCTGGTCTCAATCTCTCTACACTCTGGTCTCTCCATCCATCCATCCATCGTCTACCTTTTTATCCACTTAAGGGTCGTGGGGGGCTGGAGCCAATCCCAGCTGACATTGGGCGAGAGGCGGGGTTCACCCTGGACAGGTCGCCAGCCTATCGCAGGGCCACATACAGACACGGACCATTCACTCTCACAGTCACACCTACGGTCAATTTAGAATCTTCAATCAACCTAACCCCAACAACCCCACACCACCGTGCAGCCCCACTCTGGTCTCTGGCATCCCGGAATTGGACCCGAGATGAGGGTCATAGTGGAAATCAGACATCGTTGGCTGTGAATGTTGAGGGAATATCCCTCATTCAGCACTGTGACATTTCAAATACCACTGAGCGCGTCATCATTTCTCGTCTTCTCCTCAGAATGGATCAATCGCACTTTGGAAAAATGAACTCTTCCCATTAACATGCAAATTCCACTTATGTGTGCTGCTGTTCCAGTTGGTTTGGAGTCATCCCCGCCGCCGCGAGCCAGTTCAGTTAGAGGCTAATCCGGCCGCGCCTCCTCCTGCCAGAAGTGTGTCGGGGGGAAACCAGAGTCACAGCTGACGGCTCATTATATTTTTTTTGATTACAGGCTGGAGTCTGGGAAAGAGAGAGAAACTGAATGAGAGCCACCAACAAGCTATTTCATGTCCATTTAGGGGTTTAGATCTGAAATATGTCACGTGAGCCTTGAATGTAAATGGTTATATACTTGAATCTAAATTGCTTTTGTGTTTTCTTGACTGCTCCTTTGAATAGACTTCAGTACAGCGTCTGGTGATAAAAACAGAAACCAATACTCTGAATATTCATGAAGTATGGAGCAGATTTTGCAGTTGTCTTGATCACACAAAACACATCCATGGAAAGGATCTGTGGAATTTCCTATAACCCCGCCATATGTTTTATGTATGGATGTTAAAACGCACTTTGCATCTGCCAAACTGATTGCACACAATATGAACATGCTGTACAGGTGTTAAGTACCACATGTACTGAATTCAGCTGTGATTTGTTTCTCAAGAAACATAAGCAGCAGCTGCTGCAGGTTTCTTCCTCCTTCTGCAATGAGAGGAACCTGCTCAGATGTGTTTTCTGCGTAGGTGGCAGCGAAAGCCCTGATTCTCTCTTTGCTACTGACACATGCACACAACACACATAGACTGGTAGATTTATGACATGCACAATAACGAGGAAACGCTCCTCTTCTCCTTTTTGGAAATAAAATGCAGGATGAAAAAGGAGGACAGAGGTCTGAAGGAAGGAGGGGAAGACGTGAAAACTGGGGAGTAGATTCAACGCAGAGCGACAAGGGGACAGATTTAGCACTTTGGTGGAGCGTGTCATTAACATGTTCAAATTACACAGGTCACCTCTGTAATCCAGAGGGGCGGGGTCTCCATCCCGCAGCAGCACCCACCCCAGAGGATGCTGGGAGAACATTTGACCGAAAATAGACTGAAACATGCTGAAGCTCATCTGCCAGACACTGTAGTTTTCATAGTATTTTCAGTTAGATCATTTCCTGACAGATTTTCATGAAGCTTAACCAGAAACGTTAAATCCAGAGTGTGTTTAACTTTCATGTGAAGCCAACGCAGTCACACTGATGTTCACATGGTCCTCACCCAGACAGATGTCAGAATTTTATTTACAGGATGATGACATTATGGACGTCATGAAAAAAATCTATAAAAACTTTTCGTGAAATCCATATCAGGGCTAAAGCTATAAGGACCCAGCTATAATTTTGAGATGCTTCGGAGGCGACTTTTCCGTCTTTCCAATAACTCTGGACACTTTCTCCTCACGATCTCCGTGTCTAATAAGCCAAATAAGTTAATAAAAGTGGTAGTTTCCTTGCTTGGCTCACGCAAGCTGTACTTATGGAAAGTAAAATTATCTCCCGCTGCCCGTCCAGTGTGGCTGAAAATTGGCAGTGCTCAACTGCATACATGCTTCGGTGGGTTACAGCCTCATAATGTTTTCCGATGAAAAGTGTTTCTTGTGACACGTCGAGGCCAAAATTTTCCACCTAAAGTCTAACGCTAACGTCTTTACGTCACGCTTTCAGCTGACACTGGTGGAAATCACTACCGCTTTTAAAATCATGGCAAAACTCCAAAAGAAAAGCAAGGTCAGCGGGGGTCAAAGACACATTTGACCTCAGCAGGAGATGAACCAACAGACCGAACAGTGGAGGAGGCAGAAGATTGATCTGTTTTCACTAGATGACAGGAGATAGTTGACTGACGCTTAGCCCAGAATAACTTGGAAATGGAAAAACAAACCCCCACAGGTCCAGGCCTGTTCTTTTGACCCTGTGATAATTGGTTTTGGCAGACATTTTTTATTTTTTATTTTTTTGTGAATTCAGAAAATTAACACAATTATGCATTGTGCAGCAAATTATTTGTATTTGGATTGTCAGTGACTGGACTGAAGTTTCATTCACACGGGTCATCATCCGACGGAGTGATGTTCATTCCAATGGTATGACACAGAATTTGGACTGAAATTTTAAAAAAGGGTTAATTCATGTCATCATTCAGAGTGAAATGTGGGAAAAAATAGAATTAAAACTTCTGAAACCTTGAGAGTGTCTATTTGAATTGAAAAAAAACAAATCCATCACATATTGGAGCCAAAACATAATTTTCACTGCACAATCCAGGTAAACATTTGTCTCTGCAGCAGGATGACAGGAGTTTACAGTCTGTTTGAACCTCAGGAGCCCCAGTGTGTGTGTGTGTGTGTGTGTGTGTGTGTTTTGCTGCTGTGGCACTTTTGACCTGTCTGCTGCGTCTTAAGCTGTAAATCTCAACCAAACATGCCGTGAATTGTGAAAATAAACCAAACCTGTCTGAGGAGGAATGTGCTTGCCTCAAACTGTGTCCATGGTTTTGTAAGAATGAGGGGGGAAACAAATGTGCACGTTAACCCCTTGGAGGTTGGCGAGCACAGCACAACACCCAAAAAATGGGTGGCTCAGAGGTGATCTTTTAATGAGAAACACAGAGGCGGGGAAAGTACACGCTGGGCTGTAACGTAAGACATGCTTTCTTTGTCTTCGAGGGAGTTTTATTTATTCCTCAGGAATCATACCTGGTGTAATAAGTGAAAGAAACTCAATCATCTGAGAAAAGGGTTCGGCCATTAATGTTTAACCTGCAACAAAAGCTGAGTAAATAAACCCTGGGGGGGGGATCAAACAGGGACAGGGGTGACTGATCGCTCGCTATAAGGACTTTCCCACACTCAGAGAAATGGTGTGCTGCTTTATCAGGTTTTATATCAGCACTGGAACTCTCAGGAAATCTATTTTCCAAGGACTTCAGCTACTAGTATGAGGCGACTGGGTCCATGGTCTCTGTGTCTTTTTCTAGGAATTACTCTGCAGTATGGTGGATATGTTTATATCTATACTCTCTTTATAAATTCCCTTGCATTCAGGGCCATGAAAAAATAAGTGTACCATACAAATGACCTCATGCTTTCACCCCAGCAGAATTATTACTTAGGGCTAGGGGTAGATAGATGTTGCTACACCATGATTTGACCTAGCAACACCTAAGCAACACCAAGATTTTGCTATGAAAACTATTTTCAGACCGATCAACTAACCACTACTTGGTTACATCAACCAAGTGACGTAAGTGACGTTTGTAAAAGGGCTGAAATTACTTTGCAGGACAACATTGCAAACAACAGTTTTTGTGGATTCAGTAAGGCCAACCCCCTGCTAATAAAACCACATTCTGTCAACATAAGAAATAACCTTTATTAAATGAATTTTACCCCCCCCCCCCAAAATGACAGTGGCAGCAAAACGCAGCTGACACTCGTGGATATATTCTGCAGTTGAACCGATAGCTGTTATGCTATGTTATGCAATGACAAGACTCTGATTTGCATCCATTAATCGCTCAATTTGATTATCTTTGTTTCTTTTAATCGACGGCCATGGCTCCGTGACAGGCAGTGAGGATATTTTTTAGTAATGAAGAAGAAAAGGAAAATATTACAGGAGACAAAAAAGAATAAAGGCAAGCTGTGACTTTCATTTATACATGGTGAATTTATGAGCTGAGCACTCAACCTCTACAGGTAATAATTCATGATACGCCTCTCCAAGCGATGCTGCACGAAGAAGAAAATATATAAGAACTGTTGGGTAAAACATGTAACTGTGGAAAGTAAGTTCCAAGACAATTTGACTATAAAAATCATTTATTTTAAAAATGTTTTTTTTCTTGTTATTTCTTTTGTCTTCTTCTAATTTCCCGCCATTTCCCACCTGGTTGGTCCAGAATCATTCCTTCGTGAGCTGATATTTTCCATATTCTCTTTGCCTTTGTCTCCCCCTTGTGGCACTACTCTGCTTGTGCACCCTCTGTCTCTGATTGAAAACAAACACTGCGTTTTTGTTACCATCTTCCACTTCTATTTCTCATCAGCTGACGAATGTGAGTCATGCCACAGTGAATCACACATACAGACCATGGGCAGATCAGGTCGCCCAGGGAAAATTTGATTATGATCGGAAGAGTTACGTTCAATTTTTTGTGAGAGATTAATAAAGCCAGTGCTTTTCTGACACGTGTCATGTGTCACATGTTTGTCTACCTCTTCTAGAGTGTAGGTGGAGATTTAAGAAATTAACATGAAGATATAAACTGTAAATTGATAATCACCCATCAGATTTTTTTGTCAGACAGTTAAATGGTCAGGAGATCATCAGGTGTACATCTGCAGGGAATTCAGGGAATATTCCAGGAAGCAGGATTACAAAACCTGCAAAACATGGAATACACCCCTGGCTTAGGGTTAGGGTTATATATATATATATATATATGTATCATCCACTTCTCCACTGCAACTTCCCTCAAAATGCAAATCATGTTTATGTTGCATAGCCATCCCCCCGCCCCGCCCTTTGCGTTTTTGCATGTCTAAGAGGCTCTTTTATTTTGAAAGTCTGGCGCAGTCCGAAGTGCAGAAGCGGGTGTTCGGTCGTGTGCAGTGTGCACTTGAAACATGTCTGCAGGCAGAGAAGGAGACGATCTGTACTTCTACATCAACGGGAAAAAGGTACGTTTTTGCACACGTTTTCTTATTGCAGCTTTTGCAGTTTCTTGCTGCTTTTTTAAAAATCTGTTGGCTGCACGATTTTTTTCCCGCCTGCGTCCGTATTCGTATGTACAGTATGTGATCAACTATTAATTTTTCAGTTTGGATTAATCATTTTTTAAAAGTTGTGCTTTTTTCCGAGCATTTTATTTGTTCACAGTGCTTTAGCGCTACTTTTACTAAGTTTATGGATTCTGATTATTTACACCCCTGTTGGTCAGCAGTAGATTCAGGTTTGACTAATTCATTTTGCAAATGTATTTGCAGTTAATTTGCCTCCCATGATATTCAACATTGACATAGAAAAATACATTTTGACGATATGGCTGCCTTTGCCTCTGCCATATGGTTGCATTTGGTTCCACTTCTACTGCATGGAACCTTGGAGTTATTTTTGACCAGGACATGTCTCATGTGCCCAGTATAATGAAGCGTCCTGTTCATCCATCCCAGTGCTCTGTAAATGAAATTCATTATTATTATTATTATTAGTTGATCCAAAATGCCGCAGTACAAGTTCTGACCTCCCCTGTAATATCCAGAGGAGAACAAGAGCACTGACCTGCACCAAGGCTGAGCAATCCTATCCATTCCAGTCCAGTCCAGTCCATTCCAGTCCAGTCCAGTCCAGTCCAGTCCAGTCCAGTCCAATCCAATCTCCATCTGACCTACATATCAGGGTAATATAAGGTTGCCTTCTGTCAAAACAGGTAACGGAGAACCATGCAGACCCTGAGATGACGCTCCTATCCTTCCTCAGAGAGAAACGTATCCTTCCGACCTTCAAATCTACTACCACATGTAAAGTTTCATGAACCCCAAAATTCACGAGTTCAAACAAGTCACGAAATTCTGATCTGCTGTTGTTTCACCACCCGTGGCGGGTCATTTCCTTGACTGTGACTCCAGTGAGGTTAACCGGGACCAAGTTTGGCTGTGGCGGCGGAGGCTGCGGTGCGTGCACAGTCATGGTATCTCGCTATCGACCTGCCACCAAAGAAATCATGTATCCTTTATTATAAAATAAATCAGTTGTCGGACGAAGAAATAAAACATTTCAGCTAATGCATTTTCATCTATATGCTTCACTTAAACCAGATGAAGCTGGTAAAAATATCTAACTCGCATGATCGTTTTGACTGACATTAAGGACCGGATGGCCCAACATTTCTTACAACTTAATGCAGATAAGACTGAGCTAATAATAATCTACTCTCAGAAATCTTGTAGTTATATTTGACCAGTCCATGCTCACCTTGCGCATTGTAGTCTTTGAATCCATGCATACTTATTGTCCTTCTGATGCATATTTATTGTTTATTAATACTTTTATGTTGCAATTTCATTTAAGTGGAGAACTTTGGGCCTTTTTTTTTCTCAGAAAGGTGCCATACTAAATAAACATAACTTACTTGCTTACTTACTCGCTCATGATTATATCAATGTAGCGCTTTTCTAGTCTTATCGACCACTCAGAGAGCTTTTACTGTACAAGTCACATTCACCCATTCACACACACACACACATTCATACAGTGCTGCTATTTACCGCGCTTTTTCTGTCACAATTATACACTGCTGGAATAGACGTCAAAGGCAATGTATGGTTAAGTGTCTTGCCCAAGGAGACTTTGGCATGCGGACTGGGGGAAGCTGGGATCAAGCCACCTACAGTACCTTAGGGGTATGTGGACAGCCTGTGTACCTCCTGAGCCACAGCCGTTCGCAACTTGGGAATATTTTCGTTATCAATTGCTTTGCCAATTATTTTCTTGATCAAGTGTGAGATCTATAAAATTGTCAAAGTTAATTAATTACTGACTGATCGGTCTGAATGCAAAGCTCAGGCAAATCTCAATGAACATGACCTTTTAACATCCAATGATTTTCAGAGACTTGTGTCTTAAACACAAATTCCTGGCAGTGTAATAGATACATATGGCATACTTACAAAAAATAAAGAGCGTAACCTCTTTGGCTCAGGTGATAAAGACTTTCTTGAAGAGAAGTTGCTGAATTTGGCACCAGTGGCAGTACGAACAAGAGAGACAGAAGCCCACTTCGGCATGTGTCCGATCCATCAGCACAGTTTGCCTTCACTGTGCCGTCAGACATTACTCGGCCAACGCCTGCCTGCTGCCGCTCTGTCAGCTCCACGGAGCCGCAGTCACCACGGTGGAGGGCATAGGCAGCACCAAGACCAGGATTCACCCCGTGCAGGTGAGTGCTCGGAGGCCTTCCTCGTCACCAGCTCATCATCATGTGCGGGAGGAGTGGCGAACTTCATTTATTTATTGATTTGTTGAGTCGCAATATGGGATTTCAGTAACTGAGGAGTGAAAAGACGACAGCGGTAGAGCCCCCTCTTGACATGGGCTGTGGGTGTTGTGTGTCTGCAGGAGCGAATAGCGAAGGCCCACGGCTCCCAGTGTGGCTTCTGCACTCCGGGGATGGTGATGTCCATGTACACCCTGCTGAGAAACAGACCCCAGCCCACCATGGAGGACATCACCGAGACTCTGGCTGGTTTGTTCGCCCTTGTTTAGACCTGTTTATTCTACCATTATGTTTGGAGGTGGAGATAACTGTACATTTTCAATGCCAACTCTCACTTCCGATACGTTTTTCTTGCTGATCCAATTGTTTGGGAATTGATCCAACTAGAGTCATATTCTTCTTAAAGTAGATATGAGAACAGAAATCTGACACACACCCTGGCCCTGTCCTCACCGTGTGTTGTTGCTTTTTTTTTTTAAAGGTAATCTGTGTCGGTGCACCGGATATCGCCCTATCATTGATGGATGCAGGACCTTCTGTCAGGTACGAAGCTCAGCCAGTGCATCAGGAATAGTCAACATTGATACTGGTTGAAGTGGCTATATGAATAAAATAAGGGAAAACAAATGGTTAAGGTCAAAGTAGGAAAATAATCTTGGGCTGGGAAAAATTCCAAATCCAGAGTCCAATGTCCAGGTCAGTATTGAATGTAGTCTACGTTAACTGTAGCATTTTGTCAAGCAAACAGTTTGAAACAAACAAATTCAAACTAACAAAAAATGGCGTCTCTCTCCCTAGTGAAAACCATTAGCCCATGACCATTAAAAAAAAGGAAAAAAAAAGAGAAAACCATTAGCCCTCCACGATGCCCGTCGATGACAATAATAATACAAACAGCAACCAAACAACTAAATGAAATGAAGAAAGATTTCCTCAATATTGCTCAACAAAAGAATAGCTCCAACACTGGTCAGAATGTCAGTGATATCACAGTTTTATTTCTGATTCATAACTTATTCTGTTGGCACGGAGTTTTTTGAATTGACAGGGGTAAAGACTGTAAGTGCTTCTGATCTGATGATGAAAACAAAATGTCAACCGACGTGAAATGGCTGCGTGCAGCGTGAAATCCATGTGATGACGACGATTCTCAACAGGAAACCAACTGCTGCCAAACCAATGGATCGGGAAACTGTTGCCTCGATGGAGGGAAAAGTACTGAGGAACCAGAGCAGGTGAGTTCATATTTGTCTTTTACAATTTTTCTTCGACTCTCATTTCCCCCCCGTCTTTGTGTGCCTTCATCCTCTTTCAGTTACTATTCATGCTCTAACTCTTCCAGCTTCTACTCATTTGTAACTTCTTAACCCAATTGCTCCGCTTCTTTGTATCTTTCTTTATTGAACTTATAATGAATACCAGTCAGAAGACCCTTCAGAAGTTGTTGAGGTCAGTTGAAGTTGTTGAAGTCAGCCCGGACGTGTGTTTATTTCCTCCCGTGACGAATCCCATTTCAGTGTATTCCTTTCTGCTCATTTCCCAGGAAAAGCCACAGTTGTTTGACAGGGAAGAGTTTTTGCCGCTGGACCCGACGCAGGAGCTGATTTTCCCCCCTGAACTGATCGTGAGTCATCACGCGTTGTTTCGTGCAGTGAATTTGTTGTCGGCACTTTTCCGAGAAGGCGCTGGTCAAAATCAAACCCCTCAGAAAACGAATTTGAATGAGCACACGGTTTCACATTTCTTTCGTAGCCTGCACTCCATTTAATAGCAATCGTGGTATATTAATGTCCCCCCTCTCCAAAGCTGATGGCAGAGACGGCGAGCCCACGGACGCTCACCTTCCACGGGGAGAGGACAAGCTGGGTGTTCCCCACCTCTCTGGAGGAGTTGGTCCGGCTGAAGACCAGTAACCCTGAAGCCCCGCTGGTCATGGGCAACACCAACATAGGTGAACATCGTAAAGCCACTTTTTGCTTTTCCTTTTATCAGAGAGAATTAGGCCAAAGTTCACTGGAAACACAGCAGTGTTTATTCACACATGTGATACAGCTTTATCGCTAATTCTCATCTTCAGAGGCTGAGCAGACATGATTGAATTAGTTCATCGTCATTACTATTTCTAACTATCATTTGATTCACACACTGACAAAGGCAACTGTGATTGTGGGCTTAGTTCACATTAGATAGCTCTTGTCGTCGTCGTTTCATAATCGTGTCTCCAAACTGAGAGCTCCGCCATTTGCACTTTTTAAACATTTAAACATTTTTTTTCAGTTATCTAAGGAGGAAAAGAAACCCAGTTGACCCAGTTACTTACAGCTGCTGTGTGTCTCTGCTTTGTGTCGAAGGTCCAGAAATAAAGTACAAAGGTGTCGTGCATCCGCTGATAATATCTCCGACCAGAGTCACGGAGCTGTTCGAGGTCACTCAAACACCACAGGGTGGGTAACCTCCTCTTCGTAGTTGGGCATCCATCTTGTTGTGAATTTTGTATCCACGGTCATTATGCTTAAAAGTACAAAAGATGATTGATGAAGTGATTTCTTGTAACATTTTTAATGTGCCGGACGACGTTCATAAAACAATCGCCAGACACTGTATGCGGGGTTCTTATTTCTGCAGGAGTTTGGTTGGGAGCGGGCTGCAGTTTGTCCGAGGTCCGGTCTCTTTTGGAGAAGCTGGTGCCTCAGTTTCCAGACGAGAAGACCGAACTCTTCAAGGCCCTGATCCAGCAGCTGGGGAACCTGGGAAGCCAGCAGATCCGCAATGTAGCAGTGAGTTGACTTCCCTTCTCCTCTCCTGTGGTTAGAAAAGTGTCCTGGATTTCTTTGTGTGTTAAATATTGTTTTTGACATATCTAGTCTCTTGGAGGCAACATCATGAGCGCGTATCCTAATTCAGACCTGAACCCTGTCTTGGCTGCGGGCAACTGCAAACTGAGCGCCATTTCCAGTGGTGAGTTGCCCACCATGGTGATTAGTGTTCAGGATTTTGTCAATAAATCAGAAAACACTGTACTCAGGCGTCAAACGCTTTCCTTGATCCACCAGGAGGAAGACGAGAAGTTTCTCTGAATCAGGACTTCTTTGTGAGCTTTGGGAAAACCGTCCTGAAACCGGAAGAGATTGTTGTCTCTGTTTTCATTCCCTTTTCCAGAAAGGTTAGAAAAATATGCGTGCCAATATTACTAATGTGTTTGGAGAGTTGTGTGACTGTATCTCAATGCATGTGTGTATAATTAAGTCTCTAAACGTGTAAAAATCTGTGAATGTGTAAAGAGATTTTGTACGAGATTTGTATGTGATGACATATCTGCATATGTGTGCGTAGATCTGTGAATGTGTAAATACAACTTTAAATGCATTTGTAAATATTAATGGTTGTGGGAATAGTGTTTCCAAATCACACAGATTCTGCAAACATTAGCAAATCTCTCGCAGATTCCTCTACCCGTTTGCAGATGTGTTCATGCACACATGGATTGCGAAAGAGTTGCACAACTCTCCGCACGCACACAGACAGTAATATTGCTGCATTACTGGCCCCATTGAGAAACTCGTTCTGAGGAAAATCAATTTACAACCTCAGTTTTTCGCATATTAAAAAAAGCACGTAAAAGTGTGATATAATGCCCCTATGTTTGTCCTGCAGTGGGAGTTTGTTCGAGCGTTCCGTCAGGCTCCGAGGAAGGAGAGCTCCTTCGCCACCGTGACGACGGGGATGCGGGTCTTTTTCTCCGAGGCATCTCGGGTGGTTCAGGACATCAGTATTTACTACGGAGGAATGGGACCGACGACAGTCAGTGCTGCCAGAACCTGCAAAGCTCTTATCGCGAGGTCAGTTTGACGTTAATCGCTTAACATGGCATAATGTAGTGTAATCAACGTTTTCCAAAGGCTAGAATACAACATTCTCCCCTTTCATTCTTTTTTATGTTCTACTTTCTCTCCCTTCTTTCTATTGATTGAATCCCGTCTTCCTGCCAACTAAATTTGCATTTAATTCCTTTCGTGCTCCTCTTCCACCACACTTTCCCCGGGTTCCCCCGTCTTTTCTTTAGGCCATGGGACGATGAAGTCCTCAGCCGGGCCTATGACGTCCTCCTGGACGAGTTGGCCCTCCTCCCTTCGGAGCCCGGAGGAAAAGTGGAGTTTCGGCGATCCCTGACTCTCAGCTTCCTCTTCAAGTTTAACCTGGAGATCTTGCAGAAGCTCCGGGAAGCGGTTGGACTGTGCAGTAGTTTAAAAAAAAGAACAAAAAGGCCACTAACATAAATCTTAAATGCAACATGAGATAAGAGAGAAGAGAAGAGTTTGCTTTGTTGCTTTTTCTTTGCAGAATGTGATCACGGATGAGCTTCCTGAGAAGATCCGGCCTTTACCCAGAGAGATCCAACCCAGCCTGCAGGAGTTCCAGGTCCCAAAAAATAATGTGTCTCCATATTTTCGAGGAAGTGATAGATTGTGAAATGAAGCTGACTGCTTCCTCTTCTCCCTCCTCAGCATGTGCCAAAGCTCCAGAGCGACCTGGACCCCGTGGGGCGTCCCATCATGCATCGCTCCGCCATCAGCCAGGCCACGGGTGAAGCTGTGTACTGCGACGACGTCCCCAGAACGGACGGGGAGCTCTCCCTGGCTCTGGTTACCAGCTCTCGAGCGCACGCTAAGATCACGTGAGAGTTGGAGGGTGGAGACTCCTGTTTTTTCCCAGCCAACAGTCTCTGAGCCACTGTCTGTGTAAATCTCCACGTCTTGTTTTTGCCTCCTGTCCGACAGGGGGCTGGACGCGAGCGAGGCCCTGCGGATTCCCGGCGTTGTTGATGTCATCACGGCCAAAGATATTCCTGGGACGAAAGTCCTTACGATGTTTGGATATGATGAGGAGCTCCTCGCTGAGAAAGAGGTTGTACGCGCATGTGTGTGTGTCTAAATTAGCTTCTATTGTATTGAAACTATCGCGCGAAAGCTCAAAACAAGCTGCTGCGACCATCTTGTTTAATATCTGCAGGAAAAAATCCCTACCTATTTGTGCCCCCAGGTGTCGTGCGTCGGTCAGATTGTCTGCGCAGTGGTCGCGGACACAAGGGCGCACGCCAAACAAGGCGCAGCAGCCGTGAAGGTCAGCTATGAGGACCTGCCGGACCCTATTTTCACCGCAGAGGTACAGTATGTGATGATGCCATGCGTGATCTGATCGCAGGTTAGGAAAAAGTATTGACGTTTTCACGGCGCCTCGTGGCGTTTATCCTCTTCCACTGTGACAGGAAGCCATCGAGAAGTCGTCTTTCTTCGAGCCACGGAGGATGATCGAGAAAGGAAGCGTAACCGAGGCCTTTAAAAGTGTTGATCGTGTTCATGAAGGTATGCATCTAAATCATGAGGAAGTGTCATGCTGTTTGGGATTAGAAGGCAAAGATGATTATTTAAGCAGGGCGAGTTAAGATGAATATAACTTTTGAGGTGTGGCGTGTTTCTCTCCTAATATTCACTGTGGCTCCTCCTGCACCGTAGCACATCTCACACTAGGGTTTGGCTGTGGCTTTTTTTTGGTTTGTTTTCATTTTGTCAGTCTCCATCTGACTGCGTTTGCATTTGTCTTCCCCAGGAGAGATTCGAGTGGGTGGCCAGGAGCACTTCTACATGGAGACTCAGAGTATGCTGGTCATTCCCATCGGCGAGGAGACGGAGTTCAACGTCTACGTCTCCACCCAGTGGCCGACTTTTACTCAGGTGCACAGAGACACTTGGAAACTGGACTTTTGATTTATTTTTTGTCAGTGCAATTGACTGCATAAAAATAATTATATAATTCCTCTGCACTGTACAGTATGATTTCATGATCTGCATTGTATTGTTGTCTTAGCTTTTTTTGTTTTGTTAAATGATAAAAGCAACATACCTGATCTCACCTGTGAGTTGTAGACATTTTAGAGATTGTGTGTGGTGTGTGTGTGTGTGACAAGTGTGTGTGATGGCTGAATAACATGGCTTAAAGAGAAGTCAGAGCAGAAGAGGATTCATATGTTTAAGAGTGATGTCTTATTTTCCTGACTGCAGGGCACAGTCGCAAAAATGCTGGGCATCCCGTCAAACAGAGTCACCTGCCATATCAAAAGGATCGGCGGAGCGTTCGGAGGGAAGATAACTAAAACCTCCATCCTGGCTTCGATCGCCTCTGTGGCTGCTTGGAAGTAAGTCGCAGTGGGCTCAATTCTGTGGCAGTACAGCAAGCAGGTTTTGATTCATCGTACGAGCGTCTTGAAATTAAATTTGATTTTTGTAAAAAGAGAGCTTGGGGTTTTTCTCTTTCTTTGTGTTCAGGACCAATCGTGCAGTCCGCTGTGTCCTGGATCGAGGTGAGGACATGCTGATCACAGGGGGTCGTCACCCTCTCCTGGGCAGGTACAAGGTAAACACACTCTAGCTTTCACTTCAGGGGTGTTCTCAAGAAAAGTGGTTCAATCCACTGTGAGGCCCCATGATGGTTCTGACCGTCTCCAAAATTATTGATTGTTGATTAGGGTTTAAAGCAATAAACACAAGAATCTTGGTTTAAAGTTATTTTTGTGTTGTGTTTCTTTTCCCCCACCTTATAAAAAAAAATCTCTCGATACATTCACTTACTTCTAGATCTCCAAAAAAGTCGTCATTTTTTAACACTAAACTTAAAAAAAAAAAAAAATGGAAAATAAGGTTTTAATATGAGCTGACTAGCGGGGGAGTCATCATTTTATGTCAGCAAAGATTTAAAGAAACCCTAATAGTTGCTGCTTGTGCTTGTGTCAGGTGGGTTTCATGAACGACGGGAGCATTGTGGCTGCAGATATCCAGTGCTACATCAATGCTGGAAACGCTGTGGACGAATCTATTCAGGTTGGTGAAAGAGATTTTCTTTTACTCGAGTTTTCAAAACCACCAAAACATCAAATGCAATCATTGATTTCTTTCTTTTTTTTCATCTTTCTGCAGGTCACTGAGAAGATTCTGCTGCACATAGACAATGTTTACAACATCCCCAACTTGCGAGCCAGCTGCGCTGCCTGCAGGACCAACCTGCCCTCCAACACTGCCTTCAGGGGCTTCGGCGTGCCCCAGAGCTTAATTGTCATTGAGAACATTGTCGATAATGTGGCTGCGGTGCTGGGACGCCCCGCAGACCAGGTCATATTCCATGGACTTGAATTTGTTGGGTTTTTTTACCTTGTACGAGTCGATAGTCGATATCTAATTGCTAGACATCGCTTTGATCCCGTTTCAATTCATTTTTTATTTTCCATCAGATTCGAGAGATCAACATGTACAAGGGGAAGTCCGTCACCCACTACAAGTTTGAGTTCAGCCCGGAGAACATGCTGCGCTGCTGGGACGAGTGCAAGGCCAAGTCTGACTACAGCGCCCGCCGCAGAGACGTCGAGCAGTTTAACCAGCAGCACCGCTGGAAGAAGAGAGGGTTGTCCATCGTCCCCATTAAATATGGCATCGCGTTTGCCGAGGCCTTCTTAAATCAGGTCACTGGGATACAGTTTTGTCATAGTGAACTTTTCAATATTTTTGTCAGGGATGCATCGACTTGCTGTATGTATCCATTGCAACACGGACAACACAGAAACGTTTTAATCAGCTCTTTCTATTTTCCTGTACGTCACATCTGTTAACAGGCTGCTGCTTTGGTCCACATCTATACAGACGGCTCTGTTCTGGTCACTCATGGCGGGGCGGAGATGGGTCAGGGGATCCACACGAAAATGCAGCAGGTGCTTTGACTCTCGTCCTTTTTCGGTCACCGCGGTCATCCTGAATGCAAATGCCAAATGTGGATTCATTCGCTGCTGTAACTCTTCCCGGACGAATGTATACGAGAGTGACCAGCTGCTTTGAGCCTTTTTTAAAAAAAAGATGTTGAGCCGTGAGCCAAAGAGAAAAATATCTCTGGTGTTATCTTTTAAGCTCAAGGACTGTTTCCTGTGTGCTGTCAGGTTGCAAGCCGGGAGCTTCACATCCCGCCCTCTCAGATCTACATCAGCGAAACCAGCACCAGCACGGTTCCCAACACCTGCCCCAGCGCCGCGTCCTTCGGCACCGACTCCAACGGCATGGCAGTCAAGGTAACGTCCAGCTCCTGCTGTAACATATTTTGGTATCACCGCTGCAGATAACAGATAATAATAATCAGGGGGTGACACTGACAATAAAACTAATAATATTTGTGTGAACCTTTTTTTAATTTCTCTCATTCAGAACGCATGCCAGACTCTGTTCCAGCGACTGCAGCCGATCAGGGAGAAGTACCCCAAAGGATCATGGAAAAGTTGGGTATGATTTGACGAGCGCAGATCAATCCCTGGAACATAGCCGGGGAAATTCAGCGTTTCATTGAACACCAGCCAAGAGACATTAATCTATTTATTTTCTTTTCTTTTTTCTTGTTTTATTCAGGTCAATGCAGCGTTTTTTGAGAAAATCAGTTTATCAGCCACTGGATTCCACAGGTGAGACACGTATGGACTTTCGGAAAATAATTCCTTGAACCGACAAATAACAGGGACCTTCTTCATACCTGGCGCCGACATGCGTCTTGGGTTTGATCCCATCGCCCAGGACACGTGTTAATGCCAGGTATGAACTGGGCCAGTGACAGCGTCTCCTGTGTGTCCCCAGGGGTCCCGACCTTCACATGGACTGGGACAAGATGGAGGGTCAGCCCTACGCCTACTACGTGTTCGGAGCGTGCTGCTGCGAGGTGGAGCTAGACTGCCTCACAGGGGACTCCAGGGTCAGATCTCACAGCTTTTAATCTTTATGCCAAACCTCATAACTTGACTTTCTATACTTGAAGAGAATTTATGTACTTATTGATTTTTTGTGGATCTTGTAGACCGTCAGGACAGACATTGTGGCCGACATCGGCAGGAGTTTGAACCCCTCCGTGGACATCGGGCAGGTGAGACCACCTCACCTAAACGATCTGAGGGCCGTCCCGGTGGAGCAGTCAGCTAAAAATCCTTTTCTTGCATTTTGATCTTGTGACTTTTGTCCTTTTCTTCCCTCCTCCTTCTACTCCCTTGTCTCCCCCCTTTTCTCCGATCACTCAGATTGAAGGAGCGTTCATGCAGGGTTTGGGTCTCTACACTCTGGAGGAGCTGAAGTATTCCCCCTCTGGGCTCCTGTACACCCGGGGTCCCTCTCAGTACAAGATCCCCGCGGTGTGCGACATGCCGCTTCAATTCAACGTCTATCTGCTGTCTGACTCCCACAATCCCCACGCCATCTACTCCTCGAAGGTTATATGATTTCCTTTTTTCCTTTCTCTTCTTTTTTTGATTCAAAAACATGTTGATGTGAGGACTCCTGTTCCGGAGATATTAAAACACAGATGCAAGACTTGACATGAAATGAAACAATAGATTCCCGCTGGCATCGCTTCAATCTCCACAACCAGTAACGTTCCCGTTGATCCTTTGGCACCGCAGGGTATCGGAGAGCCCATCCTCTCCCTGGGCAGTACGGTGTTCTTCGCCATCAAAGAGGCCATCGCCGCGGCTCGCTCAGAATCCGGTCTAGTCGGCCCTTTTCCCCTAGACAGCCCCGCCACACCAGAGAGGGTCTATCTGGCCTGTGCCTCACCGTTCACTCAGAAGGTAAAATACTATACAGTAAATAAAAAGATCTTTCTCCCAAATATTATTTTCTCCTCTTAAAACTCACCACTGAAACCTAAAACAAATTCATAGGCGTTTAGGGGAGAATTATTATTTCACTGAAAATATCTAAATGGTTCAATGAAAAATTGGGTTTCTCCAACCCAATCATCTCTGTAACTGTGGTCAGACAACACCTTGCATATTATCAGATATTTAATTATGTTTCAGTGTGGATTGTAGCAGAATGATTATTTTTATGTTGCCCTTTGTTTTCTGTTTGTGAGGAGAAACAGATGAAATGACAGTTGAACTGTAGATTAAGACACAAAAAAGTGGGTAGACAAATTATATTTAATCCAGATAGAGTGAATTGATTTTAACAAAGAAAGGGAAGAAAAACGAGTGAAATCTCTTCATAGTTTTTTCTTAATAATATAAAATAGACAAGTTGCCAAAACAACAAAAAAAATGATAGCCATACATATGCCATTCATTTATTTTAATTCAATTTGTTTGTTGTTTTACTTTGTTTCCAGATTCCAGTCAGCAAACCAGGATCTTTCAAACCATGGGCCTTAAACATCTAAAACTGGATTCTTTTGCTTTTTTGTGGTCAAACTAAATCTAGATTGACTGTAGACTAAATGTAACAAATAATAATTACCTAGTACAGTTATCATATGAATATGCCATGAAATAATTTTTACATATAATTAAAATACCAACAATATGTGAACTGAATGCATTAAAGCATCAAATCTCAAATGTATAACAGAATAAATAATTATATATGCAGCAAATATTTGAATGTGTCAAATAAATCCATCGTTTGCTCTGTGTTCACTCAGTAGCAGGACACAAGCACAGAAAAAAAAGTGCAGAAGAAAGAAAGAAAAGCCCATAATTACTTACTAAACTAAAACTGACTTGTCTTCTCGTGGTCTGTGGACGATCACACCTGAATGCACCACGGAGTCGCTGTCCCATTCGTCTGAGGCGAGGCCTGCAAGAGTGACAGGAAGTACTGTTAATCAGGTGTTTGAGAGAGAAACCCAGAGGTCGTTAGAAGCAGCAGTTATTTCCCAATATCCAGATGGTTTGAATGCTGACAGTGTGCAGGACTTCACTGAAGTCCTCTGCATTTTTCATGCTCTGACACTGACAGGTATGCATTAGGCTTATTTCACCTTTTTGCCAAACAAGCTGTGACACATTTTAGTCGTGCTCCCATTGGCAGGCGAGTGCACAAGTGGGTTGGGTTCTTTAGTTATTAATCTTGTTCATTCGGTTTAGCATAATGATAATAATGATGCATAATAATCAGTTCAGCAGCCTGTCGTCAGTTGTACCATTTCAGTGAATTGGTCCTGGCAGGCCATGCGGATCTTCTCAGCTGTAGCGGGTGAGCTCAGGGGGAAAGGCTCGCCGAGGCCTCTCTCTCTCCGTGCCTCTGCGATGGCCGCCTTGATGGCGAAGAAAAGAGTGGCGCCGAAGAAGACCGGAGGCTCACCAACGCCCTGGAACGACAAGACATGCGACAGGTCACTCAAGCTTTCAGAAATTCTAACCAGAGTGTCACCCAGAGTCTGTTTGGTTTTTGAAGGCATAGGTGGACCATGTTACCTTTGACATGTAGATGGCACAAGGGTTTTCGGAGTCGGCAAGCAGGTGAACGTTGAGCTGAGCCGGGACGTCACAGAGTGCCGGCACCTTGTACTGGGACGGCCCTCTGGTGAGCAGGACTCCGGCCGGGGAGAACTGCAGCTCCTCGATGGTGTACAGGCCGACGCCCTGAACGAAGCCTCCCTCCACCTGGTGAACGTCACGCTACTGATGTGATTTACCTAGAAAGCTACAGTTCTGTTCTGCGACGAACACGTGACTTAAAGTTCAACCAAGGACATTAGCCGTGAAAGTAAAGATGTTCTGACAATATAAGATAAATACAGTTGTTAATTAGTTTAATAGTCTCCTCGAACTCTATACATCAGATTCAGATGATCGTTGGCAGTAGAAAGGGCAGTTTAGTTTGGTTTTGGGGTTCAACTAGTAATACGTTTTTTTTATGGTGTGCCATTTAATATCTGACATTGATTCATAGAGAAACATAGCTATGGCTAAATATATTTTCAATCTACATTTACTCAAAAGGAGTTACTCAAAACTAACTTTACTTGTAAGAGAAGAAGTTTGGTGTCTGACTGTTTTCACAGCTCCTAGAATTGTTAGGTCAAAAATGCGAGGAGGAAGATGAGGAGGAGGAGGCAGTGGTGGTGGTGTTGCACATGTACCTGTCCAATGTCCAAAGCAGGATTGATGCTCTTCCCAACATCCATCACGATGTCGGTTCGGATGTTCTGCCACAAAGAAAAAACGTTTTCTTTGTGCAAAACGTATCATACATTATATCTCAGTTCAGATATTTTATACAATTCTAAAAAAGCATATCTCACATTAGTAACTATCCCCTATTATATATATATATATATATATATATATATATATATATATGTGTGTGTGTGTGTGTGTGTGTGTGTATATATATATATATATATATATATATATATATATATATATATATATATGTGTGTGTGTGTGTGTGTATATATATATATATATATATATATATATATATGTGTGTGTGTATATATATATATATATATATATATATACATATATAATACCTGTTAATACCTTGTGATCCCCAGTGAGACAGTCGATCTCCACTTCGGAGCAGCAGGCGCCATAGGTGAAGTAGTAGTACGCTGCACCTTCGCCCTTCTCCCAGTCCACATTGGTGGGTGGTCCCCTGTAACACACACACGCACACACACACATCCACACACACAGTCAGTGATATTACATTTATATATTTTGACATTAGCATAAGTGCTTCACTTTAAAGTGATGCCATTGTAAATTAGCCTACATGAAGAATCCAGTCGCGGATAAACTGATCTTCTGGAAGAAAGCGTCGTTGACCTGCAGGAGGACAAAAAAACCCTGTTGGCCTTCACTCGCACATTCTCGCGTTCAAATTCAAGCTTCAGCTCTAAAGTGCAGCTGTGACGTTTTTCGTCAGTCACCCATTGCTTCCATGTGTTCCGGGGATTCTTCTCCATCAGTGGTTTCAGGCGTCTCATCAGCTTCTCACAAGCATCCTCAGGGGAAATAAGACACAAACCATAGAACAGGCACTTTGAAAGTTTTAGTTTGTGGAATACGACTTTACATTCCTGCTGGAACCACTTCAAACAAACAACAGACAAATGGCTGACTGTGATTATTTAATTGTAGACAGCACAGTGACGCTGAGTAATGCAAACTAAGTTTTTCCCACGAATAAACATTGAATAATAACACCGGCTTCTTGTGAGTTTACACAGCTCTGCATGCTGGTATGCCTGATTTGGAATTGTGTGAGTTTCTTTGTTTTTTTTGCTTTTGTTTTCTTAGTTTAGGTGCTTTACATATGGGATCAGAATGAAGCAGAGAAAACTATTAAAACAAAATGAAAGAAATCTCTGGAAGATAAAGCTTCCTTAGATACAAGTCCACAGTCTGATTCATAGTCCTGTACCATCCCTCTGAACAAAACTTGTTTCCTCAAAATAAGAAGCAGGTACCTTGACGGCCATGCCCACACTGTCGGTGCCGAAGGAGGCGGCAGACGGTGCTGCGTTTGGGACGTTTCCTGTGCACGTCTCTTTGATGAAGATGGAGGCCATGGGGACGTTGAGGACGCGGCTGGCTATCTGGAACACGAGGTGAGACGGTTAACAAGTTCAGTGCCTTTGCTTTACTTCCTTTTGAAGGCCCGGGAGAAAACACTGAAATCTCACCTGCACGGCCTTGGTGTGGATGCCCTGGCCCATCTCCGTCCCTCCGTGTGTCACCAGCACCGAGCCGTCTTTGAAGATGTTTACCAGAGCGGCACCCTGGAGAACGCAAATGAATGAAGGACTGAAGGCAATCTGTTTTGTTTTATGTTTTGACAATCATTTGGCATTGGGTGGAAAGTTTAGTACGCTCCAAACTGTCAGACTTTAAAAAGCACATGCTGTACCACTGAATCAGCACTCAGAGACTAAACCGACCGGTCCTCACTTGATTATAGAAACCTTTGGAGAAGCCCACACCGAATTTCTGCGGCACGGCAGCGATGCCTCTCTTCCTCCAGCGGTTGGCGGAGTTGAAGAGCTGGATGGACCGCAGTCTCTCCTGGTAGTCGGCCCTCTCCAGACACTCGTCCCAGCAGCGGACCATGTTGGTGGGGCAGAAGGGCTGCTTGTAGTGCGTGTGGCACAGCTCCTCCCTGTACATGTTCATGTCTCTGACCTGGAGGGGGGGGGGGGGGCGACGACGACACACCAACGTATTTACTGAAATAAATACTGAAAACAGACCTAGCTTCAAATTTTTCCTCGTGGACATTTTCAATGCATCAGGCTCTTTCCTATAAAACAATAATGCTTTGTGACCAAGAGCTGCGATGACTCCCAACTCCTGTCTGAGCAAATCCACTTCCTTCAATAACTTGATTTCTTTCTTGTTAAAACCCCCTTAGAAACGGAAGCACCCTTGGGCCACATCCCGGTGACCTCTGACCTTTTCGGGAGGCAGGCCGCAGCGGACGGCCACCTCGTGCAGGACGCTCTCGATCACGGTCAGGCCTTGGGGGCCCCCGAAGCCCCGGAAGGCTGTGTAAGACGGCAGGTAGGTTTTACACACCACGCCCCGACCTCGCAGGTTGGGGATCTTGTAGCCGTTGTCCATATGGAGGACAGCTTTGTCCATTATCTGAAAAAAAAACAGCCCGCAGCAGGGCAATTACAGATGATTACAACCCAAAGGGTTGTCTGTTGATATCAGTGTCAGTATCAAGGGCTAATAGGTTCACAGTTCACAAACACCAAAATGAAATTTGATAAATTTGAGGAACTTTTTGTATGTAGTCGATTGCATTGGTGGTTTGGGCCAGACTGCGTCTTCTGTCTCTCTCACTTGATTTGTATTGAACACAGAGAGGTGGCTACGTGGCTCACAGACGACCCTCCATGTTCGTGTTCACTTACGAAGGACGACTCGTCCAGTGTGCACCCTCCATTGCTGTAGTAAATGATGTCTGCTGCGATGATGGTGCCGTCTCTGTTGTATCCGACCTGGAGACACAGCACCATTATCACAATATGTTTGAATCCAGGGGTGTGTTTAATGGTCATCAAAACTAGGGAGCGAGGACTGAATTTAAGCCCCACAGCAAAGATGCGCCCCAAGTTTTCAGTCTTATATTTCAATTTTTCTTAAATTTGAATAAAGTCAATCCAGCGAGGTAGAATACTCTTATGTTTTCTAATTTAAGGGAAGCAGCATCTGCAACAAAATACACACACCAGCTGTTATTTTTTCTGTTAAAACAAAACATATTACATGAATGTTCATTAAGGTGATATCAAAGTGATGTTTTTTGAAGATTCGAGGATTCTACCTTGTACTTTCCGAGGAACGGGTGTCTGCCGCTGGTGATCAGCATGTCATCGCCCCGCTCCAGACAGCAGCGCACCGCCCTCCCAGTCCTTGAATCAAAAATAAAAAAACAGAAACATTGACCGGAAAAACTCGTATCTGTTGTTCAGTCACAAGCACATCCGTGCTTCATCCGAAGCGTCTCACTTGTGTGCCGCGACAGCAGTGATGGCAGAGAGGGAGGCGATCTTCATCACCTTCCCCCCGAATCCTCCGCCCAGCCTCTTCACGTGACAGGTGATCTTGTTGGAGGCTATGCCCAGCGCCGTGCCGACCACCTCCTGGTGCAAAGAGACAAAAAAAACAAAAAAAAACACCCTATAAGTTTCAGGGTATCATTTTTAAAAGGGCAGAAGATTATTTTTTTTCCTTCTCTGACCTGAGTGAGGGCGGCGTGCTGAGTGGATACGAACAAATCCATCTCTTCATTTTCTCCTTTGGGAACGGCGATCAGTCCCTGAGTCTCCATGTAGAAGTGCTCCTGACCACCCATATAGATCTCATCTGCAGATAACCTCACATTTTATACTAGAATGGCTCTCGGTAGAGCGCATACATCCCCCAAGGCCCAGCAGTCCCTTTTTAGTCAATCAAGCTGCACCAAAATGTACACAATCATAGACACCAGTCTCCTAAATATGCCTGATTTTTGTCGTCATAAAGTTCCTTGAATTATTCCCTGGGAATTTGTGATAATGTCAGAAAAAAATCTGGGAATGTTAACAAAAGTGATCAAAAAATCCTGGATCTCTGTTCATCCTTGGCCCCGTGTCTCATCGTTTTGAAAAAAACATAAAACATAACCTCCTTGGCGGAGGTAACCATGGAGCTAAAAGGATTTCACATGTTATTATGAAGGTGGATTACCCTCCAGAATTTGTTCAGCCATCTTTAACGCTGCGTCCACGTCACCTCTCTCCACCTTCCTCCTCGGCTCAAAGAAAGACTTGTGCTTGATGGCGTCCTGGAGGACATAAAACTGAATTCAACTGAGAAGCCTTCACAAACACAAAAACATTAAAAAAACACCTTGGGAAAGTGAATTGTTGACATAAAACTTTGTTTTTCCATATTTCCAAAACTACCTGTATGGTGAAGAAGACGGGCTGGAGGTCCTGGTAGGTGATCTGGACCGTCTCAGCCGCTCTTCTGGCCTGTTCCCTGCTTTCCGCCACCACGGCACAGATGATCTGACCCACACAAATCACCTGCAAACATTTTCAGAAACCCAAAAATCTATCGTTACAAATGCACTAATACGACGTTCATACTCGTGTGGATTGGACTGATGTATCGTATATTTCAGTTTTATTTTTTTGATTGGTATAAAAAAACACTCTCCCAGAGTCCAAACTGACATGTTCTAACTTCCTGCCTTAACTGATCAAAAATCCTAAACTCAAAACTTAGTTTAGATAAAAGCAGCAAATCCTCACATCTTAAAAACCAAAACCAGCAAATGTTTGTCACTATTTCTTGATACGTAAATGAGTAGCTGATTATTACAACCAATGATGATTTATCGAACAGTTGATTTATGAGTGACTAAACCAACAAAAGGAAAACATTCAGAGAGAACAATATTCTTATTCATTGGTGTCAGCCTGGAAGGAAATCTCTGATAATTTTGTTGTTTTAAAAAAACCCTGTTCTCTCGGGACATGTACGTGACGAGCAGTTTCCAGCACCTCTTCCGTGGCAAAGAGTTCCTCTGTGTAGTTCATGAAGAGTCTGCGGTTCGCCCCGGGAACGTCTCCGGCAGAGATACAAGTAACCACACCGGGCATTTTCAGGGCCTCTGACGGGTCGATGTTACTGGTTCATGAAGAGAGACACAACGCTGATGTTGTTTGGTATGTGCTGACATAACTTATCGAGACAAATTACTGAATAAATATGATTTTTGATTGATGGTTTAAAGCCAGAGGGCTGTAGTCCTCCAATGTGACCTTAGGAGGGCAGCATTTCACCTTTACTCTGAGAACTCAAAGCTTTTACTCTTTCAAATAGGATGATACTGACATGATTTTGGCGTGGGCCCTGGTGCTCGTCACCATGAAGATGAAGAGCTCTCCCTTCACCGGCGGCAGGTCGTCGTAATACTTGGCTTCGCCCGTGGCCTGCTGGAAAGCAGACTGGTGCATGCTGGGGTGACCCACTGGATCAGCGGAGGGCTGGGCCTCGGATACGAGCTGGGGATGAGGGGGTGATTACAGCCTGTCAGCTGATTTTATTTGATCCGATACATGTATGCCACAGAGAAGGGAGGGTGAAGTGGGGCCAACGGAGCACAGACTAGGCTTTGTTAGACTCTGTCAAGTGGACATGGGAAACAAACACTCTGTATACTGTGGGCCAGGTCCAAACAGTTTCTTCATTTTCACTTTGCCTGCCCGTTTGTCATGAAAAATGTTTAAAGAATGGATCTTCCTTCCAAGTGAAGGCTGTGGTTTGTTCAAGATATATGCTGTGTGGTATATGACTGAAGAACAAACTGGGCAGGAGGAGAATTTTCACTGATTTTTTTGCTGGAAAAATCCACAACCCCCAAAAAATCAGTGCAAGAGTTTCTGTGGCAGATAAACCAGCAGCTTTTGGCAGGACAGGCCCAGTGAAAATTGCTCTCATACAGCACTTTTATCTCGGATCAATGTACAAGTCATTGGCTCTACGATCCAACCTGGTAGGACTGTTGACCCTGTGGCACTTCGTTCTTGAAGGGCTTGAGTGCGCTCAGGTATTCCAGGGGAAGATCCACATCTGAAACACCCTATAAGGTGGTATTGAAATGAAAAGTTACTGTTGGATACTTTCAAATGTTTTAACATATTAAATACTGGGCTGTTATTTGCAGTTTGCCCACCCTCTCTCTCATCTCCAGGGCAACTTGCATGTAAAACTTGAAGAAGAAGCTGATGGCGAGGGTCTTGCGATACTCCGCCCGCCCTCCGTGGATCGACAAAGAAACGTCCACGTCTTCCTTTATGAATCGGCAGGCGTCTGTGAGAAGATCCTCTCCCCACCGCCTGGAGGACACCACGGTTAGTTCTGTCACAGCGCTGAATACTCTGCAGGCACTACACTGATGGTAAATGAGTTCAAAATAGCGTCTGCAGCATAATCTGAAGCTAATAGTTTAATTTTGTATGAATTATTTTAGATCTGAATTGCAGACATACCGCCCAACGAGCTGCTGGCACGTCCGTCCGCATTTGACCAGAGTCGATCCAACTCCCCCGTAGTAGACGTTGAGGGACTCCACGATGTCGGTTCCCTCCCTCACGGCCACCTTCATACCAGCGTTCACAATGGCAAAGGCAAACTCCCGTCTCTGGGCCTGCCGGTACCAAGCCACAGACTCCCACTGCGGACACAGCAGGGTCACACAGTGTCACGTTTGGCATTCTATAGCTCATCCAAGGATCATGTAAATATGCTTGTTTCCAGTTTCCTGCTTGTTGCTGTTCAATGAAGTATTCAAGGAGCATTCAAGGAAATGGCTGGCAAAATCATCACATCGGTGTTTTAAGATCACGATGAACAGGTTCCTTCGTCAGTTAGGGCTTCAGGGACATTTCTGCTCACGCTTTACTTAGTGCAGTTATCTGAGAATATGAGCATCGGCTTAATGTGGAGTGTGTGGGGGTGCATTAAAGCGGCGTGTCTCACAGGTTTGGAGTAGGGAATGTCGATGGACAGTAGGACTTCGTTGGGCCTGAGGGATGTTTTTCCAAAGTCGGGGAAGAGCTTTTCGTTCATGTGGATGTCCCTCATCCCATCTGAAGATGAACACAGGACAAAACATTTAAGAAACAGTTAAGAAACATTTACTCCAGTGCCAGTTCAACCCGCTTTTTAAAAAAACGGATGCTTATTGTGTGATTTAACCTGGTTTCCCCCAGGGCAGTTAAAGGTTCGATCCATCAGCACATCACACTTTTCACTGTATTTAAAAACAGGATTATAGCAACAAATCTTTGCCTTTGGAGATGACGTGCAGGGTGCAGTCCAGGGCAGCCATAACGCTGCCGAGGTCGTATTTGGAATCGGCACTGAGGAGATTCCCACCGACACTCTGCAAATACAAATTTGTTTTTTTTCCATGTCTTCTACTCGCCAACGTTGGCTGAACATCGCTTCGTTTCCGATATTAACTTTGATACTTGCCGCCATGTTGCGTATCTGCTTCCCTGCCAGACACTGAAGGGTCTGCAGTATCAGGCGGTATGCCCTGGCCCTCTCTTCCTCCATCTCCGCCACGGCCTTCTCCAGCTCCTCCTTCAGCACGCTGAGGCTGCAGGCAGCTCCCACTGTCAGACCTGCGAGACAGGTGAGGAGGACAGGTGGTCCTGTTTTCTCTGCCTTATTACCGTTCTAATTTTTTTCATTCTATTTTTAATTTACTTGTCCTGTATCTGCCTCTGTGGTCCAGCTGCTAGTCAATAATAACAGAAAGGTGGATCATGATCTCCCTCAGGATGTGTGTACACATTTTTTGGCAAATCCAGGTAAAATTCACAAATTGCCTGGTAACAGAGAGACCTGATAACAGAGAGCAGTGCGTTAACCAACCATTCTCCCCCCACGTCACAGCTCTGAGCTCGGAAATCCTTCCGACGTAGACCACCAGAGGATGATGGACTCCTTTTAGAAGCCTTTTCGGCCCTGGTAAGAAGAAAAAAATGAGGAACAGTATCTAATCAACTGAAACTGTACGTGCAAAGCTGACCACAATTCATTTCTCAATCCGAATGTCTGAGCATATGAAACATTCACGTGGACAGAGGCGGTTTGAACAGTTTCTCCGGATGTTTCAACATATAATTTTAGCCGTGAAAACTCGCCAGCCTTGTTGCCGATGACAAGGTAAGTCAGTGTATATTTACCGATGGTCGTGTTGCCGACAGTCAGTGGAGCTGAGGGATGTTCGGCTTTCAGCTCCAGGAGGTGCAGCAGCTCAGAGGGAGCCACCAAACTCACTCTCTGCCCTTGGAAATGGAGAGCGTCGCCACTGAATTTCTTCTCCATGATCTACAGCAGAAGGAAAATCCATTGGCAATTGAAATTCATGCTTTTCCTTCTCAAGTTTAGGAGGACATTTTTAGGGTAAATATTGGTTTAAGGTTCATATAAGAAAAGGAATCACCAGCAGCTCTGGAGGGAAGATGAGATCCTGGGAAGGATCGAGGGGTAACAGGTCGTCCATTGGGGAAAATTCCTGAGAGATCTGACCCAGGACAAAACAACATATTAACAATTTATAAATCAAGTGTACACAGCAGCAGCAGCAGCACAGGGAACCCCATGGAACTTGACATTTTGGACATACATCACTTTCCTCATCACTGTTGCTTTTACTCCCATTTGTTCCATTTTCCATACAGCATTTTCCTCCTCCGTTTTGACAGCAGCCCGATGTCTCCTGAAAATATCCATTTCATCACATTTTGCTGTGGTGATAATTTTTTTTGCACCATATGGTTAATTGGAATAACTGGGCATACGTGCCGTACAGAGATGTCTTCTCATGGCCTACCTCGCGTCCACAGAAAGTCTTAAATCCATCAATGATTGGCCTGTAGCCAGTGCAGCGGCAAATATTCCCTGGAAAATGAAAGGAAATGGTCGTGACTTTATGCAAAGTGACTGGCGACTGTCATGAGGTGCAATAAATTGTGCTTTTGACATGTTGCGACCAAACTTTACTTATATACGGTTAATAAAGCTAGTCTTATGATTTAAATCTTCTCAATTGAATAAAGCTGGCAATACTTCCCAATAAAAAGCAGTGGAGTTGAAGTATGAAGTATAATAAAATGGAAATATTGTAGTACCTCAAATATTTACTCTGGTACAGTACTTGAGTAAATGTATTTAATTACATTCCACCTCTTGATGGGTAAACTATGTCCATGTGTGTAATCTATAAATAGTGCAGTTTATAGTTTAAACAACATGCCATATTATAGCGAATTGAAAAATTCTCTTCTTTTAAACTCATCCAGTGCAAATATATGTTGACATTAACGATTTCATCTGCATCTGTCTGCAGCCCGTCGACCAATCTCTGATTGTTGTCACCGCAGAGCGCTTCCTTGATGTCCTCCATGGTGGGCCGGGGCTTGTTCCTCAGCAGGGTGTACATCGACATCACCATCCCTGGAGTGCAGAAACCACACTGGGTGCCGTGAGCTTTCGCTATTCGCTCCTGCAAGTCAGAAGAAATTTAAAAAAACGTAACAGCCTTTTTCGCTGCAGATGGGTAACTGGTCACTGTAAACACCGCAATAGGTGTGCTGGGGAGACGTGTTACCTGAACAGGGTGGAGTTTGGTCCTAGTGCTGCCGACGCCTTCGACCGTCACCACCGCTGCACCGTGCAGGGTGACGATCGGCTGCAGACAGGCGTTGACCGTGTAGTGCCTGCATGGGTCAAAGGTCAAGATACATAAACTCTTATTTTTGAGAAAGGCCTTGTTTAAAAAAATCCATCTTGTCGTGGAAAGTACAAAAAAAGGATACATGACTCTTTCTTGGTGGCCGCTGTAGCTGGACACCATGACGGTGCAGGCTCCACAGCCTCCAGTGCCACAGCCGTACTTGGTACCAGTCAAACCAGCTGGTGGACAAGAATGTGAATGATAGTTCAATAAACCCCACCATACGTACATTTCATAAATGATTTATACTACATATTAAATCAAACCAAATAAACATTTATTCAATTATGTTTAAACCATTTTTTAATTTACTTTAGTTATATTATTTTTTTTATATCTCACATGTAATTACTTTTAATTGTACAACGTCAATTTCTTTTTAAAATCCAACTAAATAATGGCCTTCAATTGCTCCAAATATTCTTCTTAACCTGGTTTAACACAGGTGTTTTTGACTTTACCAACCCCTTCACACGGTAAGCACTATGGATAATAGAGGGATGAATGAAGAATAAATTAGAATAAAAATCAACCTTTTCTCCTCAGATAGCTGAGCAGCACCTCTTCTGGATCTGCATTCTTCTCAATCATCTGGAGGAAAGGGAAGGGGGAACATAGAAGGGAACAAACAAAAGCAATGAGGGAGGGAAGAGGGTATATCAAATAAGTGATGAAAACAAGCAGAAGCGGAATAATCACAAGTAAAGAAAAGGCTCATAAACAGAGGAAAACAAATCACAGAACAACCGCAGCTTTGAAGGAGAGTTGTGCGGGGCATCAGCCTTCCGTCAGGTGACTTCAGGCATATAAGTTTGTATATAATCAGAGGGGCTTTTGGCTAATTGACACAGTTCATGTGAAAATTGATCACAGTGTGTGACGTGGTGGAACACAGGCTCATGAGAGTCAGCTGATTTTTCAAGCACGCTTTTTTTCCCTTTAGAAATCCAGCAGCTGGCATAGCTTGGAGGTCAGAGTTCAATTCCAAGTCATCCCAATGTGGGCCCTTGATGCCATCTGGCCCCCAACCCTTAAAAATTAAGCAAGTGACTGCGAGCAGTGTTGCCAGATACGGCTGATGGTTTCCAGCCCAAAAAAACCCCAAAATATTTGATCAATATCTTGTTCAGTACTAATATTTCAACTGCCACGATACTTTACTGTATCATATTTGAAAGCAATGCACACATAAAACATTCAAGCGATAAAAAACAGCCAACCGCCACAGTCAGAGTTTTTAGTTGCATTGCCGCCACCTTCTGGACTGGAGTCTTGCCCCCCATATAGATAAATAATGGTGAAATGTGAACATCATCGACACTTGTTTATAAGGCGACTGATGTCTTTGTGCATCTTGCCCTAATTTCAATGACATGATGACTGTAGGGCAGAGAGCTGAACAAAACAACAACAGCACTCACAAACAACTACCGCTTGTCATGTGAAAGCAGCAGCCTAAGTATGACAATAAACTATCTATGCTCCTCTTCACACTCTTCACCTTAATAACACAGTTGAACATATCAACATTTAGAGAACTTTGTATAGTCTGGCTGAGCTATGGAATCTTGTGATATTACCATAATGTCCCGATTGAAAACTACAGCACAGGGATTCTGTATTTCACTAATATGATTTTGTAAGATCTTTCAATCCAGTAACAACCTGATATCTAAACCTTTTCTGTAATATGGTAACTGTACAGCATTGATCTAAAATTATTTCTTTGAGATGAGTGAGTTTGCAAAAACAAAGTGCACATTGCCGATTTGTTCACACATTAACCCCAAAAAATAAAAAAATGCACAATTGAGAATGTTAGAAAGAGTTGAAACACAATGATTACTCCATAGCTGGGGAAACTAAATTTACTGTAACACCACATAGGCACATTGAAAAAGTCAAAAATGTTAAAAGTACAAGTGCATTCATCAGTAATAGTAAAATGAGCATTCATGTAATAGTGCTCTCGTTGTTTTGAACCTTTTCACAGTTTACACAATTTCCATCATTTACCCTATTTTTAAAAAAAACAAAAGGCAATTAATCAATTACAGTAATAGCTAATTAATGGAAGTAAATCTAAATAGATTGCTGTTGAATGCTCTCACCTTTTTTCCATTGACAAAGAAGATCAGCTCACGAGACACAGCATTGAGATCAGACATGCTGATGAGTTTGAATGTTGAGCTCTGGGTCCCCAGGCTTCACATTTATAGACGTGGCGTAGGCACAAATTGGGGCTGGAAACGTACGTACGCCACTTCCCACGCATATGAGACCCCAGCCCTTGAAGTACTGAATCCTATGACTTTATGTCACATGTTGTCCCTTAGACACGCAATTGAAATGGTTACATAATTATTATCGTTATGTTACTGGAACAAAGGTCACATTTTCAATTATTCTGTGTTTTTTCAACCTCCCAATTAAATGGTAAATGGATAATATGGACTCTATTTATACAGTGCTGTTCTAGTCTTATTGACCACTCAAAGGGATTTACAGTGCAAGTCATATTCGCCCATTCACACACCTTCATACAGTGCCGCTGTTTGCCGTGCTTTCTCTGTCACATTCACACATTATCTCCATTAATATTAAGTGTCTTGCCCAAGGACACCACGGCATGCCGACTATGGGACGCTGGGATCGAACCAGCCTAACATTCTGGTTAGTGGATGAGACGACCGACTCCACCTCCTGTGCCTCATGCCGCCTGATATGACACATTATACAAGATGGAAAAGCAACAAATCCTGCTGAATCTCTGGAGAGTGTGAATTGTCAATAAATAATTGTTGCCAATTGATTTCCTGTTGATGACATTGTTGATTGACCATTTAAATTATTCCAAGAAATTTGATTTGGGAAGGAAGTGGCAAATCGATGAAGATTTGTTTGGTGGCATTTCCAATTTTTCTCTGGGATTAGTTATTTATCCTGAGAAGTATAACTATATGCAGCAGATCTTTTTTCCTGAGTGAAAATAATAACAATATTTTACAGAAATAAATCCATTATGGATTAAGTCAGTATATATATAAGTACATGTATGTATATATGTGTATATATATATATGTGTGTGTATGTATAATAAAGTTTATTTTAAATGTTAACATTTCTGAGCAAAAAAAATAATAGATTTAATACATATATATGTATATATATATATATATATATATATATATATATATATATATATATATATCCCTCATTAAAACAAGAATAGAATACAAAAGATATGTAGTTATCTTTATTTATTTATTTATTTTGCTGAACGGAAAGCCCCTTTAAATCGCGCATGCGCGGCGGGCGGAGTTTACGGAGGTCCCGACGGAAAGGTCTTTTTGTTTGGGCCGATTAGAGACTCGACACTTGGTTTTGATTCCCCTGGTTAACAACCGTTTTTTATCTGCATTAATTTCGGTGAGTACCTTTGTGTGTCCCCCCGTCCTCCGTCGCAACCCTCTCGTAAACGCCGCAACGTATCACGCGGCGGAGCGATCGCGTGGTTAAAGAGTGAGGGTTTTTAACGCAGGAGTGTTTTAATCAAGTACGCAGCTGGAGGGCGAGTGCTGGTTTCCTCCGGTTCGGCTAGCTAGCTTAGCATTAGCCTCGTCACAGCACACACAAACACACACGCGCGCGTACGCTTTCTTGATATTAAATCTAAAACTTGTAATGGCATTTCGACAACAGGTGATGCCTCGGGACACATTAGAGCACCGCAATGGTCACTGGCGTGCAAATCGAGTAGTTACTTTATTATCAAACCCGATTAGCTACCTGGCTAGCCGGCCCGGCTAACGAAGCGCTCGTTCGGCGCATGGCGAGGCCCCGGAGTTAGCCGATGCTAACCTACAATTAGCCAGCTGCGATACGAGATCTGCCCTTTTCACATCGAAGCCAACGTGTAGCAGTGTATTCTTTTCCTCAAATAAATCTCACTTAACACGTCCAGCTCGCAGGTCACACTTGTTGACACGCATTAAACATCAAACTTGCGACACCTGACTGATAATCCCACCCGCTCCACTTTGCCTCCTGCTCGTGTCTTTTGTTAGCTTTTCTCTCACTTTGTTTATTAAAGTTACACATCCTGTTGTGGTCCACTTGTCGGCTGGTGAAATACCTCACACCAGTGGCAGAGACGGATTGTTTGATGAGGATTCATTATTTTTTTTGTAACTGCGTACGGTGTGCGATGTTGCCGTTGGTAAAACATCTATCAATTATTTTTATCCTGTTTAATTTCTCCAATTAACATCATTTTATGGATTACATCAACTGGTGAATTGTTTTGTTTGTTATTTATTAAAAATAAAAATGGCTCAATGACACATGTAAAATCACACATTTTTTTATATTAGGGTCTTTTGTCACCACAACCTATACTGCCCAGATTAATTGTCCTTAAAGGATTATTACACCAAGTGTAATGGTTTTAAGATGGCTTTAGGACAAGAATGTCTCTCTGTATAAGATGGTACCTGTTTGTACAGTTTTTTTTTTCTTCGTTCGTCTCACCGGCCTTCTTCCTGGTATTACAGGTACCATGCTTTCAGCTCTATTGTGAAACTTTGGAGTTGTGCAATAACTATTTACAGTATTTGGCTCTGACACTGATTCTGTGCTCGCCAAAGTTACGCCCCATACACAGGCAGTTGGAAACACACTAAGAGGAACACCTTGTACTGTTCTGTTATATTGGCGCGTAATCTGCACAACTCGAGCAAACACTAACTCTATGCAAATGTTTTTTTTTCAGAGTGTCTTTTATGAATAATCAAAAGCAGCAAAAGCCAACGCTTACCGGCCAGCGTTTCAAAACGAGGAAAAGAGGTCAGTATTCACCATTGCTGCTTTAATTGTTTTCTACTGTGTATATCTTACTCTGCACAAATCTTGTTTTGTCCCAGGAGTTTTTTCTTTTCTTCTTCTTCTAACATGTGCGCTCTCCTCCACAGATGAAAAGGAGAGGTTTGACCCTACTCAGTTTCAAGAAAGTATCGTACAAGGCTTGAATCAAACTGGCTCGGACTTGGAAGCGGTCGCGAAGTTCCTTGATGCCTCTGGCGCCAAGCTTGACTACCGCCGCTATGCAGAGACACTCTTTGACATCCTGGTGGCTGGCGGAATGCTGGGTGAGTTGTCAAAAAAGTTATTCACACTGATTTCTGTCAATCTTAAAGGTGACTAACTCCCCTGAATAATGGGGCAGTTTTACTCATGCACCACAATGTGAGTAAGAAAAAAGGTTCAAAGTGTAATAAATATGTAGACCTTTTACTTTACTTACTGTTTTTGTTTTCTCCCCTACAGCCCCAGGAGGGACTCTGTCTGACGACATGACCCGCACTGAATTCTGCCTCTTCACGGCACAAGAAGACCTGGAGACAATGCAAGCGTACGCTCAGGTAACGAGCAGCTACTGTTTGTGCAAAGAAATTTACAATGACCGGTCATTTGTGTGTATAAGTCTTTTGTTAATTGTTGTTTCTTTTTTTTTTCTCTCTCACCAAAAATAGGTCTTTAACAAGCTGATCAGGCGTTACAAGTACCTGGAGAAGGGTTTCGAAGAAGAGATCAAGAAGGTGAGCATTTCAGAACACTCTGGTCCAATATGTTAAAACTAAACCCAACAGCTGCTACTTTAGCCGGACGTGTCTCCAAGATGGGGTGTGTGCGCATCATGCTGATGTGCAGTTACTTTAATCCAGATGGAGAACAAACTGTTGCCAGTGACAGTTTGACACTGATTCTGCAGGTGTTGGTTGGTAACATCAGTTAATTGTAGTTTAGAGGTTTTCACGATTTGTTTCATTTGGCGAGGAACTGTGACATGTGACACATAGCATGTGAGCAGGAAATGGGGAACTTGTGTAGAGTACCTGTTCATCTTTTTGTAGGTGCGAGACAAAATCTCTTCGCGGAAAGTAAAGAAGAAAACTTTGCCACACCTGAAGGGACTTGAGCCATTTTAAACCTGCACACTGTCAGATTACAATTGAAGGATCAGTCAACCTCTAACTTGCACAATCAACAAACCTGTGTGTGTATATATGTGTATTTTTTCCCCCCGGTTCCTGTAGTTGCTGCTGTTTCTGAAGGGTTTTACTGAGTCTGAGCGCAACAAACTGGCCATGCTGACTGGTATTCTGCTGGCCAATGGCAACATATCAGCCTCCATCCTGAACAGCCTCTACAACGAGAACCTCGTCAAGGAGGGTGAGGACACCTTTTTTATTTTAGAAAACACGGAAAATTAGCCTGTGAGCAGGGGTTTTGAGTTTTTAAGGTGAGCTGCCTACATTCAGTTATAGTACAGCAGAAACAAACTTCTCGTCTCTCTGTTCAGGAGTGTCTGCAGCCTTCGCTGTCAAGCTGTTCAAGTCTTGGATCAATGAGAAGGACATCAACTGTGTCGCTGGCAGTCTCCGCAAAGTCGGCATGGACAACAGACTCATGGTGAGTGATCTGTCATCTACTGGAATCTTCAGCTCTGTGTAAAATGGTGGCCCTGCACCCTTTGCAAATTGCTCCATTGCTTGCATCAAAGATGACTGGCGGTTGATGCACTTGCCTTATATTTAATTCACTTTCAAAAATCTCTGGCCCACAGGAACTCTTTCCTGCCAACAAACGGAGCTGTGAGCATTTTTCTAAGTACTTCACCGATGCCGGGCTGAAGGAGCTATCTGACTTCGCCCGGAACCAGCAATCCATCGGCGCCCGCAAGGAGCTGCAGAAGGAGCTCCAGGAAATGATGGCCCGCGGTGATCCCCAGAAGGAGGTGAGGGGGGTTAAGGGTCAAGATTTACCACTCACGGTCACAACCCCAGCTAGACTGATGCAGCTAGTATGAAGTTAAACTTAGCACCATGTCTGTATTTATGAAATGGTTAAATAAGAAAGACAGAAAAAGACCAGGTAGCCAATGCCTCGTTGCTGCCCTAACCCGGCTGTGTGTGTGCTTTCCCAACCGTTTAGATAATCGCCTTCACCAGGGATGAGATGAAAAAGGCCGGCCTCTCCGAGCAGGCCATGATCAGCATCATCTGGACCAGTGTGATGAGCTGCGTGGAGTGGAACAAGAAGGAAGAGCTGGTGTGTGAACAAGCCATCAAACACTTGAAGGTATGACACCTCTTTAAAGGCATATCCTGGAAGTACTCTGTTGCAAAAACTGTAAGACAAACGGATTGCTAAGCAAGTCATCTTGGAAAATGGAGCAAAATCTGGCAGGTGTCCTGATGTAGAGCTGTGTGGAGAAACCTGTACAAACCCGTCCCGCTGCTCTAAGTTGAATATTTGCCGTTTAAGTTCAGTGTGCAAAATGAAAACAAAGCTGAAGAACGCACAGTTGTTGTGATCAAAATCTCGATCCCAATGTAAATCGACTGCGGTGATTTTTTTTTTCTCTGCGGTCTCCTCATTCATGTGTCTCGTCTCCCGCAGCAATACAGCCCTCTGCTGAAATCCTTCACCTCCCAGGGTCTGTCCGAGCTCAGTCTGCTGCTGAAGATCCAGGAGTACTGTTACGACAACATCCACTTCATGAAGGCCTTTCAGAAGATCGTGGTGCTCCTCTACAAAGGTTGGCATCAGCCTTCCGACCAAAACATCAGATTTTCTTAAAGAAACCCATTGCAAATGCATATTTCATGCATTTCGAGCTTATGCTCAGTATAGTGTTTGACGGTCCTCCTTCACAGCTTTGACATGTCTCACCTTTTCTCCTCACAGCGGACGTATTGAGTGAAGAGGCCATTCTGAAGTGGTACAGCGAAGCCCACGTTGCCAAGGGGAAGAGCGTTTTTCTCGAGCAGATGAAAAAATTTGTTGAGTGGCTGAAGAACGCCGAGGAAGGTAAAAAACAAACGCACACACCGCCAGCCACTGGGCACTTAATATTATTACGGCAAATACTTTGATCTGTCACTGCAGGAAAAGCGCACGTGGAGCTATTATTAGTTTGTCATCACCGACGTGTCAGTTAGCAAGTATACACTAGAATAGGTTTGATTGTTTTCTTTTGTTTTTTTCCTCCAGAGTCTGAATCGGAGGAAGAGGAGGCAGACTAAAACCTCCATGGCCAGATGAGCTTTTTTTTCCTCCTTTTTTTCTTTTTAAGTAGCAGCAGGAGCAGTAGAATGTCTCGTTCCCCCCCTTTCTCTTCTACCTCCTGTTACTTACTTATCCCCCAAATACACGCGTTCACCACTCAAAAAGCGTTAAAATGTTATTCAAGCAAATCAAAAAGGGCTCCGGTCCTTATTAGTAACATGGTGTCGCGGCTGGTGGTGGAAGAAGAATACTATGAATCCTCCCCTCTTTATTATAATCATGGAATTATTGTCGTAATGCCTTCTGAAATTTGGATACAAAACATTCCACGTGACCTCGGTGGCCGCTGCTTGTCTGAATCTGAACTAGAATTTGGATAAAATTCCAGTTTGCCTTTTTGCCACGCGACTCCGAGGCCGACAAAAACGTTGACGCGATTCAGCCAAAGTTTTGCCCAATTCTCCCTTTTTTACTTTTAATTTTGCCCCAAAAATGTTTTGGCTCCTGTTGGGTCATAAACTTCACCACCTCCTTGACTTTTTGGGTAAACCTGTACCGCGTGTCGAGGTCACTCTGGTCAGTCCGTCAGACGACACGCGCCCCTGTAACATGCCTCGCCAGCTAAGTGATTATTTTTGCTTTCTACTTTCTTTAATCTGATATAAACCAATTTGACTTTTTTATGAAATAAAGATTATTGAAATGTTCCTATTGTGTTTTTAAGTAGTTTTTGTATTAATATAGAAAATTGGAAACATGACTACTCCTAAATGGGAAGCAAGACCTAAGATTTCCTAGATTATGTCTGAATACAGTGTGGAACATTTGATAACAAGTCAAACCTTAAAGCTTATATGAAACTGTAATATCACACCTTATAAGACAGTTATTGAACACACTTTAGGAGTGAAGAATTAGTAACAGATTTTAAGTGTCGGGATCAGATTTTTCCAACAAATTCTATTACTACTAAAATCATGCTGCCTCAAACTGAAAAAAATAAATAAACATGAAGTAACTTCTACTTTCAGTTATCCAAAAGAAATGTAATATCTCTTTCGCACCAAATTGCTGTGTAGACCAGGGTTTTTTAAACTCGGGTCAGCAATTGGCCACTTTCACACTGCGAGCAGACCAGGGTCTGATGATCGACAGGTGGTGGCCATAGATGGCGGTAGAGAGCGGTACGTGCCATAAAACAAAGAAGAAGAACAGTGTAGTAAACAACACAGCATGGTAGCCAGTGAGCCGGTGGTCAACGTTATCTTATATCTTGTACTTGTCACTCTTTCAAAGTTTACAAACTCAGCTCAGTGTTACGAGCCGAGGCCAGCCTGGCCCTTTAAGCAGGTGGCCATATGGGTTTTGAACTGTGTATGAGAGAAGAAGAAGCTTGGCTTTGCGTGCTGTTGTTGTGTACGTGGCTGCAGCCACAATGAGAATGGGTTCCGCACATCATCCATGTTACTGACAGTTTATGGCTACTGTGTAATGAGAGACCGCCTGATGAGGCTGTGTATGTCCGCCGAAGGGTTGAAATAAAGTGCCCCGTTCTAAACCTCATCGATGATATGGATTAGGGATGCACCGGTCCAGCTTTTTCAGTCCCGATCCGATACCGACACCTGGGCTTAGCGTATTGGCCGATAACCGATACCGATCCAATACCACTGTTGAATTAATAAACTGTACACCAGGGTTCCCCAATTAGTTTTAAATGTTCTTCCATACACCAACACTAAAAAAAACAAACAAGAAGCATTTTAATTTACAGCACCCACATAGGGGCTCAACATAAAGGAAGACAATGAGGGAGCAGTAGTTCAAAAGGTCCCCGGTGTGTGGGATATATTCTGATATTCACAACAGCAAAAAGCATTTATTAATAACACTATAGCAAGAGGCACACAGATATGCATGCCATCAATACCATTAGTGCAGATTTTTAAACCCATCTGCAAAATGTCCACAAATACAGCTGTCAGCAGCATCTGTACAACCCTTCACCTCAAGAAGAGCAATCGAGCGACTTTGTGAGACGCGTGTAAACAGAGAGCGCGTCAGCTGTCAGTTTGTCACTCAGCGTCGGCATGGTCCGGTAAAATAAAACAAATCTCATCAGTCCAGTCACTTTGCCACCTTTTGGTGCAGGCCATGTTATTAATCATCTGACTTGGATATTTCACTCAGAGGACCACCCTGATATGATCCTTTTTTTTTTTCTTTCTCCACCGCGCGGCATGTCTTCACGTGTACGCGCTCTCTACACAAGCGGAGGTCGACGTATAGCGTGGGATGACATTGAAATAATGTAGAGCAGTGCGCACCTTATCGCTCATGTTGCTCACTTAGTTTCATATTAAGAAGGGTGCGTCAGAGCCAGCGGATCGTCATGGACTTGGGGGTCAGACAATTGGCCCTTGGGGGCTGGATGTGGCCAGTGGGCCGTCTAATGGGCTTGGCTGCTGGTCACCTCGCCATGTGGAAGACAGTGAAGGCATCGGGCTGGACTCTAACATTACTTTCCTACACGTGTTGTAGCGGCGTCACTTACATAGAATTGAAGTGAATAGATTGGCTCATGGATGGGCCTCATTTATCCAATATCCGATCCAGCTAATTAGTCAATATGGGAGCCGATATCCGATCCTAATATCGGATCGTGCATCCATGATCTGGATTGTGTTAGTTGTTACCACCAACGAGCCAAAGCTAGGCTAAGCGAGCTAGCTACATGCGAGGTCTCTCTACTACAGCTGGTGAGGTGACAGCAGTTACCGACGGAGGAGTCGAGCCTTCGTTGCCTCCGTCATCGAGCAAATTAGCGGGTTCACCCGGCTATGACGTTCACATCAATGCCGATCGGAGGTGAAGCCGATATTATTATCTATCGCATAGGTCATTTGACCCGATTAAACGTCACACTGCAGAAAACTCCTGGTGCTAGCGGGTTTAAACTGTTTTTTTGGCCAGTGTGAAAAGGGCTCAATTGAGTAATAATGTAATACATATTCCAAACCCAATTTATGCCAGGAAAATGGTAAAGAAGCGATAAATTAAACGAAAAAGTAATTATCATTAAAAGTTATAATTGAAATCAAAGTTTTAATCAGATTTAATCTGGATTATTTTTACCATGAACATTTTTGTTTGAATTTAGCTTTGAACCACTAGTTAGTTGACGCCGATCTGAGCAATTGAGGACAATAAACAAAGGCACTTTATTATTTTAAACTTTTATTGTACAAAAATTCATTTTTCTTCAACAGCTTCTCAGTATTTGCGATGTGCAAAGGACACATTTGTCAGGTATTCAAGTATATCTTAATACAGGCATGTTACACGTTAGATTTAGAGGTAGGCCTTCATATTTAAAACTGGTCTGAGGTAGTGTGCAACATTTTCCCACTGATAGTTTTCATCCATATTTGCTGTGTATTTTCATTTTAAGGGATCCAGTTCATTGTAAAAGATTATATTTCTATATTTCCCCCAAATAAATGTAAGAGGCAGCCTAATGCACTTTGTATAAGCCCGGACATTCCACATTCCATGTGCACACAAAACGTCAAGTTTTGCGTTTTTAAAGTGATACAGAAATTGTGCAACAACGCAAAAGTAAACATTTCGCCACACTGCAAATATATTTATCTTCACAGTACATCTTGAATTCAGGCCAAAAACCAAAACTTTTCACAAACAAAATTTTGACAAAATTCCACATCTCTAAAAAATGTGAATCAAATCACTTATTTGTGGATTAGGGTTGATTTTGTTTTCTGAAGTTAAGATTTTAAACCTAAATATAATCTTTTGCACATGATCTTTAAATCAGAACAAATCTCTGTCTGCTTTTCCTCCATCGCACCAGTCGCTGCGTAAGCGTTTGCTGCCATCAGAAGTTTGCCCTTCACAGGAGAAACAATACTTATGTCTTGCATGAAGCAAAACTTCCTGGTGCAGACAAATATGAAAATGAAATTCTTTTTTTCCTTTGTCCATTGCAGGATGTGATTATTTGATTTGCGAAGAAATGTAAAGGGTCACGTCAGATGAGGCTCAAAAACTCTTAACTGACCAATAGACTTAATGAACTCTGCCTTAGTGGAATTAAAATCATCCCCTGAGTTAATCAAAAGTCATTTGAATATCTATAGAAGTTCCATCACATTTATTTGTGATGTATTGAAACTCCAACAGTTTTTCCTCATCTCCACATTTGGCTTCAGGGCTAATTTGCATCCACTTTCCACTGACTTCGCTGTTACGTTGCATCTAAAAATTAACAATTAAATGTAACTGGATTAAAATGACAAAAAACAACATCTTAAAATTGTGCGATTAATGTTGCGGAGTAGAAAGCTCCGCTTTGTGTAGGATACTTACAGGCCCGATCAGGCTGCAGAGGTAGCATTTTCCTGAGATGTTGCTATATAATGTTTTAGCACGCAGAGACAAACCAGGAGTTCCTCCAGGTCCAGCCACTAGAGGCGATAGATCAGTTGATGCCCCTTTATAGCGCCCCTTGCATAATTGCGATTTTTCAGGGAGCACTTGAAGGCAGCGTTAACGCCCGTCAACTGACAGCGACCGCTGCAGTAGCAGATCTTCGCTGTCCTTCATGTGACTGACAGTGACTTTTTTTTAGGAGTCGGACATGGGTTAGAGAGGGGGGTTAGCGCTATTCCTGGGACCAAAATAGCCCCCTCCCTTCCCCGTCAGGTGCAGCTTTACACATCGGCTCAGGTTACAGCCCAAGCAAAACACAAGAGGTTTCAGAAGCACACCAGCGTGAACAGAAAGTGCTTTTCAGTGTTCAGTTCTGTCTTTGGGTTTTCTCGTCTAATGGAAAAAATAAATAAATAAACATATTTATATATGTACAAAATCCTACAGGTGCGTTTCTACGCCACGTGTCTACGTGTAAACAACATCACGGTGTGTGTGGGGGGTCTCCTCGTCCGCACGTTGCCGCTCGGCCTCACACAGCTGCCGACGAGTGCTTCCCTTCATTCTCTGAGCTGCGGAAGCAAAGAGACCTTGTTTTTTAAAAACACGGTTCACTGAAGGCATCGTTGACAGGTCACCTGTAAACACCAATGTTAAAATGGACAGTTTAATTTGCTTTTCAATGTTTCAGCAAAAATTCTGCTCTCAAAAAACTAATTTAAGAAATATCAGGCGTACTGATGCTGCTGTGATAGTAAACAATTGTTAAAAATAACCTAACATTTAAAAGTTAATAGAGACATTACTTCTGATCTTGTGCCAGTTTCTTGTCCCTATTTTTAACTGTAGTGTCCTGACACACGTCACCACATACTATAAACAATTCTAGTAACCACTTCTAGTAAAAGATAAATCAACAGTGTTATTTTATATTGATACTGTATTTTTATGGACGCCCCGTGAACCAATTCCATTAAGTCTGAACTGTACAAATAGAACAAACATACATCATTATTCATCATTCTTAAGAACCAAGTCTGCCTTAGTTCTGCCACAGAAATCTACTGCTCTACTCCAATAACCATATTTATCTATTAATTGTTGTGTGTTGTGGAGTGTGCTCAACTTTCTCCTAAAACAGTTTATTTTTTGTTCGAGAACAACACTTGAGTTTAGGTCGATCAGATGATCCAGTCTGCAACTGAGTTCATGGCTTACTTGAGAGTCCTGAATGCACCAAGGCATGTTTTCATTTTGTGTTGTCAATCACTGGAGGAACAGGTGCCACAAGCCAAATCGTCTTTGAACCGTATCTCCTCATGCAAACTCATCATTAAAAATCCTTATTTCCAGTTTAACGATGATGTAGCCACATTGGATGCATACGTATAGAAGTATAGATCCATCTCACTGGATGTGGAGACTTTGGGCAACGTATGTGTGGGTTTTTACGCAAGAACAGAACAGAAAGGTCCATGCGTAAAAGTCCAGTTACGCAGTAAGCGGTTCAGGGGCGCAGACCCTGCTGCAACGGGCTCTATTAAAAATGTCCACTTACCAGTTTCCTCTGGTTGCCGAGGCAGAAAGTGCAGATGGGCCGCAGGGAGGGCGCGCTGAGCGCAGCGGGGCCGTGCAGGATGCTCTGGTAGCGCAGGCAGGGCTGTCCGTCCTGACAGTCGTCCCCCAGCAGCAGCACGTTGGCCAGGTGGGAGATGTAGCTGGAGGCCAGGCGCAGCGTCTCTATCTTGGAGAGCTTCCTGTCGGCGGGCTCCGTGGGGATGAGCGTGCGCAGCGCGGTGAAGGCCGTGTTCACGCTGTGCGTCCGGTCCCGCTCCCGCGCGTTGGCCGCCTGCCGCTGCTTGCTCATGCCGGACGGACGCGCGTCGCCGCCGCTGCCTCCTCTTCCATCTCCGCCGCTGTTGCGTCTCCGCATTCGCCTCCATGGCGGGGCCCCAGTGCGCAAACCCCCGCCGCCGGTGGACTTCCCGTCGGAGCTGTCGCTGCTGCTGTCCAGATCGTCTAGGTCGGAGGTGAAGCCGTCGGGCTGCGCGGTGCCCTCGCTGCCTGTGGACTTCATCCTGGCTGTGCTCGGGTCTGACTGGGGCTGCGGGGGCCGTGCCGGCGGGCGGCTGCTGCACATCGCTTTATCCTGAGGGTGAAAATAGCACCCGGGGCCGAGCAGGTGCCGCCGATCCGGTGACCGATGGCGGTTTGAGCCGCCCGGCCCCCGGTGGATCGGCATACCATTTGTAATGAATGACGACTGCTTTCTAGGTCGCCAGCAGAAGAGGGGAGACAGGTGGGGCCTGAGGGGGGCACCTGTCGGGGTCCGGACAGACGACACATAATTAAGCACAACCGATTTGGGTCTCGCCACGGAGCCGATACTGATGATATTTTCATAAGAAATGTGTTGACTTTACTAATATTGAGACTAAAAATGTATTGTTCCATATTTTATGCACAATAGTTGTTTATAATACACTTTGTTCATCAAGCAGACCTTTCCATCTCAATAAATGTGTATTTATTTGGCATATATTATGGTTTTGTGGACGCCCCATGTGCTGATTGATCAAATGTGTTTACTTTCATATGTGTTTATGAATGTAATGTTACATGTTGATGATGCACCCAGAGGTCCTGTAACAAATTTAACTGTTATTAAATATGGAAAAATGGGGATCAGAAAAAAAACAACAACCCTGAACGAGTGTGTTATTTACTCCATAATGCACCTGCACATCCACCACTGCATTGTTTAGTGGACATGTTCACACACTTGCAGTGGGCAAGTACAGATTTTGCTCCACAGAGACATCTGTGTGGACATGGGCACTAGTGAAATGACAATAAACTTCTATTTCATGCCCTTGTGTCTACAGTATGTGGACAAAATCAATTACAATTTCAGGTTTAGGGACACCGCACCTATTTACATCTGTGAACTGGATTGACAGGATATACTTGTCGTTCTCTAGTTGCAGTCAGGAAGAAAATCCAGCTGTGCGGCATTATCTGGACATAGTCTGAAACAGCTTGCAGGGAAATTATGAATTTTTTTCCCATCTTTTTTTTCTCATCTTTTTTTCACAGCTTCTCTAAATTAATTTTGTTTTGATTATGCATTTGGAAACTTTCTCAGCAGTGATATGAAATCTGTTGACTGCACATTGCTGATGAACTCGGTGGTGTTGCAGCAGTCCAGTTACGAATAACTAGTGTTTGTTTGTTTGGGTCTTGCCTGTTGGCATCCAGGATGGAGGAGAACTTTGCTGCCTTGGCCCCGGTGGCTCTGAGCGTCCATTGAGTGAACAGTCCAGGTGTACCCGCCCGCCCCGTCCCGTCCCGCTTCTGTCCGTGCCCACCCTGATGGACACATACACCCCCGTCCCTTCCTCCTCCTCCACCTTGCCAAGTGCCATCTTTGGGAGTGGATATAAATATCTGCGAACGGACGATGCCTTGTGTGTGTGTGTGTGTGTGTGTGTGTGTGTGTGTGCTGCTGTAAAGAATCTCACAACAACCTTCATGTTGGTTTGTCGATTACATTCGAATCACAGCAGAAGAGTGACACTGATTTGAACCTATTGAAGTTGTCTTGTAAATACATTTGGATATAATTTGAATTTCTACTGAGCTGTGGATTTCACAAACATTTCCTACCTAGGCCCTAGCAGAGCATTTTCAAATTCTTGATATTGGTACTAGTGCCAGCAGAGGGCAGTACATCCATAATGCTCATTTCTTTTTAGGTTTGTGTTTGTTTGTTTTTCCCTCGCAAAATATTGAATTTACCCAAACAGAAGATATCTAAGTAAGTGCTCAAGGTCAAAGTTCGCCTACCTGCAGGATTATATCGGCCTCAGGAGGTCTAATCAGAGAATCAGAGAAACGTATTTAGCAGAAATGTCCTCTATAACTGAAAACGTTTTCTAGAACACGTTATCATACGGGGATACGAGTGATCGAAACAAACATGACAGAAGAGCCATGCGTGTTGCCGCTGCTGCACCAACAAGCCATTCAGCTTCATCCTAATCTGTTGTAAAAAAAAAGGAAGAAAGAAAGAAAGAAAGAAAGAAAGAAAGTCAAATGGCTCTTTAGTTTTCAGCCAGGCGGAGGCGAGAGTCGAGGAGGGGGCAGAGTGGAATCCTAATTGGTGTGCAGCTAATGTGGCACCATTAATCTTTTAATCCTCATTTCCTTTGCAGCCCCAGTTGTCTTGACCCGCTGGCCGCGAACTTGTCTCTCCCCTGCAGCAAAGTCAAATGCTTCTCTGCTGCTGCTGCTGCTGATACAAACAGAAATTCCCAGAAATCGTGTCATGTGGTTTAGTTAAAAGGTGATGGCTCCAATGGCTGTGACAGAAGCCCCCAGGAGCTGCAGCTCTTATCTCGCTGTAGAGATCTGCGGCCTTTGACGTACGAGCAAGCACGTCCTGCCATCGGCACCCTCTGATATGCGCATCTGGTGCAAAGCACATTCTTGGCTTTAATCCCGTCTCAGTGGGCGTGATTTTAATGGACAGTCGTCCACGTCCCGTCGCCTCCCCACAGGGGGGCTTCGATGCCCCAGTTCTGGCGCCCCTTTGCAATATTAGCCACTTCCTTGGGTCTACACGCCCGCATCCCCTCACCAGATGACTCTCTGCTCGTCTCTCGAGACATAACTAAGCCCCTTTAAGACTGAACTCTTGTTCAAGCCAGCCAGACAATCTCTCCATCACAACGTCAAGCCCGAGATCGCCTCCTCACGTCTCGCCTCAGCCAAGGTTGGGAGAAACCTTGGAATAGTTGTAGAAATCCATCCTCCATATATATCAATTCAAGCCCATTCACCCATACCTTCAAAAAAGAATTTAAGACGTCAATACCTTATTAGGATCTTTATTTGTTTTCTTACAAAACAACAAATAATCAATGCTTTAATAAGAAATAACATAGATTACACAGCGATTAAGATATATACAATGAGAAATATGCAACAGTATAAAACAACCAAATAAATAAATATGCATACAGATGGTTGGGTTTGGAGTGTAGAACCTGGCAATGATGGCACTTAGAGAGAAAAAAAATAAAAGTATCCGAGCGGGGTTTATGACCTCGGCTACAGGTTAAAAATGAGAGAATGATTATCGATGAATAAAGTATCAGCTGATGGAGCCAGTCCTATTAGCCCATCTTAAAACGTAGACTAGAAGCAGAAACCGTGAGCAATAATGTGAGATAATTTGAAGTTTACTCTTGGAATACACAATTTATCGCCCTCCACCTCATCATATTTCTACCTGGCACCACTTGCTGTAGCTAGAGATGCAGGACAAAGAAATAAAAGTAGTAAGTGCAACAAGCACAAAGTCTGACTGTCCCCCCCGCCCCCCTGCTTCCTGTTTAAGAGCAAGGCCAGGTCCTGTACTGGACTCAGAGATGAATCTGACCTTTGGAGTGAGACTTTGTTCTGCTTGGTTTGCACAGAATTTGAACTTTGCAGTGTAATCCAGTGGGGGAGAACTTTAGACACTTTTTCTTCTGACGATGCTCTGCGCCGACGGCTCCGGGATCACCTGAAGGATTTATGGGTGCTAATCGGACTCCAGCTGTGGATCTCAACCTTGGACAATAGGGAGCTGAAGCAATAAAAGAATATGAGGTCAGACAGAAACACACACGGCAGACAAAAGAAAAAGAAAAAAACCCAACAGCATAGAGTAGGACAGAAATCAAAAAACGTATTAGGTAAAGAAAACATCCAATGTTAAAGATTCAATGTTTTGACCTCTCTTTCTCAGTCTCAATTTCTTCTGGATATCAGACTCCCAGGATTTTTCGCCATCCGAGGGTTTTAAACTTACTCTTTTTCCTATTTCTCTACAGAAATGCGTAAAGAGAATCTGACATGAAGCAAAAGGACAACCTATTGCAAGTTGGTAAGTTTTAAAAACTGTCACTGTGACAGAAAAATACACTTAATGAGTGTTGCGCAGATAAATTGCTGGGTGAATCTTTTTCGCACACTGGGGGTCATCGTCTGTGACGGGACAATCCATGGAATTGGATGCATTTTCACATGTTTCCAGTTTTCTTCATGTGCCGATCTACTGACTTACATATGTGAATCTCAGACCAGCTGGGGGGGGGGGGGGGGGGGGGGGGGGGGGGGGGGGGGGGGGGGGGGGGGGGGGGGGGGGGGGGGGGGTGGGGGGGGTAGGTACTGCAGTGAAAATATTCCTTTAGGAAACTACTGCAAATGTGTATTTTCAAACAAAAATAATGCACGAGAATCCCCATATCTTCGGTTCTTTCTTACCCTCCTGGAGCAGAGAGAGCCCGAGTATCCGCTCCGGCAGGCGCAGACATTCGGTTGGACACACCGGCTGCCGTACAGACATTTTTGTTCACAGTGAGCTGAGAAATCATGAAAATAAAAAATAAAACATAAATCAGAAGGTAAACGCAGTGAGATAAAATTATGTTACTCTCAGCAATTGCGTGGCCAATGTCAGCGTTCGTACGGGAACAGAAATTTCAAGCCGTGCTGTCATAATATATACTCACGGATCTGGCACAGCATGCCTTGCCACCCCGGGGCGCAGTGGCAGGTGTTGGGACCCACGCACTCGCCTCCGTTCAAACACCTCTGCAGACAACTGGCTGGAAAGGCAACACAAATTAAACCTCAGAGCTGCACAAAAGGTCAGAAGGGGCCGACAAGATACACTCCCTTTCTGTGTCATTATTAGCAGTGTCTGCTCGAGTTATGGCCTGAAATGCTGTTTATGTATGTCGGAGGTGCCAATAGGCATTGGCTCGGTCGACTGTGAGGCAGGCAGCCGCGGAACGAAAATAAAAACAACAGCAGCAACAATGGCAGAAAAAAAAAAGACATTTAAACCAAATGTTGCGGAAAACGGTGAAGATCATTGTCAAAATAGGCGTGTACACTCTGCAGATGCCTCGTGATCTCCGACAGGCCATCCTGATGAGTGACGGGAACCGATGACCGATGAGGTCAAGGCTAACGCCGCACCTTCAAAATAAAAGCTGCAGATTTGAGCTTTGGCAGATACAGCGAAGGCTTTCCGTGGTCAACTCCCTGACATTGGGATGTCTGTCTTTTAGGAAGCCGTGGAGAAGTCTGAAGGTCGGCCGCGTGAAACGCTGCAGACATCAGAACTGATGGGTCCCATATGTGAAGCTGCTTCTGTTGGGAGCTTCTGTCTGCAGAGCCTGGAGGGTTCAGATGTTCACCAACCCCAGCTGGCCAGTGTCACCTCACCTGCCTCTGCTTGGTGAGTTTTACTGTGAGATGATGGTCATATATATGAAATCCATTTCAGGAAGTGATGTACGTTAAGATTATATATGTGTATAAAATTTCGTGTTGATTTGGGACGACAGGACTGTGGTGAGGTGGTATTGGAGACAGGGGGAAGACACGGCAGTCAGGATTGATCCGGTGTCAACTACAGCAATCATGTCACTCACCGCGTTGGCCTGGTGGTTGATATCATTGTAATTATGAAGAATTTTTTATCCGACACGTGTATCGTTGCACTTACGTTTATCACACCTCCTCCCGCGCCAACCCGACGGACAATCGCAAACATCTGGACCCACACACCGGCCGCCGTTCATACACATGGGCTCACACACACCTGGAGAGAGGGAGATTGAGAGAAAGTATTTGACGCCATAAGAGAATAGTTGAAGATCAAACCAGAGTAGCCGTTTTTAGTTTGGTCTCCTCCTATGGAAAGATTGGTTCAAGAGAATCATCTGTTCTGATCTGCATGTGAAGAACTTCTTTTTAATTGTATGGATAATAATGAAGGAACTTTCAGGCGAAAGTGTAGGATGAGAGAGAAGGACATTGCAATGGCAAAGCAAAAAGAGGAGGAAGATGAATTTTGAATTAGAGGAAGGCGAGGGAAGTAGTGCCGAAGAGAAGAAAGAAAACAATAACAACGAGGAGTGGGATGATGAGGCGGACGGTGGAGGGGAACATACTTTTCTCGCAGCGCCTCCCGATGTATCCCTGTAGACAGGAGCAGATGTTGTTCCTCATACATACACCACCGTTTTTACAGGGTGGAGTACACACAGCTGGAGGGAGAGGAGGAAAACAAAAACTTGCTAAGATACTCGGGGAAACAAATGGGATTTGGATTTGCCCAGCACAACGTCAGATTTTGAGAATTAATCTTGTATTCCCGTCTAAATTGACGGCTTGAATTTGACTGGCAGACTGAAGTTGTGGATTTACCGTTCTGACACTGTGCTCCGTAGAAGCCATGGGGACACTCGCATACTTCCGGCCGAACACACGAGCCTCCATTCAGACAGACAGGAGAGCAGAGAGCTGGAGGAGAGAGAGGATCAGCACTTAGTGGTGAAAACACACACACACACACACACACACACACACACACACACACACATAATACACACTCACCGGTTTCACAAGATGGTCCGGTCCAGCCTGGCAGACACGTGCACTCATCCGGAGACGCACACTCACCTCCGTTGTGACAGTGGCGGTTACACACCACTATAATTAACAGAAAAAGCATATTCATCACACTAATGATATAGAAGGGAAATAACTTGATATGAGAAATGAGGCAAAATAAATTCTTAAATGTCAAATTGAAACATAATGAATAACATTATAAATTTGTATATATATATATACAGGTGAAATTATAGTGGCTGTAGACTCACTGGTCTCACATCGGGGTCCAACGAACCCATAAGGACAGGAACAAGTCTGCGGTCCCACACAGGTGCCTCCGTTTTCACATGGTACGCCACACAGAGCTGGAGAGGGGGATTTCGGTTTGTTTTATAATTTATTGTCGTTAATTCATCCGCCTAGTGATGTGCAATCGGGATTACTAAATATATCTAAATTGTTGTGAAATGTTATGGCCAATCTTGTTTGTTAATACAGTTTCTACCATGATTAATTTGATGAGATTTCAACTTTTGGAGAAGAATCTCTTCCCAAAACGTATTTGTAATGTCACTGGAAGATGCAGACGTGTTTATGAATGTATTTGATGACTAAAGAAACTTGACTGGAAAGCAAGACTTACCTTCCTGGCAAGTTTCACCTTGAAAACCTCTCAGACACTGACACACGCCTGGAGCGAGGCAGACGCCCCCGTTCATACACTCCGGATCACAGATTGCTAAAAATGTGTGGGAATAAAAAAAATTGAACAAAATAAACAAAAAATTAAATACCTGAATCATTTAAATACATACGGCCATAGATGCTAATAATACATTTTTTTTTACCTGTCTGACAATCATATCCAGTGAAGCCTGGCTTGCAGCGGCACGTATTCGGCGCAGCACACACCATGTTCCTACCGCATGTATGCCTGCAAACAGCTTAAGCACACACAGGGGGCGCCGTGCAGATGTTATGCCTGCGTACGTTTTTTTGAAAGATCTATTTAAGACTTGAATTGAGACCGTGTAAGTGTAAGTGTGATCAACCTAAAGAAATTTATAAAAGGTAACAGACATTTGTCGGGGCATTGAAGACAAGGAGTTGTACCTCGACAAGCTCGTCCATCACCAGTGTATCCCACAGGGCACCTCCCGCAGCTGAAGCCACCTTGCGCGACAGGTTCACACTGGACGCCAGGAAAGCACGGCAGGTCGTCGCAGGTCGTCGCATGTCTGTCGATTGTTGTACCACTCCTGACCCCCGGCTGGACAGAGGCAGCTCTCTGTAACGGGGCGCCGTAGAACGTCTTGCCCGGTGTTGTGAAGGTCAACGCCGGGACCACCTGCGGCATCTCTGCGCTTTCGGATCCCGGCTCGGCCTCGTCTCCGTCTGCGGAGAACTCCGTCTCGGACAGCGAGTAGGACAGAGCGGTGAGGGCCGCCGTGAGTGGGAGAGCCGGTCTAGGGGCGGTCCAGAGTTTGGCCTGGGTGGACGCCAGGTGGTTGGGCTGAGGCTTGGTTGTGTGTTTGGACTGTGTCACCTCACGAGTGGAGAGATGCGGAGCGGGCGGGGTTACCCTGAAAGGTGTGGCACCGGTCAGTGCGGCTTCAGCCTTCTGGGAGAAGACGGGAAGGTTCTTTAGATGCCAATTTCTGCATACATTTCCTTTATGAATCACGGCTGCTCTCATGGGTTCATGAAGAGGATGCAGAAATAGTTACTCACCTGGGAGACAGTCACACGGGAGACTTGGAACTTTCTGGAGGCGGTGGTACTAGTTGTCGCCAATGTCCTAGCGTCTGACCTAGAGTTGGCACTTTGCCGGGCGACGTGGGTGTTTGCACTGACGTGGACGGTGCTCAGCGATGTTTTTGTGACGTCTCTGGAAGCAGTCATGGCCTCTCTCCTCCCAGTGCCCCCTCCCCTCCCCGTTGCAGGAACCTGGCGCGGCAGTGCTTTCTCCTGGTGCGGTCTGGTGACGGACAAGGAGGACAGGTGTTTGATACCGTGTCTGCTGGGCAGGTTGGGCAGGTGGAGCTGGGAGACCTTGCTGCCAATTCCGTGCGGGGATCGGCTGGTCTTGCCCTCTGTCTGCTGCTGGGGGAGGTGATTGGATGCTGTGGAAAGACAGGTGGCGTCAGTGCCTTCGGCAAATGAAGACCTGCTTGTAAAAAAAATTTAAGTTTGACTGTTGATGAATTGAATCGTCAAGCTCTGTGAAGAAAGAAAAGGTGAAGGTCAAAGTCAAAAGCAGGAGTCGAGGGAAATCTGCTTTAATAATAGCATGTTGTCAGAATACAGACCTGTTAATAGCAATATTTTTATAGGCACTGATTTCAGTAATTCTTCATAACAAGAGTGAGTTGAGCAATACGTATTTGTGTGTGGCTGAAGGACTCATCTGCACAAACACTTTTGTTCAGCTTTGTGACTTTCCAGACAAACCCAGCGAGGGGATTGCAGTTGGAATGAAATTGTCTCTTCTGAGCTGTTACTCACTTCCTTACTCTCTGTGAGAAAGAAAAGCATTGAGCAATCTTCTTTTGAAGCTTTGCGGCCGAGTGCTGACTCAAAAAAGTACCAGAGGTGGTTGTTACAACCAGGCAGGCTCTCACCACTGTCAATAGATCTCCAGTGTGTTACGGGTTTGCAAAGGCTTTAGATTGTTGAGGGGTAACGAATTAGACTTTGGAGCTGCAGGTCAATTGGTTACAAAACTGAAAAAAATTCTGCATCAAATGCTGCACAAAGAATCCCATACCTGCCTTGGCGTTCTTCATACAGACACGTCCGTTGCCGTAAAGGCCGGGCGGGCAGCGGCCACAGGCGTAGCCCACGTGTGGAGGCCTGCGGTTGATGCACTGGACCCCGGGAAAGCAGGGCCTGCTGGCACACGTAGCCGACACATTGACAGCTGGAAACGGAACCGAACCTGGGAGACACAAACTGTAGTTACTAAATCCTCCCCTGTACATTTGATTGCATCTCTAGCATCATGCGTTTTTCCTCTTTTTGTTTTCCTTTCACTGGATGAAAATTAAGCAGAAAATACTAATTTTCCTGTTCCCAAAATGCCTCTGACCACCATCCATATTAACAGCAAAAGAGGATGTGTATATTTTAGTATTTGGATTATTTCTTTGACATTGAGAAGGTTGGAAACGTTGCGCTTACCTAAAGCTGATCTGCCATTTCCTGGTGGTTGGGCTACAGCGGGTGTCTTGACTATAGTGTTGCTGATTTTGGACTGATCAGCCTTGACTTGGTCTGATGTAATTCCCGAAATGTTCTTGAGTGCGTCTGTGTTAATCCTGGGAGGCTGGAAGTCACTTCCTTGGTTTCCTCTCGACGCATCTGTCTTTGTATGGGAGAGACTTGATGCAATAGCTGTGATGCTCTTGCTGGTAACTGGCTTGCTTAGAGTCGGATTTAGGATCATTCCTGGAGTCTTTCTCCAAGTGGTGGTCTTGGCCTGTGATCGCCCTGGGTCAATTCTTGGAATTGTCTTCGCCGCCTCAGCCCTCGTCTGCGGGGAGCTACCGCTTGAGGTCTTCTGGAAAGTGTCTGTCTTAGTTTTGGGGGGTCCCAGCAAAACATCTGGTGCGTTGAAGACAGTCGTACGAGGAGCAGATGTGGGAGTGACGGTGGCCGGCCTGACGACTGCTGTGTGAAGAAAGACACACATTTTGGATTGCCATGTAATGCCTTTTGGGAAAAAGAGCCTATCTTGCAATGTTCAATTGCAAAAGTGTCCCATCCCTCCACCAAGCATGGTGCAAATCCACTCAGTGCTTTTATTGCATAATCAAAACTCAGAATTTGAATTTATTTAGACTTGACTCGTATGCGTTTGACAGCAACTCTGATCTCAACAGAGGACGAAGAAGAAAAAGAAGAAAGAATAATAAAAGAGGATCATTCATCACAGCTCGCTTTACATTCAGGACATGTAAGATTTAGGGACATCATGGGAGGCAGGCAGTATCAGGTACCATCAGCCATCTGGTTTCCATTCAGCGAAAGCACTGTGTCCCTCACAAGGGTCCCCGTGGAGCAACGTGGCTGCGACGAGCAATTTAGCTGATGCTCTTATCCATAATTGATATCTATGATTTATAACAAAATAATTAAGATACATTTTTTGCGGGGTTGCATGCAAACAATCAGAAATAAAAAATTTGGACCAACATTATGGCTCCCAACGGATGATAGTACATGATAAAGAATTGTTGGGAAATGAATAAGTAGATAGAAAAGTCTATTCTTTAAAAAAATATATTACAATGTATATAATCACCGAATGTGAGAAAATATTGTACTGAAATTCAGTACTGAAGTTATAATCATACCTCTCTTAAATTGTTATTTTGGTAAAAGAAAGAGCAACAACTTGGACGGATAGTGAAGTTATTTTTCAATCTGCAGTTATCAGTTGCTCTAAATAATGATTAACTCGATATTTCAACAATAATGATGTCCATCGAAAACTGAAAATGCATCTGGATTTGAGTAAAATATCTCACTTTTTTTTTATGGCACAATTTTGAGACAGAATGTGATGGAATGATTTGTTCAGACTGAATTCAGAGTTTGATTTTACCATTCTGATTGTTTTCATCTTCTCAGATAGCTGAAGAGCGTAAGATGTTCTCATGTCATTCACATGATGTAATGATCTGACACTGTTTTATGTTCCTTATGCCATCAGATCTCAGGACTGGACTCCAGATTTCAGTGAACCCGCTACTGAATCACTCTTACATTGAAAAACCTGGTGCGTTTCTCCACAGCAGCATATGGCAGGCGAACGGGCTGGTGACTTTGCTCAAAAAGCAAAATATCTGTGATAATGGACGTATCTGCTGATGATAAACATTTGTGGACCATATTTTTTTGGGGAGTAGCTGTCCTGGCATAACACACCTTAAAAACATGCCTTTAACATATGCCCGTGGCCCTTACCCACACATTTCGTCCCATTTCCCAGCATGCCCTTGGGGCAGGGGCCACAGCCGTAGGAGCCGAAGCTATTGAAGCACTGAACTCCTGGGAAACAGGGCTTTCTTTCACACTCGTTGACATCTTCCAGACATGTTACACCTGCCAAAAACACACACACACACACACAGGAAACCCATTCTGTGATTATTATGGACAGTAATTGTGATGGCAGAGCAGTAAGGTCTTCAACTCTTACCTCTCAACCCTGCAGGACACTCGCATCTGTACCCGCCGACCGCGTTGACGCACTCGCCGGCCGCGCACGGCGCCGACAGACAGTCGTCTTCGCCCTCATCGCAGAGCTCGCCCTGCCGGCCCTCAGGACACACACACAGGTACTTCCCGCTGCCGGCAGGGAAGCTGACGTCAGGCACGCAAGTGCCGCCATTTCGGCAGCCGCATGGCACCACGTCAATCTGTGTGACGGATGGAAAAGATACACTGCTGAAAGATGTGAGGTGATCAGGTCAAGTTGAAACTTAATTTCTAAGCAATCCAACATTGTTTCCAGTAATTCTACTCCCCTCCTCTCTTATTCTCTCCTTCCTCTCCTCCCCCAACCCTACCTGCACAGTGAAGGTGCTCTGGGCGTTGCACTCGTCGGACAGCGCGAAGTGGAATGAGTGGCTCGACCGACGTCCCTGCTCCTCCGGAAGCACTGGGACCCTCCAGATAAGGAGGCCGGCCGGAGAGAGAACGGCCCCCGTCGGACCCTCCTCCAGCTGGAAGAGGAGCGCCGAGCCCTCGGGGTCCGATGCCGCAAACTGGAAGACAAAGTTCTCCCCGGCAAACGTCCGCAGGTCACTTTGAGGTCGGTGGAAGGCTGGTGGCTCGTTGACTGACAAAGGAGGGGAAAGTGAAAAATGTTAAATGTTATTTATACAAAACTGCAATTATTCCCACCATCTTCTTTATTATTGCAACTCCGTCTACAAGTGTTTGTGTTTTGAGGACAGGATTTGCTTCCAGTCCTGAAACAAACTCTTCGGAAGTGACTCGGAAAAAAACAAACATCCGTCCAGGCTGTTCCTGGAAGAATCGCTGTAAACACTAATGTCCATGGCAGGAGGTGTTTCCATCTCCTCTTTCCAACTGGGGCTCCCAGCGGCCATTCCAGCAAGATCACGTACAGTAGCATCCCCCCCACCTACTCAGAGCACGCTCTCACAGCAGATGTTCAACAGGTACTAAGTGAGGGGAATGCCTGCTCAGCGTGATAGTCAGCAAGAGGAGACAAGCTGATAATGAATTCTGAAGATGAGCAAAAAGTCTGGTGATGCGGTGGAATAATTCCTCTTCCATTCAACTTTCATCTGCCTCTTCTACCCCTCTTGTTATAATCTACTGTACAGCCGCACTGGACAGCCATTGCTTGATAAAACTATTAAAATGACTGTTCCAAGAAATTTGAGTTTTTGAGGTGAGATGAACTGATCTTTTACGTATTGCAGAGCACAACTATTACAGCCTCGACTGTTACAACTGATTCGTGGTTTGTTAAGGGTAAGAAAAGGATGAGCGTCAGTATATGTCGCCATTAGAAACCAACTGTGTGATTTACCCCCCTCTTCTCCCCTCCCCATCTCTCTCTCTCTCTCTCAGCGTGGCTAAGCGACAGGCCATGGCATGCTGGGAAACTTAAACCTCCGCTCCTTTGATCTGCTAATGGAGACAAACAGGACCACAGTTGGACGGCGCACATGGTGACAGACTGCCACAACTGCCACTGCCCTAATACAGTAAGACAAAAACTAGTTTGTCCTTGTTTTTGTCATCATTAGTGGGGCTGCAAGTGGAATAGAAAAACTACAACCTCTTCATAGAAAATGAGAGGGACCATTTCACCTGCTCTTTGGACTGATTCACATTAATATGCTGCTGTGGGGTTCAAGGCTTTGAAGACCAGTCAAGTTATTCCACACCAAAATGAGAAATCATTTCTTTGTGGACATAATTCTTTTTCTTCAAAACTAATGGGGCATGTCGCAAACCAAGCAAAAAGAGTCCACACCAAGAGTACACACAGAGGGGGTTTAGGACAACCCCTCTTCAGATATTCTTTGCCATAAAGTGCAAAGTAAATTTGTGTCGACCGCATGGACACATCCCACAAATTAGAAGATAATGGTTATGAAAGAGATGTTCTCTTCTAATCTGATGAGATAAACACGGCAACTTGTTGGCACCTTGGTTCACAGACCACGTGAATTTGGAGGTGTCCGGGTCACAGAGGAGGCAGGGGCTGCCGGGATTGGAGTCTCCCTCTGCAAAACACATCCCCTCGATGTTACACGTCCGCTCCTGGCCAACGGGAAACAGAGTAAAACAGAAGAAGAAGAAAAAAGGTTTGTTTGTGTACTCATATTTACAGTGTTGTTTTTAAAATGTTGACATGGTTACAGCGGGATTACGAGATTATATAACAGATTTTTTTCCGAGCTGTTTGTGCGTTCCCTTCGTGGGTTTCTCTGCAAGGTGAGGAACAGGAAATCAGCTCTAAAAAAACACACATCATCTGCTACAGCTGTACTTAAGATAATTCAATTTGTGTCTACAGCTGTTTGCACTGATGTGTGTGTGTGTGTGTGTGTGTGTGTATGTGTGTGTGTGTTAACTCAGGGTTGTTGGTAAGATTACATGTTTTTTCTGTCTGCACTCTCATAAAAAGCAGTTCCAGTAACAACAGGACCCCCCCCCCCCCCCCCCCCATCTGTATCATTTTGTTTTATGAATGTAAAGTTTTTAATCAGCTGCTGCATGGTGGGAGGATGGGGGTTCACTGTTCGGGGGTTTTCTGTTCTCTGGTTTAGTCATTCAGCCATGCTACAAGTTGGAGCGTGTGTCTGCACCCCTAGCAGAGCATATAAAACACATCTCCCAGTTTTTAAACTAAACGCTCCCACTGTCTCTGTTTATGTTCAAATAAACAAACAGTGGAGAGTCCAAGTTTTCTCTTGCAGTCATGTGAATTATGATTGTACTAACTTTAAATGTTCGAAGCTGGGGTGTTGAAAGGTTGCTGGTAGCATCTGTCTGGTGTCTCTTTAGAAAAACAAAAAAAACTATGCCCATATGGGCCAAACAAATTGTGACACTGTGACCTTGAACCTTGTTAATGACGATGGCAGGGGCTAAAACACATCCTGCAAAATATCTTCCAAGCAGCTGTCAAACCGTTAACAGAAACCGATTTTCCTCATTTTCTTGCAGTCACAGAATAATCACAAACCTAATTGCTAGATCTTTAGAAGTTCCATCTAGTTGAAATTTAATAATCATACAATCATGAAAGTGTTTGCTGAAGTGGGAACAAGGTTTCTTGGAACTGGCCTCGAAAAAATACGAAGTCAGTCCAATGTATCAGCTGTGAGGTAATCATTTCTCTGTGGAGAAGAACAACTCAGACAGGAAAAAAAAATACACTGTTCACTTTTATATGCGAGTTACCTTTAACTTACAGAGTCCTGAACGCAATGCCTGGCAGACCTGGCAGACCCCGTCGTAGATTGTCAGCACCTTGGCCTGGCTGTACTGGGAGCCATCGTTGGTCACCTGACGGATATGAGGGACGAGATACTGTGAGCAGCCATCGACCAACAAAAGACACTTTTATTTCAGCTTAGTATGAGAAGCAGTGTTACCTTGATCTCCCAGCGTGCATATGGTTTGTCATCCATCATGAAATCTTCTGTGTTGACAGCCGTGTTGCTCAAAGACGGGACGGCACAGTCTAACGCTTTGGAGCTGAGAAAGGTGGCTTTTGTCCTCTGTTTTTCCCCCGCGGCCCAAACTCCATTCATGTACTGTGGAGGCAGATCAACACAATAATAAGAAATAAAAAAACACTTTCGTCTTGAAGGCTCTCTGACCTTGCCTATCCTTACCTTCAGTCTGGTGGCGTGACAGCTGAGGTCAGGAGAGTCGATGAAGCCGAGGCCGAAGACTCGAACGTTGCGACAGTCAAAGGCTCGGATGTCACACAACCCACTGTTCTCCAAGTCTGTTAACTCTACTGGCTGGCCTGTAAGAGGAGATATTATTGTTTTTCCCCTTGAGTAAATTAGAAGTATTTTCCAGAAAAATGCTAATATACTCACTGATAGCCAGGCTGCAGTCATAGAAGCTGTGGCTGGGATAGCACTGGCAGCCCCATTCTGTACACTCGCCATTTCCATTGCAAAAGTTGGGGCAGCGCAGTGCCGTCATCACTTCCCCAGACACCCCTGGTGGACCTGACACCTCCAAAGCTCTCTGGGTCCGGTTTTCCAGCAGCCTCCTCTCGCACTCATTCTCCAGGTACGGCAGCAGTGCCTCCTCCCAGCCCAAGTCGTCTTTGAGCTGCAGGTCCAGGATACAGAGATCCACCGCCTCGTCCAGGCGCCGTCCCAGAAGTCCCCGGCACACTGTGCCAACGGTGGAGTTGGCCAAAGCCATCTGACACACCTCCAGAGCTTTGGCCGAGCTCAGGCCACTTGGTGTGGGCCACTGAGGTTGCACCTCCGGTCGGGCCGCTGCCAGGTGATCGTCGGGGAAAAAGTAAGCCAAATTCTCCAGTTCGGCCTGACTGAGGCTTTGGGCAGACTGGAATTCAAATGATGCCTGTCTCCTCTGCCTGACAGTGGAAAGCAGATAATCCTCCCTGAACTCGCCGTCTAGTTCAAGACCACTGTCTTGCTCGTTCTCACGCTGAAACCGAAGGTGCCTCCTCTCCAGAGGGTGACTGTTAAAGTCAGACATATCCAGGATGCTTTCCTCTCTTCCTGGACTCCTGATGTATTCCACGGTCGTGTCCATAGAGGGGAACACAGATGTGTAATCCACATTATCATGAGCTACGCAGTCGGCGTGAGCGGAAGGATTGTACAGGTTCCTCATCCCTCTGCCAGCGTGATGAGAAGTGCTGTATCCCTTGTGGCACTGACAGAAGGGTCGCCTGAACTCCTGTGTAGTCCCGGGAGGTGTCTTGTCAAATAAACTCTCACCTGGAGCTATCCTAGCTCACACACAAAAGAAGGAAAAACCACAGAAACAAATAGCTTTGTGGAGACTTAAAAGGTTCGACCATTTCAGCTAAACGAGGTCCAAGCAAAGCAAAGTTTATGTTTAAAGTAAAACAAAATAAAAGTGATATGAGTGTAATTGCTGTCACAGACTGACCTCCAGCCCTGTATGAAGCGAGGCAGGTCATCGGGGCCATAGGAGCCTCCGTCAGAGCTGTGGAAATCATTGTTGCCATTGCGATCGAAGGTGCCGCAGAGGCCTCTGGTGTTTCTGTAGTCTACGCTGGGCGCTCGGATGGACAGGCTCATCCCCCAATCGCCAACGTCGGCCCTAACAAAGGCCCCGGAAGGAAAGATCAACTACAAGAGGGGAGTCACATCCAGCAGCTTGTTAACATACTCTCCCCACGCAGAAAACGTTATTCACTCTTATTCTCTCGTTCAATAACAGAAAAAAAAGCCATTGATGTTCCTGAGAAGCAAAACTGCACATCACGATGTTGCCAGAAAAAAAATCGAATCTGCACCAGTGTCAAAATGTTCGGATACCTACGGTGACCTTCTTCCCCAGGTGGGACTCCAGCACCCTGACCCGGCTGCCCTCGTCACCGAGGCTCTTCAGGGTGAGTTGTGGTCTGGTCTCCTGCAGCTGGCCATTGCACATGTCATACACGGCGACCTCGTTGCCCTCTCGCACCGCGACGCCGCAGTTGCACGCGACGGCGTAGTGTCGGCTGCCGCAGTCCCACTGGCGAGAGTGGACCTCAAACTCCCGGGCGAGGCTCCGGTACAGGACAAACGTGCCAGTCTGGTGGTTTTCATAACGCCTGCACATGGCCGATTTGTAAAAGGTCATGTCAATGTCTCAGCACAATAATCAGATCTGAGCAGCCAAACTACTATCTATCATATCCTTACATTATACATATAAACAAATTACCACTTGACTACTGCTAACAATCAATGTGGAAATACGTTTACCTGCCGTCCAGCGTAATGACGTGTGGGTCAGTCAGGGAGTAGCACATGGCGGTAGGAACGTCCTGGACAGTGACCTGGTAGCAGGGGTCGGGAGAACAAAGATTAGTGCGGGCCCCTCCCTCTGACCCTTTCACCTTGGGCTTTGATGTTTTTCACTCCTCACAGATTCCCATCTGTTCCATGGACCCCTCCAGACAGAGTGTCTGGAGGGCTGACATCACGTCTTACGTAACGCAATAACTTGTGTGGACATAACTAATGACCACTTAGAGCATTGGCCCTCGAACTTCATGTCAGTCACACTCCACACTCCCCCTCCAACTTATTAAACCTCTGTATAAGTGTGTGTATATGTACACAGTGTGACAGAGTCATGTAATTAGAATGGTCGTTCTAATACTCTCTAATTAGAGTCATACTTATATAATTATATCACTCTGCTGTTGTTCGTCATTTAGATTTGGACCCTGGTGCCCTCTTAAGGGGATTCCCCTGCAGGAATCTTGAAGGGCCAACCTCCTCAAAGACCCCTTAGCCATCCTCAAGGAGTCCAGGAATGCCTGTAAGGACTGTGCCCTTTGCATAACACAAGACCCTTGTGGAGCATCCACAAGTACTCCTGGCTCTGACCACAGACCACCGTTATCTCCCCAGACGAGCCTGAAAAACTCATGGTAGCTTCCCAAGGAACCCCTTTAGTATTTTCTGTGACAATATCTCAAGGGCTACATAAATCCCTAAAAAGCTCCTTCAGTCCCAAGCAAATTTGATGCCTCAAATTCCAATTCCCTGACTTCCAGGAGCACCGGACGCCTCTCGGGTTTGATGGGAGTACACACCATTCCTCCTCTAAAACCCCTAAAAAGGACCCTCTAAGAATGATTTGAACTTTTTCCATGAACCCTTCAAGCACAAGGATCCTCAATGATCTCTGGAATCCTCTCAAGGGCCACGATTACAATTGTATACATCTCCCAGTCCCTCTGCATGGACTCAACAGTTTTAAAAATGACTGACTAAAATGCAGACCATCGGCTGTTGCTACTTGGCACGGTATTCACATCCAGGGAGTTTCACTTCAACCCACTTTAAGGGACGTCGGGACGTAGCTCCTCCAGAGTCGCGGTGCGTTGGGTCCGGGCTGAACACCGATCAGGCTCGGACGGTTCCCGTCCCGCGTGAAGTCTGTGACGGCGGTGACGACGAACGTTGTCTGACCACACCTGGCGTTGCCACAGGCGTCGGCCCGGAGCTCCACCTGGCAGGCGGACAGCGCCACGTTTGAGGCCTCGTGTCCAAGACTGTCTGCGGATGTCAACACGGCAGTAAGTTAGTGTTAACGGACGGCACACAGCTGCCTCCAGAGCTGTAATAAAGTCTCCCCGAGGTGACTTTGATGTTACGGTGTACAGGACAAGTTGGAGCACAACAGACGGAGAAAAAAAACCCAAGAAGGATAGGGAGGAAATTTAGTGCCAACAGCAGAAGGGTAGAAGAGTGAGGATAGCAACTTGACCCTCTAATCATCTTTAATAATAATGATGCTCTTTTTCAGGGCATCACCTGCTGTGTGCTGGAAATCTAAAAAGAAAAAAAAAGGACATGCAGCCATTTTTTGCTTTGATTTCAATCACTGACACATTGAAGGTCATGGTGTAAGCTCATGAAAAGATATTGTAATAGCCTGTTCATCGCCCACTGGAGTCTTTTTCTGATGTTACTGAAGTTCCTTAATGGGTCTTTATGCGTCCTTTTAAAGGATCTTAAATGGATTACTAAGAAAACAAAGTCTCGGTTACTAATTTCAGTTCCTCAGATTTGAAAGTAATGATCAAATTAATCCGATATTAAGGCTTAAAGTGTGGTATGTTTGGTCAGCTGTGAAGGTTGCTGCCGGCACTCTGTGTCCACAACCTGGACAAGATGGTTAACTGCTTAAACCGTGAGCATCATTATCCCCGCAGTTCAGTAAAGATAATGACACAGGCAATATCCTCCGCTTTCCCGTAGGTCTGACCTGGTTCGTGGACGCTCAGAGCCAGAGGGACTCCACATTGGTGGCCGTGGTCGGAGATGTAGCAGGGGACGGGCACTGTGCTGTGGATGGTCACCTCATGCTCCTGTCTGTTCTCTGCTACGTGGAGCGAGTCCGGGGAAAACTGAAGAGCAAGAGGGGGGAAGAACGAGCCTTTGGTGAGTCCGGCTGGGCACGTCTCAGCTCTGCAAGGTTTACTTTGTCGATGTATAAAGAAAATAGCTCTTTTTGTATCTCGGTGCAGACGGGAGGTTAACCATAACACAAGAATGTTTACCTTCAGCCCCGCGTAGAAACTCTCGCTTTCTTTCGGGGTAGACCTGGTGTGGCTGGAGTTGGCTCGGAAAGTTGACACACTGCAGGAGAACTGCGAGGACCGAGAAAAGGCATAATACAGTTTATTGTATCCATCCGTCAGGGATTGATTCCTCAAAAACATGTAGGACATAGGTCAAGTATGTATTTTTTTTAATTCAACATGATTCTAGACCTAATATTAAAATATAACATCAATCGAAATTGCATGTACAGTTTGCTGAGCAGGTGTGCAGCTGTTTTTTCCCCGTAATTTCTGCTATGGCATTAACGAGCAGGACTACTTTGTGTATTTGAAGAATAAGATCATTTTTAGGCTCTCGAGAACAGTACATTGTCTAAATGAACAATTTCTTTAAATTCCAACACTGTGAGACTGTGTGAGACTGTGTGAGTTACTCGTCAAAAAAGAGCGACACTGTATTTATGATTTATCAAAACATTTCCATGTGTAGCCCACAGTGCAGCCCCCCACCCTCCGATCCCTGGCTCTAAGAGCACTAACATTTGACTCATTCTCAGGGAGAGAAAAAACAATGGCGATGACCTTTGACCCATGTCAGCTGCAGCATCAACATGTGTTAAAGACGGGCCCCGTGAGCGAGCGATGTCCTCTGCAACACGTTCCAGGCGCAAGTAATACGAGCCCGGTGTCCAAATATGCGTCAATATGCAGGAAAAAAATTGCTTTATCATAATTATTCCCCCCTTTTTGCAGAAGAGCAATCATTACTTCTACTCAGCTTTAGCTGGCAGAAGGCAACTGTGTCAAGGAAGAAAGCTGCGGATGCTCAATGAGCGTATCAGTAGCACAAGGCTCTTGTATATTACATTTTTGACAGCATGTGTGCTGGAAGAGTTCCCTGTCTAACCCGAGCCGCATTTGAATCGTGATATAAAAGTCTTACGATGCAGTTCCTCGAACAGTTGCTAAATTCTGCTATCAAAGGAACAGTCTGATGTAACCACAGACCGACCTCAAACGTCCAGCGCTTACAAAAGCCGATTGATGAAATGCCTGATTACCGCCTCGTGTCATCTGGTAACGGACGGCTGATGCCCATCTGACATTAATGGCTAATCTGCAGCTCTCAGTGCCGCCCCAAAAAGCCCACTCCAGGGGTCAAACTCTCCGCGTGGAAAACGTCCAGCACGGTCCAGCGCCAATCACCGTTTCCCCGAGCCTGAAGTGAACCCCATCCATCTCCGCCAGAGAGAAGGGCTTCAGCGTGGATTCCTGCCTGATCTCGGCCTTCATGCTGTGGCCGATGTGTCTAGCCCAAACCACCTGGAAGCCCAGTGGCTGGCTCCACGGCGGCGGCACGAAGGAGCACCTCAGGTGGACGCTGTGGCCGATCAGCTCCGGGGCGATCACCGGCCACATGGGCAGGGATGGGACAGCAGCTGAAAAAACAAAGAGTTTGTTTTGAATAAAGGGGACGTTGAGATTGGAGTCAGAAGTTGACGTTTTCTGAGCCTTACCTTTGCATTGGCCGTTGACTTCCACCTCACCTGGGGGGCAGAGTCTTGGTCCCAAATTGGGAGTCACTGAAACATGAGAGATATTTTCTCATTACTTTATCTAGAAATGACAGTCATTATCTTTATTATACTTCTTACATCAATACTTTATTTTAAGGATAACCTTTCTAGCTTTTTCTGGAGCTTTCAGCTATATGACCCGGTCTTTTGTCAAACTTCTATTTCCAGGATTAAGAATGAACTGTCTTTACTTTGTGGCCACTGTGGATGAAAAGTACCATGGAAGAAACAATTGAGAAACCCCGTCAGTTCTCCGCCACTTGAGGTGAGATTTCATATTTGAGGTAAATTGTGGTCACCTTTGGCGCAGTATCCCATGCACCCCTGCGTGGGCTGCAGGTGGTAGAGCAGGAACTCGCCGCAGTTCCGCACCGTGATGGGGATGCGGAAGAGGCAGCAATCTTTGGCGCTGCCGTGGAAGAACTGCCAGGTGGCGCATGCGGAGAGCTGGCGGACCTCGCCGGGCCGCGGCAGGGAGGCGTCCTTTAGCGACAGCCACACGGGAGCCTGCGTGCCACAGCGGTTCATCTACGGTACAGTGGGGTGGAAAGGAACGGTCATTACCTGCAGTAAGGGGAGTCCTTAAACCCTCCAGCTGTGCTGATGGTGCTTGTGCAGAGCACAGTTTTGGTGTCGTACCTCAATGCAGGTGGTCGGCATCTCCGCCGGCTTGTTGTTGATCTTGAACCTGTACCAGCCCGGCGACAGCGAGTGGTCACAGATCAGATCCTGGATGGCAGTGTTCTGGATCTCTGTGGAGTCAAAGTCGACACTGCGGTAGGGGCTACGCAAAGTCCGGTGGCCTCCTGGGAAACACTCTGGCGCTGATGAGAAGAATGACAAGGACAATGTCAAACTGAACTGCAGTGCCGTTGAAAGTAAACGACCAGTGGAAACAACAAAAGAAAGAAAGTATTAAACAACTTATTTTAACTCAATTTTTATCATTTGGTGACACAAAGGTGATCCAACTGGATTTTGTCAGATCTTGGTGGTACAATGAATGTGAGTTATCCAGATGCAGAGGAAGATGAAACCTCCCCCTCCGAGGATCTTCAGGACGCATCAAAGTGGACAACAAAAAAGGGCTGCAAGAAAAAACGTGATAAACGTGTGTGTGTGATTGTACAAAGTGTGAGTTCAAGAGGTGAGCTGGAAAGATCAGATTCACCCCCAGAGGTTATCTAAATTGCTAAGAATAACAGACCTTCCTGTGATGCCCCATGGCTCTCAGGGCGCGCTCGAGAGGGATGCTGAAGCCACTGGCGCATGAGAGGCCTCTGAGCACTGCCTGCAGCTGGAGGACTAAAACAACCTGGGGGAATTACTTGAGCAGAACATGCGGTTTTCCACACTAGCACACTCTCCACAGCTCAACATCATGAAGCGAAATGGGTCAAAGATGTCAACAGACGCCTTTCCTTAACAAAACCTGAAAGGGGTAAAAAAAAGAAAAAAAGAATTGTTGTCTCATCAAGAGGACAAACATTTGTTTCCTTTCCTCTGTTTGAGTTGGTTATGGTGCAGGAATAAAGTCAGGGAACACACACATTGGGGGTATTTAGGATGTCAAGGCCCTGAATGGACTGGGCGAAGTTACTGCCAGTGATCCCAAGCCTAAACAAGGCCTTACAGGCTGGTCTCCACGTTGACAGCCCCTATAAGCAAACACTTTTGTTGACTTTGTCGCCCGTGTGCGCCGTCACCTCGTCTGGCAGCTCCGCTGACAAGATCCGAGGTCACAGGTTGTCCAAACAGCCGTCCTCTTCCCTGATCGTCCTCAGGGAAGAGGACGATCGGCGAGACTTCGGCTGCTGGCTAAACTACTCCAATTGGTGGCTTAATGAGTTTACAGAGCCGTGGGGGCGGGGGTGAGCTAATGAAGCGGCCCCCGGGCGGAGGAGATCCCCTGGGAGGGAGGCCCCTCAGCAGCCCAGATGTGCAGGGGGGACCCTGCAGGGAAACTCTCCTGTTTTTCAGGGGCAAAGATTAATTTGGGAGAGTGCGGTGTTAACATAACTGAGGTTACAGGTCTTTTCCCCAGAGGGCCCGTCACTCAATGCCAAGCAGAAACCGCAAGAGTCAGGCCGGCACAGATCAGGGGTTGTTGGTGTCCAGATAAGATCTGAAAAATGCTTAGATGATTTAAAGTCATTATGACGTATGAACACTTCACATGCTCGATTGACTGCTTTTTAAGGGCAGGGCTTGAATAACGAGTGATATTAGAAGGTTTTGGACTGAAGCGCTCGATGGGCTTTTTAGCCTACCTGAGTTGCCACTGTTTAATTGTAACTCTGGAAATGTGTCTCCCCCCTTTTGAGTTACAGCAGTTGTCTTAGATCCAGCTTCTGCAGAGAAGTCCAGCATTTTGGTTTTATGACGGCCTGCCCTAAACTTTACGGTTGTGTGCTTTGATCTGCTGTTGTGCAGCCTGGAGGCAGAGAACGTCTGAGAGGGGGAAGACAAGGTTGACCGAGACAACTAAGACATGATATATTCAAACATTGACAGGCCTTCGGATCCAGTCTTAATGTATGTTCATGCAATCTCATGTGAAATCCCATCCTTTTGACGATCACACAAAGCAAAACAAAAAGGATGAAATCAACTTGGGGACACTTTCGGCCGCAGCGTGAAACTCAAGTACAACTTTTGTGTAACTTTAACAATCCTCTTCTCCAGATTTACGGCCTCGCGTGTGCTGCAGTGGCATGAAAGACACGAGCGTGATGTGAGAGGAAATCTGACTGAACGACACTGAGGAAGAGGAGGAAGCGGCACAGATGCAGTTTATTGGATCATGTCATGCAACGAGTCATGATGCTTCACAAACTCTTTGTTTTCTGAGCTTGCTTCAATTACAGCCACGTTGTTTGAGGACTGATTTTTTTCGGATTCTGTTTGTTATGCTTTTATTTTCCGTTAATGTTGTTTTCACAGCGTTGCTTCACTCAGGAGGTTCCTAGTTGTAATTGAGTGCAGGGTTCGAGAATAATAGCGTCCAGGACTTGATCTCCTGTCTGTCTGTTAAAAGTGATAACTGGTGAATAAACACTGGAGCAGCAAATTGAGGAAGTTTTGCAGAAATTAAAAAGTTCTTTAACACATACATGACAGACAGCCACCGTTGCGTTTCATTGAGCAAAACAAATCTTTCTTTGACTCCTGTTGCTTGGCTTTGTTCTCGTGTCTTGTGGAGGGTCCATCTGACCTCTGGACCTGCTGAGTGATGGGAATGCAGCAGCACAGGCCAAACTCGTGCGCCTCTTCTGAATCTGCTGCTTGTATCAGGCAGGATGTTCCGATTTCTGCATTTTATGTTAAAGAATCCGGATTGTGGACGTTGTACGTGGAGCTCTGGATTGCATTAGACATCTGCTTCTACGCTTCCCTCGATCGTGAAGATGAAAAGTAGATTTTTCTTTTTCCTTTTATCCTAGAGGTAAAATCATCTGCTACATGGCAGCTGGGGACCATTTGGGAATTTTTTTTTTTTTGATGAACTCTGTGCATGCAGAGGGATTTAGGATTGTCTTGTTTTCTCTTAGACAACCCGTAAATTGAGCCTTGACACAAGTTGCACATGCACCTACCATGTTGGGCGAGCGCTCGTAATTGCACGACCCACAGCAGCGCGATGCGTAAATATCCAGGGAAGGAGAGGCGCACCGAAACATGTGCGCAACAGTCCATGGCTTCGGCTCCGGGGCGGGGGGGGGGATAGATGCAACGGGCTCGTCTCAGTCGTCTGGTCCCATTGAGAGTCTGGAGGAACCAAAAAAAAAATGCAAAAGTGGCGCAAACTGTACTTTATCTATAAGATACTTGTATTTGCGCTCGGCTCAGCGCAGACTGCTGCTTCTCCCGTGCGTAGCGCGAAGGAGACGACAGAGACAGAACGGGAGGGGGGGAGCAGACCACTGAGGAGTCGGTTCCTGTAGGTGGGTCTTTTCTGAACTCTCGAAACAAATTGAATCAATAATAGATCCATCCCATGTGTCGTGGCGAGAGCCGGAACCGTCTCGGCCTGCGGCGTCCCGGAGGCTTCACTGAGGTTTATCAAGGGCGTAAACACACGAGGGCTGTTTAGACTGGAAACCATGACACATGGATCCCTGCGCGCATATGACACACACACACACACACACACACACACACACAGAGTGCTATCTTCTACTTACATCATTGTCTCATTGTCTTATCATCTTCAGCCAAAGTGATCCATTTGGAGAACGAATACAGTTAATGCATTGTTCTGCAAAGTATAGAATCGCTTTTGTGCAGCAGAATATACCTGTAACTACACTGCATATACATGAACTCCTATGTGCACTTGGATAAACATTATGTCAACGATTGTAGAGGAAGTGAGTCTCCTGTCAGGTTTTACTTCATTCATGGAGAATTTCATCATCTTCATTTTGCACCTGTCTCACAAACTACCATGTAATTATTTTGAAGTTAATTGGTGCCTAATCCTAAACACATGAAAGCTCAAAACACATGAAAATGCAGAATCCCCAAATTTCAGGAACTTTTGAAGAAAATCACAGCAAATGACCTGTTTTAGGAATGCCCCTTCTAAACACCAACCCCTGGACGGGCCCTAATCTCTTTTCTCAGCTCATTATCTCCTCATGACTGAGAACGGTTTGTGACTGAGATGATTTCACTGCGGGGGGTGGGGTGGGGGGTGAGAACCGTGCGGCGCTGAAACAGAGAAGGTCGGCCTCCGCAGTGTAGAGTAAATATCAGGTGCTGGGGGCTTCAGAGACAAAGAGACATACCTCGCCACTAAATAAAAGACCTGAGCGCGGCAGCAGGTGTGTTCTGCGCCCGCCTTTTCATTCAGACTTGACTTCACGAGCTGTGAGAAAGTCTGTTGACCTTCACGTGGACTGCTTCTAATGCTGTTTGACTGTTCCGACAGTTTATTTGAAGCACGCTCAAGCTTGAGCTTTTAGGGATATATATATATATATATATATATATATTTTTTGCCATTGTATGCCTTGATTATACAGACAAGAAGATGTGCGGGTAGAGAGACGTGGAGTGAGATCCACAAACGTGGGATTTTACAGTTCATGGTCGGCACCTTGACCTTTGGCCTTAACCTCATTTTGATTAACTTGTAATGCTCAAGTAAGAAAAGCCATAAAACTCAAGATAACCCAAATTAACAGAGGTGTTGATTAAGTCACTGAGGTTACAGTAAATAATGGTGTTGTTTTGAAATACATTGTCTTGAGGTGTGTTTCTAATATTTGATACCCAACTAATATAGTCCTGTACTTTACACTATGATAGAAACCAACCAATCGATCCTTGCAACCTTTTCTTCTACAATCCCCTTTCATGTTTCCGGCTGCTCCTGCTCCCTGGCCTGTGCTTCTCAGCCTTTTCACACCTGTGACACCCACAAGTGTTCCTCAGTGCCATTACCGTCCCACAGTAGACTCTCTGGAACCTCTCTGATTTGAGGCCGAATATTGCTTGGCTCAACGCTGAAGCACCTTTACGGGAGAGAAAACATTATCAGCCACTTCCTTTGATGTGTGTGTTCGTGTGTGTGTGTGTGTGTGTGTGTGTGTGTGCCTTGGGAAACAACAAGAGGGGGGAAGTTTCAGTCCCGCCTCCTGAGCGCTTCCAGATGTCACACAAACTCTCTGACTGTGAGAAAAACAAGGGAAGAGCATACAAGCAGCATGTTCGCTGCACCAATGCCGCCGAACATCTTGCAGCCATATTGTTTTTGCATTCTTAAAAGACCATGAGTCATTTTTAACAGGTCTTCGTGCTCCTAAAACAGCAACCTGCACTTCCTCCAAACATGTTACATGTTTTTATTTACACAAGCAGCCGGGATACTTTTGTGACCATTGCATATGTTGAAAAAATGCTGAAATATGTACAATGACTCATCATCATTAGCGGCTGGTTTATGTCAGTCACCCCCCACAGAAGACAAACTAATTTGCAATTATTGAATCCAGCTCTTGTGGTAAACGCAAGGCTAAGCTCATTTTTTAAAAACACTGCATATTTGATTTGAGAAAAACAATGACCTGAAAATGATCTTTCAGTATCTGTAAACATAGTTGGCAGGGAGGAAAAGGTCAGAAGTCGATCAGCTTGACCTCGAGGGCACGTCATCATAATCATTATTTCTGAAGGTCATGTCTTAGGTCAGTTGTGGTTATTTTTTAACAATGCATGTGAGACTAGTGGATGGTTCATCAGCAACATGTATAGTTTTAAAGCACATGTGGACATTGTTCAGGAACAGCTACATAAAGCATAAAACAGGGGAGTGGGGAACCTTGGGTCTCCAGGCCAAAAATTATTAGAAATCGTAGACCTTAAATGTCTTTCAGAGTGGTTGCCTCTGGCTATTGATCAGTCAGGTCATACTCAGTGTGAACAGAACGCCAGCTATAACGTGTCGTAACGTGTCAAGCATCAAGAAAACGAAAGGGAGGGGCAGGATCTTGCGCTTTCCAAGAGAAATGCCCAAAAATCTTGTCTTTTTCGTTAACGAAAAACAGAAGCCATTGTGCATAGTTTGCAGAGATGTGCTTGCAGTGATGAAAAAAAGGCCAATGTATTATAAAAACAAACATTGGGGAACTCCTCAGATCCAATAAGAAGGTATACAACTTGTGTCAGGGTTAATGAGGAGTTCCTCAGTAGGACGGTTTCTGTACAACAGTCTCTGTGTGACGGTGGTCTTCATGTGATGGTCTCTGTGTGACGGTCTCTGTGTGACGGTGGTCTCCATGTGATGGTCTCTGTGTGACGGTCTCTGTGTGACGGTGGCCTTCATGTGATGGTCTCTGTGTGACGGTCTCTGTGTGACGGTCTCTGTGTGACGGTGGTCTTCATGTGACGGTCTCTGTGTGACGGTCTCTGTGTGACGGTGGTCTTCATGTGACGGTCTCTGTGTGACGGTCTCTGTGTGACGGTGGTCTCCATGTGATGGTCTCTGTGTGACGGTCTCTGTGTGACGGTGGTCTCCATGTGATGGTCTCTGTGTGACGGTCTCTGTGTGACGGTGGTCTCCATGTGACGGTCTCTGTGTGACGGTCTCTGTGTGACGGTGGTCTCCATGTGATGGTCTCTGTGTGACGGTCTCTGTGTGACGGTGGTCTCCATGTGATGGTCTCTGTGTGACGGTCTCTGTGTGACGGTGGTCTTCATGTGATGGTCTCTGTGTGACGGTCTCTGTGTGACGGTGGTCTCCATGTGATGGTCTCTGTGTGACGGTCTCTGTGTGACGGTGGTCTCCATGTGATGGTCTCTGTGTGACGGTCTCTGTATGACGGTCTCTGTGTGACGGTGGTCTCCATGTGATGGTCTCTGTGTGACGGTCTCTGTGTGACGGTGGTCTCCATGTGATGGTCTCTGTGTGACGGTCTCTGTGTGACGGTGGTCTCCATGTGACGGTCTCTGTGTGACGGTCTCTGTGTGACGGTGGTCTCCATGTGATGGTCTCTGTGTGATGGTCTCTGTGTGACGGTGGTCTCCATGTGACGGTCTCTGTGTGACGGTCTCTGTGTGACGGTCTCTGTGTGACGGTCTCTGTGTGACGGTGGTCTCCATGTGATGGTCTCTGTGTGACGGTCTCTGTATGACGGTCTCTGTGTGACGGTGGTCTCCATGTGATGGTCTCTGTGTGACGGTCTCTGTGTGACGGTGGTCTTCATGTGATGGTCTCTGTGTGACGGTCTCTGTGTGACGGTGGTCTCCATGTGATGGTCTCTGTGTGACGGTCTCTGTGTGACGGTGGTCTCCATGTGATGGTCTCTGTGTGACGGTCTCTGTGTGACGGTGGTCTCCATGTGACGGTCTCTGTGTGACGGTCTCTGTGTGACGGTGGTCTCCATGTGATGGTCTCTGTGTGACGGTCTCTGTATGACGGTGGTCTCCATGTGACGGTCTCTGTGTGACGGTCTCTGTGTGACGGTGGTCTCCATGTGATGGTCTCTGTGTGACGGTCTCTGTATGACGGTGGTCTCCATGTGACGGTCTCTGTGTGACGGTCTCTGTGTGACGGTGGTCTCCATGTGATGGTCTCTGTGTGACGGTCTCTGTATGACGGTCTCTGTGTGACGGTGGTCTCCATGTGATGGTCTCTGTGTGACGGTCTCTGTGTGACGGTCTCTGTGTGACGGTGGTCTCCATGTGACGGTCTCTGTGTGACGGTCTCTGTGTGACGGTGGTCTCCATGTGATGGTCTCTGTGTGACGGTCTCTGTGTGACGGTGGTCTCCATGTGACGGTCTCTGTGTGACGGTCTCTGTGTGACGGTGGTCTCCATGTGATGGTCTCTGTGTGACGGTCTCTGTATGACGGTCTCTGTGTGACGGTGGTCTCCATGTGATGGTCTCTGTGTGACGTGGTCTCCATGTGATGGTCTCTGTGTGATGGTCTCTGTATGACGGTGGTCTCCATGTGACGGTCTCTGTGTGACACTGCAAGTGTCTGGCCTCACTCAGGTCAAGTTACACCTTCATACAGTAGATCACGATACAGTGTGACCTCTGAACCCCGAGCTCTGGTTTTCTCACTCTGTCAAGTTTGATTACGAGACATTTCGCAAACAATGAGGTGTCACTGATGCAATGTCAGATTGCTTAGAGGAAGAGTCCGTTTTTTAATATAATAAAGATAATATAATAAATCCTAAAAACTGTATGGATTAGCTCTCCCCACTAAATGAAGCCTATTTTGTCATGTTTGAGTGAATATTTAATCTGCTTTCAAAACAAAATGATACAGTTAATACAAATGATGTGTTTTAATAGAGGCTCCCGCGGAGTCTGATGCAGTGTGGATGGAAAACATCACCTTCAGCAGGAGTTGGAGCTCCAGCTATTGTGATGAAATGAAAGCAGACGGCTTAGTGAGCTGCGAGAAAGATGTGAATAATGGCAGAAGCGGAAGGAAAGAAGGTTAGGCAGAAGACGAACAACACTGGCCACTTTGGTTGTGGAAATCAAAATGTGTTATTTATGTTAATTATACTGAAAACACAGGTGATAGAGTACAGTAAAACGCTAGTAGACCCTGAGCAGAGAAAAACAGACAAACTAAAAGTCCCAGAAATCTTCAGTCTCCATTTCCAAAACTGCCAGGACAAAGCTGTTATATTTCCATGAATGTGCCCTGTCTATAAGTATATTGCTTTGTGTATTCACTGCATATAGTAGTGTAGTATATTAGTTACACATGTGTTGGCCCTCACCTACAAGGATGACAATACTTTGCTGCCATCTAGTGGAAATGTGGTGAAACATGAAGCACTGGAGAAAAACAGAGACAAAGGTTTATTTCATAAATGCACTGAAGTCATCATAATCTCCTGAAATTTTCAGAAGGGCATTATGTGAGACCGCAGATGTTGCTCCGGACATTTTCCCTGCCGGCCCTGATCTGCCTGCAGCTCCGGGCACATCTAGTCGTGCACCTCCCACAAATGAACCGTTAAATTAATAGTTAACATACACATCCTCGGTTACGTCAATGCTATTATAAATTATTTCCTGAACTTGCTCTTTTTGATTTACTGCTGTTGGCCCTGATTGTCTGTCTTCTCCAGATGTGGCGAGGCTGCTGACGAATCTGGTTAACTTACTAAATGTATCTACTGTACAGCCAACTTGGCATTGTCATGTTAAAACTGATTGCATAGTGTAATGGCGATAGCAAAACGACACCATCAGCGTTTCCATTGGTCCCCTACATATATATATATATATATATATATATATATATATATATATATATATATATATATATATATATATATATATATATATATATATATATATATATATATATACAGTTTGCACAGGGGCCTGACCTCTGTGATGAGCTGGGACACAGACTCAGACGAATGAGTCTGCGCATGCGGGAACTTCACACTGTACGTTCTTTGGAATTTCAAAGTGAAACCATGATAATGGGGAACTCACTCTCGTCTGCCTGTTGCACAAAAGGACACGTAGTAGCGGGAATCTAGTCTGATCCAGGGCAGAGTTTAAAAAGGACATGTCCAGCTCTGTTTTTTATCTCGAGCCTGAGTTCAGTACAGTGGAAGAATGATTAACTTAAAGCTGCACACAGCGAGGTTAAAGAGCATTTCCAGAGCAGAGGATTGGCTCAGTCTGACCGTTGTCTCCAGAGAGGGAGCTCTGTTGATCAAACTGGCCGACCTGAACGTGGGTTGCAACTGTCGTTGCACTGCAGGCTTCACACTTCATCAAAGAACCCGCGACTGGCTGTTCATTTGATTCTCGAAGCGTCAGGTCTGTTTAACTTACCTGTTGCAATTTGTTCATTGGGCTACAATATAGATGGGACACTTATTGGCGTTGTATTTTTTTTATATTGAAATATGAAAGAAGACGAGAGAAGAAAGTTCTTATTAATGGTTGAAGGTGAGGGTGGAGCATTGTTACTTGTTTTTAAGTAAAAGTACAGGGTTTTAAAAAAACAGCTATCTGAGCAATCAACGAGAATAAATACAAAACAGTGACACATCTCATTCGATAAATGAACCGCGGGACATGTACATGAGGGAACCGCTTTGAGCCTGGCACCCTCACCCTCTGGGGAATGATCCTGTTGGAATACGTTTATATCTAATAAAGGTTTGACCCGCGTATGTATTTAATTCTTTTCATTCACCTCACCAGCCAAAATCAACAGTTAGGGGTTTTCCGACCATGTTGTTGTTGCACATAGCCGATCATAGAAAGAATATGTTAAAATGAATGAATGCAGTATGTATTCGACATAATTGTGATAATAATGACCAGAATCATGTTGGTTCCTACCTGCCATTGTTTACTGTGGGATAGATATAAAGGTGACAGTTGGGAGGAGTAAACAGTAGGATTGATGATCTCTCAAAGAAAAGTCTGTGATCTTTAGGTGAGTCTAGACTTAACTCAAAAAAGTATTTTGATGGTTTTAAAATCTCATAAAAACCACGTTAAGGACCCGGAAAGCCAACGTCGTGAGTAAATTACCGACCCATTGTGGTGAGAATTCTCAAAGAAGACTGCCCTGAAGGAGTCCAACAGGGACGGAAAGATCTTCTTCCAGCAATGAATGCAACTCAAGAGTAATTCATTTAAGTCAGTCGTTCACAAGTTCACTTTATAAACGCAGCGTTTTTCCTCCCTCTGCAGGCCAGCAGTTGCCCGATTCCCACCGCGATGGACCCCTTGGTCGGCTCAACTCCGAGAGAAACTCTGGAGCGGGTGTCGGCCTCGTTGGGCTGCAGTCCGACCTCTGCCCAAGTGGCCTCATACCTTGACGAGCATGACGAGCTGGGACACCTCAGGGAGAAGTTTCTGGTGCCCAAAATTGCAGACTTGCCTCCTTGTGAGTAAAAAGCCACCGCATTACAGAAGGCGGAGGGTAAATATGGGGTTTCAGTGCTCGATCACAGACTTTTAATAATGTGATAATGTCATTTTGGATTTCTTTCCTCATTCGATGCTTCTGCAGCGGATCTCTCACTGGTCGACGGCAGCAAGGAGTGCATCTACCTCGTGGGGAACTCACTGGGGCTGCAGCCCAAAATGGCCAGGATATATGTGGAGGAGGAGCTGGACAAGTGGGCGAAAATGTATTTGAGCACTTTATTTCCATATTGACCTAAAAGCTGAGATGAAGGTGTTTTTATTTTGCATTGAAACAAGCTTATATGTGTCGCCCCCAGGGGTGTTCATGGTCACACGGAGGGCTCTCGACCTTGGGCCTGGGCTGAAAACAACATAGAGGAGCTGATGGCTAATGTTGTCGGTAAGAGAGACTTCAACTGACATGAAATATTTTAACCTTTTGAGATGGAGGTATTTGTCAAATTGCACCTCCGCCCCCAGCCTTCTTTGTCCCGCACACAAAGCTCTTTAGTGGAATTATCCTATCAAGACTAGAACGCAAGTTGTAAATATTAATTTTCAGAGCCAAGAGTTGCACACAGAGCAGTTGAACACAGGTTGATTCTTGTTCGTACTTCATCTTTTGTTTTTCTGTCAATGTGATGTTCGTATACGTTATCCGTCTGTGCCGTTGCTTGTAAAGTTCACTGTACTTCTGCGCACGAACCTGTTTTGTAGAGTCCAAAGTGCACATGGAAGTAAAAAAAAACAAAACCCTGCAGTGACATACCAACTGTGTGTGTATAGGTTGTTTAGGTCGTCTCTGAAAGGTTGACGAAAGGAGAACATGACTCATTCGTTTTCTTACAGGAGCGAAACCTGAAGAAGTGGCACTGATGAACGGCCTGACGGTTAATTTACACCTCCTGATGGTGAGAAATATCTGTTTGAGTATGTTTATTAAATGTCATACCCCATATCTTAAGAATCCGCCTCATTCACGAGTGTTTGAAGCTGATTGTTGAACATAAGCAGCGGAAATGTCTCTACCTTTGACTTTGTACATTTTTTTCTGTCATATTTCATGCGAGACATGTCATTATCGCACATTGTAAAAGAACTGTAAAGAAGAAGAGGGAACAAGCACACGTAGAAATTAAAATAATTTCAATACTGACTAATCATAACCGACATGCCGTCATTCTGTAGCTTTCCTTCTACAACCCCACGGCAGCTCGGCACAAAATCCTGCTAGAAGACAAGGCCTTTCCCTCAGACCATGTAAGTGAAAGGAAAAAAAAGAAACCATTAAACAAAGAATTCTTATGCTCGGACATATATCAATACATGTTCATACTTAAATACAATTTAGAGATTATCGTGTCTGTCTCTCTCTCCTGTCTCCAGTACGCTGTGGAATCCCAGGTGAGGCTGCGGGGATTCGACCCTCAGGAGAGCACGCTGCTGCTGTCACCCAGAGCGGTACGTCCTCACCTTTCACTCCTCAACCAGAGCAGTGTGGTGCTGTATCTGCTCCTCATTTGTTATTACATTTTACAGTGTGTCTTTATCTGAAAGTTAGAATTCCTCACATTAACATCGTCTCTAAGCTGCCCTTTGAGAAAACATCTGGGAGTTGATTTGTATATTAACACCAACCAGGCTAAATTTGGATGAAAAATTACAGTTCACGTCATTATTTTATCCTCATTGGATTCTTTAAAGTTTTTATTGCATCTGATGATGTTTAAATGCTGTTTCAGCAGCATTTTGGGTGTGACCCAGAACCTGACTGCACAACATGATATCGTCTAAATGCCAGACATGACGTTCAGCCAGCATTCTGGTTTGGAAGACAAGCTTTTTGAACACAACGTACACATCTCTGTGCCTGTAGATAATTTATGGAAGGTTAGGGATGAACGAAAAATGCACAAAGGAGACTGGTGCGAGATAAATCTGACCTCTGCCCCCTGCTCAGGGAGAGGAGACTCTGCGGACGGAGGACATCCTGCAGGTGATCGAGAAGGAGGGCGACTCCATCGCTCTGGTGATGCTCAGCGGAGTTCAGTACTACACCGGTCAGCTGTTCAACCTGGCCGCCATCACGGAGGCCGGCCAGAGGAAGGTATAATTTGCACATTTGAGTCCCATCTACTTTTAGTAAGAGCACAACTGTGATAACAGGAAACTTATAACCAGCTTTAACTAACAGTGACTAACCAGCAATCCCCACCTGTTTGTCTGTCAGGGCTGTTACGTAGGGTTCGACTGCGCCCACGCTGCGGGGAACGCCGAGTTAAAGCTGCACGACTGGGGAGTCGACTTCGCCTGCTGGTGCTCCTACAAGGTCAGCTCACCTCGGGACCTGCTTTCTGTTTCCCCCCCCCCTCCCCACTGTGACTGAATGTGAGCAGACGAATACAGTACGTGACAGTAACGTACATGTCTGAACGACGACTGTCTTGTCGTGTCACAGTATCTAAATTCAGGTGCCGGTGGCTTAGCAGGAGCGTTTATCCACGAGAAACATAAAGACGCCATCAAACCAGCGTGAGTGCAAACACCTGACAAATAAATTGTGTATTTCATAATGTAGTTATATCCATATATCCAGAGATACATGTACATGACAGCACATACATAAAATAATATATTATTCACTTATCTGTAGACCAACTTTCTAAATTTGTATTTCTAATGTTCAACTCACCTGCTGTGCACTGACTTAAAGATATCTGAATATATATTTTTGTTGTATTTAAGTGCTACCTAAAGTGATTCAAAATGAATGTAATATTTATAATTGTCTTTCTCGTCTCCACCAGGCTGTTGGGATGGTGGGGACATGACCTGAAGACTCGGTTCCAAATGAATAACGGTAAGTGTCCGCATGCGACACATTGCAACATCCTCTTATCAAATCTTTTTAGTTAAATAGAAATTTCAAAAGTCCTCAAACTCCTCGGACACAGTGGCAGGATTTTAAAGTGGCTGTGTGCTGCTGCCATCTTGTGGTGTTATTTGATATTACATCTGAAGTACACTACTTGTGTTGAAAATATACTTTTTAGTATCCACATTTGTCTATTTTAAGGCCAAACCATCATATTTATGCACACAGGATATTTGTTTATACACTTTGTCATATAGGCTGTGAATTCATTATTTAAAACATCCACTTCTTTCCTCATTTTTGTTTTTAGAGTTGGAGCTGCAGCCTGGTGTGAGTGGCTTCAGACTCTCCAACCAGCCCATCCTGCTGGTCTGCCCCCTGCAGGCCAGTTTAGAGGTACAGTACCAACAATGCAACGTTGCATTTTTTAGATAATTCCGTAAGATTTAAATATGGTTTATTTAGCACTGATTTATAAAAATGTAACCTGCCTGCCTGTCTTTCTTCGGATACTCTGGCTTCCTCCCACAGTCCAGATGGATGGATACAAAAATTTCCAAACATTTAGACACATGGATTTCTGGACGACAACAATATGGGCAAAAAATTATTCTAAAAATAAACTTTTGAGAAGTGATAGTTCACTGACACCAACTTTAATCTTTCCAGGTATTTAACATGACCAGTATGCAGGCACTACGCAGGAAGTCCCACCTGCTGACGGGCTACCTGGAGTACCTGATCCAGCATTTCTACGCCGAGGACCCCGCCCAGCCCCACAAACCACACGTCCGCATCATCACGCCGTCGGACCCTCGGCAGAGAGGCTGCCAGCTCTCGCTCTCCTTCTCTGTCCCCATCACAAAGGTGTTCCAGGAGCTTGAGAAGAGGGGAGTCACTGTGAGTAGTTGACATTTTCTAGCACCTCGAGCAAGAGGCATGGCGTTTGCATTGGAAGAGCACAGACAGGCTGGTTCGAAAAGAAAAGTTTTGGAAGCATTATTTATTGATCTGTGCAGCCTAGTAAAAGCAGAATAAGTTGCAAACTCAGTGGTTTTATCCTACAATTCAAATCAATCAATCAATCAATCAATCATTAAAAAAGCCCTATACATAGCGGAACGGTGTTGGCTCTTCAGCAAAAGAATGTCCTGTTGTTTCCTCAGTGTGACATGAGGGAGCCCAGCGTGCTGCGAATCGCACCGGTGCCGCTCTACAACACCTTCAGCGACGTCCACGCCTTCATAGAGACACTGGGATCCGCTCTCGTAGCCAGTGGATGAAGAGTGGACCGAAAGGTTCGCTGTGAAAATATCAGCTCTGACCGCTGCAAAGTCATAAAGTTATAGGAAGAGTGGATTCTCAGCGGTGTGAATTTTTTTTTTTTAAAAGTTGTGTGTCATTGACTAAATGTCTATTTTAAGGTCTGATGGATATTTATCAGGGACTGTCTGGAATGAACAGATCCCCCCTCCATCAATCTAAGATAAACTGAAAACCAGTTGGAAAATAATATAGATGTTTCCTTTTTTTAATAGATTTTTCTATTTAAACACAAGCCAGAAAGATCAGAAGGTAAATGTAGTACGAACACAAAAGCCATTCGAGAAGTTTGATGAAATTAAAATGTCTAAAATTAAGGTTTATGATTAGGACAGATGATTAAGACAGAACACTATGGGAAGAGTTTGACATACAGACAAACCTTCTTATAATTCCGATTCTCAAAAGACAACTTGATGTTGGTCTAAGTTCAGGTGCATATTTAAAGTTTTACATGTCGGGGTTGCAATGTACAGTAAGCTTAAAAAATCCAAATAAAAGCTCCTACAATTCCCTGCTCTTGTGACTCTTCTCTTCAGTCCAGCACCCAAAGAGCTCCCAGCGTGGAATTTTTGCAAATTACGTGATTTTTTAGGGGCGGAGAAAATGTGATGAAACCTCGTCGTTCCTCCACAGCCGACTGTAAATTACACACATGAGTTAGCCGACAGACCCCCCAACTCCCACACACACACCCACTCACCAATAAACACCTATTTTATTATGACGCTGACTTCTCCCTAATGTTCTTGCATGTGTTTATGCACTATTACCTTGACGGATGCCCATTCCACGATCAGACGTAATTGGCATATCAATATGCAGAACCTAAATGGATTAACCTTCTTTATAACTAATGAGCACTTGGATGCCCAGCTGGGGAATGGACCGGAATTAGCATTTGTCATCTTTTTTCGGGTGATGTGAGAATAAATAATTGAGGAGAGGCTGGGCATTGTCTTCCCCTGGGCTACTTCAGCTTAAAGTGATGCTACTGTAAAAAAAAAAAAAAATAGGAATATGCAGATTTACCTTCTTAATGATGACCACGGGCTTGATGGTTTCACACTTAGAGACAAAAGCACAAAGAAAGTAGAAAATGGTCAAATGGTTTGGAAGTTAAAAAATAATAAAGTAAATGTGCATTAGTTTGATTTAAAAACACAAAAATGATTTGTGATCAGAGGTGACAAAAGGACAAAAAACATCCTACTAGCAAACAGTTCAAGCACAAGCCAATAGACTTCATATTGACATCTAAATTCTTATGTCTAATTATTTAGTAGGATCCTGGTTAATTAAGACCTTTTGTTTGTCTATGGAAACAAAGAAAGCACGAACCAATGCCACATAGCATCACTGCCTAACAGTTTGCGAGATCACTTGAGATGTCAGATAAGTTTTCACAATTCTAGAATTCGGATTTTGCCAACATTACCCTCGATCTCGCAAAAATACATTAATTATTCTTTCCTTCCATGTCCCTAGCCGTGCTCTGTAGAGTGTCCAGTCACAGGAAGCATAAATGTACTATAACTGATCTGAATACGTAATGCTGCATTTGTGCATATGTGTAAAGGCAAGGAAAAAAAATCCCATTATTCTGACATATGCATAATATAGGTGGATAGATAGATGTACTTTATTGTTCCCAAACTGAGGAATTCCAATTCCAGTATTCCAAGACTGTTGCCTCTGCTCGTCTTTTAGTCACACCAGATACAAAGCAAGTAAAACCAAATACAAAAAACTGTTTTAATTAGTCGAGTCTGTTAATGTTAATATTGCATACAATTTCGCCAGCAGCGTGCTGATACTGAGAGGTTGGATAAAAAATCCTCTTCCAAATTAGTTTTGACAGTAAACATCGACAGGGTGGATGTAGAACATCACCTGTCTTCGCCTCTGCTGTCGCTGTTTTTATCCCCTCGTCATGTGCGGGGACTGAGCGGCGCCCCGGGGCAGGTGGCGGTGGCAGCAGTCGACAGGTAATAGGGATTGAGAGCCGCGTGCATCCAAACTAATTACCCCAAATAGCCCCCGCCTCAGGCTTTGTTAGCCCACGTCTCTCCGATTTGACAGGTTTTGAAGGTAGCCGTTTCATCCCATTAATTAATTGGAGGGGGAACTAAACCGTGAAAAGCTACAGACAGGGAAACTTTAGTGGCCGCTCTCTTGGCAGGTCTGCCACGCCAGCAAGGGGAAGGCCACATAAAAAAACAAATCAGGTGCAAAAGGGAAAAGTAAAAAAGAAAACGAGCGGATTAGTCTTGGGTGGTTTAACTCCATTTTGGGTTGAGCTGAACTTGGAAGAAATCCATCAAGCTTTTCCCCCCGTTTAATAAAGTGGATAAAAGCAACTTGTTTTTAAGTCAGAAAAATGGCTTTGTTTGAAGAGCGGCCTTCATGAATAAGAGAAGAAAATCACAATGGAGAAAAGAAAGGAAAAGGCAAAATATTAGCCCAAAAGAAAAAAGGAAGGAAGGGCGCGCGCTCAGATGATTTTGGAATCAGATACCACAACGTTGTTAGCATCGCGAGCTGATTTCCATATTAACGACCCCTTCAGAACCTTCAAAGTAATGAATAATTGACAACAAATGAAATGTTTTGATTGTCGCCAGCGCCCCGGCGTGTTTAATGTTTCATATGTTGCTTCCCGAGCTAATTACGAAGATGGCACATTTGTCAGAAACGCGTCCCCCTCGCAACCCCTGCGCGACCCTCCCACTGTCCTCCGCAGATGCCCGTGTGTTCCCAGACAGGAGGTGGAGGTGGTGGGGGGGATGCAGACGACTACAGGCCCTGTTGTAATTAGCAAGCAGGGAATGCTCAATGACCTGGGAGTGGGTCTGCCAGTGCTTACAGGCATTGTTTGGCCACAGACACACCAGATATTACAAGTCACAGTTTATCTGCATGCAGAGGAAACTGCCACTGCGCTTGTTATTGTTCAAATGGGCTTTGTAGAAACACGGAGGCCCGATTTCCATCCAATCACGTGGCAGTTCTGAAACTGACAACATCTCCAAAGACGTGCACCTTACCGGTTAAACCCTGGAAAATGAAACGTGGGAGATTCAAGGTGTACTTTTGCAGTCTACTTTAGAAATCACTCAACATCCCTCTTTTGTAGATGAGGTCAGCGCTGTCGAGCTATTGGCCCATGGAACAATCTTTTCTCTCCCGAACACTTCTTTTCTTCACTTTTTTTCTGAAGGATTAGCCTCATCTTTCATCCTCCCTGTAAACACGGGCAGGCGCTGCATTTCAGAGCTGCGAGTTTTCAGAAGCAGTCAGTTGTTGACGGGACTTTTGGGCAGACACCTTGTCTCCCTGATGCACCTTGACAAGACGAGAGACAAACCGGAGCTGACAAAGGTCCTCTGCATCAGACAGGCAGACAGACAGACAGACAGACAGCTGGGGAGGGCTATATTTGGTTACAGCTTGTGTCTGTGTACGCTACAAGTGCTTGTTTGTGCGTATGAATGTGAGCTCAAGTGTTTATCTATGCATGTGTTTTTACTTTCCCTGTGTGTGTGTGTGTGTGTGTGTGTGTGTGTGTGTGTGTGTGCGTGTGTCATGGTACAGTCAGGTCAGAGTATCCTGAAGACACTGTCAGGCAGGATTGATTTCCTCTCTGCCGATGCGTGGAAGCGTTCCTGTAACACAGCTGACCCCCCGAGTTGCGTTACCTTGTCATTTTGCGACACAGATCAGAGCGGAGACGAGCTGGAAATAGCCGCACGGTGACCTTGACCTCTGTTTGATTTGACAGAGGGTTTCAAACTCAACAAAGACAAACACACACATATATATATACACACTGTACGCAGGTTCATGCATGCACGTAGGTTTGCACCGAGGCAGATTCTGACTAAGCAACAGATTTTTCCAGTGGGAAGTAGACAAACACAAAAACACACTATCTAAAGTCATCATGATGCTGCCGACTGCAGAGGTAAACCTTTATGCATTGTTGACACATCATTGAAGGTGGAGCTTAATTATATTTTGTATTAATCTGAACCTACTTTTAAATAAAGATGTCAGATAAATGTAGTTTATGTTTATGGAGTAAATATAACATATTGTTGACTGCACTTATGTAGACTGGCAACTTTGCCAGGTTACGTTAAAGCGTTCAAGTCTTACATCTTATAAAATTTTATAAATGATTCTCACATTCATCAAGTTAAAAAAAGTCTGTTACAAGCTGATGGCTTTTCCTAGAGCATTTTAGATTTGAAATATATTTTTGTTATTCAATCTGAGCACAGAAATAAAGACTCAAAACGAAATCTGAAATGGCTGACTGTAAACGGGAATTCAAGATTAAAATATGAGGAATACTGACATGCAATACCAACCAATACATGCAAGAATACTCGCATCTTAACGTGAACATTACTTGTGACCAAATACCTCCTCTTATTCAACCTGCCCCACTTCCCCTGTGCAGCCAGTAGAGGGCAAAACAACACCAGGAAACACCTGAAACCAGACCAGCAGCATCATCCACCACAGACAGTTTTAAATCCTGAGTCACACACACACACACACACACACACACACACACACACACACACACACACACACGCACACACACCTTTAACCCTGAGGTACCAGGAACTGCGTCAGGCTGGTGGTCAATTGGTGAAACCCAGAGGTTGAAGGTGAAGGAATTTAAAATTAGAGGCCTCAAATATTTTAATGTCTCCATATTATAAACTTTAAAGATAACAGTGTGTGTATCCACCATACAGTGTACTGATTAATGTTGACAAAGAAACAACTCAGGTCTTTAAATGTATTTACCAAAAACTGCAGAGAAGCTCAAATTTATTGCCATAAGAAAATGAGTGCGTTTAAGTGAAATCAGTCATTTTACAACTGTATAATTGCATATTTTTTCCACAGGTCTGTGCCGGTTTATCTTGTGTCTTCGGTATCTTTTTTAACCACCACATTTCTCTCTCTTCAGGTGATCCACCTAATTTCACCAACAGTATGCTGGGAGTCGCCTGTGTCATCTGCTCCCTCCTCCTCCTCCTCCCACCATAACACACACATACACACACACACACACACACACACACACACACACTCACACGCAGTGAGAGAGTGTCGAGGCCCAGCTGGGTAAATGAGCCGCACTCTCTCCCTCTCTCAGAGGTATTTGGTTGGTTATGGATCCCTGAGGGACGCCGCTGCCTCCTGTGAGCAGAGGATCCATGCCAGGCCCTCGGTTGAATCGTGTGTGTGTTAGAGAGAGAGAGGGGGAGATACCCTCTGGCTGGCACTTTCTCAATGCGATGATGATGATGGTGTGTGTATGTGTGTGCAAACACACTAACGAAGGTTCGCAGTTTTTTCATGTTGTAGGATGAAGTATTCGGGAAAACGTTCTTCTTGTGAGCTCTGTCGCAAAGACTAGAGCGCTGTACTGTACACCGCTGCCTTATCGACAAACGTAACTCGAGCATTTAACAACTTTTTACCAGTTGGCCAGTGTGTCTGAGCCCTAGTCGAACCGAAATGAAATGTGATTTTTCCTAAGCGGTAGTTAACTGTAGCTGTAGAGCTGAGGGTGACTCAGCAGCAGGGATACATTATGAGACGATGAGCCCCAGAGGACAGACATGTTGAAGCCCCCCCCCTCCCCGCAAACTGCACTGGTTTTGTATCTATTTGTGGTTGTTTTGTGCGTCTTAGTAATTCGTTTGATTGTTTTTCCAAAAAGAAATGTTCCAAGTCATTTCAGACTGAGATCCAGTTGCCCCTCCGTCCCCTGGGGCCACAGGGCCTGTGTCCAGCAGACCCCTTCTCCATAAAGCCTCCGTGTTGTGAATGGACGGACGTCTCCAATCGCCAACGGTAAAGAAGCAACAAATAACACATATCAACATCCGCAGGCAATGTAGATCTATGATGCACAAGAAGCACTGTGGACGAAGAGAACAGCGCATCTCTTAGCAACGCTGGCTCAAAAATGTCAGTCAGCCGTTGCCATGGGAAACTTTCCCATGGCAAAGGAAAACTTTACGATTACATTATTATTTATTTTCTTAATGGGACAACTGCACAGTAGCTTCAGTATTTGTGTATATTTCCTGTGACAAAAACACGGAGAATTTTTTAGAAAGTCAGGCGAACTTTAATATTTCCGCATCTGAAAATTTTAACAAGCCATAATTGTTCTATATTACTGAGACCATAAATGCACATGAATGCACACATCTTAATGCAGACATATTTGAGATTTTCGAGCATCAGGTACCATGTTGTCAGTGTCAAGCTTGAGCTCAACTTCCTTAAGTTCAAACTTCTGCTGGGAAAACAAGACTGTTCTTCATATCTCCCCTAAACGTGATTTTCATTCCATTTACCTCCTCTCCTCCCTTTCTACTTCTTCTCACTTTCACGCAGAACAAATGTGACAGAGTCAAATGCAAATGCTGTTGTTCATGCCCGTTTTTAATTGTGTGTTGATCCCGCAGCTTTGGCATTTTGCATATGTAATAAAACTACTTTTCTCTTCTCACTCGCAGCTCTAAATTTCCAGCTCTTAGTTTCAGTTTCTGCCTCGCCTTTTCTGGCTCAGACAACTTTGTTCCATTTCTCATTCTCTGGCATAATTAAAGCATTCTCCAATGCTCGGGCAAGCTGGAGATACCCCCCCCCCCCCCCCCCCTCACTTTTTTGGGGTCTTTTTTTCGGTTTGGCTCTCATTAATAATTCACAGAAAGAGACTGGGAAATTTTAGTGCAATTTGCAGCTGCTGAATCCCAGTTATTGTTTTGCAGGGTGTTGCACAGAGAGAACAAACCTCGGATGAAGGCTTTGTAGTCCTGAATGTAATTTGGCTACGTCTCTATGACAGGCCACACATCATTAGGGGGGTGAAGGAGATGCGTGTGTGTGTGTGTGTGTGTGTGTGGGGGGGGGGGGGGGGGGGGGATAACGGCTCCGTCCAACCAGTCAAACACACTGTCCTCATCTGTCGCTCCAAACCCCTGACACACTGTGTCTCCTTAATGCTTTGAGATGCTGTTTGTTCATATTTATGCCTCATAACTATCTATGTTTTATTCCGTTTGTTTGCATTCGACCAGGCAGCCGCTGAATTATTCAGGGCGGGCCGAGCGGCTTTGGAAAGATGACAACAGGAAACTTTTTGGCTGCTTTTCTTTCAAAATGCAAGACCAGACGCAGCGTGTCTTTGTCAACCAACTTTTTTTTTCCGGGCATCCTGGTGACCTAGTGATTAAGATACATGCACTTTAACCCCAACTGCTAGATTCCAATTGTTTCTATGTGTTTATACCCCCCTCTTTATTCCCCCCCATCTTTCCTGTCTTCATGTTAACAATCAGCTATCCAGGCAAGGCTTCATCTTCGTCAAACCTCGTCGCGTGGGCCTTGAATAAAGCAGCAGAGAGACACTGTAGAGGTCAAAGTTGAAACACTTTAAATGAAGAACAACTAAAGCCACAGCTGTTGTAGATGCATTTCAGCTTTGCTAGGCTCTTATAAACATCAACTTTGTAATCTGGCTTCAGCACCAAGTCCCATGAATATTTACATTGAATGACAGAAAATTGCAATCAAAGTTAAGTTTTTTGATTTACGTCCCACTTTGTGACTATTTTCACCATGAATTGATTTTTTTGCCCCACATCTTCCACGTCCACTGCATTTCTCTCATAGTGTGAATTTTATTTTTCCTCACTTATCCCTTTGCAGGATTCTTATGTGAACTGTTTTAATATGAAATTTTCTTATATATTTCTTCCACACGTTCGGATTTCACACAGATTTGAAGAGTTACTTTCCTGATTCCTCATGTGCATGTATGTGTGTGACTGTGTCTTAAACCTGGTGCGTTTGTGTGTTTGCAGCCGCCAACCGCCGAGAGAAGAGTCCAGAAGCACCAGGGCTCAGAGGACAAAAGCAAAATAATAAACGGTGGAAAAAGATAAGAAATCACCCCCCACCCCCTTCTTTTTCTTCCTATTTTGCCTGGCCTGACCTATTTAGCACAGAGTATCTCATAACCAGAGAGTTTAGGGCTGTTTAATGCTAGGTGACACAGCAGTGTCCTGCAGTCTTTTCTTTCTTAATCCCTGGCATCTTCGGTAAAAGATCTCTCCGAAGAAACAGTGCTCCTTTCTGGCATCTAGCCGCCGGAGGGAAGGGGAGATTGTCAGGGCGCATTTCTTTGGTGCTCACCAGCCATTCCTCTGGAGGTGTGTGTGTGTGTGTGTGTGTGCTTTTGTATGTGTGTGTGTGTGTGGGTAAACCTCCCCCTTTTTTTGTTGGCGAGTTAGGTAAACTGAGCGGGAAGGCAAAGAAGAAAGAGAGGTGGCAGCTTTCCCCCATGGAGGACAATTCCACCTAAAGCTCTTTTTGGAAATTACAGGAATGTTTCTCTTGTATTGCTCTTGTCACCTTGCCTCCAACATGGCCGCAAAGAAGCTAAAGTGAAACTCAGTGATGCGTTTCCTCTAGAGTGGCGGAGCAAGGAGGAAGAAAAGGCGGAGGAGGTGGAGGAGGATGCCCTGCGGGCCAGTTTTTCGTGTCATCCTCTGATAGTGGGTTTCGTTTGGCCAGAGGAGGTTTATGCGCAGGGATGTTGAACTTGAGGCTTTCTGTGTGTAGAATCGCACTGACCTCGCTGCCCAGCTGCCAAAGAGGAAACACAGTGCGAGGCTGCTGGCCATTGTGAAGCTGGAACGGACTGTAATCCAGGTCTTACCCAACAAAATGTGTTGTTGCAAACAGAATCACAACGTACAATGAAATCACCTGCTCTCAGGACAAAGTCGGACACAGTTTATCATTTAGGTAAACTCGTGGTTTTATAACATGAGCTCTTGCACAACTGTTCAATATCTCCAGATTTAGTGTGCTCTGATTTAGAGCTCCATCTAAATGTTTTAAACGAGACCTGATTTGCATTCTGAAAGAGCTGACCTGCATGCGTTTGTAGGGATTTTCTGTAGGGGGAAAAAAGCAGAGACCAAGTTTAGCTGAGTTCCTTTCAGCTGCTGTTGGGTTGGTGCATAACAAAAGGATGTCATATCTGAAACACATGGATGGGGCTCTGACTTGTGTTCCTCTTAAGGTCAATGGATCAAATTGGCGACATTACCAATTATTCTTTTTTTAATCTTTACGATTTTATTTTTTACAGTGTACTTGCAAGCTTGTTTCACTATAAAAACACCAAGGCAAAATGTGTTTGGGTACATCAGTACCTTTCTACAGTGGGAAGCAAAGGCTGCGGAGTAACTTGTCTTTCTGCAGCAGAAGATAAGGATAGGGTCACAAGGAAGCTGGCCGTCCAGGAAACCCGTGTTTTCCCCAATCAAAAGTTCCATTAACCTGGAGCGCTGGGAGCTAATTGAGAGCCAGAGAGGGTGAGACACACCGCCGTGTCATTTCAGCCGCACGGCTCGCCAACGTGCCGTCGTCAGTGGACATCACACGGTGACACATTTGACATATTTGTAATTATCTGGGATAATAAGAAATGAAATAGAAACAAAACAGCCACGCCGAGGTTGATAGTTTTGGCTGGAAGTGGACTCCTCGAGGAGGAGACACTGAGCAGGAAGATCTGACCATCCTTTGATAACCCAGATCATGTTTTAAGCATTAGTAGTGCTATTTATAACAGGGAGAAGATCCACAAATCTGCATTGCTTTGTCGAAGCTTTATGAATCTCAACTTCACACATGCTCTTTGAGGTGGGAGATCACAAGTTCATTATGTTTTGCACGGTTTTCCGATGGTTGTGTCTCTCTTATCTCCATGAGAGGGCGAAAGATATTTTAATCTGTCACCCCAATAGCCTTAAGCCCTGGTACGGCTAGTTGGCCGACTTTTGTTCCATATAATCCCCCCACCGAAGAAAGGGGAGGTCACGTTTGTCAAAATGTGGCAAAATGAACACAATATTTTTTCCTCTCTCCTCCTCCTTCCCTGGCTTAAATTGGAATTAAAAATGCATGCGGATTTGAACTTTAGATCTCCGGAGAGAGCCGTAAACAAGTATGAAATTAAGTGTCTTTTGAAATGCTGTGACCGGGACGTGAATTGAATTGAGACATTCACATTATTCAGCGATGGCAGGCTTCAGAGGGGTGGGCGGCTGACCAGAGTGGCCCCTCAAGTCAAATCACTCATAGTTGGTCCATACTGAGAAAAACAGAGAGGACTGCTCGGAAACTGCAGATTTGATGAGACACTAAAAGAAGGTCCTATGTGTTTATAACTGAAACTAAAGATACAATTATTTATGATACATTTTTACATAGTTTTATCCAGTTTCACATAACTTCCTGCCATCTCGCAACTATATTGAATGTTTAAACATTTTGTAAATTAAAATTAACCAATGCCAGACTGCCTACAGTTAATGCTAACAATAAGGGACAGATACAGAATTAAAAATACTTTTTCTTTGTCTCTCTGCAGGGATCCAAATCCTGAAGAAATAGAGCTGAATGTATTTGAGTTGTACTCTGAAGTCATATTGGGGACACGTGTTAGTCAGTGTCTGCAGTCACAACACTCAGATGAAAGATATCATGTTATCAGAGTTGCTTGAGCTTCAGATTTTTGTGAAGCAGTGGAAGTAGAAGTTCTGAAAACATTCAAAATGTCTGGCTGAGTAGCTCAGTGAGGTAGTTACTGGCTTTGAAGCTTTGAGATTGTTGGTTCAATCTCCATCTAGAAATTTAAAGTCAAAGTCAATATTCAAGATTTAATCCCACACATCAAAGCTTCAGAACCCACACTTAACAGTCTGAGCTAATTGATCAGATGTCCTCCTTCCAATATCGACTGTTTTGGGTCATTGACTTCAATTTTTTCTAAACAAGCTGGAGATTGAACCAACAACTTCAAAATGTCAAGTCTGTGATCTACCTTGCCAAGCATTCAAAAATTTCTCTGAACTTCTACTGCTTCACAAAAAGCTCAAGCTCAAGCAACTCTGATAACATGATGTCTTGCATCTGGGTGTTGTGACTGCAGAAACTGACTGAGTTTTGACTGGCTCACAACACCCAGATGAAAGACATCATGTTATCAGAGTTGCTTGAGCTTGAGCTTTTTGTGAAGCAGTAGAAGTAGAAGTTCCGAAAAATTACAGAATATTTGGCTGAGTAGCTCAGTGAAGCAGTCAATATTCAAGATTTAATCCCACTCATCAAAGCTTCAGAACCAACACTTAACAGTCTGAGCTAATTGATCAGTCTCACCTTCTATTTCCTTCCAATATTGACTGTTAACTTTAGGACATTGACTTCCAAATTACCTTAACAAGCTGGGGATTGAACCAACAACCTAAGAATGTAAAGTCTGTGATCTACCTTGCCAAGATACCCAGCGAGACATCCCTAAACAAGCTAGGGATTGAACCTATAATCTCAAAACTTCAAATATGACATCTTCTTCACTGAGCTACTCAGGCAGACATTTGAAGTTTTGAGATTGTTGGTTCAATCCCCAGCTTGTTCAGAGACATTTAAAGTCATTGACCCAAAGTAAACAGTCAATATTCAAGATTCATTCCATTGGTTCACAAATCAAAGTTTTAAATTTTGAGCACGTGTTTTGACTCATTTCTTTTCTTTGAAATCACCAATGTAATGTACATGTTGTTGCTGTGAAGTATTCAGGCTCCTCCCAAGATTTTATAATATATATTGATCTGATATACAACTGTTTTTAAGGCTCTCTCTAGAAATATCTTGGGACAGTGATTAATTCTCTATTTTTATTGTTGATTATTTGGGAATTTTCTCAAATCGTTTGGTCTATCATATGGTCAGGTGAAATGAGCCATCACAATATCTCAAAGTTCAAGGTGGAAACTGTTTTAAATGTCTAACCCCCAACACACTTTCACGAATAGGTGCATTCTTTACATTTGTTCCTCATATTTGTATAATTTTGCCTTTCTTATGTTTTCTACTGTGTGTATGGTGTGTGAGTGTTAACCAGTCACTGTGATCACATTTAATCCTCACTTAGCTCCCCCTAGTGGTCAATGGGATTAACAGCTGACTTTGAAATGTGTAACGGAAAAATTATCAAATTTGATAATATAGCAGAATAAACTCAAGTATGTTTCTGATTGTTTGGACAGTTAAATAGTTTATGTTTCAGAAACAAACTTCACCCCTGTGGACTCATCCTTGGTACATTGCAAGTAGCCGCCCCCTTTTTTCCTCTATACCTTCCATTGGAATCCTCCACTTCCTGTTTGCCAGTAGTCACTTCCGCATTGAGCTGGTGAACGCAGAACAAATATTTGGTGAGCACATCTTCAACTTTGAATGTGTCGGTGCTGCTTTTTCCCTGTTCACATGTGTTTGAAGGGGAACAGCTGGTCCATGTGTTTGCTACTTGTGCTTCAGCCTGACTAGCATCAGGAGCTAAACACACCTGCTGCTAGTTGTTCAGCGATGACAAGTTGTGTTGACAGTGGTGGAGGAAGTCAGATACAAACACACAGACTGAAGTTTACTCAAATAAAAGAAACACTTGCACAATAAGTCATTATTTGCTTTTAAATATATTTAAAGTATTAAAAGTAACACGACACTAGCAGCAACACTGAGACTGTTATGAATGAATGTGTTACCTGTCTGCTGTTGTTGGATCAGTGGACTAATCCAGCTGTCCTTTGAGGGATTTTGGCAAAATGATATAGAAAAATAAAAATGTAATGCAATGAATGATAAAAATGTAGTAGAGTAGAAATCAAATCTCCTTAAGTAAAGTACAGATACAGGAAACTGTACAGTAACACAGTAAATGTACCAGTCAATGGATACACTTGTGTCTGGTGCAGTAAGAAGTCGGATCATAAAGTGTTTTACTTGACACGATGAGTCAAGACAAATGAACTTTGGATTCTCACTTTTGTCGTCTACAAACTAAAGCACGTGCAGTTGCCATTGATTTGAAACCTATTGATATGTAACCAGTTTAGTCCTGCTCCTACTATGTGTACTTGTCTGAGATGCTGGTTTTGTTCTACTCTTAATATTTTGTCTTTTCTCATGTTGTTATGACTGAACCTGTGAGATCAAAATGTGAGATTTGTGTGAATGTAAATATGTTGCAAAATGCAGGCGCTTGTAGACTTGATGTGTGAACTTACTCTTTAAACTTTCACTTGTAAAAAATAAATAAAAAATAAATGACATAGTATAGTAAGGCATAAAACCGCATAGTATAGTATGGCATACAATGTGAAACAACGACATAGTATAGTATGGCATAAAATGTGAAACAACGACATAGTATAGGATGGCATGAAAACTGCAAAAAAGGACATAGTATATAATATGGAATATAATGTGAAACAACGACATAGCATAACATATGGCATAAAAACTGCAAAAAACGGCATATTATAGTATAGCATGAAATGTGGAAAAATGGCATAGTAAAGCATTGCAAAAAAACTGCACATTTTTGCTTATTCTTTTTGGGGGGGCGTTTTTCAGTAAACTTTTAGCCACTTATTGTTTGTCTCTAAGACCTTTACCTGTGTATCATTCCTCCACTGTGACCCTCTCTCTTTCGTCTGATCTTGCAGTGCACATGATCTACGGACCTCGTCAACCCTCATTCGCAGTTCATCCGTCTTTACCAGTGAGTCCACTCCATTCCTCAAACTCTGATTGTTAAATTCTCCTGCTTTTCAATATCTTTACCATAATTTGAGCGGAATGATACTTAGCCTAAAGTGCGTGAACCTTACAAAGGTTCCTTCAAAAAAAAAAGATTGGTCAAGTCAGGTCATTTGGTAAATAGAAGTTAAACCACTTATATATGTGTCATCTAGTGGTGCAATGCTAAAGGCATTGTCTCTGAAGTGAAAGGTTGACAGTTCAATCCCTGTTCAAGACAAGGGTAAATTTCTCCAATTTTTAGTGGTTTTGGCTTTTGGGGGGGTTTTGTGTTTTTTTAACTGATGTTTTTCATTTTTTTGTATTTTTAAAAAAAGTTTTATTTCATTTGTAATTATTTTATTCAGAAATATTTGATTTGATTTATTTTTACCTCTCATCGCACTGTCACTTTCACCATGCTAACCAGTGTGTCCTACGTTTCTCCAAGTGTTGTGGGGAACCTCTCAAGTGAATATCTCTTCACAATCACCATATAGATTATTTTCTCCTGCTTTCCTCTACCCATTGACTTGAGGAAACTTCAGGTCCGTGTTTCAATCACAGAATCTCGTTCAGCCATGTTTGACTTGGCACTCAGTCTGTTTCAATCACAGAAACTCGTTGGTCCATGTTTGACTTCGCTTTCAGTCTTGAACCCTGGGTCTGTCGCACCCGAGCCTCGCGTCTTACCGCTCGACCACCATCTTTCACACTAAAGGTGGTCCTGTTTGTTCTCATGAACATCAGACATTCAAGAGGGAAAATTGTAAAGTTGTTAAAGGCAGGAGTTGAACCTTGGACCTCAATATCTACATAGCTGTATCATTGCCTCTAAACCACAGAATTCGTTACTAAGTGAATTACTCACCTAAGATATGTAGGTTTTGTTTTGTTGAATGATTTCACAAAAATGACTCCAGTCGAACTTGATCCATCAACCTTCTGCAGGAGAGTCCAAAATGCAGCCACTGTACTACCATCTTACTCAGGGTAAAGCCCAGTTTCTTCAAATTGAATTTACTGTCGGCTTTTCGGAGGACAAACTACTAAAGTTTTCAGTCAACTTGTTTTTGTTTTGTAGGATTTATATAAATGAAAACACTTCTACAAAGTTCATGTTAAACATCTTCACTCACAAATAAGTTTAAATGTATGTTTCATATGAATTCCAAAAGGAGGTGGGACTTGATCTGACAACCATTGGCATAAGAGTCTAAAATCTTACCAATGTACTACCATCTTACTCACAACATAGTCCAGTTTCCTCACATTTAATTTGCTGTCGGCTTTCGAGAGGACAAACTGCTAAAGTTTTCAGTCAAGTTGTTTGTGTTTTGTAGGATTTATGTGAATAAAAACACTGCTACAAAGTTTCTGTTCAACATCTTCACTCAGAAATAAGTTTAAATCTATGTTTCGTTTGAATGAAATCAAAAAGAGGAGGTGGGACTCAATCTGACAACCTTTCACGTGTGAGCCAAGAACCTTTCCACTTCACCACCGTCTTTCTGGGAATGCTTTGATTCAGTTCTTCCCATTTAACTTGCTGTTGGTTTTCGAGAGGACAGAACGTTTTCAGTGAACTTGTTTGTGTTGTGTAGGATTTATTTAAATGAAAACATTGCTAAAAGTGTCTGTTCAACATCTTCACTCAGAAATAAGTTGAAATGGCAGTCCTTTCATTAAATATTATGCAATGAGATGAAACTTTTAAAAGATCTACTGAAACCACACTTCAAAGCTTCAGGACCAACACTTAACATGCTTGACTTTAAACAAGCTGGGGATTGAACCAACAATCTCAAAACTTCAACATGAACATCTACCTAACTAAGCTACTCAGCCAGGCAATTTGAACATTAGTCGGAACTTCTACTTCTTAAAAAAAAGTGGAAGAAAGTAGAAAAAAAAATTTAAAGTAGGAGTTCCCAAAGTTTAATAACGTCTAGCTTTGTAGCTCAGTGAGGTAAATATCTAAGTTAAAGTTTTGAGATTGTTGGTTCAATCTCCAGCTTGTTTAGAGACATCTGAAGATAATGACCTAAAGTATAGAGTTCAGTCAACATTGAAACCACACTTCTAAGTTTCAGAACTAACAATCTAAGCTAATTTATTAGATGTCCACCTTCTATTTCTTTCCACTATAGACTGTATACTTTAGGTCATTGACTTCCAATTTCTCTAAACAAGCTGGGGATTGAACCAACAACCTCAAGATGTCACAACAGTGATCTACCTCGCTGACCGACTCAGCCGGACAATTACATCTTTTTCCGAACTTCTACTTCTACTTCTTTACAAACATCTCACACTCAAGCAAACTCAACACTTCAAAGAGTTAAGGGAGGTCAGTGGGTTATGGTCTGTATGGACTATCACAGCAGCAAGACCAGAAACAAAATAGACATTGAAATGATGTGAAGCCCAGACCAAAGCAAGGGCCTCCTTTTCAATGACTGAATAATTCAATTGATGTGAATTAAACTTTTTTGAAAAAATGAGCCTCCGTCTTTGTTCACCGCAGTGTTGTTGACCATTTTGTTGTTGTTTTCTTTGCCTTGTCCATGTTAGTATTCGTATTAGATGGATTGCAGTTCATTCCATTGGTTCACAAATGAAAGTTTAAAATTTTGAGAATGTGTTTTGACAAATTTCTTTTCTTTGAAATCACCAATGTAATGTACATGTTGTTGCTGTGAAGTATTTAGGCTCCCCCCGAGATTTTGTAATACATATTGATCTGATATACAATTGTTTTTAAGGCTCTTATTAAAAACTTAGAAATATCTTGGGACAGTGATTAATTCTCTATTTGTAAGTTTATTATTTGGGAATTTTCTCAACTCAAGTCCTAGGTGGAAACCGTTTTAAATGTCTAACCCCACACACACTTTCACGAATAGGTGCATTCTTTACATTTGTTCCTCATATTTGTATAATTTTGCCTTTCTTATGTTTTCTACTGTGTGTATGGTGTGTGAGTGTTAACCAGTCACTGTAATCACATTTAATCCTCATTTAGCTCCCCCTTGTGGTCAATGGGATTAACAGCTGACTTTGAAATGTGTAACGAAAAAAATTCTCAAATTTGATAATATAGCAGAAAAAACTCAAGTATGTTTCTGGTTGTTTGGACAGTTAAATAGTTTATGTTTCAGAAACAAACTTCACCCCTGTGGACTCATTCTTGGTACATTGCAAGTAGCCGCCCCCTTTTTTCCCCCTATACCTTCCATTGGAATCCTCCACTTCCTGTTTGCCAGTAGTCACTTCCGCATGGAGCCGGCGAACGCAGAACAAATATTTGGTGAGCACATCTTCAACTTTGAATGTGTCGGTGCTGCTTTTTCACTGTTCACATGTGTTTGAAGGGGAACAGCTGGTCCATGTGTTTGCTACTTGTGCTTCAGCCTGACTAGCATCAGGAGCTAAACACACCTGCTGCTAGTTGTTCAGCGATGGCAAGTTGTGTTGACAGTGGTGGAGGAAGTCAGATACAAACACACAGACTGAAGTTTACTCAAATAAAAGAAACACTTGCACAATAAGTCATTATTTGCTTTTAAATATATTTAAAGTATTAAAAGTAACACGAGGCTAGCAGCAACACTGAGACTGTTATGAATGAATGTGTTACCTGTCTGCTGTTGTTGGATCAGTGGACTAATCCAGCTGTCCTTTGAGGGATTTTGGCAAAATGATATAGAAAAACAAAAATGTAATGCAATGAATGATAAAAATGTAGTAGAGTAGAAAACAAATCTCCTTAAGTAAAGTACAGATACAGGAAACTGTACAGTAACACAGTAAATGTACCGGTCAATGGATACGCTTGTGTCTGGTGCAGTAAGAAGTCGGATCACAAAGTGTTTTACTTGACACGATGAGTCAAGACAAATGAACTTTGGATTCTCACGTTTGTCGTCTAGAAACTAAAGCACGTGTAGTTGCCATTGATTTGAAACCTATTGATATGTAACCAGTTTAGTCCTGCTCCTTCTATGTGTACTTGTCTGAGATGCTGGTTTTGCTCTACTCGAATTCTACTCTTAATATTTTGTCTTTTCTCATGTTGTTATATGACTGAACCTGTGAGATCAAAATGTGAGATTTGTGAAGGTAAATACGTTGCAAAATGCAGGCGCTTGTAGACTTGATGTGTGAACTCACTCTTTAAACTTTCACTTAATAAATACATTTTGGGGAAGTTTTTCAGTAAACTTTTAGCCACTTATTGTTTGTCTCTAAGACCTGAACGTGTGTATCATTCCTCCACTGTGACCCTCTCTCTTTATCTTGCAGTGCACATGATCTACGGACCCCATCAACCCCCATTCGCAGTTCATCTGTCTTTACCAGTGAGTCCACTCCATCCAAAGCATCTCTCCACCTCTGATTCCTTAAATTCTCCTATTCAGATGATCCGTTATACACTTGTCCAGCTTTTCATTTTCCTTTTCAATATCTTTACCATAATTTGAGCGGAATGATACTAAACCTAAAATGCCTGAATCGTACACAGATCTTTTAAAAATAAGAAAAAATGTACCTGAGAAAGAATGACTTGGAATATGACACATATTTTTTAAATTTGTGCCTTTAAGAATATGCAGATTAGTGTCTGTCCATGTCTTGTAATGTACTTTTAGGTGTATTTTTCTATTTTTTTTCAATTGGGTCACATCAGGTCATTTGTTAAATAGAAGTAAAACAAAGTATGTATGTGTAACATGGTGGCGCAGTGGTAAAGGCAGTGTCTCCACAGAGAAAGGTTGACAGTTCAATACCCGTTCAAGGCATTGCAATGCTGTGAGATAGATTTTTCCAATTTTGGCAAAAAATGGCTTTTTGGGGGGGTTGGTGTTTTTGTTACTGATCTTTTTCATTTTTTTGTATTTTTTAATAAATTGTTATTTTATTTGTAATTTTTTTGTTTATATTTTTATTTAATTCATGAATTATTTTACTTTATAATTGTAGTTTCAATTATTTTTTTTTTATTGTTTTAATATTATTATGCAATTCATGAATTATTTTGTTTTATTTTATGTTTGTAGTTCCAATTATTTATTTTTTATTTTTTGTACCCCTCATCTCACAGCGCACTGTCACCACGCTAACCAGTGTATCCAACGTTGCTCCGAGTCTTGTGGGGGATCTCACAAGTGAATATCTCTTCACAATCACCACATAGGTTATTTCCTCCTGCTTTCCTCTACCCATTGACGGGAATGCCGCGCACTTGAAGAAATTCCAGGTCCGTGTTTCAATTGTGGGATCTCGTTCGTCCATGTCTGAATCGCTTTCAGTTTTGAACCCTGGGTCTCTCGCACCAGAGCCTCGCGTCTTGCCCCTCTGCCACCATCTTTCACACTGAAATTGGTCCTGTTTGTTGTCATGAACATCAGACATACAAGAGGGCAAATTGTAAAATGTAGGAGTCGAACCATGGACCTTAATATGTCTATACCCGTATCATTGCCTCTACGCCACAGAATGGAAACATTTGATTTCGTTTTTTCTCATCAATGAAGCAGCAGCAGACATTTAAGAGGACAAATTGTAAAATTGTTGAAGGGGGGAATCGAACCATGGACCTTAATATGTCCATACTTTTATCTTTACCTCTACACCACGGAACTAGTAAAAAAATGTGAATTACTTACGTAACATCTGTATGTTTTGTCTTGTTGAATGATTTCACAAAAATGTCACAGTTGGGACTTGATCCATCAACCTCTTGCAGGAGAGTCCAAAAATCTTACCACTGTTCTACCATCTTACTCTGAGAACCAGTTTCTTGACATACAAGTTGGTGTCGGCTTTCTAGAGGACAAACTGCTAAAGTTTTCAGTCAACTTGTTTGTGTTTTGTAGGATTTATGTAAATTATAAAACTGCTTCAAAGTTCATGTTCAACATCTCCACTCAGAAATAAATTTAAATGTATGTTTAGTTTGAATCCCAAAAGGAGGTAGGACTTGATCTGACAACCGATGGAACAAGAGTCTAAAACCTTTCCACTGCACCACCAACCTACTCAACAGTCACAGGCCCAATTTTTTCATGTTTAATTTGCTGTCGGCTTTCGAGAGGAAGAAATACTAAAGTTTTCATTCAACTTGTATGTGTTTGTTAGGAATGTATGTTTTGTTTGAAGCAAATCACATCAGTAATGTAGAAGTAAAGAAAAAATTATTATTGAATGTCGACTGAGTAATAATATATTTATATATATATATATACAAAATTTTATAAGAGATGTAAATTTCACAAGTTCACAAATATTGCTGTAAATCTGGTCAATAATGACTGAAAATGTCACATCACTTTTATTTTCGTTATTTTTTCTTAAATGTGGCGACATATTGCTATTTATTTCAGCGTGCGCCACTTTGCAATTTGTGCCCCTTATGAACAATGTACAATCAGCAAACAAATCAATCATGTTTTCCCCTTGAAACACATGTGAACAGTGAAAAAGCAGCACCGGCAGATTAAATACACAGACATTCTAATAAATGTGTTGATAATTTTAAGATGTAGCGTTTGTTTATGTAACAAACTATTTAAGTGTCCAAACTACCTGAAACATACTTGAGAATGACTGTGTGCTCTATTGTCAGAACTGACAATTCAGTATTAGATGTTAACCTTTAAGAGACATTTTGAACGGGAAAGGGATTTGAACCCACAACCTGAAACACTTTCCATGGAGACACCTAAGTCATTGAGCTATTGATTCAGTGGTGCTTGCTCCATGTTTCTTGTAGCATTTAACACATTAGAGTGTTGGGAACTGGATTTCAAAACAAATTCACCTTGGCAGAACTTGAACCATGATACTCAGGTGCACCAGTCACTTTGCAAACCAACTGAGCTGTTCTGCCAGACGATAGATCGGTCTCTCTTAGAGCCTTTGAGTATTTGCATTAGACACCGAACTTCAAAATCATCTGGCCTTCGCAAGACTTGAACCAAGATATCAAAGCCTACCAACCAACAGTCAGGCAGACATTAAACTAATATTTTACTGTCTTACTATCCTATAAAAAAGATAATATATAATATATAAATGCAATATATAATATAACAATATGACATTTCTATTCATCAGATTATTATACTATAAAATTGTTTCACTACTAATAATATGAAATTAGTACAGTTGTGTCAGGCCCAAACAGTGGGCCTTCATCTTCATAAATGTCCTGTCTCCAAAATATATCTGTATATTGTTACAGTAAATAATTGTATTTGTTGACTTCAGAACTGTTGATTCTCCTTCTAAACTCAACACTGTCTTTCTTTCACTTTCTTCTCTCCATTCTAGATTTCCCAATATTCACACCTTTACACGAGCTCCCCTCAGGTCACATGGAGAGAGTTGTTAAGTAAATCTGGGTTTTATTAGAGGATTAATTTGTGTCATTCTTGTGTTACTTCATAGTACTTTAGGTTTCTCAAGACTCATTAAAAAGCAAGTGATAGCTCCCATTTCTGGAATTCCATTTCGTACAAACTGGAAACTGTAAGAGCTGAAAGTTACAGTTCATGCTACACAATTGGAGACAATGACGTTCAAGCCACATTTAGTCAAAAATAATAGCTCACTGATTCAGAGCGACCTAAAAAGCCTTTGGAAGGACTCCCAAGAGGAGAATAGGCTTCTGTTCTTGCAATATCAGGATCAATAACTGAAAGAGAGTGATCGTCATTACTGTTGTGAACCTGGCCAGGGCAGATTTGTAAAAGGCAGCTGGATAATTCATAGAGTGTACACAGTACAAAGAGGGCCTTTACAAACAAATACACTTTGCAAATACTTCTGTTGAGGCCACGAGACAGTGGAGCGAGCACCTCTGCAGTCATCTACTAGAGTAGCAGGCAGCTTGACCAGGATAGCAACCCCCGGATGACGGATGCCGTGCAGCCGGAAAGGAGCGGCTTTATCAGGCAGCATTATCCTCCAGCACCCGATCCAGACAGGCCAGATTTTTATCAAACTGTATTGGATTTAGTAATTTCCTTTTCCAAGACGAATGGATGGAGATACTGGTGGTGGTGGGTGTTATTGTCTGCAACCCTGGGGTGATTATTGCTTATGATCCATTTAGTATTTCAGGGTTGTCCCACACGTGCTGGTTATTAATCACAGTCCACCACGACTTCTTCACATTTCTGTTTAACACTTAGAGACTATAGAGGGGGGATTGAACACTGTGTGATACTGTGTTGCTTAGCAGATTTTTAAAAAAATTGGAGATTTTGTGAAATTATTATATATAGAGTATACAAATATTTCTTGACTGTAAATTTTCTGTAAACGCTAAACTTGCCATTATGCGATGTTGCATCATTTTGTTTATTTTAGCCCCAATCTGCGTGTGGACAGGAGAAACCCTACACAATGACAATCACATGTAAGAAGCAGCTGGTAATCTCATCTTTACAGTATGAGATTTGGACATCAAGTCCAAGGGATTTTAAAACTTGAACGTTGAACTGTTTAGAGATGTATGCAATTGATTCTGATGCCAGAAGTATTACTGTAAGTGCTTTAATTGAAAATTTTTCATGCTGCCAATGGCGCCATTAGGGTGGTTTTGTACATGTTCACCAAATGGCATATGTTGTTCTCCCACCTCCTTCCCTCCTCTCTCTCTCCTTCCCTCTTTCTCTCTGTGTGTGAACATGTGTGTACAAATCCCACGGCTGGGAACACACAGACGGCGAAAGCACCTTGTGTCGATGAAAGCTGTGTCAGGTAATTTCACACTCTTGCACGCGTGCAGTCATGTCGGCCTCCCCCGAGCTAACTCATTACCTGTCTTAGCCGCCGAGTGCGCACAGGATGCACCTTCTGGAGACACTGGCGTTAAACAAGCTGTACAGGTGGGGGGGGGGGGGGGGGGGGTTGTTGCACTGAGAGGAGGAGGAGGAGGGTTTGTCGTACTAAACGTGGCAGACAAAAGCGACAGTAATGTAGAGCACAGACCGAAACGGTTCATCACTATCCTAAGGGGTTTTTGGGGTGAAAAACCAGAAAAGATCCACTGTGACAGACCTGGGTATCCTCAAACGGAGGCTAACCAATGCAGGCAGCGACACTCACCTTGTAGCAACACTGACGCTGACGCAAACAAGAGCGGGGTTGAGGAGGGGTCGAGGTTCACCTTCTGTAGGGCCCGCGGAGAGCAAAGAGGGCAGAAATCAAGGGGCCAAGGCCCCGCCAGCTGTCTTCTCCCTCTGTCTGACAAACGCCTCCCTTCTCCGTCCTCCTGCTCTTCAACACTATCAACACCCCTAGAACCTCCCTGCCGTGCGAGAGCTGTCAAGGGGGGGGGGGTTGCTGCCAGCATGCATCTGGCTGACAGGCGACTGGGAAGGTGCACTGCGAGCGCACGTCACAATCAATAACCCCTGCTGTGAGCGGTGGACCGGGGGGTGTAGACGCTCCCCGCCACCTCACTGTTTTTATTTTTGTACAGAGACTGGGAGGCAAGGGGGGGGGGGGGGGGGGGGGGGCGGTGTTGACTTGTCACCTAACAACAAGCGCTCGCTCCGGGTGTTTGGGATTTTGTTTTGAAAAAATACATATGTGCCGTGTGCAGGCGTGCATGCATGCATGAAGAGCGAGTTTTGGAGGTGTGATACATGATGTGATAAACTGCAGGTCAGCGTTTGAGGGGGAGAGAGGGAACAAAACGGAGGAAAGAAGGCAGGATGTGACGGAGCGGCAGGTTTAGACTGTTATTAATGTCAGCCCCTAAAACAGCATTAGGACCAGCGGCACCCAACCAAGGTGTCATGATCCACCTCTATATTGTTGCCGATGAGGGACATTCTGAAAGGTGAATCACAATTATGACTCATTAGGTCAAAATCAAATGCCAGGGTCAATTCACTAGTCAGAGAAAGTACGTCTTACCTTATGAAAACAACTGCAAAATGTCTTTAGCGAGGGAAGCTACACTACAGGGGGGAGGAATGGGGCGGTGATCAATCGCAGTTGCACTTACAGTCAACAGCCCGGGCTGCGGCTTACACGTGGCCCAAAGATCCGTTTCAATACCTTCCCAGAAAAAAGAGGGAGAGAAGAAGAGTGAGCCGCCGCCGAGACGAGGGATTACTGGAACATACATGCAGCCGTAAACAGATATAACAAGTTTCCTCCATCGTAAGATGAGAGAATGTCAATGAGGCCTGACACTGAGACACCCGACCGCCGATCAATCGATAGCTGACATTACACCTCGGCACGTCAAGCCCTTTCAGTCGCGAGTATTCAAGTTTTGCATTACCATTGAGGTCCTACTGCTGCTGCTGCTGGGCTTCTCCTCCCCTCCTCATCCTCCTCCCCTGATAATTCATGTTTACCAGCTCTGCTTATATTTTGAAGGGTGATTATCCAGTCACATCAAAACCTTAATGAACCTCAATTCACTAGCAGCATGTTGTACCAGGAGGTTTTTATATATATATATTTTTTTTTCCGCAAATGAAATCTAATTTTAAGAGAATGTGAGAAACTGGAGCTGTTGGTGTGTGCCACAAAAAGACAACATTATAGTCACAGTATATGGGTACTATTCTATGAAATTAAGATACTCTGTCATGGCTTTTGGATGCATCATGTTGCATTAAAGTTGACAGCCACCTCCTCCTTAAGGTTTTTTTTCTAAGCACTGACAGATTTCCCAAACTGGGTAAATTAACTGGCTTTGATACCTCGCTCATCTCCGCCCTAAAGCCAATCAGAACATGTTTACCATCACAGCCGGAGAGGTTTTAAGTGTGTGTATGTGTTTCTTTTTTAAAATTTTTTTTAATCTGGCCTCTGATGTGCTGTGGCCCCAACCACGGCGAGAAGAAGAGGCATGCGCGGCGAGCTCGTCGTGCTTTTAATGAAGCGCTGAGCAATTATCAAAGCCACCTCCTATTGATCTTCGCACTTGTGCCAGATCGACCAGCCAGACGGTGGCTTTTTTAAGTCACATTTTCAAGTTGCGGTTCATTATGGGGGACCAGGCACCGTGGAAAAAAGTATGTCAGGGGTCGGCCGTTGCCTGCACTCATTTGCTTTGGCTTTGTCCCTGATTCTAGGCAGCAGAGAAGGAAGACCTAAGCGTTTATGCTTGTATTTTTAAGCTTTAAACACTAAAACATTAAAAATAAAAAGGTCAGGAAAGTGAGCAGAATTGGAGTGTTTGCTTTGTTAAGCAATTGTTTATGATTTAAATTTTTTAAGTTCAGATTTAGATCAGAGTTTAAGCAGATCTCCACCCTCAGAATTTCAGTCTTTGATATTGTGAATTTGATGATCTTGTCTATCCCTGTCATCCTCCTTCAGAAGACTTGAAGGTGAGGAGGAACCTGCTCCCTCATCCCAACAGGAGTCAAGAACTGAGGATCTTTTAAATTCCACACAGGTTAAATTTACCTGGTCGACTGGAACGACGAGCTCGCCACATGACAGACACCTGGCGTCGCGGTCGCATCATCGTCAATTGTCCTGGTGACGTCTTGTCAAATGCCAAGAAGTCAGTAACAATGAATCTCTTTCCCCTGAATTATTTGGGTTTAGTTCCTGATTCATGCATCTGAATTTAACAAGCGTCAGGCTTTGAGCTGCTGGTGTACAGTTGGTTGGACCACCACCTGGCTCCCAACAATTAAGATATGTTACATTTAGAATAAAGTAACGTATTAGGTTCGGTTAAGGAAATAGATGAGATTTGTAAAGAACCATGAATCTAGGAAAGTCAATGTATGTGTGTGTGTTAGTGAGGGTGAGAAGTGTCTGTGTGTGCTTTCTGGTTGCAATTGATTTGCACAGTTTATGACTTTATGCGTGTGGGAATTTTTCAGGATCTCACACACACACATTCGTCCCTTCAGAAATGTTTAAATCTGTGGACGTGGAATGAGAAATCCATCAAGGACACAAGAGCCGTTCCCTCTGTGTGTGTGGACTTCTCCTTCACAGCACTGACCGAGGCAATAAAACTCTGACTCAGTCTCGTGAAGTATGCCACAGCTCCGCTTCCAAACACATCGGTCCGTATTGTTACGGGGCTCTGTTTACCTTCGGGCCCAGACGCTCTTCATTTTTGCATCGCCACCTGTCACTGAGCTCTCATTTATAACAAGAACGGGTTCCTTGCCCTTCCAAACAATGCCAGAACTGTGAAACTTTCTGTTATATTTATACCAAAAAGTATTGTAAATATTTGAACTAGCGTTTAATGGGGGGGGGGGGGGGGGGGGGGGGGGGGGGGGTCATGTTGTACATTCCTTCATATCGTACATAACCTCAATTGTTACCTTGGATGAATCGCAGGGTTGTATTTACGTTGGGGTCTGTGTGAGTGATATCCGCATCGATGTTGTTTGCCATATTAGTGAGCTAAGACCTGAGGCTCTCCAGCTGAACTATTGCGGTTGTGTACACAATTTAGATGAAAATCCTGTTTATATTGCAAAAGAGGTGTATTTTCTAAGCCCTTTCCCCCGTCCGGTTGTGTACTTAATTGTGAAATATTTCCTGCTGCCCCGTTGCGGCCCGACCGCGATGGCCTAATGCAGCCCAGGAAACACCTTCAACTGCGGATTTATTGGTCAGAATATTTGATTCCACTCCCTTATTGGGCAAACTTTTATGAAGGGTTACTAATGGTGAATAAATCAAAGCTTTATGGATCAGTAACAAGTTTGGTTCCAAGTCTGGATGTTGACGTGATCTATTTTCTAAAATAGTCTATGTTTAAAAATCATATTTCGTTTTATTCACCTTTTGTCTCCTAGCATTTGACAGCAGGATATGTTTTAATGATTTGAAAAGAATTTGTGACCTTTTGATTTAATTTCCTGAATTTTTATTTCTGTCTTCTCAAGTCCACTTCTTCGCTTTTATGTATTTATTAAAATTTTAAGGCTTAAAAGAAAATAACATGTATTACTGAGCATCACTCACCAGGCAAATTTATTTTCAGATCTGTTTTGGTCTGTGCAAGCAAGATACTAAATAGTGTTTGTAATATATTTAGATAATACAATATACTACAATAAGTGATTAAGCACTAATCCAATTCACCACTAAACCTATAGCGGACAGCGTACTGGCCACAATGTGACTGATCCGCATTAAATCGTTTCTACCTATACGCCAGTATAGGTAGTGTTGCAGATCTATCCCTGATCTACAAACGATCACCCACTGGACTTACAAACATTTTTCGAGAGCGATACTTTATTATACTGATTCTGAAGCCTTTTTTTTCTAAAGGCCTTGACTTTTTTTCATTAGGAATTAGTTTTGATACTGACTGGCAGGATAATTCAGAGAGCCTCCATGTAACATTAACCATATGACGCTGCTGCTCTGGCTCTCTGCTGTCACCCGGTCTGGTCTTAAAAGATCTTTGAAAAGAGGCAATTTCAGATTATCGGGGCCTGATCTGTGCGGGTGTGTCAATGCCGTCAGCTGTGTGCGCAGACGGCGTGGACACACATGTGGTTGGAATGCACAGATGCCCCGTGTTGTCCTTAATCTCCCCGAGTGGCCCGCATCTCGATGGCATCCATATGCAACTTTAATTTCAGCACTTCAAACTGCCGCGGGGATAAAGATAGCTTTTGAAGATTGCTTTTCATGTTCGCTGCGTTCATCGGAGCGTTTAAGTGTCTGCATGGTTTTCTCTTTTGTTGTGCAGTTTGACTTTATAAATGAAAAAAAAAAAAAGGAACTCGCTCGGCTCGGAGACGACTTGAAGTGTCTGAAACGGCGGCTTCAGAGGCAATTTCTTGGTATTGTTTCATGCTAAGGAGGTAAACACTTTCTGTCAATCAGAGCTTCTTCCAGATGTGTCAAATGTCAACATCGTGATTTTATTGCATGTGCTAATAGTCAATGGTTGATGGAAATAGACCTTTTTTTGCACAGAACTTCAGTTTTCGACAGTTTTACAATCAATTATTTCCCGAATCCAACAATAAAGTGTCCAACTTTCTTTAAATGCAATTTTCCCCTTTCACACAAATAAGCCACTAACAAACAACTACAACATTCATGTTATACAATGCCCATTGTTAACAATTTTCTTTTAACTTCCATCCAAAACGACTGGCACTGCACGGAGGGCCAGTGCTAAAAGGATGCAGAGCTTTCCGATGGCACCTAAGAGGTGTATCGCATTAACCAGCGTGCCTTTTTTTTTATGGATTAACAGTTTATTCCTTTTGCTGGAGCCACACCAAAGCGCGCCGGCACTCTGTAAAATATACTGCTTTTGGTGAATTATGAGTGTGGCCGTCATCCAAGTGCCTGTGGCCTTCCTGTTTATTTGTACGGCGGCGCAGGTCGGTGGCGAGGTGGGGTTCGGCGGATCCAGCTGAGCATGTGTAAACACATCCTGGGAGCCACGGTGTAAGAGGCTATTTTCCGCCGGCGAGGGGATTTTTTTTTACTGCCCATTGTTTTTAACACAGAATCAACCTCTTAAAACATTGGACACTCTCATGGCTCTCCTGTGGCCCAAAGAGTGCTTTGTATATGCCTATTGACAAAATATTTCTGTGTTATGGCATGTGTATACTGTGACTCGTATAAACTGGAGGAAAAAAAAAAAAACCTTGAGTGTGCTGGCCGGAACATCTCAGCCCGTTTTACACAAGTGCTCCCTGGAAACCTCTCCGGATAACCGTCCTAAAAAACACTGACGACCTGTGTTTTCCTTAACTGCAAATCTCAGACATACAGACGGAGCTCGAGCCTCCTTTTGTCCAAACCTGTTGAACTATGGCTCCATTTTGCTCCATTTCCCAAGATAATGCTTCGGTCTGATCCTCTCTCCAGCCTTAAAAGTTTGGAGGAAAAATAATATTTACTGCACTGGTTAAGAAACTAATACAAAAATCAACAAGTCATTATTCAGTATTTAAAAAGTTGCACTAATTCAGGTTACACTGCAAAGGTCTGGCTGTATGAAGGAAATATCAAGGAAGTAAAATGAGGCACAAGTTGACGTGCCTCTAACATAAACTGAACTACCATTACTTTCCTTTGACTTTTTTTTGCAACTTCAAGGACTCAATTACAGACAACAATGAGTCTTGCAGTGTAACCGAAGGAAACTTTCCCAGATTACAGAAGTTGATTTAAAAAAATAATAATAAAATTCTCATCTAATCATACTATTGCAGCTATTAAGAAAACAGGGAATTTCTTTTGAAAAACAATTTGAAATTATTTAACCCCACTGGCAGTGGTTTTTTTCTGGCAGGATGAGCAACCACTGTATACAGTGGGACACATGGGGGACGCACACACCCAGGATATCATCTTCATGTCAGTTTAACCCTTGAGCATGATCGTGGGGACATATTTCAGCGTGACTTACAGTATGTGTCTCTGAGGTGCAACGGCCGCTGTTGTTTTTGTCAACATGATACGGGTCGTCCGAAGGCAAAACGTCAGGGGCGACCGAGGCTTTGCTGCGGTTCTGACTCCACGGAAACTCAAACCTTTTCAGCCTCAAACAGTGGAGACCGAGCGCTCATCTGCTGTGACATAGCAGAGACTGCGACGACGGTGGCGCTCGTTACGAGAATGGAGTTTGGGGACAAGCCGGAGAAGTAAACATCTGTAGGGTGGTGGTTGAAAGGAGAGCAGGGAGGAACGGGCAGCCATTTGAGTGTTGCCACTATGTGAAAGCTTCTGCGGGCTGCCCGTGCTCTTTGACACCGGTAGCTGAGTCCTGGAGGCCACGACCGCTTGTTGCTGCTGAAGGGATCTGGGATCAGGATCCAAGCCAGGGTCGTGGGGTTGGATACATGTCCTAAAAGCAAACTGTAACCTACTTTCACCCACCACACATTATGCACAGCACAGTCAGACATCCTGACATCGAATGCACCCCCCTGATGTTCTGTCTGTTGCAAAGGCAAAAGGCCACAAGAGAGAAGAGGTAGTTCGCCAAACTTTGGGGCATCTACTCGAGCGCCTCAGAGTTCCCAGAGTGCCATTGGTTTCAGTGTGGGTGGCTCGAATCCCTCAGCCCTGCAGTGTTATTGTCAGCTACTCAACGGCTGTATATAAAGTATACATACTCAGATGGTGAGATCTTGATATACTGTTAAGTCCAATGTGACGGCTGCTGTCCCAAACTAATTCTAAAACATAAGTATGGTTAAAGTCGAAACAGCAGAGGCCGAGATAGCCTGACTTTTACTCTCCAGAATGGGTCAAGCTCCGTGACAAATGGATCCTACACTTCCCACAATGCCCTTCAATACTTTCTTTTCACTTGAACCTCCCTGTCTGTTACAAAGTCTATATTAACACAGACTTTGTGTTTAAAAAAAAGAAGAAGTGTACAAGCCAAAGGCAACTCTTTCTGACCCTGTCAGAGCCCTGTTTCCTACAGATTATGTCCCTGTGCCACCTAAACTATGTTATTCATCAATAAATCGGCTGAATAAATGTTGGCTGCAGGGCAGTTTAGATTGTGTCATGCTGGGATCACACTAGGTGATCATTAAGCCATTGGGATCTTGCCGTGACGTCACAGACTACAGGACCCTGGCCAAAAGCCTGCCATCTTTTGGGTGATCAGAAAGGGCTCCATGCTCGTATTCACCCAACACATCTAAGACCTTGTCAAACTTCACAAAAGAAGGTATGATGTGCAACACAAGATAAAACAAGCAACTATGGCATGCTTCAATCAAAAAGATGTTTTTTACTTCTTGTGGACACAGTGACGTTGACCTTTGGCAACCACATTCTAACCAGTTCAGTATCGAGTCCAAGTGAACATCTGTGCCAAAAAGTGTAGGTAATCCCTGTTTTACCACATGTTCATGATGCTAAAAAACATGTTTTGTGAGGTTACGTTGACCTTTTGTTGTGTGTAAGAATGTCACACCTCATGTGATCAGGATTAAAAAGAAAACACTTTTCATTGAAGGTAATCCGGGCAGAAATTATGATACGCATTTGTGTAGAGAAGCATTTTGTAGGAGACAAGGTTTCTCCGATTCCTTTTTGCGTGCAGCCTGGTTGTGTCCCTGCAGGCTGCCGACCCTCCTGCTAACCTCGGTGCAGTATTGTGTCGATGCAAACTCACCAACATGAACACACACACACACACTCACACACACGCGGCTGGCCTGTAGCACCGACAACAAGATCCGCTCCGCTCAGGATCATCCCGCTCGTCTTCTCTCCACGACTCACTGCTAGTTTGAAGTTTAACTCTGAGGCGCATTAGAGATCTTATAGGGTTTGAAGTCGAGAGCCACGGCACCGCCAAGTACCCGCTTCTCCTTTCACCTCGAAGCGTTCCTGTCCCCCCGAAACAAAGCAACCAAATCGTTACGTCTCTGCCAGATCAAGCAAAAGGAAAAGGGAAAACACTGAAAAGCTCCAGGAGGCAAAATGGTTCCTTTTTTTGGTTGGTGAGAATCGGTGGGGCGGCAGTGATCACATTAAGGTTGATGCTGTTAAGAATCTCCCTCAGACTTGATCATGCCCTTTACACCGGTGAAAACACGTCAGTACAGATAAAAGAAGCAAAAGGAAATAAGAGCACAAATCTTGTTCTTGTTTCTCTACATACATCAGAAACAGAGAAACTGGTGGCAGTGTGTGCAATAAATCTTGGAATCTTCTGGTTTTTAATTAGAATAATGCTTGAATATGGCATTGTACGATCTCTATTATTTGTCCACGACTGGGAAACAATATTGTCCACCTTTAACCTTTATAAAGTATGCTCCTCTTTCACTATCCAGAGTATTTCCTCTGTGCTGATGAAGAAATCCCTATAAAAAGATTTGACAGACTTGACAGTTGTAAAACCGCAACATAAGACAAGAGGACACAAAGTCCAAGGTTCTTTGGAGTATGTAACATTCACTCCCTGTCAAACTTTGAACACTTTTCAACCTCATTTACTTGAGGGGAGGTGACAAAGTGTGACACAAATCTGGGCCAACTGATCAGGTCTCATGCTGCAGCAGGTCAAACATTAGTTTTAGGATCCGCAGGCTTTTATTTTGATTTGTAAATCAACTGGCTCCAGCTCATTCCTAAACTGGCCACATTTGCACGCATCCTGTCAAGACTCTTGCAGCTGCACGAGGTGGGTTCGTTTTTTTATGCACACATAAAGACAACATGGCAAAACAAGCCGTAGTTTTAAAGTCAAAGGTTGTTTTATTCATGCAATTTCAAGACGCAGACAGAGCAGCAGTAGTCGAGCGAGGAGAGATAATGCTGTATAGAGCATTAGGAGAACATCAGTTGGGTGAGAAATCGTTGAACAGTAACCACAGGACGCACCGCCGGAGACAAATATTTCATCAGAAAAGTTCCCCGATACAGGCTGGAGGAAACTTGGATGCTCAGTGTTCTTGTGAGCACACCCCGCCCTCAGTTTGTCTTTGCCTCGCCTCGACGCTGCGGGCTGGTAAATATGTGTTTTCCTCCGCAGTGATTGGAGATGGCTTTCGCCGCCTGGAATAAATCATTGTCGCTTCTGAAAAGCAAATACGTATCTGTTGCTCAGCTTATTGACAATGTAGAGAGATGGGAGAATAAATAAAGAGGAAAAAAAAGGGAGGAAATGAAGGCGGCTGCCCAATCATGACGCCCGCTTAAGACCTCATTGCTTCTGAGTGCTACTTTACTGTTGCCGTATTTTGACTGAAATCTTAATGCAATGAGGATTAAAGGGATTACAACATAATCTTGAATAATCCAAAGTGCCACGGACGGAGGAGCGCTTGTAATAACGGCGTAAAACCCGTCCGGAGGTCTGACAACATTGTCAGTCACGGCGAGGATTAAATATTTGCGGCAAAAACTTTCGACTAATGCGCGCAAACCATCGTGGGGGGAAAAAAAAGCACAGGGGCCAGAAGGCAATTTAGTCATTTAAGAGACATATAGCATCTCGGTAAGTGCCGGCCAGCCTGCTGCCAGGACAAAGCCCAGGCAGACGAGGGGGAGACAGGCTTTTTAAGCAGATTTACTCCTCCAATTTTTGTTTTTGATCAATGCTCGGGCAGGTTCATTACACATGTAAAGCACGGGCAGGGGGTTTGAGCAATGAAAACGTTCTCACAACCAAGAATCAATTCTTATTAGGTTTACCGAAATGCCATCAACATGTCCATTAGCTTTTCCATTAATTTATTTTTTCTCCTCAGGAGCAGGGCTTACTTGTATATTTTAAGGATTATGTAAAGCATCACTAGAAATTATCTTTTGAGCTAAATAACCCATATTCATCGATGTGAACCTGCCTTTAATTACAACCTTTCACTCAATAGCAGTAATGTTAAAAAACTTGGGTGGGAGGCACATTAGCGGGATTTGATGCAGACCTTGCCTGGATCCTCCCTGAAATTCATGCTGGTTGATTGAAGCCTTATTGACGCTGAACTCCTCTCCGACAAACCAAACCCTTAATTTAACTCAATGAATATAAATGAAGTGCAAGAAAAGCTTTTAGAAACAGCATCTACATTAAGTTCAGAGGAATTTGTCTCAGTGACGAAGAAGAGGCAGTAGAGCAGCCGATGACTACAAAGAGACCGGACAGCAGACAGAGAGGGTGTACAGGACTCCAGTAGCATATATATATGAAAAATATGCTTTACATTGAATATTCAATCACTGTGCGCATTCAGGCAGTGACAAACTGAGGCTGCTGCTGTCAAACAGGAGTAGCGGAGACGGTTCGTAGAATTCAGTCGTTTTGTCGGAGCTGTCACATGGAAACGTGGATACAAATGAAGAGGCCGCTTGAGAAAAACATTCAGTTTCACAATTTTAGAGGTGCGCGTCTGGATACAGTCCGCCTTTTTGATATTTTTCTGAGATCTATCAAGTCACATTTGACTGATTTAGACTAACAGTACTGCCATGCACGACTTTTATTTGCCTGCAATAATGAAAATGAACTAAGACGATTATGATTTTGTTTTCCCCTAACTGTACGACATGATGCTCTGACGATTTACAGCAATGCAAAGGTACAATGTGACTATCACCTGAGCTGAATGAGACAGACCCTCTCTCATCCCCTTTGCTGTGGGATACTGTGTAGCGTCTTTTGGAAATGAACGTCAATGACAAACATGCAAATTTCTGTTGAAATAGGATGACTCTATTAGGCCAGACTTTCGTACAAAAACAATAGGTTTATATTTGAATGCTCTCACTGTGAAAGGTTACTACATTAGCTACATCTGCTACACATTCCCTCTATGTTATTCTATGAGATCCCCACAAAGAACAGGAGCCGCTGCATTCGTATGTTTAATTAACAAAATACATGATTTTTGGATACTTACAGAAAAAGTTTCTTGATCTCTATTATTTAAAAAAAAAAAGATTTTTGTGCCAAAGCAAGAAAGTCTCCCTGTCCTATTTGTGAAGAAGCCGGTTTATAACCGGAAGGTCACAGAGAAGGTCAACGGGTGTTGCTGGGTTCTCCAAAGAGTCACAGAGGGGACAATTTGAAAGGTTGAAATATCTCACAGCAGACGCGAGTCGACCGGACGTTTGGCCCTTCTTGTCCGTCTCTCTGTCAATGAGGACGTACTCTTTGACTCAACCCACTGCTGCCCAGCCCCCCCTGGGCAAGGCACTTCGACCCCAGTCTGCTCTGAGTCCGGCGGCACAGGATTGGCCGGCTTCCAGTTTGAATGAATTGTGTGGGATGAAGATCCTTTGATGCTTTGAAAACTATTGATTTGACTTAACTGAAGACGCAATTTACATCTGAGAGGTTTGAGGATATTTATGATTTAGACCAATTTATGCATTACATTAACTTACTTTCACTATTTCACACTTACTTTGAAGACAATACTCGCTGAATGCAGATTAATCTTTTTTTAAATCAAAGAAATGTTGTGGTGTTTGAACTCAACAAGCCATTTCTTGCATGAAAGTTCATCCTTGACTTAATAATCTGGTTGTATTATAGTTTCAAAAAAAATAATACCAACTCATGGTCCACTTACTAGCTTTCCTCCAGAGCTCTCAACCGTATCGGACAATATTCATCAATAGATCGAGTTTGCCTGCTGCTCATCCGTTGACATGAAAATCCTGCTAAAGACCATGTCTTACAGTTGAAATCTCTTTCAAAATATAAAGTTAACCATTAAATGCAACGATAAAATAAAATCCAATCCAGATAAATAAACAGAAATATCACTATAATACTGTATATCTGTTGGATCTGACAGTGTGTTGTGTTACACTGGGTATCTCTTGTCTCATGTATGTCTATAATGGGGCTCTGTGGACTATGGGATGTTGGATAATACATGTCTGTAGTTTATATTCCTGAAGATGTTCAACGTATCTTACAATCATTTCATCTTTTGAGCCTTTTAAATGTGTTCATCCTCTGGTTCAACCGTTGGGACTGTTGGTCTGACAAAACAAAAACAATCGAAGACGTCATCTTGGGCTTTTTTTTTCTTTTTCTTCAAACCATTCTATAGACTAAGCATTCAATTCAATTAGTTGCAGCCCTAACAGTGAGTTTTTTTTAGTAGCTACTGCAGATTCAGATTGGTGACTATACGTGGTAAAACAGAGATAAAGGCAGCGGATCCTGAACAACATGAATCCCAACAGGCGTATAAGCAACGTGTTCAAAGGCACAGAGAAGACACCGAGTGAATTAATGATAAAACTAATGATTCATGCTAGTTTACTTTCATGCCTCCTTAATGTGTTGCTTCACCCTCCCTCTCTCAGCATTTTTTCCACATTCAAAGACTCTGAACACAATTAAATTTTAAACCCGTAAGACTCAATCGAGCTTTCTGTAATTTTTAAGTACATCAGTACTGGAAGCTTCATTTCACTATAGACACTTTCACTATTGAGGTTTTTAGTTTTTTTTCCCCTTCTGGTTTCACATACAGTGCACTGAAAATTGTCATTTTAGGGATTTTTCCCTTGTCTCTTTTTCATAAAATGTATCATGTATCCATGCACTGTCTCCTTATCTTTTACCTCAGAGAGTCTATCATGTTTTAAATTTGATAATAATGCAAAATACCATGAGTAACAGAGGGGATTATTCATAAACAATAACTGGAGCTCATGAAAAACCGATATAGCACACAGTGTGTACAGACCCATGTCATTTATCCCTCTGCAGCCCCAAGCCTGTACACTTTATTTAAACAACCTTATTGGGAATTTATCATCAGTACATAGATTAACTAATGAATAATACCACACTCTTGTCTCTTCTGTCTCTGTGAAGACCAGCAGCTAAAAAAAACAGTAGCTAGTAAGTGCACCTTTAGTTTCCAAAGCCGAGGATGAACCTTGCAGCTCAAAATGTCTTTTAGTTTCAAACCCATTTATAACATAATATAAATTATGATTTAAATCTGCATGTGACGGTGAAGTAAAGTGTTACCAAATGTGCTCATTCTACACACTCTGAGCCCTGAGCCCATCTCCTTTGTGCTCTAGCCCACAGTGCTGCCACCCAGTGCGGACGGCCGTCAACAGCAGCCGTCGCTCAGCAGCCAGTCACTTCCTGTCATGGAAACAGATTCAATCCTGGACATGTGTTTTAGTTAGTAACAAGACGACTGTTTTACAAGCAGGCACTTTACACCAACTCCTCATTTCTCTGAGAAAAGGAGGGGAAAAAAAGAAGCGGCCAGGCGGTACAGACAGTTTATTTTTTCGGCCTCTAAGCCATAATGAGGTTGTGCCCGGGGAATCAGTCGAGCAGAATGTTATTAATGCCTCAAAAAAAAAGAAGAAAAAAGGAGGAAAAAAAATCTCGGCACCTTCGGCGGCCGTGTCATAAAGGCAGGAAAAGACTGTCAAACAATTAAAGTGAAGTGAATTCCCCGAGATGGAGAGAGAGAAAGAAAGAAAAAGGAAAAACAAGTGGCCTGGCCTGGAAATGTGGAGGAAAACAGTTTCCTCCAGGATGTGGAGCAGAAACGATGAGCTCAGCTTTAGTCAGATCGGCGGTGTGAGAGCGATCAAAAGGACCTGGATGTTTTTTCCCCACTGTGAGAGCTGAGCTCAGATCAAACAGTGTGAGGGGTCATTACTGTATATTTAACCCTGCATTTAACTGTCACTAATCAGTCGGATTTAAAAACAGACACACAGCGACATATTTCCTACCGGGGGTAATGTTTTCACTGATGTTGATTGAAGCCTAAAACTAGAAAAAACCTTGTTGTTTTGCTAACAACAGGTGAACATGTGAAGCATAAAGTTCTGCTGTAGCAACTGTTGTAATATTACCCTCTCACGGCATAAGCAAAATTTGACCTGTAACTATCCAAACATGTTTTTTTTGAAAACCTATTTATTGTTTTATTGTTTATTTCTTCCCTTCAGTAGGTATTTTTTCTATCAATCTATGTTTTGAAGAATTATCGAGATGAAATGCTAAAAAGGTGCAATGCGACAACCACAATGGTTGACATTGATGCATCCTTCTACACATAGATTGTGAAATTGGTCCATCTGGGAGTTATAGTGTAAGATAAATCATGTGGTTTCCCCCACACGGCATGGACAACTATAATTCAGCAAATCTGACAAGGAGGAGACAGATCCATTGACACGTCAAACTCTTCTTTTCTTGCATGCAGTGTTTTTTTGTTCCTCTCTGACTGGCAGCACTTTCTTCCAGCGTGTTCCAAGATACAAGATGTTAAATTTGTCGAACGTCGTGTCAAGGATGTTGCTTGAGACCAAGGGTTTGTAGTTTGCCTCTTTCACAAGATTCTTCTGAGCATTTCAGCTGAAACTCCGTACACGGGCATTCTACCAAAAGGTCAGACAGGCACGTAGGACACATTCCATTTTTCCTTCAGTGAAACACCGGCAGCTGAAATCCAATTTTCTCTCCTCGGTCCCTGTAGGTCATGTTAGCGCCACGGATGTGCAATACAGAGGTGTGTGGCATATTATCATCTTCATTCAAAGCAACCCCGATGACTCAGATTTAATTTGCCTTGTTACATCCTCCCAGCCCGGCCTCCATTGTTCCTCCTGATGTGTCAGGGCGACATCCTAGACGGAGGACGGTGTCACTGTCAAAGCTGGGTGGCTCCTGGTAGGACTGAATCCCGAGAGCGCCGCACCTCATTGTCTGTCCTCACCTTTATGTCTTTGTGTCTTCATGAACTGTCACGTCAGGCGGGTCGTTCAAACGTGACCCGCGACGGGCTCGACAGGGGAAACGCTGCTCGACAAACGCGGTTCCCACAGGAAGTTGAGAGGGGGAGGGGGGCATATCAAACAAGGAGAGGTGAGGGCCTGTGACACTTACAGCAGACTGATCTGCAGCTGGTGGGTTTAAAAAAAAAGAAAAATCAAAGTGCTGCATGTTTCATGTTGAACTGACAGTAAGCGTCTGTGGATAAAAACCTGAATATAGAGATTAAACTGACAATATACATTTTGAGATTCACCTTGGACCCTGATGGGCAGACAACAAGATGTTTGTCAGGCGTAACCTCATGGATATTTCTAAGAATAAAGCCATTAAGAATCACTGTGAATCCTTATTTAGAGTAAAAAGTCAACCCTGAGCCATATCCCTACTGTGGACTTTGAATTGTGAACAGTTGATTATTGCAGTTTAACTTTTAACCCTAATAAATATTAAATCTGGGAAGGCCAGATACAAGTTGAAAGTTGATTTCAGATTCAGCTTTTTCAAAAGTTTCTTTGTGACGTGTAGTAAAAAAATCACCATCTAAAAACAAGCCAGGTGATAAAATATGATTCAATAAAATGCATTCTTGTGCATCCAAAACTGAAAACTTAAGTTTGGCAATGGCATCTCAAACTAGGCCAAAGACAAGATAGTTTTCAATGAAGTACATTTTTGTCCAGGGCGTTCTTGTTTTTCGGGATCCGTGCTCGGGCCTCGCTCGTCACACCCATCAACTCTGATATGTTGACAATCCCCTCATTAATTTGAACGGTGCAGCCGGGTTTGAAACGCGAGAACCCTTCAGCCATTTCCCTAATGGTCTGTGAGCCGGCCGACCCGGGCGCAACCGAGCACTCGCCTCCGTGGCGGCGCCGGGATGCAGTTAGAGGTCCTTTCACTGCGAGTTGAGCAGCCATGATGGCTAACCACCACACCAGAGGCCCCTTTGTTTTTCTCTTTTCTCACCCCAACACTTTACAAACAGCTAAGCCTGTCATAGTCCGGCATCAAGGTTCAGTGGTCTGTCAACATTTACCAGCAGATAAAGACAAAGAGGGGAGAATTCTCAGCCCTCGAGAGCACATCGCTCCGTCTGCGGAGTCTGTGTTTGGGAGACAAAGAGTGTGTGTGTGTGTGTGTGTGTGTGTGTGTGTGTGTGTGAAAAAATACAGAGCGAGTGCTTATGTGTCTTTTCTCAGTGACAGCAGCCAAACATAAAACACTCATGCGGGGAAAGAGACAGCGAGTACATCAGAGCCCCCGTTCGCCTCCCCACCCACCCGTCGATTAAAAAGTGACGATGGAAAGCTCTGACAAATAGGACCGGATCCCGCCTCCCCTGGGCTCAAACCGAGCTGCAGCTCGTTCTTGGGCCTGTGGGTCTTTCGCTCTATGTGGAGGAGAGGAGGGCTATCACAAGCTCCGCCAGCTTAGATGTGTTTGAGACTCGGAGCTGGGGCAAAGATTTGGGATTCGGTTCCGTGGCGCCAATCGAGGATGCCCCGACTAATAGACGACGAGGGGATTTGACAACACAAAACAAGCTGCTGCACTTTGAAAAAGTCGGGGTGTGAGGGAACAGCACTGAGGGGTATTTTCATTTATTCCTAGCTAATGATCCACATGCAAGAATATAGATTTTCTTTTTTCTTTTGCTTTCACTGTTTGCCGACAACTTTGTTTGCTAATTGTGGCACAGATTTATGGAGAACTGTAGAGTTTCTCTGAAGTTTACACCGCTGCCCCGGTGTCAAGGTTCAAAGAATAATTTGAGGGGAAACTGGTCATAATTAGGTTGCACTGAATGAAAGTTGAGCTGAATGTACATATTAAAATGTGATACTTCATTAATCGCTATAAGGGAGGCTCTCCTCAGAGGTCGGAAATAGCTTGAGTGTGTCATGATGCCAACAGCTTCACGTATGTCAGGTTCAAATAATAAGTGAGTCAACTTCCTCTGGTTCTACATGTAGTGAATCCACCTGTAAGCGTTATAATTCATTCTAGATTAATACATTATATGGGCAAAAGTATGCGGACACCCGGTTCATGATCTCAGTGCAAATTCCTGCAGCCAAATTCAACATCGGTTTAATCGTGGAGGCTGCAGCGGGAGATTAATGCTCATGGTTTCACAATCGCATATAACTGTACTGTTCAACTGTCCGCATACTCTTGGCCATGATTTGTAACGCTACATACTGTATGCAGTACTCCACCTTCTATATATGCATAATATATAAAGCCTAATGTAAATACTGTAAATATCTAGTATAAAATTTAGTAGCTGCTTTAACTTTGCTTTACGACTAATCACAAATATTTTTTTTAGATTTCCATAATTAATTATTAGCTTCATACAAAACTATGCTGTTGCATATTTAAATAAAAGAAAATAAAGTTAAAAATAACTCAAAAAGGCAAAATGCAGTAAACTGAAATTCAAGTGTCAGAGTCAGTGTTGGAGTGATAGTTCTAAAACGTTAGAACCATTTTAGGAAACAATCGTTTCCTTAATTATTTAGTTATTCTGCATCCGTAAGTGTCTGCATCCTTCCTCTCTAAACTATGACATTTGATCAATTTAAGGAGACCATTTTGTTTCCCAAATGTCATCCAATGTCACAGTGAAACTCTTCACACACTTACCCGCACTCGGAGAGGACATGTGAGGTGCAGGTCACATGATGTAAGTAGTCTGTCCCATCATCTTCTGGTTTCCACATATGTGTCACCTGTCGGTGCAATTAGGGCCGTCCACCGTCCGCGCGACCCGGCCTGACTGCGGAAGACAAAAAGGCATCCGTCACCACTGGTTTGCCGCAGTGTCGTGGTCGCTTCGATGTCACAGAGCTGACGTGACTGAGGGCCGGTCCCTCTCCCTGCAGTGGGAAGAGGAGCGAGAATGTCAGGGGCGGTTAATTATTTACTCAAACATCCAGGTCCTGGTGACGTTGAAACAACATGTCAAGTTTTTTTTAGGAGAGTGACACGAAAATCCTCCACGTCAACTCACGGTGAGCCTTGGTACCGCGATACAAGGCGTCGTGCTGAGAACAGACTTCATGCTACATGTGATTTAAATACCTGTGCGGTTGCGTCTCCGAGGCGAAGATAAACAGGACACAAACCGCTTCCCACTTTAATCCATTAACATTTTGGAAACATGGGTTTCACATTTCCATGAGTGTTTCTAATCTATGATATGTAGTGGCTTGGTTAATTCTATCATTAATGCTTTTTAACTTATTTTTTGCTGATGCTGCTGTTCAGCCTGCATCCTTGAATTTCTGTGTTCTTCCCCTTTATTTATATTTTATAAAAATCGTGATGGTGCTCCATGACAAAATAACTTTTAAATGATGAATGTCTTAAATGTTGCTCACTAGAATGGCACTCAGGAGAGCATAAACCTCCCCAAAAGGGCCAAACTGTCCCCTAAAATGCAATCAAGCTGCACCAAACTTCCCACATATTCATAGATAAAAAAATCTTCATCAAGATCCATTTATTTCCACCTGAAAAACTGTTGAAAACGTCCAAAAAAAAAAAAAATCCTGGATCAGTCACTTTAACACACACAGTTCAGAAAGCCACACAGTGCATCCAGGAAAAAAAAGCAGCCATATAAAAGCCATCTCACTCATACAGTCACACTGTCAGCGGTATAATTTAGCGTGGTCGATTGAATGCCTCCTGTCGGAGCAGCTCAGTCAGCTGAACTCTGCAGGAATGTGATGGAGGAACCAGGTTGGGTTTCATGAGCAGGTGTCGGCCGTTTTTCTCCCTCGCGTTTCTCACACTGTTTCACCACCTGTTCTCATTTCCACTTCTTTCCAGGTTTTTTTCTTTCCCCCGCCCTCCTGCCTTCCTGAGCGCGGAAAACAGGTTTACCTCTGAATATGACTGTCTGGGGGGAAAACGATGATCAGACAACATGTAACCGGTGGAGGAGATGGGCAAAAATGATCTGATACCTTCTACTCTCTGAGCACACAGCAAGCCACACATGAGAGTCAGTCGGACTTTGTCTAGAAAACAAGCAGCACTTCTGCGCTACAATACCACTTTGCATGAGATTCAGTTCATTGCACTGGATACTAATTCGATAATTGAGTGGGCAGTCCTGACCCCAGCCAAATTCAAGTACGCACTGCTAAAGAATGTGGCTGTGAGTGACTTAGAGATGTCCACTTGTGACTGAAACAGATTTTCTCACATGAAGCCAAGTCCCTGTGCTTGGTCGATGAGGCTGATTCAAGATCTGAGTATTGATACTAAAGAGTAGAATATACAACTAAAAGTAAATAGCTGAAATTAAAAGGAAAAAGGAGGGGCACACCATCTAAATGTAACCATTGGGGTTACATTTCGATTATGAGCCTCAAAAGGCTTTTAATATGCAGACTGCATATTGTTGATTGTTCAAACCAAAGCTTGCAAAACAAAGAATGAAATCGTAATCCGCAGTGGCAATTTGCTTTTCTTCTTGGGTTAAATTTGGTATTCAACTGAGCACCTGATCCAGTCTGAGGACATTATCTAACAAGAGTACAACACTGCAAATTCTCCACAAGCATAGATGCAGAGTAAATGTAATAAATATTGGGATATTGATTTGGATATCATCTATTTCCAATCCCCAGGGGTGAGAAGACATTTCTTATATTACGTGAAGAAACCAGGTTATCTAAGGCTATGATGGAATAAGATTGAGGGGGTGGGATTGAAAGAGGGGGGAAAAAAAGAGCATTTGTGATTGTCGGCGTGTCCGCCACTGTCCTCCCTCCTTGGTTTGACACACTTTTCCATGTTGCGAATTGCGGCATTGCACTTGTCAATGTATTTGTTCAAGCGACTCGGCCGCCGGTCCCTGTGAGGGCTGTGCACCACTGCCTCCTCTCTCCCCCACGTCTCTTTTTAAAAAAAAGAAGAAAAAAAAAAGGAGAGGCTGTGGCTCTTGCTTGAATGCTCTCTGTGTCCATGCCCAGTGCCCTAATCCAGGGCCTGCTCTTCCTCTAAGCAGGGAGTTAACTTAATCCCTCTCATTTAGGCAGCTGCACTGCCGGGGAACTATGGGAAAAAAAAGGAAAAAAGTTATAGCTCTGTGACAGACACTTTCAGCTGTTGTGACGGCACCTCCCCGATTCAGCTGCCTTAGCATGCGACTCTCACTCTTGGCCCGGTATTTTAATGTATCTGTGAATAATGCATGGAGGATGGCGAGCATGGAAATCGTACAGGGGGAGGTATGCATGGCCGGGATGATAGCTGTGTGAGTCGGTGTAGAGCAGAACAAGCTGTAAAACACTCACTGGCATCTGTGCGCCGAGCGAGCCGCCAACCAACAGTAAATATGCCGGGAATGTAAATGGCCATTCCCGGCGACAACAGCACACGTCAGAGTGAGAGATTTTTATTAGGAAGAATTTAGACATTTGCCGTGATGCGAAGGGGTTTTTATGGATAAAGGTCAAAATGAGCAACAGAGCACCAAACTGAACAGAGCTGGTGATGCTAATGAGCAGTATTTACTTATTTTAGTTTAATTAGAGATTTTCCAGCAAATAATTCATGGATTTTGAAAAAATCTGGCATATTAAGGGACTGATATCTGTGAGTGTGCGGATCCAAAGACAAATCTGGATCTAGCAGATTTAAATGTGGTTTGTGGGACTGTTGTGCCTTGGCGGAGGGCAAAGCTCTTTTTCAGGGATTAATGTATATAATAATTTATACAGGATTACCTGATTTTAGCCACATACAGTGACAATTAAGGTGAAACACTCTATGCTTTTCTTGCGCGATAAGGTCCGCAGAACCTCGGAAAGTGTGAACTCATTCCTCCTCACCGATGAAACAGCTTCCCACCTCTGCACTTTGCAAAACTTCTCATTACAGCGGCCAGTGGAGGTCAGAAAACACAATTTACAATTCCTGCAAATATCTGAGCCACTTATCCGTGAAATTTCAAACCTCGCGAAACCTTTCAAAGGGCATCAACGCTGCTCAGCGCAGGGAGCTGCCTCCCTCTTTATCCTTCGCCCACATCTGGCACTTCCAGTCTGCTGAACTCGTGTAATGGGCCTCGATTACAGTGCAGGACAGATACGGTAATAAGCCCTGGAATCTTGTCAAGGGAGAGGTCAAATCGGAAGACAAATAAATAGGAAATTGCTCCCTGCGAGCCTCCTCACTGTCACCCTTTGCTTGTTACCTTGAGCACTAAAAAGGTATTTATCTGACTCCCTCTCCGCTGTTTAAACGGGCGTCAGCTCGGCTCTGCAGGCCTTAATTGCGCTCGGGTCCCAGGAGTTCACTTGGTGAAGTGCAGGTGCAGTGTCCAAGAAAAATAATTGAACAAACAATTATAATGTGCGTTCCCACACTGCAGGTTGGAGACAGAGCAGCTACAGGCTCGTGTGCTGTTTAGCTTCCCACCAGTCCAAAAGAGATATCACCACAGAAAGTGTTGAAATGCTGCAAAAGTCTACGGCGGACTTGTGTATATTCTGGCAGCGGGAGAGTCTTGACAGTACAGTCCCCCCCACCCTGGGAAAGAATCCGCACCGTCCATGTAAACACATGAGACGTCCACAGCCTCTCCCGATGTCTTTCCGTCCAGCAAAACAAAGGCAGGGTTCTCGTCTTCTGCACCTCGCGCACCGTCGCTGACGGGAAACAAGCGCCACCTCAGGACGTCAACAAGTCTCGGGCCTAAGCGCATGGTCGGTGGAAAAGATCCCGGAGCCAGACATGCAGCGGAGACCTGACCGGACCTTTGAGGTGCTTGTCACTCCGCGGAGTTCTTTGTTTTCGGCTCTTCCCATTGTTCCTCATATGGGGAAATGTTTTTGTTAGATGACAAACGCCGTGTCTTCACCGTCACTTGATTATTTTCACAGGGCAGCTTGGGCGGGAGAGAGAGCTGATGGAACAAGCTGAGCTTTAAGAAAATATCACAAAGTCACAGCTGAGGTAAATAATCTGAGTCAGAATGGTGAAAGATTTTGGACATTGTGGCAACTGCAAATACGGAAACAGATTAATCATATTTAGGCTTATATTTCTTATACAGTACAGTATTTGGATAGTATAAAGTTAAAGCTACAGAAGGACCTTTTACAGTGCATTTCAGTTTCCATTTAGGACCAGCTCAACATTTTCTGAAACTGAAACGCTTCTGTGATCTTTACATTTCCAGAAGCTCCTCGCAAAATCATGCTGGAATTAAACTTTGAAAATACTTTGCTTCTGCCTTCGAGTCCATTGCAGAAACTAAATTGCAAAAAAAAAAAAAAAAAAAAAAGGCAAAAAAAGTTAACATTCACTTTTAAACATTTATGAAGATACCAGCTCTCTGGAGGCCTTAACTTATGAAACAAACATTTTAGACGCGGTGCGTTTCTTTATTTTGTGCCACATTTCGAGGAAAGAACACCAGGTTATGTGTTTTGGAAGCCAAACGCTTCACTTGAATCTTCAAGTTTGCAGTTGCTCGATCAATCCGATTTTTTACTCTGCGGGCCTCCCTGAGGAATTCTTCTTCCATGCAGGAGGACTTGAGTTATGGCACTTGTTTTGCTTTTTTACAGCTCTCCGTCTTCCTCTCCTGCTCTCCTTCCCTTTTCGCCGTTCTTCCAGAGATGCGTAGTTGTTGGCAGTGCTTATGTAATAACAGATGGAAGCTAGAAATTAACACGTCGTGCCTCTCTCGTTATTCTCCTCTCTCCATTTATTTTTAATGCTGTGTGCACGAGCGTCTCTCTCATACTCTCTCTCTCCGTCTTTCGCCGTGTGTGTGTGTGTGTGTGTGTGTGTGTGTGTGTGTATGACCCCGGCAGGCCAGCAGCACCTGTCAGGAGTGTATCTACCATGGTTGCGTGCCTAATTAGCACACAAGGAATTTGGTGGCACGAAACGCGCAGCATCGGTGGGAAGAAAAGAGTGCGGGGTGCAATTAGGATTTGTTGGCATGTACAGAACACACAGTGAAGAATCAAACGAGGAGGAGGAGGAGGAGGGGAGGAGAGGTTGGGGTGCATTAGAGTGGGAGTGAAGGTTTGCGTGTGTGGCCTGATACTACTACACTCCTTTTTTTTCACTTAAAAAAAAAAAGAGAAGCATGTGAATTTTGAAAACAAATCAAAATACCTTCAGATCGTCCTCTGGTTTGAATTTGAATATCAGAAGCATGTCTCCGGAGACTTCACATAAACAACAGAGTGAAATCCAAATAGCTCTTCAACAAAAGACTGAAGCTCACCACAATCCAAATGTTTCAGCCACTGATCTAATCATGTGTACACATACAGTCGGAAGTTCAGTGGGGTAAAAGTATAACTTGAGTAAAAGTACCTAGTTACTTCCTATCACTGCTTGCCATTAGGCATAACATGTCCCTCTGTTGTGACTCAGCAAAGAAACACTGTCCAACATCAACTGGATGTGGCTCATTTGTGTTTGCTCTTTGAACCCTTGGACTTGTGACCACCCTGCGACGACTCAGTCGATATCAGTCTGTCGAGGATTGGACGAAACATGGAAAAGAACACACGCCAAACGTGCAGTACACCCCCCCACGCTCGCCGCCATCACAAACACAAAAGGCAGCTCAAGCTTTTTCTTCATGCCAACCTTCCTCTGAAAACACGCCGCCTTCATGCCCACATAGAGATGGACTTAAATACTTCTGCTTAAAAACACAGATCTTCTCATGTGGATTTGACCCTGTATTCCAGTTTTTCTTGACACAATAGAAAAGTGTTTTTTTTTTTCCCTGCATAAGGAAAGAGGAAGAAATAACAGATAAAGAATTTATAGGTGCCATCTTATGGCTTCAGACCCCGACAATCGCATTGATTGGCCATTACAGCATCATCAGAGCATAAAGATGGGGGAAGAGGAAAAAGAGAAAGAAAGCAGCTGCTTTAAGAGATTGTGACGAGGTTTAACTTTGTGTCCACCACATGATTTATTTATCGCTGCGATGGCTGTTTTCATGGATAGATTGGGGCGACGGGGGGGCTGCTGGGAAGTTAAAAAGAGTACAGGGAACGACAAGGAGCAGACATGACCTCAGTTTGATGAGAGGGAATCAAAAAGATCACTATGGCTCTTGTGCCCACAACACTGAAAGGGAACAAATGGCTCTTCCATGCATAGCAAAAGAAAAAACAGTTTTATTCAACGGTGATGAATAAAACAAAAAGAAACAACAAGAAAGGGCCGCGGCAGTGGCGGCGGCGTCTTTGTGAGGCGGACAGGAAATATGCGCCATGTCAAAACCCATCGTCTTTTTATCTAATGGGTGCGGCAGCTGTAATGCATCCATGTGGCCCTCACTTTAATAATTGAACAGACATCGGGGCGGCACCTGCTGGGAGCCCAAATCACTGCCACGGCTTTGAACAAACCACTGTGACACTGTGCGTCGGGCATGGCAACGCGGCGCTGCAAAATACAGACAGAGGGAAAGAGGAAAAGGGGGGAGAAGGAAAAAAAAAAGAAGGATGCATTCGAGGCGGTGAACATGGCCTGGGGCTACAGAGTAATGAGCACATCTCCGTGGAGGCTTCCACAGATCCACCATTTGAAAATTGTTTCTTGTCTTAATAAATCCTAAATGTGTAATTTACTTGTGGAAGAGGAACAACAAAGCCGCTGACTTTCCCCCTTCTTCGTCTCTCCTCTGTAAAATGATTGAAATCACACCGTCCGAGGCGCGTCAACGTTTCCTCAGGTGTACAAGTGGCACTCTCAGATCTCCTCACCCCCGCTTCCCTCCCCTCCCCTCCCGCCTCCCCTCCCCACCCCTCCCGCCTCCCAACCCCCGCTCTCTGTTCCCCCCAAATTGCAAAGTCATTGAAATTCTCGGCCCGGCCTCTGCCGGAATTATAAAAACCCTCTGAATCAATTACGACATCAATCGGACTGAAATCTGCCGCCAATGAATATGTATAAAAGTACACACACATCCGGCTAATTAAACAAGGCCATCAGAAATCACTTCAGACAGGTCGGGAAAACGCACAGCGAGCATACGTTAACAGGCAAGAAGTTCAGGCTCGGAGACAGCCGGGTCCAGGGACTGAATGCTGAACACATGTATATGTCGATTCTGTCAACTCAAAACGAGTTCAACATCTTTTACCAGAACATTAAGTTCAAAAAGCTGCTTGTTTGCTTGATGCTGGATGTAATTTTCATAAAATGTGTTTACTTCAGCTGTGTCTTTTCCTTCTGTTGACGCCCAGTCGCAGAGTATTATCACTGCAGCGAGGGCCCGTGACTCACAGAAGCCCAAGGTTCACCAATGCCTAATGATATGAATGCAAATCTTTTTGAGTAGAACTTTCTTCAACTTGTAGCCCTCTCTTTGCCGCGTGTGGAGAATGAAGCCCCCTAACAGTTTAATCTGACCATGGGAGGTTGACCAAGCGTAAAACTGCAACCGTTCTCTCCATCTTTGATCTTTGCAGATCACACGGACCATGGGTGATTATAGCTGCTTTCAGACATGCACTGAAGTCCAGACATTTTCCTGACATTTCTCCAGGGCGGAGACTCTGGACGTTCTCTGGAACTTCACCTGCCGGACCCCCAGTAAACTTTCCAGTTAATATTCGAGTGAACCCACCTGAGAGTACAGCAGGAAAATTTAAAAAAAAAAATTAAGCTGAGGTAGGAATCTAAAGCACTGTGTTCACCTAATCTGACGTAATGACAAAATGAAAAGGTATAAATGGCAGAACTCGTTTCAGGAATGCAAAGTTACAGCATAAGAATGCCCTCACTCATATCTCCACTTCAGATCCTCTGCAGGATCAGAGATCAACACTCCCTCTGCACTCTGATGGCTTCATTCTTTCCTTTTTCCTTTTTTGCTTTTCACTCCAACGACAGTGCTCGGCTCGATCATTAACTTCAATGATAGCTCCACTGTTTTATGCCTAAGGGTTATAAAGCACAGAGGTTTTTCTTTCGGTGCCCCATTAGGAAATTTGTCTAGTGAAGATTAAACTCTCAGCCATTACAAAAAGACGGACTTACTGTAGCCAGCTCTTTAGAAGCATCGAACGCTTAACAATTGTAAACTGGCGTTTAAGTGACAATCAGCCAAAAAACCTGCCCCATGCGACCTTGCAACCTGTTGTAGAACAAAACTGTGAACACAACCAAACACAACAAAGTGACTTAACTGACATGAATGCACAAGACAGCAAGAAGCACATGATGACACTGATCCCTCACGATCATCTAAATGTAGTTGCCGCAGAAGTCGCTAACAGAGTTTGATTAGGACGCCAATCCACGAATCTAAACTTCTCTTTTAAAGGGACCACATAGTGATTTAGACTGATAAAGAAGTATTTTCATACAAGCACGCTGCCTTGTGTACTTAAATCTTATTTTCCTTCAGGATAAAAGCTTCAGCTAAATGCCTGAAAATGTACAAATTTCTTCTGAACAAAATCATGCAGGATAAAAATCATCTCACTTTAATTCCCCCCCCTCCCCCCCCTTTTTTCTGTTTCACTTGACACAAAGTTACCCGAGCGTCTCGACGGTGGAGGGGTTTCACGGTTTAAATTCTTTATTTCGGTGTTCTGCTCCACGGCCAGTTGTCCCCAGGCAGTGGCTGTCTCTGCCCATGTCTCCCATCCTGAGATGTGCTGCTCATGGAGCTGAGGGAAGGAGAGGCAAAGGGGGAAGAGGAGCCCAGCCAAGAAGGCCCCGGGGCCACGGCCCTCTCTGGACTCCCAACCCCGGGTCACCGAGCACCTCGGGTCAGCCGGTCCCGCGCAGCCTCCTCGTGGGGTAATCGCCCGGCTACCGCATTGAGGAGGAGTGGGGAGGAAGGAGGGGGCTCCCCCCGGTGTCTTGTGTAATCAACATTTAGAGAACAGCTGGGAGGAGGAGGAGCAGTGTGTGTTCGTTGTGTACATGTGTGTTTTCTCACGTTCAGATACATCTGATCTGTCGTGTGTGTGTGTGTGTGTGTGTGTTCTTGTTTCGTGTGTGTGTTCATGCAAGCGGCTACCGTTGCGTTAACAAGCTCAGATATGATTTTGTGTGTGTGTGTGTGTGTGTGTGTGTGTGTGTGGTAGGTCTGTATTCCCTGCTGGCACTCAGTGCTCAGAGCAGGTTCAGTGTCGGGGTCTTTGCCTGCAAATAAAACTCCTCCCCTGGGTGCCAACATGCTCATCTTTGGGTAGAACTGTCAGAGCAAGAATCTTTAAATTTCGAGACGAATACATGCAAGATGCGATGTTGATATGAACAGTTTCAAAGTATCAAAGAGTAACTGAGAATTACAAATCAGGCAAAATATATGAGAGGTTTTTTGATATTTGTTTTGCTTGGGATTTTTTTAAAGGACTATACCGGGAAACTTTTGGCCTCTGAGCCTCCTGATGTCACATCTTTCGATAAAAGTCTCATTGATAAAACAGCATTAAAAATAAGTGCTATGAGTATAGACAAATGTAACTCACTTGTTAGTCAAGTAGAATCATCCCTACTGTTTAGATTTATTTTCACTTCATAACCAGTAATGTATAAATCAGAATTTAATATCTCGGATGTCATTTTGTGTGTAATTCTGTGCACATTCTGTAAAAGAGTTTGTTCATAGAGAATGAAGCAAATATGCAAAACTGCAATTAGATTCCTTATGAATCAGATTGTCATGTAATATGTATGACATATGACTACTGACCTTTCCCAATGTTTACTGAAGACTTTCTCTATCAGATTTCTGGTGTTACATTTTTCCTACTGGTTTCCATGAGCGCACTAGTGCAAGTTGATGATGTCGCCGATGACATCACGCCCGCGCCAAGTTTGAAGATGACCGCATGAAGAGTCGTCGAGACTCATATTTAGGTTCAATGTAAAAAAATGAGAAAATGCTATCTTGCTCTGACTATTCCACATGATTTTCTTACTTGTATTATCATTGCATGTTTACACAGTTTAAATGCAAACGGATCGGTCCAAATGATTTTTTAAAAACAAAATACAACGACAGTATATAGAATGGCTGTACGGAAGATGGATATTCAAAAAAAACTGACTGTGGCTTGCAAAACAGTGAGTTACCTTATTCGTTACTGGACCATGTGGAACCAAAAAAAACTAATACATTCACTTAAACCGAATAAGGAGAGAACACACATGGCAAGTCCATCAAGAGACATATCGACACACAGACCTGAGACCTGTGGCAAGAGAGCTGGACCCTTCCCGACCCGATCACACTGAGTATGTAATATAATGAATATAATGTAAACTATTTATAATATGGGGTAAAACATGAAAAATAACAGCTGCAGTCAGGTAATATTGAGACCAAATACTGGGACCAAATGGAGAGTAACATTTCCCAATGCGCACCTGACAACTGAGAGCAGACACTTCTCATTTGGTTCCTCTCCCCGAGATAAAAATGGAAGGAGCCAGTTAATATTTTGCCATATGCGTTGTTTGTTTTGTATCTATAAATACAGTAATTGCCTCGGGTACAGTGCTAATGCAACAGATAGCTCTGTGTCGCACAACATTTGAATGGACCATCTGACTAATTGCAGCCGCGTGCGAACAAATCAGGCTCCACAGAACCTGTGAAGACCCTGAACCCGGCCTTCCGGTCAGGAAGAGGAGGCAGCCTCATTGTTGCTGCCAGAAATAATCATTTTTCACAATCTCCCGCATCTAAACAGAGCGAACCAAGTCAGGGAACAAAAGCAGGGGGCCCGCCAAGCGCTGCCTCCCACGCCCCCAGAAAACACACGCACAAACCCATACGCAGAGGCCGATGAGAGTCTCCTCAAGGAAAGCGGCTAGTATCTAAAAACAGTCTTTGCAGCTGGTGGCCGCAGCGAGAGGCGTGCCACGAGCGCTCGCACCCGCAGTCACAGTTTACTCCCGCTAAATGTATGGAATCAGGCTCTTGCTAAAAACTACAATTACAGGTGATATACAGATTGAAATCATAGGGGACGCTTTTTTTTGTTGAGGAAAATTGTCCTAATGAGCGGTTTGGCGATTCATGGGGTGGAAGGGAGGGAAGGACTGGTGTTGGTGCTGGAGGAGACTGTGTCTTTTCTCTTCAAGTGTGTGTGCTGGGGAGGTGTTGGAGGGACGTAAACAGCTGCACCTGCTGCTGCGGCGCGCACTGCCACAGTTAATGATATCGGATGATATCATTAGGCAAAGTGCTCATAAACAGATGTTGGAGGCGCTGCCTAAACAGTGTCAGCTGAGCCGGTTTGCATTTCTGCGAACGTATTATTTATATAGGACATTTAAGTTTGTTATGTTAATAACCCCTCTGTGAGCATACAGGATGTGGCACTGGAAGAATACAGAGATGGAGCCAGTGTGTGTGTGTGTGTGTGTGTGTGTGTGTGTCAGGGGGTGGCGGTTAAACTGCACCTCAGAGGCTCGGTGAAACCTCTGAGGCTGATCAGAGGTGTGAAGAGCTGACAGGAGATCAGTTTAGATGAGATCCAGACAAGACCAACATGGCTGAGACTAATCCAAGATCCACTTGCATTCTGGTGTAGACCATAACATTATTCGCTGGTCTTCATTTTGAATCATGCAGACATCAACATATTTAGAAAAACACAGATTGGACCTGAAAACATTTTTTGACAAAGTTTGGACAGATGTAACTGCATGGGTTCAAATTCTCATCCCCCAACTAACCTGGGCTGTTCGTTTCACAGATTCTTTTAGATAATTACAAGTGCTTTGTAAAGTTTTTTGTCCAAAAGGTAACAAAAGCAGACCAGGTACGTTTTGTGAAGAGTGAAGTCATCTTCTTACCGAAACTGCGGCCGAGTGTTGGGACCCCGGGAACACAGTCACGTTGACAGGCAGGTTGGATTGACAGGTAGAACTGAATGTGCAGCCTTTTCACCGACAGGTGAGTCCGATCATCTGTAATAACAGCACAAGAGCACAGGTGTAATCATACAGCTCCTTGAAGACATGTGTACTGTTAGCACACGTGGTCCCAGTGTGAGAGCAGCAAGTCAAAGATATGAACATGTAAACATAGAGCTGAACCATTACAGGGAATTAAATCTATTCCCCCCCAACTTTGTCTGTGTTCGTGGCTTTCTCTGACAGATTGAAGCCCCCAATGCATACACACATCACTCTGGGGGATTTAACCTGTAACTCTGTTATTTGCTGTATGGAATTCAGTCTCATCTCTGGCTATTAGTGACTTGCTTAATGCTTTAAACTGCTGTATTCCATACTATTAGTGCATTGAATTATTTACATAGCCCTGAGACAAGCAGTTGAAGTGAACAGTGTCCGCATGTAATTTCAAATCTCATTCAAACCTATTCTTCTTCTTCTGATTTTGACGTGCAAATGGAAACCAAATGCATTGATGCGCTCTACCCCCACCTACTGCTGCGGAGCATGAACCACAGCATAAATCCTACCCATTAATGTATCCTGGCTCGATCAAAGAACAATTCCCTGTACAATATATGTAGCCAACCACCTGATGCCGGTTCATTATCTGACCACCATCGTTTACATTTCATTCCTCATAAATACTTATTGTAGTTGTTCTGACTAAAACATGACCAAAATAAGACTATTTTCATGACGTTTCAACAGGTTGAAGTGTTGAAAACATAATCTTATCTTGTTGCGTGAAATTACAATAAAAATGTGTATTTCTTTTTGTACTGACTGTTCATGATTTAAAACCAGACAATAAGCATTAAAAGATGTGGCTGTGTGGAAGGGAAAGGATAAAATCCTGTATTTTGACAGTAAAGGGGTCAAATATATTTCTTTTTATTTTACATATTTATATTAAAATAATATTACAAATCTGCTCTCTCTATTATTATTTCTTCTCTTGAAGCTCCAGGATGGATGTACAATTATATGACAAAACTCTACAGAAAAAAAGCTAATAGATTTAAAATAATAATTATAATGTATTCTAACAAATTCGGTAGCAGGGAAAAATCCAAACAGGCACAGCCCACATTGGCGGAGGAGAGCATCAAGCCTCACTTTTAAACAGCACTCATACACGTGTCAACCGATTTATGTAAAAGGTTAACGTCCTTGTGTTATTCTGCTCAGGCGCTGCCATTTTACTACCCCCCCCGCCTCCTCCCTACTTCCCTAGCTGAAATAAAAAAGGGGGGAACAGGCGCCCCTTTCCCTGCAACCATTATGCTCATTTGTCCTGTCAAGAGAATGACAGGACGGTTGACTCTTCCCCAGATACGACCATTAGGTAACGCTCTGTCATCTGACAGCAAGGCATTCTGCCGCTCCCTAAAACCCCCCTAATTATTTCCTCCGCCAGAGACAGGCGGGCGGCGGGTAGGTAATTTTTAACCTTTCACGTGCACCTGGGGAACCCTCCTCCGGGGAGCCAAGGTGCCTGTGTGGCATTCAGTCATCAAAACATGACCTTTTATGGCCGTTCGGAGAGCAGTTGGCACCGGGTGCCATGCGCCGGCTAATGCTAATGTTGATGACTAATTTATGCATCAGCCGACTGTATCTGCAGCAAGTTTAGGGCCGCAACAATGTGTGATGGAGCAGTGAGATGGGCGAGGAAGGGAAGAGGGAGGAAGGGGTGGTTTGGTTGGTTGGATGGGAGGGGGGGGCTGTTCACCGCAGAGCAAGCAAAGGTGAAAGGCATTTTGGGGGAAGGCGTGGGGTTTTTGAGACACCCGGTAGCTTGGCACAACGGGGAATTGAGGGGGCTAATTATGTTGCAGGGAATACACTCGGCGTGACCAGTGAGCTTTTTTAGAATTTGTCGAGTGCAATCTGACTAACGTGGCTGACCTTTACTTTTTTTTTTTTTTGCCCAAATTGCGGGAGACCAGAGAGCATGCAAGATGTGTGCATATTCTATGACCTAATTGCCTTTTTTCTTGTTAGGCTGCCCAGTACATATCCCCCCCCCCCCCCCACCCCCCCACAAAAACATATAAAGTGGGATGTCAAAAACCGCCTCATCATGTGCATTTTAAAGCTTACTGTAGATACAACAGTATATTATAGCGTGTTTACAGTCACAGACGTTACTACTCCCTGTGGCTGGAGCTGCTTTTTTTCTCCCCGGGTCCCGTGACTCGCACAAGTTTGGCCGCAAGACCTTTCGTCAAACGCAAGCTGTGAATATTCTATGGAAGACCTGTAGGAATCCTGCAGCGATCACACTATTTAACCATCGGGTTCCTTGAGTGGATGAGGACAATGAGTGCCACAGACTCTCGGACAAACGGCTCACAAGGTATCACTGCCTCCAAGCCATCTTGGTTGGACATGGACGACACAAATAGAGGTAATCAGATTTGAATAGAAGAGAAATATAGTGGGTCTAAAAGGGCGTATTCTATTTCCTTTTCTTGTAAACGCAACGTTGGCTCAAGCTCTTGGCAAGCGGTTGTCACCACCACCTGCTCCCAGCAAGACACCAGGCAGCAGAGAAAACGTACATATAGCACCTTTAATGTGACGAAACCAGACACCGTTTCAACCGTCGCCAGAGGCCAAGCATTTTTCTGGCATTATCTTAACATAGGATATCCTGCCACGCTTCTCATAACAGAAGCAACTTTGCACCCAAGCTTCACAGTGGAGCTCAGAGGCAAATTTAGAAACCTCAACTCGTAAACCCTTAGAGCAGAGCCCCTGATGAGATGGGTCAGCTCAGGTAAATGGATGCCTATAGAAATAGACTTGGCTGTCAGCACAAATTCCGTCAGGTAACATCGCTTACAGAAACATCATGATCATGTAAACAAGCAGATACAGCTTCAGGTATACAGCTTCACAAAGAGGAGACTTTGTTCTAATGAAACCAGCTCTGCTTCTCTCTTTCTCATCCAAATTTCAAATGAACTTGTCAGGTTCTCTCAGTAGATGTTTCCTTTTACCAATTGAGTTTGAGTGATATAATATTGTAGTATTGTAATATACCCTTTACAGTAGGTTTTTTCTACTAATGATGATTTAAATGTGTTATTCAAACCATGCAAATCAAATATTTGGGGGGAAATTATATTTTCTGACATAATTTTGACAAATCTTTTGGATTGAAACAAACTTCACGGTATGAAAAGGTAAACAGATCATTCTGTTCAACATGTTTGTCCACAGCAAAGAATATGGATGGAGGAGGAGGAGCGGACGCCTCCTGCGCTGTCAGCCTGTCTAAGAGCAATGGGGAAGGGGATGACAGAGACCTTTATGTGGGAGCATAAAATGAAAAAAAGATGCTCGGCCTCGGGCTTTACATGTAGCTGACAAAAACGCTGAATGTTTATAATCTTCCCTCGAATCCACAAAGTCCATAAATTGTTATTATCATGAAGTGTTTCAGCGGGTAGACAAATTGAGGTGTCGGGGTGAAGATGAGATGAATTTCATACACAGTGGAGAAAACGAGGAGGGCTGAGGAATCCAGCTAATCGGATCAAAAGTAAGTGATGGTGCTATTCTGCTTGAAAAACATAATTTGTATTAGTCGGGCCATGTAGAGTATGCATTTGCAAATATGTCAGGCCTCGTCTGCTCTCTGCGTTTGTGTATTCATTGTCAGCCAAAGAAAGAGACCAAGATGCTGATGAAGTCTTTGTTTAGACAAATCAGGGAATTACTTATTCCCCTTGGAAAGTGCCCCCCCCCTTGCAGTTGTATTTCTCAAGTTCTGGAGAAAGGTCATCACAAAGTGTTTCCCTTGGAGCAACACAGTGCAATAAAACACAAGTAAACACAAAGCAAGACGGATTCAAGCCTCCATACATTCACGCAGCCATTAGTGATTTATACTGTGCTCCTAATCCCTTGCTCAGGCCGCCCTGCTGCCATTAAGCTTCAAAATTACATGTTCTATCACGGCTAGCCGCTCTCACCTGAGTATTGGATTACTGAAATAAAATATGAATAATTAATACTGAGAAATAGGTTCCTGGCAACAGGAATGGCTGCAATTTAATAATGAGCATTATGTTTCTGGTGTTTCTTTTCCCCTCCTTAGCTTTTTCTCCTCCTCCTCCGGTGTTGTTTGATCTTCTCGGGTATCTCTACCAGGGGAGTCAGAGCATCCTATCCCTCTTCTTCGTTGGTTCCTCCTCTGCTCGGTTGACTCCCCTGGCCGTCGGGGTGAGAGACCTGCCTTCCAACTGTGCTCTGTATTCTACCTCCTCCTCCTCCTCCTCTTCTTCTTCTTTTTTTTTTGTTAATAAGCTGCCGTTAAATAAATTAGAAAATACCCACCCAGGGGTGATCAGACGGCCACAAGCCCTTGTCATCTGTCTTCCGGCGCTGCCAGGCAAAAGAGAGCAAGTGAGAGGAAAGGAGAAGAAGAGAGGAGGACAGCCAGGATTTCTTCTTCTTCATCTCCTTTTCCTTTCCTGGCTTGGTATTCAGTCAGAGGTGAGAGGGAGAAAGAAAGAAGAAGAGCAGGCTCGCGATTTTCCCTACCAGACGACCGAAGGCGATTTTGTAAAAAAGCAAATTCCATACATTCATATTTATTTCATGTGGCGAGAGAATACATAAGAAGGAGAGGAAGGAAGGGAAGTAGACAGACAGATAGAGGGGAGGGAAGAAAAAAAACTTTGCTACATATGGAGTGCTTCTTACAACTAATCAGCAGACTGTTGGTGATTGGGGCCGCGGGCGCCAGGTTGGCTCGAGCCAGAGTTAGCACAGTGCCCAGGTCTTTGCTGCAGGCTGCACAGGTTGGCCTCAACTCTGCTGGGGAGCAGATGGCGAGCCAAAGCTTGTAGTCACACTTACCTTCCCCACTAAATCCCTAATCCCTCCGTGGACGCTCCTCCAAGGCAGGTTTTTGGAGGCAGAAATAGGGGTTACAATCTGGACCGGCGCGGCGCCTGCCAAAACATTCACAACACAGAAATGCAAATTAACTTATTTGTGTTGTCCGCCGGCCAAGGCGCCGCTTCTTTTGCGAGTAATTATGATACCTTGAAAAATATTTGTAAAAGATCAATAATTTCAAATGGACGGATAACAATGCAGACAAAGGGAGAGTGGAAGAATAAGCGAGGTGTGGACGCGGTGTATCGTCTGTTTTATTTCTTTCATTTTAACACCCACCCCTCCTCTCCATCTGCACACACACACACCAATCAGCCCTATCACTCCCCGGTTCACCCTCAGACATGAAAAACTAGTCCCTCAGGTGTTTGGCGGCGACAACCTTCTGAGACGTTTGATTACTTCTCATAACTCGGCCGTTACAGCCACGGAAACCAGAGTTGAAACTGGATGTTGAGCACAAAAGGCGTTTGTGCTGAATGTCCCTTTGGAGTCAGCAGCTTTAGGCCATACAGAAGACAGAAAAAGAAGGATCAAAAACACAAGCTCCCCCTAAATCAGTTTCTGTAAGAGGAGGCGTAGGAGCCTTGGTGACACCTTTCAGCTGTGCTTGTTGGCTGCTGCTTAAGTTACGCACTAACACACACACACACACACACTGTTATTAGCCTGGTGTCAGCAGCGGTAAATGGGCTGCAAATGTTAATGCACTGTTTCAGATACAGTGGCAGAAAAAAGAGGCAGAGATGGAGCCATTCAGAGGCAGAATGACTCAATACAGAGAGAGGAACACATTCATTAGCGAGGACCACACGACGGATGATAATTCAGAGGTAATGCATTATAAACAGATCCGCTTAAACACAACGGGTGTGTTTAAACCTTAAAAAACAGAGGTGTCGGTTTGACTTGTTTTCACTCCATGTCGTCTCACAGTTTATTACCTGAAGATTCAGTCTTTAAAATCTTAAGAGTCAGCTGAGTTTTTTTTGGAGCGGAAGAAAGTTTTGGTCTGACAAAGTTACTTTTATTCAAATTACAAAAGGAGCATTAAAGGGCATTCTTTTTCTCCTTTCAATTTATTATACTGTACTACAAAGAGCATCCATCCTTATACATTTCATGTCCACATAAATCTACTCATTTTGCTACAGGATAAAAGTCAGTCAGGGGCATTTTACATATTTACTTTAAATGGTCAATTGTATCTTGAAAATACAATAGATCAATTCTACAGTCGAAACCATCCCAAAACAATAAATCACAGACTAGATTGCTATCAAGCGAGAAATAATTCTCTAATATGAATCAGTGTAATATCCAAATCATTAATTACTGTTGTTCACTACGTGAATATGTGTATTTTCATGGCATAGGAAGCTCACTCTGTATTTTATTTTCTATTTATTTTATGTACTGTATATTTAAGCATAATTAAGCTACTCCTAGTCATGACATTTATTGACTGATATTTAACTGTGCTGTCACTGGCCGCTCCAGCAGCAATCACTGTCGTACTGTAAGTCTATGAGGGTCTGAAAGACCTCTGGGACCAGCCAAGCGGATCAAACAGCCTCCCCGGTCTCCGACCAGATGTCCTCACTGGGACGGGTTCAGATGGTCCCAGCGAGCAGTGAGGGAAAGGTCAGAGTCACACAGTGGGTTAAACTGGCCCCTTCGCGAAACTGGCCCGAGCTGCCGGTTTGTGCGGCACAGGCCCGCTCGTCGGCAGGGATTATTTCAATTAAGGCTCACGCTGGCTGAACGCGGGATTACAACAGGGTTTAGAGATGCAGGACACATCTGAACACAGCACATGGCCAGCCAGGCCGCCTCCGGGGATTATATGGCTGCACGTGACAGACATGGAGTCATAATTAGTACTGATATAGGTATGAAAAATTGCATTAACAAACCTTTTTGTTTTGCTGAGTAATAGATTTTGTACAGATATTTAAATACTTTGTTAACCCTAATTTGGTTATAGTGCTTGTTGGCATCGCAAACATTTGTCCTGGATCACTGTAATTTGCACAGGAAACAGTATTAGGGAGTGAATCTTTAAAAATGACAACTCATATTTTTACTTTTGTCGTCATTAACATGCTGGTCTTTATTTACTGTAGGCTTCAAACATAGGATCTCAAATATAAGAATCCTATTAATTAGAACTAACTTTTTAGATTTCTCGGACTGTTTTAACCGATGAGAAACTGAGCAAGGCAGTGAGATGCTGGCCCCCTGGCCCCTGACCTCTGAGTTCCTTTTGCAAGACACTAAAGTGAAAAATTCTCCCACAAAAATCATAAAATCTCATATAACTCTTGACATAGCTTTAGATTATCAATAACTATGAATTACACAGTACAATCTATAAAATGATAGAGAAGGAATCCTCCCGGAGAGATGATTACCTCCCCATCTCTGCCTCTGTGCTACTCGTACAGCGGACGTGTTGCCTTATTGGCACAGATGAAAGAGGAAGGTAAACGCTTGTATCACATACTGAAAGAAGAACGTGTTTCTGATGAAAGGTAAAAGCAGCAAATGAGGGACGATAAGCATCTTCCCCCTGTGCTGTATGCACGACATGGTAAGGAACGCGAATAGCATTAGCCCCCCTTAGCATTCAGGGCGGCGACTCCATCTGGCATTTCACCTGTGGACCGTTCCAGGCTGATTGAGATGCGACAGAGGAGCCGGCGGGAAACTCACCTAATTGGCCCCGGAGTCGGCCCTAATTCCTGATTCTCAGGGAGGTCCACATTTCAAAGCACCGGCCGGATCAATTAATGGACCGGTAATGTGCCTCATTTTCATACAGAGCGGGCGTCTTAGGTCGGGAAAATCGGATATTGGCCACCTTCGACTCGGCATGGCCAGCATTAGTCGGCGTTATGTGGAAGGGGAATTCGATGCGATGCTCAACTGTTCGCATTTGACCTTTTGACCCAACACACCTATGATCACGTTAAATCATCCCATTAGAATAATTAGACTGTGTTTTGTGAGTAATGATGTAAATGACTTCCTTGACCTTGGATTTTTAAGTTGGTTATTTATTGGTTATATGTCAGCAAGCTGTTGTAACAATGTTCCTGCTTAGTGCAGCCAGACATGGTTGACAGCTGATATGTGATAAAATCAAAAAGGATAACAGAGTCTGCACTCGGGGCTCAGGCTGTGACAGCCACAAGCACACAGCACTTTGAGGTAGAGCAAGGTACAACCCTGCTGTTTTCTCAACGGCAGACAGTTTGAAATATGAATGAGCAGCCAGTCTATACATCATGTTCGCTGACATGTTGTATTAAAATTTATGAATGACTTCATCAAAAAGCACTTTCTGCCAGACAGATTTGCCCCGACATCACACTTACAAGGCTGGTTGGAGCCTCAGATAAATGTGTGTGTGTGTGTGTGTGTGTTGTGTGTCGATGGCTAAGTGTGAAATTATCTGTACTGCGAGCTAGTGCAGTGTGCAATCTGTGTGTGTGTGTGTGTGTTTGCCATGCTTGAATTTTGCATCCAACTTAAACCAAAATAAAATTATTTCTTTGGTGTATGTAATTGAAAATGTAAGATTACGCAAAAAAACCCCCAAAAAACAGGATGAGACAAATTCATGTAAATTGAATAAAACTGTGTGTAGCAGGTATACTGAAGGATGCACTATGCTAAAAATAATGAAGGTATAAAATCTCTATTGTTTTCTGTTATACTTTCACATAATCAAATTGGTTCTCAGATGTTTCAGTCAGAAAACCTACTTCAGGTGACAGATAAAAAAAATGTATATGTTCTTTTAAATTTGACTCTAACAAACATAGTTGAAAATATATGTATTTTTCTCTTTCACTCTTATAGCACAAGTTACATTAAAAACCTACAATCATAAAATCATATTTATAGATCTATAAATAAGACTATAAATAAATGCAAACAAGACTCAACAACGGGCTAATGATCCAAACTAATAGTAAGAGTGTGCATGTTTGACTGCGAGTGCGTGTGCCACCATCAGCCCCTCTTCATTCTTCGGGTTATGAAATAATACCTGTCATCTGACGACTGCTGAACCCTGAAAAAGGGGGCAGGTTTTCCAGGTCAGCCTGCCATCTGTCAGCGCAGCCCTCTCCTGTTCCCTCACATTAGCACCCGATTGGCTGGAACCGGCCCCGGGTGGGCGGGGCCACCAGCGGGCCCCCCCGCCGGGACCCAGCGGAGGCAGTCGCATGCTGTCACACTGACAGTCGCCGACGAGGAAGGAGACAACACGGACATGTGCCCACGCTGCGTTACGCCCACAAGAGTGTGGACGTACAGTACACACATTAGCGTTGATACACAAATACACACGAGTGAATGAAATTCAATCTGCATGTAGAAAACAGCCAAATCGCAAGAGAAAAAAACAAAATAGTTCAAGTTTCTGACAAAAACGTAAGATGTTTTAGTCATTAATATTGAAATATACTTCGCATATGATCAGCACATATGTACAAGTTGATGCACAACATTCACGTCGACATACACACAGACACACTATCTCTCCCTCCCAGACGACTACATGAATCTAATAAATGAAACTGTCTTTCCATTTTTTTATCATAAAAGAGTAACTAAATTAATCAACTCCTTTAAATACTAAATCAGAAACAGCAGTGACCATGGGGCAGTTAATCAATGGACACAGGTTGGAAATAAATACCCTGTCTCCTAGATATTATGTTTACATACATGCGTCTGGTTTGCAACATTAAATACGTTTTGTTTTTTTTGAAAGAAATGTAACACCGCCCACATTCCGCTTTCTGTTTGCACCATGATGAAATGTTGTTAATTAATGTATCTGGCAAGTCACAGAATGCTAATAGCGAAACACCCATCTGCAATCAAGTATCCACCCATTGCAACTACAGCGTTACTAATTATTTTCTTTTTTATGCTTTGGCTGCACTTTGTTAAGGTTAGGGAAAAAGTCTCAAGTGCATTAAACATGTCATATTTAATAACTTTTAACTGAAACTGAGGTCTTCGCCTTACTTTAACCGAAGTGCTTTAGTTGCCAAAACCCTAACCACACGTGGGACAGGATCCAGTGTCAAGATCCTGCACCTCGTGCAGCCACCATCCAAAAAAACATTGCCTGTGTATAATCCAACAAGCGATTATGTTTGTTAGGACAATGAGAAATCAACTGAGCACTAAATAATTCCAATTCCTAGAAGCCAGGTTCAGAATTAGTTAGCTGTGTCACTCGATTGACGATTCAATCAGTCAACTATCGGTGCACATGTTGCAGCAAGGTACAATTGTACATTTTATTAATCGCACACACGACGTCGGGTTTTCAGACATATAGAAAGTTGTATGTTGGGTGTGTGTTTAAGGCAGGAAGTGAAAGTTTACCGATGTGTATTACTTCGATACATCTAAGAGACAAAGTCAAACATCCATACTTATTTCCTCCACTGAGGACAAAGCAAACAGTTGTTGAGCTCGGATCAACAATTCTGGAGGTTGAAATAAATGAACGGTGCTGATTATTATTTTATAATATGTAAGAAATGAAAAAAATCCATCTCCAGCTTTTCCTATTCCCTCTCTCCATCCCTCCTTCCCTCCCTCCTTTCCTCCCTCGCTAGTTCAGCTGTCTTGTCAATGGGACGGGGGCAAGTCGCCAAGCGTGTACAGCCAAGCCTCCCCCCTCCGCCTCCTCGTCCTCCTCCCTCAACCTCCCAGCCCTCCACTCCCCCCCTTACTCTCCCATCCAGACAGCCTCCTGTTCAGCTGTGCCGCTCGCCGCAGGTTCCAGCCAGGTCAGATGTTCAACACGAGCGACAACATGTTCCCCTCCTCACCGCTGTTTACCACGCCTGGCTGTCACGCCGTCGGGCCCACCGATATGGAAACGTCCAACACTTTCTTTTTTTTTTGTTTCGGGAACAAAGTCGCTGATGGTGAATTCAGAGTCGCTTCACTGCAGAGTTTTTTGGCTTTTGGCAGGTTGGAGGAGGCTCGGAAATGGCATTTACGGCACAATACCTCTGTACTAAAACCCAAACTAATGAAGTCCCGCTAATTAAACATTCATTCATTGCAGGTTTTATAGACTTCCAGCGTAGCTGCAGTCTGGGAGGATCGTACATGATAACACAGGGTGGGCGTGCGACCGTAAAAATAGTAGTTACATGTTGCGCCATCAGTGTTTCTAATCATTTTTCAAATCTTTTTAAAGAATAGATCAGCTTTTTCCAAAGACAATATTTTTGTTTGTATTCACAGTCAGAAATTATGATATTTATTATAAGATGATGTTTGTTTTAGTGAGTGTGTGATTAGCAGGCTCTTTTTAAAACAACATTAATCTTTTAACTTTTAACAGCTGGGATCCTTTCCCCAATCACGACTCTGCAAGACTATAATAGTCTTCTCTTTTTCTGTAACTTGTTGAAATTTGTATACTGTATGCTTACAATTATAGGAATAATGGTCATACGCCCCAACACCATGCTTCTTACAGAGTAAAGAAGCATGGTACCGCCTGCCAAGTTACATTGCCAGGCGGTATGGTTTCATACTTGAAAATGTAAACATCATATTCATATGAGGAGATATCACTTCTTATGTGACTTCATTTGTGTTGTACAAGGCTGTTAAAGTAGACAATGTTTATGAAATTCACCAGGAAAACGCCCAGCCAAGGCAAAAATGTCAAACATGCAGGAAGTCATTTTTTTCCCTCAAGCAATGACACACTCATACTGAATATTCTGTCTCTCCCTCTCCTCCCTTTCTCTTTCTCACACACACACACAAACTGCAGCGGTGGGCCTGTGTGCTCCGAGTCAAAGGTGCAGGCCTGCATGCTCGTCGCCCAGGTGCAGAGCAGATAGGGTTGCAGCGCGTAAACGGCTAATTCCGGCGCGGCTGTGGGAACGCCAGCTGCCCCCGTATTTCTCAAAAATCTGAAATTGTTTTGGATTCGCGCGCCAACAGAAGGACTCGACATGCAAGAGTGAAAGCAGCTCGTTTCCTGTGTCTTCCCACGTCAATAAAATAAGTGCTCGGTACCGTGGCGAAAACCCCCCGCCGTCTTACCCCTCTCCCCTCCCCGTGTTTGACAGATGATACAGAATGTATTTGAGCTTTATCAAAGCAGGAGGACTCTGAGCAGGAAATTTGCATATGTTTGACCATTAAAGCCTTGCACAATATTGACTGTACTTTTCCGGGGAGGTCAAATAGTTTCACAGTATTTCTGCTAAATGTTGTACAACCTTTAAACCTTGTGCACCCTTTGTTCTGCTGCATGTGGCGTTCATATGCAAATTCTTTGAAAAGTTGGGAGAACATTGTCTCATTAGGCATGGAACAAAACATTAGATTAAAAAAAAAAACTGAAATCATACTTTTTCTATTCTTCAACATTTTGTATTTACATGTAATATAATGATATACAAACATACAGAAATAATTTTGTTCTGTATTTTACGAAATCAATTTTTATTGCTACAATACTATCTACATACTATGCACTAGTTTTCGTCTCGTGCTTTTTTTTAATAAAATTTTTCTACTTCCTGTCCTGTTTTACATAAATACTTAAAATATTTTTTTTGAAACAAAATATCAAAATACTGTATGTGTTATGGGTGCATACAGTATTTGAGTCTTGTGTTGTTGCTGTTTGAATCGCTGCAGATCACGTGGGAACTTGTTGAAACGCAGCTACAGTGAGTGTGCAGCACAACAGATGCGTCAACGTTCAACACTGTCATTGACACTGTGTTGCAGCAGAGACAGACCGACTGTTGATGTCGCTGACGCGGCAGCTTGTGAATATTTCGGCGGGCAGATGTTGTTCGTCAGATATCGGTCGACCTGCGAGATGAGATGAAACAGTTTGGACGCCGCTTGACCTGCAAAGGGAAAAAGGCTGCGAGGAGGGCCGCTGGTCCCGGCGGCCCCTCGGGAAAATTTGTTTTGTAGACGGATGGATGTGGACTGAGATCAGCAGAATGGCATCTGCTTTACACACCCACACACACACACACACGCACGCACACACACGCACGCGCAGACACACACACTGCTGAGATATAAGCATTCAGAACAGAGTTGCAACTGAGGAGCTATTCTGTGATTTCTTCTTTTTTAAGTAGCCAGGAAGCAAAATCACTTAACTTCAAACTATACATTCCTCTCAACTTATTGAACTACTCTTCAGTAGTTCCCTTGTTTTGATTTGAAAATGTCCTGGTTACTGTACTTCACTGAAACATGCAGATAGAGATGGTTTGTTTGTTTTTTCGTTGTTCACACAACAGGACTTTATAATAATGGATCGCCCATAGGGTTTGGGAATGAAATCACTTTTACCGAGGCTTTAATGTAAAAGGTTAGGGGATTCTGGGTCCACTTCAACACTGATCTCACCCTCACATTTCCCCTTAAAAGTTTAAAAAGATCATTAAACACATGTAGAAATGATTAAGGGAACTTTCTAAGGATCACAGATGAATTCAGTCAGGAGTTCCAGGGACTTTAACACCTTGCTCTCATGTAAAGAAAAAAAAAAAGAGCTTCAGGTGATAACTGTCCTTCCATCCTGAAAATATAAATTATATATATATATATATATATATATATATATATATATATATATATATATAAAAATCATTTGCTCTCCGTTTTCTTTTTCACCAATTAGAGATGTCTGTGGTGGCAAGGCACCACATTGCACTCTTGGACCTCCGTCAACGGGGGGATGAGGCAATTCTCTGCTCGTGTGAAATGGTGCTGGCAGTCTCCGCCGCTCGCATTCATTCCCCACATAAACTCCTCTTTTTTTTGCAGTTTCCTCCCCCGGCGATGCACACAGCACAATAGTCTCACTGAGCGGTGACGATTAACACATAAAAGCGACACGGGGAATCTCACTGCTAGATACTAGCGCACATGAGAGGGCAAAGCATTCATACCATGCCAAGAACTTCAGTGGGAGCCCCTTCTATCTGATTGGTGATCTTTTGTTTTGGCGTTGCCCTCAATTCGGGGGAACGTGCCCAATCAGATTACGAAGAGGGAGGCAGAGAGAGACGACAATCGCTGTTTTCTATTTACTCCGTCTATCTCCAAACGGCTTCACTTAAGGCGGCCACAGATAAGTCAAGTCTGCATCGCGGTTCTTCAGCTTTTCACCCCCCCCTCCCCTTCCCATCTTCCCTTGCGTAGATTTGGTTTGCACAGTAGTGTTCAGACGCTAAAGCCGGATTAAATCAAAACTTGAGCCCAATCAGATATTCTTGTGAGCTCGGGGTTTTTAATCCGAAACTTCAACCACTGACACGAGTGACAGGTAATCTCAGGAAACTATTTAAGATACAAAATGAAGACAAATGAGAGATCGTTGTTTGAATTAAGCCTTGTCAAAAAAAATAAGGACCTAAGGTTAAAGAGAAGTAAAATACAAGGCCAGAGCCCACTCAATCTGTGCTTATTGATTATAATGTAAATTTAAAATCGTTAAAAACGGTTTTGTACAAGTTTCAGTTAAATTTCTTGTAAAAGAGACAGTTTTTTGGTGAGCAGTGTATGATAACAACAAATTAAGTCCTCTGAGGTGAATAAACTAACAACGCACCCCTGCAAGCCCCTGACAGTCTTTAAAACGACATTTAATGTGGCTTCACAATGACACCACATACTGTAACTACTACAACAGGAACCTGCCGGGACCAAAAAGGTCACAGTGAATGTGATCAGTAACTAAATTCACCCAGAGAAGAAAAAAAACAACTTAGCTGAATGATAACACGATGTGAAATAGATACAGATGGCTGCATCGCTAAATAGTCAGAAAATTGAGTGATTTATCTTCAGCACTGCAAAAAAATAAAAGTTATATTGCAACGAGGTGATAACATTCATTAATAACTACAACAGGAGTTACTGTAGAGCCCTGCATTACTGAAATGCTTTGTGTGTTCTATTTGACATTTCAATATGGTTGCATTAAATTCCGCTGTGAGGAATTTCGCTTTTTATATCTCAGACTAACTCTGATAACTTTGATTTCATGAAGATTTGTAGATAGAAAAAAAGCTTCTCTCATATTTGTACCATCTGTTGTTTCCTGCCGCACACTTTTCTTTTTAAAATTAAAGCCAATTTCCTGCTTTCAACTTGTGTTAAATCACCTTTTTGCACATGATCAACAGCTGTTAAAAAAAATAATATATATATATATACAAGAGCTGAAACAAAAGTAACGGAGGAATAGTTGTGTTGTTTTCTGAATCGGCAGCAGTTGTGGGACCTTTTCATCCTGGCTCAGCTTTAGCTCTGAAGTGAACTGGACTTTGTGTACAGTAAGCTGTACACTCTGTAGGACAGGAGAGGCATTTCTGTTTGTTTTAATGAATCAATTTTCATATTTTTTTCCGGTTTAGAATCCTTATTTTAAATCTTGACACACACTCGAGAACGGTTGCTGAGTGTGTAGAGGAATCACTGACCTGAAGTCAGCGTCACTTCATATGTGCATTATATTGCCTTTATATGGTTATTGTACTTAACATACATGAGGATCGGACAGATGTATATATATGCAAATGAGTGCATATTTTACAGATATGATGACATAATGTGATTATGTGTGTAGATAATTATTAGTGTCACAGGTTTATTAATGTTATATGATAATGATGCCATTAGTATCTGTCATTTATACATATGTTGTAAATAGATTGATAGTAGAGATTGAACCGATTGAATATCCGTCCTTCAGAAATATGGTACATTTGTCTGTATTTTTAATCTATATTTGACACGTTTTAACGGTTTGATGGGATTAGATGAAAAAGCAGATAGTAAGGCTTATGTTAGGATATATGCATATGTAGATTTCTGCATGTAGCGAATCAACTATAATGCATTGCACTGCAAAAATGAATAGATCATTTTACATAACAAAGCGATGGTGGTTTACTGTACATTGAGCAGTGAAGGTCTGAACTGCAACAATTTTTTTTTTAACTCAATGTTTGCAATAGAAGTGTGATTTGGAAATATCTGATGACATTTTTCTGAGTCGATCTGCAGAGTGTGTTTTAGATTAAACACACAGTGATGGATGTTTGGTCTTTATTGTCTCAGCACAGAGATTAGAAAGGGACAAAGTATCTCAGTATCTGCTGTATCAGATATTTTTATACTTTTTTACTGTAGTTATTGATCAGCTATTACTTAGTTAGTTTTTGTCACAGTTAGTTTCAGAAAAGAGGAGATCAGTGTGCCACTCATCTGATTTCTCATACTTTAAATTAAATGCCAGAAATAGGTAAGCATCAGTATCATCCATTTCTGTCACGCTGGCTGTGAGGCACTTTGATGGACAGCAGCAGTTCAGAGTATTTAGATTTAAATGTAACTAGTGAAAATAAGACATGAATATACTCACATTTCAGATGGATTCACTATTGTTTTAACCTGACATACTGTATATGTAAAAACAACAACACACAACACATTCAAATAATCCCTTCACTGGATTATTTGAATTATTTGAGTTTGTGGTAATTAACATTTTTTTAGTATTTAGTATTTATATTTTGACAGTCAAATGTACAATTAGTGAGGAAGATGATGATGAGAGAGATAGAATTATTTCTCTCTTTAGCGGCATTCTTTACTCTAATGCTTCCAAAGCATCAGGTAGCTGTAAAAATACAACTTTTTTCTCCAGATATGATATTGAATCAAAGACAAACTCAAACATTCAAGTAAGAAATCAACGCAAAGTATCAACTGAAAGTTATCATAATGAAAATATGTAGAATAAAGATAAATACATTATCATGTGAAATAAAGCCTGAGATAAAACCAGCTGCTGTTAATGCCTGTCTATTTCTAAATTGTATTTTTATGGCTGTTGATTTTTAATTGTGAGTCTTGGTTGGATTTTGGGAAATAGAATTATATGAACCTGTATTTGTGCTGGATTAAGGAGCAATATTACTCATATATGGCTGTACATACATATAATATTAAGGTACAATTTTGAAAAGGGTCTCTGCTATTAATTTGAATCTTTATGAGGAAACACAATTCATTGATATTTAACACTAGAACAGATTTCAGCATCTTTATTGGGAAAAACCCCACACAAAATATCCAAATAATTTGACCAAAATGAGCTCCTGATGTTTCCCAATATTAGCCTGTATTTTGTGTAAATGTTCTAACATTCCAAATATCTGCTGTTTAACCCAGATTCTTCTCCTCATTAAGGGAGAGGAGTCTTGATATTTCATTTAGGCCAATATAGGACACAAACTCTCCAGTGAAAGCAGACTGGTGAAATTATTTAAGAGCTGGGAGCAATTTAAAGCTGCAGAATAACAGTGACACGACTTCACACTGTGTGTAGAAAAAGAAAAAAAAACAATACTTAAAAATCAAATCAGAAAGTGAGAATTTTTCTTTCTATCTTTGTTTTTCTATGACGCCAGCGGGGGCTTCTTTGCATCCGATATTTAGTGATAAACCAACACCGGTCAGTTCGTGGGGTACAGCGCAGAGAGTGAGCAGCGTTCGGAGGCTGTGGCGGCACGGTGAGAGACAGTTTCTAAACTGTAGGGTGCAGCAGTCGTCTTTCAAACAGGACAAGCTGGGAGCAGCCGCAGAGCCGAGCCGAGCAGGGAGCTGGAGGTTGAGGAGGCAGAGCAGACTGAGGCCTGAACATACTGTAAGAACCACATAATGCTCCGAAATGAAGAGGAGGAGGAAGGGGAGGAGGGGGGAGCGAGGGGGGGGGGGGGGGGGTGATGTGTAATTACAGACTACATAGCAACACCCCGTCGTAATTTACATTACTTGATGTCATGGAAAAATATTTGATGAAGATTGTTTTTATCCGCAGTCAGTAACACGACAGAGGGAATCCAGGCGAGTGATGTAGGATGGGAATTTGTTCACGAGCGCGCACACGCGCACATATCTAACAGGCCACTTGACCACTTAAGTTGTAGTGATTATGCCATTTAACTGACACGAACCGTCAACCAATTCAGAGCGTCACTGACAGGCAGCCAATCACAGGACGAGATGGACGTGTGGCGTTTCACACACAGTCTGCTGAATGAAGCGATTAAAGGCTGTTTCAATGTAGCGCACTTCCTTCAGTCGTTGCTGTCGTGTTGCTGTTGCTTTTTTTTTACCCATCTCATGTCATTTTTGTCTTTTTCCTTTTACACTTCAACTTCCTTTTCAAATTTGCATTACTTGTACTTATATTTTCCCATATGTGTTATAACTGATGTGCAGCACCTTTATTTACGACTTGTTGTTTACTATCTTTGCATTTTTTTTTCTTCAGTTTTAAAGCCAAAACAGAACATGAACTCAGTAACTCAGTAGGATCTATATTTATATGAGGGTGGAGAGCCGTGTTGCACATCCAAACCACAACTGAAACTCTCAAAACCCTTTTAGGTTTAGAAGTACGAGTGCAACTGCAGCACCAATGTTGAATGCTTTTGTGTATAAAATGTAAGGAAAATAGAAAATTTAAATCCCCCTTTTGCCCAAGGTGACATCTTCAACTTTATGCCAGCTTAATATCAGATTCACAGTGATATGAAGGAGAGAAAATTCAGAATTCTTGCAGAAAAGTGAACATTTTTGTTGATTGATCCCTTTCAGCACTAGTGAGATGCTCTTCGAAGGCAGTTGAAGCCTTTGAAGCAACACACAATTTACACAATCATCTTTCTAAACATATTTTTTTATTTTGGTAGCTGCATTGTAAACCAAAGTGCTGTCCAATTTGACGAAAATGTACAATTTAAGATGACAGGACAGCAGGCCAATTCATAATGGTTAATTATTATGGAATTTAAGAGTTTACATAATTCAGGTTTGAGGAATGTGTTTAAAATAAATTTGACTGCATGTGGCATTGTTTTCTGGGATGAATAACCCATTCCACGGATGTGTCGGTATTACGCAGGATCACACATCTGCTCACAATTACAAGCAGGTAGTCACTAATCTGTCCTGGATCATTCTGAGAGCGGCTGATAAAGAGTTTCGAGGTGTTTGCCAAGGAGAAGGTGTTGGACGCTGTTTACCTCTCATCTTATCGGTGCCGCTGTTGACGGCGAGACCTGAAGCGGTCCCCATTAGCGAAGATGTAAAGGTTCAAGTGGGCCTTGGGGGTATTGATTTTGAGAGGTTCATGCCAAATTTTGGGACTGAAGTTGTTTGTTTTTGCAGTGTGACTGTAGCTTGATGTTTTGGAGAGGCATAATGTCCAGACCGACGGTTATGGCCCTTGAAAACATACATACTCTATCTGTGTTTTCTAACATGGGTTCAAATCCTCGCTGAACAATCAGCCCATCGCACCTTCCCTTTCCTGACGGCCTCATATGGAAGCCCTGAAGCGACAAGAGTCAAATAAAACCATGCTATGAAGCAGAAATTAATTTTACAAAAATGTTTGCATGGCATGAGCCAATTCTGAACCCAACTTTTACACCTTAATTTTAAAAACATAAAAACCCTAGTTAAGTTTAATGTGCAGTAAGACAATGATGCTGTTGCCTTTTTTTTTGGCTGCCTTGTGGGAGACGGTGCAACTTGGACTTTGGAAATTGGAAAACGGCTCATTATTATTATTATTATTGATATAATTATCATTATTGTATGATGGTATCAGACTCAAAGTGAAGATGTTGCAACTGCACGGTCACCAGGGTGCCCTTGTGTATTTATTTTTTTCAATTTTGTGTTTTGATCTGCAAAAATATGCTGATCACTGTATTCCCCAGTGAGATCCGCTTGCAGCTTGTCATATTACAGGACGATGGGGAAAAACGGCTGAAAAATGCAAATGAAGATGATAATCATATCCTATTTTCACCTTCATTTTCATGTTATTGCTTTTTTTTTTTTTAAACCAATTTTCACCTTTTTGATGATAAAAATAAACAATGGCTTGAAGAAGAATGATGATCCCTCCTCGTACGTCATGCGCACACATGGGAAATGAAATTTCAATTTGATTGAATGCTTTAAATTTAAAGTCTGTCCCGGGCTTCAATAGCCAAAGGCTGACGCTACATATGAGAACATCCCTTTCCCCAGCCTTCCTCTTACCTTTCCGTCCTCACACGGCAGAGTCATCACCTGAAAGAGACAAAAGAGTAGAGTTTCTTTAAGTACACAAGCTACAAATGACACGGACGCGGACGTCCACAGTGGCTGTCACGCGTAGAAGACACATTAGTAAATAACAGCGGGTTGATAACGGTGAAATGCACCATCAAATGTACTTCATAATGCTTTATGGCTGCCATTCGCTGACATTTATATATCACTTTTTAGTGATGGGCCAATGAAAAGCCGGCTTTGAAATAAAGTCGGCCATGATTCATGTCGCTGCTGTGTCAGTCTTACATTAATATTATGACCATATCCATCATGTCGGCCATCTATAATGAACAGATGCTGTAAAACACAGTTTGGCATGACAAGAGGGAGAGGTGGAGGGAGCGTTTTCGTCGAACGGCGGCGAGTCGCCGGGGCGGTGTGGAGCTCGGGGCGGCATGAATCTGCAGAGGACGTCGAGAATTTTCCTTTTGCTGAATGCGAGGTGACAAAGTGTTTTAAGAGATAGGGAAAGAAAAATAATAAACGCATAAAGAGAATTATAGGTACTGAGTGCTGAAACTTTGCAATACTCAAAGTCCCTTTTCAAAGGGTGTTCACCTGAATGGTGTGAGAAAAGCACATGTATAGAAAAACTTCAAAAATTAACTAACTTAAGACACAAACCCTTATTAATCATGTTTAATTTAGTGTCCTCTTGAGAAGCCTCCATTTAAATCATTCTATTTCAAGGTGAAGCAGGTTCTTACACTAATGTTGAAACCACGTTGAGCCCACAGTTATACGTAACCTCAACATTTTGTCTTATTTATAAATCAACTTTTTAGCTCACTTTTAATCTAAATGTCAACGTCTTTTGACCTCGCTTGCTTTGAAGAGAAAGGATTTTGCATTTGACTGTACAGCTTTTGTGTTCTTGCACAAGGAAAGCATACAGATAATGTCCTTGTTAGTCATTTCACAGTGCTTCTTAAATATAATCTATAGATATCTAAAAGACTTTAACCTGACTTAAATTTTGCCTGGAGGAAAAAAACTTTCCTTGTTTATCCTCTTGCAACACCTACCCAGGTTGGGAACAGCTGGTCTCGGTTACATACGACGACTACATACTGATGTTAAGTCAGTGCACAGTTGTAGACATACGAAAACTTTACTTTTCCTTCGGGATCAGCTTTGATCACAAAAGCCATAGACGATTTTGCATTTGAATTGCTGCATTTGGTGTAAGACGAGGAGAGCTTGCAGGTATGAGGTGAGACTGGGAAACGTATTGATCAAATACTGATTTTGTCTGTTGTCAAAAGTAAATGCTTTTCTTTTTTTGTTCCTTTGCATAACTCCACATTAGTATAGTTTCCATCATCAATCTTCCCACGAGGAAAAACCGAGCACGGACGGTTCACAACACACACCCGACACCAAAAATACTCCCCAGCTCCGATACTATATTTGAAGGGCGGCGTACTATTTAGTGGCCGGACCACATGCAGCGGTTATAGGTGTCTTCTGTCATCTTACAATGTGGGCAGAGGCCGGGTATGTTTTTTTCAAACTGTGATGAATTCTTCTCCGTGATGTCGCTCGAACAGATTCTCTCAGCATTTTGCCAGATTTTCCCTCCACGTCTCGCCGAGATCGTTCTCCCACATCTGTTTAGTAGCCTGTGTGATAACGCAGGTCTGTGGCAATTAGTCCCAGCTCTAATATTTTGAAGGGGAATGGCTGTTTGTGTGCGTCTGTGCTTTTTGCGGGGAATGGCCAATAAAGCTCAACCGGGCTTCTAAAAATGAAGTGTGAGCGGAAGAAAGAGTCTTTATTTAACATTTTTATTTATTATTTTTATCGACGAGAGCTTTTATTCTTCTCCCGGAATCTGGATGGCACCAGTTGCTGTGCGCGCCGAGAGTCGTGCAGGGCAGCTATTGGTTCAGGTGTCGCACGAGAAAGGGTTTCTGGGAAAGCAAGGAAGGAGAAGTGCCTCCTGGTGAAAACAATCCATACATTGTTCAGTCTCTTACAAACGCACTATTTCGAAAATGCTAATTTCCTAAATGTGTTTTCCTGACTGCACTGATGAAGGTGCATTTTTACTTTTTTTTTTTTTTTTTTTACAGATTATACACTCTCACCACCCCGTTGAAAATTACAAACAGACTTGTTTTGTATGCAAAGATACCTCCCTTGCTCAAGGAATTTTTTTATTTGTACGCCGTCTTTGCTGCTAATGCAACAAATGAGAAATGGCGATCCGGGCCTCGGGAAACGCTCAGGCCCGGCAACTGGCACTGTGATGTTTGAGCATAAGCCTCTCCGTTAAAAAAAGAGCGTGTTGATTCTCCATACCCCAATATTGACCGACCGTCTCTGTTTGATGTATGCATGCCCCTCGCCCCCTCCACACACACACACACTCATAAACTCCCCCACTGCCATCCATTCCCAATGTTTGGGCTTAACTTGTTAGTTCTGCTTCTGGAATAGCTGCTGATGCCCCGAGATATTAGTGTACGATGGAGTGCTGTGATGGACCAGCCGACCGTCGGTCTGTCTGAGAGTTTGCAAACGCTCACTGATGGGTGACGGATGTACTGTAGCATCTCGCAGCGCAGCACTTTGTCGTGTTCACATGTTTACATTGGAAATAATGTTTGTCATTCTGCAGAAAGACACACATGCACGCGTGGATCGTCCAAAACTAACTTTTAAGTTAGGTCAAAATATTTTCTTAACGCGAGGGTTGACGTTGTAATTCAAAATTAACATTGGGATGAACCAATGACCACAAACGTACCTGATGTTGGATTTTAATATGAATACTGCATCTACATTTGGCTTGTTTACATCTGTGTTTGTGCTGCTCACAGCATTGAAAATAACTTCAAAATGCAACAGCAATGTGATTTTCTTTCCCAGTAACTATGTTCCAGTTTCTCACCATGATTGTTTAAAAAAAGGAAAAAAGGAAAACAAAACACTGGTGTTCACTATCTGCTAAAGAAACATGGCCTTTGAAATCTCCTGACGGGGAACCTGTCCAAATAAAACCACAGTATCTGCATGGCTCCGTTCCACAAGAAATTATTGAGAAAACATGTTTTTGTTACATTCTGAATCAACTAACCAATGTGTCGGGTCAAACATCCCAAAAACAGAAAGGCAACAAAGAGAAGATGTGAAGAAAGTCACTTCACGCTGCTCGGAGTAAGGAAACCACCGAGTGTGGAAACTCAATGGCGATGTTCTTTCTCGCAAACAAGTGTATAACGACTGTTTGCGATTGGATCCAGGAGACAGTAGCGGATTCTTCTTTCCAACCACATGTGGCACCGACGGTTAAAGAAGCCAAACACAGTCCTGGCTCTGTCATGTTAAACCACGATTATGTTCAGTACGAGCGACAATGAAGACACAAAATATATGCTGTGGAAATCTCAGTACAACAAGATCCTTCTCCAGCGGGTCAGAGTGTTCATATTAGAACAGAAGCATCAATATACCAGATAGGTATCTCCTTAAGATCGAAGATAATCCCAGCTGAGCTGCTGCAAAGTTATCTCACCGGGAAAATATCCTTGTTTACTGAAGTGGCTGAACAGTGTAAACCTAATTACTCTCAACTAGGTCAGAAATCTGCTACTGAGTAAAGAGTAATCAAACTGAATAATTAATAGTGTATACTACCACAATCCCCTACACACACACAGAGACTGTGCGGTATCTCTCAATCCATTTTTTTTTTTACCTTTGCCCAAACTCTTCGCAGACTTCCTGCCCGTCTGTAATTTGTTAATCGAATCACCTGACGAGAGTCCCGCAGTCTGGTTGTGATAAAAGAAGGGAAGAAGAAAAGCGTCTCTATTAATAGATCAGTAGACTTGTGGCCTGCAGATGACAGGAAGAGGGGCCTGTCATGAGGAATGCCTTTGTTATTTTCCATCCAGGGAGGAAATGAATTTCTTGTGATTTTTCAGAAACGCTGCCCGCGGCGCAGGCGTCGCCGCCTCGAGACTGAGGGAGATACAGACTGAAAAGTACAGTGGAGTGAGTCGATGATGATGATGATGATGATGATGATAAGCATTTTTTAGTTTTGATGCGTCCGTCGCAGAGAGGATCGATCTCAAAGAGGTTGGACGAGGATGGGCTCGCGTTTAAAAGGTTTGGGAGATGAAGTGAGCCTCAGTGTGGGAGGCCCCTTCCTTCTCTCCAAAGTGTCTCTGTGAAGTCCAAGAACGCATTGTGTCGTCATTTGATGTCCCTGTTGGAGAGCGATGAAGAACGCCCGTTCGCTGGCACATCCCTCAATGCAACAACTTCTCCACAATGGAATTAATCTTTGATGCACATAGCCAAACTAGTAGCTAATGTATGTCGGCTGCAAGTTGTATTAGTGCAGTAAAATCGTTTGTCTTTGCTCTGACGAGCTGTTCCACAAGAAATCCACACTGACGCATAACATTTTTGATGGATAATGACAAACTTGTCGAGTTCGATTGTCCTTCTCGAGCAAACTACTGTTCCTTGACACACTCCGCCTTAATTGCTGTTGAGATCTCTCCATTGTAAACAGGGCAGGGTGGGGCTGTTCACATCGAAATTACAAAGTCGATTACCATGATAATAAAATGTGTCCACTCGGTAAAGAGACCATGTGGTCTGTGAAAGGACGGCCAGTTCCGCCAGCTCTCATTGGTGTAGTCTGATTTGGCCGCAGCTCCCCTTGTTCTTGGAACCGGTATCAAATGGCACATGAACACTATAATCGGAGCAATTTTCCAAACATCTTCAACTTCCACTGCACAGAAACGGATCCAGGGGTGCAGCAACAAAACCCGGGCCTCGTGTCAACTTCTGATTCCAAAACGTTAATGATCTAGATCAAAAGGAACTTCAGAGATGACTCGCCTTTGTGTTTTCCGCGAGTCCTTTTCAAACGCCGCCTTTGAAGGTTGAACACATGCCCAGAAACCGGTTTGATTAAACAGGTATGTGGGATTGTTAAACATATTGAAGACACTAATTACTACTGAACGCTCAACGGTGTGGGGCGCTGGATGAGGATGTGGAGGAGAGGCCGCTGCGCTCAGGCAGAAAGACGTTTTTTTTTTTTTAAATGTGAGCAGATCCAACAAATACAATCTACATTATTTCATATGAAATGAATGTAATTTGTCTGGTGTTCATCGTGCACGCCTCTGCGGAAGAGAAACCCAATTTCAACAAGCTTGACCGATAAACACATCTTGAAGGAGAAAAGGTTTGTGTTTGGCCTGGTTGTTTGCCACCAAATACTTTAATCTGAGTTGAAAACAAAATTAATATAATAAGTGGAATTCCTTACCCTGGATTTCCACTGGATGCGGAACGGCGGCACAGCGTGTCGGTTGCGTATTTCGCCGTCCGCCAATCCCCACCGCCTCCGCCACAGTGGTGCGCTGCGGTGCGGCCATGACGTCACGAGGACCCACGTGATCTCGCGAACTCACGCGTGACCGCGCGATACAACAGGGTGTAGTTTCTATAAAGAGAATCACAAACCAACAAGTTGTTTCCATCATAAATGATTTGGTGATTTTGGACTTGAATAATCAGCATCCATGGTGTCAACGGGGTGAACTGGTCGGTGAAAACCTCTGACCTGTGACCAGTGATAATCAGACCCCTGTGATTTCCACTGGATGCGAAACTGCTGCGAAACGGCGACGGAGCCGATAGGTGTCAATTAAAGTCAATGTGTGTATTTCCACTGGCTCCGACGCTCCGCAGCCCTCCGGAGCAGATACACAGGGCTTCTATTTCTGCCGGACGCCGGAGCGCACACGCTGCAATTCAGCGCAAAACAGGTCGTGCGGGACAGGAAGTCGAGCACAGAAACAAAAATAAAACATACTTTAACTGTCAAAATAAAATACACCATGCTCACGGCGGATCATATTCCCCCGCGCTACACCTTGAAAACGTCATAATGGGCGGAGACAGCCCTGAAGTCAACAGGTCGGAGGTTTTCAGCGACCAGTTCACCCCGTTGACACCATGGATGAGGAGATGCTGATCATTCAAGTCCAAAATCACCAAATCATTTATGATGGAAATAACGTGTTGGTTTGTGTTGGGTCCTCGTGACGTCATGGCCGCACCGCAGCGCACCACTGTGGCGGAGGCGGTGGGGATTGGCGGACGGCGAAACACGCAACCGACACGCTGCGCCGCACGTTTCGCAGCCGTTCCGCATCCAGTGGAAATCCAGGGTCACAGGTGTTCTGGTTAAGGAACTGACAGGACCAAACCTGCACATTTGTTGTGGTATTTGTATGTTGTGGTGTTTACAGTCTCATGTTGCCCCCCTGAACAAGCTCCACATGAATAATTACATCAAACGACTGCACGTAAATGCAGCGTTGTGTAATTATTCATAGTTTCGAGCCGTTTTGATTTAAATAAATCATAGGTGAGTCCCTCCTCCGCCTCCCCTTGGCGTTTGACTTTGGTTTCGGTCCCTCTTTGCACAATTCTCTGCTGTGATGTGGACCAAGAACACTTTTGACACATCTCTGGAAACACACTTCTAATTTGTCCCCCAGGCGCTGGTTATGACGCGAGCTGACACTGAGGTCTGACAACTTGACTTTTTTCCTCCTCTGGCCAAAGCTGCCGCAAAGCTGCAGCCTCGCACGCCTCCAGACTGGAGGATCGGGGTGTCTTACGATTGAGTTGCTCTCCTCCCCTTTTGGGACATCGGTTCGAATTAACGCCACCGCCGTCTGATTCTTTAGGCATCGCCGCTGACAGCTGGGGCGCTCTCACACACCAGGTGCTTCTGTCGGCGCCGAGGTGCCTATGACACCTACCTGTTTTTTAGCCCCCGACCTGTCAAGGGAGCCAGATTTAATTAATGTAATGATCAAAGCAGGAAAAGCAAGTTTAGCCCTGAGGTAGCAATCCCAGTGAGCCGCGCTCGCTTGCTAATTATTTAGCATTAAGGTAGACGGCACTTACGCATACATGACTACTTCAAAGATTTGATTGGGGTTTGGTTCGTTACAACAGCAATGCGCCTGGAGGAGCCAGTGGTGACATCAAAACATCAGTGTGGATAAATCTGCTGGTGTTGAGCATCTCGCTCTCAGCCACCAGGTAACCTTTCTTTATCCTGTCTGTCAACGCCCCCTCACAACAAATATCAGCCGTGTGAATTTAAATGAAGGGATACGGGGGCAAGTTCGGGATGCAATGAGGAGGGAGATAAAAGTTTTATTTTAGGGGCACCGGGAGCGGAGGTGGCGTGCCCTGACCGCAGTTTAAGGTGACCCCCGAGGGACGGCATGCTTGTCAGCTGTGGCCCCAAATGACCTCCAAGGGAAGGATGAAAAATAATAAAAGTGCATTAAAAATAAATAAGTGACGAGGCTAGCCTTAGAACTCGAGTGGTAATAGGCAACAAGCCCAAACAGAATCCCTTTTACATTGAGATTTTAGTGGTTATGTTAAGTCTGTTTTGATTACACGTGACTTCCTCATGACAGTTTTCCTAATTCGACAGATTCTTAGGAAAGTCTCATCCTGACAATTAATCTGTTCAACCTGACAGAGATATTGGGATATAGAGGCTCATGTATATGGTCAAGCATTGTTCTAACTTGTAAAGTGTGAAGTGAGTGAAAAGAGTAAAAAATTATGCTTTACAACCAAAGACTAAGACACATGAGACCTATTTCTACTTCTCCACCTTTTTTTGTTGCTGCTTTCGTACAAAAGAAGGCCAAGCAACATTAATTTAGCTTTTCTTGAGGGACCGCGCCAGATAAATGGACTGACTCGCATTCTGATGAAGCCATTCTTTCTATATTTCCCTTTTGTTTTTCACGCGCTTTTGGGAGATTGGTGGCTTCATATGTTGTAAACCAGGCAGAATGGACATTAGTGGAGTCCAATGATTAGACTGTTTTCCAGCAACCACTGTTCCTGCCGCTGCCAGGAGAAACTGTTGCTTTCCAAGGCTGTTTCAGTGACAAATTTTCACAATTCTCGCTACAATTTTGGACATTATAATCCTCAATTTGCATAAAACAAACTGTTGTTCATTTTACTTGCCAGAGATCTAATGATGACGCAGAACTCAGCGGTTGGCCACTGAGTTTATTATCTGTAATTTATAAAGTCTTGTTCTTTAATGAGGTGCAATTTTTACTCTGCCTTTACATAGCATCATCTGAGAAAATCAGCTGGGATGTACTGTACAGAGACTGTCCCAGATGCCTTGAGAGAGCACAACATCTTTTTGTTTTCCGAATTACATTACGTCAATTTTTACGCTTACTAACTTCCTCTTGTTGGGTGGTCAGGTGTCTCCTCTTGCCTCAGGACTGCAGTTTTGGTGTCAAGCACAAGACCTGGACAAGGATAACTGGAAAAGCCCCTCTGCCTGCAAGATATCCTCTGCTTAAACTCATCGTTCTTTGGAGAAAAATTCCCTGAATCAGACCATGTGCCTGCCTCTGACTCTTCAGCCTGAGCTCCAGGACAAAGGACTGTATTTATCTGTCTATCTGTATCCCTGGTAGCTGCTATACTGTAGATGGCAAGACATTCATCTGGAAGTAGAGATTTTACGCTAAGGTATGGTAGCAAATTTCGAGGATTTCAAGGTCTTTAAGTGAATGAATATTGCATATTTCCAACATCCGGGCCTGACTGAAGCACCATTCAGTATGAGAAGCCATGTAATTATGAGTTAAATTCATGCAGAGTTTGTTGTCTTCTTAGATGAGTAAAAGCAGGCCTCCAGCCATCAGCGTAGCCGGGTCTTTCCCTCTGGTGTATGACATGAATAGACAAGAAAAGAACAGACTGACACAAAGGGCTCTCATTGAATCATGTGAACTAAGATGAGGGGAATTTCTGATAGCCCCCATTCCTGCGCACAGACGTAGGGACAAAAGACCTCACTGTCTGCAGCCGTGGAGCTGCGACTCTACCTCCAGGCAATGCCAAATGGAGAAAAAAAAAAAGAGGAACGAGAGAGAAATAACCTCCTGGTTTAGGGACCTGAGCAGTTGCCTATTGTTCCACTTAAAATGAAAATCCCTGCTCCGCCGTTGTGGCCCCCACGAACCTGTTCGTAAGCAGCTGGTGGCCACCTGTGGAGCAAGTCAAATTAGGGAAGGATTCCTACTGTTTCTGTTTATTGTCTGCAGGTTTTTGTGTGTGGTATTGGGCTTTGGTCCTTTGCGGTGGTGGCGGAGGTGGATCGGCCAGTGGGACGGCCCGTGGCTCCCGCGAGGCTTTTGTTTTGTTGCTCACATCATCAGGTTTTCTTCCTTTTGGCGTAGCAATAAAGCAGGCCTTATCAAATTTGGCTGCTTGTATTCGACAGCCGATTGTTCCTCACAAAGAGAAGGAATGAGGTTGGGTATGGCGTCGTTAGAACGTTTGAAAGACATTCAAGAGGTGATGGATGAGGTGAATCAGCCTTGACTTCTGATTTTGGATTTTGTTCCAGCAGCCTAAAAAAGGTCTCTAAACCTTACACGGGCACCAGATCCCTTGCATGATTATCGTTGCATCTTTTTTTCTTTTTTTTAAGGAGATGAGATATGACCTACATCAATTTCCCCTCAAATTATCTAATTTGGCCTTTATGAGGTCCCATAGCCTGGGAACCTAGGATTCCTTTTCCATCCAAACAAGGGTTGCTCTTGTTTTCTGCAGTGACCATCCGGCGCAGAGATACAAAACAGATATTAATCATCATTTGGACACACCGAGGAAGCAACATCACTTAAGGGTCACAGAGAAATGAGTCATTATTGCTAAACTGCAAAACACGGTGGCTCTTTGTGTCCTTCTGCTGTTCCCAGGAATGCGGCCTGTCTTATGACTTGAGGTGGGGTTGGGGAGGTGAATGACATCACCGGTTGTGTTCACATTTAAATTCTGACACAGTGGCACCTTGTGTTCCTATTCACCCCCCCTCCCCACCTCCCCACCATCTTCTCTCTGAAGCCGGGATTGTGCTCGGCTCTGCCTTTTCTTTCCCCCCCTCAAAGAATACCTCCTTTTCTCTTGCTCCTCTTAAGCAGCTGCCTGTGTATGAAGTGGGGAAAATGACACTCCATCTCATGATGAATGGCACTTGACCTCTGGAACCCGTTCATGTGGGGCTCACATGGAGCTGCATTTACATAAGCCAGGAGATCTCACGCACGCACTTGTTTACGTCCGGGGGTAAAAAGGCGAGCGACGTGGACGCTCTCCGCCGCTTAAGGTGTTGCAAATGAAGATTAAATGTTTGTTGATCGACCGCCACTGTAAATTGGACAACCTTTACCGCTGCGTTTTCTCTTGCTCAGCTCTTGGTTCTCAGTTTTGACACACATCCGCACTGGTAGGGTTGCCTCACTGAGAGCCCTTTTGTTACATGATTAATTACTCTGAGAAACAGTTATGGCGGGATTAACAATTAGCTAGACCTGTCAAACAGTCAGTCTAAGATGGCAGACTAATTGAGTGGCTGGTTGGCCATTGTGTCCCAGTATAAGGCCAAGGAAGTGGGGATGGTTCACAAGCCTTTCATCTCTTTCACAGGCCTAATGCCGCTGTAGAAAAGGGCCTGCTATCAGGCGCGGCAAGCTCGGGTAATTTTTCATGAATATTCATACGCCTACTCTATCTGCAGTGAACTTTACAAAGTTACCTTCATGGTAAATGTTCTGGATGTCGCTCTGCTAGAGAGGATGTTCACTCGCTGCAAAAGAATGTCCATCTTAAAGAGTCTTTCTGCAGTATTAAAACTGAAAATCCATTTTTTTGTGACCCTTTCTAGTCACGACAATTCCACCATAATTTGTATTTGATGCCCGGAGCCCTGCAAAGAAGTAAAAATATTTGTCCCCACGAGTGGATTTCAGAAAATTCTGGTTAGATTTGCTGAATAACTGACAATGCGCAGAAATGCAGTCAGTGTAGCCATATTTTAAGGGCATAGAAATGACGAGCCAATTTCTGGACTGAACTAGTCATTGGGCTGGTTAATGTATCATCACACTCACAAAGACCAAAGAAAAGGAAAAAAGAAAAGAAAAAAAAGATCAAGCCCAGGCCAACTCTGGCCCGACAAAGAAACAACAACTCAAGAGTTTGTCGTGAGCCAAGTTTCGGATGAGGAAAGAAAAAGGGGGAGAAACCTGCGAGGCTACACAACTGAAGTTGCGTCCTCAAAGAGTTTTTATCCACGGTGTCCATGGGAAGAACCCCAGCGGAACAGCTGCAATGGCAAGCCATGGCTCATCATGAAAGGTTTTTCGCCTGGAGGCGGGGAGGCAAACGACTTGAACGTGAAGAAAGTCAATTGTTCCCCCTGCTGAAAGGCAAAAAGCCCAGGAGGAGCTGCACCATGGTGTGTGGGACATATCAAAATATTTGACAGACTTCACCATTATTAAAAACCTTCGTCCCCCTTTTTTTTTTTTGTTGGTGGTGGTGGTGGGGTTGTTTTTCAACCCACCACCGACCCATCACACTCCCATCAGGCCCCTCACTGGCCCGTGTCATTGTCTGGGCCCTGAAAGTTCAAAGCGGGGCCTTTAGGAGCCGCTCAGTGTGCGCTGACACCATGTAATGAAATTAGTAGTTCTGGCTAAACAGGTTTCAATCAAAGAGTCTGAGCCAAGACCTGTAGCCCACTGTTCATGAATCACCTCTTTCTCCGACTCATGGCACAAAGTCTGGGACATTGTTACGCCTTTCATTGACCCATCATTCAGCCAGGTAGTCCCACCGAGAATGAAACCCCCCATCCAAAGGGAGACCTGGCTGAGAGTGCCGCGACAGCAACAAATGATATGCAGTAATGGAAAGAAGAAAAAGAAAATCTGCGTCTTAAAGAGCAGATAGATCTGAAATTAAAAAATATAACATTTGCTTACGCACCATTTGTGATCTCTATCCATGTAGATCGTCTACCACGATCTAAAAGATGTGAATTGAAAAGTAATTATAAAGGAATAACAAATAAGTGTCCTGGTTAGTTATCAAGTTCTCAAGTCTTATCTTTTTTAAAACATGGGAATAACTGAATATTTAAAGATATATGACTAAAAAGCAACATGTTTGAATTTATCTATGATAAATTCTGGTGCAACATTAGTTTCTAGATATACTTTTTTTGGAGTGAATTCTGAAATCAATGTGCTGGGAGCAGAAGATTAATATACTCTTCTAGCACTAGAAGATTTCTCAATTCTTTAAAGAAAAGCAAAATTTCAGCACTTAATAATAGATTAAAATGACTTCATAAGATGGAGATGTTCTTTTGCATTCCACGGCTGCAAATAAAATGTATTTCATAATCCATATATGTGAGAAAAATGGTATAATTAAAAAAAGCCAATCACAAGATCACAGACCAAGAGTCCAAACCTCAAAGTTATTTGATTTAAAATGATAAAAAACACAAAAAAGAAGCATTTGGGTAACTAAAAAAGAAGAACATTCAATAAATAATAATAATCAAAATTTTTGTTAATTCCTAAATGATCCTGTCATAGAAGAGAAAAAGTGATTTTTCCTGGTCACCCTAACTGAGACAACCTCATCTTACGTGGGGCGTGTGACTTGTCAGATGCTCTGCAGGTCTGTAACTGTAACATCGTGCAGTCATATTAATGTACAGTGAGCGGCAGCTGTTTTATGTTTATTTGACACTTTTACTTCCCTGGTGCCACAGGAAGGTGGAATTATCCTTAAATGCACAACACATGTACAAATGCTACTGCATTAACAATGGCATCCACAGTGTACCGCTGCATTTTCGTATGTGCGTGTGTGTGTATGGCAAGCGAGCCTGTGATGCGTGCGTTTAAATGTGTGTATTCATGTGTCTGTATGATGCATGTGTTTATTTGTGTGTTCTGTGCTTGGTGTGTGTTCCCGCCTCCAGGCCCGTCTCCTGAGCCCCCCTGTCACCTCCCCTCCTCCTCTTTCTGCACACACACACACACACACACACACACACACACACACACCTAAAACTGATGGCTTTGAATCACTGGCAACCCCGCTGCTAATTTATTTGCGCTGAGCATTATGGGAATTAATGTACCTGACATTCAGTGACAACAGCCGGCGCTTTGTGGCCCTTTTTACATTTCAACACATTCCTGCCGAACACACGGCTGCCTGCTGAAAAACGTCCATCTTCCCACCTAGCTGAAAAGAATACGCACACACACACGCACGCATGCACGCATGGCAGGCTCTGAACCTCTAGGTGCAGGAGGCTGTTAGCGGTGGCTGATGATAGTAGCAAAACATTAACATAATAATTAGTGTCTTGTAATTGTTTCATTAAAACCAGTTGTTCCATTTCTCCTCTTGTTCTCCCAGAAGATGCGACAGAGTTTGGACGCCCGCCAAAGGGATGGTCGGTCCACGTTTTGTACCGACTCAAGATGTTAGGCTGCTCGCCGGGAAGCTGGGGGAGGCTGTCAGGCGGTGGGGGGGGGGGGGGGGGGGGCACCACCACTCTGGCCATATGTGGAGACGCGAGGGGGCAGGCGGGTGGCGGGCTCAAATTCGTGTTATGAAGGAAAGGAAGGGTTTCACTGACTTGAAACTTCCTCAGATTGACTAAAGTGCAGACTTTTAACAATAAACTTAATTTTAAAGCTGAAATGAGCTTTCAAAGATAATAAGCAGAATCCTGTATATCATGTCAGTTCCTTCAAAAGGACATAGCCTGGCCGTAGTGAAAGAGCTAGAGGCTTGCAAAGACATACACAAGCATTCATGCATATACAGTGGCTGCCTGGCTGTGAAGTGCTTCCATTCACTATACAAAACGCACACATACACACACACAGCCTTGCGCACAGATTTGAGCTAATTAGCACTTTAAAGGAGAAATCCACTCGTTTACAATTTAGTACCTGCCAGTCCGCATTTGTGAGCACGATTGACTCATTCTGAAGCGGCGAACTAAAGGAGTGAAACCTGTAATTTCATTAACATTCAAATTATGCAGCGGCTCCTCGTGTGCATGACAGAGTGATCGCGTAGTCCGACAGAAGCTCGAGTTGTACTTCACGTGGTTAACTATGTAAATCTGTGCCTTTGGTTGCCCTTTTCTGCTTCTCTCAGGTTAGTCTGTACGCAGAAATCTTAGATTTCATCACTGAGTTCATGAACATTGAACTTTCTATTTTTAATTCTCCACAACACTACTCTGTGCTCTGATTTGGAGAGGGAAAGTTTCGAAGAAAATTTTGATGGATTGCCCAGGAATGGTTTTAAACATTTTCTTGACAGAATTGCAAAATAAAGTTTAGGAAAAATAAAGATAAAACTAGGTTGAATGGAATCACAAAGTTGAGAAACAGCTCTGACAGCTTTGCGACACGTGCATAATTTTTTCTCCATTTTCCTGCAGTGTTTTTGTGTCCCTGAACATAGATGTTCTGCCACACACACACACACACACACACACACACACACACACACACACACACACACAGCTCCTGCTGTTGTTGTTGTTGTTGGTCTGCAGCTGCGTTCTCTCCTCCACTGCATCCCTGTGCAATGCAGGAAGCACAGGAGGCAATAAGGGGCATACGTCTCATTGGCCAAGTCTGGGAGGGGATGAGGGTGTGTGTGTTTAAATGAGTGTGCGTGTGTGTGTGTGTGTGTGTGTGTGTGTGTGTGTACTTGACAGCCTGTGTCACACCACCAGATAGTTAGATACCACCGCCGAGGATTTGACATTTAGTGTTTTTTGACAAACTTCTGACGACCGTCTCCCGCAGATTATTATCAAAGCATTGCTGTCTGTATAATCAAGATGAATGCACCCGAACACAACGATGATCATTTTGTGGTGGAGCAACTCTCGAGGATCCAGTGGGGGAGGGGTGCCGCGAGGGCGGGGGGTCCGCATCACTTGGGCGTGCTCAACACATACATTTCCATTTTCCCAAAGACTGATTTGTTGGCAGCGCCCATATAAAGTGACAGCCCAGCACTGACAATGTTTCTGTCGACTTATTGAATCTTCGACAGGAAAAAAAAAGGGGGCAATCTCGGAGAAAGAGCGCAATCTAAAACATTGATAAATAAATACGGGAGATATGAATATGTTTGTTTGTTTGTTTGTTTGCGCTGGGTGTCGATTCAATCCCCCGCCCGCCTTAGAAATCTCCCCAAAGACTGATTGGTGTCATGCACTGCAATTAACTCCGCGAGCACCGTCTATAAATCAACTTCCTGAACTCGGCGTGGAGGAGATGATGTTTGCGAAATTAGCGCCATCCGGCGCTTGTATTGTGGGGGGGTTGGGGGCAGGGGGAAGGAGAGGATGGAGGGATAGGGGTTTGATTATTCAAAATAACGGCCCCTCTGATATCTTATATTCAGAAAACACGCAGAAACAAGTTTCAGAAAATCACGTTCATTCTTCAACGCGCTGCGGGGGGAAGAACGCACTCATTTTCTTGACGTTTTGAGTGGCGAGTGCACTTTTTTATCTTAACTGATCGTCTGTTTGGTTGCGACTGAAGCATCGGTGCCTCCCTCATATCCACCTCCCGCGTTTTCGCGGCATTATGAGCCATGAGTTGCTGTCACTGCCGTCACAGAAGTGAGGCATTGGGGTCAATTATCATTCCATTCAGAATCGTGCTTGACTGTTTAGATTAAGAAAACACTTATTTGCCCTGGCGGTCCGAGCAGAGTTATATTCCTCTGACTGAGACCAGCGTATCAAGAGAATGCTTTATTGCTTTACTTATTCATGTTTCATTTGCAATTCCTTGTGAGTGTTTGTGTTTGCATCCTCAAATATATACAGTATGTGTATTTGTGTGTGTGTGAGTGTGTGCATTCCCTTGCAAGTGCAGCTGATAACGCTAATCCTGTTTCTCTTTTCCTCCCTCCTCAGTATTTCAAATATACCTTACGCCTCTTCTCGACTTCAAGGCGAATCCGCGGAGGAGAACGCGGCCCCTGCCCTGGCGATCCGGCACACACACGCCAGAACAAAGGGAGTCAACCCCCCCCCCCCCCCATATTCTATTCCCTCTCTGAATATGTAAAACAGCAGCAGTAGAAGCAGAGTCAACGCTGAGAAATTACCAGAACTATCTGGGTCATTGACAGGCCTCCCCTGTGGTCAAATGGGCCATGGCTGTGTTTGGTAAATCCCCGCCCCTTCCCGTGGCTCGTAGATAACCAGCAGGGAGGAGACTCACTCGATGGGCAAGCTTTGGCAATCGGGTATGGGGAATTCGGAGGAGTGTGACTCTGGCCTTAAACCCTTTTTTAAATCTTCCCTGTTAAAGGGGCAAAATTGAATATTCTATAACGCCTCAAAAGGACAAAATGAAAGTAATTTCATTTTGGACTATGATGAGGCCATTGATCAATACCGATGGCTCAAACTTCTCGTGCTGAATTTTTTCTAGCTTTCAAAACTCACTTCCTGGGTCTTACTTTTGTTACAAAAATCAGCACTTGTGGCTTTAAGAGAAAATATTTGTTTCCCAACCCTTTTTGGCTTTGGATACGCAAAACTAAGGCTGTGTCGCCTCAATATTTCATATAGAGGTGCTGTAAAGTTTCGATAATTCTGCCCTTTTAGGTGATGATATTTTGAACCATTTGTTATTCCCCTGACCCGTTGGCACTGCTGCGGCCCGCCACCGGCATCAGGGGAGATCCTGATTCACAGAAGCCAAGGCTGTTCCTCAAACCCTCCGGCAGATGCTCCCTCTCTCCTGCCTCGCCAGCCGGCAACGTGCCTCCGCTGACATGCCCGCGTGTCTGTCTGCCTGACTCAGTCTGTCCATTCGTCCGTCCATCTGTCCATCAAGCCGATTGAGCCTGATTATAAGCCTTGATTATAAAAATTGCACGCTACAATTTAAAGGGAATATATACGGTGGTATTTGACATCCTATAGAATACACAGGCTCCTTAAAATAATATCTTAAATTAGGGAAAGAGATTCATGGAAGGCAATATGTTCTCATGAATCATTTATTGGCTGTCAGTGGCCAGGTTGGCTGATGAATGATTGATGGCAACATGTTGTAGCATTGAGCCCTTTTCCTTTTTCTAGATATTTTTACACTGAAACTTTGATGTCTGGGGTCGATTACAGGCTACTGAACCTCGATGATTCCAAAAGATCCACAAATTATTTTTATTCAGACTCAGAAAGCTAAAACGAGCAAGAGTGTTTTAGTGACTTTCAGCTGATTGTTTTGGCTTTTGTGCCATACAATTGATAAATTGTAAAATAAATTGATAAATCCACTGTACATTTCCTCTGCCCAGAACGGAATGGCAGACAGGCAACTAGCCGCAAACATAGTAAAGTATGTTTTTCGAGGAAATATATATATTTATGGTGCACATTTAAAAATAACAATGAACTAGTGCATGAAGTGCTTCAGACTGGGATTATTTGGCTTTAAACTTTGGAAACTGTTTGATCTCTAATGGAGAACTCACCAGATTGGTGTTTTTTTTTTTAATTACTCATCTACTTGACCCAAGTCTGCATAGTATTTATGTAAGTATTGTCACACACTTTATTCACCACACGCAATGGTTAATTAATAAATCATACAATTAATGACTAGAAGTTTGTTTAAGTGTTTTTTTTCTCCCTGTAGCTGATGAACCCTGGAATGGGGCACCGGCCATCTGCGGTCTTGCGTGTGTTTGTGTGTGAGTGTGTTTTTTTGAGCTGTGGTCCAGTGTCCGCTGGGGAAACTCGGCTGCTGCCCCACTTTCTCGCTCTCATGTCAGACCGGGACCATCTGATGGGGCTAAAGACCAGTGTCACATGTCTATATTTGGCCGCTGTCGCCGCCACTGCCGGAGCTCAGCACTGCAGTTGTTTTCCAAAAATGCGCGGGGCAATCGATGATAATGAGGAAGGACATTTTAATTAGGGCTGTCGCAAACCTGGAGATGGCATGCAGGCTCGCTCGGTGGGGGGGCGAGAGAGAGAGAGGACGGGAGGGGGGGTCTGGTCACCATCGCACCTACTGGAAGTTTGACGGGTGAAAGTCGCGCTGCATTTTTAGAGGAAAATGAAATCTGCATAGAAGGCTGCACTACACATGATTTGTATTTTGGTTTTAGAATTTCCTCAACTTAAGATACAAGCACGGTCTAGTGCAACTGTAGTTTAAAGTTGAATTAAATCAGGCATCACTGGTTCAAACCCAAATTGGCTGAACCTGCTGAGTGAGGGCTGCATGTTTCAAGACCAACAATCTAACCTGACTGGATAGATTTCAGTAAATCTTTGGTGAGGAGATCCAATCAGGAGACAGCCCAGCTGTGATTTATTTCCCCCAGTTAACCCAGTTACCAGTTTTCCACTTGTAAATATCGTTCATGTCAACATCCGTGAGATTAATTACAACTGTTAACTGGACTGGATTCTTCTGAAAGCTCTCTTATGTGCAACTGGGCCTTTTAACATGTTAGCACCATAGATTCTACATAAAAATGGACATATGAAGCCCATGCAGAAGTGCCTTTATAACATCAGTAAACATTTTCCTGAGGAGTTTATGATCTTAATCACCCGTTTCAAGTCTTCTTCAATACAGCATGATATTCATTTTGGAAATTACGATGTCATTTAGATTCAAAAAGACGATCAAGCAGGCTTCATGACGGTAGTTCATGACAAACCGACGTGTGACGTCAGGGTGGGTCGCCACTTGTTTAGCACCATAAAAGGCACGTAAGTATGGATGCATCAATTCATCCAAAGACCGTCATTCATCAAACTTAAATTTGAAAAGGACAATCATGCAACTAATGCCAGCGCTTGCAAGGCAAACACATGGGAATCGCTCCCGTCCCTGATTTCATTTTCTTATGACACGAACAACGTCATATGTCATTAAACTGAGGCTGCAGTCATTCGGAAAATACACACTGAAACAAACAAAACATATCAAAATTAACGGAACCACTCATTTTGCCAGATGAACTTCAACTAACCTTCCGCCCCTTGATAACCTCCTATAATTTGCTAATCTGCTGTTATGTGACAGTAAACTGCAGGAAGATTAACTTTGTCAAATTCATATCTGCATATCAATCTAGTGGACTGATCAAATTTACTGTTGGGAGGTGGGTTCAAAATGGGCAAAATATAATATCCACATTACACACAATTATAGCAGAGGCAGTTGACACTCACATCTCCTAATGACAGCCGAGCACATTTGTGACATGCGGCCTGGACAAGCATGTTCCCCTCTTCAGAATCCCCTGCCATGCCTGCAGGTTATTATTTGTGCATTGTGAAATCAAGTGATGAAAAAAAAAAAATCAAGAGGGCAAAACTCATATGTTGTATTCCTCTAACGCGACACGAAATCTGCATGAAAACCGCCTTCAGAAAGGCACAAAGAAAATGAAAATCATTAAAGATGAAGTTATTTTTGTAGATGTAAGAAAAGGAAACAGAAGCGAATTCCAATGAACGCCAAAAATAGGGCTGCTGAAAATTAAAAATTGATTATTTCATAGGGAATTTACACGATATGACCCATATTGCCCTACATTTGCAAGCCTCTCAGATCACACTCACATGCAGAGAATGACTTCTAACAAGATCAGGAGAAGAATAAACTCCGATCACAATAAGCAGCAAGGAACCAACTACAAAAAGTCTCCACTTGTCTAATGTTTATGTGTATTAGAGATATACCAAAAATGTATTTCATATATACTGTCTATGCTTGTGTGCCGGATGAAAACAAAGCACGTGGCCCACTGCCACTGTATTAAATATTCATCCTACATCCCCAAGCAAAAACTATGCAAGGTGTGAGGAGAGAAGCCTGCGCAGAATCACACCAAAAATGCACAAGTTGGGAATAACTGCATAAATTATCATGTGTGTCAGTGATGAAAGTGGCTTTGCCCCCGTGTGCGTGTGCACAAACAAAAGCGATCACAAATCCACAGCCCAATCTGAGCACTTCTTCACTGCATGAAAACAGGCTGAGAACCTGGAAAAAGCCAATGGCTAGTCGCACACAGCTCGCTAATCAACTTAAGGCAACATCAGAAAGAATAGGTAATTTGAGACACAAAAAGAATTAGTAATTTGGGAGGCACATACCCAAGTGGCCAAATTATTTATGCCTAATGGAACAGGGGTGTGAGTGTGTGTGTGTGTGTGTGGGGGGGGGGGTTTGCAATTAACGAATCTGCTTTATTACCTGTCAGTGGAAATGCTAGCTAATGCAGCTGAGCGCCGCGCTCTGCAACGCCTTTAATTAGAGTCTGAGGTGTGGAGGCACTTCCTGCTGGAAGGAGACGCTCTTCATACTTTTTTCTCTGGTGTCTGTCTTGCTGCAAAGTTTGCATGGCGGCAAACTCTGGGCTGATTTAAAAGGTGAAAAGGACAAATAGCTTCTCCAGGCTTGGCGGAGCCTGCAAAAGTCAGTTTTCAAAATTAGTTCAATAATCTGTGAATCTGCTCTGCAACGCCAAAACTAGTTGAGCAAGAACGGCAGCAGACCTTTGCACTTTATAACTGTACTGCACCAACTTTTCTTCACTGTTATTCTTCATTTGCCTTTGATATTTGTTTGCATATTTTCAGTTTGATATACACCTAACCCAGTGAAACTAAAAGCCATCAAAGTAGGTTGTCATAGTATATCTCTATAAGTATGTTTGTTTTGTTTTTTTAATTTTTCAGAATTTGCATCACCACTAACTTCAGGATATGCAGAACTAATTGTAACTAATGGGTAACACATCTGAAACCGATCATATTTTTAGGCTGTTTGCAATTCAAATATCTCTGAACGTTTTCTCTGCTGAGACGCACATCTGCAGGAGTCGCTCTTCAAATATATGTAATGAGCTGGCGGTGTTGGGGCGGCGCTAGACGGCATGGTGGCGCTGCGGCTGTGATTGGCTCGTTCCCGCCTGCGTACCCAGAGGAGGCTCCCTTAAGAGCAGATCTCCTGTTAAGTATGAGATCCCTGAGAGGAGAAGTGTTGGAAGGACTCTGGTTTCTTTAAATATACCGGGCTGCCTTGGGAATATAATGGTTTCCATATATAATTAAGAAGAAAACGACATTAGAGGGTTAATGTGTCTGTGTGCTGCACCTTAATGGCTGCAACGGCTTGGTGTGCAGAGTGTGGGGGGAAAATAGCGGCTTTATTTAGAAATCCTCAGGTGGACAACATTTACATTTTAGATTGTATTCCCTCTGGGACTCTCTCACACAGAAGCCCGGGGAACATGGGGTGCAACTGCAGAGGAAGCTCCAGTTCCTAGAGGGACAGGTTGAGAAGCAAGTGGATGGTTGAAGAATTCAAAGTTCAAAGGTCTTGGAGAACGGAAGTACCGGGCAGGGGGGAAAAAGTTAACGAAAAAAGTGGAGCAGAAAATCTGGACTGAGGCTGAAATACTTTTATAAGGAATCAGTTAAATACTCAAATTCTCAAGTAATCTGATTTGATATGTGGTAGAAACAAGAAGCAGGAACAAGTTCTGCAAGGAGTCAATCAAATGTGGCATTAACAATAATATTTGGTAATGCCAAAGCAGCAAATAATCGTGGGGTTTTTACGCAGAAAATACAAGGAAGTAAAGACGCAGTGTATATTGTATGACCTACATTTGAATATATAGGTATACAGAAAGGCCTGGAAAATTAACTGACAAGGTGAAAATGTCCTTTTTCTCAGAGTCAACCTTGACAACTGACGTAATGACTGACAGATATGGGCTGAATCACATCTGATTCATCCTGATGAGATCTGGTCCTGCTAGGGAAAGCTCGTCAATCTGGAACCACTTTCACAGGCATGCAAGACAAAGCCAAGAAAAATATCTGCAAAATATGTACCAAAAAAACTGTTACAGATCACTATCAGATCGAAATATCCTGCAAACGTGTCACAGAGCACCACCTGCTTCAAGATCATATCTCTGCCCGTAAAAGCAGCTGCTCGTCACCCCTCCCTGGCCCTTACGACTCGTCACCCGAGTCGCCACAGTGTGTAGTCAAACTTCAGCGGAGCTCCAGGGGTCCGTCGGCAGGAAACGAGCGCTAATTGTGCTAATGAGCTTGTTTGGATAAGCCCTCGCTTCTCCCTCCGTTCCCCCTCAGCGCCACGAGCGGCCATCTGACTCCCAGAGACGCCGGGTTAAGTGAGACACACTCTGGATGGACTGGTTCTGACGGGCGACGGGGTCCCGGTCGAAGGTTTGGTGAGCGGCGTGGCCGGGCGCATCCATCACCAGCAATAAAGGTCTTTGACGCAGAGGCCTGCTCACATCCATCATCGCTCATTTAAGATACAAGTTTGGCGTCGGCGTGACAGGAGTGAGGGATTATTGCCATTAGAGGCAGATCTTTTGTTTTGATGGGCCGTCTTAATGGGGTTGCATTAAGGGGAAGTCCTAGGGGCCAGTTTTTGGGTGATTAAGCAAGCAACACATTTACAAGTCTCTAATTGAGAGAACAATGCCAAAAACCTACAGAGTGCAGAGCTGTAATGAACTGAGGCTCCCAGAACTAGCCTCGTGATTAGCTAACGTTGTGGATCGTGAATCCACAACAAAATGCTTTTCCACCTGCTGCAGACGAAGAGGGACTCCTCCAGATACTAATGTGTCTGAGTTGATTATGGAAGGAAGACAACACTGAACTAAAGTGGAGGACCGATGGAAAACTATTGAAATTTGGCGGAATGCAACAAGTAATGTCGTGAAACCTACTTCGAGTTTATGGTGATAAAAACTGATGTCAGACAGGTGCAAAGTAATAAAAACACAAACATGATTTCACTGTGAAAAAAAGTTTGTAGTACGAGTGTTGAAGAAGGAACATCTTTGCATATTTATCAATTCAGGAGGAGAATCAGAGAAGAAGAAGCACAATCAAATCAGTAAATCGTATGAATAAATGCTGTTTTTCCCCAACACACTGCCACACGGTGACTTCATAATTTCATTCAGACATGAAGCGTCCAAGTTAGAAACATAGCAATCCATAACTGTTTTACGTAGTAAGATGCTGGATTTTTATGTCAATTGTCCGTTACACTTTTTGCTCATGACATTCATACACTTTTCAGGGAAGGAAGACGTGATTAGTTTCGGAGCGCTTTTATTTGTGTACTTTGCTGGTGTTTAATTAGTTCGCACTGAAGTGAAATCAGGTTAAGTGGATCCTGTTCCTGCACTTTGATGCCATATCTCATAGCCGCTCTGTAGCTCAGGTTGTTTTGTGCCGTCTCGTGCCCTAATTAGGGAGCACTGGAAAAATGAAAAAAAAATCGAAGAAGCAGTCACCTGAGATGAAGGACACATCCTCTGTGCCAGGAGAAGATTCACATTTGATTTTTTATTTATATTTCGGCACCGCGCAATACTTGGGGAGGAAGAAAAGTGGGTCACTATGAACAGATTTGCAGAAACCAACTTTGAAACATCCGTGTTGTCTGTCTGTCTCTGGTTAAACATAGTTTTGTATCCGATTCCCCAGTGCCAATTACTCATTAAAAATGTTTAACAACATTTTAATTGAAGAATTAATTACCTTCGGCTGGGTAAAAGCCCTCCTAAATTTCATCTGGGGAGTCATCAAATGTGCAGAGGAGCAGCCATCGATGAAGTGTCAGGGAGTGGGTGGTGGTGGTGGTGGTGGTGGTGGTTGGCGCTGGAATATTACATCAGCAAGGAAATGTAGTCCATTGTGAGTCAGCGGCGAGATGCGCGTGATAATTCATCATTGCACACGTCGGTGAGTAAACTGCTACGGTGTTCCTGGCAACATGTGACTTCATCCTGATAAACTGCAGCTCGCAGAGTCTCTGCCAAGACAAACACCGTTCACTGCCTCTGCATTATTCAGAGCATTTGACTTAGAAACACAAAACAAGGACAGGACGGGGGGAAGAAAAATGAAAGATTTACTATTCCCCCGTAAAATAAACACTTTAATCATACCTTAATCTGGCCAAATACACCCAAACATAAAACGAGTTCCTTAAAGCAATTACTGAAATGCCTTGTTTTTATGGGACTTTTTACATTACCAGCTTAGAGGACAGGCCTCAATACTTTTAAGGGTTAGTTCACCCAAATAACAAAAAAATTCAATGTCTATGCGGAGTGGGCCGGGGGTGGGGGCACTAAATATGAAACAGAGGTGGTGTAATTGGTGGCACACCAGTGTGACACAGTGCAGGACTACCGCTTTCATCCTATGGGTTGAGAGGTAGCAGTATTGATTAAATAAGTGAATTACACTGAAAAATACCCTCCTGTTGTCATAGCTTCATTCGACAGCAGTTTGTTGGTGGCGGACAAAGATGTGTGAGAGTGATTCAGGCCTAGGGGCACAAGAAAGCAGCGCGAGGGCAGGACACTTGTCTCGTGTCTTGAGCACGTGTTGTGGCACTTATTAACTGACAAACGGCCTTGAACTGAACATACACTTCACTGCTGCATGTGGCACACAGCTACACTGCTAACTTCCAACTCTCTGAAGTAATTTTATAATATGCAAGGAGAGTTTTCACACTGCGCATGCATTTAATGATGCACGCAGCGTACCTGATCTCAAAACAGTCAGGGTCAGCTTGACAAGCGCACTTGACTTGACAGTCCCCCGTCAGAGATCAAGTTTAATCATTGATGCACATGCGCGAAAGTGCAGAACAGGGTTAGTCTCCACTCAGCTTGATGAGCTCCTGCCATCGTAAACGGGACACAGTCACACCCACGGAAATCACAGAGACGTAAACATCACATCCTTTATGGGACAGAACGCTGATCTAAGATCAAATGTAAGAAGAGAAATCGCCTCCCTTTAAGTATCGTCTAATCGATGTATATTTTTCACTGTAAAGGCTCAAAAACTTAGTCACGGTGACAAAAATATTAGTCCTCTCAACAATGTTGACTTAGACACCTCTTTTGTACTACGCTGTATTCACAGATGTATTTTATTTGTTTGTTGTACATTCCATTAACCGCTCTGAGCTCATACATTTTGGATGGTCTTTTTTATCAAACTTGAAATTGTCTTACAACTGCATATTTGATTTTCACTATTGCTACATTTGTGTGGTATATGCATGTTTGTCTATACTGGAGGATAGATTGCTCTACTGTTTCTCCTCGTTCTGTTCAAGTTAAAGGTTTTATTGGAGGAGTTTTTCTATATCTGCGAGAATTAAAAGATTGTGACAACACTTTTCTTTTTTGATTGTGGGATATATTTATGTATATAAATTAAATTGACTTTACAGATTAGCCCATTTGATTAAAACACAAAACTCGCAAAGCAAATATTCAACTTTTACTTTTGGAAGCAGTACAGTAAAGAATCTGTCCTCATCAATGCCACTGCCCAACCAGTGAAGGCTCATTCTTTAAATGTTTAGACTGACATAAATGTCCTCACCAACTTCCTTTGTGCTGCTCAGTGCTTGAGCGGGGAGGGTAAAACCTTCTGACTTACACCTCTCCCTCCTCATTTTGTCTGTCTCCTCTTTCTCTCCTTGCCTCCTATTTAGCCCTTGAATTTGATTAGTTAATCACCCCCCCCCCCCCCCCCCCCCAATGTCCCCCCCAGTCCTCAGGTGGAGGCAGAGCGCTCGGGCTTCTCATCCAGCCAAGCTGTTCTTTTGGAAGGGAAAGGAGGCAGCTGTGTTTACAGCCCGGGTCCTGGCGTACATTTAGCAGAATCTATTATTCATATCACTCAGTATCAGAGCGAGATCTCCAGCCACCTGTCTCGCTGACAAGCTCGCCCCCTTTTGTGGCGCTTCCCGTTCGGAGCAAATTACGCTCGTCTTGATGAATTGGGTTTTTATGAGCGTTGCTGTAGCGCCCGGGCGTCCTCGCGCAGAGCCAGGGACCATCAGGGGGCCCGGGGAGATTGTTCTAGTCAATGGGCCAAACGTTTGAAAGAATGTAGGTTCGGGAAAGGGAAATGAGGGCGATTCGGAGTGGTTTTTACCTAGAGCTCACGTCTTCTGTCAGGGTGATTTCTGTCCACTGTCTGCAGCAGCTCCATTGCTGCCGGTGTTTAATGATGTTCTTACACCTGTCAGCATTTGTTTCCCTGCCCCTCTCTTCCTGTCTTCGCAACCTTATTATTGTTTACCCCTCTCGCCCGAGTGCTGGCCCTGATTGGAGATTTGAAGAACAAAGGCTTCCGTCAGAATTGGTTTTCTCTGAGACACGGCTACCTGATGAGTCTGCCGGCGAACTCTCTCCCTCCTTTTGACTCCGTGTGAACATTTTTAATTAACGGGGAGGTGCGTTAACTCGATGATAAGCACCCCTGATAACTTATAACACGATTCATAATTTATAAAGATTTCTGCTTTCATCTTCACTAGTTTGCATAAAACTAATTACTCCGTAAATGGTATTCATTACAAAATATGTTTTTTTTTTCCCTCTCTTTCCACACAGACGCGTAAATCGCGGCGCCCGGCTACCAAGTGTTGCTCTGGGACTGGTTAGCATGCAGAGAAGAAAGGTAATGATGAGTTGTTAGAGGCGGTGTCAGGGGCAAACCTGTCTGTGTCTGTTTGTACTGAACGAGCGCGCTGTGCAGCTTCAGACTCATTACTCCGGCTCCTTCAAACGTGTTTGATCTGAAGGGGGTTTACATTTATCCTGCCCTGTGCAGGTACATCTTAACCACTTGCAGTAGGGTGTGGAAGAAACCAACAGGAGGACATACATCTAACAATCTGGAATCTCGTGTCACTCATTGTACAACGATGTCAGGATAAAACAGGCTTCTCCCAAAATCTTATATTAACCAGGATCCCAGTGGCCCATGGTTTTATGACACAGAGTTTGTCTCCATATGCAATTTTGTAGAATTTTTCGGATAGGAAAATTAAAAATCAAAACGGGCCAGAGGGGTTTTCTTCCGAGAGAAGACCAAATGATGCCTGGATATATATAAATTCTTACGATCTCCATATAAAGAATGAAAATCTATAAAAAAAGATTATAGTTTAAAAAAGAAAAAGGTCTACATTTGCATGTTCCCTCACAGAAGATGTATAGTTTTCATATTTGTATTTGTTAATATGAATCAATATGAGGAGGTCAACTGGGGACCTGGGTGTGTCAAGCACCCCCAAAATACTAGGGCCGATCCTGGCATTCGACCACAGTACATATTTACATTATTTAATTGACCTCACTATGTAAAGTGCCTTGAGACAATGTATGTTGTGATATGGCGTTATACAAATAAAATTGAATTGAATTTACAACAGGTACATATAAGAGATCTCATACCGCGGGGGATTTTTTTTTTCACTGCTTCACGAAGCTCTTGCAAGTAGAGTTTTGCATGGACATATATTCAGCCTCAGGAAGACACATCTACTGAAGGAAATCGCAGCTTTGTGTCACGTGAACTCTCTGTTAACCACAAGTTAAACCCACCCCCAAGATGACAGCAAAAACAACTTAAGTTTAGAGGAGGGGAGAAAAAAGGAGAAGAAAAAGAAATGCAAGATGTATAAATAAACATGCCGTAACACATGGCCTGCCTCGCCGGTCTGTTTTCAATTCCCATTCGATTAAAGTGTCCCTGCAGGAGCCGTTGAGGCTGGGTACGGGGCGAGGTGCAGAGACATAAATCAAAGCGGTCCAAGGAATAGTAATCCTCGCTGAACATTTTGGACTGATTGATATAAATAACATTGTCCTCACCATCTGTCCAAAGAGGGACCTTTCCAGTTAGTGTTGAGCAGCAACGGCGGAATAATTAATGAATGGTGTCCTTTGTGCCGGTAATAAAGAGGAGACAAATTATGTTATAATCCAACTGCTGCTCGTTTGTCACAGCCAAATAAAATGTCAAATAAAAGTGAGGGGGCCACAGTGTTTGTTTAATGGAGTGCGAGCTACCTGCTCCAGAGTCTGACAGCAGGGTGGGATGGCTGTAAAAAAAAAAAAAAGGCAAAGCCGGGGATTCGAGTCTGCGGGAATCCACTCCGACTGAATGTGGTGCTGTGTGACGATTGTGTGCCGCACATTTAGCAAATGTTCACAAACACAAATGGAGAGTTGTCTTCCAAAACTGACTCTGAATGTCCATTCTGGAGGACGACCGTGACCTGGATATGATCTTCCGTTACTAGTCAACAAAAGAATATCCAATCTGTGAATATGTGATCTCAGTGTTGCTAGTTCCTGTCGTAAAAGACCTGGTGGAGCAGATCAAACTAATCATCTTTACAAATTAAAATAGTGTTAGCTGTTCAAGCTTTAGAAGAAAACATGGGCATTTATCTTAGTTTGCAACTCAACACCACATTTGTGTGCTTCTGAGATGCCTTGGAGGAATTTCGATTGAATCAATCATTAAAAGCATGTTTGTAAAATAATGTTCGAGGAGCAAACCTGCACCTCAGAATCATTATACATTGGTATTCGTATCGGAACACATAGGTTTAGATGTGTATCTAACCCTTTTCATGTCAGGACTGGAGTTGGGTCCTATATTATCGCCATGACTTTATAAAAAGTTAACTTCTTTGAAAACAATTTGTGTTTTCAAAGATCTTTAAGTGTGCATGCAGATGATTCAGTGCTATCCAACGGTCAAAGGTCACCCAGTACCCTTCAGACTGCACCTGAAGAATTCTAGAGGCCACAAATCTAAATATCAGGGAAGCGATTAATCCCTCAAACCTCAGTGAACTAAACCACCAAACCGAGCATTGGTTTTACTTTTGTTGTGCGATGTCATCTGTATGCCTTACATGGCACATCTGCTCAGGTATTCATAACCTGAGATCAAGATTGGATTGCTGTCATTGATCGGCAGAAACACCTAAATTGAATTTGTATCCCTCATCTCACCTCTCTGCAAACCCAGCACTGTCATAAGCAGAGCCCAAACCTGAATCTTAAGCCCCTGAGCAAGAGGTGACACCCTGAAAGAAGGTGGGGCTTCCGTGTCCCGTAAACAAACGTTGACCCTCGACGAGAAGCGGCAAGCCTGAGAATTTTCACAACAGAAAACCAACAGTAAACTTGGAAGAAGCGGCAAAGACCCGAATAAGATCTAAATAAACTGGCAATGATCAACAATGGCCTCTTATTGATAATGTTACAATTTCATAAAAGGGTCTGTTGACAAGCTAAAATGAGCATTTTCTTCCGTTAAAGATCAGATTTTAAAGCCTTCAAGGAGAATCGTTTTAAGTTTGGCTTCTTACTTATCGTACTGTCTTGGTTCACTGTGAATAAGAACCAGATATCGCACCGCATCGAGTTCTCACCAAGTTGCTGATGATGACCAACAACATCTGTCAACTTTCTGTCGATTTGTCATGCTAATTTCTTTTGACAAAACATGGATGTGTTGTTTTCCGTCGCTGAATCACACACATGCATACGCCAAGAACAATATGCCCCGTCTTTGACCCAAGAGGAGGGAAAACTTTTTTCAAATGAAACAACATCCGACAGAGGACGGAGTGCAAAGTGAACTTGAACTCTGAGAAAGTTGAAGGCATCCTGGGAAGCAAGGATGAGGGAAGGCTTGCCAAACAGCGCTGGCTCGGTAAAGGGTGGAGGAGGGCAACCTAGACAGGAGCTGAACACGCTGCAATATCGCCTCCAGGTCCATCAATCACCATCCAAATTAAAGGCGAGGTGAGGCTTAGGCTTCACCAGCCACACTTGACTTCAGTCTCACATCAGACAGCAATGAGGACATCACCCAGAGTGTGAGGATGCTCCGTAGGTGCACTCATTCCGCCCACGTCGGCGCCTCGACGGGGCCCGCATTATCCGCACCAACAAAAGGAGGACTGCTTTGTGCAATCCGCACCGCTCTGTACATATTAAACAGCGCAACAATCTCAACCCAGGTTCATTTTAATTAGAGGGGAATTTGATCACTGCCGTCTCCCACGGGCGCTTTTGAAGTTAATAAAACAAGCTGTACCTTAGCAAAGAAGAGCAGCTCTCCTTCCAAAGAGCCGGTGGGGGTGAAGCCGGGGGGTGGGGGAGAAAAGAAAAAGTTCCTTCTTCAAGTCAAAACTACAGGGAGGTGTCAGTGAAGAGGCTGTGATCCACAGCCGTGTTGGGAAATGGTGAGCAGCCGTGAACGGCGGCTGCCGAGGTGCTCCCAGGGATTATTAATGTCGACGAAGCGCAATGAATGGCTGAGGTGCTCCCCGTTATTGCTCTGACACTTTGGTGTATTCATTCAATAAATGTTAATAATAAAAGAATTAGAAGATGAGATGAACCTCGACAGCGGAGGATAATATTTGTCTGGGTGACAATTGCCAAGTACCTGAACAAAAGGTCCCCCCCCCCCCCCCCCAATGTGCCTTATGGGGTTGAAAAGTGAATTGTGTAACATTCATGATTTAATGTTCTCAAAACTTAGAGTCGTCGGTCTGTGAAATGCCAATTAAATGCAATGAAGTGCTCAGAAAGTCATTTCTTAAGGTTGATATGGTTTTGGCATGAAACTTAAATGTTCCCGACAAACCTCAAACAACTACAATCTGGTTCAATTAAAAGAGAATCTTTCAAATAGTCAAAATCGAATTTTGGATCATTACAAAGTGCTTTGTTAAAGGGGTCATATTATGCTCCAGGCACCTTTTCAGCCTGCCTCCACGTATATTTGGTTATCTGGGGTGTCTGCCAGCCCACGAAGAATGAAAAGAAAACAATGAGTCGTTGATTCGTGGTTTGGGTTGATCGTGCAGACGGTCTGTAAACGAGCCATTCACAGCCCGGGCGTCAAGTGACGTAAGTTGACTCCTGCTACTGGGGCGACCACGCCCCCAACCTGAGCAGCACCTCCCCCCTTGAAGTGCGGAAAAACAGATCGCTGCTCCCGGCGGTCGGTCGCAGCTCAGGGCGAGAACGTGTTCGCTGGGCCTCCCGGGTCTCTACGTCGTGTTTGTGCCTTGTTACGTGCGACTGTTGTCATGGCAGCAGACCCGGGGAGGAGCGAGGAGGAGCGAGGCGGAGCTTTGTGGAACACGAAGGGAGGGGGGCGAGGAGTGAGCAGGAAAGTACTGGAATCGGCCGTAGTCTCACAGGGCTGTTTATACAGAAAGAGGAGGGTGCTGTGTGGCTTGATCCTTGAGGTGTTTTGACATGGACTGGCAAAGACATGTAGTTCACACACCTGAAAACCAATGTAACTTGTGTAAAAGGGGGCATAATATGGGCCCTTTAAGTTGACAGGATCGGACTGTGATGTGTAGTTGCAAACAAAGTGAATCTTGGAACTATAGATTCAGCATGTAAAGCTAGAGTAATCGTATGAAGGCTGTCACATTGAAGCAAAACTCTTAAAAACACACTGTAAAGGTTCATAGTGTTGGAGTATTTGCTTTGATTTCCCCCAATAAATGAAGTGAACGGTCATCTTTCCCTGAAGTAAACGCTCCGTCTCTCCCGTGCCTCCGGGCGGGTCGTTAAATGGCCAAACGAGCGATGGAATGAGTAAATAATTCAACAAATAGATGAATGAATAAAAGGGGTCGGACGCTGTGGTGGTTAAGCAAAAAGGGGGGGGGGGGGTCAGAGAGGGGGGTTGTTCAGCTGGGGAGGCACCTATGGCAGAGGGAAGGCAGCTTTCTCTCCCTGAACATGCAGCGTCTGTACAATCCTGAACCTTGGCACCGGTACAGGCATCTGCTGCCTGCCTCCCTCTGCCAGTGCACCGTACATACACAAACATCTGCTTCCCCGCACAAAAAAAAAAAGAGAAGAAAAAAAAAGGGGGGACACGTAGCACTTGACAGGTCTGCATTTCACCATTCAGCCCGGCCCTGCTCGCCAGTTCTTTACACAAAAACCTTAATGCATCCTGTCAAGCCATTAGCCGGTGATACCATCAGCTCACAGGCCCCCCATTAAGCCATCAGTGTCCACCTGTGATAAAGACGACCATTTGTTTTTTCTTAAAGCCCTACTTAATGTCCGTTTAACTCAATTTGTCAGGAAATGTACAACAATTTCCTCCCCCCATGGTCCAGAAATCTGGTCGGGGTTCAAACACGGAGAGGATAGGGGGGAGGTTGGGTTTTTTTTTGAGGATACATATTCAAATGAGGGGATTAAATTGCCTCTCACACTGACGTATCGTGTTGCGCGGGCGCTGAGAGGTGGCCTGTGTTTTCCCTCTAAAAGCTGATTTCTGGACAGCAGGGGCAGGAGATGGAGGTTGATTTGCCTCCATTAGCCTCGGTCCACGGCCACTGCTCCCTCTCCTGATGCGTCCGCGACAGCACTCTGAAGCCGGCCCCGGCGTTATTACCGGTGCACGTGCCATGCCACGCCGCTGCAAAGAGCATAATAACACCTTTTAAAACAACATTGTCCCTGATGCTTGCAAAGCACACACATGTCGAATGATTACCTCCCATCCTCATCCACTTCCACCGGCGAGGACACCTAACAGCCACTGAAACATCTGTTTGTGTTTTGTCTACAGATACATCATTTGGTTTTTGGAGGGGCGGCAGTGGTGAGGCGGCGAGTGAAACATAATGATCCTTTGCAGTGTTGTAATCCCAAGTGGTCTGGTAGCAAATAAGCTATTAACTCCAAAAAAGGGAAATGTGAAAACTATCTGGTTAAAAACAAACAAACACGCAAAAACATAAACAACATCTCACACGCCATGAGCGCCCCCAGATTGGCAACTGTGGCCTTTTTTGGTGTATGCAACTGCCCCGGCTGCCCCTGCTTCCCTGGCTGTGGGATGGCAAAGCAGGCAGGAAGTGAAGGGGCCTCTAGTAGTGGCCACGGCGGCACTGTCGACATCTGTCGTGGTTGGAGAGCTCAGTGCTCGGGAAATGGGGTGTCACGGCGCGTGCTTGTTGGCCATTATCCTGGCATCCTAATGAAGCATGGGCAGTTTGCAAAAGGGGGTCTCTGGATGGCATGTTGAATGCACGGATGGGCAGAGGCAGCACACACACAAACACACACGCCATCCCTTCGTCCTCACTCTCCCCTTCAAATCCCCCCCCCTCCCCTTCCCTGTTCCCTGCGCCTTTATCCCATCTGCCCCGAGCCCCACGAACTGCACCCAACGGGACAGGGGCTGGTCGGGAGCGCATGCGCCGGGCGCTTCCCCGTGACAGGCTGAGCGCGAGGCCATTAAGCATTGCTGCGCGGCCGGCTTGTGATTGGAAACACACAGTGAACAAGTGTCCTCTCGACGTGTCTGCAGCTGGGGGAGCAGCGGTGCGCTGCCGTCAATATACCTGGCCCTAATGGTCTTTTCACCGCAGATCAAGTGGAGTTTGTCGGATTCCTGAGGGCCGGAGGTGGCGGTTTATTGACAACAAACAGACTCCCCAGGCTGAATGGACTGTGCCTTCCACAACACGACCCTGAGTGCACATATTCATACACAGCAATCTGTGGAAAGGTGATGCTGTTGAATATTTGGAGATGCCAAACCAGTGTATATTATTGGTGTATATATATACTATTTTAAGAGTTCAAAGAGTTCTGCATATATTTTTTTTTTTCTGAGAAAATTCTCGGCTGATAAATTATGTTAATAATAATAATAATACATAAAAATGGCAACTGGCAGAAATATTACAGTGTTTAAAATTTCAGATTGCTAAATAGTATTTGAGCATTTGGAAACAAGATTATTACAAAAAAATGAGGTGTTCAAATTCAACTATTTCATATATACCGTATATTGTATGCTTCATACAGTGCATGCATTATGTAAATATATATTTTTCATATATAAAATGAGTAAACAAAATATCACTCCCTGTGAGTTCATATTTTGAAGCACTGTATAATAAAGAGATGTTTTCTGTTTTGTTATGCCAAAGTTGCAATGTATGCTGCTTAAAATTGAAATTTAGTCAAGTAAAGTTAACATTTTCTATTCATATCTGCAAAATACTTTTAAGTGCATGTTACAGTTACAGTACTATACATTTACAGATGGGAACACTGGAGCACTCAGCAGAAAAGCAGTAACGCGCAGCCTGTTCTGCGTCCCTCCGCACAAACGATCCCTCTTCAGGTAAAGAGTCTCTACTTACTTGTCTGCCCATAACTGTAATGGGCTAATGTGCCGAGTAAATGTAGCACTACAGCCCTGAGTGCTTCATCAATACGTCCGACTGATGCAGGACAGAAGGGGGATTATCACGAGCGCCAGATGCTAAGCCACTGAAACTGCACACAATCAATTAGGTCCTCTGTGCATACAGTAGCATCACACACACTGCAGCTGAGTTGTTTTATTTCCAGCAAAAACATCTCCCAGCTCACGTCCCAACACGTACAGGAAGTCGGAGTGAGGGTGGTCGCGCAGGTCGCCGAGGTGCGGGTGAATAAGTGAAAGTTTTAATCAGAGTCCTCACAACATGAGAATTGTTTTCTTCAACATTTTTCAGTTTGGAGCAAAAAAAGTGTCCTACCAATAGTCAACTTGATTTTTTGCTTTAGTATCAGTTTTACTGGCTAAGAAGGCTTTTATCGTTTTCGTGTGACCTGCAATTTTACATGAATTTGTAAATTATAGATTTAAGCAAATCTGCAATGCCTTGCTTTTAGAGAGGTGCGTCATGCTGCATGCGCTTCCCCCCCCCTCATACACACACACCCGACAGGTCATTTACCACCTCAGACAGCGGCGGCAGCACAACAGGTTTAGAGGGAGGAGAAAAACATCTCAAACGGCAAAGCGCCCGATGATGGACTACGCTCATTTTTCACCTGTGACCCGTGCGGATCGCTTCATAACGAGCGGATCTCTTTGTCAGACGCGGCAGGAAGAAGGATTGTCCACCTGGAGAGCGCCCTACAATCCCCTGCAGCCGCCCCGGTCCCGACAGAGGAAGTAGGTAGTTAACCACATTACCTAACATAGCGTGATGAATGCTGCAGCTTTCTGCGGGGGTCAGGGGTCAGGCACCCCCCAGCCCCCCCACTCGAGAAGAAGACAGATGAGGTCGGGTACGGCGGCCAGACACCTCTCTCACTCAGCCTTGTTTTCTTTATGCCCAAAGCAATCTGATACCTGATTGGCTCTCAGAGGAACCAGGGTTTGATGGCACATGATTAACACCGACCGCCGCGACACAACCCGACACCGGCGCTGTAATTACTGGTCCGGCTCAGGCGGAGTCAAGTTAATTCGGCTCAGAAATGAGTGAATATCGGTATGATGATATTTCACACATGATGCCTGATCTACCGCAGACTGCCATAAGGATACACTGATCCAAAACGCTCCAAGTTAATTGCGAGGTTTATATTTTTTGATAAATGGACGAAGAAGCCACAGAGGTAAACTCTGAATGATTGGCAGGCAGAAAACCAAATGTATTTAAATAAAATTTACCATAATAATACTTTAATTAAAACAATATTATCTGCTGATCTTGTACCTTTCAAAAAGTCATTATGACTGAAATGATACATGGACATGTAAGCGCCCTGATGATGGGATGGATCAACATCTCATCCAGCGCCGGCTCCTCATTCTTCTGCCAAGAGAGAGGGAGCCACAAATCACAGAAGCTCCAGCAGCAACATGATGAAGGAAACCTGCTGTCTGGGGCTCACGACCGCTGAGTCAGCATCAAATGTGTTACAAATGACTTGAGCGGCAGCTGCTGGACCTCACTCCTCCCCTCAGCGCTGGAGACAATTCTACCTACTACCTGGCCTTATTGGAGGTCTGTACATTTTTTTATTAGTATTTTTATCAGTATCATCACAGGGATGTAAATTGTGATATAGTACATGATAAGAAACGGTTACATGTGAGGTATTGTCCTCCACTGGCTACAACATTTCAAAACTGGCAATTTGAATAAAGCATGTAAAACAACATCTTTGTAGATGGTCTCATACATAAAAAAATATACAAAGTCAAGCAAATATCTGATATCGTAAAATGTTTGATTACACAATTAAAACTGGGGTGGAGTGGGAAGAGAAAAGTATGAAGTACAGTTTTCTTCATATCAAGGCTTAATAAAAAAATGTCTTAAAAGTGAAATACACACTGAATCACAGAAGTCAGAAAGCTCCTGCTGCTACATTGTTATCGAGTCTGAATTTTGCACATCTGGCCGCACTAAAATTAATGATGTCCCAGCATGCAACTGGCTTCAACCGCTGATGTGACACACCTGCTGTGACATCACCAACTGGGAGGCGACCGCAAGCAAATTGTGCTTACGTTTTGTTTTTTTTAAATGTTTTTTTTTTTTTTTTATCTAGGGACAGCAGTGACGCAGTGGTTTTTCTTCAAGTGTCATGTTTTCCCTGGTTTGCCTTACATCTGCAGACTGCACCCGCTCATTTTGAGATTCAAAACCCTTTTTTTCAGCGGGGGCCCAGTGCAATCACGCGCGTGACAAGCCTCGCAGGATCACCTCGCTGACAGCGAATAACCGACCGGCATTTACGCTGCTTATCTGAGTGTGTCGAACAGCGGAGGCGGGAAAGAGAGCCCTTAATCTGCCTATCATCGAACCTGACAGTCACCTACAGCAAGGTGTGGCGCCACGCTGGGAACCAGTCAGTCGAGCGCTCTGATCAGCAGAGAGAAACTGCCAAGCCATTAATATTAATCGTCCTAATCGTGCCGGAGAGCGGCGGAGTGATCGGAATGCAGTAAAAGGTGGAGCTCGGCACCGCGGGCGCCAGCTCGGCAGGCGAGCGCGCAGTGGTACATCAAGGTAATGCTCCGTCGTAACCCGCAGCGGTCTATTTGAAGGAGGTGAAGGGAAGCCAGGTTTTTGTTATTGTTAATTACACTCTTTGTAGTGAGACTCGACGAAGAGGCCTCCCCTCCTGTCTCCTTCACTTTCCCTGCACGCCTACTTCTCTTACCCTTTTTCTCTACTCCTGCTGATCCTCTCGTTTGCATCTTTCTTCAACTGGATACACACAATTCCTTTCCCAATCCTTCTCCTCTTCATCATCTCTTCTCACACATTTCCTTCTCTTGGTCCTTCCTCCCTATTTTCTTCTTCCTTTAGCGTAACATCATCCAGGTTTAATAGTGTGTCTTCCTCTGCCTCAAAACTTTTCCTGCCCAGATCTTGTTTCCATTCCACTTTCTCCTCCTTGGATTAATTTCCCTCACTGCCTCCTCCCTCCATCCTTTCTTTGCCTCATGCACCATCCATCTTCCTTCCCAACTTCTCCTTTTCTCAGCTCTAATTTGTCCTCTCTTTACCCCTCCTCTCTCCCTAGTGTTCTCCTCTCACCAACTTTTCTTTGGTTTCTTGTCTTTTGCAATTTCTTCATTTTATCTCTTTTCTCTTATTCTTTCCAAAGTTCCTGTTCCTTCGTTATCCTCTATTCAGTCTCTTCAGTTTTCATTTATTTTCCTCTTCTCAGTCAATTGTTTTCCTTTCCTTCTTCCTTACTTCTTCTTCTATCTTACTTCACGCACCATCTTTTTTTCTCTCTCTCCCCTCTCACCCTCTTCTTCTCATGTCCATATTTCTCCCTGACGCCATGACCCTGGCTCTGACAGAAGATCAGTGTCCTGTTCTGAGACTCCAGCTCCTTCCTGTGAGCAATGATCGCCTCTGTTTACATGGCGTCGCCGCGGTGATGGCCAACTTCTTCCCCGACTCTGCTCCGCCAAGCCGTGAGCGAGTGTGCAGTCTTTATCTCACCGCCACCACACAGAGGATTACTTTACCAGAGGAGATGTCGTCGGGGATAAAGTTGTGCTGCTTCACCTCTCATTCTCCAAAAGCTAACAGAACATCCAGGGACCATGTTAACAGCCATCTGATACCAGCTGACAAATAGAGCCCCCTTCTCTGGTTATTTCCCTGTCACTTTTTTTTCTCTTTCCTGGGAAGTGGAAATGTGTAGTTAGGATAAACATGGGAAAAGTAGCAGCTCAGGCGGCGCTAATAATCAGGAATGAGCAAAGATCTACGGTTGAGAAATGATAGAAACTGGCTGTTGCAGCAAAGAACCTGCATGAAGCTTTTTCACGGCGGCAGAGAGGAAGAAGGAAATGGGTAAACAGTGTGTAGGGGGTTGGGGCGTTGGGGGGGGGGGGGTGAAAAGTCCTGCACTCAGCAGCTTTGAGTGTCCGAGACGTGGAAAGTGAGTGGTTGATTTATCATGGGGGAAACTGAGCCGCAAAAGTACAATTTTCTACCTTGGTCGCGGACAATAATTCATAATGATGTCGCCCCCTGAAAGCAGCGGACCTTTGTGCTGTGTTGGTCCTCGAAAATGATCGTAATAAATGTCAGGACTTTGCAGGTAACTACTTTAAAAGCCATTAGAAGAAGTCATGATGGAAGATACCGGCTGACGCTTCATATGTTGTGATAACAACTTGGTTTTGCAGATAAGAGAGCAGAAAAATGAGCGGGGTGTTTTATGGTGAGGTTACAGCAGCTCAAGGACTATTACAGATAAACCGGTTATGTCTATTAAAATGGCTGCACAGAGTTGCTCAATAACCCCACCCCTCCCGCCGGCATGAGAGGAGGAGGATTGCCCGTGCTCTTGTTACATACCGGGACTGTGAAGTCTCTCTCCCCCATCAAACCTAAATCTCGACACCTTGCTCAAACGGACAGATATTAACTGCAAAGGGAATAAGAAAACGTACAGCGCACCATTTCGTAGCGCTGTCATGTCTCCCTGTTGACCTTTCAACTGGAAGAACTTAGATGGAGTACTGCGAGCAACAGTCATGCATCACTGTTTAATGACGTGTCAGGGAAAGGCCTGGTACTTTTTTTGTTGGTGCACATTTTTTATTGCCACATCGGCAGATTATGAGAGAGCTAATGAACTCTATGGATCTGTGAAGGGAGACAAAAAAAACACCCTTCTGCTTTTGTTTCAACTTTTCTGGCTCTTGCTCTTCTAAAAGTGGAGACTACAAAACAAGCCCATATTGAGCAGGGAATCTAATACAAGAAAACAATTCGTGTGCGAGCAAATAAGCAGGAGCAGATGAGCGCTGGTCTTTATGTACACTCTGCTTGGAGAATATTGGATCTTAACGTGCTCTATGTCATCCGTTTTGCTCTGTGAATGGCTCATAAAACCGGCGGTTGATGTGACTTTAAGGTTCCCCGGGGGATGTGAGTTGGACTCTTTAAAGACTCTTTAATGCCACCGTGAGAAATACTCGCACAAAGCCGGAGATTATTAACTGTGAGTTTACCTACACCTTCATCTCCTAAATTCACTGGAATGAAAAATCTAATTATTTTGATGTTTTATTGCAAGAATGAAAACACTCCACCTGTAGAAAAACGGCTTATTAAATGCAGGTTAGCTTTGCTCTTCATACTTATGAACCAGGATAAATTTATATTTTGAATCTAATGGAAGTATTTATTTAAATGTTCTATTCTTTTAAGAAAGAGAAAAACTTAAATTCATTAGCAATAAAAAAACATAATTGCTCAGTTCACTACACGTTAGATAGATATTATGTAACTGAAATCAGTTCACATTTCTTATGACGAGTATTTGCTCCACTGCTGCTGTTTTACTGTATTTGAGCATTTACCTCATCATGCGGCTACTGAGGCAGCTGTTCAGTGGATGTTACATAGGGAGTATTTAAGATCACATATTAAACCGCCCCCACCCAAAAAAATACCAAATTAAGTTACATTAAATATACACAAGACGCACAGAACATCTTTGTGCTGCGAACAATCACAGATTTTTGGAACCATTAATCAATCAAACTGCCTAATCTCCCCCACTGGTTTACTTCCAATTGTTTACACATTTGGATGTATTCCAGTATTTAATAGAATTATGTGTCAGACATATTGATGTGGGTGTAAGACAGCGGTGGCACATGTGGTGATCGATCTGATGATGCTCGATGTTAAAAGAAAACGACGACAGGCAAAGTGCATTTTTTGCAACATCTTATTCCATCTCAATTCCTCCTGTGTTTCCAAAACGTCATGTTCGTGTCCCAGTTTTGATGCTCCACCGTGGAACATGGCTTTAAGCAACACATACATGGACAGAGAGGTGTATGGGTAATGCAGCATGAGACTGTCTGTCGTATCACATGTGCAGCGTGTAGCCTGCAGGAGGGAGGAGAAGGAGAAGAGGTGGAGAAAACGGAGAGTAGCTCTGAGGAATCACAGTCCCTGTCGCCTCACTTCTCCCAGGGGGATGACTGTGTGCTTTCCCCGTCCGCCTGAGGTGTGTGTCGTGTGGGGGAGTGTGGGTGGGGGGTTACAGCCTTGCAAGAGCTGAAGGGCCCTGCAGGGACCTCGACTTCTGTCGTCCCCAGACCCTGAGCCATGTGCTGTGCTTGGCAGCCCCGTCCCCTCTGCGCCCAGCCTCGGGTCGCTCTTTGAGGGAGGGAAAGTAGGGTGAGGTGGGGAGGGGGACACGGTGGATTTTTGTGAGAGTAGGTTTAGAGGGTGACTCACGTTGAACATTGGGTGCACTACTTTGCCTTTTCAAATTAGATTCGAGGTGAAATGTAAAAGGATTTCCAAAACAATTCTGGATAAAAAGAGTAAAAAAGACAACATCACATCCGATGTAGAGGTTCAGAGAAACTATGACTTGCGCAAAACAGTTATGTGAACTACAATATTCTTGTCAAGACTATGAACAGATAAATAGATCTAGTTAAATTTGTGTGGTTAAATTTACAGCAATAAGACAGAAGTGTCCATTTTAATTAGAAAGCATCATCGGTTGGTTAACGCAGACATGGAGAGAGACGTGGGAGCACGGCAGAACGAACTCGAGCGGCTTCATTTTCTACTAATGCTGTTTGAATCAGTATAACTTGAAAGATTACACTTCAAAATGTCAGATATCTATTCTAGGTGGAGGAGAAGAGCTAAACCTTTCAAACCCATACAGCAAGTGTCCTCAAAAGCTGAGCTATTTTTGTCGTGAGGGGTCTTCAGCTACCTTGTAATGTCTTTTACACTCTGAAGTGAGTTTCACTTTAATCAGAAAAGGTGTCACATTCGTCAAATGGCTGATCGTCAATCACATAGCATGCATTTAGAGCAGAAGGAGGAGGAATATTTAATTGGCTATCAAAGGACTACCTTTTCCACGCAGGGATGACAAAGTCATGCGTGTGCCGAAGGTGTCCCACGGCTCTGTGGCCTCATTTTGCCCAACACCAGTGTCACGGTAGTGACACATCATCATGCAGCACAGGGGAGATCCTTCAGCCACTCTCATCATCATCAATAGGAAATCTGCTACCAGCATCCAGGGGTCTGACATGAAGACACAAAACTTTGCTCATTAAGAGCAGAAAAAGAGGCGTGGGGTGGACGTGGAAGAGCAGGGAGGAGCCGTCTCCAATAGCGTCAAGAACCTAACATGATAGCTACAGCTGTGTCTTCATGCGATCATTTACACATATTTTTTTCAGTATTAAGATATGAAAACCTAATGATAGATGCAGCATCTTCTCATCAAATCCCACCTGCCCGGTTAACATCCATGAACGTGAAAGGCAACAACTCCCTTGTTTTTTTGTTAAAGGGCTTGGAGTCACCAAACCCAAGCTGAGACAACCTTAATGACATCATCAGGGTCACATTCAAATAAAGTTGGCAGATTAATCAGCACAATCACTGTGAAAGACTCAACTACAATACTTCAACACCATTCTTGCTTTTTGGGGGAAACATATTGGAAGTAAAGCAGAAGCGATGCAACAAATAGTCTGTACATCTGTACATAGAAAAACTCACTCAGTATAATTTTATAGCTGTAAAAAAAAAAATGAAGATACCATTTAAAACTGTGAACCAGGGATAATCTGTTTTAAATGTGGGCCGTCGATGATTCACATGAGACAAAGGGAGTCGAGTCGAGGGATGGAGCAGTGAGGTAACGTCCTCCTTCTTGGACCAGCTTTCACTCCGAGATAATACGAGCTTGGAGCCAACAATACATTTTTACTACCAGCATGGAAGCATGTATGTGCTTTTCACTGCTGCCAGAAACAAGCAAAAGAAGATACTAGAGAGACAGGGAGAGGGAGGGAGGGTGGTCATAAATGCAGAGAGAGGAGACAATCCCATTGGCTCTGCTTTCATCAGATAGGTGGCACCGTTAGCTAATCCCCGGGCTTAGCTGCGTGTCGCCCAGCACGGCACCCAGCCGGGTGTCGCCGGGGCCACCCTGGCAGATCTGGCAGGCCATGTGGCCGTCCCAGCATCCTGAGGGAGGTTCACAATCCCGCCATGTGGCATTTACCTTCTGTGCAGGTGGCCTCGCCGGCCCTTCACTGGCTCTCACCGGAGCTAAAGAGGCAACTTTTGAACACTTTGGCAGTGAGTGTTTAAAAACTGTTTACACTTTAAAACCCAGTAAAAAAAAAAAAAGAAGCTGCTTGATGTTAGTAAACTGCACATCACATGTAGTTTTTCCAAACCTACTTTTAGACTCTTGGCACCCATCGCAGAGCATAAAACCCTGAATGTGATTCTTATCTTGAAGTACAGACAGACAGGCGGCAAAATGATTTGGCTTCCAGAGCTTCAGAGTTCAGGCTTTTCTGGGGTTACAGCCGGAGTGAAAGCTGCACTTTCTGCACGTTGGCAGCTCTGAAATAACAAGCCGTCAACTGCTGCTCCGTGTCTGTTGCTTCAGTTGTAAACTCATCAACTAATCGTGTTTATGCCTCCTGTCAGATCTCTGTAATTCTCATCCGATCTTTGACTAAGAGGGTATGTATGTTGAGTGTTGCTCCGATGTTCGCGCAGTTGCAAAAAGTTTATATTCACTCGCATTAGCATTGGGACCGAAGTACATACTGAACGTTGCACAGTTTTGCTTTGAAAAACCATCAAAACCATGAATGAAAATAAATTAATGATTAAAATAATATTTTACTATAATATATTATATCATATAGTTTATTTTATTCAAATAATTGTTACTTTCTAACACTTTTGTTATTATATTATTCCTCTTACAGAATAATTTGGGGATTTTTAATTATTTCAATTCATTATTCATTTGATTATTTAATTACGTACTTATTTATATATTCATATGCTTGCATACTCAATTACTTTTTAAAATATGCTCCTTTATGCATTATTCTTTTCAGATTTTCTTTTATTTCCTATTGTTTTCATTTATTTAGGTTCTAGAGATTTACATGTATTTAATTTCTTACGTGTGTGTCAGAGGTGAAATAAAGTGTCATCTACTTATTATTTTGTCCTGTTATTTTTAATTGTCACCATGTATTGTATTTTATTCATGCATTTATTCTGCTTATTGTCTGTGTGCAGTGACTACAGCCGTCCTCCTGTTGGCTGATTAGCAAACTGCTGATAGAGGCGATACATTTCGTTCTACTGTTGCTCCACATTGTGAACAGTTTCACCCAAAATGTAAACACTACACCTACACAATACCCGTAATATTACGGCACGGTAATCCTCAATCAACAGGCTCCACTGGGGGAAAACAGGCCTCTTCTGTGTGTGTGTGTGTGTGTGTGTGTGTGTGTGTGTGTGTGTGTGTGTGTGCTGGCAGCAGGCCAGTTCCTTCCTCTGTACCAAACACTGAGCCGAGTCAGTTGCTTAGTGGAAACAGACAAGCCAAATCGGCGCAGAGTGACCTATTTTGTTGCTGTGTGCCGCTGGGAGTGTGTTTTTCCCTAAACTAACCCCTGCCTGCTCGCTACAGCTCGCGTCTCGTCTCTCTCTCCCCCTCCAACAGGGGTGTGTGGAAGGGGGTGGGGGGGGAGTGGATGAATGGCCTCAACTCCACACCAACTGATGTGGTCCGAGCTGTTCCCCTCTCTTCCTTTTTCGCTCTCCACCCCTCTTCAGAGGCACCTAATTATGAAAACCCTGACTCATTTACATGGCTATGTTTGATCTAAATAACACTCCAAACCACACCAAATTAGGATCTTCTGTGAATGTAAAACACTTTTTTTCCTCTTTCTAACCCCCCCCCCTCCTGTTCTGTGTTCTTTGCAGTGAGCTCTGCAGGGCACATGTTCAAATGATGAAGGGGGGGATTTACAGTTTCTATAACATTCTCTGGAGACCTGAGCCCTGTCCCACCCCACCGACTAAGAGGGACTGGAGTCACCCACAATTATCCCAGGATCTGATCTGCACACCCCCACCCCAACCACCCATCCCGTGCCCAAATTAGACTGAGCCTCCTCTGACTGATTCGATGTAGAGGCAGCACATTAATTACAATATGCCAATGGCTGGCCCGGGCTAATTGCAGGCACTTATTATGCATTCATGTTCTCATAATATACATCATCTTTTCTGTGCTCCTCTGTCTCATTCCAGCCTCGGCTGTTTGTTTTATTCTATTATCAACTCAACTGTTTTCTCAAATATCTTAAAGCTGCACACTGTCACACTGCGTGCTTTCTGGGTATTTAAAGTCACCCTTATGCAACATTTTGCCGCATCCAAATAATTACATTCAGCAAAACAGAATTTGATTCCTGATTTCATACTGTGCTCATGCCTCATGCTCCTCAAGTTTGAGACGTTTTTTAAGCATTTAACATTTTCTGTGAGCGTGCAATGGCAAAAACGACAGAGCAGCAAGTTATACATCCAGAAAGTGGAGTGAAATTAGCCAAGATGAGCATCCTGACATTGCTGTATTCATTATAAATATTTCCAAATTGTGTTCAAAATGAGGGTTCACAGTAATGCATACAGTACAGACTGATTTGAAGTTTTAGCAGTTAGCTGGATAAGCCGGGTCGCCCTGCGGTTGCTGTACTTTGACAGAAGTTTTCCTGTCAAGCTGTGCATTTTTCTCTATTGGAAACCAAATCAGAGACAGATTTCCTCGTCACTCTATGTCTTACACGTTTGTGAACGCAGCTCTGGTAATATTTCTTTTTTGGAATTTTGGGCCCGAGAGGGAATCAAATTCACGATAGAGCTAATGGACTGCAATGTTGTGAAATATAAAATTGCTGTTTTGACGCAAGGCACACTTACTAACTTTTTCAACAGTGCCATGTAGCATCTTGCAGTTTCAATCCATCTAGGCAGATGCATCTGCATCATTTGTAATCATTGCAAGGATAAAGTAATAAATATTTTTACTCCTAAAAGGGAAAAAAAAACATTTGATAAGGAATATGGCCGTTATTACAGGTAAAACAGAAAGCAAAAGATTTCTTTCAGAGTAACTTTTTGTGTGGATTTCCCTGTGCCCCAAACTCAAAGCAGATAGGATTGAAGCTCCATCTGAAGATCCTCTGACAGTTTGTTGATGTGACTGACATGTGTTAGGACAAGAAGTTAAACAGAATTACAAGAGTACAAGAGTGCACGGCTAAAAATATACCTGCCTGTTGCCTGGAGGTTGGAGTGCACCTATTAAGAAAGTTCAAGCAGTTGCCTCTTGCCGCCGTTTGGAGCCACCAGAGTACCGAGTCGTCTGGTGCCGCTTTTGACGAAAAAACTGGCTGATTATTGAACTAAGATCAAACATCTCCCCACAAATCTTTGAACCGGCAGCCAAACTACGGAGAGGACTGCTATTCTGAGAGGTTTGTTTTCTTGCCTTCTGTTGTGGTTTGACTGGGCGGGCGAGCCGTGCCTCGTTCCCCCAAATCCGCAGAGTCTGGATCCAATAAACCACAGTATCTGACGGTGGCAGTGTGGTTGGCAGAGGCAGGACGCTTCAATCTACCTACTGCAGCCCCCTTCAACTCTTCAGGCTGCAGCCTATAGGTGCCTTTTTTCTTTCAACCCTTTTCTCCCAAAGACTTAATTCACAACAAATGTTTTTTTATGCAGTGCTCCTTTCTCTTGATCCCAGAGAGAAAGAACATTCCTTAAAAACAGTGAACCTAAAAACTCAAAGGCCCACAGGTAAACAGCAGCTTGGCTGGAGGACCGCAATGTCCCTGTGAAGTGAAGGATGAGGCTTTTGTTGACACAAGTCTTCTTGATTTCAGCCATTGTGCTGATTTCTTTAATTTGCAGACTTGGAAACATACGTATGGAGCGAAAGGCTCCTGATAAAGTTCAAACAGGTTTTGACAGGGTTGTTGAGGTTAAAAATGAATGTAATACTGCTGGATTGGAGCTAAACCTTGTGCCTGTTTGCTTCAAACCGGAGCCATAATGGGATCAAACACATCAGTTCTTCTCTTCTGTCTTTTGTCATCTCTTTCCCCTTTTTTCACATCCGAGCTTCGTTGCAGCTTTTAGTTTATTTTCACGTACACCGCTTGGAAAAAAAAGTGAGGGAATAAAAAAAAAGAAAGACTGATACAAACAGAGAGTGGTTGAGGCAACAAGAATCCAGAGGGGTTTATAAACACATCTTACTCCAAAAAGAAGAAAAAAAAGAGGATTAGATTGCTGCTGTCATGGAAAATGCCTGTAACTGCAATTTGGGTGTTTTTCTTTGGCGTACCTGAATTCAAACTTTCCATGGTCATTTAGCTGAGCTGAAATGTGTTGAGAACTCTGTGACCCTCGGGGAGTTTCAAACTCAGCAACTTCAAAAATGCATTTAATGAATGCAAACTAGGAAAAAAGTGGCATGACGATTATAGGCTATATATTTGATGTTGCGAGATATATTTTTTTCCTGACATTTATTTCGATTAATTTTCACATTAGCAGTATCTGACTTTCACTCAGGGATGTCCAAACTAACATGTCTCTAAAGAAAAAGGCACCACAGCTGTGGAGATTTTCTGATGGATTCCCTGTATTTGAAAGTATATTTTATGTATTGACTGTGTTGATCTGAAATCCATTATTTGACTATTTTTGTAGGTAAACTAAACTAAGGCAAAACCATTCCCCATTATGTGGTAAAGAGCATATATATGTAAAAGCAGAGATGTAAGTGTTGCTCAAAGTGAGGGCATGACAATAATTTGGAAAGAGGGATTCATTACTTTAAAATGTTAAAAACCCTACACCTCCTTAGCCTTGTCTGACCTCTTTCCATCTCAATCAGAGACACAGGCCAAATGTCACAATGCCAGTTAAAAGGCTCTCAGCTATTAACTCCAACACGACACATTTTAAGTCCCCCTTAGTCGCTTTTTTGATCTCCTGAGCTGCGTTCGACGGCACTGAAGCTGGGACCATTTGTTGTAGCCAGGGGCGCTGGGAGCCGGCGAGACGGGGACACGCCATGAAAATCTGACTGTCAATGTGCCCTCCTCAATTTATTAAGTGGCCCTCAGAGCGCGGAGCCAGGATTTTGACCCTGATAATACAAAGCCTAGGGGGAAAATGGCATCGAGAAGCAAGCTCCACATCCTGTTGTGCTGTGGTCAAAATGAGATGCTAATTAATTACCATTGGCATCTTTAGCAATGCTTGTCAGCTCCTATTTGGTGTATCAATCTGTTATGGGATCAAACTGAGGCATGCGAGGGCCGTTGCTGGTTCCTACAGCCGCTGCAGTCGTGTCCCCCTTAGGTCCCAGCATAGGCTGGCTGTAACCCGTGCTTAATGAGGAGGAGTTTAACTCCCCCACAACACAAAATAACCATAATCAATCTGATCACATTATGGATCAATAACAATCAATCAGCCAGCTGCCGAGATCTGTTGCTATACAGACTCACCCCCTGGTATTTGCTCTGGAAAAGGAAAAAAGGAAAAAAAAATAGCAGGAATTTCTACACCTGCTGTAGATGTATGGTGACAGAGGATGAACTGGGTTCTGGGAAATGTAGATATCTGTACATTCATTGACAGATTGAAGAACCACATATTTGCACAGCCCATTTTTCAAAGCGTGATATGAAGCTTAAACTGATAAATGGTTTCATGAAAACTACCTTGCTTTATAATTGATTCCAATGGTTTTGATTGCAGATGTGGACAGTTAATACATTTACTCAAAATATTACAAGTACAGCAACAAATAATTATGACGTTTTAACTATTTTCTCAATTCCACACTCGTCAATTTCATGATAAGTTACGTTGCTGTAAGATAATTTCTCATATATTCAGACAAATGAATTGACTTAGTATACAACATAAATGTGAGTGAAATATATATCTTTGAAAATTTGTAAAGCACAAGGAAATGTCATATAATTGGGGGAAAGTGAAACTGACAAAAGCACTATATAAACAAATTAGGTTAATGCCCCTGAGGGTGTGACTTCTATTATGGCTTCCGCCGTATATACGGCCAACACGAGATAGAAGAACATGCACAAAATAAAGGGAATTAATCAAACAGGTTGACCAGGTTCCTGCTTCACCAGGAGGCCAACGGCGCCAGCAACCAGAGTCATTAACCAGAGATAATAAGCACAAGGTCAGGAGATTTCTGAATTATCTCCCCTTCTCCCCACTGTTCTGTCAGACTCCTATGAAGTTGTGTTCGAGAGCGGCCCCGCGTTAATCAGTGGTTTAATTGCCACTTGCCTTCGAGTGTGTGGGGAATAAGGCCAATTTATCCAAGACTCTCCTTCAGGAGGTTGCAGACAGGTTCTTGGAAAGAGAGAGAGGTCTGTCAGTGCGGATTACTGTCGCAGACAAGGGGGGAGGGGTTACAGATTCAGATTTGACGGTTTCACAAAGGTATCTGCAGGAGATCAGTTAAGAGCGATATGTACAAAGTTTACTATAGCGCAAAAAACTTTTTGTATCATCATTTTAAAAGTTGTCTTGTTCATTATTTGTAGTAGTACTGTGCTTTGTAGCACTTGGTTTTAAAAGTTACAGTTGTGATAGGACTAGTGATTGTTGTTATAGGATACTCGTAATAGTAGTAACAACAGGTGTCAGGCTTGTGGACGATGCCATTGTCCAGTGCCAATGGCTGACAGTCATTAGTTGTGTTTTTGTGTCTTTATAAACTCCCAAATGTTTATGCGTACAGTGTTTCACCCCTCCCTTTGTTAATGTGCATTGATAGTAAAATATGAATCAGATCTGTAGTTTTCGTAAATAGTTTGTGTATGAAGTGAAAAGCAGCTCATCAACAGCACAATAGCCCATTTTTATTCTCGTTTTAAAGATTTCTTTGGTCTTTCAGGCTCATTTTAAGGTCTAAGGACAAGAGGGCGTTGTGTGTTGTGCAGCCCTTTCATGCAAATTAGCTATTTTGGCTCATGCAAAATGAAAGTGACTTGGCTTGACTTGGAGACCCTTTGTCAGTGTCTTTGCTGGATCTGTACGGCAGTGCACTCAGAGGAAGTCTTTTTCTTTTTCTGTCAGCAGTAAATGGACTTGAAGTGTAGAAATACATGTGTATGAAGTGCAAGCCCCTCAGAGGGAGTTTAGATACAGTAATTGTATTGATTCAAAAGAAAAATGTATCTGTTCTGTCAGAGGTGCAACTAAAAAAAAACACAACTGGAAGGAAACTGGTGTAGACAGGGTGTAAGACAAGAGGCAGTAATTGTAGCTGATGTAGAAGCAGTACTGTCAGCAGCACAAATGATTAAAGCAGTTCTAGGTGCAGCAGTAGTACAGTAGAAGCCGTCATTATAATACTTTTAAGAACAAACCATAGCTCAATGCATCTGTGCCAGTCTTGAATCTGTTGTGTGGTGTACACAAAGACATTATGCTACTACTCTCCAGTGGTAAATATTAAAAAGGAAAATACTGTAAATATTTAATACCCCCTCCTTGTGCAGTCGCTTCCTATTTATCTCATTTAAACAATGTTAAGTTGTCCTGTCTGAGCAGAACAATGCTATTGGTTTAGCATCTCGTCCTAAAATTAGTGCATTATCCGGCGAGTGCAAACTGTGCATCCCTTTAATAACTCCATGTCAATGTGATTAATGGACGTTGCTTCATAAATTTCCTGTAATTAAGTGTCCACCTGCAGCTTGCCTGGAATCAATTGCCTTTTTTGTTTATGCAATTTCCTCGAGGTATTTAGTTATGTGCTCCCATTATGGAGTTGTAAGATAATATCTGCTTATTCTGCTAATTCCTGCGTTACCTTCCGCGACATCGTGGGCTAAAGGCCCGCAGCAAAGAGGAGGGCAGAGCAGATAGATGGCAGTGAAAGCAGTTCTCACGCACTCATACTTCATGGATTTAATGACTGATGTTTGCTGTTTGCTTGAAGTTAATGAAAAGACAGAATAATAATGCGTATTATTTTCTGCATAGTCTGTATAATCTGTTTCATTGTTTTTCAGGATGGCCACAGACAACGGTGTATTAAAAACACATTACACAATCAGGAAGGATGGAGAGTTCTTAAGGATCAGGACAAATGCGATACAGTATATGCTCAGAGAGATAAGAGATGGAAATAATAACAGATAAATTATGACCAGAGGGTTGCCAGTTTTAGTCTAAAACACAAGATGGAAAACTGTGTATAAAATTCCTAATGATAATTTGCTCAACTGTGTCGATGAAAAGCAAAAAGTTATTTTCTTTCAAAAGGGGCATCTCCTCTTGAACATTAAGCTCAGGTTAGTCACCATTAGGACTGTGGCTCTCCCTGTGAAAACTGCTGTATAATGTATTTTTCCTATTCTGACAAAATAACCCCGATGGTGTCATGGTGATGTAATCAGGGTGATCACAGCGTGGGTTTAGGGATCACAATATGTAATGTAATGTTTTGAATGAGTTTCAAAGACATACAAGGCAAGAAATATGAGTAGTCAGACAATCAGACAAGATGTAACAAGTTCCCTCTTGGTCCTGTTGCCTTTGATATCAAGCACTTAATTTGGAAAAAATGTAAACACTGTCAGGCAACAAATCGTCTCCAAATTGCTGTCACTTGTTTACAGGATTACACTAATCAGTCCATGGTATTCCATTCCACCTGACGAGGTGAAAAATGTAACAATTCATCTCCACGCAGCCAGTTCTGATGCTTCTCTCCCACAGACTCTGACTTTCCTATAATGTGCATTTTTTACACAGCACAACTGTTTGGCTGCATCAGACCGTCGTGCGGTCATGACATCAAATGACTCATTAGTGCAACAAGGGTGACCTTTTCATAAGGCCGGTGACATGTGAGGAAGGTCACCGTGGTTAAATGGCACACCCCTTAAGTGACTGTCAATCAAGCGACTGCCACCGTGTCGCCTCCCCGTCATCGCGGAGCGAATATTATGCAAGCACGCTGGGTTGAATTCACCTTCCGCGGCTTGTGTGCGGTGCTGCTTGAGCGGCTTCCAGATTTGTCAAGAAGAACAGCTATTTGAAATGTATGAATTTTAATGTTCAGTTGTGAGTCTCCACTCAACAAACTGGTTGTTTACATATTTACTTTCCAACCACCTGTAACGAGAGCAGTCAGAGGCAGAAATGATTCACAGCCAACGGCCCAATTTTCTGCCACTTCCTGAGGTATCCCGGTCTGGCATCGAATGTAAGCGAAGGTGTGAGATTAGAAATTGTGTTCCGTGCTTTCGTTCTCGTCTCTCCCGCTGTAGTTTAGCGTTACCGGCTTCATGTCCTGACAAGAAGTGACTGCAGGCACTCGAGGTGAGTCTCCGCGGGAAATCAGTTTAGAAATTACTGTTGGTGGGAATAAGTGAGGTGCACATGAATGAGAAATAGATGTCAACGTGCATTTCAGCAGCCAATCACTTGAGTAGGGCTCTCCAGGAACACAAGTGAGAAGTGGGTAAATAATTGGACTGCCTGTGTCCTGTTAAAATATGTGAATAACTGAGACATATCACAGGTGAGGCAACTGAGGCTTTGAATCCAGCATCCCGAAATAGAAGAAAAAAGCATCCATCTTACAGGAAAGCATTTACCACATGTAAACCTGCATCAGTCCTGTGTTTGTTGGAGTAAAAGAGTCATTCTAATTCACATTAAGGCCAAGTTGATCTAGATGGAACTTAAAACAGGAAATACTCAGAAAATCTAATATTCCAAGAACACATATGACACAATGAATAAAGTCACCAGAAAGGCTTCTAAGTAAAGTGAAGACCACCACATCTCAATTCCTGAGATGCATATTTATCTTTATCAGGGAATGAACTAGTTTGTTCAGAGAACGGATCTTATGTGTGTACTTCATATGTCTACATTTTCGTATGTTTCTATCCATCTTGATTCTCCTTCTACGAACATCACTTGTTTCTTACCCATCACATTTAACTTTGTCTGCTTCCAACTTTGTGTCTGTAAAAAGGGCAAAGATCTATCGATGCAGCTTCTAATTCTGCACTTTGGGGACAACCGCGTACATATGTCCCTTTCTCTCCACAGTATGTTCATTATGTTTTTCGCATTATCACAGTGGAGTTGAAGAAAACCAGACACCCTTCAAGTCTGATAGGCAGCGTTTAATTGGTTCAAATATCAGTGCCAGAAATAGAGTCAGTCAGCAGTCAGCATTACATAACTGTAATTTAGTTTGTTCTGGGTCAGCGGGTCTCGGCTCTCCGACGGTGCCAATGTTAAAAAATGTGACAATTCTTGTTAAACACAGTGTGAACGATGCAGATCAGCAGGCAGGATTCAGCCTGGGGGTTACAGACAGTTTTCTATCGGGATTCAACTGACGAAACCATTATTATTATTATTATCATATATATGTAATAAATTATAACTATTAATGATGATGTTCACCAGCAGCTTTACCATTTAACTTTAACATACATAATATGAGATGCAGTTGCATCTAAACTTGATCTATTATAGCTGTTATAGCAACAGATCAATGCCCATGGTTTTGGCATAACATGGTTACCATTGATACGATGTATGGGGGCCCCTACGTTTTACAGTAGGCATCTAAAGGAAACCTTCACACCATACCAGAACTCCCACGTTACATATCTGTAACACTATCCTGCTCAGTTCCAATTAGCGGATGTGAAGCAGCTTGTCGTGAAGCCGAGCAGCAGAGAGACGCGCCGCGGTGATGATGTCATGTGCAGACAGGTCCTGGAGCTGCTCCTCAGACGGTGAATAATAGAGCAACTGCTGGATGTGGGGACGTTTTTCTGATTTCACAGCTGGAAGCCGGACATTCAAATGAAACCCTTTCGGATGGAACATCTTAAACAGAAACTCCCACAGCGTCAGTCGCTGACTCGGTGTTGGTGCAGCGCTGGCTTTTCAGTTAATGGCGAAGGTTTTTTGCTTTGTTTGACAGGGTCTTTATTGTCATGGACAATGGCGGAAAACAGCTCACAGGAGCTGATTTGATACCAGAACTGAACCCTCATTAAACCCTGTATCCCCTTAAGCCAGTGTTATACTTGCACCACTCACACCTTCATTCTTCTTGCTACACCTGTTGAGCCTTATAACAGCACTAGACTCATGAAACAAGAGCACTGAGTGTGCAGACCGCCGCCAAGGCTGAGCAATCCCCCTTCGCAGTGGTGAGGAAAGAATTCCTCCCAGAGAAAAGAATTCCTCCCAAATTTTCGGCACCTGTCACCATGGCCGAGACCTATATTTGATAAATTGTTCATGCAAATCCGCAAATAAACAGACAAACAGACATAACCTCCTCAGTGAAGGTAATTATTTGAAAAAATAGACTGTGGCTAAAAATACACAGGTAAACATTTGCATTCTCACCAGTAGCAGCACTGTTCATGTATTGCAAGTGGAGCTAGTTATTAGCTCTTAGTTATTAGAAAAATGTCATTCTGATGTTTAGCCTATAATAGAAATACATTCGCAACTTGAACAAGCAACACAGACATTAAGATGTAGACTAGATTGATTGGCTTTTCAAACAGAATGTGCCACTATTAGGTGAGAGAAGTTGAACGCTCCATTATGGATGGGGATAAAATGTTTGGAAATGTTGGATTCTTCTACCAAGTGACAAGAAGAGAAGACATATCTGCCTTTTAGGACAAGTATTATCATAAAATGATGGGTCATAGTCAAGACAAAAACAACAAGCTTGACGTCTGCTGTCTTTTTCCTGGTTGCTGAACACAAAGGTGGCAGCTATACCAGGCACAGACTGGTTCAATTAGAAGTAGAAAAAATGACTGTTTATCATTTATTTATCCATCAGAAAACAATTGGATGTTATGATTGCAATTTGCTTGATTAATGAGTTGATTAAGACTGTTAAATGTTTACAAAGGGGTTGAGGCGCGCTCTGCAAATATTTTCAGAAAACAGGACGTTGCGCCCCATCACAGCCGTCTGTAAACTTTAATTAAGCAACCCCCCCCCCATGGGATTCATTATTCCCACCTAAATCTGCATTTTTAATTATTTAATTTGAGATAACATTTGCAAATTCCACTAGCAATGGCAACATGCAACATGCACAAAGAGCTGCTGAAAAAAAAAGAAGTTTGCTCCACGGAAGGTGCAGCGGTAGAGGTGGGCCTGTAAAATAAAGGCAATTTGCACAATAGTAATGATAATGAAGAAAGATTCATAATAACAACCGCCTGGGTTCAAACATCGGTGTCTTGTGATTGTAAAGGCGTTTTCATCCAGCGTGCATCTAACTGGGAGGAGGAACGCCGCCGTTCATTATCATAACAAACAAGCTCCCATCAAAGATATAATTAATGGCATTGTGCCCGATATAAAACATCCCATCATGCCTCAGAAGGGCGGGGGTTGGGCTGTAGAGTTTTAATCATGATCATAAAAAAAAATGTTTTTCCTGGGTTAAGATGAGAGAGATCTGTTGGTGTACAGGGTCTGGTTCAGGTTTCTGATGTGTGTGCTTATGTGTATATGTCTGTTTGTGTGTGTGTGTGTGCAACAAGGACAAAATCTGTCTCCTAGCATTTAGTTTACTTATGAAATATGAAGCTGAAGGAAGCTGCTAATAATGGAAATGTTTGGGCTTAAATTCAGACTTACTCGCGGAAGATTTTGCAAAATAAAATAAATCGTGAAATAGATTTTACATCATGTCTCAGTAGACTCTTTACACACACGTGAAACGTTGGCTTTATTTTGGTATTAAAGGATTTATAATTTATTTTTTGTCCATTCCCACCAGTGACACCAGGAGGTAATCCACTATTCAGATTGCAAGAGATTAACTGCGAGTGTCCACAAAGAATATCTGATTGGCTCCTCCTCAGAAAAAAAAGATCTGTGCACTCTAAAACAAACTTCTAGCTGCACTTCTTAAATTACAATTGCCTCATCTATGCACATTACAGAATAATTTGCCGAATATAAAGTCTTAAAACAGGATGTACCTTATGATCTTGCCATACCTGCTATAAACCAGACATCAGAAGAGGGAAGGTCTGTAACTGATGAGAATAAAAAAAACAGAGTAAGTTGTACAGAGTGACTGGGGTGTTACGGAAAGGGAGGGGGGACAAAAATATCTGCTTCTTTGATAAAAAGAAAAGTCAAAGATGCAAGCCTGTGAACTACAGCTACGACTCCCACTGAGGATTTGGATGAGAGATATCAAATCACAGAGCTTTAAATTTTCTGCTTTGTACCCCTCTGCTGGCCAGCTGAGGCTCAAGAATACACTTTGTAGAAACCTGATAATACATTAAAACTCAGCCACGACGGTGCAGGGTTTTTGTTCCCATGCATGGATTACGGGTATCACTGTACTTAGAGCCATCCACCGTACAAAACTGATTGGTAAAGATATGATTTCCCACATTGAAGCGTCCCGAGATTGGAGGACTTTGAGGGCATCATTAAAAAGAAACGGTCTTGAAAGGTAGCTTGAGAAACCAGCGACTCCTGTTACTTTGCTCCGGCGGCACATGTCAGGTGTGGGACACTTGCAAAATAGGTGTGTTTTTAAGCGCAAGCAAGTCGTCTCTCCTTGCTCGCTAATTGAGGCTGTCTGGGGGGATGTCTTCCTCGTCACTGAGGGCTCACTGATATGAGAAATAAATAGTGGAATGTCTAAGGCAGCGATGAAACAGAGCCTGACTGGCTGCTGCTGCTGCTGCTGCGAGGGGACGGGAACAGAGGATTGTGGGGGATGTATGACAGCGGCGATGGGGAGCAAAAATGCAGTTCAGGGGCCTTTTTCCAAGAGTGGTAATCAGGCAGAGGGGGATGAAAAAGGCTGATTTTCAGGGAATTAGCATGATAAGCGAGAACACAAAATCAATCCTCGTCCTCAGCCAAGGCCTCCTCTGATTACTTTGAACTGTCAAAAAATGGCAGAATCAAATCGAAAGTGCTCGAGGTTAGGGGAGTGATTTGTTCAAGAAGAGATCGCTGGAGCAATTGACACAGCTCTTGAGACAATAATTGGGTTATCAAAGAGAAAGCAGTTCAAGTACCACAGGGGTGAAAGCTTATTTGCATTGGATTTTCATATGGAGAGACACACCTCTTCTTTACAGCCGCTGTTATTTTTTTTCTTCCTTCCTTCTTTATACTTGAGGGCCAAGTTGAAATGGGGATTGCATCATTATCATTCAAAAGTTTGCTGCCATGTGTGTGCGGTTCGATTAGCTAGTGGTTTGTGTGTGTGTGTGTGACTTAAGTTGAATTCACTTTGTGTGTCTCCATACTGTACGTGTGTGTGTGTGTGTGTGTGTGTGTGTGTGTGTGTGTGCAGGCGTGAGAATTTATTATACTCCCTGGGAATAGAAAGTTCTGATGAGGAACATTCACAAACAGAAAGTGTTTGCTTCAAAACAAAAAGTTAACTCTTCAAATAAATCCCCCCCCACAACCCCCTCATTTATTAAGCGACAAAAAACTTCTGCTCCCTCTCTTGTATTTCCATCCCTCACATGCTTGTGCTTTCGGGCCGGGAGCTGACCAGAACATAACTCACACTTGGGGCAAACTTACTGATCTCTGCAGGGCCGAACAAACTGTAGCTGCACTGAGGACAAAGATATTGACCATAAACAGTAAAAACACACAACACCTCCAGTTCAAGTCCAGCCAGTGACCTGTGCCACATCATTCAAATACTAAAATGCATACAAGCAGTTAATAACACTATGAAAAAAAGATTTCACAACTATGGAAAGTTACTACAATCTTTGCTCATTTCGTCCACCATTGTAAAAAAATTGCAATGGTGGCCAACCAGTAGAATTAACATGTTCATACTGGCACAGGTGTAAGTTGTACCAGGGTTAAACAGAGACGGCGGTCTCAGTGAAATGAATGAGCTGCTGTTTTGCTGGCGTCCATTCGTGGGCAAACAGACACACTGCATGTGCACGCCTCTGCATATATCTGGGATAAGCAGTTGAACATAACCGTAGTACATACTGTAAAGCACACACACATATATATATATATATATATATATATATATATATATATATATATATATATATATTTGGTGGGACCAGCTGCGGTCCAGATATACAACTATGCACTCATGACTGAGTAGGTGACAGAGTTGAGTTTGTGATGGAGCTGCACCGGTGGTCGACCGAGCATTGACAAACTAAAGTTACACAATTGGTCGACTGGCAAAGTTTTGGGAGTTTCCCCATTGGCCGCTGAACTTTGAAATGTAATTGGCCAGTCTCAGCCCATCCTGGACTCAATCCCAGTGAACGTCTCCTGTCCAAACCAGTCCAATACTTTCTAACAATAGAAATTGCACCGCTGTAACCAACACGGCTGCTTTTTATTTTTATTTTTTTTTATTTTCAAGTTAGAGTGGAGTGGGTCTTGCTCAGGGCAGGAAAGTGCTGACAAAAGCTCATCCCCGAGGCTTTGGCCTTTGAAACAACCTGCAGGAATGCGAGCGGCCACTTTGATCTCGGAATGGGACATTAGTATTCTGCTCGGATGGTGTTTACACAGCTTGGAGTGACTCGGGACTGGATGAAGGTGCTGTGTGGACAGGCAGACGTGCAGTCCTGGGTCACATATGAAAGGAAACAGGCCTTAGCGTTTGTTTTAGTCTTTGTCAGGAGGCAGGTGGGAGGATATCAACCCATTGGGTTGATCGGAAGTCAATCAGAGATGGACCCGGCGGTTCTTTATGAATGCCATGAATGTATGAGATGATGACAAGCCACACATATATATACTGTTGGAGCAAAAGAGAGAAAGAAGAAGGAATGAAAGAAAAGAGGAAAAAGAGAGACGGCAAAGAGAAAGCAACGTGTTGGAAGCAAAAAGAAAGTAATTAAGGAAATAAAGACCTTAGAAGAAAATGAATGGATACTACACCTGAAGAAACAAAGGAGGGAATTTAAAAAATGAGGAAAATAAAATAAACCAAGGAGCGGGGAGTTGGGGAATGGAAAAGTAGGACAAAATTAGGAAAAAAAGAGAAGAACACACATAAACAAAAAAATAAAGGAAGCAGAAAAAAAACAGTGACAGTAAAGAAAGGAATGAGAACAAATTTAAGAGGAAGAAGAAAATGAAAAAAAAATTAAAGTAAGAAACTAACTTTTTTTCCTTTTCAAATTGTCACCTTACTTTTGTGTTTGCTTCTTGACTTTGCATCTACTCCAAACTACCAAAGACTAATGGAAGTTATCAAGGTATCTCATTTGAAATATGTAAAGTTTGGGGTGTTGCAGACGTTTCCACTCTCTACACCAATCTACAGGTTTCTTTTTTTTTTTTTTTTCAAATTTGCAGGAGGAAGGACGGCCTGCCCGGAGCCTGACTTCAGCAGACAAAAGTGCAAACAACACATGAATTAAAGGTTACCAACAATATATGATGAATATCAGGCAAATATAAATTACCACAGGAAGAAGAATAATGAAGGCTTTTTTTTTGCTGCCGAGCCAGGGGCCAGTCAATAATTAGAGGTGGCGCGGTCGCTTTCTGCAGCCTCGGCGGTTTGTCTCAGCTCTAATTGCTCAGTTGCTCAGGTTAAGACCTGTTAAGACCACGTCCGGAAAAATAAAAAAAAATATAAAATTAACCTTAACTTTCTAAAGACGAGCAGTGTCAAGACGGCCCTCGCGAGAGGCTCACATTCAACAGGGCGCCCTTTCCACGTCCGAAAAAATGAAAAAAATAAAAGTTAATCTTAACTTGTTTAAAGACGAGCAGTGTCAAGACGGCCCTCGCGAGAGGCTCAGATTCAACAGGGCGCCCTTCAACAATGTTTCATAATCTCTTCATCTCTTCCATTTTGTGTTTACTTGAAGCGGCGCATGAGGGAGTTTGCTTTGATCCCCGCGAAAAAAAATTAAAAACAGTCCCCACCGTGCACAGGGAGGAAAAGAAAAAAGGAGGAAAGTGCCATGAGTGGTTGACAGTCGGTGCATATTGGTTGTTTTTTTTCCCTTTCCAAGCAGGGAGACATAATCACACAAATAAGACATCAAAGATGGATTGAGAGTTAAAATATGCAGTTGAAAATTATTCAGATTGCTCTGGGATGGCAGGGAGAAAAATATTCCCTCAAAGTGTCCGACTGGATGAGATCAAAACTCTGTGATACCGTGAGACACAAGCACGAATGAGAGAGGAAGCATTCAGACATGTCCAGATTTTTTTTCGTCTTTTTTTTTGGTTTCAGGGCCTTTGGCAGCACCAGTATTTCATGTCGTGGTTCCTTTGACTGGAGGGGAATCCCTTTTTTTTTCTTTTCCTCCCCTTGTTTTTCTGGTCACTGGCATGCAGCTCTCCAGTATGTCGCCTCACAATGTGAACTCTCATGGCCTGCAGGTTGGCAGAGAACAGCGACACACACAAACTGGCTGCTGCCTGCAAGTCACGGCCAAATGCTGCACCTGCGTCATGTTTTCTGGCTGCTTTGGGTCCGACCTCCTCTCCACCTGTACAGCGAATCCGGCAAAAATCTCCACTCAAAATGCAAGAGTGTGTCGAGTCTGGCGTCATGGAAATTCTTTAGCAAAGAAAAGGAAGGTTTAGGGAGGTAAAATAGATTCTCTTTGTTTTGCCTTTTTGAATCAAAAAATAGAAAAATCAAACGGATCTGTACCTATTCTAAAATCCAGTGCATATAAATACTTAATATCCACAAAAAGCCAATGTAACCAATCATCACAGGCTACAGTCACATCATGAATTTGCTAAATTTCTATGTCTTAACTTTCTGTTTTTATGTAAAGCACCTTGAGTTTAGTATTATCCTTATCTCTATTATCATTATTACTAATAATTTGTAATTTAATGAAGTGTGTGCTCAGACTCTGGATAATAAAAAAAAAACCTGGTAAAAGGTGATTAAAGACAGTTTTGGATATATTTTTATTGTGGGCATTAAAAGTTAAATTTAAAATTATCCTTAGGTATGAGGTTATTTACATATAAATGAAATCAATGTGGTATTGATCAGTTATAGGATGAACACAGTATGTCATCAAATGGTATCATAGCTCATGGATGGATAGAAGATTATGTGACCGTACGTACAAATATTGCTATAACCTGATTAAACCGCTTCGTCTTTCAGCTCTGTGCCTGGGAAACAACAACACGCGGAAAAAAATGTCGACGCGAGTTCAGCGACGTTAAGGGACAGAAAGTTTCTCTTTGTCTGAAAGCTCTCAAATGTGCCACAGAAGAAAAAAAAAGCTGGGATTCAAAGCGAAGGCCCATCTCTCCTAATTAACACTTTGAAAGATAAAAGCAGTTTATTAAATCAATCAGGAAGATGGTTGTTTGTGAGTCCCAGCAGATAAGGACATTTGCATATTAACTTTGCGGTTCTAACCTACATTCAAGGATCTTCTGAGATCGTGGCCGGCCTCAATGTAAATATTTTCCCCCTCACTGCTACTGTACACGTTTTAAAGTTTCATCGCAGGGTTCTCTGGTGGATTTTCGACTCATTAAAAAATAAAGAGATGGATAAATAAGCAAACATACAACGTAAACAGACAAACAAATGAATAAACGAATGCGGTTGTTACGGTGCTGGGGAGACTCTGCCAAAATCTGTGGCAGAGACGGGGCAAAACAATCTGGATTTGAACTCGCGGTTAGATATTCCCAGTTCAAAACTTGGCTTTAAATTAACATGAAAGCAACAAATAGGCTTTAAAAGAGTATTATATGTGCCCTCCAGTTAATCTGGCACATACTACGGAGCTGTTTCAATATGTTCTGCCAAAAATTTACTTCCATGTGAAACATGCTCTTTCTTATAATTCACTTATAATTTTATAAGTGAATTTAGACAGTACTGTTTACTGGTAATTATATGAAGTATTTGCAAACTGTATTACCGTATTTTTATTGAAGTTGTTGTCACAACTCCCTGTGAATTATGTGAGTAAAAACTGATATTTATGTTTTCTTGAATGGCACAAAGTGTGTCTTTCCCTAGCATGTCATAGTCTCATGTGGGTCTTAGGGTTGGTGTGTTTTTTAATTTTTTTTTATTCATTTTCAACAAATTCCCTAAAAAGACAAACCAACGACTCCTAAAAACATGTCAGCGAGGCACGCTTGTGCACTGCGTGACATGTCCCCTCATTCCTCATTACTATGAACACACACTTTGGTTTATTTCGACTTGGTCCCATTTACACCGTTCTGCAGCCACAAACTGTCACTAGATCTCTAAATGTAGATTCATCCACAGCTGAAAACAGTCCCCATCAAATATCCTATCTTGTCCTGTTTATTGTTTAAAACTACAGTGAGCAGCTGGAAATATATGTATTTGGGACCATTTTCAAACACGGGGCGATGCATACTCTGCAAGCACGTTGTATATAGCTACTGTATACAGTATTTATATATACATAATGATATATAATTTTCTTACGTAACATAAAAGGTCTCTAACTTAATTTGTGCCGTGGCTTCGTTGCAGAGCTGTGTGCAGCGCTCTTTTTCTTACTGTCTCTTGCTCAAGTGGAAAGTTAAAGTTATCTACAGATTTGCCAGTGGAGGGAGAGCCCTGTGTGCAGTTACTGCAGAGTTTATAAAATTATAATATTTCTTCCAGTGAGCTCAGGGATGATGCTCGATCATCAGAGGTGGATGACGCTGACTCATTAAGACTTAGCTATCACCATATTTGCAAACCGGTAGATCAGTCTGATCCTAATTTGTGCTTCTTCAAAAGGACATTAGCAGAGGAAAGCGTATAGTCTCAGAGCTCGTCTGCAGTCGAACCTTGCCTTTCACATTTACAGCAATAACATTAGAGCACCAGTGATGAGACAGCGGCGGCCACAAAGAAATCAAAGCTTCCAGATATTGACCGGCTTCTCATACGGACATGGTGGAAGAAAAGAAACGCTGGATCAATACCAGTCGTCGCTAATCCTGGTACCTACACAACAGTGTCATTGTGTTTGGATGGGTGGGCCGCAGCTTTGGAGGAAATCGCCCCACACAAAGGGTCCCGTTGCCGCTCTCCGCCTCTCGAAAGGGGTCGCGCTCGCCGTCGACCGCTGCACCACTCGATACTCTACTCGCTGATGTGATGAAAGGCTGTGGATGACCTAAAGCACGGGAGCCCTCGGCTGTAATCAGCCCAATCTGCATTCACGTGGACAAGAGGTGCAGATCTGAGAGCAGCTATCATCAGCTCATCTCCAGCACAGAATAGGTGAAGCGGTCTTCCGGGGGAGAATAAAAAATAAAAGGGAAGTTACTTAACGACTCCCATGGCTTTTAATTGCAGAGGCTGGGATATTAGTTCAAAACCATTCACTTCATGCTTGGGAACACAGTGCCACGTTGCCTGCGCCCTCGCCCAACACTTGTTTTATCTGCTTCGAGATTGAACTCACTTCACAGTAAAGAGAGGCCAATTAGGGTGCAAAAGGATTAAAAACACGGTGGGGGAAAAAAAAAACGCTTTCCCATTGCTCCACTTTTGTAGTGGAGGACAGGCTATAGGATGAATGTACAAGAGGGAAACAAAGCTCAGCAGTTTATGATCGTGAAATTAAAGAGCAAAAACGAAGGCATGAGGTTATTTCCTGTCAGTCCAAAAAAGTTGGATATCATTAATCTGTGATCTTCACAGCATTCAGGCACTTATTCTGTCTTTTGGGGGGCTGGATTGAACCATTTGGAGTTAAAACACATTCCCTCCAACTACCGTGACTTTTTTTTCTGATCACATTAGTTAAGTATCACGTTTGTCAAAATCACCTCCCTTTGCCTTGGTAAAAACATTTTCAGTTTGCAGTTTTTTTCCTTCAAATAAACGGGCTGAGAGCTGTACTGAGTCGGCGGGACTGATCATTTATCCGTCTCTCCAAGTGGACGCTATAGGCTCTGACTTCCTCTCATAAAGTGATTACGAGTCTCTCGTGGTGGTTCACCTCAGATGCACCATCCCCAAGAGATGTCCAAGTGATGCTGTTAACCAGGGAGAAGAGGGGGGCTGGGGGGCGATGTAGGGGAGGAGGGGACGGGCTTCCCCCGGTGAAGACCGTTCTTAACGTAAGTGGAGATGAGCGTAACCGGACAGCGGAGGCAAGTGGGGGGAGGGTTCCCCAGGAATGGCGGAGAGTGGCAGGAAATCGATGCGTTGTTTGTTTATTGGTCTGACCTCTGAACCTCTGCAGCTCTACATCTGTCAAGCACCCCCACCCCTCTCTCTCTCCCTCCCCTTCTTTTCTTTCCTCCTTCGCATTCCCTCTCCTGTTGTTCATTTTATTCCAAACATCAAAATGAGATATTAATCTTCACTATAAAACAAGTTTGCAATGGTGTGATGTGCACAGTGAGGTTGGATGTGTAATAGACCAGATTGGTTGTGCAATATAATTACAATTACTGGCCAGTCCTGACATTCTCTACAGTTAAAGGTTAATCAGTCAGCACACAGAATTATTTTCTGATAATGTCTTGCCCAAAAACAAATGGTGCATAATTGGATTTATTCAATGGGATATTTGATGATGATATTCACCTATGGAATCTCAATCATCGCACAATTCAAAGGAAAAAAATCTCTGATTGTGTTTGATTAATAGGTGATAAACTGAAAATGAAGAATAGGGATCTGAAAGGGATCAGTGCAGCTTTTGTTTAAATGCTGGATATCTCTATTTGGAGGTCAAATCTGTGCGGCTTCATCATTGCTGATGGAAGAAAGAAGGGAAAAAGAAGAGAGAAGACCTTCCTTTCACTTCTGTAAACGGAGGGAGAAAAACTTCCAAGTTCCAGATACCCGCGGCGAAAAAGGTCACCCGAATCGTACGACTCTTAGTGATGCTAATGGGCCCTAATTTGAAATGGAATTTTATTCACATCTTGAAATCCGAGGATGAGATTTCATTCAGATAGAGCAGTCACTTTTTACTTGCTTTAATGATAAGTAGGTCCGAATGCAGGGAGAGAAGAAAAAAAAAAGAAGAAGAAGAAAAAAAAAAAAGATCCCCAAGGTGATTTGACTCTGTTCTTTTATTAATGACTTGAGCCCTTTTGTGACCACCACGGAATCGTTTGATGAATCATTATCGCGGAGAGAATCATCACGACTGATCATATTAAGAGGGGGGAATGCAGTTGTTTTGCAAGGCCTTCTCTCTTGTCCATTGTGAATTATTGTCATTATCATTAGCATGAAATGAATTCTGGCCTTTCAAAAGGGGGATCACTGCGACGGGTTAATGTATATTCATCCGTTGTCAGGCCACAGGCCTCTTTTATCTGTTATTGTCGCCGCCGCGAGCTGCTTTGAACCCGCCTCCTTACGAGAACGCTGATAAGTGCGCCTCAGCAAACATCAACCTTGTTTACATTAATGTCTGTGGACAGTTGCAGGTCGACTCGTGATCCATATCAATATTGCACCGGTATATGAATTCTGCCTGTGAGACATCAATGAGGGCCAGATGTGTATTAAAATAACATAAACAATACATTTCTGTGTCGACTGCGACTGAGGGCATAACAGAGATTTATTTGCTCAGATTTCTAAAATGGAGTTATACGACTGGCTCCATGGTGAGTTCAGGGGTTTCCATTCCTCTCTGTTGGTTTTACTGTCACTCCTGCAGTAATGTGTCTGGTCTCCTGGCATCGGGGACATTTGGGGAACACATAGTTGAATTGAGAGCAGCCTGCTGACTGAGCGGGGAACCCTCCGGCGCTACCTGAGCCCCGACTGGGCCAGTAGCCACGAGCTGGGGGAACGGGCGGTTCGAGAGGCAGGAGGGGAGGGGGAGGGGGGGACCGCCATCACCATGATCGGATTTATCCTCAGGCCGGAGACTACAAATGAGTACAGACAGCTTTTTCATAGCCAAAAGACACATTTGCATCTCTGTGTGTGTTTGTGGATGTGTGTGTGTGATTATGGAAAGGGGGGTGGGGGGTTGTGTGGGGAGTCCTTCCATAGAGTGTAGTTTCATAAACAGCAAAGTTTCAGCAATGACAGGCTAACACTAAAGTACATAAGTATAAATAACTGCATGTGAGCTTTATTATTCTGCACAACAAACAATTCTCAGTCACTGAAGTAGGATTATAATAATATTCAAACTAAATATTTAGATTTTCAGAAGAAGGCCTTTTTCTTTGGGGGTGAAACGTGTGACTGGAAGTTAGAGGTTACAAAAGCACTTCATATTTCAAATCGCCTCCATGTATGCTTAGTGTATTTGGATACAGATTCTAATACATATGCGTGTTAGCCTAGAAATACGGCAGGTTGCCGCCCTTGAGTCATATATATGAAGCTCAACACCACAGTCAAATGTTCATCATGAGGTTTTAGGTCATTTCAACATTAGCGTTGACTTAAAAAGTATTATTTTGTCTCCCCTGCAGAATCAAAATTAAGTTATTATACAATGTGTAAACAGTCTTGTTTATCATCTTCTTCCACATGAACAACACCGACACTATTGAACAGAAGATTTTCGTGCTAAATCTTCTCAATTACTCTGACTTCTACACTTCATTTCCAACACTTGGGGCCCGATGGTGAAGTCAGCCTGCCGACCTGAGAACGCTGAACTTTCCAGTAATTATCCTGCACTTGGGTCAGCTCTGGACAATATGTTAGCCATCTGCTGGCATCTGTGCTTTCTCCCACTAATAGACTGAACCTTCCCCCCCCCACAACCTCCCCACCGTCCCTGCACACCGCCACACACCCCCACTGCAACGGACCACCACCACCACCACCACAGCCCTGGAGCTAGCGGGGACGGGGGTGAAGCGCTAAGCAGGTCACATGTTGTCTTTCAGCCATATTTGGGTCAGGCCTTTGGCACTGGATGAGGGGAAGCTTAATGCACGGAGGCAATGGGTTATAATCCTCCCTCCAACACACACACACACGCATTGTATGTTGGCCACAGATACACACACACACAGACACACAGACACACACAGAGACACACAGAGACACACACACACACACACACACACACACACACACACACACACACACACACACACACACACACACACACACACACACACACACACACACACACACACACACACACACACACACACACACACACACACACACACACACACACACACACACACACACACACACACACGTAGAAACAAGTAGATGAATAAACAGACGTACACACACCCTAACCTCATGACTTTCCTGGATGCCATTTTGCCTTACAGGGCGTGAAATTCCTAATTTTCTCTGATATGATCCTAATTTCAGAGTTCATCTAATTTCCCAGAGAGGTGCTGGAAACTTGAAATTCAAACTTCAATATCCGGTATGTTGTATATCGGCACAAAATGGAAGCCAACAGCATCTTTGGCGGAGCATATGTTGCACAGAGCATATGTTTGGAGCATATGTTTAATGCCAGAGGAAAGAAAGCGAACACATGCCGATGATCACAGGTAAATGGGATCTTAAATGCATTGAAAAGACACAGTTGAAAGGGAAATCAGCTCAGGAAAAATGTTCCGTGTTCATATAGTTCTTGTGATAAAAAATTATAGATTTTTCCTGCGCTGTGAAGCCAAACTGATATTTTGGGAAATGTATGCAAAACCGGACTGCCAAATTTACTCCCTCCATTAAGATTAGGACATGGCACATATATCTCGGTGGCCTTGAACTGCTGGAGATGTGTAAATTTAATACAAATAGTAAAAAATATGGAAAAAATAAACTTTTATCAGGAATTCATTAGGAGAGAACTCAGGGCGTAGTATGTCTTTTTTGATGGTGTGTGAAGTTTCCGGGGGAAGAGGCTGAGTGCGCGGGTATGAAATGTGATCAAATTTCAAATACATTCACAGTCGTGGCAATTTGTTCATTTGCATCAGAGTTGTGGTGGATGTCTGACAGTAAATGGGATGAGATTCGACACGTTTGCCATCTGCGTTTCGTCCTACTCGTCAGCGCCGCTTGGCGCCTGCCCTCATAGAAACAGTGCCTGATGAAGAAAACACATAAATTCCCAAAACTAAATGAGACTGTGTGACGAATGGGTGGATGGGGCACATTGTCTGACGCAAAAAGAAATCATCCTGGTGGAATGTCACAATCGCACAAACAAGAGGCGACGTGAGGGCGAGGAGCCCTGAAAGGTCACAAGACCAGGCGAGGTAGTTGGATGTCGGCCACACGTGCTGCCGTGGCGGTTTTCATCTCCGCCTGCAACATTCATCACCAGGTCTGGGACATTCATACCTCCCTGCACAGCAGTCTGGGCTCCTTAAAGAGTTTCCAACATGAAAAGTGAGACATTTATGATGTCTGGAGCGGTGACACATTTGCACTTTTCTCCTTCCTCTTTGCAATCACACTAATTGCTTTCACATATGACTCTTGGCATACTTTCCTGCGCAGAACAATTTTAAGTGAGAGATTCTTATCTTCAGGGGCAGTCAGACGGGCGTCAGATTAGGCTTTTTTGAAGCTCCGGCATTATGACTTCATTGTGATTAGAGCTGCTGCGAGTCTTCAAAGGCACCAATAGGAAAGAACTTACGGGACAGATGCGGCCTTCAAAAGAAACGTGCGTGGGTGATGAATTAAAGGTTAAATCTGAATAAACACGCGGAGAACCGTACTAAATGCAAATACTTCCACACGGGACACCGACACTCACGGAATGGTCTGAACAACGTGATGTGATTCATATGCTGTGGCCTTCACGGTCACCCAACGTCAACCCGGTTAAACACCTGCAAGAGTTTATCAAGGAACATATCTGACCCCTCTCCACCATCCTCACCAAAACACCAAATAAGGATATATATATATATATATATATATATATATATATATATATATATATATATATATATATATATATATGGACAATTTAAAGCAATAAGTCCTACAACCAAAAGAACCAAATAAGTTGTTTGTCCCGACCCCTTTGATATGACTCATGACAGCATCTGATCTGAGGTGGGAATGTGATGATATCCCTGCTCTTCTGAAACTCTGATGCATTTTAATATCGGGGAATAAGACAAGTAGCGAGGAGTCACAAAAGTTTTTCATTTGCGGTTCAGGCTTTTACTTGATCATCTTATTAAAGACACAAAACCCATCTAGTGCACGTTTTTCCTATCGTCCCACTCTTTGAAGCAAGGTGTACACACACATGTACACTCAGCGTTATGGGTACAGGTATGTCGAAAGTGAAGCAAAAGTGAGAAATAACATCTTTGTTCCTCAAAGCCCTCCCTCTATCTCTCTGTCTCTCTCGCTCTCTGTGCTGACATATCTGCATGCACATAATGCAGAAATAGAAATGGTGAACAGGCGAAGCTGTGCATATCATCATCATCATCAAAAAAAAAAAAAGCACCAATACGTGTCCAGGAAGTTCAAAAACTTCTCCCCTCCTCTTTTCCATTCCCCCTCTCCTTAGCACATTCAAATGTGCAGGTTTGTTTTGGGGATAAAGTCCTCGGCTTTGATCAGGACTAATTAGACAGCCCCTGCTTTCGTTCTCTACCTATTAGGGCTGGTTGGTTATCGCCGTCCTAATCTCTGGCCGGTAGCCAGGCTGGGGTGCTGCGATCCTGAAGGAGCCCCCCCCCCCAAAGCTGTCTAAGGTGAGGAGGAAGCATGATGAAAGGGCCGTCTCCTTTCAGCACAGATCAATACGCTCCTCTCCTTTGCCTATGGGGATCAAGAGTTTGAAACACAAAGGGGTTTTTTTTGCATAAAGATCCAAACAATGGTTCACAAGACATTTTTTTTTCTCTCACTCTCTCGCTTTATGCTTTTTACTTTCTGTATTCACGCTTTTTTCTTTCTGCCTTCCCTTCAACTTTGCTCTCCGGTAAGGAGAAGGCATGGGGCTCCTTAATGAAGCTGGAAATTTGGATTTTAAACGTTCAACATGCCTGCTGGAGCCAAACAACCAAAGTTGCAGTGATGTTTAGCCTTTTTATTCACTGGATGGTAGAATACGTTGCTCGGATGTAAGGATTCACTTACACACTCAAATATTGTTGAGTAAACAAAAGTCACGACGTGTGTCTTGTGTCGAGATAAACAAACTTATTATTGACATATATTGCGCAATGCTCTTTTAATTCTACATAATATAGATGAAAGCATTTAATCCTCAGCTATTTGTTGCAAACGTCATGCATGCATTGAGAAAGCCCAAACAGGCACTTATAGTTTGTTTGGTCAGTTTAGCCTAAACAATCCATGAGGAATTAAAAGAGTTGTATAATCCACAGAGTCTACAGTTACAGCGTCTCAGTCAGTCTATTTATGAGGAAGTAAAAACATTGTTTAAATACGCCTGGTTGTTTGTGCACTGAAGCTACACTTGACTCAAGCACTGACACGACACTCAACTGACACTCAAGGTTGGGACTCTTCATTGTCTACACACCTTTTTGGTGGTGGGCCATCGAAATAAAAATAAAAAAACAGCTAACAAAGAGGGAATGCAAGGCTTTCATTAGTCAGCTGTCCAGAGACACGACTCCCAGTAAATGCTAATGTTGCTCTCCATCTGCTGATTGGTAACTGGTTGCTAACGTGTTATCCATATTGGCTTCATAAAGTGATGATACAGGATTTCAGTGAAGCGCTAACTGCTTGTTGAACGGCCCAAAAAATTAATGAATACAGCTTTAGGGTTTAGTTGTATACTGTTCCATGAACTTTCAAAATAATCACAATTGCCAAATGTGACAGCACTATATATTACATGAGGTGTGTTTTACATACTGTATCCAAAAAGATAGAAAATATTATTGTTTATTCATAATCAGAACAATCTACTTCTGACCCATTTCTATGGAAAATGTAGTTATCATGTCAGCCAAATATGGCTCCAGTATGTTGTGTGGTTAAATGTTGAAAAGCTTTTTAATTTGAGGGGGGGGAAAAGCTGAGGCAAGCTGTGTTGCAATATTCACCTACGTACAGAGTTTCTGATTTTTCTATCGGCGGAAAACCTGCCTTCGCCATTTTCACCACGATTATGCGACGCCCTTTTTGCAAGTAATTTCCCCTGGATTAGAAAAAAACAATCAATCCAATCAAGACTAAGAGAGAAGGGGAGGGGCAAAAAAGAGATTTGAGAGGAAATCTCTCGTGAAGTTGTTGGGGAGCAAAAAAAAAAGAGAAGGAGCAATCTAGAGGGCCGGCGTATATATTTTCCCTCTCAAGTAATTCATTTATGTCTTCAGTAACCAGAGTTACTGTGCCTTTGTTGTACTTAGCCGCTTCTCTGTGAAGAGAAGCAATGAGAGCACTTTGGAAAAAGCTACAAAGGCAACGGACGGGTGGAGGAAGAAAGGAAAAGTGAATGGCACCACTGATAAAGTTGAGCAAATTAAGTCATTGACCTGCGGTGGAGATTAATAGCAAACAAGGTGCCCCAGCCTCACAAGTAATGAATATTTTTCAAACAGCGTGCAGGGAGGGGGGGTGGTGGGAGGGGGTGGTAGATAGGGCCGGCTTGATGCGGATGACATTGAAAGTTGCGGAGAACAGAAAAATTCTGTCATTTTTCATTTGTATGCAAATTCGCCTGTTACACAAATTAACCCCTGAACCCCGGTGTCAGTCCTAATCTTGGGTGGAAGCCGACCCCCTGCTGTGGCCCCGCGGCCGCTGCATCCACCCACACTTACCCTCTGAGGTCAGTGGCTGCTTTACACCCCAGTTCGAAAAAAAGAAAGGGGAGGCTACGCGTCGCAGCTCCAACCTCCTTTTTGTTTACTGCTCTTACTTGGCAGAGAGGTGACCTCATGAGGAGAGAATCTGGGACCGCTCTGCTGTGTTTAATCTCATCAGTGGCTAATGTGGTCCATGAAAGCATCAGTTTGAGGTGTCAACTAAAAGAGCTGATAGCGAGAAATACTTTGATTTGTAGCCCCTGATATCTGATTAGTTCTGTTTAGAGTTAACATGAGTTTTCACCATCAGATCACAGGTGGATGAAACTGACACTGGCTAACACTAACCCTAAAAGTCGCATGTTAGCCACGTATCCGGTCAGTTTGAGTTCATCATCTGCAGTTCCTGTCCCCATTCCTATCACCCACCTTGGCCAAAGTTGCTGACGCTCATCACGCCTTGTTGATTTAAGGTTGAACCTCCTGCTTCACATTGAGTTCACAGCATCCTCCTGTGAATACGCCTCACAGGTTCAGCCAAGTGGACGGAATCAAACTTATTTTAATTTATTAGTTGAACAATCTAATATAAAAGGAGTGTGTTAATAAATGTGGACGATTATGGAGCAGTTGAACTACGGCCACTGCTAATCTGGTCTAAATGTTTCTCTAGGTTTAATCACGCTGATTCATTCCGGCCAATAACACATAAATTGCTTTTATGGGTTGTGTATTTGTGCTAAAATGTGCTGCTGCAGTGCAAAGTAAAGAGTATTAGAAGGTCATAGATCGGGTAGGTTAAAGGTCAAGTAAAAGTGATATCCGTGAGTTACTACAAAGCGAAAGAGTGCGAGAGCTTTTGCGACTGAATTTCTGTAGAGTTTATTGATCCATCAGATATGAAACCAGCACCCAGAAAAGCTGGATATGATGCATGTTTATCACAGCAATGGTACGACAGCATCTCTGTCTCTGTCACTCTGCGGCGTCAGGAAGGAGGAGGCAGCCCTAAACAAATTCAACCATCTGCGGAAGAAGGTGGCAGCCGCGCGGTGATTGACCCCTTTAATTGATGCGGCTTTAATCATGATAATCGCCTGCCAGAATTGCTGTTGTCTCTCTTTCCCTGCATCCTTTTTTTTTTTCAGCGAGGGGGTTTTCATATCCTGGCATCCACGGGTGCAGGTGCTGTACAGATGTTTGGTTGCTTCCCCTCGACGCTGTGCAATTTGTTAGCCACTAATCAGCAGCCACCTTTGCATTGCTGCAGTGACACGTGCTGCAATCCTGAACCAAATTGAAAGTGGATGTCACAGCGAGCCACCGGCAACCTGGAAATGATGACTTTGTCTCCAAAATGAAAAAACGGTGTCTCTGTGTTATGATTAACAAACTGAAAATGAATTTCCCAGCATTTCTCAATAACATTTGACACTGTGGCGAAAAATTGTTCACAAAGTGACACTATGACAAACTATTTTTCACCCTGTGCTAAATACATAACCTTCCAAATTATATTCACTTTCAATTCTGACATTCCAACGCTCACATACGTTCATTCACTCATCATGCATTTATTTTGTGTACCGCAACACTGGAGCAGCACTTTCCTCCCGAAGCAAGAAGGTTCTGGGTTCGAATCCCGGTTCAAACCAACTAGGGCCTTTCTGTGTGGAGTTTGCATGTTCTCCCCTTGTATGCGTGGGTTCTCTCCGGGTTCTCCGGTTTCCTCCCTCAGTCGAAAGCCATGCAGAATGGGGTTAGGTAAATTGAAGACTCTAAATCTGACGTAGGTTTGAATGTGAGAGTGAAGGGTTGTTTGTCTATGTATGTGGCCCTGCGATAGGCTGGCGGCCTGTCCAGGGTGAACCCCGCCTCTCGCCCAATGTTAGCTGGGATTGGCTCCAGTCCCCCCAGTGACCATTAAATGGATAAAGCGGTAGATGATGGATGGATGGCAACACTGGAGCTACTTACGATATAATTGTGATTTGTTTTACAAACTACATCGGCCTTATTTGTGGAATGTGGAACTTTAGTGACATATCCCCCAAAGAGGATTCTATACTTTTCGGAATAAAAACTCTTAAAATTCTCTTTTCACTGAAACTTTTGCAGCAGGAAACCCCTCCCACAGCAGGGTGGCAAAGGCAGTGAGTAAAATGGGTTTAGACAAACAAACAAACACACACACACACACACACACACACACACACACGGAGTGGCCACCAGTGGCTCGGCAGTAAGTTTCCCTTCAAAGGATCCCCTCAGGATAGACTGTGCGCGAACATAATCCAAGGCCCCTTTGAAGTGCACACTAGAAATGTCTTTTGGCTCGGCTGCTGCGAGTGGCATCTCAGCCCTTTGGGTTATTGGAGAGGAGAAGCGCTCCTCGGCCGGCTCGAGGTAGAGAGGCAGCACCTGGTGGTCCCTGCCGCCTCTCCTCGCCACATTTCACACATTTAAAGTACACTGGCTGCTCGTCTCCTCAGCCGCGCACACGCCACCACAGCCAAGAGGTCTTAACGGTGCGCTCGTTTTCTGCCGGATAAAGCACGAGAGGATTTTAATAAATCCGGTGTGGCTTTGTCGCACGGTGTTGCACTTGTACACACATTTTTCTACAGGCGGAGCTGCTCTCGGGGCAGCAGCAGGCCTAATCTCATTGGTGGGGCTAGTCAGATAGGCGGCGTCGGGTATACACAGTTTTTTAACGGAAGAGCAACATCAGACACACTAATGAAAAAGTCAAGAACTTAGTAGAGAGGAGGAAAAGATGACTGAACTAGCACAGTATCCCGGGAATTATCCTCATATTGGACAGTTCTGTAGCCCAACATTTGTTTGAGTAAGATGTTGTGCATTTGTTTATTGATAATATAACATATTGCAGTCAGGCTGATGATGCAGTTTATGTATATTGATCAGATATCATAGTTTCATCATTATCTCTCTGAGCTGAGAGGTCACATGTCAATGGTAACACTCTCCAATTCAACACACCCGACCACATTCAGAGTGCGGCAGATCCTAAACCCTGAAGTTGTTCAGGCAAACGAAAATGTGAGTGGTGATTGAGTGAGTGAGTGATGCCTGAGCATCCGACAGTCAAGAACTGCCGCCATGTGAACATGTGTTAAGGTTCTCACGTTTCCTGTTTATTCCTCCCCAGCTGGCCTCAGAGCGGACCTATCTCCTGCCATGTTTCCATTTTTACCCAATACCCTTGTTTAACCTGCCTTTTTATTATTATTACCTACATTCTTAAAAGGTACTGTATGGGTTTGTTTTTTGTTAATATTCTTTATTTTCTGCTTTAGAGGTCAGCAACATGAATTGATCTGACACAAGATAGAAAAAAAATTGATTCAGTTAACATTGATCCCTGCTCATGTTTCTTGTAATTTTTGCAGATTTGGAATTCATAGCGGGAGCCAAAAGCCTGAAATGATTTAAATGAGAAACTGTGCAACGTGAGCCAGAAACGCCACAGAGCTGTGGAAACTGAGACGGGTGATGATTGCAAATGTCTGAAGATTGAGCTCTTGTGAGTTTTACTGCAAAGCATCAAATCTGACTCTTGTGTTTGTTTTGACAGACGGTTGTACATGTCTTTACATGAGAGCATGCCACATTCAAGTTTGAGATGGCGGAATATGCCCCCTTTCAAACTATTGTGTGAAAAATGTCAGCTAAAAAAATATTCTATCAAAACTTTGACTACAAAAACCGGTTGAAGGAATTCGGTACTACCGTTGCAGATTCAAGGGATTCCCTTAGTTATGTGCAGTCACCCATAAAAATGGCATGTGGGTGTTGTAAAATGTTATACAGATGTCGTGGACACACAGTCCCTTCTGTTCTGCATCTATAAAATCAATCTGACACAGTGGACCTTCTTTTTTTTTCTATGGAGAGATTGCTCCTTGTAAACAGCCTGATCATTCACACGGCAAAATCAGACACGGCTTGCAGGGTTTTTAATGCCCTCCTTATTAAATGTATTTAGGAGAGAGAAGACGCTGTTTGAAATGGTGGAGAGCAGCGGCGCTGCATCTGAGATTATTGGGTTGCTTGTTGTGTGAGTCACACGTGTGCTTGTGTCTTCCCAGTAATCAGTTAGATTCTAAGAGAGAGAAATACTTATTATACTTATTTTTGTCTTTGTCTCTAATACAAATAATGTATCTTCATATCATATTGTCCTTGTAACGTATTTTGAACAATTTACTTTATTTGTTATATTTTAACATGATAACATGATGTGTATGTTGGTAAGAAGAATTGAGATGAGGCGATGTGAGGAGTTACATTTAAATGTAATGTGTTGGTTTCATTTCCTACCTAAAAAACAAGTTTGGTTACAATGATAATCGTCTGTAAGTTATACTGTTGCCTGTCTTGTGTTTCTGTGTGTGTGTGTGTGTGTGTGTGTGTGTGTGTGTGTGTGCGTGTGTCCTAACCATCTTAAGACTCCCCTCAGTAACGGTGAGTCTCCAGGAGGAAGTGAGTCGTGACCCTTGAGTCCATCATGGCGATGGAGGGATTGAACAGAGCGCTGCGGGCTGTAGAGATGATCGAGGAAGTCACTTTCATGCTTGGCTCCGCTCGGCTCTTAAGAAGAAAAAAAAAACCGGGCTGGACGCAGGAAGAATGCTGAAAGAACAAAACAAAAAAACAGAGAGAGAAGAAGACATGAGTTATTCTGTGGAGGGAAAAATTGTGGGTTTTTTTTTGTCGTTTTTTACATTTTTCACACTACAGCTGCAGCGGCCTCAAATTCAACCTTAAAGCAAATACAAATTTACGATTGTATTAGGCAATACATGTTGGAGGTTAAAAACATTATGGAGGGACACATGGATGGATTTCCAAATGGGCCCAGCCGAGAGGCCCAGGCAGTGGTCCCTGACCTGGAGCCTCTGTATGAAGAGACTGTTGTTAATATTCTTTGTTGTTCACTCAAGATTAAGAATGTGCACACCAACTTGTACTATAGATATTTTTTGATATTTATATTGTATTCATTTTTTGAACGGCTGCAAAGTGTGTACAGCAAACCGTTTCAGCAGTCCAGGTTCCTTTTACACTCACATACATGACTTTAGTGAATTTCTGGCTGTAATATCCCTTTATGATGGTCAAAAAACCTCCAGAGCATTGTTTTGAATGATGAGGTATCACTTTTTCTCAAAACAGTGGATATCTTTCATTGGAAAGGAGCTTGTGATGACATGTATCCTAAATCCCCTGCCCTCCCTCGACACAGTTTTGAGGAGAAGTCTGCGCAGGGCGAATGAAAGGAAAGCGAGACAGTGTAAGTGAGTGCGGTTCGAGGCAGCCGGTGGGAGATTAGCGGATTTTTTCTGCAAATGATCCTCGCCGACTGGCCAATCTGTTCGGACGGGGGTCTCGAATTCACGCAGACTGCGCGAGTAGTGACACCAACTGCTGCGACAGAAAGGGAGAGGGAGCAGGAAGTTCCATGGCACACTGCCTGTCATGTGACAGGTTGGTCCTTATCCAGCCCCTTGCAAACAGAGAAAATAGAAGTTGTACAAGGCTCTGATCCTGTTCGCCTCCCTCCTGCGAACTCTAATCTCTAATCAAATGATTTTGACTGAGTCCTCCACACTCTGACACACCGCGTCTGTAACCGTCCAGTAATTTGCACCGTGTTAAATGAAGACAGTGTCAGCTCCACGGAATCCATATGGAATATTAAAAAAAGTAAATGATTCAGCACAGATAAAACTGTAGGACAACAGACATAATTGCGTTTCGATGTCAAGCCTTTTTGCCCGGCTTTCATATGCCGGATCATTTGCCGACAATGCTTTGGAACAGAACTTGTTTCAAACGGCTGCCTTTCTCTCCAGTATTGTGCTAATGATTTAATTTAATGTTCGCAGACGCCGTAATTGGTATAATATTGCTCTATAATACATTGAAGGAAACCTTAGCATTAAGCACTAAATTGAAATTTTGAAGCGAACGGTGAAAACGACTGTGGGGGCAAAGAAACCCCATTAAATGTAATTTGTTCTGCATGGCTGTGGGGGTAATGGTTACCGAGACACTCCTTTATTAAGTCGAATAGGTAGTGAGGTAGCCTCGGATTTGCTCTCTTGCTTTTACACGCACACGCACAGACACACACAAGTGGCGTTATGCTGTCGACAAACAGTTAGCGGAGGTATTCAGCAAGGTGTAAGCTGCCACCTGCTCTTATTCCAGCCACGAAGGGGGTGTTAAGCAGCCACTGGAGGACTCATGAAAACACACAGACACACACATTTGACAAAGTGCACTCACACAGTCTCTTAATAACACTTGTACATCCAAGGTGAGGCCCAAACTGTGGAGACAGTTTGCAGAGGAAGGTAGAGGGAAAGCAAAAGTACAACAATAACAGAGAAAAGGGCGAGTGTAGAGGAAAAGGAAGATAGGATGATGTAGAGTAAAAAAATAATAATGCAGGGATGGGTACAATGGGGGGGGGGGGGTGGCTCTGGGGAGAGACAGAGAAAAGAAATGAGAAAAGGGAAAAAGAAGATTGGAAAAAGAAGAGAGGAAGACCTGTAGGAGGACGAGGAGGGTAGACACGGACGAAGGGCAAGATGAAGGGGGCAAGGGGGAAGGAAAACAAGGAAGAAAGGATAGGAAGGGGGAGGAGAAAGGATGATGAAGCTATGGGAAGAAAGAGACAAAGATGAGGTAAGACAAAAGGATAAAACAAGGAAGATTGACAAAAAAGGAAGAGGAGGGGCCTGAAAAAAGGAAGAGGAGAAGAGACTTGAAGATGAGGAGGGAAAAGACAAAAAAGGGGAGAAGGAGGAAAAGGAAATGATGAAGAAGAAACTTGGAAGGGGCAGGGAAGTAATGATAAACAAGACACGGAGTAAGAAGGGGATGGAGGAACGAGGAAAATGAAGGACAGGAAGAAGAAGACGAAGGAAGGCAAGAGGGAAGAGGATGAAGTGAGGAGCAAAGAGGAAGGGGGAATGAGGATCAGATGAGGCTAAAGAGGATGACAAAGGGAGGAAAGAAGAGTGAAAAGAGAAAGAAGGGGAAGGGGGAGATGGAAGAAGAGGTGGGAAAAGGAGAGGGCGAAGAGGACAAAAGAAGGCCTTGAAAGGGGAAGAGGGAAAGGAGATGAACAAAGGAGGGGGGCAGTGGGGGAAGAGTGATAGAGGAATAATGTGAGGAGGGAGAAGGTGAAGAGGCAGGAGAGGAGAGGAGGAAGACGGGGCGCTCCCAGCGGAGGACGGTAGATCAAACACAGACTCTAAGTCAAACTCCACTGAGAGATCTTAAACCTCCTTTGTAATTGGAATTTTTAAAAGTTAATACAAAGACGCTCTTTCAGTAAGATGTCTTTAGCAGATAGGAAAAAAGGATGACTTTTTTGTCCCTCTAGTGATGTTAAAACAAATCACTTCCATTCAAGATGAAAAATACAAGTTTTTTTTTTCTTCCTTGGTGCAGTGATTGTTTTTTTTTCTTTTATTGGAAAGTAAAATTAATAAAAACAAGCAGATATCAGCGTTTAGGGTTTGACAGTGAATTTAGGTTTGATGAGGCACCGACTACACACAGTAACGATATGACAATATTTCACTCTTAATGCTGATCTCTTTTGGAAAACAGTAGATTAAATCACCACTAATGCTAAAGGAGCAGTTAAGCCTTTTATTAAATGTCTAACAAGGCTGGTGTCAGAACGTGGTTAGCCTAGCTTAGCATGAAGACTGGAAGCAGGGGGAAACGGCTAGCCGGGCTCTGTCTAACGTTCAAATATGAACCTACCAACACGTCTATAATTATTGTTTGAAGGAAGAAAATTATGCACTCAACATTGAAATCATGATGTCAGGAAGGCAGTGCATGTTGGTGTGCAGCAGTGGGAGCTGCAGAGTTTCACTCGGCGGAGGAACAGATGGGAGAAACTCGCCAGGGGAGGATGAATTCCGGTCAAAAAAGAAGGTGACAGCAGAGCGTGACCGCCAAACATGTCGGCCAGACACTTCTCCCTCTCCGGCTCACTCCCTCGTTTCAGCCTGTCTCCCTTTCCCTTCTCACAATTTTTGCCTCTTTAAACTCCATCTAGTTATTTTGACACTTTTACCCCTTCCTCAAACCCCTCTCATCTCTCCTTTTACCTTCCACAGCTTTCATTTTTGCTCTATATGGCGAGGCTTCAGACATCAAACCAACAACATCCGGGTGTTCAGAGGCTTGTCACTCGTTCATGTGACGGGAGGGGTTTTGGAGAAGGGAGGCAGCCCGAATGCGCTGCCAACCAGAGGGATCTGTCAACCACAGAGATCTTGATAAGTAACGAGGGAATGGCAAATATACTGTATATATGAATGTGTCTGGGGGGAATATTTGGCTCAGGGATACTTTCAATATTTGTACAGGTCTTTAACGCGAGTGTGCAGTTCACCAGAATGTGTCTTTTCATTTTTTTGTCCATTTATGATGAAGTTGGCCAGTTTCCAAGCTCCTGAATGTCACATTTGCAGTGTTTTTTTGGAATTTCTCATTTTGCTTGTAAGCCCTTTTAGAGGCTCCTGGCCAAAAAAAAAGCATTAAAATCTGCCCAAAAGCGGCATTTACTCTGGGCGATTAGGAGCCGACGCAGACCCGAAACGTGACTTCTTCACCCGCTGAGTTGGTGGAAGGCGGATCATTACGAGCGAAAGGCTGTACAGGCAAACTTTGAAGCTGTTGAACATTTAAATGACGGGTAAAAAAGAAATCCTGCAAGAGGAAAGAAAGAAGTTCAGCAGCCCCCTGATTTCATCATTTCAACTGAGTGACAGCAAGTCCCACTGAAGTGAAGGGAAACAGGTAACAGAGTGACAGACGGTCGTAGAGGGAAGAATGAACAAATTGCATGCCTGTGCGTGGGTGTGTGCGAAACAACAATGCACCGCTCAAGATGCATTTGAAGGCTTTTCAGGTCCTGGCGACAGGTGTAGTCATTTTAAAAGTCTGCATCAATCACTGTATGACATAGACTTTTTGTTCAGTTATTCAGGTTTTTCCCAACTTGAATAAATATCTCAAAAATGTTTTTTTTATTTATTTATGCAGTTTGAAAGAGGAAGAGGAGCATTTTCAGTAATTTTGTATCATAATATCATGTATATATATTTCAACTTTGCCCAATTTAATAACATTTATAATCTTGCTAGACAAATGTAGATGGTGTTTGGAAAACACATTCTCTCCGCGATCCAACAACATTCACCTTGTCAGTCTCTGTTCTTCATATTCTATGACAAACTGAGAGCAGCCTCCTGGTGCCATCTCTTACTCTGGGTTTCACATGTGAATACCCAGCATGCATTAGGTGGCTGAAGATTAGGTGTGCCTCGGGCCAAATTATAGCTCTATGCTCAATTGTGTAGGAGGACACTTTTTTACCAGGCACCCAAGGGCCTGCATAACCTCAGCAAAGGCTATTAATACACAGAGTAAAGTCATAAACCCTGTCCTGCAGGGACACACACCACCCACCACACACACACACACACACACACACACACACATATGTGCACAAAGACAAATAGAGGATACATTCACATGTTATTTTTTCCCCAAAAATTTGTCTGCATATTACAGTCACAATACTAGCGTTTCTTGTCCGGGGCAATGGACACTCCTTTGCAGACACAGATGTACATATTCTGGACAGATGGTTTTAAACAGGAGTGAAGGAAGCCAGCTCTGTTAAAATAGAGGAGGATGCCTGAGACACCATCTTTCTCCAACTTCCAATGCTTCATCCGGTCATCTCTTCCCAGGAGACTTAAGATGAACTTCACTTCTTGTGACCAGAGTCCAAAGGTGACCACCTCATTATAACAGTTTCACCGATAGTCTCAAAAGTCAAAAGGAATTCAACTTGAAGTTTCAAATTCAACTGTAGCCAAACGTTTGTGTGTCTGATGCTGTCACTTTTTGGTCGATAAAATACTCACATAACTCATGATTGTGTTATAAGCCCAGAGTCATACATTGTTCCAAGTGTGATGCGCAGTGCGATGCAGAAGCTTATATGAGGGGGAAAGCTTATGTTTTGTTACAACTGGTTTTTACTGTAGCTGCAAGCTAAAATTAAAATAACACTTTAGAATTTGGACTTGTTAGTGTTTAGCTCTGTGTTTGTGTGTGTGTGTGTGTGTGTGTTTGCGTGTGTCTTTGCATGTGTGTGTGTGTATGTCTAATGAGGCACTGAAACTAATGATACTTGCTGACTCTGTCTCTTTCCTTACATATTTACACACACGTTGGCAATCAGAACAACTAATGATACAACTGTCAATCTATCTCTCTTTTTTGTCCAAGTCACTTTTTCTCCATCACCGAAACACACACACACACACACATGCTTGAGGCTTTTTGGCGCTGCACGATCACTCTGCCATACTGAGGAGGCAGGTGTTAATTACAGAGTGAAGCGGGAGCTAAAAAGGTGGACGGCACGCAGAATGAGAAAAAATTGGACACCCTCCCCACACGCGTATCATCACCACCTGACACACACACACACACGCACACAGCAGCCACAACAACACACCTTTGTTCCCCAATTAGAGGCCTTACAGCTCACGACTCCCCATTTGTCTCCACGGTGACGGTGGCTTAATCAACACAACACAAGTGCAACGTAGAGGGAACATTCATCAACTCTTTTCTCAATGCAACTTCAACTGAATCAAGATATGATTTTTCTTTTCTTATTTCAATCTCTAAAATATGCTGTCTTAGTGCCTTTCAGCAAATCATTTAAACTACTGGGTTTCAATTTCCTAGAAACAAGTGGCATTGTGTCAACACAAGTGTACAAAATTAGCTTTCACAGTTCAGGACTTTATAACTATATTTAGTACAGCATCTCAAAATACCAACTTCAAATTGATAATGCACAATAAATAAATCAATAAATAAATAGTATCAATACCAAATATCAAAAATCTAAGTTCATGTAAAGAACGAGAAAACTCCACTTTTCCTGATTTTATATTTCCTTCTGCAATCGGAGCAGCTGCTTGAAGAACTACCCCAATTAAATCTTCAACATTTGGGGAAAATGATGGAATAAAATATGTCTGATTCCTGCTTTAAAGGAAATCCTATGGAGCCAAGCAACAGTGGTGGTCACTCTGCAAGACCAGAGACCTTTGCAACATAGATGTCTTTGGCCATTATCTTGCAGCGAGAGAGGAAGAGGGGAGCAGCACAGTGTCTTCCGATAAAATGAAGACGGAGGGGGAATGGGGGAGAAGGGGGAAAAAAAAGACAAGTTTGACCGGAAATTCAATGTGGCATCACATATGGGACACATAAAGTACATCCTTTATAGTTTCTGTTTGTGTTTGCATGTGTGTGTGTCTCGATTTCAAAGTAAGAGTCCTGGTGTATTTGAAGGTATGCAAAGCTGGCGACATGTGTAGCCATCACAATGTCTGCCTCTATCTGTGTTTCATTTTGGGAGTGGGGGGAATGGGGGGGTGTGGCAAGGAGAATAACGGGCATTGGGAGAGGGTGGAGTGTGTATCTGTGTTTGTGTGTGTGTGTGTGTGTGTGTGTGTGTGTGTGTGTGTGTGTGTGTGTGTGTGTTTGCCTGTGGGTGTGCGTATGTATGGGGGGAGGATCTGAGGGCGCCACAGGTTTGAGGCAGATGGGCTCTGTGTCAGCCATGACAGGCGGCCAGGCTTTCTCTGCACATTTTCGGAGGCCAACCCACACACACACACTCTCTCACAGCCCCCTCCCTCCACATCCTCCTCTGATCAGGTAAATCTGGGCACCCTGTGGAAAGTTCTGGGGGATGAATTTCGCCTGAGGCTGTGAGTTTTGTGACTCGGCCCCATCTGTCACAGATCTTCACTGGCCTCGGCTGCCAGGAGGGACCACACCTCCTCCTCCACCTCCTCCTCCTCCTGCTCCACCTCGTCTTCCCTTCTTCCTCTCTTGGAGGGAGATGGGGAGACAGAAACAAACCAAATGCTTTGCTCGTACGGCAATTAATTATGTTCAGATTACAGTCTGTTATTTGTCATTGGTTGAATGGTGTTTGCCAGCATTGCTCTGCTACAGCACACAAGTGCACAACAATCCAGGTATTAATAATAAAGAACCATACAGCACCGTAATTGAAACAAGAATCAATCCAAACTGTAACAGCAGTTTGGCATTCAGGAGCTTTCTGAGGTGAGATAATATTTGGTTATAATATTCAAAGGGCCTAGAGCATCAAACGAAAACATCTCAATGAGGAGGGAAGAAACAAAATGAACTAAACATTTCTACCAGAGGCTGAATCATCCGAGGATTTTGAAATATGAAAAAAAAGACAGACTATGCTCACCCTTATATTTGCTGTTGCAAAAAGATTAGATTGTGTGTGATGTGGTAACACAAGGAGCAGAGAAAACTCATGACAACGCTATGTGACCTTCACAAGGCACACCGGTTTCTTGCGTGATGCAATGCAAACACTTATTGACTTCGATATAAGACATTTGCACAGAAAATAGAAAAGAGATGAATTTCTGCAGCATGAAAACATACGACGCAAAATTACTTAATGGAAAACAAGTCTGAAATTTCTCACCTATAATTAAAGATGTTCAAATACTTAATGTTAATACTTAGTTTTTTGATGTAAAAAACTAAGTATTAACTAAGTTTTTTTTTTACTGTTCCTGAAAGTCCTGACATTTGCATAAAAGGTTTCATGAAAATTCCATTAAAGCACTTTAACTGAAAACATTTTTTTTGCTGGCAGTATCTAGAGCTTACAAGCAACTGGATAATAATGTTTTGGGGAGGCCATCAAAAATCCATCAATGCTCGATTATCTCAATAAGATAAGTTTCCAAGGTGAATATCAGTGTGCTCAATGGTCTCAATTATTTAATAACAGCAGTTATGTTATTAGCAAAGGCAAACATAAAGTAAAAGAGAAACATCGGTGGTATAATTTGATCTGATGCTATCTGCATTTTATTGTATAATGATAAAGTCCTCCGGCAGCACAGCGAGAGTTAACAGCGGCCCAGAGGAAATACCTAATTCATCCTCTTTGGTTTGGTTCCTCTCTGAGCTATTTCCTGTTGGACGAGTCCTACAAAGCACTGCCAGATCAACAAGCATGAATCATCTCAATGTAGTCTGCTGTTGTTTTGTTTTTTTGCTCTTCTTACAGTTACATTTAGCTGTTCAGCTAATGCTTTTATCTAGACAAAAAAAAAGAAGAAAAAAAAAGATTAAATGTGCACAGTGGAGGAAGGGGCTGAAATTCCACACCTGTCAGGTGTTACGAGGAGCCAGCGGTGAAGAGGTCAAAGGTCAGAGTCATAGACAGGGCATTGTTGTACAGTACATGGTTAATGATGGAGTGTGAAAGGTGGTGCAAGTACAGGAAGAGTAAAATACATCTGAATTCTGATATTATGTTTGTTGAAAATAAGGCATGTTTGTGCCCTTTACAGAGCGAGTTTGAATTAGTCAAAAAAGCTGCTAAGCCGGATGAATGCAGCAATTTCCTTTTAGCGATGGAGTTAGCTCCGGTGTGGCAACAAATATAAAGACACACACGGTTTCTTTTGTTATGGAAAACTTTGCAAGTAAAATCATTGCCCTGAAAAATTCCAGGTCCGGTCCCCAAGACTAAGTCAGCTTCACCTTTCACAATGATAATCGCAGTACAGATCCACTACATCAATATATTCTTAACACATCTATTCAGTAACTCAGGCGATTCTGAGGTGCACCACCATTGTGTGAACAAGGTGCTGAGTGGAGTGAAATGAACACAAAGAAAGACAGACTTCTCCAGAAATTTGGTTCCAATCGATTGCCACACTAAAATACAGGTTTTCTTCATAAAAATATTTGTGTGCAATGACAGATCGTGGAAACACCACACTCGATCTGTCTACAAAAGGTCAAAGCAAATATGTTATTTTCTCCACTGCCTCGGTTTGTCAGGAGACAAATCTGTATTTCTTTTTAACTACTATGATTGTGAGTATTCTACAATGTTTTAATAAAACCGAGTATAATGGTTTGTCCACTAGAGTCAAAACTGTTCCACCAGATAAGAACCAGCTCAATATTCTTTCTTCATATTTGGTTCAAGCTGTCACTTCAACTACCACTATGTGTGTTCGTGTTTGCTGGATTTGAGTTTCTTTCTTTTTCCAAATTTCTGCTGCTGAATTAAAACTTGGATCTTCACATCAATGTTTCGAGGAGTAAGAACACAGCCACGAAACGCTTTGGTTTCTGTTTACTCGACGTGAACAATCACCAGAGCTGAGAGTTATGAGGTTTTCACGTGGCTGCAGCGGTATCTCATTTTTGGAAGGAAAAGTCTGCAAGCGTTCCTTGGAGTGGATGAGGATGAGGAGATAACAAAACAGACGGGAGGTTTTACATGCAACTAAAAAAATCTGCAAATGGGAGCCAAGCAACAGCAGAAACTACAGTAGAGGCCAGGAGAGACGAAGAAAGAACGGGTCGCTTTCAAATCATAAAAGGAAAAATAATACATCTAACAATTAAAAATAATAATTGGAGAAAGGCGGAGGAGTTAAATGCTTTTTTTTCTTCCACTTCTCCATCAACCTAACTAATGAAGAAAGTCTGGGTTGCTGAGGACAAATCTTACGAAGAATAATAAAAAAAGTGCACCTTATGAAACATATGGACACTTGGCACATTTCTTGGCATTCGCTTAATAGTTCCACTCCCAAAGTCAGATTCTGTGGTTTTGAAGCACCGCCGCTGCATATGGAAGTGTTAAAGTTTTTGTCACCTTTAATTGACATCATATTGTGTCGACTGAACTTTGAAAAGTCGTGGTAAACACTTTTTCCCCCCCCACCGGTGCGGATCGACTCGTGTGGGGAAAAGCCCGCCTGTCACTGCCGCGTTCTGGTTCGGGCCCCGACACGTTTAACGGTTTCAGCCAGGAAGGTTTTTTTTCTTCTTCTTCTTCTTCTTTGTCTTGTTACTCTGTGAAGGAAGTTGCTCGCGGTAATGCGGGGAGTTTATGTGAAAGAGAGGAGAAGCTAAGTTCACTGAAACGGCATATAACATCAAAATTAGGACTGTGTGCTGTGTGAAATGGAATTAGTTATCAAAAATCGCTCGAATTAGGTAGGTTGACTCTCCCTTCTGGGCTCGACGCAGAGCTTTGTAAAACAGTGCTGGGTAAGAGAAGATGTGGGATCTAAAACTCTGGTTAGCAGAAGACTCTCCCTTGGACATTGGGTTTTGAAACGGGGGTGTGGGCGGAGTGACGAGACACATGATTGATTAATGACTTACTTTTCCACTTAAAGGCCGCAGCTACTTTATGCTCGGCTCCAAGTCGTGTTCATTTAACTTTAATTTATGAGGCAACGCTAAGGTAAGGCGGGATCGGCACTCGTCAGCTCACTCAGGAGACAAGGTTGGTGTCAGGAGAGCCTCGGTTGTCTTGGTAGGGAAAACATAGTGTGTGTGCGTGTGTGTGCGTGTGTGTGCGCGCGTGTGTAAGCCTTTAGACTGCGTGTTTGAGGCTGCGTCATAAATAATGCACTCCATCTAAAAAGGGAAGGCTCTCCAACTAATGCACAGACAAATGGGAAACTGTGAAAAAATAGACAAGTTTGCACAGAGCAAAATTCTCTTTTTCGTCCCTTCTCGCCCCCTGTTGCGCACAAGTACTCTGCATCACCTCGAGGAAGTCCAAGACAGAAGTAGAAATGTGTTGGGTTTGGAGCCACTAAAGTACCAGTGTGATAAAAATTCTGCTCTGTTATGTCTTTTCAATCCAGTTCTGTGTTGGTTTAAAAGTTTGGCAGGGTTTTCTTTCCGATGGTACACTACCTCTAAGAAGAAAAAAAAAGAAAAAACACATACACCTCCTTTCCTAATTTTGATCACGTTCTCCTTTTCACACTGCCATATGTTGTTTTTCTGCAACTTTTTACATTTCAACATGCTGCTCTCTGCTCGCTCGGCTACTCGGAAATGAGATTATGCAAATGTCAGAGGGAGTATTTGGTTAATTAAAGGTTAAACATAAGAAGCCCAAGTACTTCTTGGTTTCTCTCCTCATATCTGAAAGAGGAAATATCCTCAAAATGCTCTTTTTTTCTTGTTTTCATGATATTAAAAAACAAATGTGTGCAGAACCACATTTTGTTTTTGTTAAAGAAGGCATTTCGAAATAAAATTCTGGGAATCAAGAGGGATGAAAAACTTTCTTTTTTCAAGAACTTGAAAAAGACTAAGTGAACCAGATTTGCTGCTTTAATATGTCATATTTGGTTAATTTGATCCAGAAGCAGAATGACATGAAATTCAGAGTTCACTTTTGGTAAGTCTGTTATTAGGACTAGTTCCAACAACCTGGCAGTTACTTAGGCATGCATGGCTTACTTTTTCCCTTCATTAAATTCACATTCACCTATTTGCATGTAGTACCTGAACATAACATGTTGTTAAACCTCCTTCTCGATGTAAAAACCTTCAGCTCTGCTCAGGTGTGTGTGTCGCTCTCGGCTGCAGGGAACAAAATACAAATGCATATTTTATGGAACAAAAACCTCAAAGCCAAACCTAGATATTAGTCACTTTAGTAATTAAAAATGTATATTGCTCTGTGCCGTCTCACATTGTGCATTATTAAAGACAGGATTTTTTCCCCCCTTCTCTCCTCTTCTCAAACTTACATCGGCTCAAAAGGATTTTTAATGCAAAACACTCCCTCGGAGTGGCTGTGTGCACTTCGCTCGACTCCTCCGGGTGAATTAGCAGATTTGTAGCGAGCCGAGGAAAATACGGTGAATTTGTATTGACGCAAGTTTCTGTATAGGTGCGTCAGACAGGTTACGCTGTAATTACAGCAAGTCATATTTGTTGGAGGGGAGAAGTGCCACACAGTGAAACATGGGGAGGACACGATGTGTTGAGAGAAACAGTAGCGTCAGTAAAGCTTTATCATAAAATAGCAAAGGATCAAGGTTAATAAACAGTCAAGTAGAATTTGTGCAGCGGTTGTGACAGATACACAAAAAATCATCTACACAATTTTGAACAACTATGTTTTATGTTCAAATGGATGCGTCCACCCTCTGTACTGTATATTCAGAGTAGAAAGTCACATAGCTGTGCTGGGAAAGAAATTACTTTTCACGCTGCAGAAAGATTAACGTTTTCAAAAGTCAAATGATTTCTCTTTTCTTAAAATGGGTCAATTAAGAAGAAGAACTAAATCTAAATAATTGTTTTATGAGATAAAGCCCTTAATTTGACTGAAGTTTCCAAAAAAGTTTCAGAAGAAAATTATAATTTATTATGTCATAGGTTTTTTTGCAATACATCTCATACTGTAGACTTGCCACGGACATCTTCAATCATATAATTCATTTTTTAAAGATTTATATAATTATACTATGATGTTAATGTTGCTTTTAACAAATAAATGGCAGTTATTTTGGTATAAAACATAAGACAATACACAAAGAGGGATGTACAAATAAAATTGTTTCATCTATTTTTTTTGTTCTCTTGCTTTAGATAAGGGCATCCTTTGACAGATGAATTTCGAGTATATTTTTTATAACCTAAATAATTTGCAGATGAAGTATTCATAATTTTGAATTAAACTAGAATGTGAAAAAAAGGTAAACAGCTTTGAACACAGTCACGACAGGATATAATAGAGTCTGACAAGTGAACATTTCAAATACACAGAATCCGCTAGGGTGAAAATATTACCTCGGAGGTAAAATATAACCACGCATTTAACATTACACTACATTTAAATGCGACTGTATGAAATCTAATTATTTCACGAGAGCAGACTGCATGAGGTCCTAGATATCTTGACTGTGGATATTCACATTACAAACTGTTAATTCCTTCAAACGGAGACGTCCGATGAATCAAAGTGAGCCGAGCAGCACAGATGCCGGCAGTGAACCCACTCACTTTACAAAAAGGGGGTGATAATGCTCATGTGCGCGCACACACGCGCAAGCTTTGACAAAAAAAACAACAACACCTATATACTGAATAATACACATGCACTGCAAGTGAATGCACGTGCGAGAGAATAAAGCAGTTAGTTTCGGAACAGACCTTTTTATAGCGTCACATATTAGTCACGAGGCGTCTTCCTCATAAAAAAGTTTACGCTGCCTAATCTATTACCCTCTAAATGGGATTTTAATTGAATTGGCGTCAAAACGACAAACAATGACGCCTCTGTTGCAATTAATAAAATCACAGTGCAGAATCTATGAGGCTTGATATGAAACTCCATTCAAATCAAGTTCATTAATGTAAATGCAAGCAATACAAAGAGGCTCCCAATTTTTCAATCGTGCTCATCACCCCCCCACTCGTCATTGATGGTTTGATTTTAAAAAGGAGGCCCAACAACAGAGAAAAAGAGAGAGGGGTGGTAAAGGGGGGAAAGATGGGGATCAGACGTGTTGGTTTTGTTCAAATAAAGATGAAAAGAGGAGGAGGATGATGATGATGATGATGACACCTTTTTCTCAGCAACACCGAAAACAGTTGGCGAGTTAATTGACAATTACAGATGCAGAAATACATCAGATAAATAGATGAAAACCTCTGAATCAAATGTGTTGTTCTTACAACAAAATACAGATTGCAGTTTGATAGATTTGAATAAACCTCTGATGAGGAAAATCCCTCATCTCTATCAATATTGAGAAATAACGATCATTCCTCTTTTTACAAAGTAGTTACATTGTTTTTGTGGGTGGGGGTCCAAACAAGAGCCCTTCTGCTACCAGTGACTGAGTAAATAAAATGAGGTGATTAAAAGGGGGGAATGCTTTGAGCATGCTGCTAATTAAATGGGTATGCTAATGCTGTCATACTTAGCAGATGGAAGAAGAATCACTTAAGTGTAATGCACATGTTATGGTATTTTCGACACGACATGGAGGCCCTCATGGGATCGATTTCTGCCGTCACGTCATGTTTCACAACTACTCAAAACAGCACGCACGCACACACGCACACACACACACACACCTTCAGTAACACTATCCAGCCTGCAAACTTGTGAGTGTGTGACTGTAGCCACCCATATTAACAGTCACACACACACACACACACACACACACACACACACACACACACACACACACACACACACACACACACACACACACACACACACACACACACACACACACACACACACACACACACACACACACACACACACACACACACACACACACACACACTACAGATTAAAATCAAATGTGTCGTTTCGGAATGCTGTCAGTTATTCTGATGTGTTTTATGTTTTTAGAAAAGAAAAAAAAAGAAGTTGAGAAGATCTTTGTGTGAAATGAACCAGAACTATTGTGGGAAGAGAATAAGTACAATGTAAATATTTTGAAGCTGTGTCCTGTTTAATGTTTGCTGGAGCAGTGCCATGAAGATGTTTATTTCAAAACAGCCTCAAATCATGATAATTTTACCAAAAAGCCTGTATAGTTTTGTTTTTTTTGGACATCCCACATGATGCACAGTGCCTGTATGTCTAAAGAAATGGAGAACAAAGCTAACATGCTGAAAGAAAAGTTTGAAACCTTCGAAATGGTCAGGCAGAGCCGGGGGTCCATCAGCCCACTTTCAATCCAAATTCAGAACACCTTCATTATCGCCGTTCCCCGCCCAGAGACCAGTCAAGTCTGCCCGCCGCCGTCAGCGCTCATCTACTCTATCTGCATGTTTCCCTAATTACGGGCCATGTTTATTCCCTGGAAGACCCACGTCCAACAGAGATGGCAGGTGTGTAATCAAAAGTCCTCCTCTCTGGGCCCCCAAAAACGCAACCGGCTGTAAATGAAAGTTGGAATATTTTTGGAACTTCGTCCTGGGAGACGCCATTATCCTCAAAGTGTTCTGACATATTTATTTATTCCAGGAGCTTCTGAGCAGGTTGTTACAGTCAAATGAAAAACCACAGAGATCGGCAAAAGGTATGATACTTTTAAGTAAGATAATGTGGGGTTTAAACGCGCAAATGACCACATTAGCTTCAAAATGGAGGGAGAAAGAAAGAAATGTTCATCCTTGACAGCAAAGCACCAACAGCGCAAGAGCTCCAACCATCAAATTTCACAATAATACGAAGTTTGCAGTTTCCTATAAGATAAATACAAGTGAGCCTTGGCCACACTGGTTGTGGATGATAAAGACACAAAACCTGTGATATCACGTAAACACATTATCTCTCATTTGCATAAATGCTGACTGTTGTTGAACTTTAACATTAAGGGAAAATGTATATTTCTGTGAAGTTTCCTGATGAAGAAATCGATAGTTCTTCCTCTTCCCAACTGGTCAAATATAGACAACATGAGCGATTTACTTTCAGCAATCAGTTAAGAAAAATCCAGCAAATTGAGACAACAGTCGGAGGGCGGATCTTCTCTTTCAACTGTCACACTCTGGGTGTGCACTGTGTCATGAAGTTGTCACAGTTAAGAGACATAAAGGAAAGCGGCATGAATCAGAGATACGAGCCTCCAGCGCTGCCATTCTGTTGTGTTTTCTCACATCGCAATGTACAACCTGGAACAGAGACTCAACATGGTCGGATCAGCAGACTGTGTGTGTCCGCGATCAAACGAGAGCACAAGGTGAGGGAACTACAGTCACTTCTGGATTTTCCCTGAAGAAGAATAGCTCCGGGCCAAAAAAAAAAAAAGAGGGCGAGGGAAAGAAAAATCCTCCACAAATCGAGGAGGCGATAAAAGGCTGTGAGGCACATTAAAAAAATGTCACGTTTTTGAACCATTTGGTAGGGGAAGTTAACCAAATATGAGTGCGGCGTAATGTTCCTTTAAGCTGTCATTTAAACTTATACCTATCATCACTCGTAGCCTTAGCGTGAGTGGTGGTACTGATGATCCAACGAGAAGCGCACAGTTGATTAACTGCGCCCCATCCAAGCGTTGCTTTCTCTATTTCTGTCAGGCCTAATGGCATTAGATCAGTAATTATAAGATTATTCACAGTTCATGCGGGCCTCATTGTTAACTTTTGAGATATGATACCATTATCTTCTTCTAATCTCTTTTTCTCTGAATTACAGCGCAGATTCATATCGCCGTTCTGACGGCTCGTATGTCGCGCCCGTCCTCAAACTGGCAAGCTGCGTCTGTTTTCAGGTTCCTCTCACAGCCTTTTGATCACAGACAACTCTATTTTTTTTTTCTGGAGCAGCTTTGAAAACTTGTTCTAAATGGAGTTTCCACCTACAGACACACAGGCTGCGTTTGATCAGGGCTGCAGCTTTTTTGCGAAGACTGTCAAACTTTGCTGTGTACGTATGAAATGACACTTTTAAGTTCTTATGCTGTATCGCTAAGGTTTGGATTAGTTGGCTCAACAAAATTGCAACAGAGGATACTGTACATAATGTAAGTTTGTAACATTTAAGAATACAAGTGTCACAAGGATTATCTGTCCCTATTTTTGTTTAAATATACATATTCCTCTTTTCACTGATGTAGATTTGTCTGCAGTGAAATGATGTGTAGACTTCTCCAACCACAAGACCACGAAGCCGAACCCGAGGTCAACACATAGGCCAAAAAAATCCACCTAGATCAGGACATTCCTGATGTTTGGAGAGATGCCTCGTTCCTTTCCAAACTCGAGGCCACATATCATGACAGTATCAAAGTTTTTTAAAAATTGGATTTTCCAGGGGTTAAGGTCACTTCCTTGAACCCTCCACCTCCACCACTCTGGTGTCTGCCTCTCATCCGTCGACTCATCAGAGGAGAGGCAGACGTCTCAGTCTCCCCTGTAATTAAACGCGGAAAAGGAGTCGTCGCAGCGGGGAGCTGCGGCTCGATGCTCCCCGGGGTGAAGCAGAGCTACCACCAAAGACGAGGAGGAGGAGGAGGATGAAGCAAGATGCTGCAGCTGATGGTTGCCTGAAGGTTTCATGGAATGCGGTAGACTTGTCAACTGAGGAAGGGAGTTCAGGCCACAGGTAAGGTGGCGACAGGGACGATTACAGGAAGAAGGAAACAGAGCGTTTTCCTTTAACTGTACACAAACCTCACCCTTTCTTGTCCACGTTGTTATGTGGATCAAATCTGTGCCCCTCTCCAGGACAGCCTCTTCACCTCTGACTGGGTGTCATCAGTGCAAGTGCAGACATAAAAAAGGATGAACACCCATGAGAGGATACAAATATTAACATGAACATGTCCAGAGTGCTCTCTGCGTACCTCTGCGAGCAAACACGTCTGATCTGTACTGATACAGAGCAATTAAGCAAATTACATTAACAAAGGGCCGGAGGGTCGTTTTTACTAATGGTATATTGCAAAATCTCTGGGCAGAGGCGGGACTGATTCTCGTGTAATTTGTGGCACTGTGTCACGGCCTGTAGTGTATCAGGATCACAAGTTGTTACAAGGCGTTATGGAGGAGGTAGATACAGTACGTACAGTACAGTAGATGGACACAGACAGATTTCCTCGGGGAGACCCGACGGTGCCCGCAGCATATTAAAGCACAACATAATGAGGGCAGGAATAAAACACCACTGTGGCCTTGTAAGTCTACTCTACCTTGAAGTTAAGTGTTTACAGCCCAAATGGCTGCAGCGGCCGACTCTCCGTTAGGTTGAACGCCCTTCGGAGACGAATCGGCAAGGGCCCTTGTACGGAGCGATGGAGGTAAAAGACGAGTGAAGGTAAATCTTCAACGGCTCAATCAGCTCTGAACACATGCGGGATGACAGCACTGGTTTGTCTGAGGGGCTCGGCTTAATTAGCCTGTGCTTTATTGTTAATGAACTTAATGCAGTTGTTTGCTTGTATAATCAAGGCAAAGAAGCAGAACTGCTAGCTAAGGTGCCAAAAATAAGCTGACAAAAGCACCGGGCCCTCCTCCATTACCACCCCCTCCCCACCCCCACTGCACACCCCCATCCCCTCCTCGCCCGCTCTCAAATGGAAAAGCCAACCGCCTGCTTCATAAAACTCGCTTAGCAAGACACTGAGACAAAATGGACTGTAAAGTTCGTTAGATGGAAATATTAAAAAAGAATTAAGCTAATGGAGATAAAATTAAAAGAAATGAGGCAACAAACACTCTGCACCAAAAATGGCATCGCCATGACAGCTAGGATTTCTAATGACGGACTGCATTTGGGGAGGAAAAAAAAATTAAATGGCATCCCGCGCTTAAATTTCTTTGAGGAGTAATGATCCGAGAACGATGCTCACTCCTGGCTGTCGGGGGGGAGAAGGGGTGGGGGTGGGAGAAAAGGAATTGGAAAATAACAAAGGACCATGTCCTGCAGTGAGGTTGAGGTAGCACGTGTGCTATTATATTGTGATAAAAAAGTCTCTAGATACATGTGATTAAATCCGATAGAGAGGAGACGCCTCATTGGCTGAAAGTTGTCATCTGACCCACGGAGCAGAGGCAGAGCAGCCTGTGTTTATGAATATTATAAACCTGAGGATGAAGATACAAGACATCATATCAGATGGGCTCTGAGTGGTTCTCAACATGGGGTCTACGGTCCCGCAGGAGGCCTCGAGAGGCTTCCTGAGTGTCCTGAACAACACGAAGAAGAGTTGGTCGCTCTAGAAATTATCACAGCTGGAGACTCTACACACCCAGCTATTATCATCTTAAACTCCACTATTATCTGTTTTATCAATGTCACCATAATGTCTAACAGTGTACAGTAAGAACAGATCTACTGCAGGTGGAGATCCAGCTTTACAATTCCGTACTTAACAAAAAATGACTGAAACTGACTCTTTATTATGTATTATCATTTAGGTTTCAAGAACATGGAAATATATAATACCTTCAGAAACTACCAGTGTTTGTGAATTCCATTTACATATCAATCTTGATATGACACCACCTACAGCAAAGTAACATTATTGTGGTCAAGATAAAGTAGGATTTTCATTATTGACTAATCTAGTTTAATGTTTAAAAAAATGGTCCTGTTCAGGTCTTCATACAAAATCAAGTCAACCCGCTGCAGGCTGCACACTATCTTTAAATCAACCTCTACGCATTAATACATATTACACTGTAAATCAGAATGGTGTTTTAAGGTAACTTAGGGCTTACAATAGGCAAAGCTTGAATAACACTGCTCTATTCACGCAGGCAAACTGTGTGAGGCTGCAAAAGTGCCTGTAGCATTCAGGGAACAGACTAGACACTAAAGCGGGAAAACATAAGAAAAGGAGGGATTTCTCCTTTTCCTCCTTGCACAACTTCTTCCAACTTTTACACAACTTGCCTCCGCTCTCTCCTCGCACGCATTTGCATATGAGGAAACAGAGGAGCTGCCCAGGGAGGCCGTCCTTCTGCTGTCACACTGCTACTTCCCCAGTCTCTATTAAAACGGGCCAAATTTATTACCGAAGTTTCTGAAACAGGATTTTCGGCTGTACAACAGAGGATTAGGCCACTCCTGCTTTAGGATCAAATTGCAATAATTAGGTAGAACATGAAGCCAAAATATGTGAAATACGTTTGGACGTGCAGTACACACACACACACACACAAATGAAGAAAAATATTCCATTTCAGGCAGATTCTCAGAATGAGCGAAATCCCGGATACTGCGAGGCCTTTTCAGCGTTGCCAGTTAATCTCCTCAAGGAGAAATGCAAGATGACAATGGCAAAGCACCTCCAATAATTGGTTCCAACAGGCTTACCGTATTAAAACCTGAAATGAGTTCTTCCCCTTTTAAGTATGATCCATTATTTCAATCCGGGGAGAAAATTCTGTCTTTGAGAATATTAATAACTCCCAACCACGCACTAACATGAAAAAAACAGCCCCCCCGTCCCTCCTCGCCCCTCCCCTCCTAAAAGCTGTGTACCTGGTACCGCGGCAAAGGTCCCACCAAGGACGGGCACTTGAAAGCCTCGGTCCTCCTTTCTCCCCCCGCCCCCCCCTCTCTTTTTTTTTCTCCTCCTCTCAGGCTTCAGAGCCATCTTGAAGAAGACCTTGAGGCCCCCTTTGTCGTCTTCCCTTGAAACAAAACAAATAGAATTCAGGTCTTTTGATTGGCTTTAGTGAGTAGATCTCGCCACGTCTCCCTCCCGTCATGTGAGCCAGAAGTTGTGACTTCAGAGGCGAGCCCCGACACTCCTATCTCTGCATTGAAATGAGACCGGCAGGTCTTGAGAGGATGTCTGCTAACTTTTTTCTTTCTTTCCCCCACATCAACCTTGTAACAAAATACAGAGAGTGTTAAAAACTTAATGCTGCTTTTTACTTTTACAGCAGCAGGAGTGGCAGGCGGCTTATTATATCGTCCTAGAAAATACACCTTTTCTGTTGGATTGTTGTCTTTCCCCCAACTGACTGGAGGAATATTTGAATATTTCTGATTGAGTTTTCCATTGAACATGCCGCAATCCTGTTTACTGTCTCCTGGGAAATTTGAGTTTGCAAGGGCAGGAAAAAACTGAGGATGACACATTTCAGCTAAATTTTTTGTGCATGCATTCACGACCGTCCTTTTTCTCAGCACCTCTGCAGGACCAAACCCCAGTGTTTAAATCCAAAACAGTGAAGATGCGACGGAAAAAAAAATATGAAACCTGACGAAAGAGAAGAAGGGAAAACATTAATAAAAACATCAAGCGCCGGCATTTGTTGTTTGACTGCTGTGTACATCTTTACACAAGCTTGCATCATTACGATTTGTTTAGTCTGCAGATCAAGCCAAAAATTGGTCAGATCACCAGGCGTCTGAAAAGCTGTTAAGCACTTTATTCAGATAAACTCTCTTTGATAGTGGATCCATGCATGAGCGGAGGAAAACCGCCGAGATAAACACAACTGACATCTGCTAACCAACTTCTCTCCTGCTTTTTGAGCCAATGTTGCCGGCAGAAGTGATCTTGTTTTGTTTGTGTTGGGGAAGCAGGAGCACCAGTACTGACGGTGCGTGCTGCATATTTTTCTCCTCCGACAGGGAGATTAGTGTGTGTTACAATTTGATCTGATCGCGTGGAGATGTAGAGTACCTATAGGGGCGGGGATGACGGGGAAAGCTATTGGCTTCAGAGTACGGCTGCATTTGGCATCAGCCGAACAAGGAAGTGGACTTTAAAGCCTTTAATGATAGCATTTGATATGTACTGATATATTACTGGTACATAAAAGGGCTTCGACGGAGCCAGAAACAACATTTTATGTGATATAGGAGACTTTTTATATCAGTAAAGTGAGCGATTAGCTCTCTGTACGAATTCTATAAGGTATTTTGAGTTTGTGTTCTGGTTTATTTGCCCTAAAATGTTCTCTCTGCCTTCATTTTTGTGCTATTTGAGGAGTTAATATTGGTTGAACTATAGAATGAATAATTTTTCTTAATCCACTTTATCCATACTTTGTTGCATGTCACCCCCTCTCTATACTGAATACCTGTTCAAAAAAGTATTTATTACGTCTGTTGCTTTGACCTTTGACCCCTGTGAAGAAAGGACATATTTGGCTTTTACATTCCAGGTTCATGGCCACATTATTGATTCCTAATAATTATTTTGGTGCATATACATTATTTCACTTATTATTTCACTATAATACTGCCAATGTACACACAAGTTGCTGTAAAAAACAGCAAAACAACATGGGTACAGTTTGCTTCTAGACTGAGGTATCAAGTAGATAAAAGTGGAAAGGACTATTCAAAACACGATCATCTCCCATGAGCTCTTCTCAGCCTGATGGTTAATGCAGGACTGAACGTAAACCGGTCGTTTCAGCTCGCGTCTCATATAGGAAAACAGCAGGATCACTCTTGCAGCCTGGACGAGTTGCAGGTTTCCAGAGACAACTGAGACTTTATCCAACTGTTAAAAACTGGCACCCGGCAATCTGCTTATCATAACACCAGGTGGGCGAAAATTAAACACTCCAAACACGAGTGCATATTAACACCCAGAGAGCAATTAAACACAATGTGGTTGCTCGACGGTCTTCCTTTGCCTTGCACCAGGTAGGGGATGTAACCGACAAAGCTCGGTGGATGCACACTAAGAGGGTAATCGGCCATGTTATCTGCAAAGGAAAACACGGGGATTCCAATATGCGCAGGTGCTGTCATCAGCTGTGCTATATTGGTTAATTGAGCAAATCTCTTATTTCTTACCCTCCTATAGCTGCAATTATCCCCTGGCACAAACACACAGTCGGTTGCTTATGGCCTATGCGGGAGTTATGACATATGAGGTAAGCGCGGCTCAGGTTGAGTGATTTCTCGTATGCTGGCAGCAGCGCCTGCCACTTCAGCTGGTTATTAAAAAGCTGTGGGACAACGAGGTACCAGTTTTTTTAAACTGGTGTGACTTCGAGAAAGGGAAAGCCTTGCAGATGTGGTGCAGCACTTTGGGCATAGTCTCAGGCTCTAAGCACCGGGGCACCACTTAAACTGCTCAGGTGAGATTACAGATTAATTGATGATGAAAATAATCATAAATTGCAGCCCTAAATTGTAATACTAGCAAGAATTCTTCATGACTGAATTCTTCACGGTAACAGTTGTGCTTGGGAGAGGGAAGATCGTCACTCAATCACCACACAGTCTGCTGCTGTTCCAGAGGGTTTCATCCCCATTAGGTCATAGACACACATTCTTGACAGATAACAAACAGAAAGTGATTGGTTTGATACAAAACATGTAAATCATATCATATGAATAAATAAGCAGGGATTATAGCGTTTGAAATGTTGCCGTCCAAACTGTCCAAAGCAGGTTCCTCTCCCTTTTTACTCTGAGATGCGTTTTTCCTGTGTATCAGCATGTATCGCTGTACAAAAACCCCTCTCGCCGTCTAAAGTGGCTGATTGCAGAGAACAAATTCTACACCACCTTTGTCTTAAACAACGCACTCTCCAAATTGCTGTGTCCCACCCCCCCACCCCCCCATTCCTGCCGACGCAGCGACCAAGCTGTCATATCATATCAGGGCATCACAGGAGAAATATAATATGTCAGATTAAATATGTATGGGTGAATTAGGGCTATCTCAAGTATTATATCATTTAAATTCAAATCGCTCCATCGCTGGGCACCGTCTCATTATGACGCTTGAGAAATTAGCAGATGAAAACACTGTCACACGGGCCTGATATTAAGGCTAATTTGCCCCTTGATTTTTTTCTCTTTTTCTTCTCACACTCTTCACACTTTATTGTAGGAAATGAAAGAATTGTTACCTATCAAAGCTGCATTGATATTAGCGTTTTGATCCAAATGGAGATGTCCACCTTTTGAAAAATCATGACACCTACTTATGCCCAAATTAAACTTAAAAGTGAAAACCCTCCACAGAATATCACTGAGGCCATTATATCTGAAGACCTTTGTGTCTCATGTTGAAAGGCGCACACACAGAGCCCTGCACAGTACGGCTCTTGGCTTTTGTTGATCAACGGCTACATACTTGTCTTTTTTCACCCAAAAACCAGATAATGTTTGACATGTTTTCCCTCCTGCAGGAGGTTATTCAAACTTAAATATGGATTGTTACAGTTTACAGTTTAACTGCAATTAGAGGTCTGTGTGCTTGAATGATGCTCGCCTGTACAAAACAGAGACTAACATCCATTAATAAACAATTAGTCTTGCTCATTTATCATGTGTTTTGTGCAGACAAGGCAAAGAAAGAGATGAAAAAGCCTAATGTGGGTGAAATGGTGGATGGAGAGACAATGGCGTCATGGACTGTAAACTGACAGGATGGGAACCCCAAAGCCCAAGCCGACCCAAAGCCTGACATTTTCTCAGGACCAGTTAGGCGGAGGCTCACGCCACGTTATGGAATAAACTTTCGGTCCGGGGACAGTTTGTTTTCGTCCGTATTGAGACATTTGGCAACCGTCTGCAGCTGTGCATGTGTTGCAAGTAGATATGCAATGCCCGGTGGGCAGAGGTAAACAGTGAAGCCAAGGTGTTGCATCAGCCTGGTGAACTACAGCTTATCATCAGATAAAGTTAAAGATATAGCTGCATGTCTCGAGTCGCGTACAGATCTTGAATGTGCTGGGTGGTCTTCAGAGGGTGGGGTGGATGGATGGGGTCGACAAAAACATAGGACCCTGCTGTTTGTTTCCCGGCGTTTCCTGCATCCATGACTGTAACCGAAATAACCCTGAAGACACACTTGTTTTAACCCAAACCATGGTGCTAATCTAAACCTGACCAAGTTGTTTGTGTGTTTTTTGTAATCGTTACTGTGATGATGAAGCTCTGGTACACCTGCTGCCGGTGCGCTCCTGTGGGTCGAGAGGATGGACAAGCGACCTCTGTGGTTGTTGAGGCTGAAGGACTTTGGCTTGGTCTGTGCAGGGAAAACAGAAAAAAAGGTGTTAAAATCCTCTTTCTGTCATGCGGTGCATATTCGTGCCATTTTGCAGTTTTCACCCAAAAAACTTTCAATATTCCCACTGGTGCCGTCTGCTTTCCCAATTATAGTGCTTAAAATGATGTTTAATGATGTACTTCAATGTACCTGTAAAACTTTTTACGACCTGCATCCCTATTAGCAGTATATACATTGTAACTTTCGCAGATCACTGATTTTTCTGTAAAAATTGCAAGTTATGTCTTGAATGTTTCTCCTCTAACAGAATCTGCAGGTCGAATCGTTTCAGCAGCTCAAGCGGAGGATATAAGACAAACAGAATCTACAGTATCGTCTTTGGTCGGTCACTTGACAATACAGGGGTCTTTTACCATTTTAACATGGAGACGATTTGTTTAGAAAGCCCCCTTTAAGCGCCGGCTCTCCTTACTGAAGGTCAAACAGCCTGTGTAACAGCTTAATAATAAACAAATTACCGGCAACGCAGCCTCGGTTCAGCTGGGTACTGCTCTGGCTCCTTAAGGTGAGGTATTAGCAAAGCTTATTTATTTTCATTTCCGTGGCTTTTATTTGCTTCTTTCCCCTGTGGTAAAGCAAAGGCTGATTTCTGCCATGATTCCCTCCTTAATTTTAATACCCTTTTTACTCATCATACAGACATTACACCCCCCACCCCAAACCAACCCCTCCCATCCCTCATCTCTATGAAATAATGTAACTCAGGCTCACACAGGAACACAGGGCCACCACAGGGAGGACTGTAAACTAGCTTTCTTCCTATTTTTTTCCCCTCTGCAATTAATTGGTGTACAGCCATGTGCATATATGATAACAGAGGATTCATTTTCTTTTTTTTTCCAGAAACACCAACACGCCCCCCCTCTCCCCCTCCCCCTCCTGTCACACATGCACACACCTCCCCAACAAGGAAAAGGGAGGTTAATTAATGTAAGGGGCTGCGTGTTCACTGAGATGCAGAGTTTACTTCACCGCTGCCACTGCCTCCCCTCCTCCTCCCCCTCATCCTCCTGCTCCTCTCCATCAAACCCCCCCCCCACCTCCTCCACCCTACATCCCCTGCCGCCTTAAGAGCCTTGATTCTTTGCTAATGACCTAGTTCTTTTAATGAGCGGTATTAACCCCTGGCTACAGTCGCCCAGGTCTTAATTGTCAAGCCAGGCTGAAACGCGGGGAGAGGAGTCCCCCTCCCATCAGCAGGTAGAGGCGGCACAGGCGGCGGGCTACATTAGCACGCCTCATCACCGGGGCCCCAGGAATAAATAATGAAAAAATAAATAAAATAGAAAAAAAGGTTGCCGAGGCAACTGGCAGCCGCCATCATCAACCATGTTATCCACCCTCCGCCCCCTCCTCTTCCCCCCACGAGCATCAAGGGGTAACCTTGTGATGATGATTTTGGACTGTCTCCTGCTGTGTCCAGAGTGGGGAGGAGATACAGTGTGTGTGCACAAAAATATATAAAAGTATAATCAGAGTGTGTATCTGCTTAAGAAACCTGCAAAACTCATTAAGACACATTTGGAGAAAAAATTGAGGGAAAAAAAATGCAGACCGGGTTCTTTCATTTACAGAAAATGTGATTAAAAATTCCCCTTTATGTTGCACCCAAGAGGTGTGTTTTAAAATTCAAACACTATTTACTATTAAGCACAATATAAAATAAATCCAATAACGAGATATAGAAATATAGACACCTAATTAGCACAAGGACGCTGCAGAGCTTCATGAAACACTAATGGCTTTAATGAAGAAAAGTCCAAAATAGCACCGAGAGATTTCGTTCAAACGCAGAAACAAGTCTGCAGCCACAATGCCGCTCATGCGGTAAGTGACTGCAGTGAGACTGCTTAACTTTTCTACCAAAAAGAACATAGTGTATTAATAAAAAGTGTAAATAAATATGTTTTTAAATCTACGGTAGAAAAGTGTCTTCTTTCGATAAAATGGACTCTGCTGGGATTAAATATTTGAGTTTTGTCTTTAATGGAGCAAAATTTGTTAAAATAAAATGTTTCCCTGCAATTATATACATTTTTTTTATGTGTTTCTGCATATTTCCCAGAGATCATATGTCAGTCAAAATGCATGGGCTACACTGTCACACCAAGTGTTTTTTTTCCTATGGACTCTCTGTTAATGCTGCTTCTCCTGGTGGCGCTCTGTCCACCCTAAGCACATCACTTTCTTTATAGCAAAGTGGGAAAAAAAGACTGAGAAGGAAACTTTGACAAACTAGACAATGGATGCTGCAGTCTTGGACCAATAGGGAGGAGGTCAGCCTAGATTAACCGCCCCCGTTGACCAAATACGGGCACGGGGCCGCACCCTTGTACTCATCATGTTAGGAAATGAGTCCATTTCCCATTAGGATGCTGCTGCTATGCCTTTACAGCTGGGAGTATTAGTAGCAATAAACCTCACTGTCAATCTACAGGAGGGTGGGGGCCTCTGTGTGTGTGTGTGTGTGTGTATATACAATACAGTGCAGTGTCAGTTAATTTGTGTGTGCATTTCAGACTGTGAACATGCAAGGCATTGTTTAAGTGTGTGTGTGTGTGCGTGTGTGCGTGCGTGCGTGCGTGCGTGCGTGCGTGCGTGAGGTCGAGTTTCCAGTGGTCGGGCTGTTGACGTGACAGCCCGTCGGTCAGATCAGGAGAGGGGAGACCTTGACCCGAGCTGTCCAACCAGGAACGAGCCCTGCAGCACTGGGACCAGTATGACAAGGGCAGTGGGAAGGACAGCTAAACACACACACACACATACACACACACACACACCAACACACGCCCTCTCACAGACACACACACACACACACACACACACACACTCATGCCTGTACACTTGCAAGGTTTAGAGACAGAAAAGCGTCAAAATACAAGTGGCAGTACCTCCCCTAATGACGGCTATACAACTGTGCGAATCTGGGCTGTCCCGGACGAAAAAGATGGCCGATGTGAAAGAAACGTGGCGCTATCTGTGGTCACGCAGTGGTCGTCCTACGTCATACTGCGAGTAGGGGTTCAAAGACGACTGTTGTCATGGCCTCGCACAGCAAAAAAATTTAATTCTGGGACAAATCCCGACAGTTATAGAAATTTTGGGGGACCACCTCACAACGTAACTGCTGCTGCAAACTACTTCTGCCAAGTGACCCATAGGAATGCAGCACGACGCACTGAACAACTTGTAGCGTTTTTTTCTTGTATATTTACTTGCGTTGTCGGACGGTCTACATACTTTCAAACCCGTCAAATGAACTACAAAACCAAACCCCACAACAGGAGGGGTTGTGGCGAGAGAGGAAATATGCCTGGACAGGCGCGGTACCGACCGAGATATGGCCGTCACCAAGAGCCGAGTCGGCCACAATACCCGGCTTTGTGGCGCACGCAGTATAATTGAGACATTGTCCAAGTCGACGTGCGCCACCGTGGATGTGAGGACGTTTGTTCCCCATGACTGCTCTCTGTTTTCCTATCCCCCCGCCCCAGCGAGGAGGGGGACAGCTCTGACTCACCCGCGGCCGCAGGACAGGACACGTCATCCTCCGGTGGTGATAGTAGCCGCCAAGCCGCTTGGCCTTATTCGTGTAGGCGAGGCAAAGTTGTTGTTTTTTCTTGTCTTTTTCTGGTGGGCAAAACGGCGCAGGCCCAAAAAACCTCGTCCATCTTTACGTGTTACAACTCAGCATCTCCACCGGTGCTGCTCTCCTGCTGTCCCCCAGGTGTGGCGGATTAACGGCTAATTACGAGACTCCGCCCCCGTCTCCCGCAGGGTCAGAGCTGACCTTCACATGTCCTCCTGCATACAGTACAGTACGGTACAGTACAGTACAGTACAATACAGTGCAAAATGAATACATTTTTCAGTGCGTTTTTCAGCCGGCTTCAATGCCGTTTTTGCCGAAATTCGTTTTCCCGTTTCATTTGGCGTCCCGTGGCAGAACAGTGATTTTTACAAAATGTGGAGGAGGAGAGTTATGGCACAACGTTGGCCAAGTCGGTCATATGACCACAATCCCACGGATCATATGTTTAGGCTGTGGAAGACCAAACTGAGGGGGGTGAAGATGTGAGATCATCGAGGAAGATCAACTCTGTGTTGACGTCTGCGGTTTGGAGACTTTACACAGTCGCTGACTTATAGGACAGTGAAAAACTGACTAAATATATTGGTAAGATTAGGAAATTAACTTTCCCTATTTCCTTTTATTATATTTATGATATTCCTTACTTTTTCATGCCGTACAATAAGCTGCGTTTGCACTTTTGCCCTGAACAAGATATTTACCAGAGGAAGCTGTACTGTGTGTGTGTGTGTGTGTGTGTGTGTGTGTGTGTGTTTGTGAAGAGTTTTTTAGCTCGCACGTATAAAGTCTGCGTGAATTCCGACTGAGCCCATGTACGTACAGAAGCAGGTCATTGTCCGGAGAATTAACAGTGAGAGTGTTGAAGACATTTTTATAATTGCTGCCTCACGCTACACTACCAGCAGGTGAGACTGTGTCAGACACAGACGATCTCTGGTTGTGTGCTGCATGTGTGAAAAGGGCAACTGAATCTCAGGAGTAAAAAGCAAAAAACAGTAATACCTTTGCATGAAAGAGAACATTTTCGATAACCTTGTAAAAGGCTCAAGCTCAAAAAGAGGAATTAGTTGCTGCTATAAGGTGCAAATTCATTAGCGAGAAAAGCTTTCTGTTGTAAAGAATATTGTATTTCGCTCTCCTGTGTCATGCTCCGTACCTACGTAAAAAAATGATTTTACTGTAGAATAGTATTCTTCCAGTGCTCTGCTCTCCAGAAGCAATGACACTGTACTTTTGTGAGGTTTGTCTTCTAAAAGCAATAAACGAGAATATCCTGCCTGAATAGTCTAAGAACCTTCACGGTAAATTTAAGGAGGGGAGATCCGTGGATGCCTCAGGACCCACCTAATGCCTTTTCTTAAGCCCCTCGGCATTTGGGGGGAAAGAGGCGAGGCGAGGGGGAGAAGACGAAGGAGACACCGTTTCCTTTCAACACCCCACACTCCCTCCTTCCCTCCATCCTCCCGACTACTGCCTTTTCATTTCTGTTTGAAGTAACGCAAGATGAAACCATGCGAGTGCCGTCATTACCGCCATCATCACTGCTACTATCATCATCATCATCATCATCATCATCATGCCGCCAACGTCAACATCATCATCGAGACCCGTCCGAGTCTCGCTGTGATATTGCCCGTCATTTTTCCACCCCGTTGTCAGCGCAGGTTACAATCTGTAATCCATGGCTGCCTCAGAATTAGAATGTCCCCCGTGAGTTTTATTTTTGCGCTCGTTTCTCTTCTTACGCCCCCTCCACCTTCTTTTTCTTGTTGTTTTTTTTCCCCCCTTTCAGTTTTTGTTGTTGTTGCCCTGAAGGCTTTACCGATGCTCTACGGCCTCGACGTTTATTCCCCCTAATCTCAGTTTCATCTCCAGGCTAGCTGTGACAGATGGTTATAGGCACACAATAGTATTAAGAGTTTGTTCCCCCCCCCCCCTTTTTCTCACCCTTCTCCCTCCGCCTCCTCCCCCCCACTGCTTTTTCTTTCCCTTTCCTCTTCTGTACAACAAATAGAGATCAGACACAGAGGCCTGACTCCTGTGTAGGTAAACTGCGCTTTAAACGTCTCTCTGTGCGCCGTCTATCTCCCCTCTGTCAAATAACTCCCCCCCCTTCCTCACCTCATCCTCCTCCTGCTGCTGCTGCTGTCGGCACTCCAAGGTAAGCTGCATTAACCTCGCTGACTGTTATTAAAAAGATGTATTTCCCCAGGTTTTCCCTGCGCCTCCTCTTTTTCTCCCTCTTCTTCTCTTCTGATATATTCACCACACACATATTCGGAATACACACACTCTCGCTCACATTGAACAAACAAATATTGGGACGGTGTCATAAATTCTCAACGCCAGCCACACAGTCGGTCTAATTTCAATCCCACCGTCACTCGTGTCAGACGAGAGCCGCCGGATGATGCATAGGGGTAAATAAGGCGGTTAAAATTAGCCCCTCCTGTCACTCCCCTACCTTTTACCCCCTGAGGCATCCTGGGAAATTGACTGCACACTAGATTTTGAAAATTAGCCTCTTAATGTTAGCCAGACAAACGGGGTTGGGCAGGACTGGGTAATGCCTTACTAGTGTCACCCACAGCGGATTGCTTACCAATTTTTCCCCTCATTTTGCATTTATATGATTCGCCGAAAGGAGAAGGTGGAATGATTGAATAGTAAAATATGCAGGTAATGAATGAACCTCTGACCCCTTTTAACCGATTGTTGTCTACCAATTCAGCCTATCCTGCAAAATCCATTAAGGAGGCATTTTCCTATTCTAAGTCAATAATTAAAAACCGCTTCCATAAACACAGGCATCAACAGTGAATTTGGTCATGATTGTTGGTATACTGTGGGTTTACTACTAATTCAGATTACTTTCTGTGATCATAGTCGGATTACAGCATAGAGCCTCCTCATGGCCGCAAACAAAGTTACTGACTGTGGGTTCGTGGAGGTAAGGAGCTGATTCAGCTCATAAGCAAGGCAAGTTCATTCTTTAACCACATCATTACAGCTGAATGGCCTCCAGGTTTCAGTTTGGGTGCTGTTCAGGGTTCAGCGAAGGCCGAGGCAGGGCTTTGTTTAGGCTCTGAGCAGAGACGGATGACTGGAACAGTCAAAGTCATAAAAATGAGCCAAACGCAGACACGCTGGAGTCCTCAGTCTGTCCGATATAACCAGCACTGAAGACCGTTACGTTTATTCCAAAGGACGCCTCTGCTCATTTACGTTAGCAAAGAAAAGGGAGCTAAGTGTTTGAAGCTCCTCTGGGCAATTTTGTCTATTGGAAGCCAGCAGAGACAACAGTCTGAACTCCAGCATCCAGAAATCCTGTGAGGTAATGACAGTGAGCTGCCCACGAAGGGAACGGATCTTACAATGGCAAAGTTCAAATTCCTCTAGACTTGCATCCATTTCCAAGTCATTTCATACAGTTAGGACTATACTGACTGGTTTTAATGTTAAGTGCATATATTGTGTATATTCAATAATACTACTGCTCAATTTTCCGAAGGTTAAATGATGGCTGTCTTTCTCGGAAGCAACGTTGGAGGAAGAATCACATTACTAAAGAGCTGTCTGTGGAGATAATCATTCAACCAGATTGCAATAGAGCTGCAAAACATATTGCATCTCCTTGGAAAGAGGTTAGGATGGGTGTTTTGCTAACTCAAAGTTCAAGTTGGTACCTTAACCAATTAATATTGTATGGTAGTGCATGGTCCTTTAAACTCTTTGGTCACCTCCGGTAGGCTAATCAGATTCCCAACACAAACGCATTACACCAGAATGTGATAAGGGCGGTGTCTCAGTTAGTGGGTACAGGAAGCTGACAGAAAAGGGCATTTTGCGCTTCCATCCAAATGCCCAAGCTCCTCTGTGACTGATCCACTGGCCCAGTGGAAGCAGAGGGAGCAGTTGGGGGGGTTAGGGAGGTACAGAGGTCGTCGAGTCGGATGTGAGCCTGCCGGGACCCGCCAAGGATTAACACAAGCGCTGTGCTCAGGACATATGGCATTTGTCATTTCCCACTGGGAAAGAGACTCTCCCTTGGCTCCGCCGCCTCTCCCCCCCTTCCCTCATCACATCTCTCTCTATCCGACTTTCCCTCTCCGTCCCTCTCTCCTCCTGTCGAGATTTAAGGCTTGAAGTGCTTTAGTTGTTTACTGTGCATTAAATGCCCCCCCCGCTCCCCACTCATTCGGCCCACCCCCTAAACTTCGCAGTGTTAAGAGAAAAATGGCTCAGTGGCGGAGAGGCTGCTGACGCTGTGAAGCCCTCTCAGACGGGGGCGGGAGTCATCACAGGAAGATGTTCGCCCTTAATTCCATGTGAGGAAGTCAACAGCGCAGGCGTGGTAGAGTTACAGACACCTGCTCTTACGAAGCGGCTGACACTGGACAGTCGAAGCGGGCCGCACGGCTTAGTTTGGTCTTTGCAAACCAGAAACATAAAATGCATCACTTCCTTTTTGCTGCATGAAAGAGCCACTATTAAATACAAAAAGTTTGTCATATATAGTCAGTGTTCTGTGACATATGACCTCCAATGTATTATTTTCTTACAAGCTAACAATATAAAAATTGAAGCCTGTTCTATCATTTTTTAAGAACCAGCACATCCACTAAATGCCAGAAATGTTCTCACCTTGTGTGGGTTGTGCAGTTTAAATTGAAATGCAGTTGTCCACATAAGGAAGCCAATTAGCAGAATGACGTTCATGCTGCACAACCTTGCGTCGCTTCCCCGAGCTTGAATGCTATCGTTCAGCTCCATGCTTGCAGGCAGGTATGCTCTTGTCATCCACCATCTTCATAAACAGGCATGTTATTATAACATGATGGAGTGCTGTGTTAGTCCTTCCAGGACCTTCTTTATGGGACAACGTAATACGCAGGAAATCAAAGCTTATAATTCGGCAGTTGATGTTTATTGTGCGCCTCTCGTGTCTAGAGACGTTTGATAAACAGCATGTTGCGAAAGCAGGAAAAAAAAAAGTGGCTTTGGAGGATCTTGTGGGAGCTTGCCAAAATAATACCCCATTCACCTTAGCTACCACGCGAAAATGCCTCCCCGCACTGACTCATATTTCACCGCCAGAATGGGCAGTTTGCCGTATGGGCCCAGTGATGAATTATACCAAAGCACATTCCTTATGGGAAATCTGGATGGTGCAGGAGAGACGGGGGAGCAAGCTCGAGCGACAAATTGCCTTCACTGTCAGTTAGTCCATGTTCCTTTCTTCTGTGTGTTGTTGTTGTTCTTGGAGGAAGAGGGCTGGGGGGGGTATTTTGTTAGGTGGAGGTTATTATGTCTTCTGCAAGCCATTTGGAAATCCCTCCAGGTAGTGGAATCTCAGGATCAGAGGCCGCCAGAACAGAATGGGCCATGGGAGTGAAACCGAGAAACGCAACAAACCAAAAAAAAAACAACATCTCTCAGATGATGATTTGCCCCATCAGCTCCATCGATACCTGTTAGCAGCAGCGAACGCGAAGTAGTGGGCCGGAGGCCAGATAAGCCCAGTTGGTTGGAAAGTTGCCAGTTTGATTCCCAGGGATATTTCTAACAGGAATCAGCGCTCACCCACTCTGATCCCACAGGCTGGAGCGCCAGCGAGGGCCAAGGGCCACGAGGATAACCCGCAATCTGGAGGATGAACTCTGCCTCTGAGCTGGGCTCAAGAGGAGATAATACAGGAGGAATAGGAGGGCTCAATCCTCTCCGCAACCTGATGAAGTGTCCATGTGCAAGGCACCAGTGCTCCAACGATGACCTTCATATTGGAGGGAGAAAAATTACCTGTTTGCAAAGCTTTGCTGAAGGCTTCCAGTCTTTAAAACCACGAGTAAAGAAGGAGGAATAATGGTCCAAGTCTGTTTTTCATGGTAAGTTCAAGGCCCTTTTGTTCTAGTTAAGGACAAATTGAAATGCAACAGCATATAAGTATATTTTAGACTTAAGTATCTGGATATCTTCTTCAAAATGACAATGTCCTCATGTACAAAGCCAGCTCCATTAAGAAATGGTTTTCCCAGGATGGTGTGGAAGGACCTCACTGGTCTGCAGAAATTGGACCTCAACCTCCATCCAACGCCTTTGGGACGGACTTAAATAGTACAAATTGTCCCAAATGAGTGCACGCTGTCCTCAGTGGTGGAGGAAAATGTCCAGAAATTGCACAAAAGTGTAATGTTAATCTGTCACCATACTTTTTCCCCCCCTCTCTGTGACTTTTCCCATAACCACCTTCCCTACAAACTGGGCCATGAAACAGCGTGTGTGAAAATGGTGGTATTATTTCCATTCCTTACATTTGGCCAAGAACCTGGTGATGTAAGAAAAGTGATTAAGTGATTACAGTTAAATGGAGGTGTTAATGCTTGTTGCCAATGTGATAACGCAATTACATTAAGTGATTTTTCTATTATTTTGGTGATTATTTAAAATGTTTTGTTTTATGGTTCTTGAGAAGAGCACCTCCGTCCTCCATTTTCAATGTTTACCACACACACACACACACACACACACACACACACACACACACACACACACACACACACACACACACACACACACACACACACACACACACACACACACACACACACACACACACACACACACACACACACACACAGACAACAACAAGCTTACAGGCCCCATCAATGCAGAGGGATTAACCAGGAAGGAGCGTTTCCTCCCTCAATCCCAATTTACTTCTGCATAAATCCCGAATTTATGAAGATGTTAGCGGGCGTAATCCAGTCTTGATTTGCTCATTTCCAGCACAGGGGCGAGACAGTGAAAGACAGATTACCAACTGGGTAGTTGTTGTCACTAGCACTCGAGTAGGTGGCCAACAAAAGCCAGAGAAACATAAAAACATGCAACACACACCCGGGACGATGTCTTGAGTAAGGCTCACGTAGGAGGCAAAATAGGTGGTCTCCGCTCTGGTTTGTTTGTCTGATTTATTGATATCTCTCGCTGGGGAGCTTTGTCTTTCGTCAGACTGTCAGGGCGCACGGTGGCAATGAAAAGAGGGGGGCGTTGGGAGAAAGAGAGTGGGAAAAAAAGAGTGGTTATTTCTGCTGATAGGGCATATTTTTTTTGTCAATAGTCTCTGGCAGATACGTGTATGTGATAATGCTACTGCCAAGGAAAGTCTCTCAGCTCTTCAGCTTCCGGAAGAATATTTCTGTCTCTGCTCCGGGGCCGTGGCTCCTCTCTCCCCTCCTTCCAGCTTTTATAATTCAGTAAACTGAAGTAATTACCACAGAGGCATGCTCAATAATTACAAAATGCCCCGTCACGGCCATGTAGGTAATGGCATCGCTTGCTCTGCTGGCAGCGATAACACAGGTGAGACGAATCGCAAGAAAACAGATCTGATAGCATTGTTATGGTAAAGAAATGGCATTATGATCAAGAGTAGCATTGCTGCGGGATTGTGTGTGTGTGTGTAAGTGTGTGTGTGGGGGGTGTTAATATATAGACTCATGTTCATGCACGTGTCTTCTCTTCTCTACACAGGTACAAAAAGAGACTGAGTGACGGTGTTCGAATTCTGTCCATGGCGAAACAAAATAAAAACTCCCAGCTTCGTGTTTATCCTGCTGATGTACCATTCCTCCTTTTGCAAGTCAGCATGAAATTTGTTTAATTATCAACTGCAAATCGACAAAATATTAGGTGTTGTTCACTGTAATCCCCTTCTGCTTAGTATAATTTCCTTGACTTCTCCTGGTGCATTGTTTACCCAGAATTGGACACGGTGGCATCCTGCAGATCCCCGTCATCCAGTGCGGCTTCCGCGAAAAACGGCCATGGGAACGTGCCGCGTAATTAGCAAAATGCCACCCTAATGCTCGTCTCCTTGAGAGTTTGACCCTATTTGTTTGTGCCGAGGTAATTTCATTACGCCCGTGCGATTCCCAGGAGCCGCCGCGAGTTAACGTTAAATGCTCACCAGAGAGGGGATAAGTATTTGGCAAGGCATCAGCAAAGAAAAGAGAGGAAGCAGCGCGGCTCAATAACACTTCTTTCATGTTGACAAATTCTATTAGTGCGCAAAGGCTGGTGTTTGTGCTCTATTTTATTTATGATAATGCTCAGCCATCGGAGGCAAGCGGCATTCATCACCCGTGCCACCTATGTGGCCTGACAGTGTGCGGCAGACGTCTGTGATTTGCACAGAACACTCGGCGTCACACTCGCACCAGTGGGTCCGTGGGAGAGGGAAGGTGCCATTCTGTATCAGCATTTCAAGTGCTGCACTCTGACATTCTGCTCAAACATGCAGAATAACTAACTTATGACACCAAATTAAGAGCTTTTTCTTTCTTCTTTGGTTTCATTTTGTACTGTTATTCACTCAAAAAGGCCTCACTGTTCAATCATGAGCACAATCCTGGGGTCACAACTAAACATAGGGCTGTTAATTTGACGGAATTCCTGATGAAACAATTTATTAGTGTGAGACATTAGACCAATGGATCATCAGTTATGAAGAGAAACCCAGTTTGATTTGTTCGGCGGGATAAGCAGAAAGGCGTAATGTCATCTGTCTCTGCTGTGAAGTTCAACTAATGTTTCCACACACCTTAACTACAATGTGTATAAGTGTGATAAATGTCCCTGCAAACCAGGTCACTTTGCTTTCAATCCACAGGGGGGGACAGAGGCAGAATAAAACTCCTAAAACTCAAATTCACTCCAAGTAGGATTCTAAACATAACATCACCTGGCAAATCGATGGTTGCTTATTCTTTACGCCAAGCGTGTCTGCATCTGCATCAGCCGACGAGGGTCCTATAAAACCCGCTCCAGGACCTGTGGGATGTGGTGGCCTCCGCAGTCTGGTGCTGGCTGCTGGCACCGGGCAAAGTTTCTGTTTCAATAAAATACCATGATCACCCTGCCTGCAAATGCTTCTGCATACATGTGGCTTTATTTGACTGTGACTGTAAGTATGTTTTTGCAGATGCCTGCGAGTGTGTTTTGCGTGCACATATTTGTGTGCAAGTGTCCCATGTATGTGTATGTATGTGTATGTGTGTGTGTGTGTGTGTGTGTGTGTGTGTGTGTGTGTGTTTTGCTATTTTTTTCGTGGGGTGTGTATACGCACACACACACACACACATACACATACACACACCAAACACTGAGGTTGGAAACATTCTGATGTCAACAGCGAAACAAGAAATAGGAAACACATTTAAATCTCTGGCGCTGAAGATGGTGTTCGGGAGCCAGGGCGAAATCACCGCACAAGCCGGCATCGCGTGTGACAGGGTGCATCGTGGGATAGCTCTTTATCCTTTTGCGCGCAAAACACTGCAACAGGGAGAGGTACGTCCCATCTGAGGACAGCGAGTCGGCGCAGGTTGTACCTATTAGGGCAGCTTAGTAACTCAAGAAGCGGCAATTTATGAGTGAACGGAGGGGGAGGGAGGATGGAGGATTGGGGAAGAAAGGAAAACTAATGCCATAACTCTGAGGGCTCCCAGAAGACAGCTTTGAGGATTGGACTGGATGACAGAAAGGCCCGTCATCACAGAGGTGGTATGAGCGCTGGTAATGAGAGGACTTTCTCCATGCCAGGCATTATCGTGGACAGATTGCACCCACAGAAGAGGAGGCCTCCTTTTGTCTGTTGAAAGCGACATCGGCTCAGAGTCGGAATAAAGGAACCGATCCTACAACATGCAGAGGGAAATGTGATATTTGGCAACGCGGAGCTCCGGTTTTTCTGTAAATTTCAAAGCATCGTGGGCGAAAAAAACAGACAGATTCTCTGTTGCCTTAAGACAAGAAGAAGGGTCATAATAGATGACAGGGGAAAATGTACCAACGTACTGTACTTTTTTCCCCCCCTCAGTTTTCAATCTTTTGTGGTTGGCAGCAGGGACAGAGCCCAGGAAACAGTATCCTATCACTTAAATGGTTAAGTATTTTATGAGTAAAATGCTTCCAAATGTCTCTCAAAAAACCTTCCAGACCACACCAAAGACAAAATGAGGTAATATTACGTTTCTGAAAAGTCCCCAGTATGATACCCTGACTCTGCCGTAATTGCATCAGAAAAATGGTGCGCGAGTCTTTCTCTGTTACATGTCAGGCCATTCCACTTGGCAAAGCTGTGCTCATTAGGAGTGTGGGAGAGAAAACTTCTCAAATTTTTCCCAGCTGAAAGCTTGTACGCATATAGAGAACACAACATGCAGACGTGAGGTATCACCAAAAAAATCATCCATATGTCCCCAGATCACTTCTGGCACCAGTGTTACGTGCTAGCACTTCAGCAAAACACTAATTAGCCACCGTATTAATACTTACATGCACAAAGTCGTTTGACATTCATGTCATAATGCTCAAAAATATCAGACTTTGAAGCAAATAATGCTTAAGAAAGTGAAAAAAAACCAGATTCCAATGTCAAAGTTTAACACAAGTTAAATAAATAATTATACCCAAAAGTTTAATAAATCATCTTTTGATGCTATTTTGATGAAGCAGCACCATATTGCCACGGAACTTTTCATACATTATTAATTGTGATATAATTCTTTTATTGTACAAATTATCCTTGTCATTGGAAACATTAATTTTAAGTTGAGATGGGAATACTCGGATCCCTACTATCTTCCTCATCGCTATCTCGTTTCCCCCGTATTACATGAATATGGTAACAGGCTCTGAGCAAAGGCCTTTACATGTACTATTTTAAAGTAAATTTAAGTAGTATTTTTTTTTTTTAAACAGCCCCTGTGGGATTGTTGTTGGTCCTTTCCAGAGGCGCGCCCCCTCGAACCATCATCGCCTTTCAACACACATTGGATGATAATTGTAACTCGTGTAAATGACACTAAAAAGATGCACTGGGACTAGATTTCAGTTGCAGCGTGAACAGGGGCTAATTCACAAGTCAGTCTGCTCGACTGCTGCCACTGAAACACTGTGTAACAATATATGAATCTATAAAACTCCTCAATGATTTGGAGCCCCCCCCCCCACCCCCCCCCCCCCCCCTCAGTCTCTATGGCAGCCTAATCTACTGCAGATTTAAAAAAAAAAAAAAATGGCTATCATGAAACAGGCTTTCCCTGTAAGTAATCCCCTCCTCTCTGAAAGGAAAACAGGGGGGAGAGAGGTGTTGGGAGAGAGGGGGGGGGGGGGGGGGGGGGGGGGGGGGGTTGAGAAAAAATCTGCAGCAAAGAGCCTTTTTTGCTTCTAGTTATGTCAGGCTGTATTTTAAACAGTGCTAATCATATACCTTTGTGGACACTTAATTAAAATTACAAAACCAATTTTAATCGGCGGTCCAATTAATATGTAAATGTATGCAAATGTAGTAAAACAAGGTGGTGATTAAGTTAAGGACACTCTATTTCATGTCTTCCTTAAGTGTGAAAACAAACCGTCGTTTTCCCCCTGCCACCACCCCACCCCCACCCCCCCGCACCCAAAAAGAAAAAAGGCATCCAAGACTGATGGATTGTGATGTTTACCGGCCACATGCTGAGTTAGGAAACAACCTGCGCGGTGTCATTTGTCAAAAGGGAAAGAACAGGAGAAGAGACAATTTTATTCAGAGGTGGTATCCCAAATCCAGTTTTTTTTTAAATGTAATTCACCACACACACACACACACACACACACACACACACACACACACACACACACACACACACACACACACACACACACACACACACACACACACACACACACACACACACACACACACACACACACACACACACACACACACACACACACACACACACGTACACACACTTCAGTGGTCATTCACCTAAGGTCGGCGCCAAGTTATAAATTGTACGGTATGTTATTGAATTAAGTGTTACGGGTCTCTGTTTGAAATTCACGGCAAAGTTTGCCCGGCTTGAGGTGAGAGTTGACAATTCTCAACGAGCAGACTTTCAATTCTAATTAGGCCTCGGAGATACGGTGGTCTTTCAAAGTCGTGTCTGGAGGGGCCGGAGAGGAGCGTGGGGGGTGGGCAGGTAATAATGACTCTGAATCGGAGTGGCTATAATATAACTTTGGGCAGTGGGAGGGAGAAAGGAAGGGAGACAGAGAGGAGAAAATGAATTTACCCAGCGAGCGAGGCCCGCGGCGCGAGCCAGATCGAGGTGAGCGCGGGTCATTAAACTTTGTTGCCTCTGAATTTATGCACTCCAATAGTTTTATAAATACAGTAAAATAATCCTGGAATGTTTCTAGTTAAATGTAACGTGTTATTAAAGCTACAGAGGCCGTATATTTTCACACATCCTGCATGTGCTAATACATTAACCCCTGTTTGAGGAGCTTTGTACAAACATTTTAAAAGATATGGCACTGCTCTGGCTGTGTTCAGGCCACATCTGGTTAGGTTTTTTGGGGCGTGGACTTGGAAATCTACTCCCATTAGCAGGGTAACTTCAGATAGTATTGGGACAGTACTGGCGCCCAGTATCGGACCAGTCTCGGTTCGATTCTGATGCTTAAATTCGTCACGAGTCTGGCATTAGTTCGGCGTTTTACTATTGGAATGGCAAAACAAATGGGCATGTCATCAGGACTGTTCATCGGGGTGGAAAATGCCTCAAGAAGGGAAATGATTAACTATCAACTAATTTCCTAGGACACGTTTACGTAAAGTGTTGTTTTTTTTTTAATCAGCTTTATTTAAGAGTTTAAAAAAGGTCTCTCTTCCTGGACCCTGAATCTCAGTCATATCTAGTATCGTCTGAAGCCCATTGATCATAAAAAGGGTCAATTAAAAACACTGATACTGCCATGAAAAATTATACAGGGGATATTAGTGTAACATCACACACTGATTCCATTAGTGAGATGAGCTGTGCTGCTGCCGAGTGTGTGTATGAAATGTGTGTGTGTGTGTGTGTGTGTGTGTGTGTGTCAAGTTGTTTTTGCCCGTGCATCCTTGCCGTCTTACATTCATCCGCGTAAACATGACCACAATTTTAAGTACAGTATAAGATTGTGTTCCCTTTGTCCGTGTGTGCGTGTGTGTGTGTGTGTGTGTGTGCATGTGTCCAAGTTTAGTCATGCTCTCATGCATGTATTCCTCCACAGAATACAATTTCATGTATGAGTTTGCTTGTTCGCCGCATGTGTCTGTGTGTGAGTCGCATGTGTGTGTCCATGCATGCGTGGCAGAAGTCAAGCCAGCAGGCGTACACACACACAACTTCATTTTCACGAGCGAGTTACTGCGTGCCTGATTCGGTGCACGTTAGCGGCAGCTTTCGGGAGGCGTCGTGTGTTTCTCTGTGTGTGACGAACCTGCCGGTGGGCGAGCTAAGTCGCACACAAGGTGGGCGAGGTGTTGGAAACAGCTTGTGTCATCAAGTGTTAGCAACCTGTAATCCCATCTGAGCCGTGAGGATGTGCAGCCCCCCACCCTCTCCCCTCCCCTCGCCGCACGCCGGCTCCCTGGGGCTCCGAGTGCAACCTGCGCCCCGCTGATACCTCAGCTACACGAGGTTTCCAGGTGACTTACGCGCATGAACACCAGCAGGAGGGGGTCTCAGCTGTTAGCGAGGTGAGGCTTGTCCCCCGAGCAGAGGAACATGATACTGGCGATCATAGTGCAGGAGCAGGTAGTGTGCACAGGTGCCGGTTTATTCCGCCTCACAAGGCTGAGAAGAGGCAGCTGCCTGAGCTTCAACTGAGGGAGGGAAAAATGAACGTACCAGAGTGCCTGCATCTTTTAGCCAATTAAAGTTGCTTAATCTTTTTTAAAACATGTGTCTGACAAAACAAGAATAGAAATATATAACGTTCAAATAATAAATAAGCATCAAGGTCAAACTGTGACGGGGGAGAAATAAGGGAGGCGTATATTTTACATTGTGCCTATGACGTCCTCTGCACACACACACACACACAATAACAGCTGTTTAACAGAAGCCCTGCTAAATCTGATTGTGTTTAAGAGGGTCAATTGGATGTTTGCTTTCATTCCAGACTGTTTTTTCGGACACAATCCAAGATATACATCACAGCTGGACTTGATTCCTGATTGGCTCCCCTCACTGAAGAATGACTGAAATCTGTCCAATCAGGCCGGTTTGCAGCAGCTGAACTGGACGGTATCCAATCAGCAGGGTTACCTCATTTGAATTAGAGGAGCTGCGGCTGTCAGCCAATCTGGGTTCAGCTGTGTGGAGACTATCATTTACATTAATGTAGCTCAAATATTTTGAACTGTACAGGACTGGAGTTTAACTTACTGTCCTGTCAAAGGGCCTTGCTGTTAAGTGAACTGTGCATAACTGATTAACATTTACTGCTACTACTTTTTGTTATTGAAAACCAAAGACTTGTAATGGAAGTCAAATCCCACCCACAAATATAGAAAAAGATAACAGTCCAGAGCAACAACAAGTGGGCAACAATTACAAAACATATCTGAAAAATAAAAATGATGTCCCCATTTAAAGATGGGTACACATATAATGGATGTTTATGCAAGGTCCCCACCAAGACATCTGTAAAGACATAATATACTTTTCCTTTTTTTTTTGGGAGGAGGGGGTTAATCTGACGTGATGTTTCATTCAATACCGACATCAAACGCAAAGAAAGAGACAAAATTATCACCTGCAAAGACACAAAGCAATGGTGAGAAAAATGCATCACAGAGTGCAGGGTTGTTGCTTTTTCTCCAGTGACAAGTGTTGACAGGTATTTTTCTGCCTTTGGAAATCCAATGCAAAAAATGACAACACTTTTTAAAATTACACGGCAGTGAAGTTGGTGTTTTGTTTCCCACTGGGCAAAAAGCACCTGACAATAACAAGACGAATTATATTGACTGTTAGAGCTTTCTGTCTAAGATCTGAGGTGTCTCGGGTTTGATCACATCAGGAGAACACTGAACCCCTGGATGCTTATTTTTATGCCGTTGTGATAAATAATAAAAATTTCTCCTGAAGTTCATAAATGACGCCTTTATTTCTACATGTAGAGATGAATTTATGACATGTTATCATGGGCTCTGAATGGATTTTATGTGCCTCGGGGCAATGAAACTGTGTCTGTACGTGAACACGGCCGTGATTTGTATGTTGCGACAATTAAATTACATGGGATGTTTGCTGCGCAGAGTAAATACCTTAAACATTTCCCTACTTTGGAAAAAAAAAGAAGCTACACAGAGGGGAAACAAATGGTAGACTGGCAAGTCCACAGAGATATCCACTCAATAGGCAATTTAAAAATGGAAGGAGGAGGTTTGACTAAGCAATAAAAGTGTCGGACTGCAGGCGAGAGCAGAAACACAGAGCCGAGGGAGGTGGTGGTAGTGGATTGGGGTGAGGGGGGCATTTATCTTATTTATAAATCAGCGGAAATTCCACTGATGACTTCATTTTAAATTTGATCAAGCTGCAGGGTTTGAAGTCCCCTAACAAAAAAAAAATTATTGATCTAATTCCCTTTATTGGTAATAATCGCAAGTCTTCCTTTGGCCAGCACTAATCAGAATCCCATTGATTTCCACTGGACTCGAGGACTGCGAGAACAGCAGCCTGAACTGACTGACTTCAGTCTTCAAAAGGCTCAGGCTAGCTTTATATATTGCCCCAAGATTAATTGTCCGTACTGAAGATGTAACTTATAATAAATGGATGCACGAAGTTTTAATTTTTACACCCGTTTGCTCAGAGTAAAGACAAACAAACTGCTGGATGGAGACTGAACTGATAACCAAAAATGTTGACCCAGTGATGGCACTAGATGTACGGTAAGGGGCCATGTAGACCTGGCCCAAACTGCATCCATCAAGTAGGTCAGGACCAACACCCCTAGGGACCATGAGTAGCTGCACCAAATTTCATGACAATACATCCAATAGCATTGGAGATATTTTAAATATATAAAGTCATGCATCCACGCAGAAAATCGCATGACAACTAGATATTTCAGTCTTGTCCCGAGTCTCTCAGACACACAACGCATGTTCTTTAAGTGAGGATTTCTTCACCAATAGCTCCTATCATTTGGGACTAGAGGTGCCCACCCACTTCAGATTGAAAAAAGTGGTGTGATGATAAATTAGTATTGGTCAATAACTCAACCTATCGACCGATACGTCATACAGGCTAGGAGGCACTCAAAGCACTGAATGTTTGTCCATATAATCGCGCTCTACATGATCATGCGGCGCTGACATGATTTACTCTGCCCTGCATACATAAACAAGGTTACCAGGTTAGCGAGGGCATTATTATGCAGGGGCATGTCACGTTGATACGCCATCAGCTGCATCAACGCCCTCATTATTATTATTACGGTCACTTTCACAGGTGATACCACTGCCACGGCCAGGAAGATGGGACGAGCCCAGGACAAACGAGAGATCATTAGAGCACATTAAAATCCACATTATAGCTTCTACTGCCTCCTCGGGAGGCAGACACGCCGGGTGAGTCACAAGCAGGCCCGGCTAACTCCCCGCACCGTGGCCCGATGGCAGCTCGCGTGGATGCATGCCCACTGATTGCAATTTGGCAGCGAACGCAACCAGCAGCTCACAAAAGGTATACGTGACCGAGTGTGGGCAAACACAAATTAGCTCGACAATAACTGCGCCTTTAAGCCAAACAAGGGGTGACGTGTGAATCCTGAACTGACCCCTGTTGGCCTGTACAGTAAGAGACGTTGAAACGTAGTCATACTCGCAAAAAAAACCCAACAGAACCTCTCATCTTCACGCTCTCTGGAGTATAACATGTTTGTGTATGAAAGGAAAGGTTGCAACATGTGGGGGAAGAACTGCTTCTACGCCTAGACAAAGTAAACTTACCAAAAAGTCTCAAAACATTTTAAAAACTGTGAAGAACTAAAATATATACCTTTTGAATTTTGCATTTATTTCATTTTCAAATAAATGGCAAAACGTTAACTGAATTTGACTTATTTGCTTGAAAAAAGACCCAAGAGACCAACTACCCCATCTATGGGACTCATTCAAGGAAAAAGAAAAAAAAAACAGTTTGGCATGTCAGGTTGAGCAACAGTGCTTCTATCAAGCACCTAATAGCATAAAGTTCACTTTTCTTAAAAATCATACAGTGTGTTAGACAACAACACAAGCGTTCCCTGGATACTAATCATGACCAATTAAGTTTTTGAGTAAATGTGTTAAATATTTTGCACAAGACATCTAGAACATTTCCATGTGATGTAATGGTGCAGCTATAAAAATAAAAAAATCATGGAATATGGTGTTTAAACATTTCACTCAATATAAGCATCATATAGACGTAATGAAAGACTGGAACAAGTAGAAAAGTGTATGTGTCATGTCGACTTACACTGCGGAAAAAAGAGGTTTCTACTACTCTCAACGGCACTTGGAGAGAAATTAAAGGTGAAAAATCAGTAGTTAAAATGCAGGCGCCGACATCCAGTAATAAACACCGTAACCCAAGACTCGGTGCAGCTCCTCCTCACAGCGTCTACAGTATCCTGCTGCACATGTCTTATCTCAGAGCCGAGCTTCATGTGCGCTAACCCCCTCAATGTTTCGCCCAGGGTGACTCCTGCAGCGACAATCACAGGATCAGAAAAAGAGGATCCGCAGCAGCGCAGCCCCCCCCCCATGATAAATGAGTTTGTATTGTCTGTCATGCCGGCTTCCTGCCAGCCCAGGTCACTGGTTATTAAATTACCACTTGTCAATGTCCTAAATACTGATTGATGGATGAGCATGGCAAATGAAGGACTTCTATGACTTTTGTCCCCCCCCCCCCCCCCACCGTCCCAGTTCTTTCGGAGCGAGGGGGAAAACCTACACCAGATTGCTATTGACATGTATTGAATGAGGGCTGGTGGCCCTCTTCCAGTCATTCTTGGTGGTTTTATAAACTTTTGACTTTTGTTGAGCTCTCTTGCCCCTCGGGTTTTGGACTGTTTTTCATTTTTTTTCAAATGTGATCAGTAAAAACAAGGTTTCTGTCCACTTTAAATCTGCAATAGATACAGTATTTTTCTCTTTTTTTTTTCAAGCTTTAAAAACAGCAGCCTTTATTTCCCTAAGAACCACCAGTCAGTATTATTTGAGTAAGTAAATTTTTGCAAAAAAAAGCATTAATGTGCCTTTTGTCACTTGATGCGTTCAACTGTTCCTTTGGAAGTACAAGCAACAGCGTTGGAACAATGAAAAGAATGCCTAACAGTAAATGTCCACGTACGGCAATGAGAATTTGAGAAGCAGAACTCAATTTTGACACATTTTCGGAAAAATCAAGACCTCCGTTTCTGTCCGATCTGTGTCTTGAACTCTAGATCTAGTTAGGATTGAGTTAAAACATGTTCAGGTCTCAGTAAAACCTGGCAGATTGTAGTCATGGTTTCTGACTTGTCTACTGCATGTTTAACAAGGGTTAAAGTTTAGACCTAACCATTGTAAAACTCAACCTTTATCATCATAACAATTCTGCTCATTACAAACCAAACGACAGCTGCTTGAGAGGAACTCAGATGAAATTGGACAGAGGGAGCTCTGGAAAATCCCCCTTCAGCTGCGTCTTCATGCCGTGTTTTCTGAAAGCTCTGATGTTGTGCTGGTGCGTAGTCATTTGGGCTGTGTGTGTGTGTGAGCGCATGTGTGTTTGTGTGTGTGTGTGTGTGTGTGTGTCTCAGGGGTGTGCTCAGGGTTAGGGGCATTGATGAGTCTGTGGCTGACATTTGAGTGTGATTGAGGGGGGAGTACAGATACTTAATCACTGCATTGTTCTTCTGTCGGTGCCTCCTGTCTTTGCTGTACTTTACCGGCCAACACGACGCCGCTAATGCGATAATAACGAATTAAACAGGAGCCCGGAAAGTTTGCGCTTTGATAAAACAAGATTTTAAAAGCCAGAGGTGATCAGACAAAAAAAAAAACCTAAGAAGTAAAAAAAGATTGCCAAAAAGTAGAAATGTAGCTGCTGAAAATGATTAACTGTATCTTTAGTTAGAAGGCACAAAGAAGATTTTTTTTTTGGTTGGGGGGGGGGGATGCAAAGCCTTTATCAGCCTTAAGAAGAAGTTCTGGCTGGCTATGTTGTATTTTCCTTTTTTTTCCAGTCATTGTTAACTCTGCCACATTTGTGTCTAGTGATAAGGTAAATGAAAGGATATTTCAAAGAGAACTGGCCCTCCTTGAGTAGATTTTTTTTTTTTCTTCCAAAGACTGGACAAACTGGAGCAGTTTGGAAAAAGACCGCAGGCATGCCGAATGATTGTCAGCCATGCAAATAATCACTTACTTACACTCAGTGAGTTTGCTTCGGATAAGGCAAATTACCATTTGAAAATGAGCTCCAAAACACTCTGGGCGAAAAGCTTGCATCATGATTCCCAGTTATATTATCGCGGATACATAACCGCTCACATACGCACACACACACACATACAACTGCTGACAAACACACGCACAAACACACGCGGCTCTGCGCAGCCTCTGAACTCGCTGCGGGGAAGTCATACGAATGCTCTGATCTGATGGAAGTTTTGTCTTGTCGCTGCATCCAGCTGAAAGTCATTTTCAGCCAATCAGACGCCGCTTCTGTTTTAGTTTCTGGTGGCCGATGTTGTGATTGTTTAAAGACACGTCCGCAGAATACAAGAATAAAGTAGTAGAAGTCGAAAATGCAATCCAGAGAGATTAAAAACAATATGCTGGAAAATGAAATATAGCCACCTGACCTGGCGAGGGAGGAGACACTGAATCGAAGTTTGAGGTACCTTTAAGTTGTCCAAGCAGTGCTGTCAATCATAACTGGCCAAGAAAATATGTCATCATATCCCACCAAGGGCTTTTAGAACAAACACACAATGATAAAAATAAATCATTTCCTATGTATTCCCCTGCAGCTAATACTCCTATTTGAAAGTAACGTCGAGTAAAAAAGAGGAAAGTGCAGTTTGATGTAGATGATGAACGTTTGGTAGAAGAAAGGTGAACCCAGAGTATACGAGAGCATTAAGAACAACCTTCTGCAACACTAAGACCTTTAGCGCGTGTTTCAGTTTGAATGCCTTGATAACACACGAGCAATTTGAACAGATAAATTAAAAAAACTAGAATGGCACTCGGTGGAGCACATACCACCGCCGAGGCCCAACGGTCCACTTGAAATTCAATCAAGCCGCACCAAATTGCACGCACTCATAGATGTCAGTCACCTAAAAATGCCTGATTTTCTTCTTTTTTTTTTTCATCAACATCCATGCTTTATTGCCTGGGGAATCAGTGAAAATGTCAACGAAAATAAAAAAAATCTACCCTATATGTTCTTGAATTCGCCCCCTTTTGTCCAGATTTGCGCCCAACTGTAATGGTTCTTTTTTATGTCCAATCTTTCAAACCATGTGTGGTGGAATTCAGTTTCTGCGTTACCCTGGTGACAAAATAAAAAATAAATGAAAATAAAAACAATTCCAAGGTAATCAGTTGACAACGACTCCATAACACTACTACAAGCACATTAGGCCGATGAATGTGGCCATTTAATGAAAGACTTCATAGCTCACACGGTGACAAATAATGAAATAGTAATCCGCAGTCAATAATTAACACATGCTAATTTGAAATGTCTCCTTCGTCCCGGCCGGAAGCGTCGCGGACACTCGGTCAGGTGCTGGTGTCAGTGTGTCCTCTGGACCGACAGTGTATCCGGGTGAATGGCCAGGTTATAAAAAGCTCTCTAAGCCCATATTATCCTTTCAGTTGCTGAGTCTATGGTTGAATTCGGAGCGACTGTCAACAATGTGAAGTGCCCCTGCCGGGATTGGGAGGTAAGCAAAGTTTAAGCTACAGCACCAAACTAATGCCAGTTTGATTAAATGCTCTGGATACAAGCAGCAGGGGTTTCTGATCCTTTCACTATTATAGTTTCAGGGCTTACGGAGCATCCCCTCATTGTGCCCGCTCCCTTTCCAACTTTCTTCAGCAGAGGTCAATCTGTTACACCACCAGAAATTGACTGTACTGTGTCGTTCCAATCGTCTGAAAATACGGAGACGAATGCTCTGCAATGCCGCTCCCAGATGCGCGACGGCAGATGAACATTTGTTTACATCCACAGATACATTAAGTGTTTATTTGATAGCAAACACAATCCAAATTGTCACTTAGCGATGCCAGCTCCGAGTCCAATAAGCCACGGGTCTTTAAAAAGTCACAGAGTGCTGCCATGTTTAACAGGGTTAAATACACAAACAAAGATGGATTGAATGTGTAATTTGGAGCATTCAAATTTGGTGGAAGAGGAACAACAATATTTCTTGGGGATGCATGCCCCTGCTGCATATTAATTCTTATCGCGGCTGATGAATAATCATGCGTCTTATGAGTCAGTCGGATACGGCAGCACTTTGAGCTGTCATAATTAACAGACTCACTCGACAATGGGCACATTCTCAAAGAGACTTCTTATTAACACGGACATAATGGGTAAAGTGCATATTAAAATGGGTATTTAGAGTGGAAGGGATCAAAACTACCAATGAAAAACCCAGTTTTATGGTCGACGTGTTTCATTGTTTCAGAGTCAAGTGAATGCCAGTCGACAGCAGACGCCTGGGCCATACTGTACGGCTGCCCTGAGGTATCAAAAAGCTTTGGCGTGACACCGCCACTACCCAGGGGCCTGTGCACACCTCATTAGCGACAGAGTATCCTTTGGCCACCCATGGGCAAGATTCAGTCCCTCAGTGGCTTAATAAGATCACATTTAAATCTGCGGCAAGATGGGGGAACCGCGCTTCCTGATGAAAATTCATCGGCGGCAGACAATCATTTCCAGGCTGATCTAGTTTTGCGAAGAAATTCATGCAGATCTCATCGATTATCTGGTGAAAAATATGGATAAAAAAGGGGTCAGTTAAACCAATTTGCAAGAACATCATCTCATCCACCTTTAGTGGCATCAACGCAGACACTTATGCTTTTGTTTGCCCTTGTTTTGAAAGACCGGTCTCTGACATTTCTGTAATCAAATGATGTAAATTTAATTTAATTTTTTGTTCAGCACTGAAAAATGATAATTAGAAAATGAAATAGGGGGGTTTCTTCCCAGAAAACAGAATCTTGGCTACTCTGGGTTAATCCATCAAGCCTGATTTGACCATTTTTTAATTGGAACTACTTTCTAATGTGGTATCACAAAACTACCCACTCTGAGAAAACAAAATATTTCTGCATCTGTTAGAGAATGTTTGTGTTGGGTGAAGTAAAAGTCAAAAGAAGGCTGGACAGTTCTACGCAAGTGAATGAATAATAATCCTTTGTCTTCCCTAAAGATGCCCTTGAGCGACACATCAACACGAGGCACTAAAAACCCTCATGCCGCCTCAACTAAATGACTCCCATTCACAGCTCACACTGACCAACACAGGTAACTCATCCTCATCAGGATCAGAAAGAATAAAGAGCTCCCATCCTCTAAATGTTCCCTTACACGATGAAACGGATGGTTATGGTCCGTAATTCAACGATGAGCCCTGAATTCCAACTGAATAGCCTGTTCCACAGTGTGCCTGTCAAGGGTGATTACAAGCTTAGCAAGAAAAATGAGATACTGGTTGACCTATTTCTGAGCACTTTGTTTCATGCCCCCCCCCCACAATCTCCTTTCTTCAAACCAAGTTTGCCTGTTCCTTTCTCTTTTTTTGTATTTCAGCCTCTCTGCCCACCGGCTCCCTCAGAGTAGAGGTCAGGTCAGAGGCCACCTGGCTGAAACCACGTCTCAGAGCATGAGCAAACCTGGAGACAAAGGCCTCTGCTGTTGGAAGATCTGACGCTCGGGTGCCAAACTTTCACCTTAACCCCCCCCCATCCCATCCAGTGTGAAGAAAACCCCTGGGGGATGCTTCACCGGGGGGCCGCGAACACTCGGGCCTCTGCGACAGCAAAGTTTGGACGCTGTCACGAGGAGAGTCACACTGGGAACTCATCAGCGAGAGAAAGGTGGGGGAAAATAAAGGAGGCGACGCACCTCTGCTTTGGCTCGCAGACAAAGACGCTCAGAGACGACGCGGCGACCTTTATGGTCTCCATTTCCCTGCCACCTCATTTGACATCATCCGACGATGAGCTGTCGGGATTGATTTTCTGAATGTGTCTAAATGCTACTTGGGCTGCTTTTTTTTATTGTTTCAAAGACAGATTTACAAAACTGACTAATAAAAAAAGAAGGCTTAATTGAAACAATACGCTGTGAAATTAGATGAAAGCGTATTGGTTTCTTGGTGCCACTGATGTCCTGAAAATCCTGTGTGTTGAGTTTTGCAGATAAGAGTTAAAGAAACGCAGGCTGGCAGCGGGCCCTTCTCTTCTCACATCCTCAGTAAAGCAACATGGGAGACCAGGGGTTTGGTCTTAAGAAGAAGTAAGTAGAGTTTGTTATTTCACCGCCTTTGACTAAGGTCATACCAAATTAACAGACGACTGACTGAATAAAAATAGCATACCATTAATTCGTTTTTTTTTTTCTTCTCTCCGCTCATAAATCTTAAAGGTTGACCTGATTTTTAATGTTAAACTATGTGGAGAAATTAACAAGGAGGAGGAAATGGGGGAAGAAAAACATTCAAATAAGCAGCACGGACTAATTTTAACCAAGTCGCCAGCTCAGGTTTCATGTGGGATCTGTGGGAACTAAAAATACTTTTGGTCTTTTGTGTGTGTGTCGGGGGGGGGTCAATTTGAATACCTCACAAAAAACAATGCTCAATCGCCGCATTACAACCAGCATTTTCAATTATCTTGGCAGAGATTTTGAAACTTTATGGTCAAGCAATGCTGAGAATCATAATCAATTTTCAGGTGATAAAAACCATAAACAGTAAGGGGGGGGGGTGAGCCATTTAATTGCCGCAACATTCGTTAACAAGCTTAGCTCTTGTCTCAGCACCGTGCGCCACACTCAGCATTCAAATAGATCCTAATTATTTCTAGTTGAGGTCTTACGATTGTCAACTCTTGTGTTGGCCGATGATAAAACGTGGCTCTTTCAAACTTAATCATTACAAGTACATTCAACAAGCATAAAAGGCTCAGAGGTTGGAGCTGCATTAACGCTCGTGTCCATTTTTGGTTGAATGGCCTGGCATCCGCGGAAAGCAGATTACATCCTCAAATCAAACCCTAACTGATGATCGTGCTCCCAAACAGTCAATTATGGAATGTTTACTGTGGCGTTTGGTGGCGTTATTTGTTTCTGTTCGCTTGATAACATGCTAGACTGGATTTAGATTGACAAGGATTTATGGGGGAATGCGGCGAACGGTGTAAAAGCCAATCACGTAAATACCAATTACAAGTCCGCTGAGGAGAATTAAAGCGGCCAAATCAAGATTTTTTTTCCCCCCGTTTCCTTTTTCTAAAAACAGACGAAAGAAGGCAAGATACTGGATGTTTAATGAGAAGGGATGATGGGCAGTGTGCGCATTATAATATGCAAATCATCCATCTCTGAAATAGTGTCTGTTGCACTTCTGTACGGCGGTGGATATGAAAACCACCGCTGCTAAATTATTATGATAATTGAGGATTTTTCGGAGGCAGAGCCAAACTTATGTCGATGGAAGAAGGGAAACAGAGTAACATCCAAACACACCATCCCAAAATGTTTCTATCGGTGGATGTCCACAGTGATGCTGTCATCCTGACAACGATTACATTTGCTGATACGATGCAGATGAATTAATATTGATCCAAAGGACAATAAATGTCTAGTTGACGTCAATGCGGAGGCATAACAGAGTTCATCAGAACATGCTGATCACATTTCAGGGACAACAAGACCTCAATTCTGCCAGATTAGCTCTGCATTGTTGATATCACATTGATACTGACAAAACGCATCACAAACTAAACTATTTCCTCAAGTAAACCTGGAATCTTTTAGGCACAGGGTCTAAAGTCCAAAAATCTATGTAAAAAATTACGCAAATTCCGATTACATTAATCGTCTTGTTTTGTTTATGCAAAATGGATCCTATTCCTCTTGATTATCTTGATTTTTTTCTTACTTTTATTGTCCAGATTTTCTTTAAGCTATTTGTGTTTATTAATGGAATCCAGAAAGAAACACACTAACGATGAATTCAGAGCCATTAATTCACCCAGTTTTGAGCCATGGACAAAGAAAATCTGATATTTCCAGGTAGGCACATCAAGTTATGTAAAATGTGCATATAGTAACTATGTGCCCTAACAATAAGTGCAACTAGAAAAAGTCCAGTTAAACGCACACATAGGGTGTTTTGAGGGTGGTAAAAGTTCTAAACTCAGATAAAAACACATGTCAAACAATCACAAACAGTAAATCCGTCAACTGCCTCCCTTGCGTGTAATCAAGGTGTAATTTGCTCTGCCGCTTTGAAACGACTCCTTTCATTCTGTCCCGACATTGCGTTGATCGCAGAACAATGGAACGAGTTGAGTGCAGAAACGAGAAACCCGGGCGAATGCTATTAATAAAAGACACATCTCGTCACTCTCAATATGGCAGGCGAACCTAGGCGGGCTTTGAAGTCCTCTCCTCTCGCTTAACTTAACCCAGTCTCCACTCATCTTTCGCTCAAGCTCAAGCCTTTAATGTGGCGAGCCGGCCAGCCCCCATCGCACCGTCCCAACAATCACGTCACTGGACATCTTCAGAACCAGGGATTATTTGCATTTCCTGGTCTGTTTGAGCTTTAATCACACAAAAGGGGACCGGGACCGCTGAACAAAAAAAAAAGAAAGAAAGAGCAGGAGAAAGAAAAAAAGAAAAAACTACCCCTAAAGTAATGTGGTGCAGCAGAACTCAAACCAGATGAATCTTCTCTATTTTTACCTTTTCCTTTGCCAAGGAAACATCAGGCACATCCTGTACGCTTCAGTGAGGACGGGCCGGCTAAAGCTTTCCAAAGAGCAGAGGGAACAAAGATGTTTCATCCCCCCCTCCACCCCCACGTACACATATCCCATTCCAATGTTTGCTTGATTCTGTTGTGTGTGAGATCTTGGAGATCAAGATATTGAAAATGATACAACGCAAACACACTCTCACGTACGCAAACACACACTCACGTACATCTCGTGGCACAACATAGGTAAAAGACAACGGACAGATTTTGCACAGACGCAAATAAAGCATACTAAACACGTCAGGGTTGAAATGTGTCACTTGGCACATGATTCAAAATGCTGTTTGAAAGCTGGACAATAATAGAATATATAATATACTATAATCACAGTTGATTTCTTCAGCATGTGTGGCCTGCTGGAAACAACAGTACACACGACAGTGAAGGCGAGTCCTCTAAAATGACAGCAACACATTCAAAGATTTTTAAAGCCATCTCAAGATGTTTGGAGACAAACCATCTGATGCTAACTTACGTTGTACGCATTTCTATAATCCATCAATATGTTGTTCAGGTAACCATGTGGTACCTGGCGCACGAATGACTTATTTCACTTTGCCTAATTGGCCGCACTTGGTCGACCACGTTACCTTTCCTACACCGTGGCACCCCAGGATGAATACCAACACTGTTGACGTGACATATTTATTCATCAGACTAAAACACTCCAGTGTTTGCTGTGAGCACATCGTGGGATCGTCTCGACTAACGTGCAGCAGATTTAGTCAGATAATAATTACATCCAAACAACCCCACCGCATCAAACCTTTTTTGGAACTGCTTGCGTTCATGTATGAAGTTTTTCTTTCTTGTATTTGAAAGGCTAGGCGATTCATTTATCTACATTTTTTTTTAGCTTTTTGCAACCCCACAGTGTGTCTCCTTAAGCTTTGTAAAAATGTTGCAACTGTAACAATTGTACATTTAAGAAAAAAGACAAACGAAGGAGCTGAAGTTTTGAAAGTAATCCAATTAGCCAAGTTCAATTCACAGCTACACCAGCCTGTAGCTTGCCTCCAGGTAAGCGAGCCTGAGGACATTTAACAATCATGAGCTTCAAACTAATTTAAGCGTAACAAAAAAAAAGGCCACAGACCAAACTTTATATGTTTGTCATTTAGTTTTAAAGGTATATTCAATATCAGTGTTGCATACCAAAAGATCACTGAAGCCTTGTATGCGCGGTGAACACATTTCATAAAAGAAATATCTTTTGAAAGAGCTCCACGGGGGGCCTTTAAACTGCACGCCAAGAAAAGGAAAAGTTGTATATCTTTGCCTCTGCCCACTGCAGATTAACTCAGCCAATGATATTATTGCTGCCTCTGTAAAAGATTTGTGTAACTAAAACTCCAATCTGCTAATGGCCACATAAAACTGCATTTCATTCTGGATGGACTTGTGTGTGTTGCGCTCTTCCTGCATGCTGGAAAAAAAATAATAAAAAAAATCACTCGGGCTATTTGCAGCTTCGTCTGCTCGATTCAAACAACGTGGCACCTGTGACTATTCAACAAGGGGCATTTTCAAATTGCCTGTCATCAGTAAAAGCTGCAATTTCTGCAACACACACACAAAAAAAAAAGAAATAAAGACGTAGACCCGGTGAAAACAGATAATCAGGTGGAAATGGTGAGGCCTGTGCACACCTTCCTGCGTGCTGTTCAGACTGCGGCTGTACGGCAAGACTGCTTGGCGCGGCATCCTCCGAGTATATAATGATCAAGATAATTATTGATTTTCCTCTTTGCCATATCAAATTTAGATTAATGCCGATAGCACGGGCAAACCTCCTACCACAGAAACACTGATTCAAAAATTTGCTCTTTGTTATATACTTAATTTAGGATATCACTGGACACTGCAGTCCCTGCACACACTCATTTTTTGTAATTGCTTTTTTATATTTTGGTTAATGGCAGTGGGTGTTCTAGATAAAACACACACACACACACACGCACGCACACACATCCATAAATGTACAAAGAGATGCAGAGATTAATGTGTTGTGTTTTAAAGTCACCCTTTCTTTGTAAGTCAAGCTTTCTGCCGGGTTATTTCTAATTTAAAAATGGAGCTATACCGTACCATCCACATCCTTATTAAAGACATTTCAGGACACGCTGTAGCCAGGAGGCACAGTTCAAATATATATGATTCAGTGTCATTTGCAGAGGAAATCTGGGTTTAAGCAGGAAGTTAATTCTGCCTCTTGCAACTGCAGTAGTGACAGATGAAGTCTGCGGCCCTAGGATTTTTTTTTAAAACTGTACTTTAAGGGTTCCTATTGTGTCTGTAAAGTGTCACTTATTAATGTGTAACTGTACTTATTCAACTTATTCTCTTGATTTTTATGCATGTTCTAACCTAACTAACATTTACCAAGTTGTTTTCATACATAGACCTAGTAAAACCAAACCATGACAGTATCAGATCAGGAAACAAAGAGACAGAGGCGTCAGATCAGAAAACACTGGAAGACAACATACCTCTTCAATTAGTTTCAGACGACATGTTGACTGTCGCAATGATATTTTCCTTTTTTTCCTACAGCAAAACCGCTGTAGCAAAATTCATGACATATTTTCTTTACAAACAACTGGCAGACATCCATCTGTAGACGAAGCCATAATTCAGTCATAACTTGTTGGAGAACCATATGGGTGGAGTGTATCAGCAACAGTGATGGAAGTTAACCCTCTTGTCAATTATGGGTGTGATGAACGCATCCATAGCCAGTTATCGCCGAGCTGCAGTTTCTATTGGTTCTATCAAGCGTTGCGGCGTCTCGAAGATCATTGGTTCACTCTCTCTCTCCGATGTCATTTCCAGCTGCGGCATGAGGCTGTTTTCAGTTAATAAGCCTTGATAAAGCTATTGTGCACTGCTTGCCAGCACCAAACAAACAATCAGCTTGTGAACACAGTTCAGTATGTGGCCGCTAAAGAAGCAGATAGTTCCCCGTGTAGTTGGTGGAGACAAAAAAAGAGCAAAAAAGACTGGCTTTAAATTCGTCATGATGCTAATGATGATGCAAATTTTGTAAGATGGTGATATTGTGTGTGGAGCTTGTTCTGCTGCCCCTAAATATAAAGCAATGACAATGAAAATCTTAGTATGTAAATTAACCAACTCATTTACATACAGAAGTGGAGTAAGGTGTTCAATACTTTCCATTGAAATGTAATGAGTACAGTACTTTAGTGAATGTACTTGGTTACTTCCACCTCTGGTAAACAACCTTTCCTGTGACTGACACCTCACCTGACAGAGTTGAAGTAAACTCCGCCCGTCTGGCACCCGGAGCAGCTTCAAACAAATGCTCTGAATTATTTGCAGCTCCTATTTGTCCCAGCTCTGGTATACATACCCCAGTGTGTTTATTTGAGTTGAAAGGGTGTGGCAGAAAGCTGGGTAATGGAACCCAGCTGCGGGCCACAGAGACACTGGATGGCTTCCCCTCACGACGCAGTGCCGAGGAGCGGGCCGACCAGGAGCATACACAACAGGAAAATCGAAAAAGATACAAACAGAACGAGTGATTTGCGCACAAAAGAAAACTGAATCAAGTGTGGCCCGTCCATTGGAGGGGAGTTCTTGTAAACAAGTGGCCCGCGCTAAAACAATACAGCTGGATTTCCTCTCAGTAAGCGACGATAATCATCGCTCACTGTTTACCGCAGCGGAGACGGGTTCCAGCCCCAAACAGCCTCGGGTTCCCCAATAACACAAACGAAGCGGGATTCACTGACTCTATCTCCGTGATGACGCTCTCCTATTGAATATTTGGCCCCGAATGTCTCGCTACTGTCCAAACAGATCAAGACAAATGTGGTTCCTATGTCCTCCCTGTGCAAAGAGAGCACAGCTTAAATGCAATTTTGACATCATTTTTGGCGTAACTTTCCACCTATCTATGTCAAAATGTTCCCTCTTTTTTTTAAATGTATTCTAAATATCCTTAATATGTGTGAGCCTGGAACCTTTTTTTTTTTTCCCCGGCAACATTTCCTTACCATTCTCAAACTAATCATTTCTCTTTATGGAAAAAAAAGTGCTTATCATATGCAAAGTGCTCAACATCAATGTGTTCATATTCTCGTTTGAGAAATTCATTGCGTGGTGAATTCCCTCGGGTTTGCCGCAGCCAAGTTTCTGCCTTGCAAAAGTTTTTTTTTTTTTTTCCTTCGTTTTTTCTTTTCTCATTCTCTCACTTTAATTCAACTTGGCACGTTATTTCTCAGAAATACCGTCGGGCTCGGGGGAGAAACATAGACGTGGTCTCACTTGTTAGTGCAGGTTTTAGTGCTGAATAAGGATCAGACAATGGGCTGAGGGGAGAGGGGCTGCAGTCTAGCGACGTATTGACACAGGAGATATTGCCTGAACAAAGTGGATCCGTGAGAAAAGGGAGCGAGCGAGCGTGAAGGGAGCAGAAAAAAGAGAAAGATTATCTTAATTATCATTCAGGAGATGCTTAGTGCAGCACCTGTGCATGAATAATGTCATTTATAGGCACATTGAGATGCGCATAATTCCCCCTTAAATCATGCACATTAGCGGCATAACAAGGGATGAACAAGTCGGCCTCTCGCAGGCTAAACCGAGAGTGAGGGGGCTCATTGTCAGCCCCTCACCTCCCAATACAAATGTATTACTTTTTTCAAAGACTACACTTCTCTCATTTAACACTCGCTATTCAGTCCAGAGGAGCTATGAGGTTACATGTCTTGCTTCGTATTACCACACAGGGTGACTTCAAAAATATATTATATTTTATGGCCGTGTGATTTAATAGCAGAGGTTGTATGACCGCACTTGTCTTAATGAAAGAAAAAAAAGCACTAAGGAGCTCCAACCAGTACACAATGCAATTTCAATCTGATCCCAACAGTAGTGCACGTTTCATACGTGAATAACTAGTGGCACTGGCAGACCGGGAAACTGAGCACTGCAAACTTAGGAGGTATGTGTATATTAGTGTATATATATTTATTTCATAAATAAGGTGTTTGAGGGCAACCTACGGAAACTAACTATTTGCAGTCACAATAGAAATAACTGTTGTGGCAGTGTTTGTTGTTATGTTTTTTAAACATCCGTTTTGATGACGCTTTTGTCCAAAGCGATTTACAATAATCAGTTACATGCTGGATTTTTAGCCCTGACTGTGAATCATACCCCCCAACCTTCTGCACCAAAGTCAGCAGTGTTAACCCACAGAGCTTTACCAGCTGCACTGCTTGTCTCAAGATATATGTGTAGGTATCAATGTAGTATCAAAGTCCTATTGTAGAAGTAGTGTACACAAATCTGCAGAGCAAATGAAGTGGAGGGTCTCCTACCTGCATTTAATAAAACATAATCAATACAGCAGATTCACATGTCTGTGAAAGTTCACCTTTAACGTAGAGATGGATAAAGAACATGCAGCTGCTATGAGGAACCACCTGGTGGCTAATGCTTACCTTGCTACATGGAAGAGCTGCACTCCACAAAAACACGTGTCCAAGATAAATTGGTCAACACGACAACATCAGACGAAGTCTGAGTCATCTCCAGAGTCTACGTTATATCACTGTTCATTTGTTTTCCCCATCGGAGCTCAACACTTTGAGACAGGAGCGGCAGAATGTGTCGCAAAGACTCACCTGTTTTCAGTCCGGCCTAAATGAGGGGTAAACAGGAAAAACACAGGAAGTCACATCATCAACGGGGTCAAAGGTCACCACATGAAAAAAGGATTAAAAAGATTAATGAAAATAGGATTTCAGCTCCCCAAAATTATATGCAAAGGCAAGTTAAATACATTCAAACGTATTGAGCATTAAAAAAATAAATGTTATTATATAAATAATGTAAATAATGGAGTTTCACAAGTTAGTTGTTGAAAGGAAGATATAAATCTAAGCAAATGAGCAGAGTTTTTTTTTTAAAACACGTGTCTCATAACTGTTGCATTCACATAACCAGCAGAAATGTTAGTACAGTAGGCGCAGTGATCGCATCAGTGATATTGGTGCTACAGTAACATGGCACTGATGTGAAGTTGTGGTCGTAAAAGTCAAATTTGCAATAATAATCCTATAGCATTTTCTTCTGTACAGACATCACTGGAGCACTGGAGTATGTAAAAAAAGGACGCAGACTGTGAAGCCAATGGCGAAGTGCCTGAAACCGGTGTGCTCTTGAATGACCAGCAGAGGGCGACTCCACTGGTTCAAAAAGAAGTCTTTTTTCCATAGAGGTCTATGAGAACATGACTCTAATCTAACATTTTCCCGAGGAGTTTATGGTTCAATCTCTAGTTTTAAGGCTTCTTCAATACAGCATGATGATCATTTTGTAAATGATGTTCACATTTAGAGTAAAATAGACAGTGAAGCATCATTTCCATCAGACCGGATACTGTATGACTGACAGCTAGTACCATCTGATGGGTGGACTTGCAGTTTCCTCAAGCTCTCAGTCAGGCCCACCCCCCACTTTTCCAGATATAGTTACTTAAAGTTATTTTATTTTTTTTAAACAGCAAGAGGGAACTGGCAGAAATTCCAAACTCGAGGCTTCAAAACGCCAGTTCACAAACCAATAGATGATGTAATGGTGGCTTGCTACTAGGGCACACTACATGACAGTTATCATCTGCATGCACGCTGCATGTTTATGGTCAAATGAACACCATGTTTCCGAACTACCTTTCACAACGGCAGCCTTATTGGACAGTGTTTTCCAGTGGTTTTTCACGTCACCAAATATTGAGTGAAGTATACACATGACAGCAGTGATGTAGGGCTATATATGATACATATTCTCCAAGGTCCTGTTGTTTGTGCACCATTTGTGTAAAAAAGAGCTTCTGATACTTCATCCTCACCATGTACTGCCGTGTCCCCAATGAATTCACGCCCAGCGTATGTCAAACAGCCCTTGAAAATAACTGCTCAGGCTTTAATATGAGCTGGGTGGGTCCAGACTCCGGAGCCGGAAAGTATTTGTCATCCAAATCAGATTTTGTGTGTTGCCACTGGAGACATGGGTCCACACAGAGAGGATGCATACAGTATGAAACCAGAGTAGTAACAAGGCTGTCATCACGGAGAAATGTCAAATATTCCGCCCCGCTGCAGACTCCTCAGCACAGCCTGCCGCTGTTGAGGCCCGGCCCACGCAGTCAAAAGTTCACAACAACAACATAGGGCATTGTGGGTTTTCTCTAATCAGAAGGGCCATCCCATTAAAATCCAGCTCTTGTGAATTCTAACTATGCCAACAGAGATATGGAGTAGGATTAAACACGGACTGTGTGGACCTCTTCTATGCCGGGGTCAAAATGCAATTTTAAAGTCCTTTGAGCATTCGCTTTTAGGATGGGTGGAAGAGGCGCGGTGGGCGGCCTTCGTCATTTTGGGAAAATGTCAATTGGACACAGAGAGATTTGATTGGATCTCAGGCTGACCTCAGGGGGAACAAGCGCACATTTTCTCACATATTATTCCTTTAGCCGAAACCCAAAGAACTTGAAGTTGCTAAGAAATAGTTCCTCTATTTCATTCTGACACCAACAAACCATCATTATTTTGAGAAAGAAGTGAAACAACTGAACACGAGCTGACCATACCAGCCTGCACTCTTCATTCTCTTTCAGGGAAATGAAGAGTGTTAAAGCTGAGAAAATGCAAACAATATTAAGTTGATGGAATATGGGGGGGGGAATAGGACATGTGATAGGGAAGTGGTCAATATTCACAAAATAATTTGGCACCTTTCCTGATGTGTGATGACTTAAATAAAATGTTAAAATGATGACTTTAATAACATACAGTATATATTTTGGCTGCTCATACACTGCTGTGATCAACTTTAATCAGTTAGAAACCAGTTCAACTTTAATCTTTTTTCTGCACCATGTAGCTTGTTCATAAAGGTTTTTTTAATATTTTTTATAGAGTAGATGTAATAAAATTTGGCTTAAGTGCACACTTTTTTTGGTCAGTGCAATAATCTCGTTTGGCATGATCTTGGTCTTGATGACTCTGTACGATCTTGGTTGCAATTCTATCATATTTAGGTCTAACTGAGCATTTTTTTCTATTTATTTTCAGTGCTGGTTGATTAAGACAGAAACCTTTTACTTGCTAAGACAGAAAAAGTTGTCTGGGCTACATTCTTGACAATTTTTTGACATTGTATTGACCAAACAATAAATCAAAACTATAAGTGACCATGTGATCTATAACGAAAGTAATGATATCTATAAAAATTCACATTCTGAAGACTTTTTGAACTTTTCTTTCATGGTGGCAACAGATAACAGCAATGATAATCACAGCTTTTTTTGTAAGGTAAAGTACCATGACAACACAATGCAATTTTGAGAAGAAAAATTGAAACAACAACAAAAAAAGTAAAGCTCAAATGACGACACTCTGTGCTCATGGGTCCTCCCCAAAAAACTGACTTTACCATCCTGGACCGCAGGAGCAACATAATAATTCACATTCAGATCATTATTTTTAATACCTCTGAGTATTCTGGTAATATTTCATAATTGCAGTGGAGTGACCTTAGGACAAATGCCATTATGAGTTTAAAAAGGATGATGACTAATCTGAAAGGTTTCATTCCCTATGAATATTTCGGAGGGCGCTGTCGACGCTCGATATCATGTTTGAAATCAACTTTTATTTATCCACCGCTATTTGATATCTTTAAGATACTGCAATACAAATAAATTATTCATGTCAATTAGCTTTTCATCTTCCAAGATACGAACTTGTGTGATCCCTTTAACAACTATTTATTTCATGCTATAACAGAGCTCTCCATGGAAGCCCACTGCTATCGCCCGAGGACATGTCTTTTAAATAAAAGCATCAGAGCATTGCATACCTACAATTTGCATATTAAAGGCGCTGGGAGACAGATGATAGAAGAATTGGGCGAAGCGATCTAATCATCCCGCAACTCTGACTGGAATCCTAAACTCTTTTGGGTTTGGCCTTCAGAGACGCAGCAGCAGCAGCAGCAAAGAAATGTTCACGAATTAGAAAAGATCTTTTGGATTTGTTATTGTTGGGTTTTGTTAGAGCTTGGTTGGTTGTTCCTGGGAGTGATCTGCCCCAATGTGTTCTTTGTGTTCCAAAGGAAACAGATTATATAAACTTAATTTTTATTGTATTTACATAATGTATTAGTTGATTTACAGTAGGTAAAAGCATAAACCATAATGACATAACCAAAACTAAGACAATGTTCTGATAAACCTGAGGTGTCCTTTGTGTCATGACACAAGACAGCAGCCATTTCCTGCATATTTAAACTCTTTTATGCCTCCTCATAAAGAGATATCAGTGATCCACCTTGAATTCCAGTCTAACTGGAGAAGTCTCATATGCAAAATGTCTCTTCCACAGGTACAGTTGTTCTATGGCAGACATGTCCAGCAGCTCCATTAAAATCTGAAAGCAAGGAGACGTGATGCTGAACGGAAACATAAATGACATATGTCGTGCTTTGGCGTGGAGCGAGGATTTCCTTCGAGCGCCACTGTTGTGGAACAACATTCAACAATTATACAACACAAATCAGAATTGACTAATATGAATGTTAATGACGGGTGCGTAACCGTTTTAAGTGCAGGAAGCAATGACATTAAATCAGCACATGACATGGCAGATTTCAGCTGAAAATATTAATAGCATTTTGCGTTGTGTCAGTGTAGCATTTCTATCTCAGGGTTTTTAAAATATATATATATATGAGATCGAGGTGCTTTAACTGTCTGCTAAGGTTGTTTTGCAAGGATTTTAACAAGATTTGATTCCACCTCTGCAACAAATACAAAGTGGAGCTGCGTGTGCGGTTGTGTGTTTGTGTGTGTGTGTGTGTGTGTGTGTGTGTGTGTGTGTGTGTGTGTGTGTGTGTGTGTGTCCTCTCTGCCTGAATCATGCTGATCACCTCTGATATGCTGCTGCCCCGTGGCTACACATGCCCTGTTTAGGCAGACACAAGAAGACACCAGCTCTAATATCATGGTCAAAGACTTCCAGCGCTGCAGTTTTGTGGCACATCTACCACTGCATTGAAGAGAAGTTGATCCTGAACCGATACAGATGTTAGCTTGTATTTTTATTATGGGATGTTTTGTAAAAGTAAAAAAAAAAGGCAGGTAAAGGGGAATACGAAAAAAAGTAATCCAGCAAATGAATTCCATAATAATCATGATGAAAATGATAAAACAAGTGGAGAAGACCTAGGGACAGAATGTAAGAAGAAGAACAATGAAGATGAAGATCATTAGATTACGTTTGACAGCCATGGAAAGATTTGTAAGTGGAGCTCATGAGTGTAGTGAAGGAAGTAATAAGGAAAGGAAGGGAGGAAGGATGGATAAAGTTCAAGAAAGGCAGCAAGGACAAAAGTGGGAACACAGACAGGAAGGGAAGGAGGAGAAAGAGGGAGGGAGGCACGAAAGAATATGAACGGAAGACATCAAGAGGAAATTACATCAAAAGCAGGGGCCTGTAGGCAGATGCAGGTATCTGACATGCGGAGTGAGAAAGTAGGAGAGTAACTAATGCAACAACGTAAAGGATTCAAAGCGGAGCTGCAGCGGCAGAGACGACGCGAAGTGTGGCCAAGTCCAGAGCGGTAAACTTCTCAGCCAGCGTCACTCTGACTTCCTCTGATTTGTTTGCCCCGGGGCTACCAGCGTCCTGCATGGGCCCTGAGACGGACAGGACGAGAGCTGCCCCCGAGTGCGTCCACCCCACCGCTAACGGGTCACATCACATGCCGGTGTCACTCGCGTGTCCACTCACTTCGGACCTGACCCACTTCAAGGAGTCTGACCACCACCGCTACTACTGCACCACCACCAACATCATCATCGTCATCATCACCATCATCCTCCTCCACCTCCTCCTCCTCTCTGCCTCGGCCGATAGGTCCTGACACGCTGCAATCTGAGCCATGGTTAATTAAAGCCTTCATACACGATCAGCGGCAGCAGCCCCCTTTCACCAACATCGTCACCGACAGCAGATTGATGCTCAGCCAGATCTCGCAAATGAGGGCGGCGGGGCGTTTATGAGAAACAGATCATTGTGATGTGGAAACTTCTCTGACAAACTTCTCGCTACAGAATGTCCATGTGTTCGGGGCAGGGCGGTCGACAAACGGGCATGAGTGACCATTATTGTCATTATTATATGCCTAACAGGATCAGAGAGAAGAATACAGTATATGTTTTAAAAATATATATTTTTAATAATTTGAGGTTTGCACAAGTTAGAAGAAGAGGGAGAAAATGCAGGCTGCTCCAAAACAGTCTTCCTCCATCTCATTGTCGCATCTCGTGTGACACGTTGGCCAAATGTCCTGGCTGCGTGCGAGGTCCGAGTGGCGCGCAGACTTCCTCAGCACACATGGCGGCGGGCGGTCACAGCTTCGCCACCGAAACCTCACCCCTCACCGCCGCCGCCGCCACCCTCCACGACTTCCATTCAGAGCATCGCTCCTGGAAGGTTCCACCTCACTTCACCCAATGGGACAAATGCGACGCATTACACAGTCCAAGACCGACTTTGTTACAAACACCGTGGTCTCACTGCTAGCACGCCGGCTGGGCCCTGCTGATCGCTAGTGCCACTGCCAAGGTGGGCCTGAAAACACACACACACACACACACACACACACACACACACACACACACACACACACACACACACACACACACTTACACAGTGAGTGCTACAAATTCCTCCAAGCCGAGCTCCGAGAGCACACAAGGCACTGAATGGAGCTGTGCACGAGGAGGCCAAGTACATGTCGACCCTGACAAGAACACAGCTTTTTAAAATATGATGTCATGTCATGGTCAAATGTAATATTTGTTACATTGAGCGGCTTATGTGGTCCGATTTCACAAAACACGCAGTGCAGTAATGAAGCTGCTCGTCTGCTGGTAAATACATTTTGATGCAACAATTTTAGATTTTAGATAATTATGTTTTAAGACAAATTTCACTTATGAGTGCAGATTTATTAAGGTTTACAAGCGGGGATATAAAAGAACAAATAGTGCCGGGGCAACTCAATACTACGTGAGTAATCTTTTACAAAGGACAGAACAGTGTAATTGGTCCGGAGAGATAAAAACATGGTATTTTAATGATGTATAAGCAGCTGCAAAATGTACTTTTTCTTTCTTTTTCAAACACAAGCTGATCATCACTCTGCCACAGAAATGTATATCTAAATGTTAAGTCAATTCGCAGCAGGGGAGATTCACTCGCCTTCAGACGCAGCATCCGAGAGGTGAAGAACGTACGTACAGGTGAAAGTCGAGTGAGAGTGTTTCTGTGACCTCATCCTCACCCAAGTTGTTCAACTTGTTGTACCAATTACCTCCGAGGCTTTCTACCCACCAGCACCTCTCCCTGCATTCTACATTTATATCTCATGCACTTGTTACTTGGCACATACAGTGTTTCTCCTTCCCCGAGCCACTCCTCACTTTTGGTTGAAAAAAGGACAGGGGGGGAAATGTTTGAGCTTCATGTTTTTTTTTTGTTTTCTTTTAAAGGCTTCAGAAAGTGTGTCTCAGGCGCTGGAGTTCGGCAGTAATCAGAAGCGGCCTTTGTAAAAAAGAAAAAAAATAAAGAAATAAAGAAAAAAAAACAGAAAACACCCACACAAGTTCACATGGCTCTCCCCTTCCCTCTGCCTTCCTGTGCAAATTTGGACATGATTATAAGTGAGAAAAGCCGAGGGGGGTCTGGCTTCACGGCGGAGATGGAAGTGTTTTTGTGCATGCATAGTTTTGCATGCAAGTGTGCGAGAGAGAGAAAAAGAGCCCCCTCCCCCCTACCCCCTTACACACACACACACACACACACACACACACACACGTACTTCAAGCCACACAAAACATACAGTCCCAGCAACATGAAATTCCAAGTAGATTTAATATGCACAGTTGCACAAATGGCATGACTCGGAAAGCCTCCAAACCTCTCTCTCTGAGGTGAAAAGCCTCCTGTACTGTAAGTACTTCAACAATGGCATTTTGCTGGTTTAACATACCAGTTATGACTGAATAAGACTTCCTCGTGAGTCTTTGCTTTAAAAAAAAAAAATGCAAGGCTAACCTAAATTTTGTACAGATTAAGGGTTGTTCAAAGCCGCAGAAGGGCGGCCTTTTTTTTTTTTTCACATCCTCTTCCCCTCCACCTTTTAAGTCGCCTGAGTGGAGAATCATTACACTTCAAAAGTACTGGTACTTCGCCGTAAAAGCCAAATCATTAAATAAAAAGTCAGGGAGGAAATACACCTAATTACAGACAGACAAACGCACATAATTCTCCTGTTTCTCTGCCCCCCTCCTCCTGTAGAGCTCAGAAACGCTTAAAAACTGCATGTCGTCGACCGTTTTGGAGGATTAAAACATACAACAGCTCAAGCGCTTTTCACTTTATGTGTCGAGGGGTTCGCCGCCAGAAGAAGAAATCACAAAAACTAATACCGCAGGGGACAGGAGTTGTTGTCGGGTGTGTGTGGAGGCGTTTGGAAGAAAGTGGCACAACCCGGGTCTCTGCGACGCAGACGGTGATGTGGTATGGCCAAGTCGTCTCCTCACGCGCTCATGAATTTACTAGCATGTCATTACCGGTAAACGCTGAGTCCAACTGCAAGGGAGTAGAAAAAGGATCCCCCCCCCAGTAGTGAGGTGACACTTCTGTTCGCAACTTGTCAGCATCAATGAGTAATTTTAGATTAACAGTGAATCACTTGGCTACCTGCAAATAACTGACACACACTTCTGCAGTTCCCTTCAGTTTCATGGCTCGACTTTACTGCGAAGGTTCAATCTCAACGCTCGCTTTAGGTAAAAAGCTGCTCAGCAATCAGAATCAGCTACGCAGTACATCACACTGAATGTTTGTTTTTTTACCAATTTCTTATTGTCATTACCGATTGTGTTGTTTTTGAATGAAAACCCTGAATTCTTAAAAACACACAATCCGGATATCACATTACTGATTACATCCACGGCCCATTAACCGCTGAACTCCCTAAAAGTTCCCTTCGACCATTACTCCCGTGCCACGCGTTCATTTTCTTAAGATATTAGGCAATTTAATTACAGTTAAGAGCATTAAGGAGCAATTTTAAGTATAATTTGCAGTTCATGAACTGTTTTTTTGAAAATTACTCTTAATATAATTAACTTCTGTCATTAGCCCTAATCCCTGCAGGCTACAGAGGGAATGTTTCCTTTAAGAAATTACATACATGTAACGCCACATTCATTCCTTTTCCGCAGGAAGGTTGGAACTGCAAAGGTTCGTCTCCTCTATGGAGTAATTATCTATTTCCAGTGAGGGAGTACAACACAGTGCTAAGTCCATTAACGTCTGGGATTCTCTTTAGCATGAATAATCATAAACCAACCCCCCCCAAAAAAGTAATTGACCTGTGCGGAAGACAAAAATACACAGAGAGGAAGAACACATTTGAAGTTCATTTGCTTGAAATTTTTAGGGAAACGTGCCAAAAAAAAGGAGGGCAAAGGGCAAGAAATCATGGATTTTTTATGACCACATTAACCCCGCATCGTCTCCTCGTTCTCTGGTGAAGTATACCGCTTAATTAGAGCAGATATTTCCTTGTCGAAAATACTGGGGCCCAACTTCTAATTAAATCAAGGGGACAGTGGCATATTAGTGATGGGAACGCCCAGGCAGCCATCCACCATCGACCACGAGGCCTTCATAAAAAATGCATGGCGCTCCCAGAGAAGGAAAGCTCTAATTTACAAGAAAGGAGAGGGAAGAAGGTTGAAAATTCATTCAGGGGCCGGGGGTCTCAGCGGGGCGAGCCTCGCACCTTGACGGGTAAGTGATGGTTTGCTTAACATCTCCTCTGATGAGGTTAAGGACGTGTGACTTTGTCTTTGGCTGAGCTTTAATCAGGCTCCAGCCGGCCCTCTGGCACGAGTCGCGGCTTCGCGGGCGTGTAGCTGACCGGTGATTTAGAATGATATGATTACACCTACACTGGCATGCTGCACCGCAGTGTGAATTAGCCCCCCTGCCTCCGCCCCCCTCCCCAGCTCTAGAAACTGTGTAATGAGCGATGTTCCCTGCTCCCAGCTGGGGCCCTGTGGGCTCAGCCATGAGCCGGCATCCTAATCAGCCGTCAGCCCAAAAAGCCGCTGTTGCCGGCGCATGCGAATCTGTGTTTGTGCATATCAAAAGATTTCCACAAACGCATTGGCAAAACACATAATCACTTACCCCTCGGAGGGAGAGAACGGGGAGGCTGGGTGAACGACGGACAGACTGACAGGGACCATTTCCTTTGAGTGCTGATGGAAGCCTCCGTCGTCACGCAACAAGCCTGCGACTGGCATCGGGCGTTCGTTTCACCGAAGGAGTCAGTGCTCCTGACTGGGCCGAGCAAGAGGAAAGTCTGACTCAGACAAACACACCGAGAGCACAGCGAGGATCAAACGTAATAATGACGGCGTGGAGTTTTTGGTTGTGACGTTTCGGGCGTATGAGCTGAGAAAATGGCCACTGAGCTCGTGGGGGATCCAGTTCAATTTCCCCACAGTTCACTATTCGCTAAGTCTAAAACGCAACTCTCTCACACTGCAAATGCATGGACTGCGTTTATGAACCCTTTTCTGGTCTTATCGACCTCTCAAAGCTAGAGGTCGCATTCAGTCATTCTCTCACACACACATCCATCATTTTATGCGCATTTTGAAGTATTGGATTAGAAAAGATGATGGAAAATGGCAAAGGGCGGGGAAAAAAAGTCCTTCTTATTCGCAAAAAAATTTGATACGCTCCCTCAAGGTGGATTTTACCTTTTGAAAAGAGTTGATGCGCAAAATGCAAAATGGAAACGACTATGCCAAATAAGTTGTGATGTAGCGAACATTCAACCCACAGATCAGCTGTTTCTGCTGTCTTCCTCCGAGCTGTGGCATTGTACTGTGATAACTTTGAATTGAAAGTAACTCCCTCCATGTTTCCTCTCTTCATTGCCAATCACACAGCGTCGTATTGGTATCGAGATCTCACACACGCTGAACTCAGCCATGATAAAAGAGAGAACACAGAGCACATGCAGCACATTTCAGACACCTACCTGTGGCGTCATTTTGTTGCCGTTGTGCGTGTCAGGTCTGCAGTAGCCCTCCTGCCATGGACGTCGACCCGGCAAACGTTGACTGTGGGCAACACAATGAGCTCTGAGGCCACAAACTAAAAATGACCACTTCTTCCTGTCAGTGGCTTTGTGTTCTTTGTCCTGACAGCAGTTGACTCTCCCTCACTGGATTCGCGAAGGAGGATGTCGGTGAATGTGTCGCCCCGGTACATCATGTTGACAAAGTGAGCTACTTTGAGCTACTTTTAAAACTAAAATGGCCGGTCACCACAACGTGTCGGCCAGTAGGGAGTTCTCAATCAGCAGGGTCTCGTTGGCCTCTGAGCATGTCGGGTTCAACGTAAATACTTCCTCAACGTGGATTTAAACTGTTGAGTGACTAAAACCTTGGTTTAATGTACAATTAATGTCAATGTGTGTGCTCTGCCTTGTTTTGTGCACATTCATTTTTACATCACTTCACCTTGAGCCCACCGGCAGCCGATCTGTCCGTCCCTCCCGGGTCCCCGCAGGCGCCTGGGTTTTCAACCATTGCCATACCGTGAACTCCGCTGCGCCAAAACGTGCGGCGTACACGTCGGCGGGAGCGAGAGCACGAAACCATAAATGCAAATTAATAAAATTCCACGCGGGGGTCCTTTGCAGAGCTGTCCAACGTCGCCGCGGCGCACCGAGCCCCCCGGTGATGGAGAGAGCATTGTTGTCTTTGTGACGCTCCGCAGCTGCTGCATTCACTGGGGAGGGCCGCGGCGCGACTCTTTCCCCTCGGACTCACGCGGTCACCCCCAGTTCACATGTCAGTCTGCAGAAGTGTCTTTAGATTATCTGGATATATATATATATATGTATATATACATATATACTTTCACTTGACTGCTTTTTTGTTTATATACGTTGGGAAGCATTTTGGACCCATTAAAGAAAGAAAATAAAAAGGCACATGTCAACAAAAGGCCGAGCTCCTTCGGTCAAGTGATGGACTTTTGAAGCTCTTTCGGAGATATTCTTGTGCCCCTGGAATATGAATGCATAATAATGCTAGGCAAAGCAATTTACAGTCAGGATAAAAAAAAAAAAAGAAAAGAAAAAGAGAGGACACAGTCCAGAAGTAATGCAATGACGTTTCTTTAATCGTCTTCTTCGTCGGCTCACCCTTTTCCTCCCCCTTCCTCCTCTGTAGCACCGCTGGCACCGGGCTGCACCACCTGCCACGGGGCTCTTTTCGCTCCGGCCAGAATGAACAGCTGGCCGCTCTTCTGACGCTCTGATTGGCTAATCCCTGCTGGTCACTTGGTGCTTTTTCTCCCCGCGTGTCATTGAACTTTCTCTCTCCGGGTGCCAGGTCGGAGGAGCGCTCCGTCTCTCCTCTTTGCCCGGGCCCCGTCCTTCATGTGCCCTCACGAATGGTCCGGGTGGCATATGGGCATATGTAAATGATTTAATGAGGTCAAAAGTGCGAGAGCATCCTTGCACTTTTTTCCCAAAACCCTCATTCCATGGCGCGGAGGGATAAATAAAATGTGTTCATTCGGGCAATGTACGTGTTCAGCGTTGACCTTCATCACCCAGTGTCATCCACCTCTGGTGAGATGGAACCTCCTCCTGAACAAAGTCAGTCGGAGTCTAAGGAAAGCTCGAAGTCGATACTTAACGGTAAACGTTGTATATATCAGACATCTTCACGAGGAAGCTCTCTTCCTAAACTAGCACTGAGATTTCGTTTTTTTTGTCTTTCAGGGACTGATCTGTTCCCCAGCGCAGCTCAGACTGACTTCAACATGGAAAAAATACACTTCAACTCCCCAGTCGCGACCAAACCTCAGACCTATTTTCATTCGTTCGCCTCCGATGTGTTGTCATGCTCTATCACTCTTTATTTGTGCATTAAAGCGTGATCTTTTTTCCCCTTACGTCTTCATTTCGCTCGCTGATGTTCCGTGCTCTGCCTCCCTTCTTTTTTCCATACTGTAACCCTCCCTGCTTCTTAAAGCACATTTACGCGCTCGGTTTTTGTGTTTTTTTTTTGAAGCTGCATATAAATAAAGTTGACTTGACAACCGAGAGCCACTGTGCCTTTAGTGCAGACGGCACATGAGAAATGAACGGTTTCGTCTCTGGAAGGGTGAGAAACGCAGGTACAGCAAGAAGATGAATAAAACTGGACAAGAAAAAAGTGTTTTCAATGCAAACGAGATGATTCTACTACTAAGTGTATCCATGGAGGCAGCAGAGTATAGCCTGAGGCAAAATGTACACTTAGCTTTGGTCCGTACAAGGCCCAGCAGTGAATCATCGGAGCTCAGCTGTCCAAAATACACCACCAATCTGGCCCGGGCATATGGCGGCATGACACTCATATGAATTACTTCTACACACTCGAGATGTTTTTTTGTTTTTTTCCTGTTTATATTTTCTATACGCTGGGCAACGCTCCGAACACCGTTTGTACATGGGAGCAGATCAGAATCACCGTGCTGATGCCTGAGAGCACAAACCAAACAGGTTTTTTATGTTCACATGGGAATGAGGTGCAGGCAGGTTTTTAACATTTTAAATATCTGCTTAGAAAATGTAAAACGGGATTTGGCTTTTACGCATTAGCGGGGGCCTGGTCCAAAGCACAGTAAAATGAAAACCAATCCATTTTCAAACTGATCATCTGATTAACAGTTTTCGATATTAAATACACACACACAAAAAATCAATTCACGGCCACGATCATGATGCCTGATTGCAATTAAAAGCCATTTTTCCACAGAGCCCGGGCTAATACTCTGAGACAGTATTGATCAGCAGATGTAAGACTAGACTGGGCCGGCATCAGTATCGGCAGCTATTCAGAGAGTGAAACCTGGAATTCATACAGACAACTGATGGATAAATAAACTGTACGGCAACGTTATGGAGTAGTTATCTGCTGTATGAAGCTGAAACACTTCAAAAGTGTGTGTATTGTGGGTCCTCAGGTTATCATGATCTAATAAATGTAATTTTTCCTTCCCTATCTTTCCTTTCTGTTTCCCATTTCAGCATTCCACTCGGAATGCGTTACTCTAAGGGTTGCAGGAATATTTCATTACATCCATCTTGACCTTTGACCTCCCCCTTAGTTGCCTGTGAAGTCGGAGACCAGTGGACTCGAGCGCGCGCGGGTGTGTGTGTGTGTGCAAGTCTAATAGATGCGAAATGTAAAAGTAGAGGAAGGTTGAAATTTCTCCCTTAATGATAGTGATATACTCCGGAGGATTCCCCGCTCGCTGGTCTCGACACAAAGCCTCATTTCTTTCTTTCTCTTTTTTTTTGCGCATGTGTAATTGTCCGGGGCGCTTCACAGCACATTATCAGATTCATCAGCTAATCATTTAAGACCCCCCTCTTTTATCTACAGGATGGTCCACGAATGATCCGATGGCCCGCCGATCGATGGGAAAATCGGAATATGCAAAGTGCGTTCTGATGTTTGGCATTGCTCAACCTTTGCTTCTTTCATCTCGGCCTTTTGATGTTGCTTTTAATCTGCATAACGCAGCGTGAGTGGCTAATGGAGTCGAGCGTCTCCTTCATCGGCGAGGGAGAACTCCGCTGCTGGAGTCCACCTGTCAGGCCCGAGTAAAATTTCAAAATGAGATATGGAGAGGAGACGTGCGCGGTTAGCGGCTGGAGGAATGAACAGATCCTGTGTCGATAAGTGAGCAAATTGCAAAAAGTACAGAGAGTCTGAGTGTTGCAACTCACAATTATTTCCATCATCGATAATGTAATGTTGTATTGTTGAGCCTTAATGTTTAGACAGGCTAAAAGTCCTGAACATAAAGATATTCACTTTTGAGAGGCTGCCTTTTATTTCATAAATAACTTAATGGATTATATAATTAAAATTTTCAGTCAGATTAATTGGCTTCTATTATCAATTGACACTAGTTTATTGTCATAAACTCCCCCTATGCTAGAATAAAAACTTCTACAGAATGCAGAATGCCACACATAAAGTTTAAAAAAAAAAAAAAAATCCTATAAAATCTTCCAAAATAGGATGCAAATACGTAGGTCATGAAAAATAATATATAAAACGGGCCAGTGTTGAAGTATGTACAGCTGGGCCCTATAGATTGTTGTGACTGGTAAGAAAGTGTAGAACAAATACAGGTGGAAAACAATGTGGAATACTTTACTCAATCATCTAAATGAGACGTAATAAGCAGCAGGGTCCGGGTCGGTTCACTTTGATCCATTTGAAAATGAGAATTGAAACTGTACGTAATTAACATAATAACGAGAAGCAGAGCCTGATCCTCAGCAGTTTCTGTGCAAACTGGGTACGAGGAAAAAAAAGATTTCCAGTTTCTCCCGTTTCGGAGCGAATGTGAAGTGACTCGGGACGGACGCTGCCAGGCGAACCACACGGTTTGTTCGCTGTGAATAAACATGAAGCGCCGAGGGTTTGGTACTCTGTAATTTGGCTACTTTTATTCGAGCAGGGTCATTTTCAAGAGAAATTACAAATTAAGAATTCAATAATACTTTTACAAAGACATTTCAGGAAAGATTCTTCTTCAGTCATGATATCATACATAGTATTTAACAGTCCCTCTTCATTTTTTTTAAGTTTAAAAAAAGAAACAAAGATGAAGAAAGTGGAATTTTTTTTTTCAGTCGAAAATACAGTGTTTTCACAATTGTATAAAAGTTCCCAAATTTGGAATTTCCCAGTAGCTGGAAAATAAAGCAAATAAAATAAAATAAGATTAAACTTCGCATTTCACAATGTTTCAAAACACAATAAATGCTCTCTTTACGTAAAATTTGCCCCTATGATCGACACCATGTTCCTTTTTACTAAAATATATCTATATATTGAAGAACTATAGTACTGTACACAACAGTATGAAATAAATAAAATTAAGGAAATATAAAATGGGCCACATAAATAATGTTGTTTTTTATTCCAACCTACAAATAAAATGAATGCGATTTGCTGTTTTTTTCCAAAAAAGAAAAAAGAAAAAATGGTTTGGTGTAATACTGACAAAGTTAGAAGAGAAAGAAACTGAGAAAACATTGCACAACATAATGTAAACTAAGGAACTGATGCCTATAATTCTTAATACTGACACGGGTGCTTCAAATAACAACGATGAACCATTTCATAATACTGAAGCTGGTGGGAAAAAAAAAGTAACCTTCCTTTTACACAATACGAGGGTGGCACTTGCAGAAAACACACAGGTTAAAAGGTTTGCATATAAGGCTTCTTTTTTTTTTCTTATCAAAAACACCTTACAAAGGCTTCATCCTTCATTTTTTTTCTCCCCCCACACACACCATCTGTCCATAAACTGTATTTTCCCTTAAAACGAAGGTCTTTTTTTAAAACTTCATCCTCTAATAAAAAAAACACCCTCTGAGCTCCTTCATACAGTCTTTTGTTTCAATTCCTTCATGTGAAGTTGATTCAAGAGGCCTAAAACAGTGTGGCTGGAGATGCTTGTGACCGGGGGCGACAGGGCAAAACTAAAGACGACACCATTGGGTGAGTAGGTGATAACAAAAGGTAATATCGAAGGACTGTAGTGCAGACACTACTGCTCTTTTTCCAACACTGTATAAATATATACATAGGTGATACTTTTTTATTATTTTTGTTCATGATTATAGAAGCGGAGTGCAATTTGTACAAGTCACTAGTTGTGCTATAAATACTATGGAACACGGGGGGTTTATTCGAGGAGGTTAGCACCACACATATTTTTAGGCCTTAGTACTGTACATTTGTTTGAAATGTATTTGTTTGTTCATTGTTCGGTTTGCATAATGCAGCTTATTTCACAAACCCATGCCTCCCTTCCCTCAACGCCTCCTCTGGATTGATTTTTGAGTCAATGTCTTGTTTGGCAGACATCGTCCCGCCCCTCTCCCCCGTCCGAGGGGTCTGTCAAAGGAAGCTTCCCGGAAGCTTCAGGCACGTGCACGTACAGCTTAAAACGGTGTTTTAAACCCATGTAAGTAATACTGAACCGAAAGAGAGAAACTTAAAACTTTTTTTAAGATGAGAAGCTTTTGAAATGCCGCCGCCGCCGCCGCCGCCGCCGCCGATTACATGCCGTCCTCCATCGTGTCCTCGTGATCCGATTTGGTTTCCGTTTTGCCGTCCAGCGAGCTATCGTCCATCGAGTGCTCTCCGTTCTCCTCCTCGTCCCTCAACGTGTCCGGGTCCGTGTCCATGCTCTTGATCTCCTCCTCCTCCTCCTCAAACTCGTCCTCTCTCCGTCCCAACTTGGCATACGTTCCATCCACTTCCTTGCGTCCCTCTCTGATCCCTCCGTTCACGGCGTCGTGCCTCAGGATGGCTTCGCGCTCCGCCATCTCCGGGTAACCCTGAGGCGTCATGCCCTGCAAGTATGCCCGGCTCATCATTAGCTCAGTGGGCTCCAAGTGGCCCTTCTCGCGGGCCTCCCTCTCAGCCGCCTCCCGCTCCTCGGCCTCCCGCTTGCAGTAGGAGTAGCGGTGGTTCATGTGCTGCGAGTAGGAGCCGGAGTGAGAGAACCTCTTCCCGCACTTGTCGCACTGGTAGGGCTTCTCCCCCGAGTGCAGCCTGGAGTGCTCGATGAGATGGTGTTTGTGTTTGAATGCTTTCTTGCAGATCTGACACTGGTGAGGCCTCTTTCCTGGGGAGACACAAAGAAAACAGAGCGGGATCGTGAGTGGCCTGCCTCGCTCGTCCTGCTGGTACAACACATCACACAAAAGTCAAAGGAAAGAATAAAAAAACACATTGAGGAAAAACTCTGATGAATTGACATGGAGTAAAATGACATCACAGAGCATTCAATTTCAACCTTGACTTACGACTTAGCGCTATTTGTTTATTCAGATTGCGAACGGGATGAGAAAGTGCGCTCGCATTCGGGGCCCTACATTATGGAAATTCCCTCCCGCGGTTAAAGCATGGAGAAACTCAACCACAACTACTTATTTTAGGCCTGCGTGCCACACTGACGGATGCAACACAAATAAACTACTGCAAAGCAAACAAACAGAGGAGGCGCGACAATGGAGTAAACAAATCCGAGATGGGCCGGAGGACGGGGGGGAGGCTCCGAGGGGTCGCCCTGCTTATCTCCGAACACAATTCAAGTTCATGATGACGCCGGGCCCTCCATTAGGGTTTTGGGTTGGGGTTCCCCCGTCTAGCAAATGTGACGGGACGCTTTGGATGCCAAGGCAGAAATGAGAAACCCAAGCTGGCCACAAGGGCAGGGTGAGATAGTTTTATGACACGATGCCATAAACTGTCTGGCTAAATAAATGTCCTCCGGCTTGACATGTGGCCGCACGGCTGCTTTTACATTTTCTCTTTATTCCAAAAGCACTTGCTGCTACTTTTTGACCTGAACTTCTTCACACACTTGTGTTCATTTGCTATAGTGATTTTTTTTTCTTTTTTTTTCAAAAGCATATCTGTTGAGTCTCCGAACGTCTAATTTTGGCTTCTTTTTTTTTCTTTTCTCGGTCACTGCTGCTCAACACGTGTGGAAACATGGCGGTCTGTCTCGCACAGATCGCATGACTCCCATCTGACACTCGCGTCCTCCAGCCAACGCGCCCTTCGAAACTGCACTTCTGTCCAACATCTGGCCAGTGCGACTGCACTTCACTTCTGAGCCACGTAATGTTGTTAAAAACAAATACGCGCACGCAACAAAACACATGAAAGCGCGTGAGATGCTGGGGCATTCTGGAGATAACGCACCCCCCTCTTTCTTTTCTTTTTAAGGAGTTCCGCGCTGTTCTGACAGTGCACCCTCCCTCCCTTTCATGTGCGACCAGATAACTTGAATAAAAAAAAACTGAGCGCTCTGCTACAGATAGTGGATAAAATAAATGATGCAACCTCGTGAAAGAGGTTCTCTGTATAATAACTATAATGAAAGACTTGTTATCAGTGCTCTGAAGCTTCTGAGCGCTACCCCGTTGATGTGATCTATCTCCAATAATGGGGCCGATAAAGGCATTAGGAGCCTTTCGCTGGCTTTATACATCTAGGTGAATTGATGTGTGTCTTTTGAGATAACAAAATGGTTAATACAGCAGGATATGATTGGGGGAAAAAAAGTACAATCACTTGAAAAGCTCGGGTCTCCCTTTGCTTGCCTACCTGCATTAATTACTGATTATACTCTATTAATATTTTAAGAAAAGAACACACAACGCTTGAAATACAGTACATTGCATGTTAACAACCTGTCAATGAAAAAGAAAGTTAGGCGCTGGTTTACAAATACAACTGGGGTCAAACAGTGAAAGAAGGAAGGAGAAAGGGGGAGGGGGGAGGGGGGTAACATAAAATAAAGATTCATACTGAGAGGATTTGGCAACACAAACATTTAAAACATAAAAAAAGCATTGGGGATTAAAATAAGGGTCTAGAACAGTATATACCTGTGTGTTCATATTTGTGTCTGAGAAGGGAACTGCTCTTCTGGAATGTTTTGTCGCACAAGTCACACGCGTACATACCACTTTCGGTCTTCTTAATCTTCTTCCGTGACAGACAGGAGTCGGGGTCTGTCATGTCGTCCAGCCCTGACATGTAATCTGGTGTACCGTCGAGCAGGTCCCCCTTTGGAAAAGAAAAACGACAACAAAAGAGAGAGAGAGAGAAAAACAAAAAAACAATAATGAATTTGGTGTGTGATAAAGGGGTTTCTGTAAATTGATTAACAATGAGGGGGGAAAAGAAAAGTTAGCCAGTTTGTTTGGAATAATTGGAATAGCTGCAGGTGGTCTCTGGGAGAAGAAATGCAAAATACAGCTATCAGAGAAAGATATTACCTAATAAAAAACAATGCTTTGAGTTGCAGATATTCATCCATTCAGAAGCTGCAATTATTGCTTATGCAAAATTAATGTTTGTTGTTGACTCTGTTTTATCATTTGTGGCTAAGATGAACAAGAACATATTTGTGTTCATCTGCAAAGATTGCAAATACGAATAAATACGTACATAGACGCAAAAGTGTACAGATATAGTTTTTGTTACTTAATATTAAAGGAAATTACCATCTGTGGCACTTAATGTCACTAGATGAAACAATAAACTCAACTGTACATCCCAAACAATCATGTTCTCATGAATCTTTCATTGCCGGCACACGCCAGCCTTGATTTCTTATAAAACTTTCAGCCCCTGAGTAATGTCGCCCATCTATTACCAACACGCTCGGACATAATGGCGCATTCAATGCGTTCTAATTTTGCACAGGTTCCTTTAAATTTCTCTTTTATGATGAAGATTAGTCCTGAGCCTGAATTGATGGAGGAGGATATTAGAACGAGAGAGGAGGCAGCGCTGGGCCATTCTGGAAAAAAACTGCAAACTCATATAGTGATTAAAATCATAAGGTGCACCTTGATGGACCAATATTGAGCCACCAAAGCTTTCTTTAATGAATATGTGCGTGATAACGTGTGGACGGCCCTGCACTGTGTTTTAAGAAGGGGCCACTATCACTCTGCAATCAATTTGAACTAAACGCCCGTAGCTGTATTTTTAAAATCTAATTTAATAACTTAGAATAGGAAACATTATTAATACTTTTTTTTCCTCCCCTCATCAAAATGGTTCCCTCTATGTTAAACAGCCCTCAGCATTCACTGGTAATGAACATGGAGACTGTGCATTATTAATCCACATGTAGAAGCTCATTTTGGCTTCGGCTCTGTCTTTAAAATGCGGCAAATTTGCGACAGGGAAATTTCAGAGAAGTGCACAGCTCCGGGGCTCACCTTTGTCATTTTTACAAAGGCCTTTCACCCATATTTAATAACAACCTATCTGAGTTGAGGGCCGGGGCTGGGAGAGCACTGGTGTCTGGAGCATTAATGTATTACACACACAAGCAGCGGGTCAAATTTACAGCGGCGAGAGTGGTAACAATTAGCGCGTTGCTGAGATTAGATTTTAGGGCCAACGTTGTCCCCGTTATCTAGACACCCGATGTGTCTTTATGATTGAATTGCGGTTTTGTCGAGGTAAAAAAATATTTTTTGTGGGTCAGAGTTTAGTGTGGAATACCTTCAAAACAGTTATTAGTCCATTGAGAAACAATCATAAATCTCCTCACTAACATCCAGACGTCTATAAATGAAACTCTGTGAAAGGAGTTGGAGACTCATTATGGCAGGATGAGATAATCCATTTAAAATTATACAAACACCAGCAAATGTTTTGCTTTTTTTGCCATAATTGACTAATATAATTGATTAACATGATAAACTCCCTCTATCGCTGACTGATATTATTACTATTATCATTACTGATATATCAATTTTAGGCTATATACAGCTGAACTACCAAAATCCTCCCCGTCTCCAATGACACCAATTTCTTCCACCCTGGGTTCGTGTCGCACATGTTTATCTCCACTGCCTCTGCCAGGTCAGTCTACCTCAGGTGAGCGTGTCTCTCGTCTGACTCTGAAGTCATCTCTAATTAGTACAGAAATGAGTTCAGATCATTTTTGGGAATCTGTGTGAGCCTTGGGCTTTTAAACAAAACCACAGGTGGCTCATTTACCTGGAAACCTGGTTTCCGCTGGTACTTTCTCCGCTGCTGCATCTCGGCAAAGGTTGCTGCCCCTGCCGCATAAGTGTAGGCCATGTGTGGTAAGAAGCCCATTTGATCCATGCCCGGATAGGCCCTGAGACCTGGTATGCTGGCCTGCATTGGGGGCATGAATGTGGCAGGTGGAAAAGCGCTCTGAGGTGGAAGTGACGTGTACAGGGGTTTGCCGGCGAATGGGTTCATGCCGAAGATGGGGCTAGTGCTTTTTTCTAAGTTTCCGTTGTTGGTGGAGCCTGAGAAATCTCTCTTGAGATAGGCCAAGTTCAAAGGCTCTTCGAAGTGCTCTCGGGGAGAGGGAACGCTGTTGTGGTCAATGCTAATGCTGTTGACTTTAGGTCTGCTTTTGACAGTCAGTGCGTGCTTGGGTTCCTTCATGAGTCTCGGCAGGGAGAGGTCCAGCGGCTCCGCCTGCAGGTCTTCGGATGTCAAGCTGTTTGGAGTGTAGGAGCTGCTGTGGGAGTTTTTGGAAGATGTGGAGGACAGATTGAGCGGGGAAGGGGTGTTGCTGCGGGAGTGGTTCATCTTCTCTCCCGTGGCTTTGGCACTGCCGCCAAACTGGTGGTTTTTCAAATGTCTGAGCGAGTTGTCACAGTTGTTCACGTTGTTGTGGAGCTCTGCTATGGAGGGGGACGTGATATGATCAGTAGGTTTGATTAGTGAAACAGGTGACCTAGCTGCCATAGAGTCTTTTGGGTGAGTGTGGTGGTTATTTGTTCCGACAACCATATCAATGTTGTTCCTGTGCTCTAGTGGTGGGGTTCTGGTAGTGCCGTACTGATACATCTTCCGCTGCTCGAACCACTCCTTGACAAATTCCTGAGGAAGGCCAACCGCGATGGAAATCTTGAGCAGCTCCTCCGAGTTGGGCTCCATGTTCATGGCGAAATATGCCTTCAGCACAGACATGTGGTCCCTGTAGGGGTTGAGGGGCCCAGTGAATCCCTTCTCGGACAGCATGGGGGAGGATAAGTGGCTGTTCTTCTCCATGAAAATCGCTGGTTTGTTGGGCATCAGATTCTCACTGGGCTGCAGCACAGCTTTGATCTCCTCGTTCATTTTACACAGGTAGCGTTCATGCTGATGCAAAGGTATTGGCCCGGCGAAGGTTTCTTTGCAAAATTGGCAAGCATAAGGCGTAAACATGTTGTTTTCCTGGACCTTCTCCTCCACACCTCCTTCAAGCAAGTGGTTGGATTTCTCTCGTTTGATATTGCTAATCTGTCTCTTTGAGTCTGTTGTCAAGCTCTGGAGGCAGGCTTTGGCTTCGTTCACTTTTTCTAGCGTGTAGTCGATGATGCTTTTGGTGGCGCCGTTGTGATTGACGAGTGGAAGACCAACCTGACCCCCCCCTTGCGACATCAGAGCCTGTTTCTGTTCTTCGACCTGGGACCCCAGCTCCTTCATGTAGGCCTTAAGCTTGGACAGCTCCTCTGGCTTGCAATCCATCTTCTGCCTGCACACGGTGTTGTCCACAATCTGGAGAACCTTTTGGACCTCACTCAGGTTGTTCCCCAGCTGCCCTGGGTAGCCCAGGAGCTGTGATTCAAGCCCGGCAATCCCAAGGTGCTGCAAGGGGCTCTGGCCTGTTGAGTTGTGGTGCATCCCCAGTGGGCTGTGCCCTCCCATGCCTCCGTTCATGAACGGCCCAGGGGCACCAAATCCATGAGACGCCATCATCAGCTTGTAGTCGTTGAAGTCAAGTGGCTCCGTCTTGATGTTTAGGTGGTTGTTGTGTTCGGGAAGGCCCAGCGGCTTGCCGTTCTCCAGCTTCTGCCGCAGCTGGGTGATGGCAGTGTTGGTTGGCGAGGAGGAGGCTGAGGTCGGGGAGGAGCCACTCTTCATGTTGCTGCGCATCCTGCCATTGACAGCGATCAGGCCAATGCATTTTTTGCTGCTTATGTGGGAACTGTAGGAGCCCGAGTGGGAGAAACGCTTCTTGCAGTTAGGGCACTCGTATGGTTTTTCACCTGAAAGGAAAAATATACAGCGTAAGATGGTTGATATGACATATTTTTTTGCCATCTTTTAAAGGGGACAACAGACGAACATTAGCTTTGTCAGCTAATTATGTCTCTTATCTTATCTAGTTTTACTGTGACAAATAATATATGAAATTAAACTTATGATATGCTTCACATACTTAAGCAAACGTTATAATTCGCAACTGAAATGATTTCTTAACACAGCGTTCACAGAGTTCAGTGTCCATTAACAGCAGGGAGGGTCCAAAATAAGCCGAAAGGAATTTCTGCAGACTCATGGCGTTCCAAAGTCATGGTTATGAATATCAAAGAGCGGGGCAGAATTCTCGCCACTCACCACTATGAATCCGGAGGTGTTCCTTCAGATGGTGCTTGTATTTGAACGCCTTGCCACACTCGGTGCATTTGAACTTGCGGTTGCTGGCCGCTTGGTTGAGTAGTTGGTGCTGCGAGGGAGAGAGGGAGATTCAGGTTAAAAAAAAAAATGCTACAAACATCGTAGGGCGAGAGTTCAGTAAATAACCACAATCGGTCGGCATGACAACAAGCTACAAGCCAAACGGCTCCGGTCGCCAAGAGAGCATCTTGGCTTTCTACTCCCACCTCCGTTGAGCGACTACAGGCAGCGGCGGTGATAACAGAGAATCACATACTTTTTAATTTCCTGGCTCCTCAGCCAAAGGAGGCATGCCTTTAGAAATTTGGCAGCCCAGAAAAAAAGAATAATTGAAAAGAGACTTTTTTGCAGCGTTTCCCCCTCATTACAACCACCGATCTGATCGGCTTTTCAATTAATTTGGACACAATCAGTCTAAAAGGCATTCAGAATCATCCGTGGGCCTTTTCGCCCTGCATACCTGTATTCACATTATTTGAATTACACTTTTTTCAGAACAGCCTCAAATGTCTTGCAGTAATTGGGGCTTAAAGAAAAAAGAAAACCTCAAATGTCTCTTTATTAATCTTAAGATATAGAACAGAGCTTATAGGTGCAGCCTTGATTCAGTGTTCAAAGGTAAACATCAGTTGCACTCAATCAAAATTACAATTCAAAGAAAAATTCTCTGAAAAGGTAAAACATAGATTTTTTTAAATATATAATACTCAGCAAACAACAACAACCCTGGGCGTGTAAACCATCAGTCACAAAACCATTAATTCCAAGAGGAAGGTGAGGACGTTGAACGGTTGGTAAGTTTAAAAAAAACAAAAAACAACACACCAAAAAAGACAAATTTTCGGTGAGATCGCTAGGGGGACAAACACAGAGACTCCCCTCCTCCCAGTTCAGCCTTGACAAATGCTGGGGTGTGTGCTGACTCTACCCACATTCCTGGAGAGACAGATGGTGGCGCACAGGACACTGGGAGGACTGGGAGGAATTGTTCAAACAGCCCCAACCTTCAAAGATCAAGCGGGGAGAGTCGGGGGGCCCCGCCAAGCGCCGGAGAGGGACCCCACTGCTCGTATGTTGCTGAGTTGCATAAACAAACAGCAACAGCTGCTCCAGTGCCCCCACCTCCACCGCCATCCCCTTAACTTCCCCCCTGAGGACCCCTGCCCGGTAAAGTTTAGTCTCGCCACCACTGCTAATAAGACACAATCGCTCCGCGCTCCTAATTGTGAATGGCACTGGCAAAGCGCTCCGTCTCCCCTTCATAGCTCATTGTTGGTGTGAACGCCGCCGCTGCTGATTGTGGGCGGGGACCTGACTGGATGTTTGCATATGTATAACCGCTAATTAGTCATATTTCAGCTAAGTGCTTAAGAGGAGGAGGAGAATTAAGGCTTGTAAACATACAAGACAGAACAACATGGCACATGATTACCTATCAGGACATTATTCTTGATGTTAATCTGATTACTGCCGAGTTAGTCATTAATTGCCGAATGTACATTTTCACATAAATGCTCGTTTTGATTTACAGTGTCTTCTAAACACATTGAAGGGGATTTTTTTTTTTTTATGTTTCAGTTTTTTCTTGATTGAACAGATGTGGGTGCTTAGCATGAGCAGCGATAGACACCATGAATGAATAGACAAAGAAAAGAGCGCCACCTACAGAAAACCTGCCCGGGAAGAAATCCAACGAGTGAGACATCACCTCGATCTCATCTCGAGGATTACCATTTAAACAATCCGGCTAATTTACAAATCAAGATAACCGGCTTTGTGCAAGGACCCGCGGTGCTTGCACGGGAGTCTTTGGCCATTGACTCGACTCTGGAGGGGAGGCAGCAGCAGCAGCATTGTAATATGAGGATTGGGACGGCGGCTCACTCGGCCGGCCCATCTGCTCACGTTTACACCCAGCTGGTAGATCAGGTGAAAGTGCTGGCTGCTGACATCTGATCAAATCAGCCCCAGTCTGAGCCTGTCATCCTCGCTTCAGAGAGCACAGCCCCCGCGACCTGGGCCCGAACACTGAAACGCATCAGGGTACATGATATCATCCTAGATTGGCTGAACGGATGATTTTTATTTTCTTCCTATAACACTACTGTGCATTACAAGGTGTTTCTAGTGGAGGAAGTCCATGAGAAAATTTGATTTGAAAGCATTCACACAAACTTCATACACGGCTGATCCATTAGATAAATAACTGGATTTATTCTGTATTGTAACCTGTGATGATTTTGTAATTTAATTATTTTTTTTCCCTTTTCCTTTTAATTACTTTTACATTTCACTGCATTTTAGAATCACCAAAGATGATTTCTTATATTTCTAATTCCTTATATTTTCTGTTACAATCATCCTTTAACAAACAAATACAGGCTCCATGTACTTTCAAATTTACTGCTCCAATTTTTAGTTCACTGAGAAGTTATAATTATCCCCCAATGTACAAAACTCTGAGAGCGTGCAATTTTATTTATATTTTTGGTCACAATCTATCTCACCCCACATCTTCGACTTAAAGCTGACAAGCGAGTTAAACACCCGTGACTGCTGGATGTGTTTTCACCTCACAGGACTTTAAGGTGATTCATGCTAACTGCGGGCAGATTCAAATTATATTTCAGACATATAGGATATAAATCGCTCGAGAACTTTCACGTATACACAGATGTTTATGCAGTGCATGAAATTAGAAGTGGGGGGCTGGGTGGGGGCTGGAGTTTGATGGAGTACTACGACTGCCGGCTGCACCAGAAGAACATTAAAGGCCAGGAGTGAAGTGAAGTTAAGGAGCTGATAAAAATTTCCAAATTGGAAATTAACACAATCATTCGATCGTGAACATGAGACTGGAAAATCATATCAGGGAGGGCCATCAAAAAACCATTTAGGGCCTCAATTAAAGTTATTACCATTAAAGGATCTGCATCTTCAAAATGCCATGAAAAATTAATAATGATTGCCAATCAGAGAAAAATGATCTCTCTTCTCTGAGGGATCAGAACATATTAGAAATGGAATGAAAGAAGGGAAAGAAACAGGAAGTGGACGAGAAAAAACTAAATCGAAAGAGAAGGTAAGGTGGAGAAAATCATTTTAAACTTTCGCTCACCTGATCCCTCGCGGGCTTGTGCGTGGCCATGTGCCGCTCGAGCTGAGTGCGGTAAGCAAACGTGTAGTTGCACAGGGGGCAGGCGAAGTTCTCCTCGTTCTTCTCATGGCGGTACTTGATGTGCTCCTTCAGCGATGTCAAACGCTTGTAGCCCCGGTCGCAGTAGGGGCAGGTCAACAGTTGGGCGAAGGCATCTGGCGTTCCAGGTGGCAGGTCTGCAAGGGAGACAGCGGGGAGGAGGAGGAGGGGGTGTGGGGGTGGGGGTGGCGGGGAGGAAGGGGAAGGGAAAGCGGGCCAAAAGGTCAGCGAATCAATGGCAGCTAACGGGCGGGTTGCCCAGAGTGGTATGGGAGTTATCTCTGCAATCTGCTCCACATGAGAGCCTCAGTGTCAGGCTGGCATCCGCTGCACTACGACCTCCTCCCGACTCCTCACACACACACACACACACACACACAAACACACACACACACACACTTGTGCAGCTCCACATACAGCACTCACACCCAGTCTCAGTTTCCTTGACATAGTAACAAACGGGGCACATGACACTGTATGTACACAAACGCATACAAAATCCTGAGTCGACAAACTCTTTTCATTCCTACTCATGTAATTCCTCGTACCTTGCAAATTGCTTGAAACTACCCACAATTCTTTTTATGTTGTTCTCGTCCGACATGTTCATCATGTGTGTAGTATGAATTATGGGCCTGTTCCAATTCAAACCCCCCTCACGTCTCTCCCTTTGGGGAGCTTCAGAGGTGCGCTATCTGATTTCAAGCCCCTGCCCAGCTGTTGCTTAAGACTGTAGGTAAACACCAAGGCATCCGGCGAATCTGTGGGACCAACAGCTGCCCAGTCGTGTCAGCGGGAAGAGCTGCTTCTCAGTCCAGACTCCAGACTTTTTTTCTGTGACTACAACCTTCACGCTGCAATTTCAATTCCAACCCCAAAGTTTTTTATGATCCTAATATTAAATGTATGATGAAGAAGTAAAGCTGAGTAACATTTGAATTTTTCTCACACCAGTGCCAATTCTGTACTAAAGAAACATTTTATAATTTGATGGAGGCAACAGCTATAGGTTTGACAGTCTTAAAATAAGCTTCATGCCAAGTACCTTGTTCTCTGACACCCACTCTTTTCCTTTATACTTTCACCTTTGACCCCCCCACCTCCCATCAACCCCTGACAGGATTCGTACCATTCTCCTCTGGTCCAGTGGCCTCCGGAGTGCCCAGGCGGGACAGCTCCTCCGGGGCTTCTGGGTAGATGATGGCCGTGTCGCCCCGCTGCAGGTACTCTGCGATGCTCACCACGTGGCTGTCGCCGTCGTCCAGCTTCCGCTTGGCGAAGAAGTCCTCGAACTCTGAAGTGCAATCGACGCTCTTGACTGAAGGAGGGGAAGAGGGGGTCGGGGAGGGAGAGGGATAAATTGGATTTGTTTCTTCTCCGGAGAAATGTCTTACAGGAGGATATTGGGAACATCTTGGTTGAAATGCGATGAGGACGGTCCACCCTAACACATTACAGCCGCGCTTTGGGGAGAATACATCTAAATTACTGGGTTTGCTTGTCACGCCATGCCGCCTAAAATAAGAACTGTAACTTCATCCGGCCAAAAGTTAGCGATAGGCGGGCTACCGTGAGCTGCTGGAGAACAATGTGTAAAGAAAACTTCACTCAAACTTCACCTAATTTGCTCATGACATAAAATCTGATTTTGTGTTTAGCACTAAAGGGGAAGACACACATACAGTACACATACACCCATACATGCAGAAGCCTGACTTAATCAGCAACAGAGCCACGTTTGCTCGGATCGACTTTCACATATAAGGTCAATCAAAAGATTGTGGCATTTGTTGATTCTGTGTTGAGCAGATTATCAAGGCCAAACCACAAACCAGCGCAGAAATAAAAGAGGAGGGAGAAAATAGAGAGAGAGAGACAGAGAGAGAGAGAGAGAGAGAGAGAGAGAGAGAGATGTGTTTGCAATGGCTGGGCAGAATGTGTCTTAAGCCAGCCAAAGTTGCTGAGGCCACACAATGCGTTTTTTCTCAAATTGTTTCCCAGTCCCCTCTCTTCGGGGAAACTCTTCGGCTGCAGCGTGGAGATACTGTAGCTGCCTCCAAAAACAAACCAGAGCTAAAAGAACTCAGCAGCCGTCATTAGTCGAGGGGATGGATGACTTTCAAAAAAAATCACACGTACGCACACACCGTTTGCATCCTGGAGATTCTGGAGGCTAGTTTGTCTACGCTGAACCAAAAAAGAAACGCCTCATCCGACTTCATCCCCTGTTAATTAGGCATTTATACCGTGGGGGCAAGGTGAGCTTTAAAGAACGATTTGTTCGGCCGTGATGACTTCTCGGCCCAATTTGCGAAAGGTCAAGGTGGTAGATGCTTGGTTGTCAAAAATGGCACCGAAATGTCATCGGTGCCAATGGATTGGTCTTGATGACCGTGATGGCGTCGTCTACAACGTTCTCATTAGATGATTCGTTGCGGTTTGAGGAGACTGCTGGGCTAATTGCGAGAGACTCATTGTTGTGATGTTTTTAAATAGTCATTTAAGATTGAGCGCTGGTGCAATCAGCTTCTGGATCGGGGTAACAAAATCTACCGTTTACCTAAATACGATTAGAACTTGTTCGGCACCTTTGCTTTTCTTTTAGAGTCAATCTGGACGAAAAAATAATAAACGTAACATCATTCTCTAAGGAAAAAAACGACGGACTTTTCCTTCAGCCAAGGAGGAAATCACCTGGATCAAAGTGTGCTCTGGCACCGGGACGCGATCAAACTCCTCATCTCTCTAAATGAAATCACATGTCATGCAGTGGCTGGGAGCCTCCACGGCGGTGCACTGTATTGTCTCAAAAAAGTCCTTTAAGAAGTCAAAATGGAAAACATTTGCTATGCTTGACTTTTCAGAAACACAGAGAGGGGAAAAAGAAAAAAAGGAAAATAAGTGAAGAATAAAACACCACGAGCATAAAGTCATAGTAATTAAAGCTGAAGGGAGGTTTTTTTTTGAGGCAGGGTTGCATGGCATTCTGTGGGGTGAGTTTGGTTTACTCTAACAGCATCCGGGGCCAATTGTCAGGGTGGCCAGGATGATATCATGGAAGGGAGGGGTGTGCGGCAGCAAATCAGCGTTCGGTGGCTTAATGAAAAATGGCAGGTAGGGCACGCTTCAACCAGGACCAGGCGACGGGAAACAGACTCGTGAAAGCAGCACGTGTAATCAAAGGTTATATAAATCTGCCTGTAAACATCAAGGGATTTGTTTTTTGCTGTCGTCGTGTCGGCAGGGCAAGACTGTACCTCTAATTGCACATTACCGTTTTTGGATGTCATTGTTTTGTTCTCGGGATTTTAAAGAGGTGGTACAGTAGCCAACTTGGGTTCAGGAGCCCCAAAGGGGCCACAAGCACCACAAGTAAGAAGGGGTAACGACATGATGAATGAGATAAGAGAGCAGAGAGGGCGGGACTGAAATGAAGTAAAGTCCATTCTTTGGTTGACTGTCCTCAGCAAAGCAAAGCACACATCTATAAAGAACACAAATGCAACATCTTGAGTCAACTCACCTGTACCGTTTCCAACTGCCTGAAGAGTGGCATCAGGGCCCAGGTGGTCAAAGTCATCTTTTATTTCATCTGCACAGAAACAGAGAAGAAGAAACAAAAAAAGTGTGGTGAGAGAATGGAGGGCGAGTACCTCGGTGCGCCATGCAAACCATCAAACGATGACAATGAGGCATTCAAGAAGACGGTATGGAGGGAGCAATAAAGGCGCCGCTGTGCATCACAGCACGCCGCAGTTTTGTTCGGCGTGCGTAATGAATGCTATCATCTGGGCCAGACAGTGACTTATTTACCTTTAACATGACAACAGGCGACAGGGGGGGAGGCGAAGATGGCTTCAATCGCCAAACAGGGTGATTAAATACAACGTGGAGCACATCCACCTGAGCAATCACCGGCGCTCCAGCCGACACGCAGGCTGAGCTTATTACTCCCTGGCTGTGACGCCGCTGCAAATCCTCCGCATGCAGGATCACGCTTGTTTTATCATATGTCACTTAGTGGATGCTTTTATTCTGAAGATTTTTTCTTTTTCCCTTCATTTCCCACAGCCCCTGGCAGAGAGTAAGCGTCTTGCTCCGAACAAAAAAAGAATACAACCCTGAACCGCAAATTAAGACTTGTAGTTGCACCAACATTTCTCTGGGGGGGGGGGGGTTGCGGAGCTGCTCTGGAGGCAGCTCTGCTTCATGCCTTCATTGGCTGGGGTAAACCTCAGGTGGGAGGAGACAAAGAGTCGATGGTTTCTCGCAGGAAAATGTTTCGGCTGAACATTTAAAGCATGAGCTATAACCCAGGAAGGAAGCTATTATTTAAAAAAAGCCTCTTCTTTAGGTTTTCAATCCCAAAAAGATGGAAGCGTGGGTGTTCGTTTGAATACTAATAAAAATGACTATTTGAATAAAGAAAACAGACTTGGAATCTTAGTGACCCCCTTTAATATCCACTTTTCCAAACATTGCACATTCCTAGACATGAATGTGAACATGTTATACCGTACATTCACCGATGAATTGGGATGCAGAGGTTTGGTTACATACACTTGAACAGTTATTTCACCATTTTTGGCTCAGCCCACCAAAGACAGACCACAACCATTCCTATTATTTTTCCCAGTCCCGAAGAAGGCCTTCCTCAAAGGACCTTTGGATAACGCAACCACCGGGAGCATCGGTTCAAACAGAGCAGGTTCTTACTGCCAATCAGGATAATGGCAGCCGGGCTGTGCAGACAGGGAGATATTGTCCTGGCACAGGTGAGTCCCACTGTAAATAAACAGTCGCTTGACAGGCTCATAAACAAACCCTCTTCTGACAAATCCATCCCACCACGGTCAACAGGAGGACACTGACTGGACAATCAGCTTAAGGAGCCCCTGGTACCTCCTCCCTGCGCCGTCGGTAAAAATTAAATCAAGGTGCTTCCGAGAACATGGGGGCTTTGTATTAAAAAAAAAAAAAAAAAAGGAACAAAAAAAAAGCCTGCATTGTGCGCCTTGCACGCATCTGTTCTTGCTCTGCTGCTCCTGCAAAGACATTACAAGTGTTGCATTGTGAGAATTTTTTTATTTTTTTTCCCAAGTCCACAGCAGGATCTGATGTATCTGACTATCCCATGGCTATTAAACCAGGATGAGCGCCTACATTGAGAAACCTGGCTGAGATATTACAGGAAAAGGTTGTGGGAGTATTGTTGATAATAATGTTATCCTGCTTACATTGCTCTACACAAAAGCCAGAAGCAAAAGGATTTTTTATTTCTAGTTAGGAAACAATGGGCTTAATAGTTGCGGAATGCTTTCGAAGGCTTGCAATTTGGGGTTGTCGTGAAATTAAGATTTGGCTTCTGCAGTGAAATGATAAATACCCCTGTCAATGGCTCCCGAGAATAATGACAGACTGTTCTGGAAGGGGATGTCCTAGTTTAAGTTTCCCCTCGCTAGGATTTCTTTTTTTTTTCCCCCTCTTCTTTTTCTTTCTGTACATTTGATTGCACGTCTGCCAAGCGGCATCAAAACCACAGGCCCAGTATGAGAAAATAAATGGGTTCAAACGACATAAATTAAGCTGTGACAAAACAAAACAGATAAAAAAAACAACCCTCCACCGCAGATTAAAATATGCCCACAAGTATCGGATATCAGCATGTTTGAAAACCTCACCCCTCCTTTTCGTACTGAACACGGTCAAAACTCCCTCACATTTCTGTGTCCTTGTAGGCACTGCGTTTGCGTTGGGTAATCAAATTTGGCTGCATACTTTTGGTCTGACGCAAAGGGGATGACCGGTGGGATTTACTGGCCCGCCGTTCTCCCCCTATTTACCTTGGACAACTTTTGTTATCTGTGGTCTGAGGGGAGGGACGGCTGCTTCCAGCAGGAGGTAGGCTAATACCACGTACACCTCTCCGCTGTGGCCTCTGGCACACATACGTGCATGCACCAGTGCCAACCACATTCAAACGGGACAAAGAGTGATCGTGGTGAACTGGGCGCCTGGTCTTTCTATAGGAAGAAAAAGGCCCTATAATGTTGCTGCAGTAAAGGCTCATTTACACAGAAAGATTTTTTTTAAATTTTTTTTTTACAAGAAATCACCAATTGCATTATGTCTTCATCTCGTAGAATAGGACAGACTCGAAAAGTAATGTAAAAACAAGGGGTTTTGATTCCTTTATGCCACAAATATGTACCTATTCTTAGCCATGGAAAACATTTTGGATGAAAGTGTCCCACTAAATCCTAGAAGAGTGTATTTTGTCAGCAGTAAATCACAGACGACCTGAGGCGGTAAAGGCGCACACCTCCTTGAAGAGTGACGTTGAGGTCTGAGGGCCAACACTGGACCCAGGAGGAGTCCAGAATACCTTGGCCAAACCATAATTTTCACCTATTTTCATAGCAGCTCTGATACTGTTTATTTTGAAAACATTCCTGCTTTTATGGCCGGTCACTGCAGTCACAAGCGCTTTAAAGTTCCGCCTTTTGTGCCTTTGGCCTCATTTATCGTTAATCTGTCACGTTCAAGAAAAGCATCTAACGGTTTCGGAACCTTCGAAAAAAAAAGACAAGACTTTATTAACACGGGTCTTTGAAAGCTGGTGCCAATTCTGATATTTTCAGACTGCAATTGTCAGTCGTAGATATTTTGTGTCAGTGTTCCCTTTCTTTCACATTTGGGCAGTTTACAGCCAAAGAATACCCAAAGTGTTTGCATCTGATTTGTATTCTTGGCAGGGATTAGGAACACTGCACTAAACAAACTCCTGGATACAGGAGGTGACAAAATAATTACACAAAATCCTGAAAAATGGGCAAAGAAAGCAGAAGGCAAAATTTGGCAAAAAATGCCATGAAAGAGAGAAATTGTGTTTTCAAATAATGCTCCTCGAGGATGGAGCGAATATGTTTCCACAAGCCAGCGAACATGATTTCTCTGCAGATCTCTGCAACGTTAAGTCAGAAATCCTGTCGCCCTTCAGGGAAGCTTAAAAAAGTGTAAAGGGAAGAACGGCAGGTGATTTATGTGAAAACGTCTGTCAGTGATAATGATGTCATACTTTCCAGCACATCGTGTCCAGCCTCACTGTGGGATGAAGGAATGTCAAGGACAATGCCAGACACAAGACTCTGATTGTGCCCTGGAATCAGAGGAGGCTCGGCGATAAAACTTTGTTTTCTTCATGCTTTCTTTCTTACATGACGTGGTTATGTCTCCGAAAAATCATTCGGCTCCAAAGCTAAAAGCAAAACTGCATAATCACAACACACGAAAAACGTCCTTCGAATGTGTATTTGTGTTTTAGGGCAACATTGTTGGCCTTTCACCGCAGCTCCCTTCTTGCAGCCCTGCAATCAGTTACATTGACTCACACTTCCAAGACCTGTGCTCAAACTCTCGATAGAGGAGCGACGAACAAATCAGTCCGAGTGGGAAGGAGGGAGGGTGCGAACTTATCTCAGGCCTGAGTTATGTGCTGAGGTATCACTGTAGACACTTAGGCACCGCGGAAAAAAAAAACACACACACAGGCTGGGAAACATAGCACCCGCAAGATTGGGAAAGAGACTCCCAAATGCTCTAATGAACTTGACTTGCTCTCCGAAATATGTCAGACACTTTATCACACGAGAAGCATATTATCTGGGAATTGCAACATAGTTGAATTACAGACATTATGGCACCGCAGGTCTTTATCAAATAAACAATTACCGTATGCAACGACAGCTTGTTTATCCTTTATTTTGATTTATTTACCAACCCCCGCTTTAAGGAACCAATATGAACTATTATTTAGGAGAAGCTAATGTTGATACCCACTAAGTTTTTCCCCCCATCCCTAATAAATGTGTAATTTTCCCCCATATTAAAATTTAAGACTGCAGAATGTTCCCCCCCGTTTTTCGGCACCGTGCACAGCTAGTTCATTAGCAGAAATGAATAGCGGAGCCTCGCTCATTTAAATAGGCTGTCTTACATGACTTCTCGCCATACTCTGTTCCTGTCACATGCTTCCAAGAATCATTGACTCTTATTATACATGTAAATGGCTATCATAAAAATAAAAATTTCATTTAAGATTGTTAATGACTTTTTGCAGCAGTCTGGCTTCCTTTAATGATTACACCCTGCCCCCTAATTAAAAGTATTTATCTTTCAAGCATCCGTGACTGGGGCCCCTGCAATCAGAGCTGCTCGGCAACAGACGATAAGTCAGTCAAGTTCGGGCGTCACCTGCCCGGGATTAAGCAGCTTGTGAGGGAGGAGGTAACTCGTGGCATCAGTCACTGTTGGGGGGTGACTGAATTACTTTAAACACTGATACAGTTTGACTGAAAGCAACTCAACATATCTCACATCCCCATGCAGAATCTGCAGACTGAAAAACTGAATCGTAAGGAGCACATTCTCACCTCCCAGGGCTTTAGATTTTTCTGGAGCTCACAGTGAGGTTATACATTACTGTAAATATTTTTTGTTGCTGTTTATCTCAGATCAGGACCAAATGCTCTCTGTCGCCTCGCAGAGAAACTGTTTTATCGCGTCTGTCTGCTGGACGAGCGTCACCGGGGACGTCACCACCAGAACTGGCTCAAGCGGTGTTTGCAAAGCGCTTCGTGGCGTTTGTTTAAGCCTCCTCGTGCACCAGATGGGTGGGGTTTACAGCGTAAGGCAGTACCACGAGTGGCAGGATGTGCACACAGTCGCAATGAAGTATCTGACAGTGAGCTTAGAGGTAGGTTTTTATTTGTGATTGACAGCTCACCTGAATCCCACACATCTGGTATAGCAGCCACAACAAAAGATAAAAATGTTTGGGAGTATATATTGAGCCAGATTTATGACAGATTTTGAGAGAGAATATAATTTGGAACACGATCATTTTATTTTCTATCATTTTATGATACCCTAACTCCATCATTCACCCTTCAATTTTGTTAGTTTTTGCGCATGGCACATTTCTCAGATAGTGGACATCTCACTTTGGAAAAACATTTCTCTGAGACTCTAATTTTGACTTGTTATGAACTTCAAAGGGCCGAGATGTAAAATTAAACCAGGGGAAAACCCTAATTCAATTAAGAAATCATGTGTTTGTCCTTACTTTAATTTACAGTTTGGGAATCTCCTCTTCAACTCCTCCCATCGAGGTTCAAATCAACAATGAGATTAAGTCTAAATTTGAGACACTTACCAGTACCATCAACTGAGGCACTCAGCATGTCGTTGTCGGGCCAGATGTGCTCCACGCCGCTGTCCCGCATCTCGTCGTCCTCCTCCTCCTTGGTCAGCAGGCTGTGGCTCTCGGCGCGCGGCGAGGCCTCCGGGTTGGTGAGGCTGGCCGGGCTGCCCGTGCCGTTGATCATAGGGTCTTCCTCAGAGATCGGCAGCTTGTCCTCCTCTTCTGTCTCGGAGCCGGTCTCCACCACATTCTCATAGTTGAGGGCTGCAGCACAAAGAGAAACAAAGGGAGGACAAGTCGGGTCAGTAAAGGGGAGTTTGGACTGACTGCAGAGAAACAATGTGATGTACATGTTAAAAATAAAAAATAAAATATCGTGGAGTCAATTTGCCGAAAGTTTTATCATCGCAGCACCTGTCAGATGTGCTCAGAGCTTCTGAAGCAGCTCTTATTGATGTTTATTGCAAAATTTCTGAAGGTTTTGGCAGCCATGTAAAGTTATTGATTAAGGTATGTAGGGATACACTGTTGAAACATGCAAGTAAGTGTCAGCTTATTGATTAAATTCCAAAACGAAAATAACAGAGGGATTTCAAAAGGGATGTTATGTTGTTTTGGAAATTGAGGTGTACTCCTAGATTATAAAAAGGTCACCCCACATCACTGCTTCCTCCAAGGCGTAGGAGGGTTTTTTTTTGTGTGTTTTTGTGGGTTACACCCCAATTACAGCGTCCGCGACTGGAATTCGTGACTGAACCACAGCAGTGGGCAGACAGCTGTCGAGGAGATGCGAGTCAAAATAGCCACTAATTTTCAGTCCTGCTCACATGCCTCGGATGCCAACGAGCTGCACCTTTCAGGAGGGCTCTGCTCCGGAGCATACCCTTCACGTTTGAAATGCTCCGCATAGCGCAATGCGATATTACAAATGTGGTTGCTATGCATACAAAAGGCTTAACCTATAGTAATTTAGATTATTCACTGCTTGTACCCCCCAGATGTCTCCACATTTGCATTCGCCAGTGAACCATGAACATAAATATAAATGTTTCCTAACATATGAAAATATAGGAACACGACAGGGCCTTGAGGCCGACTGAATGCACACATCCAGGGAGGTGGCATGACACACACACACACACACACACACACACACACACACACACACACACACAAACTCCAGAACCGCTTTAGCAGGCTCGCCTGGTTCCACAACACTCAGGTCCCAGACATATGCCTGCTTTTCTTAAAATAGACAGCCTGTAAACAAGGACTGTGAACTCAATCAAAGGTGGCTCGCGTGCAAATTAGTCACCGCCATCGGCAGCCATCGGCAGCCATCGGCCGCAGCGTAAATCGCGGCAGAATAAGGACGTCAGAAGACTTATTGGAGGAGTGCAGATGGAGCACTCGGCGAGCCAAAAGCATGGCATGGGGACACACCTTATTGGCGGCTTGTACAAGAATGTTCTGCGGTAAGAGCCAATCATGGAAGGGCCCCAAGTTTGAGCCGCCATAGCGAAGGTGGAGGCTTTTTTTAAAGTGCTTCAGTTAAATGTATGTTTGGGAGTAATAAAAAAAGCTGTAGCAAGCCCATAAGTCAGCAAGGTCTTTGGTGGAAATCAACAGATTTGTATATAATAGCTTTTACATGTCATGTCACGTTTTAATATTTGCGCATAAATAGTGTAGAATATGCAAAACGACTCACATAGAGAACCCTACGGGAAATTAAAAAAGCTAAATTGTGGCAATTTTGTGTCAAAATTAAAGCTGCTGAGGCCAAAAAGTATCCCGGCCTCTTGAACTTTCCCAGAATCAAGAGCGCCAACAAGATGAAGTACACGCATGACATTTCTGAAGACATTATACATATGAAAAGATAATCCTCCCCACATCTCCTCCTGACACGTCTCTATACGACCGACTGGTCCGCACTTGCCTTCAGCGAACAACTGCACAACAGGTGCAAATTAAAATGAAAACAGGGCTTTCAAATGTGGGAGGGGAGGCAAGGGGGGAGGAGGGTGGCAGGCAGCCGGGCAAGAGTGGGGGGCGGCGGAGGAGGGTGGGAGTGCGGTGACCTGCCTCGAATACCAATCGACGGAGGAAACAAAACCTTTTCAAGAGGTGTGATCACAAGGGTTTAGGCAAGTTCAGACTCACTAATACTCCTTGGAGATGACAAAACCCGAGGCCGGAGACCCGGGAGTGGAGAGAGACGTTAGGAATTCCTGGGTGGTCTTACATCTACCTTGGTACAACTGATATTGTGCCTTTTGCTGAGTGACTTTTGGAAAGTTAAAAGTCTACTAGACCACTGAGACGCTAAAACATTTGTCAAACTCAGGAAACTCTCAAACCAAGCCATTAAAATCATCATTTTGGAATCTCTGAGTCCAGTCGACCCTGAGGTGTTGGAACTTTACTTTGCGGTGTCCCATCAGCTCTGTGTCCCCAAACTCGTAGAGGAGGGGGACTGCGGCGGCACGGAGCTGGTAGAACAAAAGGCCAAGAGGCTTGGGAAGCTATCAACCCGTCACTGTGAACCTGATCTCTGGATGCAGATTCAATGACGGTGGATCAGGGGTCGGCTGAATGAAATTATCTAAGGCTGGACAGGTTTTAAAGGGCCTATTCTTCCCCAATAAAAAGAGCGAGGGAGCTTCTTTTTGTTTACCTCCACCACAGCAACGCACACCGCTCTGACTTCATACTCCCACATAGTGAATGACGGACCTTTGTGGACCTTCTGCAACAAAATCTCAGGGTATGTTTGAGAATATAGGGGCTCAAAGTAAATCCTGGAGAGGCAAAGTGGAGCTTATATTTTAATTTTTGTCACCGGTTTGAACCACTTTCTGTCTCCTGCTGCCCCCCCCCCCCCTCTAAACCTCTCTTGTGACGTCCTGTCCTCAAGTTTCTGAGCACATTTAAGCACGGGGGGGCGTTGAACTGTCTCTGAAAGCTACAGTAGACGCAATCTTGTGAACGTCAGCTGTCTCCTCCGCATTCAACGTGTACCTCCAGGAAGGCGAAATGACAGCGGGGTGCTCGTCAAGTCAAACGCGTAGTGTTAACATCAAGAAAGCCGCCATTGTTGAGGTGCCACCGTTGACAGGAGCCTCTCCCTCTCTGAGCATGAAGCATCTTTTGGTATTGTGTCACACAACAAAGTAATTTTAACCTACTAATATTTCGCAGGCAGTTAGACCCCCCCCCCCCCCCCCCCCCCCCCCCCCCCCGAAACCTAGCTCTTAATCGGCCTTTTGTGCTTGTCGAGGGGCGAGAAAGACAAAGAAAAGATGATGTTTACTTCTCAAAGGCCTCTCCTCTCCTTTTCTTACCTTAAGTGTCATCCTCGACAAAAGCAATCACGGCTGACATTTTACAAACTGTTGCTACCTGTTTTCTTTCTGTCTCTTTTTTTAAATCTCTCCCACCGTTTAAGGTAAATAAAGGGAGTCTCTTTGACTTGAGTTTTGCAGATAATTAACATGACAAATGTAACAGCACAATTCTTGTTTAATGTCGGGTTTTAAACTATCTGACATAACCCTTTCACAGGCCTGGCATTATTCTGTCACTCAAAAACAGGAGTACAGAGAGTAGAGGAGTATTGTATATTGATTAAGATGGCTGGAAGCATCAGCAGCGACAGCCTGAGAGAGAACCAGAGAGCAAAGGGAGAAAGTCTTATTAAAATCTCATCATTTTCTTTGATGAAGATAAATAAAGAAGAAAGAAAAAAAAAACAATGGCACAGGCAATACTTCAGCTGTGACAGTTGTATTCTGCAGATACTGAGAAGCCAGTGGCATTAATTCAGTGCCGGGAAACAAGCTCCAAATCTAAAATGATTGTATTTACAAAGCATCAGGTTTGACAGTGAACGAATGGCTCCATTGATCAAAAATGCCTTTAATGTGGGAGTCATAATCGACTGCTGCAACACCCAGAGATAATGCACTTTGTGTGCGACTTTGACGACAGTTGTCGGACCACATGCTGCATTCAAAGACACCCAAAGTCACCCGGTGGAATACCGCTCGCGCCTTTGATGTTGACCCCATGCATCTGTTTGTCCAAAAACTTGTGTGCAAACGTGTGCATGTTATGTACGTGCGGAATTTCTTTCAAGCTGAGGGAGTGTACCATTAGGGAAAATAAAACTGATTTTGTGTGCACACTTATAGTGAGTCTTCGATGGCAGAATTTGCATTTAGGTCTCAATGTATATTCTTTTGTAAAATAGTCAAGCCTTGTTTCAGCCTCCTTAAAAAGCAGAACTTTGGTCGTACATGTTGGAAAACATTCTTTCTTTCTTTAAGTTTGGAAAACTGAATAAAGCTGCCGTTTGAAAGGGTGCACAGCTGTGAACATTCAACAGTGGACCGCAGGTTTTTGCACCTAACATTTACTTGAGCGAGTAAGGCCAGTCCCTTATGTCAATTTGAGAAAAAAAAAAGCCTGTAAATCCCCCCCTTCTTTCAGCTGTGGAGGCCAAGTTCAAAGGTGCTACACCTGCACTCCTCCGGGGAAAGACATTTCACAATGCCGACAGGTATAATCACATTTATTTAACCATCCCCAAGTAGTCGTCCAGTGCCCAGAGGAGGCGGCACTCAAAGCCCTTCCTGCTTGAGTCTCGGAGCCAGAGAGAAACAGAGCTCTTTGTGTTTCGACAGGCCAATGGTAGAGGTGATGGCTGCGGGGAGAACGACTAACACCCACGTTTGCGCTCTCGCGCTAACCCCGGCTGACTTTTTAGTCGAGTGTCGAGGCTTAGCTCCAGGTGACACGCTCGGCCTCCTACGCCGATAATGAGCCAGGACATTCTCCCTATTGGACGATAACTGCTCGCGCTCGCTCCCTGTCTCATGAATGTGAGCCAAGCGGATCACCTGGATGGCTGCGAGGGAGACGGGGAAGCAGGAGCGCTGAGTTAGTCAGTGTGTGTGTGTGTGTGTGTGTGTGTGTGTGTGTGTGTGTGGGAGGTCATTAAGGGGGAAGCGAGGTCGCTGCCTTGTGGCTATGGCCAGCAGTAGTGGATTCTCATGATGACCTTTTGTCTGCCATTGTTCCTGTCTGCAACAGTTTAAGCACTTCCCGGGGTAAATCCTACTCCTGTCTGATGGAAACCTCACACCTACAGCGAGACAGCTTTTCAGTGCACTCACCTTATTTTTAAATAAAGAACTAAACCTTCTTCATACTATTAAATGGCCTTGATGTCATCTTTTTCTCTTATTGTTGGTGATATTTGTTTGCTTTTTCCCAATTTGTTATATATTGTTGTCTTGTCTATGTCATTACTTTTAAGACATTCATGTTTAAAAAAGAAAGTTTGTTCAAAATCACCAACTACATAATCATCTATTTTAAGATACTGATAGTTTTCTTTTTTGATAGATATCAAAATTCGAATTAAGCTAAAAAGGTCAATTCAATTAAAGCTGAATTCACTCATGTGAAACTGAATTATTAATTTCTAAAGCTTTGACTAAAACTGAAAAAAAGATTGAATAAACTTAAAATATGATTCCTTTGTTCAATGTAACGCATCTCAGAAAAACGGATTTTTCCTTCAAACACTGGTGCCGTTTATAACCGAACTCAAACACAAGTCATGCCAGACAAAAGAATAGCAGGCATGTTTGGATATTTTATGCTATCTTGTCTCGGTATAATGGTGCGATCGAGCACAAGGGGCAAATCAGGGCCAAGTCGGTGAAAGGACGGTGGCAGAGGGCAAACAAAAGCCCTGAAAAGAGACAGAGAGAGAGTGAGGGGTGAGGGCCAGGGGAGGGGAGGGGGCGACTTGGGAGAGGCGATGAATGGTGAAAACCCAGTGAAGTGTAAACGCAACCTGGGATTCTGTGTGTCTATGTGTGTGTGTCTGTCTGGGCAGTGTGTGTGTCTATAGAGAGGTGGAGGGGTGTCGCTGAAGAGTGAGTGAGTGTGTGTGTGTAAGTGTGTTTGACTGATATGAGTTGTTATAGACAACATTATTTGAAGGTGTTTATATGCTTTTAGTCTTGTTTAAAACTCCACTACATTTACATGTATTTATTGCAAACGAGAAACCATTTCGAACCAGTACAAATTAATTTTCCTCTTCATATCACTTAAAACCCGCAGATTCTTTTCCCTTATTTCTGGTGAGTTATTACTAAAATTGACTTTTTGGTCCTTGAAGGGAGAAAAAAAATATATGTGCATGATTAAATGATATTGACTATTTTAGGCTGCAAAGATAGACCATCATCCCTGGAAAACAAGTCATTTTTTTAATGTTTATGCCTGAACTTTGCATCATTTTTCTGACATTAGCACATAAATATAGTAAAATATTTAAAGCACTGTTTATGTAAAAAAAAACAGCAAGCATATATCAGATTTAAAAAAATGCTGTGATCATTTGGGTTAGTAGGCAAACTTCCATTAGGTTGCTACGCCTCCATCCAATGGCTACTTGGTTTTGTCCGCGAGGAGACCCTCGCAGCACCACTGACTCTAATTCAATTAAAGTCCCATTTATTTGCCAATGAGGCCCAAGCAACAGGCTGGGGAGGCAGAGGGAGGCAGGGAAAGCTACAAGGTCCGCTCAACAGCATTGGGGTCCCACCTTTGCTGGGTCCTGCACGGATTCACCATCTGTGCCACCACCCCCCTCCTCCTCCTCCTCCTCCTCCCCCAGTTCACACATGTTCCTGCCTCCAACAAATGTTCGAAGTAACCCACCCCCCCCACCTCCTCTTCCTCCTCCTCCTCCCTCTCGTCACACAAGCCAAAGAAGAAGAATAAAAAAGACACACAAAAGCTTCCCCTGGCTGCCCTCAGGACTCCCAGGCCAGGAGAGGAGTGGGAGGGAGAATTCAGAGAAGAACAGAGGAGGGGAAAGGTTGGTAGGGAAGGGGTATAAAAGGGGGGAGGGAAATGTATGTGTGTGTGTGTGTATATGTGTTGGTGGGTGGGGTGCATGCAGGGGAGATGTATATTTTTTTATTCAAGCTCAGGTGAGCTTCCCCTTGCCTCCTGATGTTACCCTGACACACACCAGGCAATGGGAAGAGGGGGAAAAAATGGTTAAAATTAGAAAATTTAATTTATTTGATAATTTCCCAGAATAATTAGAGTTAATATGGGTTAATTAATATGCAAATCTCTCAGCAGATGTTCGGCAGTGAGGCTGCGCGTGACTGAGAAAAAACAGCCCCCTTCTACTTTTCTCCTGCCTGGTTTTGGCTGTCAGTTATTGGGCCATAATTACTGTAACTAACCAAATACACACACACACACACACACACACACTGACGGGGAAAAAAAAGGAAAAACATTTGCTGGGTGAACTGCTTCCAGTTTTGGAGTCTTCGCAGGCAAAGCGGTGCTTCTCACACACATAAAGGGAGACCATTGCTAATTTCCCCTTGACTATAAAAGCCCTTTTTATGCTCCGAGCTGAATGAATGCAGCGAGTGCTTTAAAGTATTTGAAATTTGCGGGGCTTTGTGTGTGCGTCGATGTATAAATGTAAATTGTAAAGAAGGAGAACAGGCGGCGGCAGAGGCGGCGACGACTGTGACAAGAGCACCTGCACGTTAACACCGAGCAGAATACACCAGCTAATAAAGCAGATGTGTGGAATCTGTCTTGCCAGAATAGCGGGACCGATATGTGTTTACACGCATGTTCTCAGCTGAATATTAATGCCATAAACATGCATACATTAAAATGAAAGGGAATAAGTACCAATACTTGAAGCAAAAATAAAACATTCCCCAGATAAAATGTTGAGGGGGGGAAAAAGAAATAGCACAAATATTAAAACAAATCACATTTTAGCTACTGTGGAAGTTGGTATTGGTAATTCAGATTTTCATTATATTCTTATTATAGTTTACTAACTTATTTTGATTAGTTCACTAATGAATTTACATGTTGTACATTTTTCGCAAACTGCTCATCTGCAACCAGGCACAATTTGTACATTTCTATTTCATAATTCAAATAATAATCAATTAGTCGCACAACGGACAATAATTGACAGCAAATTTTAAACAGGTCAAATATTTATTCGTTTTTTAACAATCTCCAGCTTCTCAAATAATTTAATTGGCTGCATTTCTTTGACTTTTGAATTGCAATTTAACATTGAGATCCAATAGCTCACAACAGCCATTTTACATTATATACACTAAATAATTACTCAGTTAATTTAAAGTGAACTGTCCATGATGAAAATGATCACCAGTTGTGACGCGAGCATGGAATATTTCTCTTCTTGTTTGTATTCTTGTGGGAGGAGGGAAGAGTTACATTTAATAGAAAGATTTAATTCGTGAATTCTTCCCTGGGGAGGGAGAAAAATATAAGAGCCTATCTCAGAGTGCTTGCCAAGGTTCTCCTGTGGTCAGCTCTCTCCGATAATAATGTGTTTCTGATAGCAGAGAGCGTGTGTCAGTGTGTGTGTGTGTGCGCGCGCGCGTGTAAGTGCATGCCAAAACCTGAGACTGTTATCTAAATCGTTCCTCTTTCTCTACGGTCTAGAGTCTCTCTCTCCCTCTTTCTCCCTCTTCATTTCCATCCCCTCCTGCTCCTCCTCCTCTTGCCCAGTCTCAAAGGGACACCCTGGCTCAATGCCATGAGTCCACGCCCTGGCCTACACACACACACACACACACACACACACACACACACACACACACACACACACAAAACACACATATACACACCATGTGTAGGATGTGGCAGCAACATGCATTCATAAAAATAAACGCACAAACACACATGACAAAACGGCATGCAGAACATTTTTATAAATAGAAGCACACTCTTTCACACATGTAAAAGCACACACACACACACACACACACACACATATACACACAGAGACACACAAAGAAGTACACACCATGTTAACACACACTCAGGTGGTGGAATCTGCTGACACGGCCTCGTATCAGGTCAGATTTTGGCGTGGAGTGGGGTGGGGGCGCCAAATTGATAGTCACAGCCTTCTGTTATCAGGTCTGAGTATTTAACATGGAACCTGGCTTTGTGTGTGTGTGTGTGTGTGTGTGTCCATTAGTATGTGTGTGAAGGCACCACGTGAGCCGCTGTGGCCTTGCAGTACTTTGTGCGCAGCACCACTGTGATAACACATCTGCTTTAAGGTTCATCTGTTTATGAATCACTCTTATCTGCCCTGGAAGTGCTACACTGCTCCTGTGTGTGTGTGTGTGTGTGTGCTTGTGTGTGTGTGTGTGTGTGTGTGTGCGCGTGTTAATGTGTGTAAGTGTGGGAGTGGAAATCTGTGTGTGTTTCTCCGAAGGCTTGTGTTTTTGTGAGTATTTACAAGAAGGGAGAGCAGGGAGACGAAGAGGGAAGGGATGAAGGGGAAGTCACGGAACAGGCAGAGATGCAACAGAAGACTTTAAAGACGTACACATCGGTCACTACCTTTTGACGACTTTCCATTTGATTTTTTTCCCTTCTCAATCTACCTAAAAAGTACAACGGTCAAATCTGGTCAAACATGCCATAACGCCTCAAACCGTTCCAAACCCTTCACAGAGCCGTAATTAGAAGATTCGCTGCTGGGTATTGAACCTCAAAACTTACTTTTTTTACGTACTTGAGAGCATGATATTAAAGTTCTGAAAAAAATGGACGGAACAGAAAGTTGGCTTTGGCTATTTAGTCGAATTTTCAGCTATTTCCTGAACCAAAGCTTCCTCCAGTGTCCTTAGTGTGCTCATTTCAGATTAACATAAAATACTCCTAAACAACCTCAGAAGGTGCAAAACTTATATTGCAACACAATAGGTTCAGCATGACGAGTCTATGCTATTGTTACCGGGGGTGCATCACCTTCCCTCGCACCTATGAAGAAACTGACTTCCCACGCAGCGCAGAGAATCAAAATCCAGTGATTCTTCATCACTGACGGCCCCCACGTGCCTCGTTTTAATAAAAAAGAATCTATAAAATAAATTACTCGCACTAAGCATATGCAAATTCAAATGTAAGCAATCATTGCAAAATTAATTTTGCCAGAACTGATTAAAAGCTTTAATAAATCTATATACAGTATTGCGCCAATCTGATATTGTAAATTTATTACGCTCCCTGTAAGATTAATTAGAAAGCCACGGTAACATATTGCACTGCCAGGCCAGATTACTGTACTTTTTTTTTTGTTAATAACAGTTAAGCAGAACCTGAGCCGTAATTACCGGCGAACAGAAGCTTTTGATGCTGATTTCCTTGACCGGGAGAGAGAATGAGATCCAGCTGCTGTGAAGAAACAAATGAAGGCTTCTTTTCTTAAATGCTATGTATCTATTTTTGATTTTTCTTGTAAAGGAAAAAATGTATCACTGCTCGGTGTTCATGCTTTTAGTATTGCCAAAAAAGAGCTACGGAATCAAGGCCGGAGGATTTCAACTTGGGAACTGAGGACACAAATGAATACTTGTCCTCGTTTGGTCTGTGGGTTGAGCAAGGCACCAGCACTGTCTGGGCGAGAGGTTGAATACCCACTCGGGGGCTGCAAGGGAAAACTATTACTGCACTAAAACAGTATCATATCATAGTCTTGCTCAATTTTTTGGGATTTCTATTGCAGCAGAAATCTTCTTTTTCCACCTTTCACCTTCATGTGTCACCACCGCAGCTGTTACTAAGACATCGGTGAGGTTACAGGCGTTCATCCAAGACTTTCTTTCACCTTTATTCACAGACGCGAAAAGTGTTGAGCAGGGGGAAAAAACAACCGGTCTGATCTGGTCTTGTTTTGCATTCTTGTCCACAGCTACAAGGCCACAGCCACGTTTATCTCCTCCAAACAGCACCTGAGAGCTAAAACAGCCTCCGTCTCCCTGCTGCCACTCTGGCCTTGCTGCGTCTCAAAAAAGAGTTTGCGTTTGAGTTGTGAAATATTTTCCGATGAAATGTCTGACTGTTTTGTTCTTTCGTTATAAGGGGAGGACTTCAAAATCAAAGTGGTAACACATCATGGACTAAGGCTGACAATGAAAAGAAAAAACAGGGTGGGGGGGGAGTGAGACCTCTTGCTGCCATAAAACTCTGCCAGTCGCCAGCTGTTTAAAGGTCGATCACTGTGCGTGTGCATGTGTGTTTGTGTGTTCAGGGGGGAAACAGAAGGGGGGAGTCGAGCGGGGGACCTCAGATGGACTAAAGGGATCAGACAAGATGAACTGTGGGGGTGGGGGTTCAGGTGAGGGGCCACATGAGGGTGAGAAGGGGGGATGAGGAGGATTGAGTCCTCTTCTTCCTTTCTGGCCCGAGCCAATCTGGGGGCCCGGGGCCTCATTCACATGGTAATGAGGGTGTAAAATCACATCTGTTACCCCCACAATACACACATGCACACACACACACACACACACACACACACACACACACACACAAACACACACACACACACACACACAGGGCACATCTTTGTCACCTGAATACTATTCCCCACCAGGTATCAAACAAGCACCAGGAAATGGGGACTGTGTTAGCATGTGTGTGTGTGTGTGTGCGTGTGTGTGCACGTGTGCGAGTGCCTCAGCAGGCAACCGGCAAACTGGGCCGCCAATCAGTAAATGACACACACACACACACACACACACACACACACACATAGTGGAGAGGTGGCCTGGGCTTTGCAGAGAGGGAGAGCCCTCTGGAGAAAGGCGACACTCTGACACTATTACCAACTTCCCAATTAGATACCAGCCAGCCAGGAGGGGGTCTAAGAGCTAGTGGTGTTTGGACAGATAGGGGGCTCTGCTTACTGTCAAAGCAACAACCTCACTGTCCAAACCCATCTCCTGGAAGGGAAATCTCAACAGCTTCTAAGGCCTGCAAGGTGTCAGCATGGTGCCCAAGGGCACTTTGGCATCACATGCCTTAAATGGTGAAAAGGGCTTTTTCAATTTGCAAATGCAAAAAAGAGAAGCACCTGACTTTCTAGGTGTCTTTTTGTGTTACATATATAAAGTAAATTACAGTATACGACAGAGCGCCATATGCAGCAAGAAGAGTGTGCGTTTTAAGATCTTAGAGGTAATGGTATTTGCAATTTTAGTTCATATTCATCGCCGTACTGTGAACGGGGGTGAGCTTCTGCACACCTTATGCACCGCTACATCTCTGTGTGTGTGTGTGTGTGTTTGTGTTAGACAGTGCTTGCGGCAAGGTACGCCAGGTGTAAGACAGCAGTGAGATGACACAACTTAACCTCTCTCTCAATCTCGGTAAACGGCACAAACAGGCGGCGCTGCAGTCAGAGGCCCCTGAGCCCATGACTTATACATGACGTGGGTGGGAGTAAACTGGAGCAGACCGAGGCATTTTGTTTCCTTTTTTTCCCTTTTGCCTGTTGCATTTTCCTTTTTTTTCATGTTGTACCTGTCTTTCTTATCTAGCCGTGGGAGGGCGAAAACTACACTTTTAATTACATGGTGGGAGTTGAGGGTGGAAGCAGGAGGGGGGGGCAGTAGGGGATGTAGATACCTGGGGCTCTATCACATACTGTGCTACACCTTAATAAGAAAGCTAAGACCTACACGGGAAGGTTCAAAACAGCAGCCGCCCCCATGTTTAAAGGTATGACCCTTAATATACCTATTTGTTTTATTAGATTGGTATCTAAGGAGAATCATCTCAATTTCTGCCCAGTAAAGATAAGATAATTGGCTTAATAAAGTCTAAATACTATTGTCTCCTGCTCACATTTGACCTTCCCATGCCTTGTTGATCCCATTAATTTTGGCATTGTGTATTTTGAATATAACTCTGTGAGAGATAATTAAAGGTAAAACGAGGGATTAAACACAAACTGAAATTTGAATTTCTTACTTACAGCCAAGATGGCATCGACTCAGTCATGTGTGTGCATGTATGTATATCTACAGCTTACATAATTGAGCAGCTCCTTTTGGCTTGACGTGAATGGCTGCAACGCATTGCATGCTCGCATTCACCCACTGTAGTCTCCACATACTGTAAGTAAAAAGGAAATTTTGATCTAAGGCTTTCACCCCCCCCACACACACCTACCCTTGGGTTCTGCCTCCCCTAGTCTCAATCCTCTCCTTTTTTTTGATCAGTGGCTTGAAAGAGTCGAGCATGTGCGAGTGCTCAGGTACCTGGGGTATGCCAAGGTGCTAATTAGTTCGGCAGGATAATTGATGTGTAGATTACACCGTTGAACAAATGCTCCGACTTGTTTGTTCTTCGCACTTCTCAGCCATCGTGCGAGGGAGAGGGGGAAAAAAGGCCTCCTCTCTTGCACCTCCCACCCCCCCTTTTACCTCAGCCCTAATGAACAATTTACCTGGCTTGTAAAGGAGGTGGTTAAGCCTGCCAAGGAAGAGGGAAAACAAAGAGGGGGTTGCGCTGGAGTTCATTTCCCACAGGTGGAACGACTGTCTCCTGTGCTTCAAGACGTGCCTCTATTCCCTGGTGTGAGTGCAGCTGGCTGTGGAAGAACAGTAGGTGTATATACGCTTTGCAAAACCCTGAAGGAGAGGATGGCGAGCATACATAATTCCAAAAGGGAAACAATTTTCAAAATGAAAGAGCATGCCATTAACAGCGCCGGTAGGCTTCCATTGTTCTGCCCCCCACCTCCCTCTCCTATAATGCTATTTCCTCCATCTTTTGTCTTTGGGACGCTATTATTAGCCGAGCACGCACGTGAATAACCTCCCCCTCCCACCCGCGTCCGTTCAATAGGGTTTGAATTTGCTCATTAACGGCTAAGAATCCGCAAACACATTCGCCGAAGCTTTTGCTACTGCTAATAAACTAATCATGCCCCCTCGTCTAATTGGGAAATAGAATGAGGGGTGGAATGAGAGCTTCGCCCGAGGATTTTAGGAGCTGGGTTTCTATCGCGCTGGCAAAGAAGTGGAAGTGAAGCCCATTAGCGGGACAGATGTAGAGGCAAAAGGTGAACGTCTGAGGCGGCGGCTCCTCGCAACACTGCGGGACCGGCCGTAATCTGTCACCCACACTAGTTTACAAGTTAAACACATTATTGTGCTTATTGAGTCTCATTTCTGGGATGCATAGTGCTGGCTGCTCTTTTTCTCTCCCTCGTGGAGCACTTACAAACCTGCCAGGCCACTGTCATTGCAAGCAGGCTATTACCATTTCTCCCAGCAGTCCTGATTAGTCAGGCAGGGCAGGGCGGAAAGAGTAGAATAAGAGAGAGATATGGGGAACTACGCCAAAACAAAAAGTCTTACACTCATTGTTTCTTCGGACTTCCCTCACATCCCTCGGAAACCTCATCTCAGCGGCTCGAGAAGCTCCCTTATGGCCTCACAGGTCTCCAATTTCCACAGCTCCCGGAAATCATATCATTACTATTTTCCCGTGTAAGGGGCAAATCATTTGCACAGTGCAAATGAAAGGAAATGCATTCTGCGAAATGTCCAACACCGCTGTTAACTCTGTGTTTACCGATGAAGCAAAGCCCCACCAGGACATAGTTCAGCCATGACAAATGCACTCAATACAACCTCCCTCAAGAAGATCACTTTATTCTCTTGTTATTGTGTTAGTGGCCTTAGGCACCTCCAGTCTGCTATGTCGGTGTGATAAGGGAAACGAAAAAAAAAGATGAGTTCTCCTTTTTAGATCAACCCTGAACTCCCTGGGACAGATTACCGTGTCATTGAAAACCCGGGGCGGCATGTTTGGACTACACCGGATTGGGAGTCTTGCTGACTAACTGGCAGTTTCCGTCGTTCAACCTGATAACTCTCCTCCAATATCCCTCACCCCAGCCCAGCCAGCCAGCCAGCAAGGCAGGCAGGCACTGTTTTTTTTTTTGTTTTTCCTCCCTGCCTTTTTCCTGTCGCCATCTCGGTATTTAATCTAACACCGGCAGGCGGCAAGACGGGTTTACTTTTCCCCCCTCAAAGACAGCTTTGCGAGGTGGAGAAGGCAAAAGTGGGAGGAGAGAGCTGAGCACTCAGGCGGGGAGGGACAGCAGAGTCGAGGCAAGGCACAGGAAACCTGGGCCAAGCGTCACTTTTAACAAAAGCCTTTCATCTTTCTCTCCGCTTTCCCCCAAGACAGTGCACTTCCAGCAGTGGGATCCTTTTAAGTACATACCTGATAAGGAAACTTTTTTTCTTCCCCTTCGAGAGTGAATAAAGGAAAGTGTCCCCCTCCCACACACACACACACACACAAACACACACACACACACCCCCCAGAGTGGTTAAAACCCTCTCATCGCTTTGAACGTCAGATACTGTCCCTTTTATCCCCGCCAAACGGGTTTTCTATGGCTATTAACTCATTCAAAACAGGTAATTACAGCGGGCAAACAGAGACGCCGCGCATCAGAGTGAGCTGCTCGTGGCACACTCCACCTTTGCAATCAAACCAGGCGACGTCTCAGCCGGCGAGTTAACGGGACAGAGGTAGTCGCGGATCCATTTGCGGATAACTGCACCTAATCCATTTTAGTCAGGAGTCACTGTGGCAGGGCTGTGTGCGCGCCGGGGGAGGACCCATGGGATGTATCTGATGGAGAGGTCATAAATCACAGAGAAGAAGTTAAAAAAGTGGAGCTCCCACAGAGGGAGAGAGGTAGAAGACTGGGGGGGGGGGGGGGGGGGGGGAGGTGCCCCTCAAGAGGAAAACAACTGAGGCTATCATCGCTTCAGTTAAAATATCAGCAACCTCAGGGCAGCAAGGGTGGGACTGCTAAACAATGCCCTCTTCCCTGTGGTCGGAGAAGAGAAGGATTCATGCAGAACCTCGGCTGGGTGGTTGTTATTGTGGGACTATTCCCTCAAGAGCAGTTAACATAGCATTCACCAGTTGGTGGACATTTTTATCCAAAGTGCCTCTGCAACATACATTTTTAGCATGGGCAATCCCAGGGGGAGCTCGACTGCTGGCCTGGCAGTGTTACCAACTTTCCCATGGGAGATTGAACCTTTAACCCTGGCAGAGTTAGCGCTTAGGTTCCGCCTAGATCCAGCCATTAGCCTTTCGGAAAAAAACGCTGTCTCACATTCCCAAAAAGTAACCGGGTCGCATGAGAGATGACAGTGAAACGAGGGGGAAGAGAAATGGCCGAGAAGGGAGAAAATAACCCAATCCAGGAGCCAAGTAATCCTTTTTCACCTATCTTCTCATCTGTACAGGAAGTAAATGGCGCCCCGGGGGAGCACTCACTCTTTCCTTCCTTGTCTCCTTTTTTTTTTCCAGCACTGTTTGTTGTTTCAGGTAATGAAAACAGAGCAGCTGACAGAGACGTTTTCATGTTGTTTTCGTGACCCGGACGACATGCCAGAGCCTCCCGCAACGCTTGTTCAACCCAGAGGTGAGGTTTGACAAGATCCTTAAACATTCTCCCCCTCTTGTCTTCTCCCTCCCTCCCTCCACTTAAATTTTGAGGCGAGCTGTTGCGTAAGAAACTCTCTGTATCTATGGTAATGGGCAGCTAATTGATCCCATAGGGTTTCGCTGGCATGGGAAGAACTTATTTACTCTTGCGACAGACGGGTATTTCAAGCTCAGACTTTTTTCTCCCTCCTCTCAAGCATCCCCTTAATGTGACTATAACTCTCAAATTCTCTTATCAGTACAGGGCATGGTAAGGTAAAAAAAGGGGCCAATGTCTACACGTTTTCCCATTTGAGAAGCATGTGTTTCTGGGGTGACAACCAGCCGCCCATTGCATTGCAGAGAGGAACCAATCAGCCTTTAACACCTTGACTCTTCTCTCTAAATGTGGCCGCCGCCGCTGAGCTGTATCGCCCGCCTCAATGTCAGTACTACAAATTGGCTTCCAACAGGAATCCAAGGTGCCAAAGAGCCATTAGATGGACAAAAGCTTGAAGTCTACCCAGGGATTAATGTGTCAAAATCCTTAGCCTGTGTAAGACGCTAGATTCAACCCTCTTCATTAGGACCTGCTTTAGAAGAAGTCAGATTTCCCCTCGGTTCACCTCAGCATGAATTCTTCTTCTCGCGAGGAGGAACTGATCTTTTTCTTACACGCATTCAAATGCTTGAGGCTCTAACTAAGTTTTGTACATCTCAAGACACTGATCTTGTTTCCATGAAGAAGTGTGAGGTACAACAACCCTTATATATGTGGCTCATCAAACATTTGAATACGTTTATTGGGTGGGGTTTATATTGTTTTTCAATCCTTGCTACCAAGGCCCAACATTTTGTTGATTTTCACTCTACAATAGAAAATACTGATGTGTTCCATTACTAGAGTCTGAGCTGACACTCAGAAAAGCTGCTGGTATAACAGTGAATGCATCATCGCGATGAAAAGCACCAATGAAACACCTGCACAACTGCGCAACAACAGGGCCGATTGTCAGCGGAGCCCATCTCCAATTAAACAAAGTCGTAATCTGCCCCTGACAGAGTGGATTAGGTTTTGTCCTGGTGGGCTTCACGTAGGATGGGGGGAGGAAGAGGAGAGAGGGGGTTAACCATGGCTGGCAACTTCATTTCCTGTGAATATGCCCTTGTCCTCCCGTGGAGTTACCTGACTCAGCGCAGTCAGTCGGCCGGGTGGCTGACTTGCCGCTCACCCGGCTGACTTGCCGTCTGCTTGTAGGAACCAAATCCTGTCCAAGATAACAGCTAATCATTTGTCACCCCGAGAAGCAATTCCCTCCAATCACCCGGGAAGAGAGCGCCACTTTATTCCGCGGTGCTGTCAGGATGGCAAGAAATTACATTCGGCCGCGCGTCTCCTCCTCAACTCCCCCACCCCCAAATCTCTCCTGAGCCCCGTTTGGAACAACAGCACAACAGCTGACATGACAGGAAATGACTTTGTCTTTCCGACCCCAGACACAGACATACACATGCAACTACATATTTCTATTGCAATACCTGTGAGGATGTTCCTTAAGAGCATTGTTTTCCTCAACTCTAACCAAAGGCCACGTTTTAACCCTTAACTGGAGCCGTAACAGCTGGAATGTTCAGGAGAATCTTTTTTTTTTTTTTTTATCACTGTGAGACACATGTGGTCCAGAAATACAAGAACACATAATCACACAGAAGCTTTGGGAAACTGTGGGAAACACATGCTGGTAAATACACACATGCAGGCCTACATAACACACACACACACACACACACTCTCTCTCTCTCTAATGCTGTAGCCTGCCCATGCAGCTGTTTCCTTTTGGGATTATTCCTTAAGTTCTTACACTGTGACACTTTCTCTGCTTACTCCATTAAACAATCATCTGGATGGAGCGGCACCCAACTGCCGCTGGACTGAAAAGTTTCAACTTCTGCAAACGAAAACTTCCTCGATGATGGGAACAATTTGCAAAGACATTCAGCTATTGTCCGGCAGAGTTTACATAACTGGGATAGACCACACAACTCGGTTGGCGACACTGAAGAGTAAACCAGATAAGTCTGTGCAGCACACGGCCTCATTTTGACACATTTTCTTTGGCACAGCAAGCTTCTGTTGAACTTTGTGTTGGCTTCCAGAAAACATGACATTTGCCTTTGTATTTGTTTTTGATCAAAGGTGAACAGAAACCCGAGATTTTGGAAACTCAATAAACTCATTTGCAAATGTGCACAAAAAAGCCACATAGGACAGTACATTAACCTGGCAGATACCTTTGGTCAAACCAATCACGGTTGAGGTCAAGTCCATACATATAGCATTTAAAAAGATATATAAGACACATGGAATTCCTGTTCAATATCTTTTCAAACTTAAAGAAATGATGGGGGGCCTTTAGTCCTACAGTAACAAAGCTCAGCGAAATGTTGCTCGGTGCACTAATGTCACTAGAGCTGAATGAAGGCAAAGCAAAGTGCTGGCGGTTCACAAGGTTTCATATTTTGAGGTAGCAAACTGACTGGCTCTGGGACGGCTGCCCACACCGCATTGGCCATACTTAATTACATTATGCACGGCGCGGGGATATTCATAGCATACATGAGCAGCAAATTAAAAAGAAAAAAGAGACAATATTGCCAGTGTGGAAAAGGACCTCTGACATTGAACGAATCTGGTGATGTATTTAAAAAGGCGCCGTCCTATTAGATTAACAATGCTAAATTAACTTCAATTCACAGAGAGGCAAAGTAGTGCAACCTGAGAGGAGATCAATGCGACCGTGGCGTTTGGAAGACACTAGCTCATTGATGGCATAATGCAAAGTCTGTGTGTTGAAGATAAGAGTGCCGTTCAGTAGGCCCTAGGCCCAACGCTGTGTGTGTGTGTGTGCAGATGTGTCAGAGAGTGGGGGGAGGATGTATGTTTGTACACAGATTTATAAATACGTATATATATGTGTGTGTGTGTGTGTGTGTGTGTGTGTGTGTGTATGAGTGTATTAGTGTTAGTGTGCAAGACAAATGAGAAAAGTGCTTGACAGTGCGAAGCGACTTATCTCTCATTATGGGGAACAGTGGATGAATAAGGCGGTCGATAGAAGACAGAAACAATTAGAGAAAAACCATCCAGGACTGAGTGTAGTTTGTCGAGGTGCAGTTTTTTTTGTGTGTGTGTGTGCATGTGTGATAGCCATGGAGAGGAGTGAAAACCTGGTTACAGGTTATATCAAACATACGAGCTGCAAACGATTGCCTAAGCTCTGACTTTGAAGAAGAAATGTGGAAAATTGATCGTGCCCACACGCACTTTCTTTTTTTTTCAATTTAAGGTGGTATTTGGAAAATGCTTTATCAATAAATGGATGCAGCAATCATGGAAGGAGAAGAAGAAGAGGAGGCGTGATGGCAGAAAAATGACCACCTCTTAGTTTTTTTTTCCTCCCTCTCTTTTGCACCAGCGCAAAAACCAAAAGAGACATCGGATTTTTCTCAGGTTTAAACTGAATAATGTATGCATACTTTAACTTGGGCATGATGAAGCAATTTTGGCCATTTTCAACCTGCGAGAGCAGGGGTGGGCTTCACTTCCTGCACGTTTGAATAATTCAGACGACCAGGTGGAAAGTCTGAGAATACTTGCTGCTATATTTTTTTTCCTTTTTTTCCCCCTGAAAAGTAAAAGAGCTGGGTTCTTATTCAAAATGTCTCCATGATAGAGACAATGAGTGGAACTTGAGTGCAAAGATAAGGGGCTGGAGGGATGTTGTGTTACATTACTAATGTATATGGGTTGTCCGGATGATGCATCCATTCTGACAGCAATTTGAAATGGAAATTTAAGGCGGGTTTTTAATGCATCTCATGAATTAAAAGGTCTTAAGGTCCGTGTCCCTAAACCACAGTAAATAGGCAATAACCTGACCTTTTCTCCTCCGCTTGCATGTTTTCACCTACAACTGAACATTCAGGTTCAGTCGGCCGTTGCACTCTTTGCACGTCACTCTGGATGAGAGCGTCAGCTAAATGGCTAAAATGTAAATGTAAAATGACAGGCCCTGGAGATCTCCCTGCCCTGGATATGCGTGCGTGTGTGTGTGTGTGTGTGTGTGTGTGTGTGTGTGTGTGTGTGTGTGTGTGTGTGTGTGTGTGAGTGTGAGTGTGAGTGTTTTCCACGGCATTCAGGTTTGCCCTTGATGAAAGAGAAAAGAAAAAAGGAAAATATATTTGTGCCGAAGAGGAGAAAAATGAATAGAGGGATTTGGCATCACAAAAGTGTGTCTGACAGGTTGAAGGGCTGGAACCGTGAGCAAACGGACACCTTGGTGGGTTTTCCCGAAGTGGCGGCTCTCTCGAGCAGATATGAAAGGGGAATATGTGATATTAGGAACATTGAAGGGTTGAACACAGGTTGTCCAGCATTTGCAGAAATGTTCCTCTACCTCACAAACCCTCACGGAAGATATATATATTTTTTAAATTATGTAATGGTATGGCAATGATTTAAGAAGTTAACACATGAAAATGAGTATGTGCTCAAAATGACGGCAGTAGGTGACCATTTAACTGCTTGTAGCCTGTGTATTTTAGAGAAATAACATGTATTTATTGAGTCCCACCTTCTCGCTGCTTCTTGCTGACACTTAAATTTCCCTCTGGAATAAATAGACCCTGTATCTCGCAGAGGCCCTGCTGTTTTAACAAACAACCATGCTGAGCTCTCTGAGAAAAAAAAAACAACAACCCAGGTACTAGTCCCTGCAGAACCTTCAAACTACATCAAATCAATGTAGTAAAATAAAGCAAAATGCATAATAATGTGTTGGCTCTCCGGTGGGATTGCAGAGCGCGGAGCGAGGAGGATAAAGAAGAAAAGGTTTCCCGGGCCTGGCAACGCTGCTGGTTTTTCTCGTCTTCCTCTCAAACTCCAAACACCCCACGCTGCTCGCTGCTCTCGCTGCCCTCGCTGCCCTGGGTGGCCAAACAAAGAGGAGGATGTTTGTCAGAAAAGTAACGAAAATCAATAAAAGCGAGACCCCACCACCAACCACCTGGGCAAAGGCTCAGAGTGCTCATGCACGCTCTTAGGAGTGCAGCTCCTTTTTCCCTCATAGGTTGCTTCCTTCCTACGCTAGCCTGAGCCGAGAGGAGGAGGCTGGGAGGGCCACGCAGGAGGCCTGGGGAGCAGCTGGGCCCCTCCCGCAGTTTTGCCCGTGGGCCGGCTGCGTTGCTCCAGTGTCGGGGCAGGAGGGCAACAAGGCCGCATCGCAGTTGGACAACATTACCACCGACGCTACTACCTACAGTTGGATTTCAGGCACTTACAGTTGTGATTCCAAAAATCTTTGTTGCAAGGCGTTGGATGCCGCGGGTGTCTTCAGCGATTACTAAGAGCGGTGTGAAATCCATTCTACAAATACAAAGTGGGTGATTTGATGGAGAGTTTGAGAAGGCTAACTCAAATATCAAAATACCCAAACTAATGCTTCAATGGATACTTTTTTATTCTTTGCAGGTGGCTTGTTTGCTGAATGGGATTGTGCGCAATTTGGATTCTAAGGCTACTTATACCATTCTGACCCTGGAGTCTCCAAGCAGCTGATTTCACTTGTCAATCGTAAGGAGAAACCTCCACTTTGATATTCTGTTGAAAGGAAAAACCAGCCGGAGCCAAACATCAGTTCACCATAAAATAAGAGCTTTGAATCTTTGCTTAGGAGTGGTTTGCGCTTTTCCCTCCTCTGGCTCTAATTTGGACTTTTATTTCTTCGCGGAGCCTGCGTGTAATGCACATTGTTAATTAAAGGAGACGTGTCTTTTAGTCAGAAAATCCTGTGCCACAAGCCATTGCAGCCTATTCCTCTCTGACATCATTCATGATGGATAACGACATCAGCTGAAGGACTAAAATAAAAATATGACTCAATGCTCCCTCCTTCTCTCTCTCTCTCTCGCTCTCGCTCTGACACACTGTTCTGGCAGCATATGGCAAAACAACATAAAACCCCCTAATGCACTCCAACTGTGGCTCGCCCAGCAAGGCTGCTGCACCCTGTAAAGAGAGAGCACTTGTTTCCTCCCACACAACACAAGGGCAACTTAATCTCAATTACACCCAGAGGTGAACGCACGTTTCCCTTCCCCTACCTGAGTGATTGGGGAACAACAGTGAGCTGAACTCTTGAGAGCAGCGCTGTTCCGCTCTCCTCGACTCCACTTACCCCGGTGAGAGGAAAGAGTGCTGTGGTTGAGGTCAGCAGAAACGGCGGCTGAAGCCATGCGGTTCATTCCTGCCTCGCAATCGGTATTAGAGGCGTCTTAAAGCAAGGGCTTTTGTGACCGGGGAGTGTTTTCACTCCTTATTTTTTTTTCTTTTCACCGGTTTTGGCTCTGGCTGAGCAGTGCCAGCGTTGAGCGAATCCCTCGGACAGTGGTGTGTTACAGCGGAGGCCCGCCCACGCCGAGACCTCATCACGACTGGCTGCTACAGGGGTCACAGCGGCTGCCCTCGACCTCGCCGCAGCGTTGGTAGGTAGCTGTAACGATGTAGGTGGAGGTTACGCTGGAGACTTTGACGCGATACTTTCCTGGCTCTTCCCTGAGCAGAGGAAGTCAGAGGATGTGGTGGTGTATCTGCTGTGGGTTTTAGCAATTTCCCTATACCTGATATTGGCATTGGCAAATTTGTATTTTCAACCGTTCCATTGCTTTTTGCACTTTTAACCTCGCAGGAAATGTTTCTTAAGCCCGTGGAGTTTTTCCTGGTTTCATTCCATATTATTAAAGAGGAGCTGCCCTTTACTGCCATCGACACGTTTTACAGGGGGAACCGAGTGCCTTGCTCAAGGATGGTGGTCTCAAAACAATCTCCGAAATGTAAGACAGCGGAGAAAATTACGTCTTAAGCTTGCAATTTTGGTCTGAGTGACGGAAGACACACAAATTCACGAGTTCGGACGACTGTGATAAGGTACCATCAAGTCACTTTGTAATGTACCCACTTTTTTTGTCATGCCAACTTGTCCCACTTGTGAAATCTGTACTCATTAAACCCTCCGCACCTCCCACCAGCAACCGCTAAAGAGAGGGGGAAAAAAATTAGCACACTGCCTAATTGCAGCCCCCCCCTCACTGTTACCTGCCTCCCCTCTCACTCAAGGGGAGGCGAGGTGGAGTGTGTGCGTGTGTGTGTGTGTGTGTGTGTGTGTGTTAGGGGGTGGTGGTGTTGGTTTGAGGACAAGGACAGGCATGTGTGTTTGTATTTTTAAATAAACATGACCCTTGTGGTTTCTCCCAAGGCGAGACATGAAAAAAAAGGGATGCCTAAGTGCGAGAGAAAGGGAAGGACTCTCAACAACAAAGGTACCTTCGCCTGAGCAAAAAAAGAGAGAAGAGGAGTTATCACAAAGAGGTTGGAGGGATGAGGGTGGTGGTAGCGAGGGGGGTGGGGAGGGGACTCACGGTGAAGTGCCATTCACCGCCACTTAGACCTGCACTCTCTGCGAAGACCAAAAACAGCGGGGAGTTAATATGATGCTCAGTAGATTAGAAATTAAGAAATGAAAAGCCCCGTGCGTGCCTCACTGTATTCAGTGATATGCTGCTGCAGCTGCCTGGTTTATGTAAATGCCGCCTGTATCTGTATGAACTAAAGAAACTTGACCTGCACATGGAGCTGAGAGCACAGTGTGCCCAGAGATAAGAGTGTATCAGACCAAATAACAATGAGAGTTCAACAGGTAAAGGTTCAGGCTCCAGAAATCAAAAACTTTCTTTCCCTTCACTGATAAGTTCACCATCCTTATCTTGTTTCAGGGACATTTCCTTTTTTTTTAAACATCTGTCAGTCTCAATTACAAAAAGTGATGTCATTTCGAAAGTAGGCAATGTGTGAATGTCTCCTTTAAACCAGAATAGAGCCATGTCTAGTTACTTTGTCAGTACAAAAGAAACTTTTCCTCACAATCAATGAGTTGGGGACCGAGGACAGTTTTTGCATGTGCATTTGCGCTAATTTGCTATGTTTAAAAGCGCCATTCATTTGATTAAATGTAAAGCAGTGATTCACAGGCGGAGGAGGCAGGAGGAGACGGGAGGGGGGGGGGGGGGGGGGGGGGGGGGGGGGGGGGGGGTTCACTTTGTAAAGCCTCCATTGAAATCTTCCAATAAGAGATCATGACATAGCTCATAAATATACTCAACCTTATAAATATTTGAGCTTGGCTACTCCCCTTGCCTAATGTGCTGTACAGGCCCTAATTAAGCCAGTATCTGATAGATGCCACTGCATAATGATGTGCGGGTGTCTAGTGGCGGGGACGGGAGGCGGGAGGAGCGGCGGCGGTGGCTGGGGACAGAAGTATCATCCGAACCACTCGCTTTGTAATAATGATAGCAATGTTAATGATGGCACTGCTACTTCAATTAAAACTACTTAGCTACTACAGCTGCTGCCGCCGAGCTGACCCTGACTGAGCTGGTGAGAGCTGGAGAGCTGAGCCCGCCCCTCTTCCACTGTGAAGATCCTCAGGTATCAAATCGTCTGTGTGCAGTACAGTTTTCTTATAGTCTCATTCGCTAACAACAAGTGGGAGGGAAATCTGCTTGTTTTCAAAAGCACCAAACAAAATGTAGAGTCAGTATCTTGAAAGAAAAACATTCATGGCAACATGAGTTGATTTGCAAAACAGGAGAACATCTATTTTTTTTTTTTTTAAAGGAAATGTCATTTCTAGAATTAGGTTTGTTTTCAAAAATTAAAGATTTTCTGGAAATGAATGAAAAAAAGACAGTTTATGGACTTTATAGGGTTTCAAATCAACTAATCAGAGCAATGTGTTCAGATTGCATTGCTCTCCAGAGTTTTATGTGATTAGATTTTACCTTAATTTTTTTAAATTCAGCGCTGCTAATTTTGCAGAAATGAGCATCCGAATGAGGTACAATCCACATTAGAATTAAAAAAATGACATATTTAATTCTGCTTATGTGATTTGTTTTGGAGACGGGTTGAAATTAAATCCCAACGGGCGGATTTTTTTTTTACCCATTTTAGGAAAATTAGAGCTCCGGGGCTCAATAATAGACACAGATGACTCAACACTGTTTGTAGTGCTCTCTCTGTCTCTCTCTCGGTGGTACACACACACACAAACGCGCACACACATCAGCCCCTATCTCCATGAGATAGACCAGGCATTGATTTACACGTCTCGGTTTCACTCCCTCCTCTTTCTCTCTCTCTCTTTCTCCCCTCGATTACAGCGATCTACCTTCTCCTGCCGTCAATTCCCGCGAAGGGACAGCATTATTCCACTGCACCTATTTGTAAATTTCCTGCTAAATTTCACAGCAGCGAATAGTAGCTGGAGTTTTTCTGCTGATGAGGTCCATTCGCCACGCAGGACTTGCTTTGCCAAGCACTATTTGAGCTGTGATTCACTCAGTAACGTGCACTCCTGGTCCCTGATTCAACCCGGGCGACACAAAGAGGAAATTTCTCACTCTTGACCCAATGTTCCTCCAGTAAATTATTCTAATAAAAGGGTGATAAAAGGTTATGAATACAATATATGCGAGCGATTTAAACTGAGATGCATGGCTTTTTATTTCACGTGGTGAAAGCTCCTAACAATCAAAATAAAGAGAGGAAACCTGGCCTAGTTTTTGCACACGAGGTCTTGAGACTGTTAAGAAGAAAATAGATGCAGAAAAAAAGTTTCAATCTTTACTATGCTCCTGGGAGCAGCCTAATCTGAGCCCAGCTGATTCTTCTGAGCTTCCCTTAATTTAAAGAGTGGCGTCATAACCTTGCGAAGACCGGAGACTGACTTCTCGCCTTGAGTTCAAAATGTTAAACCATTGTCTGCTGAACTTCTGCCGCTGAATTTAACCATTGGAGAGAGAGAGAGAGAGAGAGAAGCGCGCAGAGCGAACCGGGACCTCAAAACGTCATGACTCAATTATTCTGCCATTTGATTCATGTGCTAACCAGATGATCAATGCAGATTAATTATGTAAAAGTCGTTCTGGCCGCATGCCATGTGAAGTCGAGGGTAAAAAAAGAAAAAAACTGAAAAAGAATAGAGGCTATAGACTCTTGGCTTGAATATGGGGGGGTAAAAGCCACGAGAGCCACGGACTTGCTCAGGTACTCTGGACTTATTCAATTACTGCGCCGCAAAGCTGCACTGGAAGCATCATTTCTGGGTTTAGCCTCCTCCATTTACACACACACACACACACACACACACACACACACACACACGCTCCCACTCCACTGACCTGGCTTGCTTCTGACAAGCTCTTATTACTGAGCAAACACGCCTGCCAAGTAGCCATGAAGCAGAGCCTAATGAGCACATTATTGTATTTACCTTAGATAAGGTGAGCTACATGAGGCGATAAGAGCCAGATAACGGCATGTTTGAATAGTGGATGTATACATACGGGGGAGGGGGGGGGGGTTCTTTTGGAATTTTTCAGTCGTAACCAACACATGGGAGCTGGTTGAACAAGGAATGCGACACCAGTGGATCAGACGGGAATGCTTACAGTCCCGGCCACAAATCAGAGAGACTCTGATAGGAATCTGGGTAAAATGAAGCATCAGTAATGAGAGGAAGGGTCAGTGGGCAGGGTTTTGAATCGCCCTCCTGCTATTCTAATTGCCAAATGATATTTCCAGCGAGGGCGATGTAGCAACCGGGATGGGGGGCAGGGTGGCGATCAGGCACTGTGGCAGGAAGTGACTTGGTGTTCTGACGCTGGGGGTAAAAAGGTCATTTTACTTCAGCTGGCCTGCCGCATCCTTCCCTGGAGATCTCAAATTTATCACCTATTGACCACGGTTCACGGCAAGGTCATAAATCCACGCTCAAGCCTCCGCGCAGACGGCTCCCTCAAAGCTCTGTCCGCTCGATAATACGAACAGGATACGGGCAGGGAACAAGTATAAAGCCCCGGACTCGGTCTCGTGTGAAAAGGTATCCACCGCTGTCAATGCTGTGCGTTCGCAGCTTTCTGATTCAGAGTTTCTTGTCCCCCGGTGGCACCTATAGTGTGCCAGATGTGTGTCACCCCCGACTCCCATCCTCCTGCATGTGACCTGAGATGGGCCCAGGGCAGAATTCTGGGTAATTTCTCGCTCACATCCTACACCGTCGATCGCGGCGCCTTTTTGAGGTGAGAGAAAGTGACAGCGCCGACTCTCCAGGGCAGAGCTTCCCAGTCGAGTGGATCAGCGGACTGAAAATCGCTTATGAATAGTCATTAGGCCTTCATTACAAAGCCCCTCACTACCCACTTCTTCCTGTGCAACCAAATGCCTCTTGTCATCTTCACAAGGTGTATCATTTAATTGCCAATTGATTTTTCTCCCCCCAGTATATGACAACATGTCACATAGGAAAATGGAGCCTCGGCCAGCCCTAGGCAGCCACATATTCTTGGCATCCTGAAAATGCCTCTGAATATTCCTCAAAAAGAGACAGGGATGCTTCAACCCAAAGAGAGCTTAAGCGCCTCGCACAATAATTAAACTCAATGCACGTGAAGACAGAAAAGACGAGAAGAAGAAAAAAACATTCTTTGAGCGACAACTGGCAATTGTTTCTTTGTGACCCATTTTCTGTTGCAGAGGCCACAGAGCTCTGAGAGCGTGCGTTCAGTTTAATATACAGGGTTGACAGCCCCCCCCCCCCAGCTCCTTTTTGAAATATCTGTATTTTTTCCACCCAACGTGCCTGTTTGCTGCTCCCAGTCACTGTCAGTGCCATTAGCAGGAGTGACACACCTTTTTTATCTAAGACTAAATGTAGGACAATTGTCCCTGATTGCAAAACAGTGAAACAAATGTGCCGGCAACATTTCAATGACAGACGTCCAATCAAATCCCTTCTGTAGATGGTTGGCGTTTCCTGTCAGCCAGCCTGCCTCGCAACCCCTCAGGTCTGAGCCGGAAAACTAGGGAGCATTTGGTGTTAGAAAAAGGGAATGCGACTGGCAAGGCCATGTCACTTTCCCCCCCCCATGCTCATTCAGTGTTGTTGATTTTCCATTTCGTTCCCTAACAGCTGCCTGTTATGTTGGTGGTGGTTCGCCCCCCCCTCCCTGGCCCGTTGTAATGACATCCAAATCGGCGGGGTTATCTGTCAGGTGCACTTTTCGCCTCGGGTTTGACTGCATTGTGTCAGCCGGGGCGAAAAAAGCATTGCACGTCGCCTGTATTTACAGAGCAATTTCATCCCGCCTTGCATGCGTGGAGGATTGAGCTCGGAGTCTTGTCTAGCTTTCAAATGTGGCAAATCAGCACAGTCGCCCCCTTTGACACGAAATGCAGCGCGATTATCGAGTTGGTGCAGCCTTAATAGGCTGAATAATGAGGGAATTTCAGAAATGCCCAAGCGCCATTATACCCCAACAATAAGAGCTAGGAGTGAGTAAACCAGTGCGGGACAGAAGGTAGGCGTCAGGGATATAATGAGACTACTGTGTAAGTAATGTAGTCTCTATTGTATACCCATGTAAATGCCCATTTCTTCACATGCTGCAGCAACGACGGCATTAAGCCAGTCAGAGATTTTCTGGAAGAATGGCGCACAGTGGCTCTCTCTTTTCTACTTCACCCCTTCTCTCTGCCTCGTTTCTTTCTTTTCTCTCTCTTTTCTTTTTTTTTTCTCTCTGTCCTTGTCCCTGTGACAGCCAGTGACAGTGGCTGGCAGCCGCCTCGGCTTCTTGAAGGCAAACATTACAGCGAAAGATGAGCTGCAGGTGTGCCAGACTTGTAAACACGCGCTAATTACACATTTTTTCCAGCAGATGACAATGAGGTCACTGAAATAATTGCTGTTTTTTTTTTTTCCCCCCCCTTTTTGACTCCACACTGTAATCTGAGTGAGACCGAGACAGATGCTGCCTCGCTGCCGCGTCCCTCTGAGCACGCAGTTTATCCAAAATGATTTATCATCTACAAATTTAAAAACATTCATTGTTAAAAGAACACATTGTGCATGCTATGGCATTCTAATCCCTGGCTGTTGCACGTCAGAACAGTTTTTTACCCCCATGGTCCTTTTTGCACTGCGGCTATTTTAGACTCAAAGTCGTAAAAGCTTAATTTCAAGTTGATTTCTACAATTCGAAATAGCTTATTCTTACTACCTTGACATATTATTTCACTTTTTAAAGACAATACGAGTTCAAGCTGTCAATTAAAATGATTTGTTAACTAGGCCTTTTTTTTTGCGGTGTGATTCTGTTTTCTGATCCTGTTCTGTCACATCTTTAGTTTACATCTGTGGATGAAGACGGTAGGTGGTGGGGGGGCAAACAGTTTCTGCATGATCATGATTGCAATTAATTACATTGGCGGTTCATTCAATACTGTTTGTTCTCGTCTTTTGAAATATGAGTCGCGCAGGCAGTAAATTATGTCAGGTACCTCGCAAATCATGTCTTGGGCCGCTCGAGCTGGAAGATGGCGGGGGTGGTCTGTTTCAGGAAAAAACAATCTCTCTCCTGCATTGTCAGATGGGGGGGGGGTTGCCAGCGAATAGCCACATACATCAAAAGAACTGCCAAACAATTGTCTGTTTTTTATTAATAAGCTCTGAATATTGCTGCTGGACAAGGCCAGGAGAAGTGCCTGGCTTGCACTTTTTTTTTTCTGCAACACAATACAGGTGCAGAATTTAACAGCTCCGTGCTCGGCGGGTTTATTTTCCCGCAGCATAAAGAGGGTTGTAAAACGTCCTAATCTGTCAGGGCTGCACCGAGGCACCCATCTACTGCGACAGGAGATACAGGCCTTCGTCAGGACGTCTGCTCCTTTTCAAGCCGAGGTCACAAAAAAAGTCCAGGTGGATTGTGTTCCCGAGCCAAGTCCCCCACTTTAACTCCCTTAATGCAGTAGAAGACATGAATACAGATCTCCCTGAGCCTGCGAGGCCTGGCAAACCTCCACACTGAGGCCAGTGTGAACAAACTCCATGTTAATGAGTCAGCTCTGTCAGAAACTGACTCTTAAGAGATTCTTTTTCTTGAGAAGATGGGGGGGGAATAAAATCTGCTGGCGCCGTAAGAAAATGTCCACCTGTTTCCAACAGATAATAACGGCCTTTATCTTTGGAAAACAAGGAATGAGGCAGTATGACCACGGAAAATGAAAAAGGTTTTAGAAAACAGGCTGGTTTCTTTCCTTCTTTTCAGTCATGTGTTGGTAAATTAGTTCCTAGAGTTTTATTAACTGTTTTCACAGCAGGTGAACTTTAGGATTCAATAAAAGACACATTTAAATTTGCAGTTCATATAGAAATATATACAAGAATTGGAGAATGCAGGGATTGAATGTGGGTCAAATTGCTGTTTCATGGGATTTCTTCAGCAGACTATAACAAAAATCGGCCTGGGACACTGAATAGCTGGATTTAAACAGATATCCAACCCTTTCCATGCAGAAATATCCATCCGCAGCCTCGGTGCAAACAGATCAGTTTCAGCATTTGCCTCCTGAAAACCCACAAACCACCAGGGCTAACTTTCACAGGAGATAAACATTGTGGATCGGAATTGTGAGTTTCTATCTGAGGGGCCCCGATCGGCTGCACTTTGTTTAAGTATCTCTTTTCATTTGTCGGGTTAGGCTAATCCTTCGCTGTACTTTTTTTTTTTTTACAAGCTGTTAATATTGATTGCCACTGTGGACGAGAGAGGGGCGGCTCAATCTCAATAACGGCATTCCATTATGTGGCAGACGACAGCCGTGCCGAGTGTGCATCTTCCCATGCAGCTACGCATTTAGGGCATTATCAAATTGATAGTGACTCAAATTGATTTGGATAATGAAGGTCGCTGCACCTTGAAATATAATGGCCACTTATTGTAATTACCATCACAATTATCAAGGTCACTGCATCAAAAACAAAGGGGGGCTGACACTGTGACCACAGCAATGGAGCCACGTGTATTCAGCCCGATCACAGAGTGGTGATACTGTTGAATATCACAGTGGTTAATGCATATTAAAGTGAAGGGATGTTTGGAACCTCATTTTGTCAGACATCAAATGCTACTAATAAAATGACAACAGAGCACAAAATCCTTATTTCACTAAAGAAGACCACAAGACACCTACTCCTGTAAGATTTTTGACTTCAGCTGCCCTTCAGCCCCCCTCCAACCCGCCCCCCACACTTTCTGCCTCTGATGCCCATCAACATGTCAGCCAAAAAAACAGGAATGACATCCCAACACGAGCCAACTGTCACACTCGACACCTCAGCTGGGGCACTCGCGGGCATGAAATGGTTTGAACAAAGTTCAAGCAAAATATTTGAATAAATATAGAAAAAAGAAAAAAGAAAAAAAACCTCTCTCCTTTAGGTCAGAGGCAAACTGAACTTCTTGATGGCAATAAAATGGTTATATACCATCCAAAGGAAACAGCAGGGATGCCTGCCCACTATCTCTGAGAATCAAACAATGTTGGATTGCGTTTCCTTTCACACAGTTGAGCCTGCAATAAACCCGTGGCCTTTGTTTCGACTGCGCTGAGCAGAAGGATGACCTCAGCTTTGAAACAATAAAGGGCCTGTAATGGTCTCTCCAGAGGCCGACTGCCTCAACTTTGTTTCTCCTGCATATGTGAGAAGAGGGGAAGAAGGCAGAAAAAAAGAAAAAAAAGGTTAGGTTATAAACTTTTCCTGCTCTTTAAGCGACTGTGCAAATTGATGGCAGTAAAGGTACCACCTGGGGAGGCCCGACCGAGATTTATGAGATAGATGATAGCGGAGGAGAGCGCTTATCTTATCTGAGGAAGTTTCGATTTTGTTGGGACAATCCCAGAAAAGCGTTTTTTGAAAGAGTTTTTTTTTTTTTTTACTGCCGTTACGTGGGAAACCCCACGCATCTGGCAACTAATGTAGTTTAAGACAAACACACTGAGCTATCTGCTCGAAGACAAACAGGTGACGAGAGAAAGGGAAAGTGAGAGAGAGGACAAACAAAAGGAGAGCGCGGCCGAGTGACGGAGGTGGACGAGCAGCGAACGAAAGTGGGAGAGTATGTGCATGTGTGTGGGTTAACAGAAGTACTAGTAGTGGTGGTGGTGGTGGTGGTGGTGGTGGTGGAGGAAACTAAGGGGGCGGAGGCATGGCAAACTGCTAAGAGGATCAAATATCTAAGCACAACAAAAGCTGTGTCACAGGGGTGTTTGAGTCACAAGTCTCCCTTCGACAACCCCCTCCTCCGCCACCCAGCTCTTCCCCCGCCACCCCGTACCTCTAACCTCCTGTTACCACGACAGCGCTCTGCCACAAAGACAGCCCCTGATATGACAAAGAACAAAACGGCAGACAGATGTAGGTATTGTCATGCAGAGTGATCCCTCCCTCCCTTCCCTCTCGCCATCCCTCCCTCCCTCCTCCGTCTCTGTGAGAGGAGGAAGAAAAAACAACCTACCCCTGCACTTCTGTCTGGAACACCTCCGCAAAAAAACAAAAAAAGCAAAAAGAGCAACCGAGTCGCTGGCCTCGAGTCGCCGCCGCAGAAACTTGGAGACGGCCGTGACGGTCAGGGAGCGGGTCGACTCTCTGGTCACGTCGCTGCGGCTCAGCGGCGGTGGGCCGGGGTCGATTGAGAGACAAGGAGGTGGAAGCCAGTTTCAAAACGACACTGGCGTTCGACAGATTTTTGGCTTTTTCAAAGTTGACAAAAGATATTTTTAAAAGCTGCCGAGGTGGTAGTTTGCGCTGATATTTTTGTACATATAATCTGGATCCTATTTGTGCCAACGAAAAAACCAAAAGTCTTTGGTTGTTTTATTCTTGACAGGGTAGAAAGCCACCTAAACAGCACTTACTATCATGGTACACTAAGACTCTCATGACGGGCAGCCAGACGAAGGAGAAGGTAGCAGCGGAGCCAGCTGATGCATTGATCTAGTTTCAAACATCAAACAGGTTTTATTTTTAGCCTGTTGGTAAACTGGGTGAGATTAGATGCTCTCATTTCCGTCTCAAGTCACTGACACGGTTTGTTATTTTGACTGATTTGGAAGTCGTGGGGTCCAATATTCACTTAAAGGTGTAGTTTGGGGTAAAAATATTTGGTCGAAATTATTTTCATATCGTCATCTGCAAGAAAGCGGACTTGGCGTCCTTCTCTTCAGGTGTCAGGTCATCTGCGCGGGACTGACCCGTGTCCGAGGTGGGCTCTGGATGATGCCGGGACGTATTATTACAGCTGGGAGATCCGGGGACGAGGTCTGATTGATTCAGGCCAGATGGGCGTCCCGACGCGTTACAGCGACCGAAATAGCTCCACGCCGTCTCGCTGCATTCCTCGGGAACACACTGTGCACTCCGTGGCAGAGACGGCCGATCCATGAGTTCCCGATGAGGGGAACCTTAAATCCAGTGTTTGATGTGAACACTGTGGGCATATCGGAGTTGGACAAGATATAGTCACAGTGACGACTGTGCTGACCAAACCCTACACGAGAAGCTGCTCGGAGATGTCTTCGAAAATCCCTCACAGAAGAAGTTCTAACGTGTTTCAATCAAGTTTTACTGAGCGTGTGCACCAGAATAACAAATTACTTAACACTGTGGGAGCTGAGGTGGCCGGGGAGGTACCTTAAATTAGCCGGGGATTTAATCTAATTGGCGAAAGTCATCTGCTCCAACCTTCGCTGTGCTAAATCCCCTTGCTCTCCAGTCTAGACTGAATTCTTGACAGTCATGCGCTAATGTCCCGGGCCGGCGGCAGCAGCCGCAGCAGCAGTGGTGGGACAAATGCCGAGCGGCAGGCCAATCTGACTTGAGGCCCGTCTCTCCGGCTTTAATGTGGGGTGGCAGCACAAGCCTCTTTTTTAAGGGATTCAATTAACGTTTAAAAAGGTGATTCCTGGACGCAGTGTCTGGCTTTATTCCTGGGAGGGAGGAGTTGAAGGGGGAGGCAGGGGGTGGAGGGAAGCGAAGGAGGGAGGCATGGAGGGAGGGGAGGTCCCATGGGGGTTAAATAGAAACCACACACACACATACGCACACACATAATCACACACCTCAATAGCACCATTGTCGTAAGCAAACCACATAACTGAACTTGGCAGCGCTGTCCTGCCTGAGTCGAAAGTTTACATGGTTGTTTTAGTGTCGATTGACTCTTGGACCCTTGAAACCTGTTGAAAGTATAATTTCTCTCCCTCCCACCTCTGATTTCTCCTTCAACTCTTCGTCTTTCTGTTCTTTTGTCCCCTCCACTTCTACTCCTTCAACATAGCTTCCTTCATGTGTTGGATCTTTTTCTCTTGTGCAGATATGGGATTTTCTTTGGTTATTTTTTTTCACAAAGGCAGCCAAACATACAAGTTACAAATAGTGCCCCAACATATAAAGATGGCTTTCCTGCATGATTCTGAACTTCTAACGCTGCTCCTATGAACAAAAAGCGTGCTTCAGAAGAGGACAAGGACATATTTTAAAAGCGGGAGATAGTTCAAGTCAAAAATTCCAAAACAGCTGAGGTGATTTGGCTCATTCTCCTCCGGTGCTAAAGCTGATATTGCGACTCAGTTCTTCCACTCTGACGCCTGATGAACTCCGGTTCACCCTGTCACCCTCTGGTCCTTTCTGACAAGCGTGGCGTCCAATAAAATTTGCACCTGACATCACTCTCATCTTTCGCCACCAAAACTTCCAAACTTTCCAAGAGGTGGGAAAGGGTTTTAGCCTCGTTCTGCACCGTTTGGCTGTGAGCCTGTTGGATTTCACTCGGTTACACCATGTATCAAAGGGAAGGAGTCTTTACCAACACAAAGGTGCTTTTACACCTTAGCGTCGACTTTAATCTCCGCCCTGAGGCGCCACAAAAAACGATTCTTTCCCCAGCGAAGCACCTTGCATAAGATGTCGAAATCAGCTTACAACATGATCTTTTAAGAAAGCTCGCTCTTGTGTGCAGGTCTCCGACAAGGTGTGTGCACTGCGAGATGTACGAGAAGAGAATACGCGCCATTGTGATCTATGAAAGATGAACATCCTCCCAATCAAAAAGCCTTCAGCGCTCGAATACGCATAAACAAATCCGCGGAGGGAGACTTGATGTATAACTCTTATTTATGTTGTTCAATTTAGCCCCAGTCGCTCGGCAATTCATTTTCACGATCAATTAAAAAAGCTTAAGGCATCTGTAATGCATTTGCCTTGACAGCGCGCATTCACAAACGCTCACTCAAACACACCTCGGTTAAAATATTCCACCCCGGCGCCCTTTGAGAATTCGTTGAATTGGCAAATTTTCCCTCCTTTCACTGTGTATTTGTTTGTATTCATCCCCCAGGAGTCAACAGTTACCTACACCTTTGATGCTAACAGCGGGCTCTGTGTTCGTGTTGAACCCGCGCAGTTGTGTGAGGTGTGTCTGCGGCTGACTGCGCTCATGTTGAACAGGAGGAGAGGCAGGCGACAAAGAGGCAATTTGTCTGGTGGAAAGATGGAGAGGCAACGAGAGAAGATGCTGAGAGATAAGTGTTTGTATTCACATCATAATCATCAGTTTATGTATATTTTGGGGGGGGGTTGGGGGGGGGGGTTTCAACTTTGAGCTGAGTAAAATCTCGCGCCTTTAAGAATATTGGAACAAACGTCTCATCCTAAGAAACCTAAAAAACAGTCATATTACAGTTTAATTGGCAGTTTACCAACCTTATCACTAAATGACAGTACAACAGATGAAACATTCCCAACATGAATAAATCCAATAATCAATGATAAAAATATATTCTGGATGAATATATCCTGTCGTTTTTTTTGTCGGTGTCAAATTTAATGGGTTTTCCAAATACTGACCTTTCAACCTTGGACCTCACTGTGACCTTTTTTTGTTTGAGCTGACACTCAACTTGATATATTAGGCCCACACTGACATCTTATTGAATTTATTAAATATCACGTATCAGGTAGTGGTAATGTCATCTGCTCTGTGCAGCTCCAGAGAAGAAAACTGTCTTGCAGTTTCTTTAACATTAATAGTTCCTTCAAATTATCAATATGGCTTTTGTTTTTAATTATCAAATTCTTCTATCAGAGCTTTCAACACAAAAAGAGTTCAATGCATCTTGGTTTTTAGACGTGTTTGGAACCGCCTGATGGTCTAAAAAGCAGTTTTTTGAGAGGTTTGTCCATTCTGACAAGAAAAATAGCCACACAATTTTGGCAGATAAATTACCAAGGTTGAATTAACTGAAGTTTACAGTTTCTATTTAGAGTTCCTATACCAGGATACGCCACAGCAGCTCAACATGGGATTTAAAAAAAATAAACAAAACATTGGCGAATCATGAGTCTGTCCTTTAATATGCTGCTGTTTTTCTTTTCTCTCCTCACACCCGGTTTTCCTTCAAACAGGTTCGGTTTTATGAAACACTGCTTGCTCCTCGAGGGAACGCATTGTGCATTCCAAGAGCCACGGCCTCGACCGTCTCTGCTCATATACGGGGAAAATTCATTTCAATATTTATCTCCATGAATATTTTTCTTCTTCTTTTTTTTTTTTTTTTCTTTTGTTGGGTTGAAAAATAACGTGGAAATCACAAGACGGGTTTGGGGGGATGCGCGCGTCTAGTTGCGGCATGGAGATGGGAAGCTTGGAGGAAATCATCAGAAAGGGAAATTGTGCACAGCGGGAAGAAAAATCATTGTGTTACCCCAGGTGAAAAATATTGTTGCTTTGCTTAAAAGTGCATGCAAGGCGAGCTACATTATTAGAATGTTTAAATATTAATTCTTCTGCTGGGTAGTAAAGATGATGGAGTCGCGGAGTCAACTACTTTGTTTTCCCTCCCCCTGCTTGTGGGCCACAGCTGCATTATTTTTTTCCTGGCTTTTGTTCCCCACTCCTGTAGGAAAACAACCATTTTCCTCTTTGCACTTCTCGGGTCACTCTTTAGACACGAGTTACACTTTAACATGCTAATTTCTGGTGTTAAAACACAATGTTGAAGTGCATGCTATATTACAGGAAGGACCCAAAGGGTATAGCGTGTCATTTTGTCAGCTTTGATATGAGAATCAATAACCCTTGTCTTTGCCTTGACTGAAGGTGAGGTCACATTTCAAGTGCTCTGATGCAGCCGGCAGTTAAAGGTATAACAACATGCACTTGATATAAAAGCCTACTTTTTAAATGCGGTTCAAAAACATCTCTTTTTTGTCAAGGTGACTGTCATTTCTGAGAGTGGACGAGAAGAGGTTTCACTCCAAAAGCACTATGAATGCATTTCGGAGAGTAATTATCACCTGGCGCTCTTTTCTAAATCCTCGGTTCTCGAGATAACATTCTGTTAAATGTTAACAAGCCTTAACGCAAGTGCTTCAAGTTTGCTGATAACGTGGACTTCCAAGCGGCAATTTGCAAAAACGGGGATCTTGTTTCGGAACGAAGCTCCTCGCACATCAAGAAGGCGCTTGCAGGGTGTTAGCGAGGAGCGGGGGGGAGGAGGAGGAGGAGGAGTGTTTGCCCAACAAAGCCAGGTGCGATTTAGGAGGATCTTCGCCGGCACTCAGGTGAAGTAAAGTAAAGCAAATTTCCCTTGTTATGTCGAGAAGAGATTTCAAAGCCGCTGGCTTAAAGGTAGGTATTAGGCAGCTCAGATCCGAAACACTTTGGGATCCTTCAGACTGAAATGGATAAAGATACAAAAAAGCCTAGGGCAGGGGGAGGAGGGAGGGGAGCAGGCAGGCGAAGACGCAGACAGTCACACTGCTGCTGCTGAAAATCTGCAATTTCTAACCTGTGTCAGAATTCAGCTGATTGAAATGGCACACACACACACACACACACACACACACACACACACACACACACACACTCCGTTGGCAGTTCATTATGTGGACTTAGCTAAAACTAATACAGTCTGCCACGACCATCTTGCAATAAATCGAACCTTCACGAAGGTTATAATGTTCAGTTGTGAGGTACTGATTCCACTTTATGATCATTTTGGAGGCGGCAGTTTGTGATGCTGTGTGAATTGATATACTGGCAGATGTTTCGTTTGTATCAGTTATGATCTGCATGACGGTAGGATTTACTGCGAGACTCTGAGGTGTACCAAGACAGTGTGTGGTGCGAAATAAGATCTCAAGCTACACAAGACTTGTTTTTAGATGCTCAAATCTGAACTTGGGGATTTTTATCTTCTCAGAATGTTCACATGGAGGACAGATTGAAAGTAAATGCATGTTGATCAATTCTTTTTTACTTATTCTCCTTCAAAAGTTTGTAATAGTCAACCTGTTTCAACTGCAATTTTTTCTTGACAGTTCAACTATGTCTAATTTTCAGGTAGATTCGTTATTATCTCGTCAAAACAAGCTAATTTCTCTTGTAGACTGGTCCAAAATAGTTTTGGGGAACAAGGAGCCACAAGGCCGCGGCAGAAGCAAAAGTGAAAGGGAGGGACTGAGGACGACTCAGACAAAGGAGATGACAGATAGAGACTTTGAAGGCCCCCGGTGCATGAACACACGAGTGTGCTGTCACTCTCGACTGCCCCTGCCAGCCCTGCCCCCACCCACCCTCCACCCACACTGCCCCACCGCCACCACCTGCGAGCGATTGCGATGCATGTTCCAGTCACTCATGCAGGAGAAGCAATACACAAGTTCAGTGTACAGCCACTTTAAAAGCTCATCAGGCGCATAGTATGCTTGTTGGAAATACCTTATTCATGACGGACCCGGCTGCGGTCTAGGTAATTACTTGAATCAAGGTGGCCTCGGAAATGTTTAAATCTACAAGGACTAGGGGAACGCATGAATAATGCAAAATAATTTGCATCTAAATTTTTTAAGTGTGCTTTATTCGAAAAAAAAAAAAAAAAAACTAAAACGCAGGGCTTCGATTAAACTTTAATGAGTGAAAGCTGAGCGCCGTGTACATGCATGTGTGCATGCGGGCGTGCGGGCGGGCGTGCTTCTTGCAGCAGAGCAAACCCCTCTCATTTGTAGAAATTATTTAGAAAGGCGATAAAGGGGACAGAGGAGGCGAGAGGAGAGGCGGGGAGAGCCAATAAATAATAATTAAGAAAGAGAGGTATTACAGCGGCCCGGGTGTCTGGAGGATGGTGTGAACAGCATCCACTGTGGCGCCGTCAAACAGGTTGCAACAGCACTCCTACATTTATGCCGCTGCCGAGCATCTTGTTTGGTGACTCCCGCCCTCATACACACGTTTTTACAGCTCCACTCGTGTTCAACTCTTTGAATATTTATGAGAACGCGTTGTTTTCATAAAGCAATTCCCCCCCCCCCCTCTTCGTTATAGCTCAGGAATTCATTGGGCCTCAGGCCCGGCCAGGTTCGAATGTACCCCGCCATCGCGCGTGTGTGTGTTTATGTGAGATGATGGGTTTTGAGATGATTGGAACTGTACATGTAAGTGATACAGGTGCAGTTTACGCAACGTACAGTAGCATGCATCAAGAGCTGGAGTGCTTACCTGCTTTGGAGTGAAGGGGCACAGGGTGAAGATGGACCGGCACCGGAAAAAAAAGAAAGAGAAAAGGACCACCGATTAATACATGAACAGTTTATTTTGAATCGTTATCCAAGAAATACACACTCAAAACCCCTCATCACACATTTTGTGTCCGAGAGCCATGGTTGTTTGGGGGGTTTTCTGTCCGGTAAAGACAAAAAAAATCCTAAACTTATTATTTTTGGACTTTAGTGAAACACATATTTTTAGTATCTGCACAAACTATCATCCGCCTGCAGTTTGAGTCAAAGATGTTGATTATCTGTAAACCGTATTTCCACATCTGACTGTTAGAACAAATCTGTCACAAATCAGTCAAACACACACGCGCACACACACATGCACACACACACCTCTCCCTTTGTTAAACAAACCATATATCACCGCTTTTCTCTCTATGCTTGGCCCGGGCTGGCAGGGCCGGGGAGGTGATAGAGGAGTGCAGGGGGGGTTATGAGGAAGAGGAGGAGGTGCACACTGGGTATTTTTAAATGGAGGCTGGAAACAAAGGCCCCTCCTGAGGCCGGCCCCCTGCCCGGAGGATCACCTAGTCCCAGGCTACGCTGCTCCACTTTTCCCACGCTAACCTCCAGCCTCATTTGCATCCCCTGCTGCCCCTCGCAGCGATTATTTTCAGGTGAGCTGCTCTGTATAGAGGGGCCTGGCTTTAGTACGTGTGCGACCGTTGCTGGATGTGTCGACATGCATGTGTGTGTTTATGCGATTTGATGTCCCTACGTCTGTCAGTGTGCATGTGTAGCGGCGTGTGGGTGTGTGTGTGTGTGTGTGTGTGTGTGTGTGTGTGTGTTTGCGCGCGTCCACCCCCTGATCCTGCTCTTAATTACGACTGACTGGCACCAGACACAATCGCCCCCTTGATTCGTCAGTGGGCAACCCCTCCCCCCCCCCCCCCCCCCACACCTAGAAGCCCGGGGTGACCCGAATTATCTCCCAGCAGCTGGAGGAGGAAAACATCGTCTGCACACGCTGACGAGCACAGGCAGAGATAGTTGAAACAGACTTGCGCTGTCTTTCTCCTTCAGTGGCGCTGCTCTGACACTACTTAGACTGTCACCGCTATTATACGGGGTTTCTATAGGTTACAACGGTCCTCTGTGTGCAACTGTATCGTCTCACAGCAGGGCCAGGGTCGGAGCGGCAGCAGTGTTCATTCATTAACACCGCTGTCATACATGTTAACCACATTCACCAGTCGACTGTCACATATTAACACTTACGGGCACAGGAAATATGCCGAGGCAACGGTGAGTACAACATGTACTAGAAGGTTCCAGCATTGTGCCGCGTTACTTCAGGTCACTAAATACAATGGATCAAGACCAATGCATTTGCAACACTTCCATACGGGAGTTATGCTATCAGACTACAGTGGGCTATAATAATATTGTGTTGTAATGCACGACACTGCATTGTACTGTACTAAACCTAGTCTGCACTATTGTGGCAAAGTTCATTCATCAGCTTGGTCGATTAAGAGAAGCAAGTCAGAGAGTGAAGATTATTTGGATAAAAATATTTTTATCAGTAATTGTAAATCTCTGCGTACGGTATATTCATGGCAACACTTATGGTTATTGTCCACTAGTAGAACTACACAATCAACAGTGGTCACTGGTGGAAGACAAACTTTGTGTGTGATAATACACCTCCAGTCAATTGTATCTCAACACGTGGCGCTAATAGACAATTATTATTTTCCCGCAGTACACTTATGTAAAAATTGTTCATATATCTCAAGCATTGTTCTCCCAAATAGAGCTGAACTCTGTCACCCCGGCTGTGTCAGTGCCTTGTTCTTCCCACTGAGCAACACATACACTAAACCCACTGATCTCTGCCACAGCAGCTCTTTATAGCGATAGCACACAGACAAAAACTCTTTCTGTCCTGCTGCAGCTGGGAGCTACACGCACACACACACACACGCACATTGCTACACCTTATTATTTCATATCATGAGCTCTGGACTAACTCTTTCCGCTGTGGCAAAGGGGGGGGGGGTAGCTACAAGGCAATGTACAGGGATTAAAACACACACACACACACACACATACACACACGGAGAGAAACAAACACACACATCCCTAATATAATTGTCAGCATCAGTCCCTCCCCGTCTCAGAGTAAAGCCCCAGCGTTCAGAGAGAAGGGTAATTATCGCGTATCCGAAAGGGAGGATGCAACCATCTCTGGCTCTGATTAGAGGGGACAGGAGAGGAGTGTCGCCTCCCTTTCGCAAGCCAGCGTTTACTGCAGGGAGACGCACCTTTCACTGTCCAAACAATGTCTGTCAGCCACTATCAATAGCTGCCGTGGGAGGACACAGTAGTCAAGGTGCCTACACTGCCATACAGAGAGAGAGAGCAATGGATATAAATTGGGTGAAAAAGTGCATTTACAAGGCGCCGGCACCTCCGCAAATGCCCGGGCGGAGATGGAGCTGTGCAGAACATCTCCCCCGGAACATGTCGGACAACGTCCCTTTGTACTTGCGCGGGGTTTCTATCATGAATCAGAGTGTCAGACTGTATAAACAAAGATTATTTTGTACCTGGCAGATCTAGTGATTATGATCTTTGGACGGCTGCAAAACAATCCTTACATTTCCCCTTACAAGGATTCTGTCAAAACCGGTCTTGTCAGAGGTTTTCCGTTGGCCCGTGTGTCACGCTACGATCCTCTTTCCTCCTCCTGCTTCACTCCCTTCACCTCAGTTCTCCTCCCCAGAGGTTACCATCTGCAACACCCCCCCATCCTCCTCCTCAGCATGTTTCAGCCCTATCTCACACTTCGTACACTTCGCTGTCATTTGTGGCCTCCCTTCGCTGTGTTTCAGCATGTTGACTGTTCTTGACTGATTTCCTAATCCGTTTTTGATGAAACATACCATCTCCCACCTTTTTTTTCCCCTTCAGATTCACATTTTTTGTGAAGGATAACTGTGCCCGTTCTTCAACACAGGAGGAAAGAAAAAAGAAATGTGGAAGCGACTGCAAACTTAATGTGCCGACTGCCTTTGAAGTTCAAGGGAGGGAGGTTAGCTGCCACTTGAGATGTCATAGCTAATTGTCCATTGCGAATACATGTATGATCATAAGGCAAAGTGAAAGCGCATAATGGCAAAACAGGGAGAGTGAAAGAGCGAGGGGACTTATGCAGAGGCCTCATTTAGTAAATAAATGAGCTAAAAAGGGGTGAAAAAAGAACCAGGAGAAAGTAAAAGGAAGAGAGCAAGAAAGAAATCAGTCTTCCCTGCTCCCCTTAACACACAAGCCTGAGTTAACACATCGCCTCGATGATCGCCTCGACTCAATTTCTGAAAATTGCCACTGCTGCCGCAACCGTCTCTCCGCCACCAGAGAGAGAGAGAGAGAGAGAGAGAGAGAGAGAGGAGGAAAAGAAAGAAAGGAAGAAAAAAAACAACTTATCAGCGGTTACTCCTCCTTCATTTTATTTCATTTATGAATTACAAGGAAAGATGCCATTATATATTATTAATTCTCTGCTGTTGCTTTGGCTCTGGCTGCTGCAGCGGTGAGCTGCGGATGTCGGCGGCGGTGTAATTACGTTCTAGCCGGGCAGCCATCCGTTTCCTTTCAAAAATTTACAGGATTCTTAATCACGTTGCTCATTTGGGTGCACGGTGGCGGGGATGGCGAAACACAAACAGGGGCACGTCTGTTTGCACGGGAACACCTGCTTAGCATTGATAGCAGATGTCAGTCAGTGAACTGAACAAAAAAAAAAAAAAGTGCAGGGAGGGGAGGGGGTGGAATTAAAAATGCAAGCATCACCAACTTCTTATTATTTACTTACTCCAAAAATGAACTACTGGATTGGGAGAGGAAAGAAATCCTGGCAAACGCGGTGGAAGCTGGGCCTCGTAATTGTGCTGCCGCCTCCTTCTCTCCTTCTTTTTTCCTCCTTCCTGTCCATCTCTTTCTCTCGTTCAGAGATCCAACTTCGTAGAGAACATCAAGAGGCATTTTTTAACCTTTTCCCTTTCCCCCCCACCATTTATTTCCCTCTCTCATTCCCCTCAACCTATTGAGTGAGGGAGTCTTATATTTCTATCCGTTTGCATCAGTCTTTGCTGCATTATTCATTTGCATTATAGTGCTGGATGGTAATTAAATCTTGCCTGGGATGCCGTTGTATTTAAATGAAACGTGAATATTTTAGTGAAGGAAATGCAGAATGTTTAATCTGCCCCCCCCCCATACATACACACACACACACACACACACACACACACACACACACACACACTGTCTCTCTCTCTTGACTATTGGGCGAGCTTTGAAACTGTTTATTGTGCTCGTCACTCTTTCTAAAACGCTTCTTCTCAAGAATAATAGTGTTGAGTCAACAGCTGCATTGACAAACATATTTCAGCTGATGCACTCGCCTGGACAGGGATATTTGATACTTTGATACCACACACACACACACACACACACACACACACACACACACACACACACCATCACACACGCATAGTGGCAAACATACTAAGTCTCGCCAACAAAATGGCCACTGAGGACCTTTGTCTCACAAACAGAGAAAGACATAGGGAGAGAGGGAGAGAGAGATAGAGAGAGAGAGACAGAGGGAGCGATTGATAATTTATGCAAAGAGGTAGGAGATTGTACGAGAGGGGAAGGAGGAGAAACAAGGAATTAGAGAGGACGAGAGAAAGATAACAGTCGGGGAAAATGAGACAAGAGGGCATTGAGAGAGGTAAGGAGACCTTTGTCATCCGCACATCTGTACAGAAAGAGAGAGAGAAAACAGAGAACAGGAAACTCACAGACAAAGAAAGAAGAGGAAAGTAAGCAGTAAGTAAAGCCACGCTGACATATTTGGAAATAAATATTTTTTTCCTCTTCTTGTCGACCCTCTGTCCAGACAATTTTGACACTGGAAATCTGGGCTTGTTCACAAATTGGTGACACAGGCCTCACACACAGTTAGGTGAGGAGGCCTCTCTTCAGCAGGTAACACTTTACTCGTCCACTCACACAGTTGTGTGACAACACATGGATAAAAAAAAAAAAGTGAATCGGAAAAGCTTAATCATGACCTCGGATGTTTTGAAACACGGTGCAGGCAACCGAATTATAGATTCAAATCGTTTAAATCGAATCACCAGAGTACTTATTTATTTTTTGGCCAACCAAAGGTGATGCATGTAAATGATCCTCATTTCATTCCTGTCATTTGTCAGCATTTAAAAAAAACACACACACACACACGCTAGCACAGAGGGCAGTGAATGCAGTGAAGAAAAGGGACAACAATGGAGAGAATCCGAGAGAAAGATGCAGGAAAAAAATGAAAAAGAGGAAGCAAGACAGTGACAGAGAGACCCTGCGAACGAGACGACAGAAGAGAGAGAGAGAGAGAGAGAGAGAGAGAGAGGTTGGGAGGCAGAGGGATGAGCTGTGCCTTTAATGCCCATCTGGCCCGGAGATGTAATAAAATTGACATATTGATTCCTTTGAATTTACGAATGCCTGTTTCATAAACTCCATTTCCAAAGCCGAGGCCTCTTTAGAGCCCTGTCATTTTTCCCCCAAATGGATCAATTATGTGCCCACGTAATCCTGTTACCTGAGAAACCGACGCATACTTCTCCCATTTGTGGCGCTTCACCGGGCGCTCAGACTCGCATTATGTGCACATAAACAAACTCAAGGTTTTTTTTCTTTTCTTTTTTTTTCTTTTCAATGTGTGTGTGTGTGTGATCTCCCCCTCCCCTCATTTCCTCCTAATATTAGCAATTGTTTTCTCCCCCCTGGTGTCATCGTACAAGTCTCTCCCGGAGGGTCTTAGGGAGGCTTTTCCTCTGTTTCGCTCTGGCTTGTTTTTGAAGTTGTAGAAATCGGTTTTACCTCTGTGCACTGGAATTCTACCACCTCTACATCAACATCACATCGTAGCCTTGTTATAAGCCCGGCCATGGCAATTTCATGAATCCACCGTACTTTCTTTTCTTTTTTTTCTTCACCTAAATCAAAATGACAAGCAGCAAATTATATGTTTGATAAATACACCCTCCTATACTAACTACACCTTGAGTAATAAACAGTGCGGGTACTACACTCAGGGGGTTTCTCTCATCTGCTACAAGATAAATACTTGTTTTGTGGCTCTGAGTAGTTGGTTTGGAAGAGCAAGGCACAGACTTCACCAGGCTTTGGGAGTTCAGTTCCCAATATGGTCCTTGCACTTTAAGGTAAACAAAATCTGCTAAATTAAAATTACTCCTGCAGTGTGGAAGGAAGTTTTGGATTAAAAAAAAATACATCTACAAAATGAACATGTCCCCTGAAATATGTCACTTGACACATGGCACAACTGTGCAGCGCAACTGGTTCCAGTACAAAAAAATAACCACCTTTTGTTTCAAACCTTTTCCAGAAAATGTGTGATTCTTTCATTTTAATCAAGCAGCTCAGCATCGTTTGGGATTCCCTCTGTGTGCGTGCTCACATTTCAGACACAGAACTAGAACTGGCCTCTACATCATTGGTGCAGGAAGGTGTTGAAAAGCTGGAAGAGTTTCTGACCCGTGCTGGCAGCGCAGGGACGGCTCACATTCATAACCTGGGTGAAAACACAGGAGTCAGTGTGGCTAGTGCCTGGGCGGTAACAGCATAATAGGCTGCTACAAGTGGTCACGGGTCAAACCGGTGCGAGTGTAAATGTTGGAGTAATACGGCGGGGCTGTCAGGTGGAACGGAAATGTATGAAGAGTGACAGCGACGGTGGCGCATGGGAGCAGTGGCTGAGCCACTAGATATCTATTTTACTATCTCACATTGTTGTAAAACCAAGAGTGAGACAGAGAATGACGGGGGAGGGAGGGAGGGAGGGAGTGGGAGAGAGAAGAAGAAGAAAAAAAATCAGTCCTCTATCTTATTTTCCACACTCCAGCGAGCTACAAGCGGCTCAGTTACACTACACTTGCACTGAACAATCAGTCTGGCAAAGGTTCACAAAACGCCGAAATACCTTGTCACTTACTGCCTGACCTGTTCAGCGGAGTGACTCGGAGGGGGGGGGGGGGGGGGGGGGGGGGGGGGGAGAAGGATGTCGAGGAAGAGGGAGAGAGGGGGATCATAAAATAAAATAATCATAAAGGAGCTCTGCTTCGGCTGACATGCTTGAAAGCTTTTGGACAAATCCCTCCATGTTCTCGCTCTAGTTTGTTGCCGTTTGTGAAACGGGTGACATAAGACATTTATTCCAGACTTTTTTATATTTCACCTTTCATATATAAATCATATAGATTCAGTATCATCTCATTCAAACTCGTGTTCAAAAGCTGGTTTTTACTTAGTAAGATAAGACTACTTTGTTGCGGCTGCGCCGCTTTTAATTGGAAAGGTTCGAGACTTCAGATCTCCACTGGAATTTTTAAATAAAGTTCTGTGGCGCTGGATGTTCGACTGGGCAGCACAGCTTTGTAACGGCTGACACCCTTTGGCAAGTCATTTGGGTTCATGAGGTCAGAGTGTTGAAGGAAGCCTAGTATTATCATCCGGATTTCTTTAGATGCTTGTCTTTTATCCGAATCTACAGAGGAATTAGGACCGGCGGGTGTTATCTCCTCCAAACTTATAGAACCAACCAAACCACCACGAGGTTTTGAAGCTATACTGGAGCGTGTAAAGAGTGTTTGACCCAGGACGACTCAGGTGTTTGGGATGACAATACCCCAGTGAATTCAGCAGCACAGCAAGCGCCTTGGCCGTCGAATTCAGGGGAGAGGAATTTGTCACATCGCAGCAGCAGAAAGTCAAGGGGAGCTTTGAGGCTGAGGGAGAGAGGCGATTGTTAAAAAGTGAAGAGGAGGAGATATCAGGGGGGTGGAGTGTTGGGCTGACAGGCGGCCGGGTTCTGCTCACTGGACTTAATCTAAGAGAAAAAAGGCCCCAGTTATGATGAAAGGTCGGCAGAGTATGTCTCAGCAAATTGGCTCACCCCCTCTTCCTCCCCATGTCCTCTAACCCCATGCTAGCTGAGGCTTCCACTCCACTGCTGTGGAAGCCTAACGACCTATGGCCTGCTGGCTCAGCCCTTCCTCCCACCTGTCCGCCACCCCAGCATCCTCCCTGGTTCAACAACGACAATTTCTGTGAAAACTGCCAGTGTCATTGTCCTCTCTTCGACGCCGGGGACAAATAAGGAGTCAGGTCAACGACCACTCTGCCTCCTTCAACGAATCGTAAAACACGCTGAAGCGCCTAAACTTTTGCAAACGTTGACACGTCCCCAGGATAAGACAGACAAACACGCTAGATTAAATAGATCCTTGGGAGGAATTCAGAGAAAGTCGCGACCGGGTTGCGGCCAAGTTCATAGCATTATGGAACAGTTTGACTCCATCTTGTTCCAGGCCTGACATTTCTCCAAGGCCGACTGTAATGATGGACAACGACAGGTAATTACTAGGGGGAGCGCAAATGAGAGCTCGCGATCAGCAGTATCTGTGAAGTTTCTGGAAACTCTGAGCGGGACAGAGAGGACAGGCGGCCAACACCATGAGCGGCGGGTTCCGCTCCGATCGCCGTCCAATAGGAAAAACCCCACGCCACCGCAATTTTGATGCTGTGTTTTCCCTAACTTGAACCGAAAACTTTACAACCGCCGCTTGTGTGCTGGAACGGGCTGCCTGACCCTAAAAGCTGCTACAACAAAAAGGCTGCTAACGAGGAATTAACTCATTCATTCTCACTATTTAATTTCAGTTTTGGGGTTTACGCATTGTTTTTTTCTACAAAGACCGCAGAAGATCTGACAGCAGCAGAGCCGTGTGTATGTTTTTACACCTGGATAATCCTTTTTCTAATGATTTCCATGTATTTCCATATTCCTTTCCTCAGCTTGGCACTTGCTGGTGCTTTTCCTGGTTGCTTTAATCTCTACAAAGGGAAAGGTGTGTGTATTTGAGTGTGTGTGTGTGTGTGTGTGTGTGTGTGTGTGTAAAGCCCTTATATGTCATTATTTGGTCTCGGGTGTTTACTCTAGCTGTTGTGAGGGCACAGACGAACTCCTAACGAAGACGGAATACCAAAGAGCCCCAATATTTTGCAAACAGCTTCACCTGCACGCTGGGAAGCTGGGAAGCAGGGATGGGATGAGGGGGGGAGGTAGAGTGTGTGTGTGTGTGTGTGGGGGGGGGGGGGGGGGGGGGGGGGTGGAGTCGCCGTTGCAATCTCTCGTGTTGCACAGGCTTCCCCTTTATAAATTACCTCATCAGTGAGTGAAATTAACACCGATTCTTGCAGGCAATTTCTCAATTTCCAATGCTAATTAGCTTTTTGTCTTTACTTTTAAACTCTGTAGCACCTGTTTAGGGGGAAGACATCTTAGGCGGTGCAGGCGCATTTAATCACAATTTTAATTAACCATCCCCGTAGATGTGAAAGAGAAGCAATTATAATGCAGATGAATGATGATTTTTTTTCTCCCCCCCCCCACATTAAATTGTTTTGTTTCTTCGTTATGTTGATTGCATGAATACTAGCACTGCTCAATTTTTATCTACTGTAATTTTGTAATTGTTTAGCAAAAAAAAGAAAAGAAAGAGAAAAATTAAAACCAGCACCAGAAAGGGTTTGGATAGACTGAGTTTGTCTGTTGACAAATTGTTTCATTTAGTTAACCCCTTAATCGCCAGAGCAACGTGGAGCGGATCTGGCAGGGAATGTTCTCATTTGCTTCCTTTCCCCCTTGACAACTGTCATCAAGCACCCTCAGCTTTTTAGTCATCCTGAGGTTGAAGGGCTTGTTGTTTGGGCAGGGGCGCTGGAGGGGGGGGGGGTTACAAGTTGTCTCATCTCGTTTGACCTCAACAAACTATCTAACCAAATGAAAGTCACCCCCTTTTCTTTCCCAAGCCTCCCCTTTAACTACGGAGCATACAGTCACAAATGAAAGCACAGATGGGTGCTACTGGAACGGTCTCATAATCTTTATGTGCTCATGAAAATATCATTGGGTTCGATGACGGCGCTTTCGACTGCGTTTATTACCCCTTGTTCCCCCCGAAACTTTACTTTTATGTTGATGTCAGAGTGACTGTTGCAGTAAAAAAACAAAAACACACCGCTGTGGCAGATTTCCTTCAAAAGCTGACGCCTTCTTCAGCTGTTAATGGGAGATATATATATATATATATATTTTTCTTTTCATAAAGCGCTTGCGTTGCAACTTTTGTCCAAGTCTGTTAAATTGGAGACAGACACTGTTCGTATTAGGCAAAATGATCCATCTTCACATCTACATCCAGGCACCCACAATGTCAGGTGAAAATATAGTTTTTAGGTGTTCATTCTTAATGGCCTGACACCAGACATATATGATAGATACTGGGAATAAAACAGAAAAATAACACCAGCTTAAATGTTACTGAATCAAGGTTCCACAAGCTGCTTTTGATTTGATTTCCGAAACACGTACGAAACACGTACATATTAACCCTTTCGGAAACAGTTACAGAGTCACTGTTGTTTGGAGCAGGCTTCTTCTGCTGTAGGGCAGGGAAAACTCCCAGAATCCTCCTGTGCCCTGTCCTCCGCCCTCCGCCACCCCCAGCAACACTCATTCTCTAATCCCACTGAGCACTGCTTTCAGTTTGCCCATAGACCATGCAGGGGAACTCCAATGGACCAGACATACACACACACACACACACACACACACCCACACACACAAACACAGTCTTTTGCTCTCTCTCTCTGTGTTGCACACACACAGACTTGTTTCATATCTCTCTCCCAGTCACAGTGACAGACACTTAGGCCTCAATTATACTCCCTTGCGGACGCGCACATGGACAGCTGCGGACGCCACAGCCGCGGCGTTGTTCTTATTATAGCTACTTCTTTCTAGTCCACTCGGAGCAACATGTGCGCAGTTGGTGCCCGTGGAAGGTGCACGGGCGTCCGCACAAAGCCTGGCGTACATCCTTTAATGACAAAACGTCACGCGGATCCTTGCGTACTCGCAGATGTGTACAAAAGTATAACCCTAGCTTCACTGAGGGCGGCTTTGCTCTCGACAAATGTCGTAGTCATGATGTGTAGTGAAGCTTTACACATAGTCCGGTGCGTATACAAAGAGTAAAATAGAAAGAAATAAAATAAATCACACCATTCCTGACAGCATGATTGACAAAACAAATTTGGTTGATATTTTGTTTTAAAGATACTAATCAACCTACATTTTGGGGGTTTTCTCTTAAGTATGATGTAGAAAGAAAACAGCTAAGGGGGTTTTCACAGCTTTGCCAGGTCTTTATGGATCCATCTTAAATCACATTGAGGTGCCTCTAAAAGGAAGAAGCTCCTCTTTGTATATTAGTAGCGATTGGCTGGAGGTAAACAGAGCATTAAATCCTGCAAAACTGTGGCAAGGCCAATATGGGCGCGGGACAATGGCTTGGCCCGGCATCTCCAAGCCTTTGTTCTCGGCTTAACAAAACTCTGCCGTCACACCGTTTTACCTCAATGCTGCCCTGTCGAAACGGCCATCAGCCCATCAGAGCACATGCATAGCTGAGGACAGGGAGGGAGGGCGGGAGGGCGGGAGGGAGGAGAGAAGGAATAAAACAGGGGGGGAAAGGGAGCAAATATGAGGGTGGGGAGAGATGGGAGGGAAAAGATTAAGACAGAATGAGAGAAATGGAAGAGGGTGGCAAAGAAAGTGGCAGGAAGAGAAGTAAAAAAAAGAGGTAAGGCAGATATTGTGAGCAGAAAAAGAAATTAAATAAAAGATAGAAAAGGTGTGACAATGAGAAAGGAGAAATATGGAAATGAAGAAAAAGTGTCGAAATTCTCCGAGGCTGTTAAAGGGTCAAAAACAGATGAAAATAAAAAAGCTTATGGACAGTCACGAGGGGAAAAGAGATGAATAAAAACATAATAATACTCACCTCTCCCTGAACACAACCTAAACAAGAATATATGGCAGCTGTGAGGAAGGGATGGGAGGTGGGGTGGGGGACACATATCGTTTTGAGCTACGTGACGTGGCTGCGACAGAACTGGAGCAACGAGATTCACTAAAAGTTTCATTACAAAAGTCCTTATCTGCTTCCCTCCGAGGGGCCACAGCGAAGTTCAGGAGGAAAAAACAAAAAGAAAAAGACAAAGGAAAGAAACGGCACATCTGTGCCTGGTGAACATGTGTGACTGTTTGCTGAAGTCAGCCATTTCCAAATCATATGGCACATAAACGCTCACTTGTAACCCCTCCCCCGACCAGTGCCCTCTTAAAAAAGATTACAAGGTTTGCAATGTTGCAAACGCCAAAAGAAAAGTCCTTTCACATATTTTAACAGGTTTGGTTATTAATATTTATGGTGATTTTCTGATAAAAGACAGTTTGCTGCTCGTGATCTCAGGAATTCCTCACTTTCTATTTTCTAAAAGTATTTATAAAATATATTTATATAAGTCATTGCATGACAAGTCATAGTGGGAGAAAAACTGTTCATGTCAGACGCACAGTGATTATGATGATGAGCAGTGAAGACAATGTAGGACTGGGCTGTTTGTGATTTGGCCTCTGAATTGCAAACACGGTCAAGGAATCCGCAGATGTTGGCAAGAATTAAATAAAAATCATTCCCCATCATTTATCATTTCAACTAAAATGATTCTTTCCACCAGGAAAAAAAAAAAACAATCCTTATCTAGATCAACTCATGTTGATTTATTTTAAACTTACTCATGAGCACTTAACCCACGAAGTTGACCTTACGATCACCATCTTGGATGTAGTTCAGGCTTCTACCGCCGCGATTTTGCCTGCTTTCGGTTGCCTCCCCCCCCCATCCATCCCTCCCTCCCTCCCTCCCTCCCTCTCCCCCACTGTCAGGTTCTGGACTGCCAATTTCCACTTGAAGCTTGACTGGGCCTGATTTGATGCAAACTACCTCGGGGTGAGGTGGGGAGTTGGAGGGGGGGAGAGAGGGGAGGGGAGGGCGGAAGAGGGACTGAAACTGATGAACAGTTATGTCAAGTTGATTTTGCACCGCCGGGAAAAGGTAACCTCTCCTTCGGGGAGGATACGGCGAGGGAGGAGGAGATAAAGGTAAGGAGAAAAAAAAAAAACGGACAAAAAAAGAAAGGGACAAGGTTAGCTGAGTGGAGGGTGCAGGGGGAGGAAGGTGGGGTTTGGTAGGGAAGGGGGAGGGGGGGTTGGCACACCAGGGTGCACTCTCTGCCGCTTCACCTCACCTCCCTCTGCTTACCGCCCCGCGCAAAACACTAACTGTCAGTGCGAGTACTAATTGCAGATGTGCCAGTCTGCCATCATAATAAAATCAGAGGCAGGGCGGACATTAAGCATGGCTGGCTCATTTGTGAGACTGCTGAAAAGGTAGCATAAATGAATATTTCATTACCTTAATTACTGAGGAATACTCCTTTCCGCTAGTCGTGGAACGAGTGTTGCTGTAACTAATTATGAAAAGTAATAACATTAGGGATACTGTGATTGCCAGTTTATAAGGCGGCGTCTGCTTGCTGTTGAGGTATAAACCATGTTGGGAAACACGCGGCGCCGAGCGGAAGGAAGGAAGGGAGGAAGGAAGCGAGGGCTCTGTCTCGATCAAACCCACACATCTGCGGAAAAAAAAAAGTGGGGTTCGCAGAGATGAATGGAGCTCTGATTATTCACCCAGGGATGCTTGTGCATGTTTGAAATTGCCAAGTGGAGGCTTTAACAGGTATGGAGAGGCTAAAAAGGTTATGAAACTCACTTGGTGTGTAAGTGACAGCTTTTTTGCCAGCGAGGGGAGGCCCTTTCATACACGGCTTCTGATGAATACAAACGGGGTATGAAATGACACATGCACTACAGCTACCTGGACCGCAAAGCGCAATTTGATTAATCCTTTACCAGGCAGCCCTGCAGTACCTGTGCATCCCAAAAGAGAGCCGCGAGCCGCACATTTGCATCGCTTCATCATCCCTTGGCGCCTTTGATGTCAGACACATGGCTCGATACCTTTGTCCGTTATTCACCTCTGCAGCCCGTGGGCACATCCCATGCCCGGCTGTAATGTATGACCACTGATAAGGTCGTGAGGGGGGTTGTGAGAAAAAAAAGGCAGAGTACAAGGTCTGCTTTGATGGCCATGCTAATTCCAATACCCCTAAGTAGTAAGAATAACAAAGTGGTAGGGAATTTATCTCAGGAATGCCGGAGCAAGACGGCCGGGCGATAAGGAAGTAGCTTCCCCTGGGTGGGGGAGAAGTAATTAGAGTGGGCTGACTGGTTACAAGACTGACTGGCTGGTGGGATGGATGGAACGAGAGGTACGGGGGGAACGGACTGCAGGGCCACACAAAAGGCAACGTTTGAGACAGAAAGTTCAGAGTTTTCTAAAATATGACAGTGCCAACGTCTTGCAAAACTCCCACTGGTTATATATATGTTTACGTTTGGAGCATCTGACTAATGGCTTGATGGAGCAACAGACAAAATTCTGCAGGTTTTAAAGCTCTGACATGGAAGGGGAAAAAAAGAACAAGGCACATTGCTGACTTTATATAACCACTCCCAAGAGAACTTTGTAGGGCCACAACAAATCAAACCATTTTGAAGCCTCAGTGATGTGAAAAAAGACAACGTCAGGCCGGCAAGTCATATAGCCTTGACCGAACTAAAGTGCTTGAGGATGAGTCACAGGGCGAGGTCTGGGCTCAAGTCTCCGTATCTGACCCAATCTCTGTCAGGAAATACCCGTCCTACCCTCTGCAGCCTGGGCCTGCACTCGAGCAATCCTGCTTGAATAGCAGCCATAACCAAAACCAGCCATACCTCGGGTCCCATCAGTCATCTTTAGCCCGAAAAATAAAGCGCTGATCGCAAATTACAGCAACAACCGCGCAAGCCCCAGTTTTATCACCTCATTATGACTTTAAAAAGTAGATAATGACAATAATCACATAGCATCTATCCAGTGCCTTTTCCAAACTGAAGCCAAATCTTGGATTGCTACAGTGTGTTACCCAAAACCAAAACTACGACCACATCCAAAGAAAGCCCGCCCCAGTCAAAACTGCAACCTCCAGTGCACAGAGTGTTTACTACCTCGCCCCAAAACCCAGACCCAAACTGCAGCCCCAAACCACAGAAAGCTCCTCTCTGCCGCAGCCTCAGCCCCTGTTCGTCCCTGCGTGTCAGAAAGGCTGAGGACAGGCCTGTCGGTGTGATTATCCCCCCGCTACCTGAGGAGGTGTTTGTTTGACATTCGCGCTTGACAGCGACGGGACACGAGGCGTTCAGGGGAGGGGGATCCCTCTCCAGTCAGAATCTATTAACACATGAATTCACCTGTCAGAGTTTCTAACGGGGGCCGACTCTGCTACACATGTCCACTGACTGCACCGCGGATCACATTTAAGGGGAAGATGTGCCCACCCACCACCCCACCCCGCCATGCCTTTGCTGTCCTTGACTCACTCTTGCCAAGGGTTAAATGTATGTCTGAATAACAAAGAGGCCAAAGAGGGTAATTACTGACCATTTCCTCTTTTCTCGGGAAACCCACTGTTAAGAAGGTGCTTGATCAACGCTGAGATGAAAGCGTGGAAGTGAGCGAAATTTTTGCAACCGCAAAATGACCTAATTCCGTCCTAATCTCGCTCGGCAATCAGCTGCAATTAAATTGAGATAATACATCTGAATTTACCTCAACACGAGACGGGGGGGGGGGGGGGGGGGGGGGGGAGAGCACAAACGAAAGCAGACATGTCCTCGTTAACAAAAAAAAGAGGTAACGTGAGGGGAGGGTTGCACTTAGGTGGCAGAGAAGCGGGACACCTTCTGAATAATGAAGCACGGCAAGAAAGCGAGCTCTGATCAAATAGCATATTCTATTAACCTGAGTTAAAGGTGTGCTGCAAAATGTGTTAAGCCGTGTGTGGAAAAGGGCCCGGATTTCCAGATGTCACCGTCGCCTTAATCTGGTGATCTGTTATTGATTGTTCCACGTGGCTGTGACCTTGCCAGAAGAGATCTGCCACCGACAATCAAACATACATCAAAGAGCGCGTGTGTGTGTGTGTGTGTTTCCCTAAATGCATGTGTGCGCACATGTGGCAGCGGGAGTCGCTTGCAGATCAGCGTTGCCGACATCAGAGCCGAAAACTGGAGGCTGCTTTCAACACTTGTTTACACAAAGGTGTCATCTCTGGAGCAGCTACCGCAAAAAAGGAATAAAAAAAAAAGGAGAGGGGAAATCATTTTAATGGCCAAATGAGATGATTACTTTTTTTTCTCCTTTTCCTCAGAAATGTCATAAAGCGGTACCCTGCTTTACGGCTGACAGCAGTGATAAGTCCCACACACACACACACACACACACACACACACACCACACACGCGGAGAGCAGGAGAGCATTCACACACACAAGCTCGAACCAGCTGTGATGTGTTTGTTCCTTTGATTTAATCTGTATTTGTTCCTTTGCTGCACCGTTAAGACACAACAGTTTGTTAAAAGCACTTTAAAAATAGATTTGATTTGACGTGTCACACTTTGTTGTGAGCAATGCAAGGCTACCGAATTTCCTCAACTGCAGTGAGCATGACAGATAACACGAGATATAGAGAGGGGGAAAAAGGTGCAACATTTGTGGGAAATTCTTCTAAAAATCATGAATATCGACTAACCCAAAGTGAAAACAGAGGGATTCTGAAAATACAAGAACAAATCTGCACACGACAAGAGGAAAATCTACAATTTATGCTTGGTTTGAGGCTAAGACTACAAACCAAATTGAATCTGGTGGACGAGTTAACAGACAAAGATGCACTTATTGCGAGGAAAAAGAAGGCGTTTGTGAAGTCGCCATTTAATTATGAGATCTAAATATCAGTTTACACCTGCTCTGCAACCTGTCGTCCGTCTCGCCCCAGGCGCAAATGGGAAAAGTCGACGCTTGGAAAATGCCGAAAAAAATCACAGGCGAGACGCGGTGAAACAACTGAATAAGTGCAAACAGCAGGACGAGGCGGAACGGATGGTCCAAATAAAGACTTTGCCTTTTCACTTGAGGAAGAATCAAATGAGGCATAATATTTCAAAATGCATTTTCCCTCCTTCGCAATGCATAAAACATGCCGGCTTAGGGTAAAGAGTGTAAACACACGTAAATGAAAAGTCCAAATGCATGCAATTATTTGCCGGACCACTGACGTTTCAATTTCGGTGTTTGCCTTTTTGACAAAATCGCAGAGGAGTGAGGGGAGAAAAACAGAGGAAACAAAGGGGATGAGAGGGAGAAAACTCGGAGGGAAAACAAGCAAAAACGCATGGAACAAAGTCAGGGAAGCAGGAGAAAGGCATCTGACTGCATTGCAACTTTACTTGGAGCGGTGGGTTGCAGAACGGCCGTAAACCAACAGGAAGGGGGCGGGGGGGGGGGGGGGGGGGGGGGGGGGCTGATACGACCTGTCAAATCCTGAGATAGAGAAAATGAGTGGATGGAGGGAGGTGTGTCAGAGCTCGACAGGCAGAACGCCGCCGCAAGAAACACCTTTAAGTCTGTCACCTTTGCTCCATCACTCTCCATCTCTGCTTCCTTCACACCGTCCTGAGCCGTCGGTGTCCGAGCGGCCCAGGCTTCCTGACAGCCGCCGCCGCAGCTCTCGGCCTATTTTCAACATGCTCACACGAGGCGGGCAGCAGACGCACATCCGCACTCATCCGCGACTGTCACACAGCGGAGCCAAATTAGCGCAATTTAACTCACATCTTTAATATCTCAAGTAGATCCAGCGGTGCTATAGTTTGAAAGGCAAAAAAAAAGTGAGGGTTTTTTGAGGCAATTCCTTCCGGGGAAGAAGAAGAAGTTCAACAACAGTTCAGCTGCCGTGCAGTAAAAAAAAGAAAGAAAACTGTAAAACAGTCTTTTTTTCATGCTGCACAAACAAAATGCAAAAATGAAGGCCAAAAGCACGCAGGGAATGCCACGCTGCCGCCTGGGTCACCATATTGTTTTGGACGACGCATCATTATAGCCGTTTAAACATAAAGGGAAGTCACAGGGGCAGAGTTGGCTCACTATTGGCTGATTCATGCCTTGGTATTAGTCAGGCAACGGATCCCAGCCACCGCTCTCGCTTTCATCGTTCTTGGCAGTGGCAGTTGCAGTATTTTTTTCCTGTTTTTTATTTTAAATTTTTTGATATGTGTGAGTGTGCATCACGCCCAAATACACTAACTACTGCAGCTCTCCAGACCATGTCCCTTCCCGAGGAATTTTACATTGGAAAAAACAAGCACGAGCAATTCCGCTTAAAGCTCTTCTTTTTTCTTTTCTTTTTTTTTTTTTTTTTTTTACAAAGGGAAGACATGGAGGGACGGTCACAAGAACATGCTGAGGGAATGTCCGGACAGCAAAGAGTTGTCATACAAAGAGTTAACGCCCCCGCCAACACCACCTCCACCCCATTCCTCCAAAGCACGGGTTAATATCATGGCTGCCTGGTAAGGCATTATCCAGAACCTCCCTGAACAAAAGGGCCCTTTTGCAAACAGACTCCTACTTTCCCCCCAGTGTCCAAAGGTGTTTGCTGAAGTAAATCTGCCTAAATCCTGCGCAGCTTGGCCTGAGGGGGGGGGGGGGGGGGGGAAGGTGTACCGATAATCCGTCTTCTTAACCAAAAAGAAAAAGGAAAAAAGTTCTGGGTAAGGAATAAGAGAAAGGGAAGAAAGCAAGAAAGGAAAGAACTGGAATCCATATCACATGATGCCATTTAAAGAGCCGTGGTACCCCTCCCTCCCGTCTCCCCCATCTTTGCTTAAGATTAGCATATATCCAGCCTGGGAATTGGGTGATAAAGATCGACAGATAAATTAATCAACAGACAAACTGCATTGTGCATGTTTACATAAGTGGACGTGGTGGATATAAAGTAATTTTGGTCGGTTTATGAAATACCACACCTGCTCTCTCTCTCTCTCTCTCTCTCTCCCTAAAAATAAAACATGTTCCGCCACTGAACTTTTTTGCCTTTCAAAGATATCGTTGCTGTTGCCCAAAAAAAAAAACAAGGGAAGAAAAATAATAGTGCACAGTTATGGCACCTGCTCCTGACCCGTATCGCCTTCTTTAGGCACAATCCAATCAGTCGCAGCCAGGATATTTTACTTCTTCTTAAGTGTGACCGACCACGAATAGTGTGAGCATGCCCATCTCGTAACACTATCTGTCTGTCAGGAGGGGCCCGGGTCCCTGCAAGAGTAGGGAGGCTATAAAAGGCTTGTAACCAGGGGACGACCAACAAACAACCACAAACACCCTAGTTATTTCTCTCCACCATCCACCCACCCCTTTCTGCCTCTTTCTCTCCCTATTTTTTTTTTCTCCTTTCCTTTCCTCTTCTTCTTTCTTTTTCCTCCTCTCCTCTCTTGCTCTCATTTTTTTTTTCGCCCCCCTTTTCATCTCAGGCCCTTTTCTGATGCTGAATGCAAATGTGTAGCCCTGCTGCTGGCGGCGAAAGGGGCTGAATTGTGATTAAGAGGGAGAAGAAGAAGAAGAGGAGCTCCTTTCTTTGTTCTCCCCCCGGGGGATGTTTACCAGGAGAGACACGGCGGATCAGATATGAAAGGCATTCAGGTCAGCATTGATGTGAGCGAAAGTGAAATCGTACCTAAGGCATTCCAAAGACCCGCGGTGTCAGGGGTCCGGGCTCGCGGTGCCTCTGCGAGTGTGTGTTCTCTGGCCGCCAGGCGAAAAATATCTTCACACAAGCCGGGCGGTCGGAGAGGGAAGAATTTAAAAAAAAAAAGGAATAATAAAAAAAAAGGAGAAAATGTGTCAAAAATGATTCTTGGCTATTTTTGGGGGGAAGCGGAGGAGGGAGGGATGAAAGTTTTCTGTCCAGTGTCCAGGATGGAGTTGGGATGATCATTAGTTGTCTTTTTTTTCTTTTTCTGGTGTGTGTGTGTGTGTGTGTGTGTGTGTTGGGGGGGGGGGGGGTACAGCCACAAGCCATGCTATTTGCTTTTATCTGCCTTATCAAAGCGTGCTTCTCGGTTGCTGTTGTGTGTGTGGAAATGCTGTTGCTCAGCTACATTCCTGATTTAATTCCTTGTGGAAAGCACATATTAGAGGATTTGGTGAATAACACATCAGCTTGAAAGCCGAAGATATCACACCGCGATAACTGTATCTCTGTCTCTCCGTGGCGCGCACACACTCTCACACACACACACACACACACACACACACACACACACACACACACACACACAATGAAATAAAATAAAAATCATGTGGATTACAATGACCACAAATATTCCTGGCCTTTTGACAAAATGATCCCGTGGAAGCAGAAAAAAAAATCCCTTTCAAAACTGACATCGTTACCCAAAGGGAACCTTCTTTCGCTCCTATATAACCAACGCTACGCCTGAAATCACAACGGTCTCGTAAGGGAAGTCCATTCATTTTTATGTGCTTGGCTATACACACTTGACTCACACACTTTGAGCAGATGGATATATTTAGCTCGTGACGACTGCAGCCGAGGGAGAGGGAGTAAAAAAATAAAAAATAAAAAATCAAGTGATGCAAAATAGCTACCGTGCACTCCGGAAAATAATAAGGCCTCACGCAGCATGCCAAAGTGCAATGTGTAGTTGTGACAGGACAAATATGCCTCCTTATTAGCCTGCGTTGAGGGAAACCTGCTAGCCGTTTTACAAGGGGTAATTGGAATGTGTCTATTTTGATTCAACCAGAAGGCCGACGTTATAAAAACACTCCAGTAAGAATCATCCCCGGCTATCAGCGGGGTCTGTGCACCGCGACACTCTGAGCACAACAGCCCCCCCACAACTCCCTCCCTCCCCTCCCTCCCGCTGCAGACTGAATCCTGCTGGCACCTGTAATATCTCACAGTAATTATTTCACTTGCTTAAACAAAATAATCCCTTATTTCCCTCAACATGAATGTGCTGCAATAAAAAAAAAAAGATATACACTTTTCACCGCTTCTTCCGACAAGAAAGGAAAAGGGGGAGAAAAGAAAAAAAATCCATCAGGAGCTTAAGGTAGCCACTTTGGCTGCTCCACACAATTGCCAACCCGTATGGGAATGACAGCAGTGAATGGCGCGGTGGACAACCCCCTGCCACTATTGAAGGTATAAACATGTAAATGAAACACATTACCAGTGACAATCAATTGTCCGCGAGCGCCTTGCGAAACCCCCCCCCCACTTCTTTTTTTTTCTCCCCCTGTCCCACACCCTCTTTGCTCAGTGACGATGGCAAAAAACTGCCCCTACCTAAAATCTGGGTAAGAGAGGGGAAGGAGGGAGGGAGGTCGGTGGATGGGACATGGCAAGGGAAGAGGAGGGGGGGTGAGAGAAGAAGGCAAAGAAGAAGAGGAAGAAAGGGAGCACCTTGTCTTACCCCCCCCCCCCCCCCCCCCCCCCCCCCCCCCCCCCCCCCCCCCCCCCCCCCCCCCCCCCCCCATCCCTATTCTCTACTGTGGGAGCTGCACAACACAACTTTAAAAAGGCAGAGGAATAATAGAGATGGACAAATTGTTTAGACTGGCAGAAATCTGGCATTGTCTGGGTCTGAAAGAAAGGCTGCCCCCCCCTTCCCACACGTATACACCCACACACACACACACACACACACACTCTCCCCTATATTTCTCCACCAGAAGCGTGAATCTGTGAATCTTAATAACCAGGTTCAGACTATTATATCAAACTCCTGCACCGCGAGAGACGCTGAGCAAGAGGGACACGGGCCTCGTCTTTCTGCTTCTTCTGCTGCTGCCGCAGCCTCGGATTATGTAATCAGCGTGTTTCAGAGGGTAAATCCTGACATCGAAAATGTCATCTGGGATACAGGGGAAAAAAAAAAAAAGAATGTTCAAAAACGGGGTGACGGAGAATCAAACGTACACCGAAAAATCCCCCCCGAGAAAAAATGCAACATCTGCATTTCCTCTTTCATCCTCCTCCTGGACAACACGCTGCCACAGTTTGACGCAAAGAGTCTGCGTAGCATCCGAAATTCGAAAACAACATGATTACACAGCCGAATATGTTTTTTTTCTCTTTTTTTCCGAGAAGGCATGTTTTTGATGCTCGTGCTGGTTCAGTGACAGGGAAACAAGGACAGGTGTTGCGAGCGCTTTTCTGTTGGGCGCTCACAGCTGGATGTCGACAAGCTACACCTGGCGAGGGCCAAACTCTCCAACACTTCACGCTGCGGAGATCAAGTTTCACACCAGGAGGGGAGAAAGGGTTATTTGTTTTTGTTTTTTTATATATATATATTTATGTGTTTCTTTCTTTTTTTTTTTTGCAGTTTAACAACGAGGAACAGGAAAAGTAATTTCTCAGGTTTTGCTGCTTAGAAATATTGCTGCCATCCCCGAGTCAATCAGCTGTGAGACGGAGGCTTCCACAGCGACGTGCAGGAGGTTTGGATGAGGAAGGGGATCAGTCATGTACTGTGGTTAAATACCACAAGACGGACTGGGCAGTGAGTGAATAAAGCTACAGTAGCACCTCCAGCCCTCAAGGCCAACAGTCATCTGGATGAGAATGTCATTGGTTAGACAACTTAGTGAGCAAACGCCTCATTAATACTAATTGGCACAAATGCTGAAATGCCCCTTCCGTTATGTTTTGTTTAAACAGAAGAACAAATAATCCCGGTGATCCCAGTCATTCCCTCTATGAGGACGCATTAGATGAAAAGAAAAAAAATCGAATCAAATTTGAAACCAGACTCAAGGCTCAATTGTTTCATCAAAATAGGAAGAAGAAAAAAAATACCAAAGTAGATGTAAAACATGTAGCATTTTTAAAAACAAAAATAATGACAGGTGGCAAGGAGATTAGAATTTACATCAAAACATGCTCGCTTACACGCCGCCGCCTCAGAGAGCCGCTCGGTGAAATTAGCTGTAATTGTACGTATTTTAAATTTGTGTATATTCATCTGATTTGTTCGTTAAGGGAAGAGAGAGGGAGTGTGGATGCATCCGTCCTCCATCTGGTAAATATTTTGGGGGAAAAAGACCCTCTCTGTTTGTGTGTGTGTGTGTGTGTGTGTGTCTGTGTGTGTGTGCTGCATTTTATTCTTTTTTTTCTCCTTAATTTCTTTTTCCTATTTTCCGGGTGCATGCGAGGCGTTCTGTTAGTTACTGCTGGAGGAGTCAGAGTCTGTCCTGCTGGCTGTCACACGCTTCGCCCTGCCCCACCATCCCTCCACAGAGCCAGGCATGAAGAGGACAGAGAGACAGGCAGAGAGACAGACAGAGAGAGAGAGAGAGAGAGAGAGAGAGAGTGGAGGGGAGAGGGGCCAAGCCTCAATAAGCCTCTGCATTCCCAGGGGGGAAGATTGGGGGTGAGGAGGGGGAGAGCGGGAGGTGGGGAGGGGGTCATCAGACAGAGCTAGTTGTTATGGGAGAAAGAAAAAATAAAGGGGGGGGATTCATATTTCTTATTTCAAAACTAGAATGACATTAAATCTATTTAAATCAAATCATTTTTTACATTCCCGTGTATGGAAGAGTGACTACATTTTTATAAGAGATATAAATATTCTTTTACACATTCCGCCGAAGCTTTTGCCACCTCTTGTCAGGTTTAAGGGTGTGAAATTTATATTTGCTTTGCGAATATTATTTTATCAAATGCAACATTTGGCACAAAAGCCAAGGCTGATTTTTTCCCTCTCGCCCAATCAAGCCCCCCCCCCCCCCCCCCCCCCACACACACACACACCCCCACACCCCCACCCCCTTTACAAAACAGGTGGCCACAGCTAAACAGGCTGTTCTACCTCGACATGTGTCTTATTATTCTATTTTTCTTTTTTTCTTTTTTTGAAGCATGAAACACAGCAAATGTACATACATATTGGAAATCTCCAGCACCCACTCTGGTGCTCTTGTGCTATTTAGTGTGGAACAAAATGCTTGTCTGCTATTGATCGTATGAAATCAATAAATGAAATCTGATCTAGATAAATAACCTGTGGGGGCAGCGATTAAAAAACTGTGGTGGAGAAAGCAAATAAAAAGCCTCGTCTGAGCAGCTGAATCACAGCCTCGATTTTTCACACACACACACACACACACACATCACACACACGCACACACGCGCTGCTTCAGTTCGCCAGTGTGTTTGGAGCCTATATGGAATAATCCGGAATAACGGGGCCAGGAAATGTCACTGCAGATTTGCCTCTTGTGGGAAAGTGTGCAGTCAAATGGAGAAAGAAAGGCACCAAATCTCCACCTCCAGCACTCCAGGTCCAGCATGTATCGGACATGTCATCCTATTTATATATGATTACTCCATTCCAATAAACCCAAGCGATAAGGGGTTAACCAAAACGCACAAGTTTACAAATTGAAGCAGCAACCAGCTGCCATGTCCTGTGAATTGAATTTGTCCCGGACTATACACAGCGACAGTGTGGGGCTGTACGACTTGAAAACACGCTTTAACAGAGGACATGTAAAGGCCAATACACAGATGAAGACGTCACGGCTCACGCATGTCAGCGCGTGGGTTCAAGCACACCAAGAGCGAAGCCACGAGATTGGACTTTTGCACCGAGGGAGGTGAGACTTCTCCGTCCGCCCATGCTCTGGGTCACCGCCGCTCAGTCCACCGTGGCGGGTCATGTCCCGGCGACAAACCGGCCGGCTCCGCCACACTCCCAACTTTCCAACCTCCACAAGTTTGCCCCAAACCTCATCACAGCCTCCTCAGAATAATCCCCCGAAAATAACACTTTCAAACCGGCTATTTTCTTGTTTTGTTTTGTTTTGTTCAAGATTCCAAAGGTTGGAGAGGGGCTGCAACCCGGATTCATTTACGCACAGTTTCTCCCCTGGATAGCGGTCCCGTTATCCCTGCGTAAAAAGGGCTGATGCGCGCACCAGCCGCGGACCCTCGGTGGAAACCTTCAAACCAGGCTTGCATCCAAAGACACCCCCCCGCCCCCACAAAATCACACACACACACACACACACACACACACCCTCCCGCCGACTGCTGGATTTGTCTCCCCCCTGGTTTTTCTTACCGTTTTTCCGCCTCGGGTTGGCTTGTTTTCGCCTCTTACACCTGGGGCCATCCGCCATGATCTCTTGCTTCATTGATAAGTGTGTGTGGGATCAGATGGCAGCTCGCATGGACTCGATTCCTTGATTTCAGCCTGATATCTGACGGGAAACACAGCGACAATGTGGGCATTAGCACGGAGGTCCACTTGCGCCGGACGCGGACATGAAACTGCAAATGCAACTTGGATGGAGGGGAGGCGGTGGGTGGGTGGGGGGGGGGGGGGGGGGGGGGTGATGGGGGGGGGCGGTGGGAGATTGTAAAACAGAAAAAAAAAGAGCCGGGGGTGAAAGTATGAGAAGGAGCGGCGAGGGGATCCGTGCCCATCTAATTTTGATTTTCAGCTGATCGGCTGTCAGCTTAGTGGCATTAACAGCAAAGCAAACAGCAGCAGGAGGAAAGGGAATTATAATTTCGCTGATTGGTAAAAAAAAAACCCCAATTCAATTCGCCAGTGAGAACTGCAGCGAAAACACGATTTCATTCAGAAAAGTTTCTCAAGCCGTTCCTATTTTTCGTCACTCGGGACGAAACATTAAATATTATAAATCTTGGCACTCATTTGTATCAGAACTCGTGTGATCTGCTCACGATCTGCTTTTTTTTTTGCGCTCTCAAACAGTTTTTCTTCTTTTCTTTTTTTGTTGCGCGCATGAGGCGAATCGGGTGAACACGTCCGAGTTTCTGTCACATTTGAGGGTCAAATCCAGAGTTCGCACGTTACAGACGGGCAAAGAGCGAGGACGAGGCGCAGCCTGCGACCAGCCTCCGCTGTGTGGTCCGAGTCCAAGTGCCCGAACTTCAACAAAACACTCGAGTTCGCCTGAGAAGAATTTGCAAAATCAAGGATTTCACCAACTCAACCCGAACCCTCTTGTCCACAGTTCATAAATGGCACGATGGGGAATAATTGTTCCAAATGTGCAAACCGACTCCCCACCAGCACACACAGAGAGAGAGAGGGAAAGAAAAATCTTTAAGGCACAAATGGCGCATAAACAAAAGCGATAAGACTCCAGTCGCCTGTGTGGGATGTTCGGGGTTCGTCAGCTAATTTATAGGCGCAAATACCGTTATTAGGGTAAGTGAATATTGACAAGAGGTCCTGCTTGTTGTCGGGCGACACAGGCTGGATGATACACACACACACACACACAGATACTAATATAAAACAAGCCGGGGAGACTCAGAGGGAAAACGGGATGCATATCGCCTTTTTTTTTTTCCTCCAAAGGACAGCGGTGTTGTGCGGCGCCGAACGCCCAGCGAGAAGCGCACTTTCCCCGGCTGCCCGGGAACCGGCAGGACGTCTCCGCATCACCGGGGGCGAAAAAAAGGGGGGGAAAAAAAGCTACGCGAACGCACCTATTTCCACCTGCGCAGGTGAGGCGAAGTTGAGCTCCAACTCTAAACGCGGGCGCGCCGAAGTTTATTATCCAAGCTTTCTCCGGGAGAGAGAGAGAGAGAAAAAAAAGAGGCAATAAATACAAAACAAAACAACAACAACAACAAACAAAAAAAAAAAAGAGTCGAGGCACGTACCTGTTTTTAAAGGGCGCAAAGAGGTGTCTTGCGGATAGGAGCTGCGAGGAGGGGATGATACCGGAGCGCGTCGGTGAGCGGATCCTTTTCCACCGGTGATAATAAAGCCTTAGAAATAAAGCCTTAGAAATAGTTGGGAGGAGGGAGGGACCGCTATTCCTGCTAGGGCAGGTTTACAACTGATGTCTTACACCCACTCCAGGAAACAAACCTGGGTAGGGACTGACGTGTTACGCCTCTTCTAATGACATTTTTTTTTCTTTCCACCTCCTTTTCTTTGCCATGTAACACAGAGGAGAAGCCCCCTGAAACGCACGCCACCTATCTTCACGGGAGGGGATAATTGAGGGGCGCCAAAACGTGAGCATCTTCTGGGTTGAACGTGAAGTTGTTGGGGTTTTTTTTTTTCCTCCCTCTCTCTTTTCTCCCCCTCTCTTCCTCCTCTTTTCTTCGCCTCACTCTCCTTTCTCTTCCTCCATCTCCTCTCTTTTTGAGTGAAACCAACTATGTCGGGCTTCGACGCGGAGCAAGGAACAGGCGACACCGTTGGGTTTTTTTCTCTTCTTCTTCTTGCTTGTGTGAATGTGTGTTTGCGCGCGCGCGCGCGCGTGTGTGTGTGTGTGTTTGCGGCCGTGTAGAAGGGGGGAGAAACTTGGAGCGCGTCCACGCTGGCCGCAATCATGTAAGGATATATACATTTTTCCCTTCTAATTTCTATTTCCACTGCGTTTAATTTGCAGATATGGAAACGGTTGATACGGCGGGATGCAGGAGTTGCGGGCGAGGAGGCGATTCCGCGTATTGCTCGTTATTGTAATTGGCTGCGACTGCAAAAGGTATGGGGATGTTCGGCTTTTATCTACGCTGCAAAAAATGTCCCTCGGGATTGTCATTTAATGTCAAACATTATTATTATTTTGTTAAAAAAAAACAACTGCCAAAGTGTGACTACAGTTGCTGTTGATTAGAAATAGGCTAAAGGTTTTCTTGTATTGAGAATAATGTCCTTGTTAATGTCAGGGGTTTTTAGGAAATTATTGGCAAAAGCTGAAAACGTTTTGGAAACAAGTGGAGTGTCTCTGCGTCTTTGGCATAATTTGTGTATAATTCTTTTTGAAATAATAGTGAATAGATGACTTAAGGTGGATTTTCTTTTCTTAAATAATTGTTTTATTACTTGTAACCTGGCCTTTACCTGCAGCATCAATGTGCCTGCAGGTGCATTGCTGGCTGTGTCTGCAATAGAAATGCTTTTTAAATGTAATATTTTTTCTCTGTGCTTATTTGCGTTTTCCTCGAACGAAAACGAATCAAAGAGAATCCCAAAAATAACTGCGCGACGTGAAGTGTGCCCGGCGCAAACTCTAACCCAGCAGTGACAGAGATGGCGGAGCCTCGGTGGGATTATTCTGATGATATTAAAGGGACCTGGGAAAAAGAAAAAGAAAAAAGAAGAAATACCATAAAGTATAATAAAGTGACTGTAAAGTCGCCGCAGAGAGCCACAGACGCACTGCGAGTCCCTGCTGGAATATTATAAGGACATCGTAGGGATATTCCGACGTTATTAGGGTGATTCTTTTCGTTCTGGACGCCACTTAACAGGGCTCCCGCATTTATTAAAGAAGTCAACCATCTCTGCCATGTCTGACTGGCAACAGTGGGAGGGAGGGGGAGAGAGAGGGAGAGAGAGAGAGAGAGAGAGAGGGAGAGAGAGAGGAAGCTCCACCTTTGCAGCGCTGTGATTGGTTATGTAAATAAAGTATTATTTGGTGTCCTGTCCTCCTGCAGCTCGCCACTGTATGGCTAATTAAATCATCAATCAAGGGGCTGAACTGGTTGATGCCCCCCCCCCCCCCCCCACCCCTTCTTTAAAAAAAAAAGAAAGAAAAAAAAAACATCAGATGCAGACAAAAAGAAATCACCCATCAACATATAGCCTTAACTTCTGGTAAGAATCGTTTCTGAGAAATATCACTTCCATTGTTTTCTTATATGTTTATATATTTATTATCATTACGTAAATACCTTGTTCAACCTTTGTTTCTCTCAGAGGGGGCAGAGGTTAAGGGGGGGGGGGGGGTGAAATCGATCGGGGTGAAGCTGCTATGGCTCCCGTTTTTCTCGGGTCGAGAGTGGATCCGGTCCTGTCTGAATTATTGTCATGCGTAATTTACTGCCACGGCGCGAGCATGTAAACGAAGCAGTCCAGCTCCCCCTCTCTCCCTCTTTCTCTCTTCTCACACACACACACACACGCACGCACGCACGCGCGCGCACGCACGCACGCACACACACACACACACACACTCATCCATGCGAGCCTGGAGTGGCACCTCGCGCCTCTTTTTTTACGCACACAGACTCTCCTGCGTGGGGCCGCATATTCACCGTGAAAACGGATTACAGTCGCTGTGTGACCTATAGAGGGACCTTGTGCTTAATTAATACATTGATTTAAATGGGGGGGTACCAAAATCATCGTATGCGGGGGGGGGGTCATATATTTTTTTGCCGACCCCTTGGATTGTTCATTTCAAATAAAAAATGGAAACATGTTGTTGCGCAAGTTGTCAATGTGGTTTAATTAGTTAGGTGGGAAAACGATGGTTTATAATATTTTGGAGATTTTATTTTGAATTGGTTATTAAAAAAGATTGCATTAACAATTATTTACAAATATTTTCTGAAGAACTGTGGCTATTTTGTAAATGATGCTCATTGTTGTACTCTTATTTTTTCCCCCTCGAAATAAAAAAATGCAAGTTTTTGCAGCTCGTTTTCTGCTCATTGGCATATTTTTCCGAAGTTGAAATGTTGCCCCAGAAAAATCAATATGAAGAAATTCACTTGGGTTTAATGGATTTTAATGTCCAACACCTAAATTGGAGCTCTGCCGTTCTGCAGCTGTCCGCCCCAGGCATGACTGCTGATTACCAAGATTATAATCCTAATTTTCTCCACCTCTCTTTGCCTCAGTGTGTGTGTGTGTGTGTGTGTGTGTGTGTATGTGTGTGTGTGGGGAGAGGCCCACTTTAAGATTTTTGACAGCACCAAACGCATAAACGCAGTGGTGCAGCGGGGTTTGCAGGAATGTTTCGCAGTATTTTGAGAATCTGTCAGTCTAATTACCACTTCTGTTTGTGCGTTCAATAAAGCAGTCGGGTTACACTCACTACTTCTGTATATTGTGCGGACTTTGTCAGCTGCTGTTACATGACCGAATGTCTCGCCAGCCTCCAAAGTTTATCTGACAAGAGGGAGGCAATAACAAAGATCACCGTTCGAGTGTTCTGACAGCAAAAAAAATGTCTTTGCACTGTAGTCATACAGCTGATCATATCCCTGAGTTTTGATCGCAACATAACAAGCAACCAAAAGTATGGAGGTCAGAGGTCAGTGCAGCATGATGACATCCTTTTGAAAAGGCTTAACGTTTTTGCTTGTATCAAACCCTTAGGCCAAATTTGTCAGGTGAAAGCAACACCAACAATGTTCTGTTACCTCCACGTTTCCCCCGTCGAGTCAGAGTGGGGAAAATCCTCCAAAATCTCGCCCGTACATCACCACGAGACACTGAAACTGTCCACTGAAAACCGACACCTGGATTAGCAGCAGGTCTAACTGCAGTGTGAAACCAGAGCCTCGCTTCAATTGCATCGGCGGTCGACATCACTGACCGTCTGATATGTGATACTTATTAAAGAGAACGTCAATGTTCATCCGACAGAAAGGACACACGGGTCTTATTCACCACAATAAATCCTTTCATGCAATCATTTTGTTTTTGCAGCCATTGCTGGTGCATGATAAAATGAGACGAGAGAGAAAGAGAGAGAGAGAGAGGCAGCGAGGGGAAGGGACGACACGGCAGAACATGCCTCGGGAACTGAAACACTGTTGCATGTACACGTTGTGCATTCAACAACTCCGCCGCCAGGCGTCCCTGATTATTGGCCTAATTTAGATCTGTGAGAGTCACATGACATCGTGGCGCTTCCAGTGATGAATCTATGCCCAGTCCTCATCTCAAGGAAAAAAAAAAAGAGAGAGAGAGAAAACACTCCGCAGCTCAACCAAACCTGTTACAATATGAGGAATATTCATTGTGATCATCTGCGCCGGATGCCATTGAATTCATTATTCAGAATATAATGAAATTAATTTGATTCATTTTCTTGGGGGAAACTAAAAGACTGATCAAAATCACACATCAAGAAATATTTTGTTTTGCCCCTGACAACATCCTAGTAAAATCATTTTCTCATAATATATATATTTTTTTCTTATTCCTCATATGAATTAAAAAACATACACGTGTCTCACAGATCCGGCAACTAAAAGGCCTTCACACCTCCTCCTGCTGCAGGCCGGGGCTGCAGAATAGACTTCCTCAAGGGGTTTTCAAGGATTATGTGGATGAGATTGTGCCTTTTCAAGGGCAGTTTTAAGTGTCTCACTTTGTTGATTAAGCAGAGTTTCATTGTTGATGACAATGCATCATAAAGGGGGGTGGGGCAAGAGGAAGAGAAGGAGGGTCATACTTTAAAATAGAAGTTTATACATACTGATATTTTCTTTTCTAACCAGACAAATTTACCGTAACTGTAGATGAGGTTAGTGAGGAGGTCAAAGGTCAGGGTAATGCAGGGATAGACATGCGCGGCTGCATGTTCTGTGATGCTATCACTGATGCTTTTGGCTCAGGGCTTCTGTTTGCTGATGTGTCTTTTTGCCGACAGTTAATCCTTTAATTGTTGGCAAAAACAAATCCGTCATGTTTCCAGGCCAAAACAATCATGAGTCAACGTCTCCTCCAGAGAATTTATTCTTTCCAGGTAAGAACAAGATCTCAAACTGAATTTTGTCCAGCATGGGAAACCAAAAGTCTCCTTAGTGATTACTGTATTTGGTGGGTTCACAGCTCCCTGACGTGCATTAAGAGCCTGTTAAAACACGTACAGTACATTCCTATGAGTAGATATGACATGTTTCCTGGCCTTAAAAAAAATCTCAGCAACAACTAGCCCAGTGTCCTGAGTGCAAATGTGTAAACCTGGAGGTGGTGAAAAATCCATCCCTCCGCTTTGAAGAACATGGACACCTAGAGGGGGGTGGACACAGCCTTGTTTCAACAACATTAACTCCGATTACAATTACAATTTTCGCGTACAATCATAAAATATAACCGCAGAGCCCGACAGTAACACAAACCACTCCTGCAATACGTCCTCCTCGTGTGCTGGGTGGTGTTGCTTCTCTCTGCGGTTGCATCATGCATGGGTTTGACACATGACACCTCTCAGACAGGAAGTAAGAGGGGATTTTCTTTCTTTTTTTCAATTTTTTTTTCGGGGTGAAATATATCACCGTGATGATTCTGATTTTCCCGCAGCAATATAGTTTTGTAAGAAATGCAGTCATCCCCCAGTCAAAATCATCTATTTTCTGTAGAAGTAGCCAAGTAACTTTAAACTTCAAGTTTAAACTAAAAGTTAAACTTCATTGCTTTATTCAATCTTTTATTAATTAGTGTACGGAAAGACAGAGGTTGTGTGAAAGTTTTAACGATCTGCCCTCGGCCGAGGGAGTTGGTGTAAATACAATTATTACCACTTCATGCGACGTAGAAAATCAAACAAAGCTGTTCTGACCAGAGAGCGGAGAGGGACATTTTGAAATATACAACGCCTGCAATTCAAAACAGCTGTCAAGTGACTGCAGTTCAGCCTCTTGAGTGTTGAATCCACATGCAGTTTGTGCGTCAGCGCTGAAAGCAAGTTGTTTTCCTCTCGAATTAAAATAACGGTTTGCCGAGGTTTTTTGAATGCATGACAGAAGAGCCGTAGTATCCTACATCACATCTCCTCTCCGGCTCCTCGCTGCGCTTGTTTGCGGCTCTCACAGCGTCGCGACATCAAACTCAACATCCCTCGACGGGGTTAGGCTCTGTGATGGCCACCGAGAGAGCCCCAACGCCACAACAGGGCTCCAGAGATTGACGGACAATTAAAGGCCGAGAGGCGAAGGCGAAGGCGAAGGCAGTGTGATCTGCAAAGGACTGCTCAAACATGCAAAAAATAATTTAGTTTACATTTGCCACGAGCAAGAGTGAGAGAGAGAGAGAGCGGGGAAAAAAAAGGCTCTTCTACTCCGAGCACTTCTGATCTCGCTCAGTTGGACAAGAAAGCTCGCAGAGAGAACAAGATCGCTGCATAGAAGATTGCGGCAGAAACAAATGCTTACACCGAGAAAGTATTGATTTTCTTTTTTTTTTTGTTGCTCTTGTTAGCTGAAGACTGAGCAGAGGCTTCTACAAATGACCACTTATTCAACTGAGACTCCACCATGAAAACAAAAGTGTTAGCCATCTTTGTTTTGCTTCTTCTACTGCTGTGGAAATGGGGTCAGATGTGTTGTGGCTCCAAAAGAAAAAGGTTTGGAAATGCAATATGAATAAAAACTCAAACTCATAAGTATCACCAGACACACAAGTGATACCTTTTATCCTATTTTCTACCTTATTTATTGTTAATTCTTTTGTTTTTCCCTCATATACAATTGCACAATTGTTTTTGTCTTGATTTTTTTTTATTCGCCTGTTTCTCAGTCAAAGTAAGATGCTGTTGAAAGCCCCAGATAAAAATTTAAACTGGCAAGTGGACCTTGAGTGACACTACCATTTCCAAAGTCAGCAATGAACTTATTAATAAGTTATTTTATAAAATTAATATTTCTGTTTGTGTATTCATGGATACATGTGAATGTGTATTGCACTTTATTAAATGATTAAGTAAGAGACCTAAATCATTATGAGCAAAACATCCGCGGAGATAAACAAAGTCTCTCTTTCACTCGTATTGATTTCTGGCATGAAAGCGGAGCTTGTTATGTGTCAGTATTAAAGTTTGGAGTGATCTTAACGTTAGATAGATTTATCACTGAGGGCTGAAATATTGCCTAATGAATCTTCAGCTTTTTTTCCTGAAGCAGAGAGTGCATAAGTTATGGTGCCAGTTTATTCAGTTTAACAACAGCCCCGCAGTAACCCTGACATTCATAGAGGTTTTAATGAATCACTATTTGTTGAAACAGAAAAGGTGTTGATTTGACTGTGTGGTTATTATATATGTAGAGGCTGCAGTTTGACACGCTGTTGCACTGCATCGCACTATACTGACATGTGTTTCTCATATTTTGTTTGCATTACTCTATAGAACCTTTGCTTTTTTTTAATAATGCATGTTTGTTAGGACTGTGCTGACATTTCAGCTTTCATATGACAGTTTTTACACAGAGAGAAAGGGGGGTAGGAAGTGGGCAGTGACATGCAACAAAGGTCAAAGTTTAAAATCAAACCAGAGATATTGCTGTGGCATGCAGCTTTAACCATTTGTAGAAATGGTCTTGGAAGCAGACAAAAAGGGATGTTGCACATTTATGTAATGTAAAGTCTAACTGTCTAACTGTCTACTGCTTCATCCAGTTACAGTCTCTGAACCAGCGCCACCAAAAAACAAATGCTGCACATTCACTGCACTTGACAAAAAAAACGGTTTTGATCGTGATTCTGATAGATCGCAAGAGAAAACTTTTCACTCTGAGAAGAAGAAGGGGGAAAAAAGGGACTCCTTATTGCCCGCTGAAATTAATAATTGACAGCATCTCCAATGAATAATTTATCAAACATTTGAATAATTGTTGTAGCTCTAATCTTGACAGACATTTGCATATCAGCATGCTCTTAATATCTGCCCCTATATGAATTTAAATCCTCTCAGGACACAAAGATAGAATTAAAAGATCTAACTTACATCTGCAGAAACCTTGTCTGGCACTCAGAGGTTTTTTTCCGCTCAGTTCAGATCCCGTGGACCAGCTGCACTGTGAAAGAGATCAAAAGAGCCTATAAACTTACTACGCATGAGAAAAAACAAGATCTGCAATCACGTGTAATATTACTATAATACTACAACATGCACACCTTAAACACAGGCAAGTACATGAACAAAACAGATACAGTATATCACCAAAATAAGTTTGCCATATCTTCCTTGGAAAGATTGCTGCCTTCAAATACAACTAGTGGGCTCGGCAACATGGACGATAATATTAACATTACTGTCGTCGTCACATTAGCAGGCTGGCAGGCGGGTAATGTAATGCAGGAAATCCAATGCCATAATAAAAGAAGGAATATCAACATTTTGCAAAGACATACAATTCTGGAGAAAAACTTTGTTAGACTAAAACGACAAAGATTTTGGATTTGGATTCGCAAAGCGTGATTTGCAAGTGTTTACACGATTTGTTTGTTTGACGAGAGATTCATTAAGGCTACTACAAATGTTACGGTTCTGGATATGAAATAATTATATAACATTTTATCAGCATGACATAAAAAAATGAGGGGAAAAAAAGACATGGTTGCTGGAAACTTGACCTGCATGAAGCAACCTCCCCGTTACCTGGAAATGTAAAGTATGCACTGTGGAGTCCTAGATGTAATTGGGTTTGACCAAACTTAATATCACACAACCTATTTGCCTCCAAACATGGCAAAAACAAGTGTGATAACGTGCTTGAGTGTCTGCTGAGATCACTGACTACAGTATAAACTATAGACGCCAGCAAACTAATGTTTTTTCACCAACTGTGGCAGAACTTTGCAGAGAAGTCAGCTTTGAACCCTTGGCCTCTCCGATAAGACTCCGGGGTTTGCAGTTTGCTCGTTTGCGGTTTCAAAAGGTTTGCATTATTTCTCAGCGCCGGCTCCGACAAACATATCTATTTCTTCCTCCGCCAGAGTTTATGGCCCAGCAGGACTTGGAGAAAGTCAGTTCACGGTCTGCTGGGCGCACTGTATACCTCCACTGCTCATTTTTAGACACGCCATCCTTTCCTGCATTGTCATCCGCGACATTTGTTATCTTGACGCTCAAAAGGATTTTGGGGAATGTTGATATAAGCGGGTGTAGGAAGCAAATTGCTGTTGTGTTCGCCGCTTCCTGCCATCTTTCTACCCATACCGAGTGAAGCTATCACTTTCACCTCTCGCGTTTGGCCATTTTTCTTTGCAGCCACGTAAAACAGACAGACAAGATTGTGTGTGAGTGTGTGTGTGTGTGTGTGTGTGTGTGTGTGTTAGGAAAGGAGTCAATGATCCGTCTTTTTATCCCGGCGTGCTTGTTGTCAAAAGCTGCCTGGGCTGAAGAGACTGTTGTCCACAATTGACTGTAACAATTAGGGCACGATCACAGTACCCGAGTGGAGCACTTAAAGGCTAATTTACATGTCACTTTGCTGAATAAAAAATAAAAAAATAAATAATGGGGGAAAAAAATAGTGAAAAAGATATTCTGCTTTTGCTCACCTTCCCTTTCACCTTCTCTTTTTTTCTAGCTATCTCCTCTTTCGTTCTTTTATACCCCACGCCTTGTAAACTGTAATTTGTACACTGCTTAGGGGGAACCTGGCAGAAGAGAGGCGGCCGGCATTTCCATTTGAAAGGAGGCAATCAGCAGGCTACTGCTGAGCCTATTGTCCGGTGGAGGTGGAGGGGGGGGGAGCAGAGGGAATTTACAGGCAGCGAAGTTAACCTTCTGATGAGGTACATAACACACACGATTTACATGCGTACGCAGGTACAGTAGATATTCCTGTGTTTGCTGATATTCTCGCCGGATTCTGTTCTTATATCACAACAACTTGTATTCTTATCCATCAGTCAGGTTGGGCAGGACAGCATTTAACCACACCCCCACATGGTCATGGCCAAATCTGTGTGGTCCCATTCATATGACACATGCTTCATATTTTCAACCAAAAGTAAAAATGTCACTTCAGTATAACAACTTTTGTCATATCCCAATGCTACATCATGGCCCTGAAACTATCCATCAAATACTGGTTTCAGAAAAATAAATCGCAGGCCGAATTTTCTGACGTCATGTGTTGAGGTACTGAAAGCTTCAAAAATTCTATTGCTTTAATACTACTGCGATTGATTTTGTAACAAAACAAATTCAATGAGTTCACTTTGATTGGTTATGGCCTCCAAAGTCTGATCTCAGCTCAGACAGACGGCCCCTCCCTCAGTTCGTCCTCATGGCCCAAGTTATTTTCTCCTGTTCTGACAGGCTGTTTGTGACAGGTGCAGAATGTGTGTGTGTGTGTGTGGGTGTGTGTGTGTGTGCATGAAAGTGTGTATGTTTGGGGTGTGTGAAAGGATCCCCTCAGCCCCCCACCCCATCCATCTCTCACACACAGACACACACACACACACACACACACACACACACACACACACACACACACACACACACACACACACAGACACACACAGACACTCCTGCTGTCCTTTCAGAGAGAACATAGAGGAGACAGAGTGTGTACAGAAACAGCAGGTTGATGGGATAATGCCCATCATCTGTTGCACCGTATCATTTCTGTGCTGCCATAACCTGCTTTTGTTACGGCTCTACACACACGCACACACACACAAACACACACACACACACACACACACACACACACACACACACACGTGAATGAGCACGTGAAGATAACATAATTTAGAGTACGATAGAAAATAACTGAATTTGGCAGAAATGAATGAATGAATGAATCTTAATCCTAAAACACAATCCTACAAGAAAAACTTTAAAAAGTGTTATGTCAATTTAAAAATGTACAAAAGCCCATGTGTGCATATGTACAGGTGTGTATGTGCGAATATTTGAGTGTGTGTGTGTGTGTGTGTGAGGTGTTCAGGCATACGTCAGCCCGGACAGGGATTGTTGTTGGGCTCAGCCTGCTCACAGTAATCATTGGATAAATTCCCTTCTCTGCTGTGAATGACCTAATCCAGATTTTATGGTCATTATACCAGACCTGTTTCATTATGCCGTAAACATACAGAAGAGATAATCTTAATCTCTGTAATGCCACTGTATACGATAACAGCACTGCTGTTGCACTAAAACCCCCCCTGCTCGTTGTGTTTTGTCTCAGTTTCCGGGCGACAATTCAACATCACTGAGAATTTCGCAACATTTGAAGCCGACATTTTCCCCCTAAATCCTTGAAAACACTCCTTTTTTGCGAATAGTTGAGTTACTTATATGTGTATCAGGTTGAATGTAGGTTACTAATCCCAGCGATTGAGCCTTTAATTAATTGCACAGTTTTGTAATAAGGCTGGGAGGATTAGTGTGTGGACAGGTGGGCAGATTTAAACCTCCCTGGGCTGGACACATGTTGAGACTGAAGGGAAGCCATCATCCCAAACAAAGAGGGATTTTTAATTTTTTTTTATTTCATGGAAATACTCCAAATGTCTGTGTTATGTGCAACACAATATGATTCCACTGCATATAAGCCTGAGTGTAAGCTTGTACAATCCATGCGCTGCCGTAAAGTACCATTTTACAAAAGGCTTGAAAGGGTTTCTACACAGGAGCTTCTAATGAAATGTTCTCTATGGAACAAAGGTTACTTTCTTTTTTGATGGACATATCTTTATTCCTCAAAAGGTTTTGCATATAACCACGGTCAAAGATTTTACACAGTTCTCAATGATAAAAGGATGAAAAAGAAGAGGTGTTCGTTTTGTTAAATGTGGATGTCTCATCTTTCACTGCTCAGGCTGTGCAATGTTAAACGGCATTGAGCAGTATAGCAACTCTCCCTTCCACACACACACACACACACACACACACACACACACACACACACACACACACACACTCACGTTTGCCAGGCTCCATGCTAGTTGTTAGTGGCCCCAAACCGTTTCACAGCACATTTAGGGTTTGATCTTCGTCTAGCGATACGATGGCACAGCATGGCCGAGCTGCCTGCTGCACACTCTATACACAGACCCTAGAAACAGACGAACACCACTTAAACCGCCCAGGATCACACCTCTGTGATAACTGCTGAGAATAATAAAGAACTGCTGCTTGACTTCCGACTAGTGCTGAGAGAAGATACATTTCTTGTGCTGTTTTAAAAACTATACCTCGTACTCAACCTAACGTATCTAAAAAGTTTGCAGAGAAATATCTTTAAAGTTGCTCACAGGACATGTTCCTCTGTTGAGAGAGCGAAAGAAAAAAGTAAATGTAAAAAAGTCAGCTGCACACAAAATGTGAACGGAGAAGTAAATTCACCGCATTTCCTTTGTGCCGCTTATTCGTCCAGTAAAAATTTGACATGGGTTCAGTATTTAACTTGTGCTGCTGGTGTTGAGGGTCAATGTTTTTTTCTGCGTCCACACTCATACTTTCCACAGTCAAACTACTTCCTGATTCTTGTCACTTCTTTTTATCCAGTGAGGACACACACATTTTAGTTTAACGGCATCCCACTCATTTAAAAAGATTTCATAAGACCTGGCGTGGGTGCCCTTTTTTTGACCTGTGCGTGTTGAAGGGTTACTTCACGACAGCACACGTTTTGGCAAATATTGAGACACTGCGATAAAGCACATCTAAAGCCAAAAAAACTAAACACAAAGAGTCCTGCAAACCAGACAGCAGGGGCTTCAGTGCCATGCTCCAATCCAGTTCTGTCGCCTATTTTTGGGGGCAAATGGGGGAAGAGGAGGGGGTGGGGGGGGGGGGGGGGGGGCATTTGGGGTTTGGTAGGGTTGTTGGGGTCTGTCTTTACAGAATTGTCTATCAATAGGTGCAGCCAGTGTCAGTAGTCCTTCCCATCAAACCGGGGCCTGACAAAGAGGCGGCGGCGCATGGGAAAGGGGCAGCAAGGTGAAACTAATGCCATGGATGTTTGATTCATCAGGGCCTCATTGTTGGCGGCCACGGCTGATTGTGAAGGTGCAGTCAAGCAAAAGGGGTGCGGAGTAATCAGTTGGATTTATGGTGCCGAGGGCCTCGGAGAGACAGAGAGAGAGACAGAGAAAGAGAGAGAGAGGGAGAGAGAGGGAGGGAGAGAGAGAAAAAAGTCAGACAGAAGCTGTTTGCAGAGCAGCCAGCACAGGTCGGAAACACACATACCTCACATGTAGATAAACACTTTTCGGATGTGACGGAGTCCTACATCCCTGCACTGACAACAACAACAAAATAAAATAGACAAAAAACATTAAAGTCTTTTTGACTTGAGGGGAAATCACCTGCACATGGACACCACCTCATTTCAAAATCTGACCCTCTAACTGCATGCAGATATCCATGTGGACTAAGACACATATGTACATATAATACAATAGTCACATGCAGCTTGGCAACCTGCACCAACAATATACAATATGTCCTGAAATGAATGAACCCTCTGCAACTTGATCACAGGAATATGTATAGGAGGGGTCTGGCGATGACTTTCATATTATCCAGGACATGCAGAGGGCCAACATTTGATTATTTGCGACTATAACGATCCACTTATGCACCGACGACCTCTATCGAGTTTGAAACTACAGCCACTAAAGGAACACACTGTGTACAGTAGTAAGTACTAAAGTAAAGTAGCTGTGTAAAACGGGGGTCGACAAGTGCAATATGATCTGTGCACAAGAAAAAAAGTGTACTCAGTTACTCTTCGAAACGACTTCATAGGACTTTTCATAGATGTCTCCTCCGTTTCCTTCTCCTTCTCCTTTGTCGCTCCACCAAGCCAACTCATTTTCACTTCTCATCTCCTCACCTCCACCCTTCACTCTGTCGCTCTCCTTTCCTTCCTCTTTCACTTCCACTTGTTTTTTTGTCGTTTTTCTCTCGCCTCCGTCTTCCTCCGTGAAACCACCCCCCTCCCCACCCCCCCTGTTTTTCTCCTCCCTCCTTTCATCCCTCCATCCACCTTTCTGATTGGTTGTCTCGGAGGGAAGACAGATGTAGGGCGAACAGCGGCTAAGCCGTTGTACTCTTAAGCCTAATGTGGAAGTTTTATATGCAAAGAGGTGAAGCAGGGAGGAGGGGAGGGAGGAGGATGGAGTTTGAACTGATTAGGATAATTCCTGCTTTTAATACAGCTGTCCCTCCAGCTTAAGGTAAACCAAATGTTGCCATCGGAGATTAGTGTACCTTGCCTGGTTATTAGAGAACCCCCCTCCTTCCTGCTCACCCCCTCAGACACTCACACTCAAACACACACACACACACACAGACACACGTCAGAAATGTCTGTAAAGCCGCTCTCGCTGGCATTAATTTGAGAAAGAGAGGCGGGAAGGAGAAGGGGGGGGGGGGGGGGGGGGGGGGGGGGGTGGAGAAAAGTGTTGCAACTTGATCTTCTTCTGCACCTGTTGGGAAACCGCGTGTTGGAACATTGTGTGTGTTCTCTGTCTTGTTGCCTTCTGAATTTCCTCACAGGAATTTTAAGGACAGACAGTGTAAGTGATGACATTCCGGCTCGTTCTCACTTCAGGATACAACTTCAGGGTTGAGTTACAGAGAAAGAAATTGGCCTCACTTAAAGTCCTCACAAGTGAAGTATTTCAAGAGCTTTTTTTTTTTTTTGTTCTTCTTTCGCAACAGTTGTCTTTAATGTTTTACAGCCCAAGAACGTTTTTCTTCTCCCGTAACTCTGAAATAACATAACATTAACATTTTAATTCTAGTTATTTGGATAATTTACTATTTGAAAATGAAAATCTAATTTTTGCTGGCGTTATTTTCTGACTGCAAAATTTAGAGAGAGTATCTGCACGTCAAAACCCCCATACTCAAGTGACATAACAGGGGGTTTACAAGGAGGAAAATACAAAAAATATTCAAAATTTTGAACCCAACAATCTGATCCCTGTGTAAAATGATATTTTCAAAAAGACGGAACAACCCCTCCACAATCTAGGAATGAAGCACCAACAGCCAATGAAACACAGCACTATGTGTGTGTGTGTGTGTGTGTGTGTGTGTGTGTGTGTGTGTGTGTATGTATACCTGTGCATCTGTTCTGGCCCATCAGTCGACATGATCTTAGTCAATCCTGCCAGTTGGTTTAATACCTTCACGCCCCAGAGAAGAACAAAACACACACAGTTTTCTCACACTTGGCATCGCCTGTCAAATATTATGTCACCCCGCTCCGAGACACAGCCGTTAACGAAACCTGAGTAGCCGAACGCAGCGGAGTTGGCTCCGGAGTCTTATCTGAGACGCTTTTCAATACTCCAGCCGCTCGGCTGAGTTCCTCTGTGGAGAGTTTAAGCGGTTTCAGTCCAGAACCACAGAAGAACGGGAGAACAAATCACCAACACTCCATTCAATCCAGTGGGAAACCCAACACTGAGGATTACAGAATTTGCTGATCACCAGAACAGCGTACTTTCTTCCTCAAATCAGTTTTTGGGGGATATCTTATGCAAAGATGGACATGAGTACAATTCAGTAGGATAATACTGAAGGCAACTGATGTTCATATTCTTATTGAAAAGCTGACGATAGCTGACTCTAACTTCTAGCTCATGCTACGTAGACGAAACACATCTGAGTCATCCAATCAAAAGTGGACGTAGTCAAGATCTGATCACTGAGAGCACATTCTGAGGTGGTCTGGGACCCAATGTGACGGTCCCGGGCCACACTGAGGGACTGTCTCCTCAGCTGACGTCCCCTGACCCCGCCCCAGTTTCACAATGAACAAAAAAGTATTTATAGACTTCTCACTGTTTCCTGTACATTGATTATTTGTGGCCAATGCCGTGGTATTAATTTTGACAGCCACATATTGATTTTCCATGAATAAAATTCATTATAATGCCAGGTGTGAACCGACGCACTGAGAGCCGTTCACTCGCCATCAGAGGCGCGCGGTAATGCCAGGTCCGAACACACGCGGCCTAAGACCTTCAGATAGACTTACATAACCTGAACATCTGCAGCTGTAATATCATTCGTCTCCATCACATGTCAAGTTGTTCTTAAGACATATTATGCAATAGTAATATGTGTATACAAATGAATACATCGGAGAAGACACTCATTCTAATTTGGACTAAAAGCCTTCAGTGACAGGAGTTGGTGGAAACACTGAGGCACATTCTCCCTCACACACTAGGTGGGCATGAGCAAACCTCTCTTAAGCACAAGTAAGTATATACTAAATACTATGTGACCTAGTTCTCACAACGTGTACTGTAGCTGTCACAGAATCAACCCTAATTTTCGAAAGCAAGCTACTTTTGACAAAAACACGGGGAGGAGGAGGAATCCGTTGCCTGGAGCGCCTGACGTGAACATGTGAAGATTTTCCTCCCAAACGAGATATCCACTGACAAGTGGGGAAACATCAAACAGCCCTAAATTAAAACAAATGATGGCAATTTGCCATGGACAGTAGGTGTGTGCGTCTTATCTCTTCAGCTGACAGAATGTTTTACATGCTTTTTCGGGGCTCCGGAGATATTACCTGATATCTTTAACTCCTGATGGTGTGAACACAAAGCAGGTTATTACTGAAAAGTCTTTTTCGATTAATTAAAGCTCCCCGTTGGTGCCTGGAAATGGGAGTTATACAGAAATATACAGGGTCGTGCGGTAAATAAGTAATGTGTGTTCTACCGAAGCCGAATCTGAGATCTGAAATTAGGTGATTTGTTGTGTTATGCTTTGATGCAGGTATGTCTATTGAATAATGAGGAAATATACACACCTTTTACCTTTATTATTGAATATATATTCAGTATTCTCAGTATTTTGGAGCTATTAAGAGTTAACATGACTAAATGCCAATGTTGAGGAATTCCTCAGAGCTGACACATGACTTGTATATTTCAGGCCTGTCTTTGCAGTCACCAGAAAACAACACTGTCGCATGCAGGAAGTCTTCACCAGATAAAAAAAAGGTTAAGAAAAAAGAAAGTGTGCTCACACACATGCAGAGGCAGCAATGCTTCACTGACACCCCGAATCACAGAGAAGCGAACACTCCGAGTCAGAGGAAGCCATCAGAGGTGATAATACCGCTCATTTCTGCCTCCCTGACATGTGAAAGGATGGTTCATTGGCTAATGCTCAACAATAATACACCACCGTGCACACCGACACACACACACACACACACTATGACACCACATGAGAGGTCAGAGGGCAGAAGAAGAGAGAAATCATTACAGACACTGACCCACACAAACGGATGATTACCGCCGCGAAGGCCCCGCGTGGATCGATGTGGAAGAATTCACTCTATTATCAGGGGTTGGGTAGTTAGACAACATACTATGGGTTAAAGTTACAAGACTGCGGCGGTTGATGTTATCGACGCAATGTGGGGAGGAATCACAGACAGATTAGAGAGAGAAAGAAAACAAAACTGAACTTTGTGCGGAATTGAAACCCCTGAAATGTTGCACAATGTCCTTCGTTGCAAAAGAGGGACATCGTCTTGGCTACTGTATCAGAGGGAAGTTTGCATTCTAGGTTTTTATTTGAAATAAACAGCACGCAGTTTGTGACTACAACAAATAAACTTCAAGTAGAGTTGAGAAAATTTGATGCATGATTTTTGCTGTGAAAAATTCCTCATATAATAATCCTGACCATACCAATGACAAAGAGTCATCAACTAGGATTTTTTTGGTTGTTAAACTCCATTAACCCGTTAAGGGTCAAAACAATGAAAATAAGACTATATTTGTAATAACGCAGACTATAGCTGCACCCGGAAGATATTTAAAAAACATATTAGTATTTCTGATAAACTACATGGATTAAAGACATATTCACATCCGTGTTTAAATCCTAATAAGTAAATCTGACTTGACTCGGAACACAATTCCAGTGGAGCTGAGAGCGAGGCGAGGCGCGATGGCTACAGGCGGGTCAGCGGGTTAATCACACTTGACTCGGAGCTCATTGCGATTGTCTGGACCACTTTGGACGTCGAGCGTGGACCTTTCAGCGGAAATCCCATTAACCTGGCGAAATGACCATTTAAACACGGTGACTGGAGCGCCGATTAGGCTCAATTTGAGATTCCCGCGAAGCAGTGCAGTGGTGCTCAGCCAGAGCGAGGGCTGCAAGGGGAAAAGTGAAATGCAGTGTGCGTGAACTTCACCCAGGCCAGTAAGGTAACTCATCGGGAAGACTTTGAACACACAGAGCACCGCGTCGAACTGCAAAGAAATGTTTGTATTTTGCATCTCGTCAAAGAAATTGTTCCTGTCTTCAGTTGACGTCTGATGTGAAAGTGTCATCCTCTGTTCCATAAGATATATTTTTAGTTCATTCCAGCCCTATGTTTTACCATTATTATAACATAAGTGTATTTTTAGACTAACATTGGTAAGAACTGCTTTCACAAGAAACCACATTTGTGTTCTTGACTTTTAATGGAAGATGGACTTTACATATTCTGGGCTCAGAAAAGGAAAAAGAGGAAAAGTAAATGAAATAAGAGCAAGTGCAAGAAGAAGGAAGGTGAAATATGAAGAAGAAAAAAAGGAATAAGACACATCACCTCATGCTGCTTAACAATAATTCACACCATCCTCTTTACTGAGGGATATGTGCGACTACGAGTTAAAATACGAACTAAAGCTCAAAGTTTGCACCACTGCACTGCTGCTGCTCAATGCATTATGGTTCCAAGGTAAGCGAGGGAGACCTCATGCGTTTCCTTACGCTGCGATAATCGCATGTCGCATGGCATCGATTTGACATGCAAACATGGCTAGCGAAGGTTGCTAATATGTTTTCTAATACACCGGAGCCTATTTCACCCTTACTGTAGGAAACAGGCTGCACTTTAACTACCATGCTTTCGGTTGTTTACTACACTGTTCTTCTTCTTTGTTTTATGGCGCGCACAGCTCTCTACCGCCATCTATGGCCGCCAACTGTCACTACACGATCATCAGAACCTGGTCTGCTCGCAGTGTGAAAGAGGCCAATTCCCGGACGACCTGCGTTTAAAAAACCCGGGTCTACACAGTAATTTTGGTGTGAAAGGGGTATTAGAGTGTTCGAGGGACTGGGATTATAGAAATGCAAAGGTTTAGGTAATTTGGAAGTAGTTTAATGAGGCCATATCAATATGGAAAGACAAGAACTTGAAACTGCAAATCTCAAGTTCAGCTGCAGCGGAAGAGCTGATAGGTGTGTGGGACCTTCACCAGAACTATCAAGCCAGAGTTGGTGAGAACTTCCAAGTAGGAGAGACAAAGTATTCGTGAGTGCGAGACAAAAAGGGTTTGTCCAACGTGCCAATTAAAGACCCGCTAATCTGTGAAATATCTCCTCAAACGCGTGATGCGACGCGATTTCAAAAAACACTGACAGGGTTTCCGAAAACTCAATCGGGCCTTTGTCACCTAAGGGGAACCTTGCCAGGACACCGACTGGTCTCACACCAGTTTCTGACACTGTGACGCCTTAATTAAAAACAAAAACAAACGGGCGATTGCAGCGGATGTAACGCTGACAATGTGTCACAAAAACACCCGTGTTGTGTTGTCCGCTCAGGTGTCACAGCTGAATAGAGTCATCATTCTAATGAGAAACATGGCTGATGAGTTAATGGAGTCAAAAGTGTGACTTTACCTGAATACATGCAATTAAATGAACAATGAAAGTATCCTGTGTGACTCCCTCTCTACATAATCAAACATAAGTGTGTGTGTGTGTGTGTGTACGTGTGGGGAGGGGGGGGGGGGGGGGGGGGGGGGGGGGTCTGTGTGCGAGGCTCTGACAGCCTCGACAGTTGGGATGGGCGACTGCCAAGCTGCTGCTAAATATACACTGGGGTCAGTCTCTGGCAGGTCCTCGGCTTTGTCAGAGCCGCTTCAGGTTTTCTGATAAAAGGGGTTTGCGAAGTCAAGAGACAGTTGTGACAGGGGAGAGGTCGCGCGTCGGGGACCTCTGCGTACGTGCGCGCAAGGACCTGACCTGTCGGAGGTTGATAGGCACTATAGGCGACGGAGGGGGGAAGGAGTTGTCAATGAGGTCCCTAGATATCCAGCCAAAAGGACTGAGGGTGTGCAGCTCTTTCCTGCCTGGGGTTTGTGGTATTTTCATTTGAATGTGTGTGTGTGTGTTACACGCACACTATAAAGAAGTTTGTGATATGTATATTCGCTCAAACAGCGGGGAGATATAAAAAAAAAACTAAAGAAAACTAAAGAGTTTATGAATCAATATGAAAAAGAATTGACAGCTATTTAACTGCAAAAGTTACTAATTCTGTTTTAAATTATGGTTACAATTTCTATGAATGGTTGAGCCAAACAAGCAGAATAGAAGACTTTCATTATTATCAGAATTATCAATACTACAAATAATTATTTGGAGTCATATGGTAATGAAATCTGTTTAAATTTGAGCTATAGTTACAGTTCAAACTAGAAAAATATTACATGAAATAAGAACATCTTCTTTGGATGCAAACAAATATCTTGTTAGGTTTAAACATGTGAAAATATCCCTTTTGCTATTATTATTATTATTATTATTATTATGTTCCATTACAGGAATAATACAATCTGCAATGTATCCACGAGACGTTTCCAATGTGTGTTTTCCAATTTGTGCGAACTACAGAAACTCATTCGCTGAAAGGCCAAGATCACAATCCAGTGCATATTTTTGACCGACAGGTGATTTGATAAGATCAGCTCAGAAAAGCGGCAAAGATTAATTGAATGAACTTGTAAAAACAAGTATCTCACTAGTGTACATTTTATGGGGGGCACTTTTTGCAGTGTGCCAGTGTGTGCATGTGTTACCCTGTCTGTGTGTGTGTAAGAGAGAGAGAGAGAGAGAGAGAGAGAGTGTGTGTGTGTGTGTGTGTGTGTGTGTGTGTGTGTGTGTGTGTGTCAGCCGAGCATTGATGAACTCAGCACAATGTTGAATGGGGCTGTTTTGGCAGCTGAGACAGCGGGGCCAAACCTGCGGGTCAGAGATAAACGCCCCTCGCAGCTCCGAACTGCGGAGAGGACGTCCCATCAGAGATGGGGAGAAAGCACAGGAAAACAGCTCGCTGAGGGGGCAGCGATGGGCGAGAGGTTAGACACACAGGCATGTGAGTGGAGGGTGGCTGGTAGAAGTCCCAGTACTGCTGTACGGGACTCTCTCTCTCCCCTCTCTCCCCTATCAACAACCAAGAAGACTGATCATTCTTGGGGAATTGACAGCTGTTTATTTTTATGTTCCAATAGTCAGTCATACTCTTTGGAATTATCAGAATGCAGGAAAATTATAAAGTTCACACCAACACATTTACACATGCACCTGTACTAAAGAAGCAGTCCAGATCAGTTTTTTCTCTCATCTCTTTATGACTAAGTAAAGGTTGAGAAACACTGCTCAAGACCACAGTGAACATAATGGAACTTGAACCTGTGATCCAGTCACCAGGAAGCGACCTAATCACCGCGAGGAAACGATAAGGTCGGTGCTTGATGTTTGGAGCAGGAAGCCGGAGCGGAGGTGACCGCTCCATTTAAACAGGCAAACCTGCCAAGATTCAATCTACTCTTGTTTTTGTGGGGGGTTTTTTCTCGCCATTGGCCTTCTCAAGATCGGGGGGGGGGGGCTTGGAGAATCACTGACTGGAAGCTTGAAGCTGCATTTCGGAAGGAAGTGAGTAAACGGTGTGATGAGCAGACAAAGGTTGTTATACTGCGATGTAAAAACCAGGGGAGGGCTTTGCTCAAAATGACTGTGCTCAGCACAGCTGATGTTTCTGGAGCCTCACCAACAGCTCCAAGGTTGCTGTACATAACCTCTGTGCTTTCTTTAGTTGGGACTTGGGAAGGGAAAGGCTTTGGCAATCAGTTATGTGTCAGATTATTACAAAACCCCTTGTTGCAGTTGCAATTTTGCAAAGTTTGTTCCGTTACATGAATATGAATGAATCATGAGAGTCAAACTCTCAGCCACCTTGTGTCTGACGAGGCAGAGCCCATGAAATGAGGAAGCACAGAAAAAACAGAAAGGTGTCAAAGGTGAAAAGTTCAAAACCTGGCTGCTCCGTCAACTTTGTCTGTCGTCCGCGAGTTTCCACAATGTGAACGCAGACTGAGAAAGTGCAGCGCACCGTCTGACAGTTCACTGATAGTGAATCTGAAAGCGGTTTTCAGTTTTGTAGAAAACAATACAGAGACACGACAGAATCCTTGCTGGGAGTCGGACCTCTGAACTGCCACCCACATCGGTCATTCAAGAGCAGTGAATGTTTAAGGGGAAACTAATGGGGGAACCTGATGGGAGAATCATCTCAGAAGAACCCCCAAACAAATACAAAAAATATCTGGTCAGAGAAATGAGTAAAACCTCTGAGCAGCAGCACCTCCGCGGCTGTGCAGTTTAACAGGGCAGCTCCGAGCTACAAATGAACAGGAGCGGGAAGCGGAGCGCCGCTGAAAAACGGCGCACCTGCGCAGCAAATCTGTCCTCTGTAAATAACAGTCAGGAAGAAGCCAAACCCAGTGTGCATCGAATAAAGAAGCACAAACATGTTTGCAGGAATAATCCGACTGCCGCCGAGGTTGCATTACACCTTTCATCTCCGCGTTTTCGAGAGAGTGGATTTGGCTTTCCGTCACGAGGACACGCAAACTAACGCGGCGAGAATGGAGCGAGGGGTTTGATCTTCCCCGTGGAGAGCGGCTATATCCTAACAGTTAGCCAAATGAATTGAATCAGCGGGATTAACGGCACCTGTAAAGACCTGTCAGGTAGATTTACAGGCGCCGCTGATAAGCCGGCGGCGAGGGATAAATGTGCCCCGTGTCCCATCAGCTGCCAGCCAGTCAAAGGAAAACCGTCCACCCCTCCCACCCCCCTTCTCCCCTGGTCTCTCTTTTCGTTTTCCCCCGGAGCTGCAGACACCTCCACCTTTGATAAGGTAATAACATCAGTCTTCCCTCCGGCTGCGGAGGTGAAAGCTGACTGCGGGATGGTTGGAGACGCGCTTTCAGGGTGATGAACGCAGTCGGGAACAGGCGGACTGCATGTGCTGATGCCTGTTTGGATGTCAAAGGTGAACACACCCTTTCTGTCAGCAGCAAAACCTTGTAATATGGAAATGGAAACGGAGGTTCAGGAGCCGGAAAAAAACAAAATCTTGTTTGTAACATACAATTCCGCAGTTTTTGAGTTTCTCCTGTGGTGTTTTTTAAAGATTTTTAAGAGAGTAAAACATTTGCAAACCTACAAAGTAGCATGCCACCATTGTTATTTTGCTAAAACATGGAATACAGACTGCAGCCGCTATTGAAGACATGCAGTAACGCCCCCGCAGTGATATTTCTGGGCAATTGTTAAATAAGAATAAGATAAGGGGATTTTGTATTCTTTGAAAATATAGTTGAAAGTTTGTTAAAAAATGTTAAAAAATAAAATGTTAAACAATAAGGTTCCATATTTTGTCTATGTAAAAGTGTGTGAGGTCACAGCTGTTCTGATCAATGAGGAAACACACCAAAGACCAGGAGGGGAACGGAAACTGAAATACTTGGCCAGAATTGGTTCCATTAGTGTCCAGGGCAGGATAAGGATGCATACTGTATGCGCTTGTCTCCATCTCTGAGAAACCACTTCACTGCGACGACGTTTAACCACGTTTACCAAAATGACAAATTCACTTTCAGCTGGTGAAAGGAAGTCGCATTCAGAGAAAAGTAGTAAGGAGTGGTTTTATACTGGGCCGTGGATAAATGTCATAAACATATAGGCAGAATTGGAAAATGACCGTCCGAAGAAAAACTAAAATCACCAAATCAAAAAAAACAAACATATGAAACACAGAGATGCACGTTTCTGAAGTGCCTTTTACTTTTCATAAACGGATCACGAGAGCTTTCAACACAGTCGCTCTGAGGTCATTTGAAACAGCGACAAGCTGAAGAGAAAACCCTGAACTGTGAAAACTCTGGGGTGTTCCTCCTCCCGCCTCTCGCCAGCCCCTCGCCTCTGCACATGGAGAATTTGGAAGCTGTCGGAGTGCACCCAATAGTTTCCGTCAACTCATCGATGACGGACAGAATGATACTCTGTGTACTCTGAGTAGCAGTGAGAGCTGGGCCACAGCGGCGTGAGTTCATTTCACACGTGCAGGAGTACATCCTCCCAGAGCTAACGTCGAGCCCTCACCTCGCCTCACAGCTGGACCTGCTCTTGTGTGGCCGACCTCGGTGCCGTCACCTCGCGGGGCATATTTCTTCGCATTAACTCGAGAGATACGACTCGATGAAAACTTATTAAGGGGTTGGTTTACACATCAAGGGTAGAAACTCACCTCAGAGTCGACTTTAATTGAAAACACCGGCTCACTACATTTACAAGAGGATCGTAAAAAAGCTCTCCTGGCTGTGACTTAACGCGGCGCAGGAGGATAGCGGACCCTGCCTGTTTGTTTTAAGTGTGTGGAAGCACTTTATGATGGTCAGTTACTGAGTCCCACTTACTCCGTCTGATTTATGCGCGCTGCGCAGCGACACTTCCTGCAGGAGGGACTGGGATGCGACAAGCTGCACCCATCCAGGGCGACCCGGGACAGAGTCCAGTGTCGGCATGTAGGCCACGTCCCTGGTGAACATGTTCTCACGGTGAGGTAATCCATGATGTCACCGCGGCGAGCTGCAGGTGGAGAACGGAGGGAGGACAAAAAAAAAGAGCATGAGTCTGACTGTTTTTTCTTTTTCTTTTTTTCTTTTGCGCATGTGTTTGCTCTCAAACCAAAGCACAGAGAGCTGGCTGACTGTTTAAAAGTTTTACTGCTGTCAGGTCTGCTGTGTGACTAAAGGTTTACATGGTTGTTGGGCGTCTTTTTTTCCGGTTGGACAAATCCCAGCTCATCGCCGCCGGCCAAATTGTGATGTTTTGTTTTTCCTGGGGATTTTAAAAGTGAAGGTGGTGTCTCATAAGTTTCTGATTCATTTCTACATCATCAATGCAGACAGGCAATATAGTGTCATTGATATGTTAGAATTTTACAGAAAAATCTGTTATTATATACACCGTATGGCCAAAAGTATATGGACACACAACCTTCTTGAGCACCATTCTGGTTCTTTGGCTCCTTAAGCCCAAACACACGCTTTGTGAAAAGCTCACTGCCTTGCTTTCGTACAATCAATCCTGTATAATTCCTCACATTTTCAAACAGAGAAGCGCCATGGTTTACCGACTATGGCAAGAATACAGGTTCCACCCAAAATTATTGTACTTTTCTGCAGTGTGCTCTGTGGAATCGTCCCAAAATAATCACAAAATGAAGTACAACCTGAATTTTTATGACACGCCACAGCACCATGTAAATTAAACAGTCATACTAACAATCCAGTGTCTTGGATTTCATCTGAAGCTGCACAAGGAGTACCTGTGAGCAAACTAAGCTTAATATCCCATACCCTCACAGGACCATCGCACGGATACCAGGGTAATTCCACCAGAGCATCGATGGCACGACTGCACTCTTCTCAGAACTATACAGTTCAATGTTTACACATATTCCCCACTGGTGTGGAATTCTATATATCTGTGAGAGGTAATGCTTTTCAAAGCCATGACCGAATGTGTTTGGATTGGCTGCAGAGAGCACCTTTTTAGATTTAAAGCAGGCTATGGAGGCTGATAGCCTGTCCAAAAAAACATATTCCATGAGCAAAACGGCTCCCAATAAAGAAGTAAATTTAATGAATATTTACACAAGGCTGGATACTTGTCAAACTTATGGGAATTCACAGTGTCGGGACACAGATCACTCACCAAGCTTTGGGTAGAGAGGCTCTGCATTGTGTCATAGAGCCACAGCTGAAAAACTTTGACAGAAAAATTTGGCAGATTTTAATCATTTACCTCAGTAGGTACTCAAATCAAGCATTATCAGGAGAGAGGCTGGCAGCCAAATAAAACAAAAACAAGACATGATTGAAGGAGAAATAAAGGTGGAGTTTATCAGGGTGTATCAGTATCAGGGTGGTTAATCAATACCAACGGAGCTGAAATGTCTCAATGCACCACTTTAGGTGCGGGTAGATGAGAATGAGTGTCGGCCAAAAGTACTCAAAACAAGCACCAGCTGAAAATTACTAAAAAGCATACAATAGTGAGCACAAGAAAAAAAGTTCAGAAAGAATATTTAACTCGACAATTAGACATAAATGGACTGTGAGTAGGTTGTGCTTTTCTCTGACTTTACTTAATTTATTTTGTCAAAGCAACACAATTGACGTCTGCAGAAGATAGAATGGGCGACGCTCATTTAGCAGTAGAAAATCAAATTACCCTTGAGCAAGGCACTTTGAGCCAGTCTACTTTATTGGAGCTTCTGTGGAAGTTGCATGTCTTTACGAAAAATTTTTTGTAAAATATCTGGCACTCTCAGTTCTAGTTCTTTTCCTTTTTTTTTCTCATCCTCATGGATAAATAAAGGAATCAAGCAATCTCCAAAGACGCTGAGAGCTGAGCGTCCGCACTTGTGCTGACGAGATGGAGGGCGGGGGGGCTTTGAAATGCAGATGGCGAGGCCTATTGACTGTCACCTGTGTGAAGCACTCTAAGTCCTGTCGCCGAAATGAGCCGTTTCAAGAGGCACATTGTGATGTGTATCGGCCGACAAGGCGGACTGGTGATGATTGCTCTATTGTAGCTGTCAGCTAGTGAGAACAAGGTATTCATCCTTTGTCAGAGTGACGTCTCCGCTCTCATCTCACCGATGAGAGCCCCCCCCCCCCCCGACTCCTCTCTCTCTCTCACCCCTCCCTGTTAACCTCTTGTCTTGATTTGGAATTACCGTTCAAAGGCCTGGTTTACTGGTGCAGCACCGCTGCCATTACTGTCAACGAGGAGAGATGCAGCAGCCATTGTGTTTGTCTCAACATGGCTATTAGACTGCTGCTTTTTGAGCAATCATGGTTGTATGTTGGTATGCAGTTTTTACAGTATTTTTCCCATGATACATACTGCAACTGAATTCTTTTCACATTAGAACATTGGTTGTTTTTTTTTTTTATCACAAATGGCCTTCTTAATCCCCCTGTCCACCTGTAGGGAAACCTGGGAAAACATCAATTAAATTACTTCACGTTTCTTTTTATAGTTGAGTTATGAAGGGGTTAAATAAGCATAAACAGTATATGTGGGTTAGAATTTGTTGATCTTTGGTTTGTTTTAAAACAAAATATGGCCTCAAACGCCAGCTAAAATTAACCTCTGTGAATAATTGTAGCCTGGTTTTTCAGCATTTCATGTTGATCTAATCTCTAGGAAGATAATTATGATGATATGATGATGAGTTTTATTATGGCTTTTTATTAGATGGCACAGTCTTACAAGACACTATGAATTAATATCACCCACATCCAAAAGACTTTTTTTTTTTCATTATCTGAACACCACAAACCACATTTCATTTAGCTTATTGTTTTGAAATAGTAGCAGGAGTCTTGGATATAATATCTGAAAACCTGGGGAAATAATATTAATCTGTGTGGTTGAACACCATAAGTAGGAAGACATACTATGTCTGTTTTTGGTGAACTGACCCTTTTAGAGGGTTTTCCATCATAACATCATTAAGTTGAAAAAAACAAAAACAAAAGCAGAAACCTTTGTGCTTGGATTTGTGATGAAATTTTGACAAATTCTGTCAACTAGACTAAGCAAATACAAACTTTCTGAGGAGGGTTGCTGTTCCCAGCACTGACGCTTAATTTTGCCTTCGGACACACTTAAATTAGATGCATGTTGTGTTGCATCGCAGTGACAAAAACATAGAGGTGTGACTTTGACAAAGTGCAAGACGCACAACAGCCTAAATATCACACTGTCCTGAATAAAGGCACTCACTTATAGTTTCTATAGCACCTCATTTATTCCCTGACACTAATGCTGCATACTGTGTCCGTGTTGTGCGCCTCTGCTTTATTTTCCCCCCTTTTCTCCCATAATTCAAAGTGAAATACTTCCAGCCATTTGACACAATTAGGCGCTCTCTTCCCACCGCATCGCATCCCACTGGATAGCCCTCATTATCACGAGCCCTTGCCTTTTAGATAACTTATAATGAGGCCGAAAATGTTACACATTTTGCTTTTTTTCTGCTACACCGTCGGTTCAAAGAGACCTACTTCAACCTAATTAGGAGTTCCAACCGTTGCAGTCAAATGCGTTTCTTGTTTCTTATGGGTTAACAGCGGTGAGATGTAGATTTCCACAAGACAGGGTCTAAAGCCATTATGTCAAATGTGTGACAGATATCAGCGGCGTCCAATTCCTGCGGCAGTGGCCTACAGTGCTCAGAGCTGTGCGGTGTGAAGTTTACCGCGTTGATGGTAAGTATGTTGGTAGTCGGATAATGTGGGGCTTTTTGGCTTTTCATCCCCCCTTATATCGACTTACATTTACATCTGCACATCTGGGGCTCAAATTGAAAATTGTAACAATGAAAAGACGAGAAAACCTGCTCTCCTCCTTCGGTATGTTGTTGGATGAACAGCTGAGCTCAAATGTTCCTGAATTATCCACCAAGGGCCATAGATCAACATTGAGCCGTTTAATTGTCTTCCCATTTGTATTGTGCACCTGCAGGGATCCTCCGCGTACACACTCCCTCTTGGAGTTTGTTGGATGCCGAGCAGAAAATGGGAAGCATGTGCTGCTTCCCATTTTTGAAACTGTGAAAATGGACCTAACCGAGTTGGAAAATAAAGGCACAGGTTTTTGTTTTTTCTCCCCAGACATCTGCATGTTTGATTTACAGTCCATGCATTTACCCAGCAATAATTGGGAAGTGATTTAGTTAAAATTGCAACAGGAAACTAAGCTCAGTCATGATTACAAGCGGACGATAGGAACTGAAAGGGTCACAGCACAGAACTGTGAAATTTACTTGAGCTGACAGGTGATAGGAGTCAGAAGCGTCCTGTTTTTCGATAAAACATTTTGGTTAACTAGTTCCATGCCAGATTAGATGTTCTTGTCTTATAAATGATCTGTATATGCTCTTCCTCTGTGGTACAATGAAGAAGTAGCTGCATATGCATAGACAAGGCTTTTTGTTAAATTGAACTTTCGAAGCATAGAAAATAAAACATTTTTGGTGGTTGACTCAGTTTGGGTCTGATTTTACTTATACCAAAAGGTTTTCACTGAAAGCTGCATGGCTGTACTTCATAAACGCACAGAGATGAGAAGTAAAAAAAAAGAAAAAGAGACGGTGTGAATGAAAGTAACAGATACAACCGTCTTTCCTGTTCAGTTTTTAAATCTGACGGCTGGAATGTGTACTGTAAGTGAATGTGCACGGATGTCATTTGGAGATGTTGGCTTGGCTGTTTTCTGTATAATGTTAACTGGCTCAGCTTAGTTCCACTGTTAAACCCGCCTCCAATCAGAAAGTTAGATCAACCAATCAGCTTGTTTGATGTGTAAAGGTCTTCAGAGGACCTTGTTTTGTGTTCCAACATTTGCAAAGAGTCTCCGTGACATAATCTGGTTCGGAATTTTTTTTCAAAATCTGGAGTAATGGACCAAAACAAGGAGCTAAAATGTAAAGCCCCACAGCACATGTCTGGCGTAAAGTCACCCTGAAACAAGACCATGGGAAATCTTCTCCAAACACACTCCGTGCAGCTCCGAGGGCCCCGTGGATCAGCCGGCTGTCCACTCCGATAATTACAGCTTCGGACTCGAGCCCTTCGACCTCTCCCGACCCCCAACAAATTCAGCTTTCCACTTGAGTTAGTTGTAGGTGTGTTTACTGGGCGCCAGCTTGTTCCTGTTAATAATATGAGCACTGAACCCTGGACCTCACCTGACTATAGTATCTGGGACAATAGCCAGTCCCAGTGTGTCAGTGTGAGTGTGTGTGTGTGTGTGTGTTTCCTTTCCCATAATCTTGTTCCCTTCGCCGAGCCACAGAGCCCATAAAGCTGTCACTGGACATGTAAAACACATCACCTTTGCCGGGGTTTCTCACACACACATATATCCCCACAAACACACACACACACACACACACACACACATGCGCACAGAGCTGCTGCATTATCACACACATGCTGAAAAAATGCGCTGTTACACATGCACAAAGGTATGCACATGAGAACATGCAAAGAAAAACAAAAAGACACTCACTTAACACCCCCCTAAAAAATATATATACTCAAACACACGTATAGTCACAGCCACACATTGAAAGGCACGCAGAAAGTCACACGTCGCAGTCGCACACTGCAGAAAGGTCCCGATAAACACACAGTATTAACGTCCGCAGATTACTGTCATTACTTGTAATACGTTAAATTGGAAGCTTGACAGTTTAAAGAGTCGTTCAGTGTATTAAGAATCACCAGTGTTTACACACTGCAACTATCGGTTGTTATGTCTCGGAGTAAACACCCAGACAGATGAATCAATGATGAGCCCACCCTTGTTCCTCCCCCCCCCCCTTACTGCGAAATATACAGCTGTTACAGTTGGCAAATACATTTTCCATTTTTTATTTTCCTGAAGAGCGTATATAATGTAAGACTTGAATCTTTGACATTAGCCTTCACTGTCTTCCTGCTGTTCAAAATACCAGTTGAGTAAAGAAGCAAAACAGACAAAAACAAAGAAACAAATGTACAGTTGAGTATGTCAAAGTTGACATGAAATGTGTTTCCTGTCTGAGAGCTGTGAAAACCACTGCTATGTATCTATCTGCAAACTTGAATCACTCCTTTGCCAATACAGTATTTATCCTCCAGGGAATGGTTGATGCCGCAAAAACAAAAGACCCCAAAAAGATTAAAAACACTAACACTTATACATCAATCTAACGTCAAGGAAGTTCTCAATTACCATCCTTTGCTTTTCTGAACATGTTTATTGTCCGTTTTCTACCTTATTCATGAAACTCCCAGGGCACTTTGTACTTTTTTCTTCAATTATGTAGATATTAACAGGATTTTACCATAAAAAGAGCATTTTTGCTTGGTCAATCTGCCTGTATAAGAAAAGAGTAAATATGTTATTCACACACACATGCACGCTCACACCCCAATTGTGCAAGATCAAAAACTCCAATTTCCCCTTTCTATCAATTGGTAATTTAATTAATTGCACAATTGTTCAGAAATGAGCACCATAAATCACTCAAATTATCATTTGTATCTGGTCTTTTTAGCCCGATCTTGTTGACTGGACCTCTGCCAAGATCTAGCATTTGGACTGGAAGAGTCTCTCTGAACTCAAGAGACAGCCCAAGAAAAAGAAGGTAAAATATCAGTGCAGGTGCTGAGTGTATGGCTGTAGCAGTGTGTGTGTGTGTGTGTGTGTGTGTGTGTGTGTGTGTGTGTGTGTGTGTGTGTGTGCGCGTGCAAGTTTGTGGCTGTGTGTGTGCAAATGTGCCGTTTGTGCATTATGCATGTGCATGAATATCCACGTGAATGTGTGGCTGTGTGTACACTTGATATGACTGCATGTGTATGTGTGTGTGTGTGTGGTTGTGTGTGTGTGTGTGTGTGTGTGTGTGTGTGTGTGCTGTGCAGGCCAAGTGTGTATATGGGGGGCCAGCCAGCTCCTGGCCTGACAGGAGGATTATGGGAAACAGATGACTTGCGCTTGTAATTTGTGGCCTTAAATTGCAAACAGAGTTTCAGGAGTCCAAGAGCGTTATAAATGGTGCGAGAAAGGTGTGTGTGTGCGCGTGCGTATGTGTGTGTGTGTGGGTGGATTATGCCACCCACACACAGTTAGATCACTACATGTTGGCTGCAGGTTCACCCAAACACAGAGTGACAGGTTATACATTTAAATTTCATTTTACATTTCAAACGCTCACTCAAAGTTTTCATGCAGAGCGATGAAAGCGGCAAGAGGATGAATATTAACACCTCGGCGGTCAACATGAGAGGAAACAGCGAAGGGTGCAAAGGTCAAGACTTCAGAGCTCTGTCTCAATTGGTGCGACAGGATTTAGTTTCAACTTACGCTTAAAGAACAAAGAAACTTTAGTGCTCTTTATTGTGGATTGTGAAACGGTTTTCCGTAATCATTTTCATCATGAGTCCATTATAACATCATGACATGAATGTCCTTCATCCGTTTGATCTTTATTGCAAGTAAAGTCAATTTGAACTGACCACAATAAGCTCTACGTGATACGTTTTAGTACAACAGGACTAGCGCGAGACGTTAGAGAAAAAAAAAGGTTGTCTATAGTCTTAAGATAGGTTTAAATAAATTATATGCAGTGTGTTATGCATTGACTTAAAAAAAGGTAAAAACTACTATACATATAGTTGTCACAAGAGATTATCTTCATCAGTCTGATTATGTGTGTGTGTTTGTGTGTGTGTGTGTGTGTGTGTCTGTGTGTGTCATACATTTTTCAAAACAATTATAACATTAAATCAGTGTCTAATGTGTGGTCAGGACAAAAAACAAAAGAAATCCCACCGTGACAAAGCTCTGATCCTGCAGCACATTCGCCGTGGAGGTAAACAGCTGAGCCAGCAGCACATAAACCTGCACCTGTTGGTGATTAAGTCCTTTTTTTCCCAGCGAAGGTAGGGGAGAGAGCAGCGCGTAGCCCCTGCGGCGAGGAGGAATGCTGCGCCGGGACATCGGAGACAGACCCCGAGATTCCTGACCAATGAGAGCCGAGGGAGAGCAGACACCCGCGGGACCGCCGAGGCGCTTTCACCTGGCACCTGTTGAGCGATCAGAGCACTTGTCGGAGAGAGGCCGTACTGCTGCTGATCAGAGCCACAAACGTGGCTGTCAGTCACCGTGAGTGCGGGGAAATCTGGTGTGAATCAGCATCATATGGGTCCCAGGAGATTTCTGTTTCTCTCCCTCTTATTATTTTTTTTTTATACATACAGAAAAGGCAGTTGAGAATTTGAGGTCCATGTTAAGGCAGTGGGACCTTCTCTGACTTCAAATGTAAAAGGGGAATTCTGGTTTCTTATACGTTTGGTCTTACTTTTTGTTTAGGCTGTTAAATAGCAGACACTTTAGACAGACTGACATCACCTGAAATGCAATATTTAATAATCCATTATTAAACAGGGAAAACTGTGTATGCACAACAATAGTGAGCTGGTTAAAGCTGAGTTAAGTTTCGTGTCACAGCGAAAAGAAAAGAAAAGACGAAAAGTAGGGAGAGTGTGTGTGTGTGTGTGTGTGTGTGTGTGTGTGTGGCAGTATCACTGTCTGGACAGATTTGACATGTTTGTTTTCAACTCGGATTCCAAACAGCATGCCATCACACTGACATCACATGTGATGTGTCATCATCATCATCATCATCATCATCCAGTGTAGTGCATTTGAAGGTATGTTTTATGTAGCACTTTGGATATATTCTTGCACGACAATCAAACAGGTCCGCACCAGGTTCCACAACAACCCTCCCCCCATTGCTCTTTGAGATGCGGAGCTGGAATAACGAGATGATTTATGAGTGCAAACAATCAATTCTTTCAAGTCCATAACTAAGAAATCGGCCGGGGATACTCCAGCGTTCAAAATCAGCTTACTTGTCGGGATTATTGTTAAGCCTGTGAAACAGTTGTATAATATTTTCTGTGAAGTTTTTTGGTCACATCAAGGATTTTTGGAGGTTTTACCTATACCTGGGAGTAAAAGTCAGGACCTCTCTGCCTCTGATGGATCAATTTTAAGCGTTCTGTTTTCAAATCTCACATCCCATTTCTGTTTCTGTGAGCTATCCATGCTTACATGTCCAAAGTAACACAATTTGTGCTGAGGTTTTGATTCTGAGAATTATAGGTTTTTCCTCCTCTAACCCATTTAACTGTAGGGTGTTGAGAGCATGCTTATAAAATCTATACTGTTTTTTTTTTTAGGTGAGAAAAACCCAATCCGAACCCATATAAAACTGAATAATGGCACCACGATGGCTGAAAATGTCCCCTAAAAGTAGAACTGTGATGTGGTCCCTTAGATCTTAAAATGTAATCCAAATCAAGTACAGGAAACAACTCAAGGGATTATGGGTAGAAGGAGAGAGCGAGAGAGAGAGAGAGACACAGCTCAGCCCGCTTGGAAAGTAAAGGAGAACAAAATCAACCATTTCTTGACGTGGATTTCATTTGAGCCCCACCTCTGCTGCCAAAAATCTCCAACCTGCAAGACTTTTATATTTACAATCCATGGTCGCCTTGTTATTGGGCAGTGTGAAACTACACTCGGGTGAAATTTTCCACTCTGGTTTGGGCCAATGAAAACAAACGGGAGGTGTGATTGGAGCTTTACGTAAGATAAGAGCAAAATGCCACTGAAATAATCCAAGTTCTTCCATGGGTCATTTCCTTAATCATGTCGCTTGTTGTAGTGAGTGCATCAAAACGAGGCCAGTTGAGACTCTAAACATGGGAAAATGATTTTGTTTGGAAATGAAGCTAAAAACCTTTAAAAAAAGATCTTAATCTGAAGCAGTTTTGTGAGAAAGAGGAGGGTTAGATTGCGTTGAAAGGCATAACAAAAAAAAATGCGATATCGCAGAGTGGTATACTTTATAAACCCACAAAATAGATCTCTTTTTACAGTGTTTGTAGCAATTCATTTAAAAACATCCAAACACTGTGAAAGATTTCAGCTTATTTTCCAATGGTGCATACAGTAAGTATATCATTGCACCGAACAACAACAAAAAACACATTAATGTCTGAGTAAATAAAAGATCATGTCAAAGTTTTGGTGTTGTATTTATGCTGAGCTTCTTGCTCAAAAAAAAAAGAAAAAAAGAGGCAGTATATTTTACGATGCCACATACAACATAAAGCTAAACAAAGGTCAGCCTCATCTGTCTTTGGAATGCAACACATCACGCTGAAAGACCTTTTCATTCAAACGTGAATGGATTACTGGGGCCTGCAGAGATCCCGACCGTAAATAGATTTGGATGTGGACCCGCAAAACGAAACGCGCTCGAAACCTGGGCTGATTTGAGGAGGTGACGAGAGACACGACGGTGACAGCCAATAGGGCGGGAGAAGGGACAGACCAGCATCTCTTACCCAATAGGACTTTTACTCACACTTGTTAACCAAATAGGTGATGGTGGAAGCTAAATGTACTTTGTGAGTACTTGCAGGTCATGGACACAGCTTCTACCGTGGCGTCCTTGATTTTTGGACAGTCTGGGTGTCTTCATTCCCTCAAAGACGAGAACCGTCAACACAGATAGCTTCCGATTAACGATGCGGTTTGAATAACAAAGTGTAAGAAATTTGAATTCCTGCACAGACGAACTTCTCCGCTTCGCGCAATTTCACGTGGCAACTCCATGGAAATGAATAGATTTGCACTGATAATGCCGACGTTATGAACGCTGGTGTGACTGAGCCACCGCGGTGTCGCCTTTTTGCGAAAACATGCCATCACGATGGGTGTCTGAGAGCCACCGCGTTGAGCGCACATGGTGAAAGAATGCTCTCGTCTGTCAGCTGAAGAAAATTGATGCAAATGTTATTGGCACAAGTATAAACGCAATATCTTATGATGATTTGTTGTTGGGTTTTTCTTTATATCATTGTGATTTGGACATGTCCTCTTGGGCTCAGGGAACTTGGGAACCTCACAGAACCTCCATGCACGGCCTTAAAAGGGGGGGGGTTTGCACTGTATTAGCTCTTGCAGCCCCCGGAAAAAACTCAGAGAATATCTATTTTTTATGAAGGGATGGAAAAGATAAAAGGAGAGCTCTCGTTTCCCCCCATCATGGCTCGTTTTGTACTATGCATAATCAGCCACTGTTTGCATGCTCCGCTCGACATGTGAGGGCCCCACTGTGCCAGGATGCACTTATCTAACTGTCCTTCCACTGCAGTTTCAACACAACAAATTCCTGCGCAACAAAAACGGCAGCGGTCCACACTGTACTTGAAACTGGCAGAGGAGGGCCGAAGGGGGGGGGGGGGGGGGGGGGGGGGGGGGGGGGGGGGGGAGTTGCTGAAGCCTGGGTTCCTGGCTTGGCATGGCAGTCCATTTAGCAGCCCATGCAAAGTGTTTACAATAAGTCTGTCTGTGGCCTCATTGTCTCATAAATGAGGACAGCGAATCACCTGGCGAGGGGGAAAAAAAAAGGTGGAAAGGCTTTTGTTTCATGGATGGCAAACCTTTCCCAGTTGCCTTCCCAGGGAAGAGAGGTGGTTTTTTTTCTTCCTTTTTGTTGTTAAACTGACGGTCATTAGTTGGCTACAGTGGGGGGAGACGAGGAAGAGGGAGACACACACACACACACACACACACGCGCACACAAAAACAAAAAAAACGTGAGGCCCTTTGCGGGACCTGAACCTTTTCAAATGCGAGTGCTCCTTTTGTTTTTGCAACCCTGTCAAGAACGGTCACCTAATTAGACCTGATATCTCTGGCCAGAGAGAACCCGTTTGTTAATGGCTCTTTACGGAATTTTCTTAATGAGTTTAGATGGCCATTGTGTGGCAAAGAGCTCCTCTAAGACAAGAGCATTTTCCAGCAAATACACACATACAAAAAACCACACTCACACACACACACACACACACACACACACACAGGAACTCACAACAGAAAAGATGTGAAATGAGGGCGAAGATTGAGCAATGGGAGAAGCGCGCTGACATGACAGTGGGCAAAATAGGCAAGGTGTAGCGAGAGCTGCGAGCATTATGGATGGAATGAAGGCAGGGTCATTAAGGCGGAACAAAAGCGAGTGTGAGCGTACCCGGGGGCCTGGTTCCTATCTGGCTGTGCATTGTGTCGGGGCGCTGTGGCGGCGGTTTGGACATTTCTTCAGACGCGGGCAGCGCATGACACCTTGATCACATCTAGTCACTGACACCGTTTTCTTCAGCAAACTCCAAGCGGCTTCTTTGGGAGGGGAGGGGGGGGGGTCGTTCTTCTTATTTTACCATTTTATTCATGTCTTATACCCTCTCCGCTTAAACCCAACCTCCACACCAACCCCCTCGTCCTCCTTTTTTTTCTGTTCATGTCTCAAGGCTTTCCCTTTCTTCTCGGCTCTATGGAGAGGGAACAAGCTTGTTAGCTGGCATGGATATTTTGACTGGAGATACACTTTGGCCACTTGCCTATGGAAACAGTGTCAAAGCACAACCTGGCTTAATTGTCACATCGGCAGTCCTGGGAGAGGTCTTTGGTGAGGTCCAGGCCTAATAAATATCAAAAGCTCCTCTCATCTCTCTCTGCTCTTGCTGCCCCCCCCCCCCTCTCAAACACACACATGAACACCCCTTCTTTTCTTTTTTTTGCCAGTGAGGGAAAACTTGTAAATTAATCTTAGTGTCAAAACAAGAATTTCTCGTCTTGCCTCAGAATCTCTAGTTATTTTTCTGTTTTTGTCCCAGAAGTTTTCATCAAAGGGTAGCGCTGTCTGAGACCTAGTGTAAGACCATCCGTGCAATTTATAGATTTGATGTTTATAGAGGCTTGCAGTTCCTCAGTTGATTTAATGAGAGTATAAAGCTTCAGCAAAATACACAGCAGCAAATAGAGAAAAAAAATAAATATCAACAACAAACAGAAGCCGTTCAGGAGTAGAACATTTACAGCGGTTGGGGAGAGTGGAGGAGGGAATGGCATTCAGGGAACTCCGATTGGATGTAACTCAATGTTTTTCAAATGGGTCACTACACCGTTGCATAGAGATATGGTGTAATGAAGCATTGATTCTTGATTATACACACAATGGTCAATGTAACACTTCAGCTCACATGGTGCACGGTCAAAGATTTTTTTTTCATGAGCTTAAAATATGAGGGGGGGGGGGACCCGACGTAACTTTTCCCATTTGCTTTGATGCCGAGAGGTTGCTTATAGCATCAGATTTTGACCTTTTCATAATCCGTCGCACCGTGACTGATGTTGAAAACATAATTTTTATAGCCACTGAATACTCGCAAAATGTTGACATATTAATAACTCAATGGCTGCATGTATGGGAAGTTTTCATCACAAACTTGAAATGTATCAAATGTAATACATCACAAGCTAGTGAGGAAGTGCTATTTTCTCTTATGTTCTCCCAAAATATCACCTTTCTAACAAGCAGTAAGACGATGAGCATGTTTTCTACTGTTCATCACTTCTGATGTCGCAGCAAAACACTACAGGACAACTGAAATGTTAGAGCCTTTAGTAGAGCATAGAAAAATGACTTTGCTATCATATCCATAAAAGTAATGTCAGACTTCTTTGTGTGCCAATCCTAAGAGTAAATCAATGAAAGTGTGCATCCAATCCCCTTAACAACTGAGGATCCATGCAGGCATGACGACAAACTTTTCTTTCCAGAAGCCAACAACCTTTTCTCATTGTCGCAAAACAACGGTGTAGGTAGAGACAACTTGCGACGGGATCACAGCAGTCACAGCACCCATCAACAGGCTGATGCTGGGGAAAATGAATGAAAAACAATCTCCCATATACCCCCCCGAGATGTCCTTCAGAAAGGCAACGAGTAAAGATTTTGCGCCGCATGAAGGAAAAGTGGAAACCATTCGGACGGACACGTGATAAAACATGGGTTCACATTCAGCCGTCAGACAGGATGTACACTCAGGCAATATGATGGTGTAATGGTTGACTATAAAATGCCTCTGTCATTGTCAAATTAGTGATGGATGGTGTCATATGTGTCGGGGATACACAGGGACTTTATTTTCCAATGATTAATAAACCGTAGCTTCATATATCTGTACTAAATCATTTCACTATCTCTTCATCTTAAAGACCTGCTAACCCGAGAATAATTTAAAGACTTTATTGAGGCGTTTCCCACCTGAAGGAATAACATCCTTGGGGAAATGTTATATACTTGTACATTAATTAAGATATTATATATCTTCTTATATACTGCTATTGGCGGTTTTCAATGTTTCCTAGCATAATGTGCTGCAAGCATGCTTTTTGTTCTCTGTACATTTTGTCACTGTGTCTTTGCCCAGCTGTCTCCAAGACAAATCCCTGTGCATTTATGCTACACGGTGCATTAAGTGATCCCAGTTCTGATTATAAAGGGACAATTCACCCATTTTTTCCCCTTCTTTTTTTTGGGTAAACACACCGCGTCAGGGTCGAAGTGTCTCATTCAGCCACGACTGACGCACTCAGACAGTCACCGCCGCCTCGTAAAAAATGGGGGGAATTTAGGCTTTTATCTTTCCCCGTCCGTTTTAATAAGCACACTTTGTGACAGCTTAGGTTTCCCACAGCATCTTAGGTGATACGCAACTGAGGCGGAGACTTCCAATTAAGGAGGGAGGGAGAAACGCAGAGTGACACGGAGGAAGGTGATGAGAGACCAAATTGCGCGCGAGGAGGAAAAACATGGCTGGTGAGGTTTAGAAAAGGTTTAGATCTGCATGGTCCTTTTTTTTTTTTTATAACCCCACTCTTGTCTGTGCCCTTGCCTTCGTTAACCGGGTTAGGCCTGTTACATTAGCCGCTGGAATGCTTTATGTACTTGTACCAATTCAATTATTTGTTTCTGCGACTCAGCCGCGGCAGGAAGCGAGGAGAGAGGCACTCACATAAATTCTAGCTGTTAATTTCCAAGTAATGCAGTGGCCATGATCATTTAAGACAGGACAATTGATACCACTGTCAGGGAAAAGACATCGGCTGAAAGATGCTTTTTTTGTTGTTTTTTTTCTTTCTCTCTGCCAGCAGAACATCTTGTTTCAGATGAACGTCCCGGAAGCCCTTTGATTAATGTAATACAATAAGAGAAATGGGAGGCTAAAATGCCCGCGCACGTCTCCTAGTTGAATATTTGACTCAACAAATGAAATTCCCTCCGTCTGTCTCCTCCTGCCCCTCTGTCGGGGACCTCTCAATCGTTTTCTTTGTCATCAATCAATAGACATGACAGTGACAAACACTCCGAGGTCCCCATCTCCCTCTTCGTTCTTTCTTTATTGCTTTATGGCTCCTCATTGTCAGGCTTGCCGACACATGTATTTCCATGTCATCTTTTGGAGGTGTCAAAAAGATGACAGAGGGAAACGCAGGGGAGTGAGGGGGGGGGGGGGGGGGGGGGGGGGGGGGGTCGTGAGCAGGAAGCAATGCCAGTTCATTTATGTCAGTCTCGGATGGAGACGGTGATCGTAAATTCATACATTCACACACATGGAGCCGTGGGTCACTCAGCTCCGCTGCATAAAGATTTAGATGGAGTGTACCTACTCTGCTCATGAGGACAGCTTTTTAAAATTTACACCCAGCAGATCAGAATCACTTCATCATTTACCAAGTACAATAAATGGGCAGGGATTAGAATTGCAGGTGGCGGTGGAGGGCCGTGCACTGACAGCGCACTGCTGCTACGGTACGGGACACTCGTGCCACAACCTCACCACTGTAGTTGCAATCTCACAACCTGAACGTGCACTAAAGCACATTATTGTATTGAAACATACGGAAGCACGTTTTCTTTCTTCTTAAAATGTGATCCCGCATCGTGCCATGTAACGGTGCAACATGTACAGTTTGTCTTTGCCGGAGTATGATCTTGATAAAGTGACACAGGAATAGTCTTCAAAGTCAAAGCAGTAAATCCACCCCTTAAGTGCTTCGGGGTCGTACATAAAGTACAAGACAAATAATAAAAGCGCATTCAGACCCTCATGGGACAGAAAGACTAGAACCTAGAAATAATGAACCTTTCAGTAAACTATGCATCACACTCTCCTTGCTGAAATACAAAAGTTACACAACTGTTCCTGGTCCCTCTCTCTTCTTCTCTTCCCCTCTTTCCACCCACCTCTCCCCTCTCCCCCATGTCTCTCCCCTCAAACCAACTGGTCGACGCACTGAGTCTGTATCTTTTGGTTTTCTTTCCACTGTCGCAAAAAAGTGTTTGCTCACTGTTGCGCTCCTCTATAATATTGTACGGACTCGACCTTACTATGTAAAAAGTACCTTGAGATAAGGAATATTATGATCTGGTAACATACAAATAAACTTGAATATGAAAGAATATAATTCTTTCTGCCTCTGTGTAGCTTTCTTCAGATTAGGAGAACACTGAATGGATCGTGTATTCGCCGTAAATATGGAGGTGATAGCAGGAAGAGGCCGTACATACAGTGTGAGACAACCTTGTCACATACATGTACACCTAACACCACATTCAGCGTTCAAATAGACGTACAGTCGCCGTCTGAGGAATCATTCACTGCTGTTGCCGATCACTTAAACAAATTAATAAAAGTGGTCTTTGTCCTGCACCTTTAACCAGCGATGCAGCTACAGTGAAACTGAGGCGACACTTCTTGATACCAGGCCACGTTCTCTATCATGTGCTGGATCTTGTGACAATAATAAGAAGCACATTTAATGCAAAAGCATCATATCAGACATTACGCTGTAAAATCAGGACTTAATTATTTAATTTAATTATTAACGGAAATACACTTGTATTAAGCACCTTATGTCCTTGTATTTCTGCGACTGGCTGTACTGACTTGACTCCATGCATCATGTACTTGTGGTGTCATCACTTTTTTTGGATGGAAAAACAAATTTAGAGCTTTTGACACCTGACTGCTCGCCAAACACGTTTTTGTTAATGATTACACGTCACCTGTTAGCGACCAGGACAAAGTCAAGCGTCGGTTACCTTTTTCAACGCGAGGCCAGGTGAAACTCACCTGTGAAAATGTACAAAAGGTTGGAGGAGATGTCTCTTTCACGCTGGGAAAAGTTAATGATACCTCATGTTCATGTGTTAAATTTTGCCCTGTTGCCACAGACAGAGGTTCAGGGTTCAACCAGCTGATTAATTTTGTGCATTTATTAATTTTGTATTTTACTTGTGGTTGTTGTTTGCAGTTTAGGTAGTGCACAGAAATCGTTAGCAGAAGGCCGACAACTGGGTTTTAGTTTGCAAACGGTGACTTCATTCCTTAATTTCGATAGTTTAAGCAAAACAGGAAACCCTGACATTTAAACACTGATAAGATGATGTCCCGTGTACAGTAATTAGAATAATGAAATAGCCACATCAAATCTCTCATCAAATCGATCATATAGACATATGCTGCAGTCCCATTCAATAGTCAAAAATAGCGCACAAATTAAGAATAAAAACAAATTACCCTTGATGTATCCTGCTGTCCCTGTTAAATGTGCATCACTTATGTATATTCTGTATATTTGCAGTGCTTGTGCATGAAATACATTTTAATTATCCTCAAAACAACACCAAAAAATAAATCATATTCTGCTGCAATTGCAACACTGTCAATGAAATGACAAAAAAAAAGAAAAAGACATCCTGATACACTCCTTCACCATCCCCGACACCTTTGCCTAATCCACTTACAATATTTGAGCTGCTCCGCAAACAAATTGATACCATCAATTGTGGTGTTGGCAAATACCACAGCCAATCTGCTCATGAATGTTTATCTCCTCTAACACTCACCCACCTGCTAAGAGGTGCCACGCTTTAATGAAATTGTTTGGACTACCGGCGCCCGTTGCTAAGGAACTGTGTCTCTCTTCTGTTTTTTTTTTTTTTTTTTGCCTGCAGATTTCTGTCATCAAATCATGATTAGAGATGAGCACACCTCAAGGTGCTCAAGCCAGTGAAGGGTGTATTCAGAGCTAGATTGGCAAACAGCTCCGGGGCGAGAGGAGACACTGAAAGAAGGAGCCTTTGTGTGTGAAGCCTCCGCTGGCATCGACCCCAGTTGTGGCCCTTTCAAAAGGAACACTGACGGTTTCACTACTTAATGCGATTGGAGACGCGTCGGTGTTTACGTTTTTGAAGGTAGGATGACCAGGAGTCCGGCAGTCCGTGGAATTACACGGCGCGGGGCACTCCGCTCCCCCGTACCTCTGACAAGGTGTCGCTATAAACCTGCTTTCACAACAACAACAACACCTCTTCTTCACCGATTAAAGGATTGTCACAGTCAACTTTTCAATCCTGCTCCTTTTAATCCCTTGCTTGATGTGTGATTTTTTTTCTCCCCCTTTCATATTTATTCAAAGTACATATTTGCACGCAGACGCTGTCAGACATAGGTGAAATGAAAAGAGTCCAAGATCAGGTGTCTCATGAATATGTTTGCAGCTTTGCACTAAAAATGATTCTTCACTTTTTCACAGGCAAAGAGGTTTTCTTATGGAATACATCGGTAGGGTCGACGCTTAACTTGATTTGTGCTGCTTCATGCCGAACGGAGACACTCACTTTGTGTCTCAGGAGTCTGTGTGTTCTCAGCGCTCAGTGGTTCTCTCTTTAACCTTCATGTAGAGAAGAGTCTTGTTTCACAGCTATAAACATCCACACACTTCACTGTGGGAAAACCAGACACTGATATGGTCCAAAAACATCTGAGCATTAGCATTAAAAATCTCACCAGGCAAGATTTTTTTTTATACCTGAAAAGAGAATAGGGTCCATGACAACCTCACCTGGTGTACACTATGGTGACCAGCATCTTCTTGTCGTAATAAATGCAACACCTTTTGGGTACGTTTATGGGTGAAAATAGGTTTACGCGTAACTTCTCCTGTTCAACAAAAAGACAAGTATTCTTCAATGGAAGTCTGCATAAACAATAAAAAAACAATGATCCATGGGCATGGTCATCATACTGCCCTTGTTAGAACATGTAAACACGCTGTGTAGATTTAACTGAAGTCAGAATTTCTGTGCACGTCTCGAAATTTTAACCCAACCCCTCCTTGCTTCTTTTGTGTGATGTTCAGCCTCAATATCCAGTCTGGAGATCGGAACTGGCAGGAAATCAAAAAAACACACTCCTTTACCCACCGTAGTGACCCCCCCCCCCCCCCCCCCCCCCCCCCCCCCCCCCCCCTTCACTCTCTTTACCCCCACTTGGTGACTGTAGGTGAGCATCTGGACAGTGGCATATGGTTACTAGAGTCTCTCCACAGGCCCTCTGCATGGTATTCAATCAGGTTGAGGCAGGAGGGCCTCTACAATTGTATAGATCCAGAGGGCTGATCCATAGGGGTGCTCAGCCCGGGCAACTCCACTCCTTTAACACCGGTGCCTTTTAAGGCACCGCTATTGGCCCATTCACCACATGTTTAGATCAATTGTATCCCTGTTAATGAAAAATAATTGAAGGTTTTTCCAAACCGGCTAATGCTGCTGCACGGCGTTGTACAAAGAGATGACCTGTGAAGGATGTTTTTAATACAAAATCCCGCACTAACAGGGGCAGCAGGGCCTAAATTGACATCTCTGGGTTTAGTTTTTTTTTTTTTTTTTTTTTTTTCGGGAAGTGAGGCTAGAAGGTATCCTCGTGATAATTACTAATGCTGCGGAACAGAGAGAGAGAAAGAAGGCTTTCTATAGAGTCTCTGCAGGAAGAAAAAAAAGGGGGGGGGGTGTGGCAGTGAAATGCAGACACATCAAGAGTCACGCCAAAATGGTTCTTCTTCCACGCATTAATGGCCATATCAATTGAATAGCATCTCAAGTGCTTTGAAAGGTTTGTGTTAGATACACACACACACACACACACACACACACACGGCTCATACATACAGTCAGCACATCTTGTGATCTCCATCTCTAATGTAAACTTGGTGAGTGTGGAGGGGTGGGGGGATAAAGATGTTAACTGTGAAAAATAAATGTCATCATTGGCTTCTCCTTCAAGATGCTTTCCTTAGATAAAAATTCTATGGACCAACTCAGTAACTCGAATCAATCAGCGCAATTAGGGCCTGCGGGCCATTACACAGTGCACACATCTTCCCATTCGTTACACTGAATGCTCTCTACTCTCATTGTACACGGTGAGGCGTTTGTGTAGGGGGGGACTGAATGGACAAAGTGGAAGTGGAGTCTTAAGAGAGTCTTTGTGATCAGGGTAAATATAGCTCGGAGTAAATGAGCGTGCAAAGCGAAAGAGGTTTCAACCTCCATGCAGGTCAGAACATGACTTTGGGTGGCCATTCGGTCACACGCTGTACGGTATGCGATGTACAGAATGTTCTCTCTGTGTGATCTGTGAATATGTTAATGCATCTATATAGGTTAGATAGTCGAGCATGATCACGGACACATTACATGTCTGCACTACTAACAACGTCCATCTCAGCAAGTCGTTTCAATCCTCCAAGACTCATTCGCTTAAAACAAGTAAAAAAAAAACTGTACATAGTACAAGTCAGTTATTCTGATACTTTTTCAGTTGTTGCACTACAAGCGAGAAAATAATTGAGTAATACGAGATATTACTAAGTAAGATTGAGATTCTTGTTTAAGTTAAATAACTCAATATTAGACCCAGGCTAATAAAAAGGAGGAATTCTACTGCATCCAAGGACACTGGAACAAAAAAGCATTTCAACCTTGACCCTACTGGAAAATATATTGTGATTATTGAATTATAAATATTTAAAGTTATATAGTTATGTAAGTTATGTAGTAAAGCTATCTGAAATACATTCTGGGCTGACAAACTACTACAACTGTGTGTCAATTTTAGTTTATTTGTAAATGTTACTGTCAGGGTCTCTACTCATGTAATAACTCGATATGACAGGGATACACACAGTATGTGTGTGATGTGAGTAATCGGTATCTTCTCAGCAAAGGTTGTGACATATACTTTTACTCTGAGCCGAGGCTCTTGCTTGGTGGAGTGAAATCAAAACCCTGATGCCACATGCCATGGCTTCAATCTTTAAAAGGGCCCCTCGGAGCTCCTCCCTAACTGGCTTGCTTGGCACACTCCGGTCGACACCAGACTTGAGACACCCACACCTAAATCAGCGGACGGCCTGTCCCCGATTAGCGCTAATCGCGAGCTTTGTGAACGAGCCAGGGTCTGCGGTGGGTCGGCACCGGCGTCTTCCACTTTAATTTTATTTAATTCCTATTCAATTGGGAGGGTCAATTATAAGAGCAGAAATTCTGATGAGCAGTGATGGTCTGGCAGATCATCTGAACCGCGGCGGAGTTGATGTAAGCGGCACCATGTTGAGATTGCCTGGCGTTACCTCATCCGACCGCGCACCATGCCCTGCGTTCGGAGCACAGCTAGGTGCAGAGGAAGGAGAGCATGTGAGGATGCACAGAGGCACCCCTGGGAATGATGAAACAGACCTCTCACGTGGTGAAGACGCGCACTCATCTGCGGAGTGTAATCCACGCAGGCAAAATATTTGCCCCTCTTCTGGCCCTTCGACTGGATTAATTGATTGTGATGTGACACGGCTCTTTTTAAAAGGTGGTAATGACTCTCTTCGTATGTAGAGTACTGCATATGAGAGTTCGACAGAGTTTGAAATACTGATGCGATTAATCTTTAGTCTGATCAATCAATTAATGGGGCTTATAATTCTTTTTCAATTTATAACCTTAAAAGTAGGATCCCTCTTAAGAAGGAAAAGTCACTTGATGAGCAAGCTTTAGACTTAAGATATACGGCCAAAAGTATGTTTTTTAACCATCCATTATCCATTCAAAAAACAACAACAAAAATGTTTTTTCCCTAGTCTGGTTTCTCTATTGATATCCAAATAAACCAACCCTGACACCAATAGAATTTAAAGATATGAGTGAGAAGTGAGATACATCCATTTTACCACAAATGGAGACCAGAAATGTCTATGTATAATATTACCTCTATTAGGTGTGTATTGTTCAGTGACAGTTTTGTGTCTGGCATCCCCTTTGGGAAAATGTGAGGTTATATTATTCATCCACTTCAATTATGCCATTTGTGCAATTATACCAGCATGTGAGGGGTGAAATCCCAGCAAGCATCTGACAAGATGGGAATAAATCAGGAAGTGACAAACTGGCACTGAAAGTAGAGAAAAAAATGGAAAGAAATATGAATTAAAAAAGGGTCGTTACTTTTGTTTTCAGAAAAGGGATATAGGTCACACAATTACGTAACGTCACAACATTAATGTGCAGTGAATATATTACAAAAATCTCCTCGACAGTCAAATATTTTGTAGATACTTTTGCATCGCCGTCCCCGAGAACACTTGATAATCAATGAAGTAGTTCTGATGAAGAAGTCTGTCTGCGCACATGTCTGTGGACTGTGTTTGAGGCTGGCCGTACAGGTGAGGCCTTGCCGATGGGCAGGTGAGGGGTTATGAGGCCCGGCCTCTGTCAAAAGGCTTATAATTAATGATCAAATGTTAACGGCGGTGGCGGTGCTGCCGGGCTCCACTGATGCCATTAATTCAGCTCAGTGGAGTTCAGGCCTTTTGCTCGGGACCTGCTGCAGCTGTCACCGTGCGTGCTTAATTATCCCCTCACCCCCCAACCACCCCCAGCCTCCCGCTCCCACTCCAACCAGCCCGCGGCCGCCGTGAGACTGCTGCCTCCACCACCATATCACCCCCCCCCCCTCAACCCCGTTTCCGTTCTTTCCTGGGGTCTGCAATTATGCCCTGGAGGCAAAAGCAGAGGTTAAAGTGGGTGAGTGAGTTTAGTTCTCCGCTCCATGTTCACTATTACTCACAGTGCTCAGATTATAATATCCATGCTCAGATTTATTTGCAATGCAACCGGCTGCATTAGTGTCACATACATTGAAAAGCGATACCTCGGTGCAATTGTAAGTTAACCCACATACCAAAGGTAACAAAGGGACTGGTAAATAATTCCATTTGTGAGAAGTCTGTGTCCAGTTTTTGAGTTATATAAGGACCTGTATGATATACATTGTAGTGTCTGTTCAAAACAACTTCTTATATATCCGATATGAACGGCCTATTTAATATTAACTTGGCGCTCTTTCCTGCATGTCTCGTTCCATTATTCTCACACTTAAGCTTGTCAGAGGATAGCAGTTACAAGACTGTAACCTTTCGCACTGTGCAGCCGAGTGTATGTGTGTGTATAGATCTGATTTACGGTGTGTCTGTATAGATCTCAGGCACAGGACAACCGAGGAACGCCATGCACACATAGGAAATCATGCCTGATCAAATAAAAGTAAAAAAAGTGCTGTTTCAAGGTGATGGAGACTGTGAGTCTGAACGATCTGCTTACCTGCCCCTCGGCTAACACACACTCCCATGCAATATTTACCAGTGTCAGATATCTCAACCTGTTTACCTGCTTGTATCAGCACAGGAGACATTCGAGAGCACACTCTCACGCTAACCAATAACCTTTAATATTTCATCTGGACTGGGTGATATGTTTAGAGGCCTCTCTGCACTTCAAACTTGTTCTGAAACCTGCATGAAGAGGAGGGAGTGTATATCCACTCTCACTTTGCTGAGGGATTATTTCCGTACCTGTTCAAACATGCTCCGGTGAATTATTAATCCTGCCGAGCCCCCTGCACCGAGCCCCCTGCACTGTGCACTTGTAATGCAACTATAAAACATCTTGCCCATGCTTTTACCTCGACGTGGTGAAAATGTACCTTCAGAGACGGGGTGGACAAAAAGGGGACACATCAGAGCGGGGATTTCTAGCCCGGGGAAAAGTGAAAACAACGTTGCTCGTGGCAAAACAGATGCAACACGCGCTGGTTAACCTGAGTTCTGAGTCCCGGGGTTTCCTGCATTATAGATGAACTATCAAAGTGGATCACTCAAAGGTCTACATGTTGCACTCCTCCAGTGGAGTAGCTGCTTACCTTTCCATGTAATGCAGAGAGGCAGAGGGAATATGTCAGTCTGTCTGAGTGGAAAGTTTCAGGTGAGTCTCAAAGCAGGACTGTAGATGGACTATGATTTGAGGCAATTTTTCATAATTCTGACTTTTAAGATAAAAAAATCTTTGCAAGACCTGACAAATCTATTATTATCATGTTATACTTATGGTGTAGTTTGTTATGCAAGACAAGCGCAGAAGCGAGTACAAAGAGATCAGTGAGATTATAACAACGTAAATCACATCAAATCCGATGCCCTCATGTTGTCTTACTGAGGTCTTTACAAAGGCTCATTGGATGCTGCTCAGCTCAGACAAGTGCAAATGACAGTCTGACAGAAACACCGGGGCGGGAGGTCAACCACATGAGAGGAGGAGAAGTGGACTAGAGGTGAGGCGGCTAATGATGCACCGCAATAATGACCGTCCTATCTTCAAACATGCGAGTACCAAGACAGCAGTGTCTCCGCGGGCTGACTGTGCAACTTCGGAGGTCAAAGTTGAACACTCTGACCTGTGACTCACTCACACCAAAACAGGCAATGCATTATTGATTTTATGGTGGGAATATCAGCAGTTTTAGCATGACCCCCTGGCTATACAATAAGTCTCCTATACTATGTGTACTGGTTTTAACCCGAACCCTTGACATAGTTAAAGTTGAGGGACTTCTTTCATGAGCAAAATCACCTGGAAGTGAAAAAAAGCTGTGGAAGTAGGAGAAAACACTCCCTGGTCCGCTTATGTTCAGGGACATAGAACAAATTAACTTTTTTTTACACATCAGTTTGTAAGTGTTTTCTGCTGGCTGGTATTTCTTTCGTGGACCAGTGGTCTAATTGCAAAATGAAAAGTGATCCTTTAATGACAATGGCGTAGGCCTCTTCAATTTTGTATAATCACACAAGAGAGTGTCTCAAGATGAAAGATTATCAAAGGAGCTGTGTGCGATAGCTCCAAAAAAAAAAGATAGTTTCAAATAGCCACGATCTTCACTTATCAAGAACATTGCGTGATAATTAAATCCAAAAAGCATGAGATTTCTTTTTTTCCCCATTCAAATGAAAATTACCATGATGGTGATAGTTAACCAAAATAAGATGTTCCATCTCCTGTGACAACTGGAGGGATTATGATCTTTGATTTAAGATTTTTTTTTTTTTTTACCATAATGCACTACATAACCTGTTTGTTAATAGTCTCCCTTTTATTGCATTGTGGACTGTTTGACCTGGTAGTGGGAGTGTTCTTATATGTTGGCCCAATGTAGATCAAAATTAAAATCCTAACTCTCTACAACATTTCCACATGGCACATACAGTAGCCTGCCGGAAAAAGCCACATCCACCACACGCACCCCCACTGTTTGTGCACCTTGCCACCCAAGCAGCACAATATTTCCTGCATCAGCATATATACATTGGATATAAGGTTTCCAACAGCAGGATTACAACTAAATACTTTTTTTTCAAACTTTGAGGGAGCAACGGATCACGATAAAACAAATATGCAAAGAAACAATATATTATACAGCTGGATATCACAAGGAATTCTGCACTGCTGATAATAGTGCGGATGTCTTTCATTGTAAATTGCAAAAGGTTGCATATTTTTAAAGAGATGATGGAACAATTTGACATCAGCACTTTTTGTACTGTTGCAGTTGATCTTTAATTCTTTGTGAAAGCTGGAGTCCTGAACGTTTGTTGCCAAAGGACGGAGAGAGAGACTCAATTGACTGAGAAAAGGAATAACATTAAATTGCTATGAGCTTTGCCTTGTAATGACTGGAAAAAGTCCCCGGAATTACACACAAATGTTGATAGAGATCAACCCTATCAAAGCTTTTCACCAAGGCGCACAAGATGGAAGAAAATTTCCCCGTCTTCTGCTGCACAAAGGCAATAAGGATGGTTCTTCTCCCCGTCTCTCTCCCTCCGTGCACCGGGGGCGGCTTTCTGCATCAGAAGAATTCCTGGCAAATTAATGCACTACCTCTTGGGCTAATTAAATTAGAGGGGATCAAAAATACAGAGCGGCTTTTGTGGTGGACACAATGTTGTGCTTCATGCGCTCTTTGCTCTGGGGGGAATTTCTGCCATTTAGCCTCATCTCTGCCTGCAGCTCGGCACTGGACTTGCTCTAACACAGTCAAGTTTCTCTAATTTGCTCGAATGAGAAAGAATTATTAACTGATAATAAGAAACCAAGAGAGAGAGTGAGAGAGAGCATCGGAGGGCTGCGGGCAAGGATGAGTGGGAAAAGGGTGAACTCCGCGGCACCTGAAACTCATATGAGATTTTTCTTTTCCAATATTAATTCCTCCCTAAAACGAGGCATTCAGGAGTAAAATTGCTGTGCAAATGACAAGAACGATTATGGTTGTAATTCCTCTTCTTTGGGAAATGTGTGCAGCTTTGTTGCAGCTCTAACCTGATCAGGCTGCTAACAAGCTACCGCTAACCACGTAGCATTAAGTACGACCTCTGCAATGCATGGCGGTTCATTCTAAGGTTACGCTGCTTTACAGAGGACACAGACATTACCCCCCCAATTATTCTGTAGCAGAAATGCTAACTACAACATTCTTCAGCAGGCACAAGAGAGAAAGAGAGAGAGAGAGAAAGAGAGGGGCGTGAGAGGATGCAACCCAGTGAATAATATCATTATAAACAGCAACATTTACTAATGTGAGTGTGATCAAATTGTTTGTGCGTTTCACAGGGCACAGTCGCTGTAGTAACCATTTACAAAAGAAACATGCGTGCAAACTATTTTAAAGCAATGAAAGTGTGGCCACATTTACAATGTCACACAGCGATATTGTTTTGTGTTGCCGTATTTGCCTCAAAGTGAAACGTTTCCCGCACGCCGTTGCTTCCTGACCCCACTGGTGTCTGCTCTGGGGAGCAAGAGCACGAGGCACCTCGATAACAATCGAACCTGCATTTTGATAAGTTTCCCAAAAGTGACAGCAAAAAAAAAAAAAAAGTGACATCGGAACCAAAAAGTAATACTAGCCTATGAATTATCTATAAAGCATGAATAAATAGGTCAGTCACTATTAATAAAGCCAAGAGTTATGCAGTATTATAGGGCTGTATATATTGTTCATGCTGTAGCTGGCAGAGATACAGCTAATTCAATTACTCCGTTCCATTACAAACAATTCACTACACTGTATGAGCTCATGAAGTTTCCAGTTAGCTCTGCAAAACAGACGACAGGACTTTTTAATTTTGTAGAAATCCAAATTTTTAATTAGAAATGAAAGACTAAAAAAGATGACAAACAAAGCCAGTAAAGGGCATTGTGGCCCGTATAAAAGCTATACGATAGCAGAGTCTCTTTTTACTCAACTTTATGGCTAAACTTGTGTCCACGCTGCTCTGGTCGGCAGCCGCAGCCCCCCCCCCCCTGCAATACGCTTCTTGAGATAGTCACACATTATGACCAATTTACAGCAGAATTAATCAATTGAAAGAAGTCGCCCGTACGTAGCTGTGAGGCACAATGTCTGAGAGGAACAAAAAAAAAAAGCTGATTTGGATCAGCAACAGAAGTCTTGAATGTGTTTTGCATGCCTTCAGGAAATCTCTCAGAAGTCAAAGGAAGTAAACCCCCGCGCCCGCGCCCGCCTTGCCCAACAAGTCCCGGTCCGTGTTGGCAGCGCCGTGCCAACAGATTAGGGAATTAATTCAGCCATCAAAGCCTGCTTACCTTGACATTAAGGTGGGGCAGCCCCTCCCTAGCAGCTGATTGAAAGCGACATCTGCATTCGGTGTTTCGTCCTGCCTCTGCAATTACAACGTGACTGCTGCAATCCTCTGCAACACGTGAGGACGCCTAATCATTCAGGTTGATATAACCGCCGCTCATCTCCATCAGAGGGGGAGCTCACCACAACGACACAACCTGAAATTACCAGCACGGGTTTGCACAGTATGGACGCGCACGCCTCGCCATGTTTATTACATGAATACGTCGGCATCTTCCGATTTATCTCGGATGAAAACATGTTTGTCTTCTTCCATTGTAAATATTGAGAATGGGACCGCCAGAGATAGATTGCTTTTGTTTTTATTGCAGAAAATGCACCTTAGCGGTAATAGAACTTCCATTTCCCTTGACAAATAGTGCATTGCATTACAAAGCTATGAATCCCTTGGAAGAAAAGCACATTTTGTATGTTTTCCATTTACAAGCTTGTTACAATGTTTAGTCTTGTTGCTGTTTTTACACCTGGTTGACACTGTCAAACATTCAGACACACGCTTGAAGCACACACAGACACAGAACACATGCTTCTCTTCCCCAGAGACAAGATGCAGCAGTGGCTAAGATACCTAATGACGGAAGTTAACGTTACTACTGTCATGTAGCATGTGGAAATATGAGTGACCATAACTGCCTTTGTTTGTCTTTGTACCCTTTTTGCATTTTACATTTTTTATTCTCTAAAGTGTCTAATCCAAATACAAGCTGTGTGAATCTTTTAAATGCATGTTTGGTATCAGAACAAAAGCTGTAAAAAAAAAAATCCTTATTATTTAGACTGTATAGTTTGCCACTTTGCAGGTGATGTTATTAACAATATTCAACACTTCTTTTAGACTGAATTCTTATTTTCTTATGTCCCTCACAACTTGACCTTGTGACTCCCAGCCTAGACCCCATGCTGGGAACCAGTGTCCTAACATAAACAATATGTTCCCTGGTTACACAGTATTTAATGATTTGAGGACTTTGATTCACATAGCTGACAGTAATGTAATGTATGCAGCAGGAAATGCTCAGTGAAAGGGGAGGAAATGTCCAGAACAGAAACACCAGAGCAGTCTGCACAATTTACTGAAATTTGCTAACTGCAATAAGAGATAGATTGCTCAAGACATTACTAAAGCAAGGTTTAGTAAAACTAAAACAAAGGCTGCAAGATCGTATTTAATGTATAGTGATTTCAAGGATGGAGGTTTGTGGTCTACACTCTCTTTAAGAGTGCAGAGTGGAGATCTTTTTTGGTTCACTGCACGTTATTGAAAAGCTCCTGATTAAAAGTAATTTTTGAAAGCAGAGTGTCTGAAGCTAAGTAGACAAAAAGTGGACCAGTGTCCGGGTATCCTTGTCAATGTCAGGACTTCACTGTCTGGTCAGAGTTGACTGTAATAATTCAAACTGAAGCATTATTCCAAATTACAGGAATCAGTGTGGACATGGCAACAGGGGGGGTTTACAAGATACCAGCTGTCTAAATTGCAACTTGCTCTCTAATCCAGAGAGAATTAGGGTCCTTCCTGTGTACAAGGCCCTCTCCCGGTCAGGGCCCCTGTCCTGTTTAGATTTGTGAGCTTGATAAACCTCGATGGCCAACAGGTCTGTTATGAGTGGGAAAAAAACAAAGCGCGGGAGGGGGGCCCCACATTTTCTCATAGCCAAAGTCAACCAGGGGATAATACCTCGATCCTAATGGAGCTCAGCGCAGGCATTATCTGGCCTCAAATGTTTTTCCTCCCCCCACTTCCTCTTTGTCCGTGTGGAAGCAGAGTTTAGCCAGACCCCCCCCCCCCTTCACCTCTCTTCTCCGTGCCACCAGACCCACCCCCTCGAGCACCAAGGTTTCAGGTAGATGTTCACCCCCTGCAACTGAGGGAGCGTGAACACATTGGGGATACGAGACAAAGCTCTGAGTAAAGTCCCCCTCTTCCACTCCTGTCATATCCGTGTGCTGAGAGATAAGCCCTGGTTTTGCCTTTTCCCATGATAGTACCGCAGGGACGAGGCAGCAGCAGCAGCAGCAGCAGCAGCCACGGTGGCCTTGGTCTAGTGATTACAGCCTCAATATGAGCTGACGTTGTTGGGAAAGAGCCGTTTGGTGGCTGAGATTAAGTAATGATTCTTGTTGGGAAGAATTAAGGGTGGGGGCTTCATGAACAGTGGCAGCGTGGCGCACACACCTCAGGAACCAGACTGCCATTTGAAGTGATTACGCGTTCATTATACAGCGGCGAAGCTAATGACGCACATTTTAACCCGTCTATCGCCAAAAAAGAGAAATCATACTTGTGGTTTTCCTGGGCAACGCGTTCACTTTTCTTACTAATGGTGCCATTCGTGACGGCAGAAGAAAAAGAAAAAAAAAGGCGTCTCCTCTTAATGCAATCATTTTCACATCAAGAAAAATGTGCCAAAACATTTTCCCGCGAAAGCGACTCGTATTTGTCAAATTCTCCTCAGACTGATCTTGTAATATTGCACGATGAATATTCTTGGCGGTGAGGGCGGGTGAGGGCGATGGTGGTGGGAGGGCGGATGGGCACGCTGAAAATTTTTTAATAAGGACAGTTTATCTTGTGTCGACAAAAAATAAAATTAAGACAGTTGTCAGGCCCTCTCCATCTCGCCCTTCCCCTCACAGGTGATGGAATATGCACGAAGACAGTGGCTAATGAGTGCGGCCGGTTTAGGTGAACAGATGGTGACGAGGCCGGTTGCTAGGCTGAATGCCTTGAAGAATTTAGTTTATAACTCCAGATTATTTGCCTCGCTGCCAAAGGCTTCACCCGCAAAGTTTCCACAGACAAGAAAACACAAAGGACGACTGGTGGAGGTAATGAAAAGACCTGGGCTACGGGTCAACAGAGAGGCCTTTGGGGATAGAGCTGGAGGAGATAACCTGGGTTCGACAAGTAAAGCAGGATGGGAGATTTGGTTTTGCCGACAGATGAGGGGTGGTGACGCTTCAAGACGGCACAAAGGAAAGAGTTAACCTGATACTGCTATTTTCTCTAAATTGGAGCATATTCATTGCAAAATGTCTGTTTAGATATCGTCCACCTCAGAGCTAATCAGTGGTAAAACGACAATACAAAAAAAAACCTTGCAACAAAGTCAAAAGGAATAAAAATCCATCATTGGTAAAACAAATGAGAACTAATGACAAATAAATCACAACCAAATTAATTACAATCAGCAACTAACCTAATAAATCACAACAAATTGAAAGTATGGTGTACCCACAGAATACCAACAACACATTCTTACACTTAACTTGTATTGACTGTGTACTTAAAAAAATATTCACAAAGTGCCAAGAATATTCTATAGATTGTTCGCTTGTAAAAAAATAAAATGAAATAAAAAAGTAAGGCAGGGCTGCACGGTGGTGTAGTGGTTAGCACCTTCGCCTCACAGCAAGAAGGTTCTGGGTTCGAATCCCGGTTCAACCAGGGCCTTTCTGTGTGGAGTTTGCATGTTCTCCCCGTGTATGCGTGGGTTCTCTCCGGGTTCTCCGGCTTCTTCCCACACACCAAAGACATGCAGAATGGGGTTAGGTTCATTGGAGACTCTAAATTGACCGTAGGTGTGAATGTGAGAGTGAATGATTGTCCGTGTCTGTATGTGGCCCTGCGATAGGCTGGCGACCTGTACAGGGTGTACCCCGCCTCTCGCCCAATGTTAGCTGGGATTGGCTCCAGCGACCCCCCGCGACCCTCAAATGGATAAAGCGGTAGACGATGAATGAATGAATGAAAAAAGTAAGGCAGTGCAGTAACTGATTATGACCCATTATGTTTTATTGTTAGGTCACCTCTAGCGGTCCTTACTAATTATGAGAGGGAGCAAGTCAGGTGACATCATATAAAGAGAGCGACAACGTCCGCATTCGGAGGAGGTCGGGGTGGATGGGTCAACAAAACACAGGAGACTATTTGCTTCCAAAATGAAACAAAGAGGCTACATGTTCCACAACCACGTTTACCATCATAACCATGGCAACGAAAGTCCTCTACTCTCAGTACTTATTTTAACCCAAACCACAATCTTTTTTTCAACCTGATGAACCAGTCGGTGTGCCATCAATTTATTAATGTCTGATATATTAAAACAAATGGAAAAATGAGAAGCGACAGCGAGTGAGATGTATTTTTTTTAGGTTTTTTGTTTTGTTTTCATTCCTCCTAAAGTATTCACGTATGTCTCTGCCGTACATGCCTTTCTCGGAGTGATCCTGGCTGTTCAGAGGTCGCCATGCGAAGCCACACCGAATATCATCCTAAAATATAAAACGTCAAGCGCAAACGTGGCAGTGACGCAGGACCTCGCCAAAACATTCTTGCTCGCTCTTATCGTACAACGCGCCGCACGTTTTTTTCTCCAAAGCGGGCCACTTCAGAGGATGTTGGAAAAGCTTCTCCCCGCTAGGTAAACAATCAGGCCTGAGAACAGACTCCTTCTCTGCTCCGTCTCCAACAATCACACTGACTCCAACCACAGAGGACCCCGCCCCCCCCACTCTTCGCCCCTTCTCCTACCTTCTCTCAATTCTTTCATTCCCTCTACAATCTAGACCCCAACCCAAAAGAAGGAGAAGACGAAAAAAAAATCCGCAGCTTTCAGCACACACTACCAGCCTATCTCTCAGTATACAGGACCCTGTCGGCCTGTTTCCTCTGTCAAACACCCCCAGCCTCCCCTCCCTTCCCTTTTTTTTTTTTTTTCTTTTTGTTTGCTTTACTGTAATCATTTCACTGGCCCAGAAACGTGTGGGTGTGCTGGCAGCCGTACAAAAAAACGAGAGACAGAGAGAAAGAGAAGTTACATGGGAACTGAGTTAAGGTTGAATATTTATTAGAAGAAGCCATCTGGCGTCGCAATGTCTGTACAAAGAGGGCTTGCTCTCTCCTTGTAATAGTCCTCCTCCTTCTCCTTCCCCAGACTTTATCTCGCTCATTCTCTCTCCCATTTTCTTCATTTCCCCCTGTGTCCCGGAGAAAATATTCTGCTCCGACCACATGCTCGCGGAGCCTTTCACATAATCACAGCGTTATACCATTTCAAAGAGTCGCTAATCAAAGGAAAGAGCACATAAATATTTTAACCCTAAATGGTTTACTTTGCCTGCTTGGAGGTGGGGGTTGGGGGGGGGGGGGGGGGGGTGTCATCACACACCTCACGTTTGTCAAAGCAACTTCACAGGGCAAAATCAGCCTTTTTTGGGGGGTAAATTGTCACCTGAGACAGATGACATCTTTGTGGCAGATGCTGAGCAGCCACAGTTGAGAAGAGACCACCACAAAGGTGGATGGAAAGCTACTCAGTGACATGACGGGTGTTTAGAAAAGTCTAAACTAAAAGACCAAATCTAGTGAAACACATACATGTCTGCATTTCCCTCATTTAAATGTTTGAGAGCATGTGTATGACGATATGTACGCATGATCGAGTGCACACGAGTGCGTTTGCAAAAGAGACACTATCTACTGCATGTGTGTGTACAAACTGACTTCCTGGATAGAGTTGCAGCGCAGGAGTCCAGAGGGAACGTCGGGACGAAGTGGCCACATTTCACCCAGCAAATCCCCCGGGAATGTTCGCAGTTCCCGCAAGAATGAGACCCTCCTCTCGGGGGGATTCTTTTACGGAAATGCATCAGCGTGCGATGATGCTCGTCCATTTTTTTAAAAGGGCACAGTGTCTGCGCTGCTCTCTGTGCAAGATTTCGGGGACAAAAACAACACACACAGTGTGAGGAATGTTTCCTTCTGAGGACTTCAAAACTATCTACAGCCTTCACCTGCAACTAAAACTGAATTTATGAACAATTTTAAGATATTGCCCGTCAAATTTAAAACACAAGAGACTCAAAAGGCTTTTTTCATCAGCTGTCCCAAAGAAGCACATTGCTATTTTAGGTTGTGACATATTTTCTAAAACAGAAATGACGTTGGCAAAACAGACTTTTCCTGATAAACATAGCTTTGGAAAGTAAAAGGGCCTGCAGCAGCAAGAGATCCACGATGACATGGTAACCAGAATTAGCTCTCTGATAATGTTTTCACATTTGTGAACAAATTCATAAAACCTATAAACCTATGAAAAACTAAAAAAACAACGTTTTTAGACCCATATGTAGAAATAAAGGAGGAACAAATACAAAAAAATAGGGTTAATAAGGTAAGTTAATTTTTTTTGTTGGCACACTTAATTTATTTAAAAAAAGAGGCTGATTTAACAACCACAATTATTAGAGATGCTGTGCTGTGATACATTTGATGCTGAATTTATCACGGCAGTTCATAACTAAAGAGACCCATTTTTAATTGATTTCTGAAATGCATTCATCGCGGTTCTTAAAGAATTCATCTGAATACCGAGGTCAATAAAATTGGACGTCTAATCAACTCGAGTGTGTTATTAGCGCCTTCAAAGCATCAATAAAGTTTGATTCATACATCCGACAGCAGTTATATCAAATTGTTGCCATGACACTTCAATGCGACGTTGAGAAAGAGCCTGTTGCACCACCACAAACAAATGAGCCTTATCCTTCGTTTAACTTCGCCATTAATCCTCCACTTCGACAAAAATGTGCGTCTCATATTGCCAAATTTGGTCTTGAGTGCGACTTGACTCGCTTTGACTTTCATATCGACTCACCCTGACTGCATTTGTTCTCAGGGATGACTCGTTTTGGGAGAAAGACAAACAAGTTGAACTTTGTGTTCAAACCGCTGGTGATGATGAAGACACCATGAAGAGTAGAAAACCAAAGGAAGGTGTTTCCCTTTCACCAAAAACCAAAGAATTAGCTGGGATATGATATTTACCAGAGGGCACATGTGTTTATATTCTGTTTGTGTCTTCCTATTAAACCAAAATCCCACAGCATACTCTGCCTTTTCCTGCAATACATCTTCTAAAGTCTGAAAAAATAAAACAGCCAAGCCAGAATAAACTGCATTAACTTTAGAATTTACTGTATTAATTGAAAGGATTTTTCCACATTACGAGTGCTATTACTGAGAGCAATATAGTTGCATTAGAATGGAATAAATGAGTTGGGGATGTTTATGGAACGTCTTCTCGTTTGCAGGTACACACCATGCATCCCAATTATGGCAGAATAAAGCAAAATGAAAATTTCATCACCATTCAGGAATATGAATGTGCAATTTTATGAGGGGAAAAAAGGTGCCAACGAGGTAAGTACCTTTCCAGCGCCGTGAAAAATGGCACCAATTAAAGCTTAACTTGCTTGTTTTCTCATAACATACATGTTTTCATAACTCTGAAATCAAATAATTGCTACTCTTTATATTGTGCACAATAAAAATGAAAATATGGCGGCTGGAGGATGCTCCTGAATATTTTAGTGGAATTTCCGAGGAGCGCTGAAAAAAAGAAAATGTGGCAAAGTGAGATGCATATGTGAGGTTCCTTCAAGAAAACCAAGAGGAAAACCGCCTCGTTTATCTTTTCAGGCTTGGAAAGTGCACATGATTTCATTTTTCTGATTATATGCCAAAAGCTGCACACTGGTCCCTCACAGATAATACAAAAAACAGTGTGTTTATTTCTGGGCAGAATTTTTTTTTTAAATGAAGTGTTTGTTTTGCCTGAAGCTGTGCAACTTCTTGCCGCCGTCTCTCCGTCCGGCAGGTTTCCACGAGGCTACAGACCGTGTCCAATCAGCTGCATCTTTTAAGCAACACCAAGTCAATTACAGTTAATTTATAGGTTAGTGTAATTATCGCTGCACTGAAGTACAATTGGTGGTTTATTACTTCAGTAGCAGTTCATATTACTCCACCACCACCCACCCCCCCACCCAAGCAATAACACACACACACACACACACACACAAAACAAATACACAAACACACTAACACGCAAGACTGATGTTAATCAATTTGGAGAACTGCCTGGATTGTTTAAACTGTCATCACCACCCATCAGTCTACTGCACCCTCACAGGAATTTGAATATCTCCGGGGAGAGGCGTTCTTCCAATACACCAACACACTGAAACATATCCATGGACACACACATACACACACACGCACGCACGCACATAGCAACACACAGACTTGATGGGATGATCACATCACACAGGACTGAGAGAAACTCCCTCCACTTAAAACTAGTTCTCCATAACAAATGCATCATCGTTTTCTCAACGTGATATTCGGTAGTGTGTTACATGCGGCACACCTTATTGCTATTGCATAGTGTTTGCACCTCAGAGTTGGGTAAGCACTATTAACTAAAGACTGAAACGATTTTTGGAAATTCACAGTTCAATGCGAGTCTCGTTTGTCTGGATCTCTTTACACTACATTCATTACTGGAGTTGTCAAACTGTCAAAGTGCTTGTTTTTATGTAAGATGAGAATATATGTATTATATATAATATATATATATATATATATATATATATATATATATATATATATATATATATATATATATATATATATATATATATATTATAAGACAGTTACCTTAACATAATATCTAATATCACTTTTTTTAAAAGTTTTTGTGTGTATTACTGTGACATATTTTTCAACAGTTTTCATGTGTCTCTTAGTAGTCAAACCAGACACATGTAATGCACCTTAAGTAGAACTAAGCTCTATAGAAGGTGTGATGCTGATTGACTGACGTTCTTGTGAGCTCAAGTCAATCGCGGTAACTTAAACGCACATTTATTTTTTTTCTTCTGGCATGAACAAGGTGCTGTCACACCTTCGACGCATTCCTTTAAGTGTGATCGAGCTGAATGATGTATAAGCGTAGCCATAGCTCATGCGTTTGCTGTTTAATATATGTCAACACGCTCATTAGAGAAGACATCACTTTATGGAATCACATAAATAGCTTAATTGTGCCATTTTATTACGCTGAACTCGGAAAATTGCTCTCTGCATAATAGCGATGTCAGTTTAGAAAAAAAAAATCTAGGTTGAGTTCATGTGTCTGTGGCTTTTTTTTTCTTTTTTTTTTTTCAAAGGCCCGGAGGTTAAGTAACTCTATGTCTTCTATGTCTTCTTTCGACTAAATTGAAGGCAGAGCTCAGAGGAGTGTGGATTAATTGCAAATAAAGAGGTTATTCTCCAAAGAAATAGGCCACAATTCCCTCTTCATTGGCTCAAAGAGGAATCTGAAAAATAAATGATGTCTGCAAAGATTGACTCGCTGTAGGTCACAGGTGCCATGTCGTGGGTGGCAGCAGTTGCGTTGAGTCTATTGTGGTTCTACCATTTAGCAAGGCATGGCCTCAACTCATTTCTTAGTGTACAGGGTTTTGTTTTTAAGGTCACCAAGGATACAATTGTCAAAAAAAACTGACTCAATCGAGGAAATCTCCACACAGCAGTGACCAAACCTCAGTTGATGCAGGGTTTAGTGTGACAACCAACAAAAGAAAAGAAAAAAAAGTTGTGTTATCAAAGAAATCACCTCTTATTCTGTCAACCAAAGCAGATGAATTTGATGTTTGACAAAGGGGGCATGAGAGGAACATCGCTCTAATGTGAGGCCTGCATCAGTGTCTTGTTTATTCTAGGTGAAACTGCGCGCGGGGCCATATTAATTGGCCAGTTCGTGGCTTCTGTGGTCAGACAGCGGACACATCGCACTGCTCAGTGAGTTTCTGAAATGGCGGTAAATGTCTGCATGGTGACACATCTCACTGCTGCGGCACGAACGCTCACAAAGAAGCTGTTAGGAGGAAATGGGTCAAGATCAAAGTTGCCCGTCTCCTAAGTTGTGAAGGGGATCAAAGAGACGAGGGGTAAGAAAAAAAGAGAAAAGAAGAAGAAAAAAAATCATTTTGCATTTACATTTCGGGCATTTAGCTGACACTCTGTCCAGATAGCCCGCAAGCAGCACGAGAATAGGCTCCTCGATCAGCTCCATTACAAGCGAATATCACATTAAAAAGTAACTGGAAGTGGCAGGAGGCGATATAAACACAAAAGCTGCGGAGAGTGAGAAGGGATTTTGTTTCACTGCACGAATTTACAGGCAGATTAGAAGCCCAATTGGAACAAATAAACTTCCTCAAAATATAATCTTCAAGCAAACGTCAGAGAATTTCCTCATATTTCACATCACACTGTTTCCCCTTCCCTCACTCACAGTGGGCGGTGTGCATCAAATCATCAAATGAAAACCACCTCAATGCAAATTTTGCAGATTTTTGACGAATTTGATTTTGAGAATCTTGTAGAGAGCAGAGGAGGGAGATGTTGCAAACAGGAAGCAGTGCAGGAGTGCAGACTGTGACCCTTGTGTCTGTGATGTTTGACGTGCATTGGGACGGTCACCAGAGTCGCACCTTTTGTAGAAAACGGAGCCTTTAGTCAGTCCGGGTCGCATTTTTATGGTTTGACCTATTCGTGCAACTGCAGGGAAAAATATGAGCCAATAATAAAATGTGCGCAGTAAAGACGCAATCTGTCATTGGAACGAGCTTATCACCAAAGCTTTTTGTCTGCCTGACGCCGACGCCTCTGCCACGGCCGCAGGGGAAAAAAATGCTTAATGACAAGATTTTGAGTCCCCAAATAAGAAACAAATAAAAGAAAGAAAGAAAAAAAAGAAAACCCAAGCAAAGACAAAAATCTTTTTGAACCTCACAATGGGAGTGGGTGTGAGTTGTGTCACTTCTATCTCGGCTTTTGATGATCTTTGGCGCCACACTGTTCTTTTCTTCCCCGCCCTTTCAAGTTGTTTGGTCTGCCTTTCCGCAGCAATTCTACAGAAGTGTGCTGCAGTTAACACACATTTCTTTTTTGCCCCAGCTGTAAATTATTCATCTCGTCCGCGGCAGGGCCCTGTCCTCACAACTCCGAAAAATATACGTCATTTGATCACTGGCGTGGGCCCTCGTTCGCTTTGGCCGTGCCAGAGCGGAGATCCACCCTCCCCTAATTACCAACGTAATTGTTCAGGCATCTCCTTACCGCTGGAAAGGCAGAAGGCTCTCACGCTGAAACTCTGGAGCCAGAAATGAGTGCCATGTGGGGAGAGACTGTACCCGACCACAGCAGAGAAATTTGAGGTGGCGCCTTGACGCCTGGAGCCCGCCGCCGTGCCCCCAGGCTGCCAGAACGACCACGATTCAAATGTTAGATTTTGTTAGATTTAAGAGCGCTCTGCCTCCTAAGCCTCTCCTCCTCTTCTTCTCTCTGATCCTGGCACTGATTTATATCTAGGAAATGTTGATGACAACTTTCTGATGTATAACAGGATGAATAAATGCTGTGGGAACCAAATATTGTTTTGGTGTTCTTTTGTGGAGCTGCATATGGGGAGACAGTTTTCTTGTGTCTCAGCAGGGACATCACTCTCTCCTCCTCTGTTCAGTGTGCCAATATTGGCTGTTTAATCAAGATCAAATATTTTCCAGAGGATGATGTTTGCCGCCAATATGACGAAGGTGATTGAGTAATTCCACTCAACCAACGTCAGCAAAGACAGTGTGTAAATTCTGCAGTGAATCCTGCCTCGCCCTGATTCCCGCGAAGAGTTCTTGCGCCATAACAGTTCATTAGTCTCATAATGCTCTTGTTGCTTTTTCCACCCTGGATATTGTTACTTGTTGGGAATTCTGGGTTGTTGTCGTTTGTTTTTTTCTTTTGCATGGAAATAAGGGTCAAAGCATTGGTACAAAAAACATAAATCCAAAAGACCTCGCTGGCAGTGAAACCATATATCCCGTGCAGACATTCAAATTTGGTTAAATAACCAATGTTACTACTTTTAATTTCCTACTGTATATGAATGTGATATTTGTTTTTATTTAAGGTATTAGCCCATTAGCCCAAATCTCATGAAAAGACCAAAACCTTGTTTGTGTATTCAAAGTCTGACACATTAGGGTTCCATTGTTGTCCAAAAAACAAATCATCAGTGAGCCACAAATGTTTATCAATTACACTGTGCAGTTTATTTTGACTCAAACTGTTGCTGAAAAATACACAAGAGCACCGAATACGCATTAATCTGTGGGTGAAAACTGTTCCCGACATGTTTTCTCCTAAGTTATGTTTGCTAGTGCCCAGCTGTTTTAGAAAATTACTGATCCGTGGTCAAAAAAGAAAAAGAAAAAGAAAATAAACAATGTATTTCTGAGCTGTATTTAAAGGTTGACATCCTCAGTAGGCACCAATAGTCTTGGCGCTGAGAGCCACAGACAGGGTGGAGGAGTCAGAAAGTACGGAGGGACGGACTAACACATTGTTGATTTTGTGGTCTGCTGGTTTTTGGTCTTTCCGTGGGATTTGTTCAAAATAACAATAAATATAGAATATCGCCAGCCCTATCCTTTAGGTATTTAAGTAATCAAGTTGTGCAAAGCAAATAAATTGCGTGTTCAGTGGAAACACATGTACTAGACTGGATTTAATTTAAAAAAAAAAACGAGGCATGGCAGATGACCAAGCCAAAAAACGAAACACCTGAAGGAACCGGTGCGTCTTGACACGGCGGCGCATCCAGACAACGCGAGCCAAGTGATGGAACATCAACAAACAAGGATGAAATCAGGTCGAGGTGACCTCACACGGAGGAGGACACGGATGTCACCGGTTTCCTGAGAGCACGGAGGGAGGCTGAGTTGCCTCAGCTGGGGCGTTTGTGTTCAGGAACGGATCTGCGAGGGACAGTGTGGAGACACTGAGCGCTAAACAAACACTCAAAGTGAAATGTACAAGAAACAAAGGTGCTTGTAAAAGTTTGTGCAAAAATATTGGTTTGGCATCTAAAGTATCTTTTCTCCCAGCCCTCATCTATCCCCTCCTAAGGATTGTCGAGTGCTTTTGTCTCCTTCTCTCAGTATCTAAATGCGGTGTTTTGACTTCCCAGTTTCAGCAGCCATTCCTTGCCAGTCAGATCTTGTTTTTTTTGCCGTTTCTGTACATCAGCCACACTTCATTTAGGCTGCCATCATTCAGAAATCATCCAAACATGTTGCCTTGTATGAGATCCAACCCAGAAACGGAGTCAAAATGTCCATTCTTTCACCTAAGCTTATCTGCAGCATAAGCCCACATCCCCCGCTTTTTGATACTGTGATTTTGGAGAGGAAGAAAAAAAAAAGAAGAATCATTTTCACTTAGGAAAAGATTTGTCTTAAGGCGAATGTGGTGTTGTGCCAAAATGAAGATGAGGGAGGAATCATGAGTTAGGAGACGCATATCTCTGGGCCGAGATCAGGAGCACACTAAATATAGGCCACATCCAGTTGAATTTATTGCGATATAATGAGAAAAGGATGTTCCTCTAAAGTCGATGTGTGGCGTTCATTCATTATGAGGAAGTTGAGTGTCCTCTCACTTTTCTCATGTGAAAGTTGGAGAAACTGCTCCACCGGAGCGCTAAAGGAAGTTCACAAGTGTTGAGGATTTTAAAATTTTAATTCCAACAGGGAACAAAAACAAAAAGATTAGTTCAGTACTGGAGATTTTTAAAAAAATGATTACAGCGCACACCTTTTCTCCAGATTTACCCAGGTGCCTGCTCTAATAAGAAAGAAAGGTTGCGACGTGTACGTGCGGGTTGACAGGAAAACCCAATTTCGGGACACAAAAAGGCGTGAGTGACACGTGTGACGCATCCGATGCTATCTATCCGCTCTGCCATCCCCTCCTCTCCTGCTGGTGTCATTAGGCGACTAGATTTTCCAAACATGTCCAGAATTATTTCACACTGTATCTCCGCGATAGTGTGTGTCCCCCCCCCCCCCTAAAAATCCACTCCTCTTCACAGTATGGCATACAACATTAACCATTAACATGTCACTTTGTGGACGAGGCTCTGTCTCTATGAAGGGGGGCGGATAACCTTTAAGGACCAGGCAATGACTCCAATAATGAACTCTGCTTTCTTAGCGAGCCTGTCAAGGCTGTCAACAGATTTTTTTTTCAATCTGTTGCTCAAAGGAGGAAGGTGAAAAAAAGGAAGGGAAAAAAAAGAAAGCGTCCTTCAAATCCATGGTGTAAGGTGGATACTGCACCTCGACACTGGATTAATTCAATTTAGATACGTTCACGCGGAAAATGGTTGATGAAATGGAATTATTAGCACACGGGCACATTTATGGAGAAGGAGAAGAAGGTGTGAATAAAAAGTGTCACAGCAGACTCAGCCGATGGAAACGACGTGGCAGTCGGGGTTTGCTGAGCATGCGAGAATGAGTTGAACCCTCAAAAACCACAGGTTTGAAAAAAGATGCTATATTGATTACAAACATAAAATAGCTTGTGTTGCTGTATGTAACTACAGTCTCCTTGCAATCATGCACGAGTGATACGTTGTTCTGCATCTTTAGTTTTGAATGTGCTGCCAAGTGAAATATACAATGCAGAGTGAGAAATGAATGTGAAAATGGATTTGAAAGCTTTTTTTTTTGGTCTTTCATGTCAGTCCAAGCAGGCCTATAAAAACGGAATTACTATGTGGTGTGTGGATTTATCAAGACCTACCAAAACAAATTGAATCCAGTTTTATAAGTCCTATTACTATATTGAAATACATACTAATACTTTAGATTTTAAATGGAAGGAATCCTGATTACCTTCACAAACTTCTGATCGAAAGTCTATACATCTTTTTTTTTTCCTCGCTGAAATATGTGGCGTTGCATTCATTCTTTGTTGAGGGGAACTTCTGTGTGGTCCTCAAGTCAGATTAAACTACAGTCCTGAGAAATTGGGTGCAAGCAGCCAAGATCCATTTTCATTTGGACACCGTTTACAGCCCCCCACCCCCCGCCCCGGACACGTCACTCCCGCCACGCGTTGCTCAAAGCGTGAAAAGTGCTCGCGTCCTCGCTCACTTGAAGGCCTGCTCTTCAGAGGAGCACATTCAGTAGGAGTGTGCCAGGGAAATATTTGCTTTGAATCATCAGAGGACATGATTTCATTTAAAGGGCTCTTTGATGGAGGGGCGCACTCCTTCCTCGCCTGTGATGTGGCTCAGCTGAGAGCAAAATCATTCAGAGCGCTGAAGGAGTGATACCAGTGTTTTTTTGTGAGAGAGCGCGTGTGTGTGTGTGCGTGTGTGTGTGTGTGTGTGTGTGTGTGTGTGTGTGTGTGTGTGTGTGTGTGAGAGAGAGAGTGTGTGTGTGTGTGTGTGTGTGTGTGTGTGAAGGCTAACTGGTTCTGGTTAGAGTGTGTGTGCAATAAAGAGAAAGATAGAGGTATGCTAACTCATGTAGATGTTTGTCAGAATGCGTCCATACTCTTGTGTTTCTGTCAGCACGCAATCATATAGTATATGCATGCATTTGTTTTATCGGACATGTGAGCTACATTTGCACATGCATTATTGTGTTTTGGATTCCACTGTGCATTAGCTTAGGTACCAATACCAGGTAATAAGTTGGAAAAACATCTAAATTAATTTTCTGTCCATTTCTGTCTTGTCTTGCATGGAATGTACAGAAATATGCAAAAAATTGAGACGACCAGGTGATTGATGTGATTTGTCTGGCAACAGTTGTAGATATCTGACTGTTAATGGCAGAGTATTGACATCTATACATTAGCTTCTTTAGACAATTAGATTGAAGCGGTTTGCAGACAGTTAAACTCAAAGATGAGGTCCGCTGCAGCAATTTTCAATAAGTGCCATTATAAGTCCAACAATTCTATTGGACTGCAATGCAAAAATGTCAGATATTTTCTTTAAAGACACCATGAAATAGCCTCTAAAGCTAAATCCAAATAAATTTCAAAGGGGATTTAATTGTTATGTCATGTGAGGATTTGATTCTGTATTCAAAATCAGATGAAACCTGAACTGTCCCACTGTGAATGAATTTGCCGGCTGTACCTGCACCAGTCGGTTTTATTTCTTGTGAACTAGACATTGTGTTTCCATGTACTCCCCATGCTTTCATGTGTCTGCGTGTGAGGTTCGTGTTTGTCTCCCGCGCCTTTCGATGGATTTTCGATGGCACACCCCAGCTGTTAGCGGAGTCGACATCCCACTGATCTCCCATCAAACGGAGCAGCGCTGCAGGTACGACGCGCACAGGCTTTTGCTTTGAGACTGCCTGTCATCACATATATCAGGAGATTATGGCGGTTTGCTCTCTCACTCTCTGTGCACCGAACACACGGCAGCTACTACACCATCTGTAAAACGTTACATCAATGCGGTACATATCTCAACACGGAGCCAGAGATAATCTTCGGCATTTCAAACACAGAGGCACAATCGCGTCATCGTGCAGCAGGCCTCTCCGCTGAGTTGGCCTGCCGTGTACTTGAACGCTCAGATAATGCCAGATGCCGGTGCCATATGGGAAGCTAAATTTATCATCTGTTTTTTAAGAGTAGCGGCATCTCCGTTTTCCTTTTTTTTCAATTTCAGATTGTACTGTCACACCATCAATTTAGGCCCCTGACACATGCGAAGATAAAGGTGGTGATTATGTTTATTGAATCTCTAATAAAAAGACGAGTAACATGCTGTGATTTTGAGTGATTTCTGAAATGTGTGAAGTTTAAAAACTTTTTGAGTCAAAATGCTATCAAAACATATTACCTTCACAGTATTGTGCATTTTTTTCCCCTTTAATCCCCTGCTCTGTATTTCGCATAACTATGACTGAAGGCAAAACAGGAAGTATGAAGCCATTATTGTAACCAGTGTGTTAATATATTAAGCCCCAGAAAAGAATAAAACGTAAATGATCATTCCTGCAATAATCCTCAGTGACCCGTGAGGGCAGCGCATCTTCCTCCCCTGGGCCAGTCTTAATGTGCTATGGTGTCTCTTTGCTCGGTGCAGCGGGGTGACGTCTGCAACAACATAAATCTGATTTAGAGGGTTTGCACACTGAATAAGCAAATACACGAGCGCAACATCAGCTCGCATCAGGACAGCGAGTATGAGGAGGGAGGTGGTTGGTTACAGAAACAATCAAGGAAAGTGGTCACGGGAAAAAAGGAAAATGTAGATGTGCTTTCTTTTAGATTCGTAGAAAAACTAAACAAATGTATGGGGAATTCGAGGCGTAAATTTGACACAGAGGCAACACTATGCTGTCATGGCTCTGTGGGGTTTGAGGAATTCAGAGAAATCACGACACATTTATATAGGGTCGGTATTTTGAAGTTGTCCTATCCTGATTCCTGCCTTTCAAAACCTTCTGTTACTGATTTGAGATCTTAGAACTCACCTGTGTGTTGACAATTAAAAGAGACAAAGGTTTTTTAAAACCTTCCAGCTTACTAAAGGCAAAATATAGGACATTTGTCCGTGACATTTGTCCTTGACATCTTTGCTCCAAATCGTCACAAGTTTCACATTTCTTCTCCGCGCAGACACGACATGCAGCCACGACTCTAAATGATGACGCTGATGAATTTCTACAACCTCTCTCTGCTGTTTTTTTTTTGGGGGTTGTAGCTAGCAGCATTGATGTTATTGCTCAAATGTAGCCGCAGTCCTCTTTTAATCATCGTGTCCGCTTACTGCATGTGTTCAGCCTTGTTGTGAATATCTGGTTGCCATGTATGTGATTTAACAGGATTTCACCCTTATGGGACGACGCGGACTTGAACTAAATTAAACTCGACTGGGTGCCAGGAACAGGGCCGAGTTAGGCAACGGGGAGAACATGTAAAAAGGCCAGACGGGTTTTTTTTTATTTAGAGACGGTGACTGGGTCAGACAATTGGCGCAAGTTGGAGAAGTGAACAAATGTGAAATGAGATTATTTTTGCATAATGGCAGCGGTGGTGAAAGTGGCAGAAAGTTGTAGAGACAGGCTTGTGACATGAAAGGTCAGCGGTTTGAAATGAAATGCCTGCTATGAGAGAATCTGACACAATTCCTCGTCTTTCTCAAACTTTACTGTTAGTGTGGCCCGGGAGCAAGGCGGCGTTGCACAACTTGAACTGCGCAAGTAGCGCAAAGGTTGTGGCAAGCAGGTCACTGGTAAAAAAATATACACATATATAAATAGTATGAATGTAAGGCAGGGTGCTGTTGATAATTAAGCTTTCCTTTTTTCAATTTGCCAATTACAAACGGACTCATATGTTTATAATCTGACAAAATAAGATAATTAATAATAATAAACTCTTACATCTTAAATTACACTCTGTGTCCACGACGCCACATGGATTTTGCATGATCTGGCCATGTGTGTGTGAGGTTGCATGTGCAAGCCTGTGTCAACATGTGTGTTTATGCACCCTATGCATTATAAAATAAAATGTGTGCAATTGTGTCTGTTTGGGGAAACATCATACATTTCATAGAGACGTGTTACTTTAAAAACAGGGGGACAGGCTGACATGCTGTTCAGCGAAACAAAAGGTTGATGGGAAATGTAGTTCTTGTTTCAAGCTCGTACTTGCAACTGCAACAATGTGAGAAAAAAAAAAGTGACCCTTCATTTCCACCGCGTACTGATTTGTCCATCATTATTATGGATGGGTTTCAAAACCGTTTCACACATTGTTCTTACTGTATAAACATGGTAACATTTTTAAGTCGCTATTTGTTTTCATGCCATCATTTCGGCCATCATTTCGGCTTCATTACATTCCCTGTGCTTTACGTGGTTTAAATGTCACACGGATATCATAAAAAGCAGGACTTGCGGGATAAACTGCAGCGAAGATTCAATAAACTTGGGCATTTGTTCTGATAGCTGCGCTGCGTCGCAGTGTTTAAGCACTGGGCCAAAGTGCAGTGGTGCAGAGCAGACAGGCATGTTGCTCCAGTTGATTCCGGGTTGGTTTGGTTAACATTTGCTCTATTTTTAGCCTGACATCTGAAGTATCCATGGAGTCTAAATGTGGGAAAAGCCTGTCCTCCTTCCTCCCTGGGTGTCTGATGTTTCCCAGCAAGCCCTGCTGCAGCCCTCTGTGTGTGTGTGTGTGTGTGTGTGTGTGTGTGTGTGTGTGTGTGTGTATGTGCGTGTGTGTTTGTGTGTTGGTGTGTTAGTGTGCGTGTGGAGAGTCTGGGTGTGCCGGTGTGTGCATGTGTACTAACGTGCCTGTTTGACTGTGTGGGAGAGTTGAACATGTGGGTGTGAGAATATGTGTGTTTGTGTGTGCGTGTGTGTGTTTGCCTGTATCAGAGTAGAGGTGTGTGTGTGTGTGTGCATGGAGACCAGAGGACTGTGGGAGGACTTCCTCTGTGGATACTCTCTGTTTTCTTTTCAAAGAATGACATTCCGAAGCTGTTTCACTTTTCAGGCAGGAAGTGGAAACCGGCCAAAAATGATTAAAACCAGGAACGGCAACATAACAGCTCAAGCAGCGCCACAGAGTTTTGGGGGTGTGGTGACACACAGTCAAACAGTCGTGAGATATTGTTTAATAAATCTGAATAAGTGGAGAAATATCACGTTCAGGTCTGGGAAAGTATGTGCTTGACTTGTTCTTCAACATTAGTCCTTTGCAAATTATTGGTTTCGGAGTGTGGAATATCCCTGGTTGGCTACGTGGTCCAGTGTTCCCTTCCTTGCTGATAGTGTTTGATTATGCATTTTGCGGATATATATTTTAAAGACAACCACAGTGTTAATATATCAAGTGCTTCAGATAGACAACCACTGCTGATTTTTAGCTGCAACCCAAGACTTGTCCCCAGCCCCTTTTTCTTCCCCAACAGCTAAAACAGTTTTACGAGTTAATTTTGTATCGTGTGTGTGTAGATTTTACTCCTATAACACCCCGGCGCCTCCAGAATTATCAGCATTATAGCTCGTACTACTAGCTCTCTTGCCAAACACAACGTTGTCATTGGAAAGACTTTGCAAAACCTCAGTTCCAATGCATGTCCACTGCCACAATTTTTTTTATGATACAGTATATTATTTACTAAAACATCCATGCGTTGCGGCCGCATAATGCTCAGCACGGATGGATTACCAAACAGGCCTGCCAGGTAGAAGCCCAAGGAGGCCCCGACGGGTCAGGGGCCCCTCAAGACAGATCCCCAGTTTCTATTTGGTTTGTCAAAATAGGTGATGTCCTGATCAGTCTGGTATCTGCTACAACATTCTCATCAGATTATAATAAAAATGATACTACTGCCATTAACAATAAGTCAGTTGTTGTTTTTTTATACATAATACAGCTTCACAGTCTTTACTTTAACAAAATATAACCAGTATCACAAGTTCTCTACGGCTTTTTTGGTTACTTTAACAGTCCCTGCATAATGGTGATGCGGTATGTTGCAGTTCATACGCATGTGCACACCCACTTGCATGAACGCACACACAAACACACACACAACTAAAGGAGTATTATATGCAAGAACCTATAGAGGGCTGTGGGTCATTGACAGATGTAAAATATTCAAATACAAACATGCATAGGCAGTTATCCATGGGTCTTATAAGTCTTTAGAATTATCATCAATGTTGGAAAAAAGAAAGCAACAAGAGGCAAAGCTCAAAGTCATAATTGCATCCACGGTGAAGCCGTTACTCGCGCTGCCTTGCTCCCGGCTCACCCAGGACGGTGTCAGTTTTACGAGGCTACGCCCGGATCAACAGTAAAGAGATGCGCGAGGGGTTATTTTTAGACAAAACACGGCGAGCCACCCCTCTCTCTGTAAAGTATTTTATCTTAAAAAATGCATGAACGGTGGTGGGGGGTTCAGAATGCAGCTCTCATGCATTGTTAACGAGGCTCCATAACCCTTCTCATGACTCCAGGTCGAGATAAGTGCAACCTATCCGTGTTTTCAAAACTTACACTGAAACACTGTCTCATATTTGTGAATTATTGACCAGCACACAGATGTTTGCCTGATGATGACTGTACCGTATTTTCATCTTCCTGGGGAGTTCTGCCCACAAATAACACAATGACTAAGGACACCATGTTGTGTTTGGTTTGTTTTCGCTTTTGTTTCTGTCATATTTTTTAGAGAGTTCATTACTTTGTTGTTGTTAACTGCTGAACGACGAAACCCAACTCGACTTGACTAGATAATTTTTTGTTAATCTGAGCAAACATTCAGTGTTTGAATTGGACTGCTTTACATTTGTCATCGTCGGGGATTCTTTCTTTTTTTTCTTTCAATAAGGCATTATTAATTACGGATCTTCTGTATGCTCCCAGGGAATGAAAAGTAAGAAGATGAAAAACAAAACGATACAGGGTTTGACTGCAATATATATATATGTCCCTCTGTGGATTTGTGACTCTTAGAGCAACTTAAGTGTGTACATTTGAGTACAACCTCTCTTTTCTTGCCAAATTAGAAAATTCATAAATTCACTTGTTCATATAGAGAGTAATTGAGAACCTTTTTTTTTTTAATTCCAGCACAACTGAAAATATTTGTTCCCTAAGGTGATCAAACCCTGATAAGCTTAAACCACACAATTCAATACAAAACACACAGAGAAATGAAAAATAACTTCAAGAGCTACAGCGTGCAGTGAAATGTGAGCATCTAGTTTTATACAAAACGTAATGGAGCGACATTTAGCCTGCTCAACTTCAAACATTCTCAACTGTAAGCAGATCTCTTCAGTGTAAAATCGTCTTTGGCATCATTACATTTTGCAGGCATTAAACCAGACTATAGTCCATTTAAGGAAGATGATAATATGATAATATTTTTGCATTAAAGATAATTCTTTTTTTTCAGATTGTGGGAGTTTTGAACAGGCATATTTGGCAACTGCGACTCCTCCAGTGAGTGAATCCAGTTGAGCGGAAGCCGGATTCTCTGCAAGCTAAGATGATTTATCTGACTCTCCCCTCTACAGGTCTCTTCCCTTTTTTCTCCGTTTCTTCTCTTCTCTCAACACAGGAGGAAGAAATGGTAGCGGGGTGGGGGCGGTGGGGGGGGCCGAGGTAGTTATGATGAACCGTCACTCACACACTGACAGCAGCTTTCTTAGCCACTCGCACTCGCACAAGTCCAATTGATTACACGACTCCGTCAATGTCACGGTGTCGCAGGACCCCGTTTAAATGCACTACCAGTGCTGTCGGATAAATCACATCAAACATCACCAAACAGATACCCCCTTTTCCCCTCCTTTGTCTATAATTGCGGTATTCCTGTCCTCCCGTAGATGTCCAATCCCTCAATCCCTCAACCAATTGGTTCTGACAAGGGGGGAAGCAGTTGCTGTCAAAACTGTTAAAGGGGAGGATGATATTAAAGAGGTGTATTGGATAACAGATATCTATCACCTCTCTACAGCCTACATCATTTCTTAAGGATTGCCTGATCAAGATGTCTTTGCTCCACTTCTTCCCCAGCTGAAAGGAAAGTGATTACTCCACCATGATGACTCCATGCTTCTTCGGTGAGAGAGAATGTGACAGGTAGAGAGCAGCTATGTGCGAGGCAGATATGCCCGAGGAACATGAATAAGTCGGGGGGGGGGGGGGGGGTATTAAATATTCATTCTCCCGATATCGCTCTTTGTCACATCCTCCTTAACAACAATGAGGACGGGCGGAGGAGGAGGAGGGAGGTGGGTGCTTAAACTGGCACTGGCCAGACATGTCACGCGGCATCAAAATCACGACTAGATATTTAACCTGAGGCAAGGATGATTCGCAGCTAACACGTACCGTTTGTTTTAACCTGCGTGCTGTGGCAGATGGGAGGGGTTTAGCGGTGCCTGGGAGGAGGGACGAGAGCGAGCGCCAGAGTTTCGACTGCGTCTGCAGGGTTTCACTGCAACTGAACACGACAGACGCTGATTTTACTGATTAGCACACACCTTCAACAAGAGGAAGAGCTAATCAGGGAAATCAGCCACTGGAGTCTTTTTGTGGAGATGGAAATCTGAAAGTCTGTCAGGCCAGGATAGCACGAGCCTGAGAACATCTGCTCCATAAGTAAACAGGATACGCGTGGTACAGGTACAGTTTAGAAAACGAAAATCCATTGGGCGCCTTCACTTTTGAACTCAAGTGTTTCGTCTAAATGGGAAACTGATACGAACCGCTTAGTAAATCTGTAAAAAGATCTTGTCTTAGAGTGGTGACCGAGACAAAACAATTATGCAAGTTTGGAAAATAACAGTAATGCAAACATGATGAATTTTGTCTTGATTTATATTGGAAACTCATATTATGGGTTAAGAATCCTACCATTCCTACTACAAAGCTTAGAATATGCAAACCACACGTTCCTGCTTTTGTATCATCTTTCTTAGCAACTATTTATATATCAATTTATTTTATAAAGAGGTAGTGGTTCTTCAATTCCTGAAAAATAACTCCATGGGAAACAAAACTAGTAAAAGTTAATTGATGGGAATGGACCTCAGGGTAACGACTAAATTAAAAAACTTACCACAACAGATGTATCAACACACTACACAAGGATCCCACGGCAATCTCACGCACAGATCAAGTCCGGTATTTTTTTCATTTTTCTTTCATTTTCTCTTGATGCAGGAAGATATGTTGACCTGTCATGTTGCTCCAAAAGGTCACATACATTGTGAAAACTATTAGCTTACTAATTATATTTCGTATTGCCACGTTTCTCACTTCAGGTGCTTGAAGTCCTGAGCAACCCGTACCCACCAGAGCCTGCACCCTGTTGGGTGTTCGTCTGTAAGAGAGCACTATATCTGACCCTTGCCTCGTTTTGATGCAGGTTTCTGACGATGTGGAGCAACAGTTAAAACAAGTTTTGTGAACGCTGTTAACTGTGTCTGTGTTCTGATAGCAGAGAGCAATCCCTGCCACAGCAGACAACTGAGATGAAGACAACACTACCGGTGCCTCAAAGGTCCTGATTCATGGCCATGCATTTCTATTGCTGCAACAAATACATATCACCATCTCTCAACTACAACAAATAGCTCACGGCTATATTAACGAGCTGCTTCCGGTCATGAAATATGTCCGAGCGAAGGAGAAGGGCGCAGGATAAATCCAGCGGGCACCGCTGGCCTGCCAAGACCTGGAAAAGCTTATTCTCATATGGCGACAGTTGCCATCTACCACGGGAGCAACGCGAGAGCCAAACTTCATAATATTACAATGTAAATCAAAAAGTCAACAGGAGAAAGAGGGGAGCGAGAGGGAGGGGGGGGATCATAATGCGCACAGTAAATCCTAAAATCAAAACTCAGCATCCTTTGGTTTCTAAATGCACTGCTGTCATAAAAGCATTTCCATCGACAAATGAGTCTGCGGGAAAGGTCAATAGTTAATTGAATAATCTATCACCTTGGGATGGACAGAGTGTGCCACGCTATGCAATCAATGACAGGCGCATTAAAAGGTCAGCCACAGACTTCCATGATAAGTCACCTGGCTAATGTTTTCTTTGGTTACACACAGCCCGAGGGTCGCTGAAGAGCAGCTTACGGGGCCACTTCGACGGTGAGCCAGGCTCATTCAACACACTCTGGTCAAACACCAGGTTCAGAAGAGCAAGGAGGAGCTTTGATTTATTATTTATTTATATGTGTTGCATCTACATCACTATACATTCACTAATCCCTCCATTCAGTAAATGCGATGTGAGCAGGGGGATCTGTAGAGCTGAAGTGATTAGTTGACCAACATGTCGGTCATATATTAAGCAAAAATACTGTTCCCTGGTTTCAACTTCACAAATGCAACAGCTTGCTTGTTTTTCCTCACATTTGTATTAATGGGAATTGAATATATTTAAGTTTTGGACTGTTGGTCAGATAAAAGCATTTAAAATGTTATTTTCTAAATTACTTTTGGCTCTTGGAAGTTACAACTTCAGGCATTTTGTATAACTTGTAAACAAATTAAGTAAGTCGCAGCTCAAGCTCTCCCAAGGGAAAGTATTTCATTCTATGTCAGAGGGTATAGGTGGATGATTTCAACATATTTCAGGTCTTAATTTAAAAACATGTTTCATCTCTCATGTGTAAGAATATTACATTTTTATTTTTTATTTTTTCAGGAAGGGGAATTCAGTTCCACATCACTGCACATTCACCCATGTCCCATGAAACATATAACAGAGCAACAACTAGCAAACAGTTCACATCAGCAACGGTATCGCGTGCGGGCCCTGTTGCACCTCGAGGGACCACATCTGTGTCTTTAGGGCATTATGGAAAAATGACAGTTGAGTGGGTGAGTGATGTCCTCTGCTATTGAGGTCACGATGCGAGTGATGGCCTTATAATTGAGCACAGAGAGGTTTGGGAAGACCAACTATCTCGGGCAGCAGCAATGAGTAAAAGCTGTTGCCATGTGTAATTTGTATCAGTTCACATCAAATTACACACCTTGCCTTCCTAATTTTTCATGAGAGGGCAGACTGAAATTTGTTTTGTTAAAGTGTGGTATCCACCGCTGCCGAGCATTACCAGTGCAACAGGAATAATCATTAAGAGTAATTGTGGCGCATTTGCAGCAATATTACTGTGTGACTGTGACCACCCTATTAATTATAAATGAAGAGCATTTCTTTATACTGCCAATTTATTCCCATTCATGTGTGTACTTTTGCAGGAAGGTACGGCGCTCCTGTTTGAAACAAATAAAGGATTGCAATGTTAACAGATGCTTCTAAGGAAAAACAATAATTATGCAAATCTGAGAGGGAATAATTATGGACATATTCATTATTTATAGGTTTGGTTTTGCATTGTGCGATCATAAAGTAACTGAGCTGAATGCGCAATTGCGGTTTTCCCCTTTAATTGTGTGTACATAGAATTATGTCATTTATTTCAACCATTGCTAGCGCAATTTCATTATGACCATGGGGTAGAAGGATGGTGATTGCCAATTTGGTTCTGTGAGAAACTTCATATTTTCTTCACTTTCATATGCATACGTTTGTTTTTTTCCTCCCCACACATCTAAATGTTTATTTTGCTGGGAATATTACATTATGAAATCCATATAAATGAGTAAAATTATTGTTTGAGCTGATGTAATGATGAAGCCTACCGAGGACAATCTTATTGATGTAATCAGTGAATGGCACAAAGAGGCCATTTTTTCCAGTAATTGGACTTGCTGCTACAGATGCTCATTTTTCCAGTGATTAGTCTTTGTTTAAAGTAATTGTAACTGAAAAAGAAAACAATGAGAAAAAAAAAAACTGTCTGTTTGTAAAACTTCCAAGACACATCCAACAGGTCCATGCAGATTGTATGGGTGTCAAGAAAACTGTAGGTTGAAAGTGGGAAAATTGATCTCAAATGTTCTATTTTCAGTACAATACATTCAAGTTCTATTGCAACTGCAGTGTTAAAAGCCAATTTAAATCTCACAATGGTTGAAAAACTTTGTCCCTCCTCTGTCTGCACAATGTCTCAACGTTATTATTGTTTGTCATAGTCAAATTAATTACAATTGTATTAATAACAAACACATGCAATGCCTAATTTCAATAAAGCCATAGATTTACTGTGGCCTGTGTATCATATTTTTTTCTACATTGTAATTTGTATTCTGATTCTCTATTTGCTGATTCTACGGTATGTGCTAATTTTTATAATAGGCAGTGTTGACATGCAGATGTAAGAGTTTTGGCTTTGAATGACTTCTACACATTCAGGTTCTGCAGAGCATTTCTCTCACCCACAAGGGGGTTTATATGCTAAAAAGGCGATATGTGCATCAATGTATATTTATAGATTCATGTATATTGTTATCCGTTTTTATGTGTACCGCTCCCTTACCCTTGCTTCTTTTGCGTCTCATAGTTCTTTTTTTGTGAGCCAGTGCCCCATCTTTATCTAATGAACTTCCTTCAAGGTATCAAGTTCTACAGCCACACAAAAAAAATAGTTTGTCATTTTTTTTGAGCAAAAACGCTTTGTATAATCCCCATGAATTGCAAGCAGTATCCCCTAAACACACCAACACCCCTGCTGAATTCCCTGATAAGACACGGGCACTTGTCATGGAAGATCCGTTTTGTCGCTTTCCGTCTCTCTCGTGTTTTGACGATGGACCTCTTCACATTGATCCTCTGTGGCGTTTGTTTGTCATCCCGTGAACCATCACTGTCAAACCCGGAGCCGCTCTATTCCCAACGCGCCGCTCATCCCAAAGAGGGTTTAGACATACAATTAGCCACGGTTATAGCACCATCGCTGGTTCAGCGGAGACTTACGGAGTCCGAGTCAACGTCCCGTTTTATCTTCAAACATTGTCGATCGCGTATCTCTCTGTTTGAAAAGGATAGAGTAAAGTTTTGGGCACAAAGTGCCAAACAGCTATTATCCTCATTCCTCTGATGTGATGTGACTTTCTTTAATAATTCATCTGCTACATCGTGTCATGCTTCTCACTGAAATGCACTTATGATCCCGGCACTCCAACATGACAGACAGTCAAATAAGCTTCATACAATTTCATTTATACTTTATACTTGCTGCACAGTGGACATCTGATACTCTACATGTGCTTCTCCGCCGTTTCTCACACGCCTCAGAGGCATAAAGAAGAATAAGAGATTTAATAGGAAGAAGGGGGGAAAAAATGAATGAGGAAACACTAACGTCGACAATTCCATTTATATTGTCCGTGCTAAGTGTGAGCTCAGTCACTTTGAGGAGTACCGCTCTCGAATGCTCTTTGCTGAAAATGTCCATAACTCAATAGAAACTTGGCCGCGTCTCCGGCTCCTTCCTCTCTGCCGCCATTCTTCACGGGAATACTTTATGTGCCATCACCTCCCTGTGATGGAGAGCAAAGCACAAGTGATGTCTGTTTCCTGTCCAGGAGAGCCCCTTCAGCAGCGGCGGGAGTCTCTCCGGCAGTGGATCTGCGCGCTGATAAAAGTTCTGCTGCCGGAGGGGCCTGATTTGTGCTCCCTGGACATTGCTTGTGGAACTTTGCCAGGCAGGCATCATTGGCAGAACATTGAATTTGAGCCATTTGAGCTTGTGTTGATTTCCATGACAAATTTAATGATGAACAGCGTGGTGGACCTTAATAGCTTTTCATCAATTAGGCATGTCACTGAACGTAGCCACAACCGGCCATTTCAACCGTAATGGCTCCTTTTAAAATGACTGTTCTTGACTCCTGTTTCCTGTCTGAATTGCTTGATAATTAAATATTGCTGAAATTTGCTTTTGCAAGTTGATACCAAAACTGGTACCTTTAGAACTCCCCCCAAAATATTCAAATAAAATCGAATACACTCTTCCCTCCGGATAATTTGATTGTTTGTTTGTTGAGGGCAATGATGAAACGTAACCAAGCCCATTTACTACATTACATTAAATCTAATTAAATGCAATACAGTGAGTATAAACACTTGAGTATTTCCATTTCAGGCTACCTTAAACTTAGGCTCAACTATTTTTCAGATTTAAACATTGTGCTTTTGAAGTCCACAATACTACCATAATACATAATACATAGATTGCCTCACAAGTTATGGCTTTACCATGGTGCAAACCACTGGACACCACTGCTGTATCAGCTGGTCTTGATCACGGTATTACTCAGGTTAAAGCCTCATCTCCACCTCCGCCGTTAGTTTTGCCCTGAACTCGTCCACCATATACATCACATTTCCCATCCTATTGAACGTCCTCCTTTTTACAGACACACACACACACACAAAAAGGACGGAAAGAACGAAAGGAAAAACAATCACTAAAAGAGATACAAAGGCTGATTTCATCCATCTTACACCCCGGAGTAAATCTTTTCGAGGGGAGCGGAGATCTATGCTCCTCTCCCCTCTCTATTTCAGAATTGCCTCGGAGCTCATCCATAACGGCTTTGCGGGCCCCCGGGTGCAGGGAGGGCCGGCCAGAGCAAACAGGGAATTGAATGAGGCGAAGGTAGACAGAGAGTAGACAGAAATGTCTCCTTGGAGGTCACGCCAGCAAAATTGAAAGTCTCAGGTATAGTGGGGCCTGTCGGTTTAATAAAATGGATAGAATTTCCATTTACCCACGACACCCCCCCCCCCCCCCTCTCCTTAATGCATTGTTCTTGTAAGGGAGGGGTGCGAATGAGTCAGGAGCCGAGGAATACACTTTATAGACACAAATAATCGTAAATTGGGAATGTCACCTTTAAGCCAAGGCATTTTTATTATTGTTAGTGGTGCTGCTGAGTGGGTTTGATGCTTTATTCTCGCAGGGATCCTGTGTACCAGCATGGCCGCCCTCCCCGACATCTCTCCCCCACCTTCCCACCATCTTTATCGGGCTCCTGGCGAAAGGAAAAAAAAAACAACGACGACGACAGAGGAGCGACATGGAGGGGGACTTTAAGCTAACTCACTTCTTCACTGCTCGATACTTCCGGGTGATTGATGGCAGATGGCAAGCTTTAAAAATAAACCTATCCATTAACAGCGCTCACTGTTCTTTACTCTGAGCATTTACAGCTGTCTGTTGGCCAGCAGAGTGCATCCTAGCGGGGCACTGCCGGCAGACCTGGCCCTCGCCGTACAGGTGTAAGCTCTTTATTTACTGCTATTATTTGGATGTTTCAAACGCCGCTCTCTGGGTTTATGGCACGGACTTTATAGATCCTCCCTTCTGCTGTAATATTAACTGTCTCTCCATGATTCAATATGAGAACACGAGGGCTCCTGGGGGCTGTAGACCAGAGCGGCGGACCCAGGTACTTGTCTAATTGAAGTCCCCCGAGCTCTGAGGGTATAGAACATATAAATTGGACAGATAGACAATGCACAGGGTATTGACAAACATCTTAGAGTGCCTTTTTTTTCACCATCCATCTGACTGCATGGGCAGCACCACTAAAAAGCATCATTTCCTATTCAACAGGGATGTGATGCGGCCGAGCCAAGTTCAGGGAAACGGACAAAGCAAAACATTCATATATTTAAATTAGATTTGCAACACTTGACTGACTCGCGCCTGTGTGGAGAAGTCAGACAGAGACCTGTTTACTCCGCTTCTGTTTTGCATTATATGTGAGTGCCTGTGCAAATTAACGAAGTGGGCCCTCCGTATTTTTCGGCTCCATGTTAATTGCAAGAAATAATATTAAGGATGTGTGATTCTCATGCCTGAGCATATTGCATTATAATAAGTTCAGGAACATTACCAGGGAACTCAGCTTATTAAGGAAAAGCAAGGTAGAGGCTGGATAGAGATAGATTCAACTGTAATATACCTAATCCTGAATATATTATACATTTGCATGCAAAACCCTATACAAGATTTAAATATTAATTGAAATATGCAGATGATGTACAGGGTTGTAATTATTGCTGATTTAGAAGTATAATTGGATGAAAACTTGTTTTTGGTGGTCTGCTCTCACAATGTGCTGTGGTGAGAGATTAATATGCATTTTCAAGGGTGAATCTGTTGAACTCCTATTACTGACAATTGGTTTATAGAATTCGTTTGTGAGGCGCGGCTGAAAGGCGGCAGGAAAACAATAGCACACGGGGAGCATGCAGAGACATAAATGTTTCATCGACCACTGAGGCAAAAAAAAAAATTAGAAGGGGGGAAAAAAACAAAGACCTTTGAGCAAGCTGGAGATAAAGGGCCAAAGTATGTTTCAAGTTTTAACTTCTTCATGATAAATTATATATTCTTCAACATTGGTGACCATTTTTTGCAGCATGCTATACTGGTTTCTATTTTAAATGTATGTATTAATTGTTATTACTATCACATATTATTATAGATTTACTTTTTCATACGATGTAAGACATGACGTCCACGTGATTTGTAGCTTTCAAAACATATCTACATCAATTGTTAAGAAGTTTATTTTCTTACTGTTGATTAATGACAAAAGGTCCTTCTTTAAATACTGAATCTTCTCTTCCACCTTGTTGAAGCTTATCATGTCCCATGAGAGAAAAAATAAAAAGTCATGTGCTTTCAGGCTGATGAATTGATAACCGATGATGGTTGCACCAACCAAGAGGCGGCTGCTTGGCAGCTTACAGTCTCCTCTGCAAATCAGTCTTCCTTGAATCTCCATCCCTCACACAGCAACTCATGAACTACATGCAGCAGGTACTAAGGTCCCCGTCCTTCACGGGATTAAGTACAACATGCTGGGTCACGTGTAGAGCCAGATCCCCTTTCACCTGCTTCACCCTCCATAACCACTGGAAACATGATTTTTTTTCATATTCTTCCCTCTGCCATTTTTTTTCTTCTTGCCCAGCAAACTTCATGAGTCATGACAGGCAGGTTTGCGTTAATGCGACCCACCGGAAGCCACTCCCGCGACCTCGGCTGTCTCGTGCTGCCGAGCGGCCCTCCCTGCCCGCCCCTTCTTGTCACACAAAGGAGAAACGCTGAAGGACCTCCACTAACTCTTGTCAGAGCTGTCACGCAACTCTGCAGCCGCTCCGCTCTTGACAAGCGGTTGGTTGAAATACCCACTGAGACCTGTCGCCCTGCCGCCCCCCTCCTCCCTCCCTTCCACCACCATCATTACCTCCTTATTTTATATGCCGATTTATTTCATTTCGCCATCTTTTCCTCCTGTCCCTTTTATCTTTCAAACTCTTCCCAGAGCTCAAAACAGAAGCTGTTACACCGTTAAATGCCTGAAAATACAATTAAAAACCTGTGACCCAGATCGCGGTGCTGACCGTAGCGTAACGACGGCCATCCCTCGTGGCGACGTACCCGACCTCCACCGGATGATCCCACTGTAACAACCCCCTCTCCGTCGCATATCTACCCTTGCTTCTGCATGAAGATGATAAGGAAGAAGAAGAGGAAGAAAAAGTCTTCACAGCAGAGAGACTTACAGAGCACTTCATCAAGTCGGAGCACTGAGACCTGCTCTCAGCCACCCGGGAGCTCATACACGGACTGCTTTTGATATTTAGGCCATATGCACACACACACACACACACACACACACACACACACACACACACACACACACACACACACACATGCAAAGATGCACAAATACAGTACACACACATATACACACATGCCCGGAGCATGAAAGTAAGTTGAAAGCTCCCGATTGAAGTCCGAATGCGCACATTCTGAATGACATGTTTTGTGCAGGGCACATGACTTCCTCACAACATATGTAATCATGACGCAAACAAACGCACTCCGGTGGAGAATAGAGAACAGAGAAGATGCAGAGGCAGCTGATGAAAAAATAAAAAAAAAAACCTGTGGCTCATAATTGCTGCGTTCAATTCCTTGAAAACATCAAAGGCTCTAACCAATAGGTCGAATGTCAGAGGTCAGAATTGAAATCATGGAAGTCTGACAGCCCATTTTCACACTTAGAGCCAATTCTAAGAAAGTTTTGAATAGTGAACATGTCAGTATGTAGAGAAACTGCTTGGTATTTGGAGGTGCTATTGAAACAACATATAAAATACTACATCAATTACACATACAGTTTTACTTTTGCAAAGTGTAACACCAGTGGCAGCTCCGGGATCTCTAAAGCATGCTCCTAACATTATGGCAGTTGAGGAGGGCCTTTTCCATGTACAAAGCCATGAACAAGAAAAGAAATTTGACTTGCCTGCAAAGAGCGCTGACCTCAACCCCATCCGACACCTCTGTGATGAACTGAAACGAACTGCAGCGGCGAGCCAGGCCTCATCACCCAACATCAGCACTGCATCACTTGTGGCTGAGGAGCAAATCCCTGTAGCCATGGAGGCTCCAAATGCTGGCGGAGAGCCTGAAACCATAGAGAGATGGTGGCTATTATAGCAACAGATTTATGTCCATGGTTTCATGTACAGTACGCGTGTCCACATTCTTTTGGGCATGCATAGAGCGTATATTACATATACAGTATATTTCTAATACAGTAAGTAGTGTGGGATTGGACTCAGAGTTGGTTTTCTTCCTCTTCTCCCGCATTGCAGTTTTTACCACCACGAGCATCACCTTGATAAACACAACAAGTGCACTACTGACCACACCCATAAGGCCCGCCCACGGGACATGATTGACGCCCCAACATGTCCCCGGTAACATTGAACCCACCACTTTAGACGGACTGGGGAGTTTCAGCCCAAACACGGACAAGAATACTTTGGAATGGATGTCGTTTATTTATCATGCTCATGTGAGAGCACTGCGTCTTACAGCTTCAAGTAAGGGTTCTGCAAAAACACTTCTACCTTATTGAAAGTTTGGTTTTGTGGCTGCCTTGAGTGACACAGCAGTGACTCTGTTTATGTGTGTGTGTGTGTGTGTGTTTACTGTTGGTTTTTGCACGTATGTTGGTATAAGAGACGTGGACGCCTGGTATTTGTTTAGTCGGTCTGGCGGCCACGGCGATTTTGTGATAAATATTAACGCTCAAATATGTGAGTGGGGAATTCATTGAAAGCGATCACTCCAAACATTGTTTGTTTGTCTGCAAAATTGCAGCAGCCTCTTTTGTGTGGAGCAGGTTATGAGAAAATGTCTCGACCAAACTGCCCAAATGTAACCAATGCGATTTGTGTTTGTTTTTTGCCTTTTTGGGACTATTTGTCAGTGTTTACAAGTGCTTGTTTGTGTGTGTGTGTGTGTGTGTGTGTTTGGGGGAGGGGGGGTCGTCCACATGTGCGTTATGATGATAGCTACACTACACTCGGGAAAAACAAACACCTCAAGAGACCCATATATATCCACTCGCAGGGAAGTTTTATAAACCAGAGAGCAGTGCATTTATCCACCCACTCACATTTTTTTTTTTCCCTGCATGGGATTACAAGGTGGTCAGGCTCTGCCAAGAATCCTCTAGGTGCTGCGCAAAGGGAGTGAGAGCAGTGTGTGTGAGAAAAAAGACAAAATACTTGACTTTGGAGTCAAACGGGTGGGGGTGGGAAGGAGAAAGGGGGGGTCTTGAAGTCGAGAGGCCGGAAATGGAGAGAGGGAGACCGAGGGACAGTGGGAGACTGACCTTTTACAAGACAGCTGTTCTCTCTCAGGTGCTTGTTCTCAGGATATCTGCAGAAACCCCCCCCCCCCCCCCGCCCTTTCTTTTGCATTAGTCATTATTTAGTCCCACGGGATCAGGAGCAAGCTGTGTATGTGGCAGGAAGCAAAACTACACTCTTGAGCATGTGATCTGTTCAGGAAAATAACTTATGCATTTTAAATTGAATAGTTGTTAAGCAATTTCTCCAATACATATAGATTAATTAATAGGTGTTACTCGACTGATGCTTTTGGGGAGATTGGCTTTTTTGGGGTTTTGTTTGGTTTGTCTCTATTTTACACTTTTTGTATTGGTATTCTATGTCTTTAGAGATTAGAGGAAATGAGGAGGGAGAAGAGACACAACAGGCAACAAAAGCCTCCATAACACAGAAATAGATCCAGAGACATTATGTTAACTCATTGTTCTTCACTTTTCTTGTGATGCAAGAAACCAAGTTATAGAAGCTTGTGGAAGAGGGGACATGATTCCGGTTTGGGCCTTTAAGTGGGGTATTACTGCGGTGAAATTGTATAACTACTGTATTAGGAACTTTTTCTGAAGAGTGAAAGAAACTAGGGAGTTTCAGTTTCCATTGACGTCTAAATGTGGGACGACTCAATTTATTGTGACACAAAATAGGTTGAATGCCAAGAGACTGATTGCTGACACAAAATATTGTCCTTCTGACACCGTGGCTGACCTCAGGTGCTCACACCAGTCTAAAGGTAGTTCTGATGTACGAACTGCATTGAGACGTGCCACAAGATGTGTGTTGCACAGCTAGAGAGACAGATGTATTTCAAGTATTCCCCTTTTATGAGTCTACTAAAGGAGTCAGAGGGGGTTTGGCGAGCGAAAGGAAAAGGCATTAGGTGATACAGCGCACCTCATCTCGGCCAAGCTCTGCAGGTTACGACAGCGACGGGAGGGGAAGGGGATTTTTTTTCTCCCCACGCGATGGTCTTCAATCTTGTGAAGCCTGAGGGGTTGAGTAGGTGTTTAATTATTAAAGGTGTTTGAACAAAAGGCTATTCTAAGCCTGCTGGAGCCACCAACTGGACACTCTCCTCAGTGTTTGATGGATGACTACCTTCAGAAATAGTCTGTTTCCCCCCCTGTGTTTGTGTTACATTACCAGCGACTTCCAGCGACCTGCGCTGTCTTTTCTCCCCGTTAAGATATCCTCACATTTGTCGCGTCTCACAGATGCAGCAACACGCTGTGTTTACTATAAAAGGTGAAGACGTAGATGAATCAAATTTGAAGTTAATGCTTATCTGCGCACCACTTGGAAAGTTTAGTTTATGGTGTACCTTTAATGCGCATCTGAATAAAACTTTAGAGGAAAATAGAAGGACTGCAATTTTGATAATAGACTGGTAGCCATTGTAAAAGGCTCCTCTTTGTGCTGCAAACATCCTGCTTTAACATTAAAGAGAATCATTTCTGAAATTTTGCATCGCTGAATAAAATCAGTATCGCACAGTGGCTGAAACACTTTAATCCCTTTGAAAACAACAGAAATACCATGGTAACATGAAAAACCCCATTGTTATATTTTAGTGTTGCTGATTATGACTAAGTTAAATGTTATTTTCTTAATATAATCTCTGGGAGTAAAGGTATCGATACACAATAGTCAAGGAAGAGCTGTAAATTTCCATGAGAAATTTACTCGATTAAATGTTTCAAGTCTGTATAAAATAAAAAAGCTGTTGGATTCGAGCTGGAGCACCAGTGCAGCAGCACTTCAGCAAACAGGCAGTGAAAAATATGAGACTTTATTAAAGAGTAATGTAAGGAAAAGCAAGCAACATAAAAACAAAGCAGGAAACGTAAAAGCATCACATAAAAAGACGGACATCAGAAAAGATTACTAAAAGATTAAGACATAAAAGCAAGGGATTTAGAGGACGATACTCGTTTTGTCGACGAAACGCCGCTGTTCAGGTTGTAATAAGGCTCGAGAGCTCTGAATTCTTTTTGGGGGGTGGCCGAATAAAACAGCACGACACCAGTGTCGTGGGCTCGTTCCAAGAACCAGGGTTACTGAATCACATTCAAAATGTTGCACCTAGATCCCCTCAAATCAAATCTTACAGACGGGGAATGTGGAACAAGGCCGTGCAATGAGTTAGCATAACAGATAAAGAACGTACATTTCACCGCCTATGCACTGAATCACTCGCAGACAAAATACAGGTTGTGTAACTCTACTTGAAGAAGTGAAACTCCAAGAACCTGGTGCTTTCTGGGCAGTTCCTGATGAAAAAATGAGTTGTTTGAATTACCACTTAATAACAGGGTTGGGGCGGATTGCTGGAGACGATGTTCCCTCGTGGTTGCTGGACTATAGGTTCAGACTGATGTTTCCACAAATTAAAAATCCACCCGAAGCCTTGTGAAATCAGGCTGCGGTGTGCCAATACCTGCTCAGTCAGGACTCCTGGGTCAGTAAAATTCCAGGTCGGAAAAAAATGTTAACAGAGCGTTCAACACTTTCTGGTTTGAAAAATCCAGGCGAAGAGCAGCATTTGAGGGTTATGGTTAATTTTCCCTTCCTCTGAAAAGTACAGTTATTCAAGGAAAAGATGTTATCTCTCCCCTTGTCTGTGTTGCTCAGAGGAGCCAGGCTTTTCGTATATAACTTTTACATGAGCACTGACACCAATGACAGAAGACTGCAGACTATAAATCCATGTTAAATAAAGAAAATGTCTATTTATGTGAAACTGTAAGTATTACATTTTCACTGATGCTACCTTCATAGACCTATATTCCTAAAATATGCAGGGTATTGGATAAGAGGGAAACAGATAGGTAAAGTTAGGGGTTTTTTGTTGTTGTTTTTTTATTAGGAAAGTAAAATTCTCAATTTCCCCAGAAGATTTAGTATAATGACAACATCGCTCTCAGTCTGGGGGGGGGGTCTCTACAGGAGAAGCATGCACAGTCAGACAGCTGTATAGACTGGAAACTAGCCAACTGAAGTTGTCAACTAAAGCTTACATGTGTTTTTCCAAACCACTTCATTTTGAGGCAAAACCGAAAGTGAGCACACAAGAAATATTGATAATCCCTCAATACGGATGACAACTGTGAAAAAAAAAAAATAACCGTGGTTACAGTATACAGATATTTATAACCGAGAGCTCGCCAGGTCACTGTGCCCCGGATCTCAGCATGAACTTCGGAGCAGAGAGTTACTATTGCAGACAGAAGTGACGGCCAAGGTGATCAAACTAAGACCCACGTTGTATGAAATCAAATTTGTTGAATCAGAAATAAAGCTTGAAGGGGGGACTATCAGACCTCATGGGTTTGGGCAGCAAATTTGTCCATTCATATTTTGTTACATGTTGTCTATAGCCGAGACAACGCAGTGCTGAGGTGGTCCTAACTTTGTTATTCAAGGTCCTTTTGTCCAGCATGTGTGTGCTTCTAGCTGGGGCTGTTAATCCTTTACTTAAAGGCGAGCCGCCTGCCTGTGACCATGCCGTGCCAGGCAGGCCACTGTTCTCTGTTAATCGACTCTGAAAGCTTCAGCGGAGGACTCCAGCTCTGACCCGGCGACACCGGTGCTGGCACCACAAAAGTGGGCCCCGGGAGACAACCGAGCACTAAATTACCTCTCTTCCCGGACCTGTACTTTCTCCGCGCGTGTGTGTTTCTGAGAGTCAGTATGTGTTGGAGGCTTGGGGGGGGGGGGGGGGGGGGGGGGCTGGTGTGGTGGTCGGGGTCGTACTCGCCTTGACCACGGGCTGACTGCTCGCCCGGAGCCCCTGGCGTCAGTGTCAGGGAGAGGTGAATCGGACTATCTCCACTCGCAAATCTATCCCCCGGGACCGCGGAGCCCTCGCACCATCCCCACCTCCTCTCCCACCTCTCGCGAAACATCCTTTTAGAGGGGGTCCATCGGCCATTATGTCCCTCCTCACCTCTCGCGCCACTCCGGCGGGGCGCTATCTGAGGGGAGGAGAGGTGCGACCGTGCCACTAATCTCTTTCTCCAAGTCGCTTCGCCCTGACCATGTCACTCTCTGCCACCGCTCTCCAAGGACGGCTACCTCCACGGTCAAGGTGACACAGAGTTTAGTTTCCCCTGCAGCCAGCACGGACACAGACCTGGACTACCAGGCTTTATGAATTACAGGCCTTGCTTAAGTGGTAATTTAGGCAGGAATTAAGGGATAACGTGTATTTTAAGAGAGGAAATCCTTTGAGTTTCCTTTTATAATAGAGCACCTACCTCACAATGGGTAATTGGAGCCAGATGTTGCTCCATGCAGCATTAAAAGCACCGTCCTCTTCTCTTTTTTTCTCTCTCTCTCTCTCTCTCTCTCTCCGCTAGATGAAACATCTTGAAATTCTGTCATCATACACGCTTTTGTGTGCTTGTGCGCTTACATGTACTCCGGTGTTTGCGCCACATAATCACATTAGTTAGATTTAATCTAAGAAGAGGCAAATTATGTGCCTTTCCCATCAAATTTAGCCGTATGACAAACAGCGTGCAGAATCGGTGAGTACAACCTATCCCAGAGTGCTCTGCATGGATGGCACAGGACTGCAAGAAGAGACAGAGAGGAGAGAGTGAGGCACAGGATAAAAGGGAAACGCTAATAATGTCTCACATATGTACTGGCAAATTGTCTGCTAACACCGGCAAGCAACACACTCGATAGCTGGGAACATGGCAGCAGCCTCCTAATAAGCATCATGCACTATTTATGATCATAAACCAAGGGCAGGGAGGGTGAGTGCTGTCAAAATAAAAAAACACGTCAATCTTCGCTCCCCACTGTTGCCTGAGCTCGTTGCCTGTCTGTTAATGCACTTTTTTTTCTTCTTTTTTTCATGTTTGCCTATGATGTACAAAGGCGGGAAAAATCACATCAAACCCACAGATTTCTTAAACTTCTACAAAAAAGGGGAGGGAGGGGCGTGCTGGAAATCAAAGGGAATATCAAAGTTCGGAGAAAGTATGGGAATACGTCTGTGGAAAAAGTAAATATTTTGTTCTAATGGTTTGTGTGTTTGAGAGAAGCACGTGTGATGAAAACCAGAGATATACACGTCTGAGCAGTCGGCAGAAAGCTAGGTGGGAAAGTAGGGTTAGGTGAAAAAGAAAAAAAAAAATAGGCCAAGCCTCGTTTTAATACTTCATAGGGCATTGAAAATTCCCTCTGAATTCCTCTTACTTCTCCCGCTCTTTGCAATTATGCATGTTTATTCATTTTGATTAATGGCGATGAAAAGTCATGTCCGCCGCGCGCCTGATATGCGGAGCATTTGTTCCGCTGAGCAAGAGACGGTCCGTCAGAAACACATGAAAGGCAAACTTTCCACTTCTTGCTTTATACCTACTAAAACAGCAGGTAGCCGAAATAGTTTAAATATTTCACAGGTCTCGCAGGACAACACTCAAAGACGGAAGGAATATCTACGGGCTTCAAGAAGAGTTGATTTAAGTCGGTGTGACACAAGTAATACGTTGATTAGTTTCCTTGGGCCCTGGGTTCTCTTCACTTCTAACAACCACCCGACTTCTTTCTTCTCACGAGATCTTCCCTCTGAATCCGCCGGCCACTGGAGGAATACAAGAGGGACGCCGGCTCAACACGGCAGGAATCCTTCAATATTATTGCGGTGACGACGTTTCTCCAAAACAGCAACGGCATGCGGCGGGACAAAATTAAGGTGAGAAAAATGCTCACGAGTTCCAGAAAGAAAGCGGCAAACATTTCCAGTGATGTAACAGGGCTGCGGGCTCGCAGTGTGGGAGAGACGCGACCGGGGGCAGGGGGAGGGAGGAAGGACGTGAGAGCGGACCACGGCCGCTTTGGAGTGTAATAATATGAAAAAGAAAAGAAACACCAATTTCCTTCCAACAGCTGAGCAACTACAGGTCATTATTTCCTCTGCTGGGCTGTAATGTGAAAGTACTGAGCCCTGGTTCAGAAAAAAAAAAAATCCCTGTGTAAATAATGACTTGGTCAGAAACAGACTTACTCCTCTACCTTGACCTCTGGCGGTCTGTAAACAGAGGCGTTTAATCACCGCAGACTTCTTTCATAAAGTCAGTTATGTACTGTTGTTGATAGACACAGACCAGGCATGACCATGAAGTACACACATGCATATAAACAATATATAGAGACATTCACAACTGATAACTGGACTTCCAAGATGACCATGGAATCCAGTAAAAAATAATATCTAAATATTCGGAGCTTACATTTAAAATATTCAACACAAAGATTATATTAAAGTAAATCTCCCTACTTCCTCTCTCCTCCTGTTCAAAAGCCCCTCAACCCTCCCCTCTCGTCCTCGGGGACGAAGTGCTGTGATCGTGTGAACGTGTTTAACGTCTGGCTGCAGACCAGATTTCCTTCAGGACAGTGACAGTAATGATAAAGTTGAAGTAAATTAAGTCTTACTTTCAATAACACTGTGGGTTTTTTTTGTGTCTCTGAGATTAATTTCCTAAACATTGACAGTTCTGAGTTTTCGGGGGAAAGGACGCATGTTTTCCGACCTCAGATCATTGCTGTTCTACCAGCTAACAGTTTAATACTTGACTCTTTCTTCTGCTGGTGCAACCACAATCAGCTCGTATAGCACAAACGTTACAAATCCACGGCGTGTACTGTACAGTACTGAACGCGTACTGCTTCCTACCACGCTGTTGTCCATTTAAGAGAAACTTTGCAGGACTTAAAAGAGCCTGTCCAACATTCTCACCAGGATAAACACATGTATATTTTATCTACTTGGCGATTATAGGGATTCTAATGTGACATACATGAATTTATTACAGCGGATGACCCCACCTAGAATAAAAAAAACATCCCTCAGCGGAGGGAAAAAAGAGAGAGAGAGAGAAAACAGGCAGGAGAAATGATAGGAGAGGAATGATAACAACATGTAAACACTTTGACTCTCGAGGCCGGGCTAATGAACGTGCGAGGACAGGAATAGAGAGTGAAGGAGCCAGGGCCGCCTTCCAAAATATCCACTCCCACATAGGTCAGTGGACTTTTGGCTACATCCTGAGCGGTGGAGGGGAGGGAGGGAGCCCTTTAAATGCCTGGGATCTGAGGAAAGAATTCGACAGGGCATGGGAATGGCAGTGTCACGGCAGTCGCCAGAGAATGCTCTTAAAACGCCGCCACGACAGACAGGCCTGCCTAAGAACACTGTCACTCCTGCACAGTCTCAGATTCGTCCGGGGTTTTTTTTGTTGGTTTTTTATGACTGTTTTCCGAGGACGAGAAGTCTGTTTTCTCAAGACGTTCTCTAAACAAACCAAGTGCGAATGAAGAGGATTGTTTGCCGGTGTCAGTTTAGAGTCACATTTGGGCAATTCTTCATCTAGATGAGACATTAGAGCCACCAGACCAGCTGTTGCACGTTTTCTGGAATATTACTGCTGTTAAAGAGGTCGAGATGTCTTTTGCCAAACAGACCTGAGTGTAGCAGACAAAACAGGGGCAGAGGGGAAGATATTAGACGGCTGCACGGGTGCATGTGCATCGACTGCATCAGAAACAATCACAGGCGTCTCAAAAAAATACAAACTCACCCTCTAGGATGAGACATTTCAGTGCATTTACGTTGGACAGCATGGCAGTAGGGTTAGCCAGGCTTGAGGTTTGATTACAAGCCAGATTAAACTGCCCTTTGCCTCCTAAAGCAATGGACTACCTTCATAACAATTTGTTTGTTTTTGAGGAATCTACAGCATGAAACTACAATATCAACTGAGACAAGTCCCCTGTTGCCTAAACTTGTGATCCTTATGATAGCTGCAGAGTATATTGGTGGTCAACAGGGGCCAAACAACAAATTCCTTCAAATTTTGACAATGCAAATCCCGAGTATTGTTGATGATACACCACATGGTGCAACCAAGACATAAATGTGAGCGATAGGGACTTTACAGACTTGCAGTTTGCTACTTGTTAAGTTCCAGGGATTGTAGAGGATTTGATTTTTAGACGAATTTATAAGTAATGTATTTATTAGTTTATTTTTTCCTAATATGCCATTACCTGGCTTATGAATCTTCCAGTGCCAAAGATGACGAGTGCGGGATTCCCTGTGTCCAAGCTGCAGGACGACACCAAATTGCATTCAATTCTTTTGATGCGTTATTCATTTTAAAGAGAGAAATGCAGCAAATCCTTGTCAATTTTCTGCTAATCAATTAACTGAATACATGCATGAGGTATATAATGTGCCCAAGTGCCCAAGTGTGTGTGTGTGTGTGTGTTTGGGGAGGGGGGCTGTTAATTTATTTATGTTTTGAGACTAAATCTGGGTCACTGAAACCTCGCTGTCGTGGTCCTCCTCCTCTTCCTCCTCCTTCTCCTCCCTGAATCTCTGCGCTCCCTGAGAGGGAGGGAGGTGCTGCTAACGAACCACAGATAACAACGATGCTGTGCTCTTGTAATTTATTTCAATTACTGCCAGACCTAAAGAGGACAGTGCTCTTTTCTCTATCAGTTGAGACGGGGGGATACGCTCGACTCCCAGAAATGAGCGACTGGTCAGATTGCAAACTAAACAGCACAAAGACTACAAAAGAAAATACATGCGCAGTATGTGGACAAACTCATTGACAATGGTGCGATCACATTCTGCTTTTACACAATCCAATTCTCAGTTGACCTGAAGGAGTGTACTGGAAAATAATTGATTCTGTTTTCTATTTTATTCTCTATCCTCTGCCATTTTACTCCTTTTTTAAATTTTGTTTCCTATTTTATTCCTTTCTGTAGGTGGTCGTCCTTGCAGCTCATTTGAACAACTTCTCTTAACAAGCATTAAATATATAACCTCCTGTGCAGCAGGAAGACAATCCACGAGTCCACCCTGAGCACTAAGCACTGAACCCCTTACGGACTTTAATGTACATCACCTGTTTGATCAACATATACTGAGTAGCTGAGTGCAGGAATGTGTAATGGCTGAGAAATTGGGGCAGCAATTTCACAGTAGGACAACCCCGTGGGCTCTCAAGGACTTACAAGGTCCGAGAGTGTGGGAGCGTGAGCGTTGTAGCTGGTCCCTGGTTTCTGTAAACCCATAAGACTCGCGAGTGCATACCTGTGAAGTCCGGTGTGGTGTCCGATACGATACTCAGCAGGTTTGCAAAAGGGCTCATGTGGACTTCACTGGACTTCATCTAGGAGGTTATCATAATTTCTCATCCACATCCATGTGGATGAAACGAGGTTATTGAGAAAAATGTCTAATTGGTGTTAATTTGTTTGGCTGATGAAGACTGAACACGTTAACGTAGCACTCACCTATTGCCAATGTGATTTCTGTGCAGATCTGCTCAGGCAATCACTCTCATAACGGAATACAGATTTTGACTGTTATTTCAGATTCACAGAAATACTTTTGGTTATTCGGTGGTCTCCCACAGTGCATTTCAAATTCTTTGCAGCCCAGCACTGTCAGATACTCGCCGTGACAACGGTGAGCATGTCACGTTAGCTTGTCCGACGGAATCTGCGTGAGTTTTAACAGAAATGTGAAACTTCTGATCATCTGCTGTCATTATATAAAACCAAAGACAGTTAAGGAATTAAATTAAAGCATATGCACAAATGTGAGAAATCCACCCACAAAAGCACCTAGCACTCATTTATCCTTTCGTCTGCACTGGGACCTCAACGCTTTCAGGTATTTCTGCAGCTTTAATTTGATCCCGTCTGTTTTTCCACACCGTGCATGTTTGCTCACAGGAAGAGGAGGATGCACTAAAGCCTTTCGGGCTGAAACGACAAGCTCAGAAAGCTCATACAGGATGTTATAGTACACAGAACACACGCTGCGGCAGTAAAGACACCGTGACTCTGGTTAATAGTGACTTCAAAGGAACATTTCCCGATAACCAGCTTTTTTTTTAACCTGCTGGAGCTGTCATTCAAATTAGGTACTGTTGAAAACGCACACGGAAAAAAAGAAAATCTCAATATCTCGGGAGTTCACAATTAAATTTTTACAGTCATTAGTTTGCAATTATAGCACAACTATCTGCCAGCTTTGCAATTATTACTGTGAATATGCAAATTCACAGGGATTTCATGGCCCGATTTAGGAAAAACAATACAGCTAAGAAGCATCATGTGTGTAAATTTGAAAAGTCAAAGGGAAAGAGGAAGAGGGGGGAAAAACGCTTCCAAAATGAGAAGGGGTCTTGATACGAGATGTGTATGAAAAAAAAAAGAAGTTAATCAACAAAGTGTTAATTGAAAACAAGTTCCATAATTGTTGTATTACGAGCACAAACAGCACTTTCCTTAAATATTGTTAATGCCTTTTTTTGTTGCACCTATTAGAGATTCTTGTCTCCAAGTTAATTTCATTATGCTAATCAGGCCCTCATCGGTACGGAACCTCCGCTTTGATCCATGTTAGTTGTTGTGATCTTCAAAGACAACGTCACCACTTACTTTAAATGAATTTTACATTTTTTAAAGGGAATCATATGGAAATGAGGAGGGGCGGGGGGTGGTGGAGGAGTAATTAATTTTTTATAATGTGTCTTGGTGTTTTCAACATGAGAGTCAACGGCACGGGCTGGATCTCATTTCACTGTTTTAGCAGGAGGAAATGTGGAGACGGCGGTGGAGGTGGGGGGTGGTTTTTAGATGCGAAGAGATTAAAAAAGCTGTGAATTCAAGACTTAATGTGGACTGATAAACTTCAGTGTTTAATATGCTCTTTTGTGCTCACAGCATGAAACAGAGCAAACTTTCTTTTTTTTCTCTCTCTCTCTTCACTTCACTTCCTCTCTCTCACACCCCCACTGCTCCCAGTCTTCCCATCACAACTTTCTCTCATGGCAAGCGTTTCCTGTCCAGCCCTGGCCATTTCAACATCGCTGCTGAGGAAGCGGGCCTTCTTCAGGAGGAGGGGCGGTCGGGATGGACCCTGAGGCGGGGGGCGAACCACCCACAAACACCCCTGCATTATTTAAACCGGACAGCGCTGTGAATCAAAGGCCCAGAATCTGGATCAAAAAAACTGGCCTTAGGCGCTACGGCGATCAAAAAGTAAAAAAAGAGAGTGAGGCTCTTGTCAATTTGTTTGTTTATTACTACTGTAACTGCACTGTGGATAGGTTACTCTTTTTTCAAAATCAATGGGTCGCAGGAAATATTTTTTATACAAAGTTGAAATCATCTTGACTGAAAGGTGAAGAACATATTGATCAAACCCCCAGAATACGAGGCAATTAACTTTAATCGTACAAATATACTAACATTGTAGGGATTTCATGTCAGGTTGTGTTTGGAGAAATAAACTGAAATGATAAAGTCCACTCAATGATTACATCAATAGTGATTGATTAAACATCTTTTATCATGCAAAAATAACCAAACCATCTGCGGATACATCCTCTGAAGTGTGAGGAGTTGCTGATATATGTCTTTGTAAAACACATTTCTTTCCATTTTGAAAAAAGACCAGACACTGATTTCAACAATCGAAAAATAAATAATAATAATCAATAGAAAATACAATTCATATTTTGCAGAGCCTTCAATCAGAAATCATGAGTATTTTATTGAGGAAGTGACCTACTTATTCATGATGGTATTTCCTGGACACCCAACTGTATTTTTCCTTTGCAACGTGTCCTTGTTGGATAATATCACGTAGGTGAACACAACAGACTGTGCATACCTACTAAATCCGGCATTAGAAACATTAGAGAGAGAGAGAGAAAAAAAAGCCTCTTACACGCCAAATATCAAATCTGTCCTGTCCTGTTTGAGTGCTCAGGCTTCCTGCCAGATCTACTCAGGTAATGCAGGCTGGGAGCTGACTGCACAAATCTACCACCGGCTGTGCCTGGGATACCGCAGCTATAATTTTCCATCATCTATCATTTGAAAAACATACTGTGGCATGTGAAGTAATTAATTAGGAAGACAAATACAGGCAGGGAGGGAGGTTTTATGTCGATGGGAGTCGTGTTTTGATGGATTGGACGGCAGGTTTCTGGGGTTGAAATGGAGCGTTGGGCTTACACATGTTGATACCGACGCAGGGATAAGCTCTCCCTCTCTAATTCCCCTGGTCACTGCGGTCAAACTCTCCCTCTAACGCTCTATCTCTTCCCCCCAGTCTCTCCCTTCTTCTCCGTTTCCGCACAAGGGTATACTACGAACGTCTTTACGGTGTTTGATATTATTCTACATATTTAACATTGTAAACGTTTGAGATTTTTAGGTTTTCAAATGTGATAAATGTTCCTTAATCTGGTCTTATTCCCCAGTTTAAAGATTGTTAAGAAAAAGTGTCACAATCTAACATGAGACAAGAACTAAACTGACGATATTGCATCTTCAGATGGTTTGTTCAAATATATATGCCTCAAATTTATACATGTACATCAGCATCGCTCTTTTCCCACAATGCCACACACAGAGAAAATGGAGACCTACTCACAGCAGGAAATAATCACAAAGTGCAGATGCCACATGAGACTCCGTGGAACATGAAGATGGAGACGAGCAAAAAAGTGCCCGTGTAGAGAGGTTCATATCTCTGACATCAGTGAGAGGAACACACAGTGGCAGGGAGAAGAACACACGCGCACATTACGACCCATAAAAATCAATCAATCCTGGACTGGTGATTGCTGTGTGGTATGATATGTAATTATCTTTTTGCACTGGGCAGATTTTTCATTTCTTGTCAGGGCATGAAGCTATGCCTTGTGAGGTTCATCTATTTTTTGCAGTGTGCTGCACCTTGCAGGCTCCCAACAGGTGCCTGCTGGATTTGGTGGGTGTTGATCCAACGCCAGCTGGCTGCATTGCCGGGTGACCAAACCACCAGCCTCTTTCTTTTTTCTCCCTTTTTTTTTTTTGTTCACCCCCCCAAGCCTGCGACGCGAGCTGCCGATCTAAGAGGAGCGAGCGAGGAGAGACTAAGGAGCGGATAGTGATCTGAGAACCGAAAACTGATTGGTTTTCAAAGAGCTTGGCACCGGCCTGCCGCGGGAGGCAACCTGCCAAGAGAAGGTTCCTGTGTACTTTCAGAACGGTAAATGGGAAGTTTAATCAGAGCCACATTGAAATGGTGATTTCCTCCGCGGACACGCACGTGCACACTCGTACGCATGCATACTGATCCGCACGCAGGCACATAATGCCACACGCTCTATTCATGCAGGTGCACTTTGTCAATGAGGTGCTTTTTTTCCATGCCCATACATCTATGGAGGGCCACATGCAGATAGTCACGGGAACTTGGGCAATCGTGCACGAGTAATCAGAAACTGAAATAATCAATAAAAAAGTTATCCGAGGCCGTTTCTTCCTGTTAAGGAATGTAAGTATCGAGGCTGTATTCATCTCTAAAATTAAAACCCCTACCAGATTAAGTTAAAATTGGATTGTTATCCTCATGAAAACACAGCCATTGTTTTCATAATTTCCCCTTTGTATTTACATTTAAAACACAGGTCTGTATATTAACTACACAGCTATCAGGGTGCATAGGAATTCACTGAATGGTGGCAAATGCAGGCTTCAAACTAGAGGTCAAAGGTCAAATATTGCAGAGAGTGGACGTAATAAAAAGAACTCTGCATCGCTGCGTGACAGGGAATTTATTTTCAGTGAGGGAAATAACCAGCACGTGTGCGTCTTTCTGCCACCGTGTCCACCTCTGAGCTTGTCATTGTCTGTTCCCGCCCTCGTGTCCATTTATAAGGGCAGTGCATTGCTTTATCTTTTACCAGCCGCGAGGATTAACAAGCCCTGGCTCCGCGCTGCACCTGACTGAACCCCTCTCTCATCCCTGAGCCGGGGGATAATGCCTCTCCGGCCGGCGCTCTGTCCGACCTCGCCCTCAATTTGCTCGGATTTGAACTCTTGAATTATGGCTTACTAACAGCGTCTAACAGCTGGTACAAGGAAGGGCTTCTCCTGCATATTTAATCGCATGAATTAAAGATGACCAGGCGGCTGCTTCCCTGGGCCCTTTTTTTCCCTCATCACACTGGTACAATGAGTGAGCAGGAGTCAAGTGTAGAGGTGAGCTGCGTTACAAGAGGGCCGGGGCCTTTCACTGCCCCTCACATCAATTTATGTAATCTAGTCTCCTCCATAGTGAAAGGGGAATAATGCAGGAAATGCCAGTGCGCCTATGTACATCCGCACATGGGGCTCAAATGCCAGAGCACATTATACAGGAAGAACGCATGTAATATCTGCAGGTACCACACCATTTTACCAAAGCACTCCTTTCATTACAGTCAAGGTGGTTAGTATTTGTGGTAGTTGATATTCAAACATTCCAAGAATACAAAAAAAGAATAATGAAACTACTCCTCTATCCAAGAATATTAGGTATATTTGAGTGACGCAGTCAAAAGAGTAATGAGAAAGCAGTTTGAATGAAGCAGCTCTGTGAGGCATTAAGTGGGCAGCAGCCTCATAACAGTCATAAGGTCTCATGTTTATATTCTCTTGTCACCATGTTAACATTTGCTAGGTAACAGTGAACAATTGGTAAACAACTGACCCGGTGACATTGCCATGCCACTTAAAAACCCTGATAAAAATCTGATAAAGAGTTCCAGCACAGTATCAGCAGCAACAAACTAATCACAACAAAACATAATTTTTTGTTTTGTTTGGAAGTCTGCGCTTCTTTTTTTTCCTCTGTAGCAAGTTATGTTCTCTGTGACAATCTATTTTCACTACTGCAACAATATGTTTCGTGTCTCACAAGCCCACCAGGGCCGAGCACTTTGAGTCTGTGAATCACAAATAAAGCCGACAAAGAAGCAGAACATAATCTTGGAAGAGGTAAAAATATGAATTTGTGCAAGCTTTGTGATTAAAAAACATTAGAGCTGACAGCCTTGGGACACTTGGTTGTATTGTGAATGCAGCCTTATTGCCAAAGTCAAACCACATCACACACACACACACACACACACACACACACACACACACACACACACACACACACGTGCGCACACACACACACAAACACACTGTGCCAGCAGTGGAACCATTCTGCACCCGTCGAGCTTCAAAGCCTACAGGGGAGTGCAACCGCAGCCAAGGCCGCGAGTCTCAGGTGCGGTGGGTCTCAGCCAGACGGCAGATGTATAGAAAGCTCCCACAGCACTGATCCCTATTAGATCTCCACAATTACCCCACCCGACCCGAACACCCCCCCCTCGAATGCAAACTCTGCTTCAAATTAGCATCTGGCTCCCTGGGGCAGACGGGGCCTCCTGTTAGTTCAGTCTGGGGTTAATGTCAGGTAAGCAGGTTGACTGGCGACCACTGCCGTCCTCGGTGATAATTACGTTTTGACCGTTTGACCCAAGTCATTTAACACCGGGGGGTGGTGGGGGGGTGGGGGGGTAGGAGTGGAGGAAACCACCACTTCCTTTTTCTTCACCACAACACTCGCCCCTTAACGGCACGGCCACACAGCCACATTCTTTATATTCTCGGATCTCCATTATGATGAGAGGAGCCACTTATGTCCTCTTGTTAAGTACACCGATGACAAGCGAGAGAGGAGGAAAAAAAATGTGAGGAGGGGTGGATGGGGGGGGGCAGAGAAACCAATCCTCTTTGACGAGATATTCTCACACTCCCTCTCTCAGCTATCACCGTTTTGTTTTTCAACATTGGCAATTAGACGAGACAGAGAATAAACTTTTAGTACAAAAAAACGAATCCGCGCACTGCCATTTTCTCCCATTTCCTAACTAAAGTGATCCAGCCTGATTTCTCCCACTGGGTATGACTGTGCTAATAGACCTCGGTGCATCCGGTGTCAGGTCGGAATCTAAATAATCTCTGTGTAAAGTAATGTCCTCTGTTTACAAGCCATTATCTGGGCAGAGTCCCTCTCTTGTCTCTCCCTTTGTTACTCCCCTCTCAGTGGTAGACTAATTGCGTTATCCAATATGCACTCCCCTCTTTGATCACTTAGCGCCACTTAAGGTGTCTGCTAGAGTTGCTGGAAATTGTCGGAATAAAGTGGAAAAAAGAGGGGGGGGGGGCAGGGGAGCTGTCTGCAGTGGGAAAAGGCCTCCTTAATTGTGGGGAGCCTTTGTTTTGTCGAGGAGATAGGTGACATGGTCTACGTGAACGGTTGACAGTGCCGTTCGCTCAAGTCGAAAACTTCAGGGAGACAGATGTCGCAGAGAAGCCCTCCGAGAGGCTTCTCGAGACCATTAAGTGGCCCGGCCGAGGAGGAGGTAATTAGTACACAGACGTTCATACAGCTGACAGGTAAAATGTACATATTCTGACTTTACTAAAAAGGAAAAATCCCCAGTCTCTAAATCACGTCTTCTATACTCTCGCGAATCAAGAATAAGCCATAATTGATGCCTGTGTTTTTCTGAGGGAGTTATCAAGAGTTAGGTGAAATAATCGATACCACTGTCATGTCTGCGCTAAATTTGATATTTTGAGGGGCGTGTTAGCTTAGCATAAAAACTGGAACCGGAGGCAAAACTGTTAACTGTGTCAAAGAAGCAAAAGCAAATCTGCACATGGAGAGTTTGATTTTTTATCAAATCATAAGTCTCGCTCTCTAGATTCCACTGCTACGTCCCTTTGAATTGGAGAAGATATAAATCCTACATTTTATACAAGCTGGAGTGTGATTCACAAGCGGAGAGGATAACCGAAAACAGCAGATAATAAACAGCAGTTTAATTTTTGACTCAAGCATATTTGCTCGAACATCCCCAGGTAGTATTAGCCCTGCGTAAATAAGGCTTTAGAATTTAATGTCCTGCTCTGCTCACACTCCTCTCCCACCTCCGTCCCTGTCTCCCTCATTTCCATTCCAGCTAAGTCTATAATTGCATTGTGCATCAAGCTTTCTCTCACCGTTTCTTCCTCTCTCTCTCTTTCTCTCTCTCTGTTGACATTCTTTCGCAAAATAAACCCCGGCAAACACACTGTACATACATGCAGCGCGGGCTGTAAAAGAAACGGCTGAAAGGTAAATACCACTTTATCTGGCCTGTCACAGCAACAAGCAGCCGAGCACTTTGTTTACCTCGGTGCTGAGTGAAAGTGGCTCAGGCCCCTGCTGCTGTTGTGATATGGCCCCTAATTAGCTTCCAGGCAGCCTTTACCTGCCGCTCCCCCTCAGTGGAAACTGTCAACTCCCTTGTGCTTTTCAACATCTGCAGAAAAGGGGAAGAATCCGCCGTTCCTCTGCGAGGCCTTCTTTCCTCCTTCCAAAGCCTCGTGTTGCCCACTTCACTTCCTTCACATTTTTTTTTTTGTTTTCCTCACCATTGTTGCGTGGAAGATCCTGCGTTTTTTCCAGTATCACCCTCTTGTGAATGCAGTCGTTTTTTGACATGGTGACGCTGATTACACAACAGCATCTCAATCTGTTTTCTACTCTTCTGAGGTCCTGGTGTCAGATAAGAGCGCTCCCAGGAAACATGATGTTGCGCACAGGAAGCAATATCTTTGACTGTGTGTTTATGGATTTGTCAAACATGTGGGGAACTAAGTAGTGAGAATGAGCTACAATAGCTCTTTTTGCTGCTAAAGATGCAAGAACACCCGACCTACATTAAATGATCCGGTGAAGCTCTGTATTCTTGGAAAGTTGTGCTTTGCTCAAAGGCAACTAATCATTGATTGCTCAAAGAGGATTGATATGTTCCTAGTGGATGTTGGGGAAACAAACCAACGACCTTTAGGCATGCCTGGAAGAAAATTTCCAGACTAAACCTTTAATCTGCTTCTCCTAGCCTCCTCTCCTCGTCTCCCTCCTCTCCCTTCACTGCTGCCAGTGTGGTTAGCCGCTACGCTCCGCTGAGCCGCTCCGCTGAGCCGCTCCCGCTCCCCCAGGAGAAAATTTGTGCATACATACTGTACATGAACTTTGGATAAATAAATAAACACCGAAAGAGCTGCTAGATAATTGAGCACAAGTGAGACAGAGAGAATCTGAGAGAGACACAGAGAGAGAGAGCGAGAGAGGCGGGGAAGCAAAACAATCTCTCAAGGGATGGCGGCAAGGAGATGGCGAGACAGGTATGATTAAAACCACTGTGATTTATGGGAAGGTGCACCGCCCGCTGTCACGCTGGCTGCGTGTATTAACGTTTTTGCTTTGCATAGACCTCATCTGGAGACATGTGACCCCCCCACATGTGAACACACACACACACACACACACACACTGCCATCTCAACCATTGTACCTTATTTATGCAAAAAGTGGCTGGGATTTTAGAGGTTAAAGGGAGAGCCTCACATGGCGTCGGTTCTTGTCGTTGACCCATGCGTAGGTGTTTGGCTGTCGTACTACAGTGTGTTTCCTCAAAACTAAAAACCTGATTGACCTCTGACTGTCCGGCAGGAATGTAACCTCATAGGAATGTTAGGTGCAGTGGGAAATGTACAACTCTTCCTCTGCAAGACTCAATTATTCCTCTCGTAACAAAGACATACCCTCTTGTGCACATCTGAAAAAGTGAGCTGCAAAATTGAGACTGATGTAAAAGACATGGATGTACGTCAAAAATCAATCAGATATCTGCCAATCTCTTCAAAGCAAAATGGAAAACATGTTGACATTATTTTACAAAAGTAATCTTGTTGATTTTAGATACACCTGAACATGAATCCTTTCGAAAGTGTCTGTCTAGCTTTTTAGGAAACCACCATTTCATTTAAGCTGTTCAAACCCCTTCCTGATCTTCCATGGATGCGTCATCTCCAGAGACCACCAGCGCAAGAGCTGTTCTTTTAACAGCCATAGGTTTGGTGTGATTCACTCGTTCCCGTGATATTGATGTCCATCTCTACAAAAGCAGCCATGCAAATAATTAAAGTGGAAATACGGCACGTTGTCAACCAGAAATCAATGAGGATGAGAATATTGGTCAATATCCAATAGTGTTCACTCCAAACACAAGAGTCAGCTTGTTGTGCAGGCAAACCTGACTGAGAGGACCCATCATTCGCAGTAACAAAGTCTTCATCACTTAAATGAAAAACTACTGGGTGGACCCTTTGGATCACAGTTGATCACCTCAAGTGTCTCTGTGATGCTGTGGGTGTTGCATTACATTCATTTGTATCGTTTCCTGTGGACATTCACAGGGGAAGGAATGTGGCAGTAGATCTGAAGCCAACTCTCAGTTTCTGTGGCTTGTATTTCATACCAGTTTATTCTGTTTGAAAAACTGTGTAATTAGTACTTGCAGAATTTACCATTACATACTGATTGTTGGAAGGAAGATTTCACACACACACACACACACACACACACACACACACACACACAAACACACATACACACACACACACAATAAGACAGTGTATGAAACATACATTTGCAGAGTAAACTGTGTATATCAGTCTCAGTTCATATGTGCACATTACATGCTCCTGAGAAGTGTGCAAACAGTAATATTCTGCGGAAAGGAAAAGTAGATGCAAAGTGTTATTGGGGTTCTAATTGAAAATGCAGTGAGGGCCACTAGTGCCAAAAACTATAGGAAAAAGCCGGAGCCTGCGTGTGTTATGACAATATCTCCACGCTGGTTAAATGATGATAAGGCTCAGGTGGCTCATATTAACCTGGGAAAATAGAGGCGGCATATTTCCTCCTGTTAGAGCATCAGTGCACGTCGGCGGGGGTGAGAGAGTCGGGGTAATTGAATTCTGGGCCATCATACCTACCGCAGCTATGGGCTTCATTGAGATTAATTACTTACTGAGAACCCACACATACCGCTCCGAGATAGCAGCCATTTTAGCTCGATGGCGTCGAGGACAGCCACCTCAGCAACCTGAAGAAAGAGCTTGTGGCCAGACAAAAGAGGGAACCAACACGGGCACTGATGCTATCGCTGGCGTTGTTGTGTTACGATTAATTAATTTCAAGGTGATTAGACTTCACTGAGCACACGGCGGCGTTTCCCCCCCAGCATAAAAGGGGGGTATTGGAAGGTTGTGGTGACGGTGGGGTAGATAAGCAAAACAATGCTTAAGGTGATATTCAAATGTTTCCAGGACAGGCTAATAATAAAGGGTAGCAATCTAAATATTAATTTAAGGAGCATATGTGTGTTTAATACACCTTGTACTGAGGCATAAAGAACAATAGTATATTGCCCTTAGCCATGTTTGCAGCTGTGACCTATAAATCCCATTTCTGAGCACACTGCCATGTAGACATTAGCTTTACGGTGCAGAGGAAGGGAGGGGACATCCAGCAGCATTACAAAGGGAATAAGCAGCGGTTTTACAACCACGTAGCAGAAAATAACCATAATGGATGGAAAACGGGGACAAAAGACCCTTAAGCACATCCAATGAGTCAAGAATTTACTTGAACAGTTGGTTTACAAAATGTCCATGTCGGAAGGATTGTGGTTTCGGTTTAATAATCATATAGTAAACATGTTCACTTCCATGCTCAGTTTGAGGGTTCTTTTTTAAGTATAAAGGGAAATATAATCGTTCCATAACTTTAACCAAGTGGTTCGAGTGCCTAAGCAAAACCATACAAAGTTAATTATGCTTTAGTTGTTTTGAGCCGCTCTTGGACATTTTGCAAATATTGGATCTTCAGTCTGAACATATGGCAACTTGGCAGATACATGCATTCAAAGCATCTGCTATTATTTTTTAATCCCTGTTACAAATCAAAGAGGAGGACCAAATTGGGAAATGGATTAACAGGATTAAATTTTAAATTATTTTATTTGTTTACCAATATGATGAAATGCAGTGATTCCTCAGGTATTCACGCCACTAAATTTGGCATTTCCATTTGCTAATTTTGTCTTTAATGGTTTTGTGGCTGGATGTCTGGAAAAGTATCAATGTTCAGGAAATTAAATTTAGATTTAATGTATAACGCCCACCGCTACCTGACATAAATGTATATTGTATGCAAAGGTGCTAAATAAACGGAGCTTTACTTATTCAGTGAGATAATTTAAATATGTTAAAAATAGTTTAATTGTTCTTATGGAAACCTGACTGCATGCCAATGAGAGCTTTCTCTAGCATAAATAAGTGATTGCAAGCTCATTGTTTTCAGTTTGCCTCCAGAGGTCCGCAAACAGGTCTGAACTCGGTTTAGGTTTTAGCAGCACCGTCACACCACTCTTCCACAGCAACACTTGTGGGTGATAAAACAATACACACCTTTCAGCATCAAACCACACTGCAGCTAGAGGTTCACATCGCCACAGTCCCAAGGGAGCAAATGGCCTTCAATTATCACCACACACTCGCTTAAAGGACTCTGCAAACACACAACAAAAATGTACACACACTCCTCAGCGCTACTGACACCATCTAGTGAGGGGGGGGGCAAGAAATATGTCCTCACATACTCCTGTCTGAAACAATTGGATTCTTTCTCTCACATGACGGGGACATTCTATTCTCATCAAAGTCAACAGTCACATTTCTTTCAGTCCTTATCTGAACCATGTGGATATCTGGAACAAAAGTGGATCCCATGGCACACATCAGACCGTGTGTGACTCGAATCTTAGCGCTCATTCACCAAAGACAGTTGTGGATGGAGAAAAAAGAAGAACAAAAGAAAGAAAGTCAAATGGCTGTCTTCATTGGTGTTTAGGGAGATTCCTTAATTTAGGAAAACAAGCACTGCACCAAAGAGTTGAGAGTCAGAAAACAAGGATTACATGACATACTCTATCAACTGAGATCAAGCGAATGCAACCTCACACGATAACGTTCAGTTTTGGGTCTAACATGGACTAAACATACAAACATCCACAATGTGCTCCCTGGATCGGAAACCCATGGTCCCTTCCTGCCCAAATGCCACCGTCATGCCGGTTGTGAAAGATTGCAGGCTATGACTGGTCAGGTTTCAACATGCAGTGTAACATGATCGTCTCTGCAGAAAATGTAGTCCATTGCGATCAGCTGATCCCTATGTAGAGATAATCTTCAGATGTGTCTCATTTAGTCTTTTAACACAAACACAACATGTTAAAGGGAAACACCTCCGCAATAAATTGGATTATAATACATATGTATTGATTCAGAGATGTGTGGTGATTCATTTTGCTGTTGCTTTCGCATGTCGTCTTCAAATTGCTGCACTGTATGTTGTGTGTTATATCATAAGAAAAGATGTGAACAGCCTGACGTGGGCAGAATAGAGCACAATCTTTAATTGCACACAAGCACACAGCACCCTTACATCCACAGGCTCTGACACAAGCGAGCAGAAAAAGGTGCATGCATCCATACAAACGTGTCCACGATCTGTGCGTGCCTACACAACTCACAAAAATCTGTTTCTGCCTAAGGTCTCTGCACCAGAGAGGCACAAACATGTAAACAGAAGCTCATTAGCCCTGATGCGGGACCCCGGTACAACGAAAACAACGTCTTCCAAAGAACACAAAGAGGTCCACCTTGTCAGTCGATAGTCTTCGCGGTATGTGGGCGTCCGGTTACAGATACCTCCCCGCTCCGGTCCCTCGCTAAAGGGGTTCGGTTTCGTAGCCAATCGACAATATTGACAAATATCATATGCTATGAGATCCTAGTTGCAGTTAACTCTTTGTGAGCTCAGTGTAATGACATGAAAGAAGACACTCGGGATGGGTTATGCTTGTGTGTGTGTGATTTTAGGTGATACTAAATGTAGTAGGCTTATAACAGCAATAACCAGTGTGTCTAATTGGAAAGTAAAATCTTTCAGAAATATCAATCCAGTGTTTTTGAAGATTGTCTTATTGGACTTTGTATTTTTTTAAATACATTTTGGAGCAACACATCACTCAAAAGCTTCAAAAACTCCCAACATATCAGATACGTGTTTAATTATCCCCCATGTTCTCCCCGTAAATATCATAATTTTATGTGTACTGTACATGATTTCGTCAGACATGGTGTTAAACTACTCAGATCTCCAGTATCTCTCTGTCATTTGTTTTTCTAAACAGCATTCAAGTCTAGGAATCGTCTGTATGATCTGCTGTGAATTATTCATATTATGCATCATTTGACTGTATGTTCAGTTAGTTATACAGTATTTCCTATTGTAATGTCGGGAATATAATTGACTGGGTGGCAAAGCCATGTGCTAACACATGACAATAGATAGATCGTATCACAAAAAAACTGTATTAATGGGCACACAAAAAGGGCTCCACTCCAAGGGGTGCATACATATTTATACCCATGTCCCCTTTCATGTGTTTCTACAAATCTTTTCTTGCACATCTCCCCTCAGCTGCTCACTAGCTGAGAAGCTCTTTGTATTAACAGCGACCTGTGCCGTTCAGGCTCTATTTGGTTCCATGGAGCCGGTACCGTCTCATATCAGCGCGCAATTTGACCGCGAAGAAAGGGGGATTAGACCTGTGGCCCCCTTTACATCCGACCTGCTAAATCAGTCGACTTATATTCATATCTCACCCTCGCTCCGCACTTCCTTGCACATCCCGCTGCCCCCTCGGGTCGGTGCAGATAACCTGAGATGAGGATGAAAAAGGCAAAAAAACAAGAAAGAAGGCGGGGGGATGAGCAGCCATGCAGGTCCTGTACGGTACAGTTGGTCCTCGCCGGGGCCCAAAGCAAAGCCAGGTTCTCTGTTTTCCCTCCTAAATCAATAAGGGGGGGGTCCTCTGGGGTGCCCTGGCCAGCCATCTGGACTGAAATCCAGGGGCTCAGGTTGTCCCCTAGGCTCCCCCGCCTTCCAACCCTGTTCGCACAAGGACCTGGCACTAAGTTAATCGTCCTGCCTTCCCCCGTCCCTTCCCTTGCTCCCCCAGTACCCCCCCTCCTTCATCATCCTCCTGCCTTCTGTCCCTCTTCGTACACCTTCCATCTAATCTGGCCGGCTGCGACTCAAATGTCAGGCCACCTGGGAAAGGCAGCTGTTGGCCTGCAACGGGAGCCGCCGCGGTGGGCCTGGACCGGTCCCAGCATACACTGCCCTGCGGTGCTCCTGACACGATACCTCCAGGAAATAAAACGGCTTCCCATCAAAGAGTAGGAGACGAGAAGGAAACTAACGGCAGTTGTGGTGGTCTGGGATGCATTTTTGGATTTGAAGTTAACCTTAGCGTTACTCTTTGAATTGCCTCTTGCAAGCTTTTACAAAGGCACCATTCTGATTTGAAAACAGAATTGACCTCACATTTCCAGATCAAGCAGACAAGATGGTTGCGGGATTGTTTTATAACTGTGGTACAGCTGGAGGTTTCTTGAAGGCAGCAGGCCGACTTGCTGACCACTGGCTGCTGTGGCCGCTAGATTTAAAACGGTTTCACCTATCACTGGCTCTTGGGAAATATGAAAGAGAATTCTTCATCTTTGCGTTGACAGATTAGTGGTGTGAATGCATTTACACACAAAAGAGCATACATGTATCCAACAAACAGTATAGTATATACGTGCCCGTTTCTCCACATAACTATTCAGATTCATCAGCCATCATTAGCGTCACCACCTTCATCCTCACCATCATCAGCCTCATCCCGCTCATTCACAATGTGCAGCACAGCAGGTTATGAATGTCAAAGTGAAGCACGAATTACAGCAGGTACATGACTCTATCATTTGCCTGTGGAGGAAGGAAGGAGGGCCAGCAAATGAGGAGCGATTTCCATCAATGCATTGCCAGATAAAGATCCATCTGGATCCACTGAAAGGAGGAGAGAGAAGGGGGTGGGAGGGGGGCAGCTTTTGACATCAATGCGCGGCCATTGATTGTGCGTCCCATTACCAGTATATGATCCAATCTAAAAAGGGAGAAGAGAAGAGAAAAGCTGTGAGTGGTCCTTTCTGCTGCCCTGCCACCAAATAAGCAAGACATCCCCCCTTTAATCACTCAGGAATGATTTGGGAAGGAATCCAAACATGAACACAGAGCAATGCTCGGGAGAAAAGCTGAGATTTGTTTAAGGGGGCATACAAAAAAAACAGAAAAGAAAAGAGAAAGAGAGAGAAGAAAGGAAAGAAAACACACTGACAAGGCCTCCCGAGAAATACTTGGTCTGCTCCGTGGGGAAATAGGAGCAGAAAGGTAGCAATCAATATTGAAACACAGAAATTAAGCATTTAAATCGGTAATTAGGGAGCGGGCACAGGGTTTTTTTTTCACACCTGTACGCAGCGGAGGCTGCCAACCCCGGCGCATCTGTTTCCCTCCACCTGCCAGACACCTGGTATCATTTCAATGGCGCTTGATTGCATTCAAACGCCGAAGACTCTTTTAAGCTTCTTAGTGAATCCCCCTCCTCTCCCGCACCCACCCTCTCCCCCCTCCTCTGCATTATTTTGTATTTATTTGTATCTGTTCATTCCAATGCAGGTGCCTCGCAGTAATACTCAAGTGTGCCATACATGAGTGATTCTTTTATGCCTCAGTTCCTGCATTTGTCATTTTGGCGAAAGCAAGAGGATTAGGGGTTTGGATGCGTACCTCCCTTTTTTTTTTCCTCTCTCCCTCTCTCCGTCTCTTCCTCTCTCACACTTTTAACAACATCCTCCCCGAATCATTTGCATAACAAATTCTTTAACCCTACGGTGGTCAGAAAGGACTGTCAAATCTTCTCCACCCAGTTTGCTCTGTGTGTGCATCAGACCTGCGACTGCTGACTTAGTTCCATCACAGTAGATATAAAAACTCAAACATGAAAGAGGTGAACACTAAACTAGTTTTTTCTTCCCATCCCTTTTTTCCTGTCACTTCTTTTTCATAGAGTATAAATGAATAATGATGTAATTATTCAAAGGAAACACTTATTTGTTATTGGCAGCAGGTTTTAGTAGCAGTGACTTTTTTATTCTGCACACATATAATACTTACTGCGCTGACTCGTCTCACCTAAATATTAAATATGAACAAATACCACAGATGAATGTCCAACACTGGCAATATTGGCAGAATATTCTGCTCGAGTTTAAATAGTTCAACTTGTTTCTTTGCATTGACAATGTATGCAATTTCACTGCCCAAAATATGCCACAGCAGATGCAAATACTTTTTTTTTGTCCTGTTAGATGGTCACCCAAATATGTTTACATACATTGTGTGGTGGAAATATTGCTTTAAAATCTTCAGGTAATGGTATTTCTTCCCAAAATTGATGCAAAGCCTTACGAATTAGCATTTGTACACTCATTCCATTTAGATTGCAAGGCCTGAAATAAACCCTGGCCACCTGAGTCAACCCTGACCCCCCTTTCTATTTCCCCAACCACACAGAAATTACAAAGTCAACCAGGGACTTCAGTTGAAACTTGGCCGGCGGCTGCACCATGTGCAAGTGTTGCAAATTTCCAGAATTCCCTCACTTTTCTCTCCCCCCCCCCATCCCTGGAAACTAATGGGATCATTCTGATTCGGTTACGGAGATTCAACAGTTAGAGAGCCACCATCTGGGTTTCTGTTAACCTGAGTCAGATGTGAGCCTGTCGCTACTGCAAGGTAGAGCAGCTTGGTTAATGATTCTTAATCTTTTCTTTAATTAAATTGTGCAGCCAACCTGAAAAATCTATCTTAATGCAAATGAGGAACTCCTTTTTTTGGCATTTGCTTACCGTAATGCACTAATAAGGTTAATTTAATAAAAATCTGTTCCACTTTTTAGAGATAATTGCGTGTTTTCTTGATCTATTTTTCACAGAGCGGGCAGAAGTGTTTGTTTGTGGAAATTGGTAAGGGGGGGAGAAGGAGGAGAGCTTGCGGGATGAGCCAGGGAAGGCAGACCTGCCGTGGATAATAGTATCTGTGTGAACTGAAAATCCATTTAGCTCCACAGCAGTGTGCCACTTCAATCCATGGTGACAGTTCCTGTCATACATTAAAAGTAAATGTGTGTTCACTACAAAAGATGTAAGGTCAGGATGGGAAACTCCTCCAAAACAAGAGGAGATTAAATTTCACTTTTACCAAAATAATGATCAAAAATACAGCAGCAGCCGAATGGCAGCTCTATTTCCCAAACATCGTCAATAGATGTGAATCAGTTATGTTGCTGTCACAGTATGAAATTGATGGTCTTCACTATGGTTCACATGGAAATGTTTAGTAAATTAAAGCGCCAAGTTTGTCCTGGTTATACCAGAGTCAATATCTTCCAGTAGAGTCATGTAGTAGACATCAAATATGTCTGTATTGTGCCATTTTTTGTATGTATTGCTGGGTCATTTCAGTCATTGCAAAAGTCCCTTTACTCTTATGATGGCAAACCAAACCATTCAACTGATACTAATATGTAATAACTGTGAAGCACATTTAATTTTTAAGGGGGAAAGGGAAGAGGATGTTGTCCTGGCAAATCTAACCACAAAAACATGCTCAATAAAACTCCCCAACTCCACGTGTGTAAAACAATACAAAAACATACTCTGTGTGTGAGGCGGAAATAACTCAGCATGGAACATAAACCCGATGTTGTATCACCCAAACAATGCTGAAGGAACTAATGTAGCAAAAAAAGGTAAATAAGGTAGTAAAGTGGAACGACCTGGTATTGCTTTATGACGTACAGTATATGAAATGTCTTCAGGCTCATTTGGCAAAATGCACGTTTCAATGAAATATTCACAGACCTTGTGCTAAAGGTACAGAACCTAATCTGAATGTGGTAAATTATTTATATTTACGGCACAACTGATGCCCGATACTTGCAGTAGGAAGGAGCCCCTCTAGCTCTGTGGCTCTAAATTAACACTGCTCACTAGTCCTCTAAACACGCTGGATATAACCAGCATGTGCCAACTCTATAATAATGCTTTTATGCAGAGATGATATGGAGTTGGTAAAGGGTCTCAAAATGTTTATTTAGATTTGTAATCATATATCAACACCTCAATAAGTATTGTCTAATGGACAGACAACATGTTCCCACTTTGGTTTGAAATGTCAGTCACATGGTTAAAGCCTTGTTGAGGCATAACGTGATTATAATATATTTGGGAAATGATGGCAGGAAACATGAATATGGTAGGTTCAGGACATGGGAAAAAGCTAAAGCCTAATGTATCCTTTTATATTTTGTTGATTTAGGTCTAAGTTCATTTATTTGCTTGTTTCTTCATAAATTCCTAGAGCTCAACATCAAAATAACTTTTGATGGTATTTAAGTATATTTGAAGGAACAGAATCTTGCTCTTTCTTGATACTTCTGACATTGTTTGGTGAAAATCATAAAGGAATGGGCTGTATATTAATTTTTTTCAATTAGCAAAAGGGATATTGCCATCTTTACTAATACAATAATAAACTTTTTTTTGTCTGCTGGTAATTGTTGTTCAATAGTAAATGAGTAACTAGTGTTGTTCAACTGTGTTGAACTCAGTTACATGTTTTTTGGCCACAATAAAAACAATCATGGACATGGAGTCTGTGGAGTTCAAGTTTGCAGCAGGCTCATGAAAAAAAAAGTCATTAATTAGATTACATTAGCTGCAAAAGCTTAGGGGGGATTAATGTCGAAGAACGTGTGCACTCAGAAGCAAAAGATAGTTTACCTGGGTGTGCTTCAAACCTGATTAGCTCCCGCGGCAATGAGCTACAAGGGGTTTGACGGCTCACATCTTGTTGTCTACCTGGCAGTTTGCGAGTAATCTCTCCATTGTGCTTGTGGGAGGAAGGTAGATTTAGACATCGTGTGTATTTCTCAGCTGTCTGCGGAATAATGCACACTCGTACTTCAGCTCTGTGCACATGAGGCCTGCCTCCTCCGCTGTTACTGGCAGCAGCTTATCATGGAGGTGTGTGTATTTAGGTATGCCAAAGTCAAGGTACGTGTATGACACATTTCCAAAAGCCAGTTGTAATAGGTGAACCACTGTGGCGTATCCCAGCATCCTCCCTGGTGGCAGCCCACACTGGCAATGGCGGCAGGAGGCTTATGTCAAGAGACGTAAGCTGGAGGAGAGCGTGTCAGAGGCTCCTCGTCATTGTTGCCGTTGTCCGGGGCGACAGCTCTACGGCAGATGGAAGAAGACATCCGTCAATGTCTCTTTGGTGCCTGATTCCTGTGCTGCTGGGAATAAGGATGGCGCGGTCAAGCACGAGTACATTTTCAAGAAAAAAAAAAATCCAGTAGAGGTAGAACAAAAAAGAAATGGATGGGTGGGGGCTCAGGGCGAAGGAGAATTACTGGGAGAAGATGAAGCCCTCCTCCTCGCTCAGTGGAACAGTAAAAAAAAAAAAAAAAAAAAAAAAAAATCCCACGTGTCATAAAGTGCAATCCACACGATAACTTGACGGCCCCGATGTCAGACAGGCTCACTAACAAGTCTGACAATTGAAAGTCGAGGTGAGCCTTCTGGGAGATGGAGGAGAAAGAGAAAAAGGCCTGCTGGCTAAGTGCACTCACTCCCACCTGCCACACATGCATGGGAAAGACTCGCACGCACACACGCGCTCGCTTGCACTCTTCCTCCTCATCCTCTTCCTTTAACAGTGAATAAAATTGACTCTCTTGTGGTGTGGCAAGCAAAGGTGCGGAAGCCGGTACCATCACCTAAGCAGAGGCGTCCTGATCACACCTTCGGTTAATGAGCTCCTTAGAAGGTCTAAAATAGCAGACTGCCCCCCATCCCAATCATCCCCCAGTTCTCCTGTACCTATACGCATCTCATCCCCCCCAGTGGCTTGTCAGGGTGAAGACTCACTCATTTGCAGCTCCGGCTGTCGTCCAGAGGGAAGGGGTGAATTGGAGTGAAGGTGGCGGTTGAGTTCATGCAGGAAAGTTACGATTCCAATGAAGAATGAAGGCGATTTACTAACAACAGCGGCGTGTTGGGCACCATGGAAGACGCAGGACTTGAATGGCAAACGTTAACTTAGAATAAAAAATTACATAATGATAAGCAACTGCTTTAGTCTTGTCAGGAAAATGTGAGCAAAAGTCATTGTTACAACTTCAACCAATAACCAAAAACGTGTTTTTTTCTGATTGAGAGTTTTTTGCTCAACAAAAAACTTCAGACTATAGACTTGTGTCCATATTTGGGAATTAAAAATCAAATCGTCTATCTTGTGAGAAAGCTATTATGGGTAAAGAGAGAATTAACAAAGACTACAACCCCAAGCATACTGCATACAAACACATACACTAAAATACATTTGGGTGCAACCCATAATTCAATCTGTAATTAATCCAGGAATACCTGCACCCAACATGTGTAATCTCTTTAGGATAATGTTGGTGGGGGAAAAAATGCTGTCGCTACTATGACAGGTGTTCCTGCATTAGCATCTATTAAAAACAGATTATATGGCAGTTGCTCTCATTTTGACGGCTGACAGAGAAGAAAATGTTGTTGTCGGCAGTTGAAGCAGTTGCACAACACACATGCACCAATCGGAGAGACAAACCGCCTCTGTTATCACGGAGAGCTAATAGCTTGATGTTTTTTTAAACCTTTATTTATCCAGGGAAGGTTTGCTGAGCTCGCACGTTCTCGTGCAGCAGCGTTGTCCTTTTCAGATGATTATACATGTTTAGACGTCCCAGTGCAATGGGTCTTTGTATGTTGGACAGTGGAGCCTTAACAGGTGTGTAGCCGTGCGGTTGCAGTCATACTAAAACTCCACCATTCAACTATATAATACTAAGGATTTCCTAAAGTTGCCTTTGGACAACACCCCCAGAGAGGGATGTGGTTTCCCTTTCAATAAAATGCGTACGTATATGCAGAGGTAGAAGGACTGTTTTGATTCTGGTTTTCTAGCACTAGGACCAAAACCTGATGTGTAGCCTGTCAGGTTGCTGCAATCAAACTCTGAGGGGGAAGTTGGCCATCATGTCACACTGTACATCTGGATAATTATGCATAAGAAGATCAATGTATATGTATATGTGACCCATAAATGCAAAATGCATTTGTCTACTGAGGAATTATTTGTTGTCGCTCGTTCCAGCAAACATTCTGCGAATCTGGTTGTTGGATTTCTTAAAACATTGATGATGCAATGTCCCCTCTCTCTAACTCTACCTGCCTTTGGAACTCAATTTCCATAAGATCACAAAAACATGAACATTACACTACCGCTACCATCACCACATTACTGATTCTTTTGTGTCATATTTTAAGTTTATCCATTCATTGTAAAAAAAAGCTCACAAAAGGAGTCTTTGACAAATAGTTTAAAGCCAATTCGTGGAGACGTGGAGATTTAACAGCGGACAAAAGACCAGGCCACATGAATCTTGATCAGCCCTCTAGCCCCCCACACCCCACCACCACCACTTCCTCCAGCTGCAGTAATGGCTGGTAGGTCACACATGCACACGGGAAAAAAAGGAAGTGCTAACGTTCAGTCACAGATGCGAGTCCATATAATGAGGCCCAGTAAGAAGACGCCATAATACCCTTGCTAATAAGGTATAATCATCTCATTGTAATCAAGTTACGTGCAATTTATGAGGGTTAGGGAATGGGCCTTTGACTCGAGACGCTGTTTTTTTTCTTTTTTTCTTCCGGATGCTAGTCTGGAGGGCTGAGAGTGAGTATTGTTCAAGGGCTGGAGGACACACACATATACCACACGTGTGGTTTGAGTGTATGGCTGTGTGTGGTGAAGCACTTCAGCAGGACAAAGTTTTGTTCATTTTTTCAATTTAAGTTAGAAATTTTAAATTAGTATGTTGGTTTTGGATAAAAAAAAATATGGAATAAGCGTTTGACACTTTACAACTTGGCTTGATTGTCTGGTGATTTTTATTTTTGCATATGACAAAACTGAATACCTGATAAAAAAAGAAAGGATTCTGTACTGTGACGACCAGAATATTACATTTCCTGGGCTGTGTCTTCATGTAATGCTTAGTAGTGAAAGCCCCAACAAAGATAAATCATAGGTAAAAAAAAAAAAAAAAATCTATATATAAAGTTGCCAAGCTCTGTTAAAATGCACACAACGGCATTTCTGATTTTTGCGAAGAAAAATATATCGTCCGCTACAGTTTACAGAGGCAACTTCAACTGTGCTGTAACATTATATGGTAAATAGCTTGTGTATGTGAGGTCTGATATTGTGAGACCTGGCCAATTGCTCTTTCTCACAGACATGGAACGCCTGCTACAGAAGGGGCGTATGAAAAGAAGAAAGAAAGAAAAAAAAAACTTTTCCACTGCCACCTTGTCAGACCTACAGCAAAGTAAACGGGCCCACCTTATTGCACCAAATGTCTCTTCTGTGTATGCGGCTCTCCTCGTACCACGGTAATTGCATTCCTGAGCCAAACACCCACCCATTGGTGATTCGACACCGTCTGTTTGATGCGGCGCGTGCGTGTGCGTGTATGCACATAAATGTGTGTTTGCGGTGCCTGGAACACATTACAAGTCAGTAAGCCAAACCTGCCTGCGATTGTACTAATAAAGGCCGCGTTCGCTCGGCTCAGCCTCGACGGTAGACGGCACCAATTACATAAAACGAACGGAAGGCAAAGGGGTCATCTTCCGCAGCCTCACCGACAGCCGGCTTTGAATTCACCCCGACTTCAAACGGTATTCGCTGAGTGATTACTGACTGTGCAAGAAAGACGGGCAAAAGAGGAAATGAGGAAAAAAGTATCGTTCACATCGCCCATATCCAAACATTGACATTTTGATGCTTTTGAAACATGCACTGCTGCCTGGAAACCCACAGATTCAGGGTGAAGACAACAAAGTGGGTCCATATGAAAGCTGATAAAAAGCCTCCATGTTAAACCACAGATGCTGTATGATGAAATAAAATTGGCAACATTCAAATTGTACATGTGTAAATCAGGTGCTGCTGTGCGTTTCCACTGCTGGAGGAGCTGCGCATGAGGAGAGGCCTGCACAAAGAGAAAGTTGGCGGTGTTGTGGAGTCTGAGTGGGTGAGCAGCGTGCTGAGACAGCTCATCAATCAGCCCCTTTGGAAACACCTTTCTCCCCCTGCTCTCTTCCTGTAAGTGCTCTACGATCCACAGCAGCCGCCAGGAGTCCGCAGGAAGCCACCGGGTGAGGATTCAGCAAACCTATTTTTTCCTTTTAATTTGAGCAATTGCTGCAAGTATTGATTGAGCGAAAGCACAATGTAGTTACAGGAGAGGTGGAAAAGAGGGGCGCATATGGGGGTGGTGGGTGGGGGGGCGCTGTTAATGCAGCACCAACAGGGGAATCAAATGCTCCCTCTTGTTTTAAGCGCTCCTCCAGCCCGGTTGCACAAGGCAACGGTGCCGAGCGGGTCGATAGTGCTGATTAAACGGCACATATCGCGGTCATCAATATTATACACACTCTATTTGTGGGACACCAATGTTTCAAGTCACACTACTGGTGCAGTAGATATATACAGCAAGAACACAGTCAGTTCTGAAAGAGCATGTGATCCCGTGGCAAAGAGATGGAAGTGACACATTCGCAAAATGCTTCAGAGCTGTAATCACTAATCTTGTTTATCACCGCTCTGACGGAATAAACTGCAGCAGTGAGTAGAATGTTGATCACTTTTGATCGCTGCTGGCTGATTTTGTAGCTTTTACTGAGTCAGTCATGAACCTGTAATGGTTCGATCTGAGTGAATGTACACTGAACAAAATTATAAAAGCAACACTTTTGTTTTTGCCCCCATTTTTCTTGAGCTGAACTCGAAGATCTCAGACGTTTTCTATGCACACAAAAGGCTTATTTCTCTCAAGTAGTGTTCACAAATCTGTTTAAATCTGTGTTAGTGAGCACGAGATAATCCATCCACCTCACAGACGTGGCATATCAAGATGCTGATTAGACAGCATGATTATTGCACAGGTGTGCGTGAGGCTGGCCACAATAAAAGGCCACTCTAAAATGTGCAGTTTTACTGTACTGGTGGGGTCCGGGGGGGTCCGAAAACCAGTCAGTATCTAGCGCCACCATTTGCCTCATGCAGTGGAACACATCTCCTTCGCATAGAGTTGATCAGGTTGTTGATTGTGTCCTGTGGAAGGTTGGTCCAATCCAATGGCTGTGCGATGTTGCTGGATATTGGCAGGACCTGGAACACGCTGTCGTATACGCCGATCCTGAGCATCCCAACCATGCTCAATGGATGACATGTCCGGTGAGTATGCTGGCCATGCAAGAACTGGGATGTTTTCAGCTTCCAGGAATTGTGTACAGATCCTTGCAACATGGGGCCGTGCGTTATCATGCCGCAACATGAGGTGATGGTCGTGGATGAATGGCACAACAATGGGCCTCAGGATCTCGTCACGGTATCTCTGTGCATTCAAAAGGCCATCAATAAAATTCACCTGTGTTCGTTGTCCATAACATACGCCAGCCCGTACCATAACCCCACCGCCACCATGGGCCACTCGATCCATAACGTTGACATCAGCAAACCGTTCTCCCACATGACTCCATACACGCTGTCTGCCATCTGCCCTGTACAGTGAAAACCGGGATTCATCCGTGAAGAGAACACCTCTCCAAAGTGCCAGACGCCATCGAATGTGAGCATTTGCCCACTCAAGTCGGTTACGACGACGAACTGCAGTCAGGTCGAGACCCCCATGAGGACGACGAGCATGCAGATGAGCTTCCCTGAGACGGTTTCTGACAGTTTGTGCAGAAATTCTTTGGTTATGCAAACCGATTGTTGCAGCAGCTGTCCGGGTGGCTGGTCTCAGACGATGTTGGAGGTGAAGATGCTGGATGTGGAGGTCCTGGGCTGGTGTGGTTACACGTGGTCTGCGGTTGTGAGGCCGGTTGGATGTACTGCCAAATTCTCTGAAACGCCTTTGGAGACGGCTTATGGTGGGGCAATGAACATTCAATTCACGGGCAACAGCTCTGGTGGACATTCCTGCAGTCAGCATGCCAATTGCACGCTCCCTCAAAACTTGCGACATCTGTGGCATTGTGCTGTGTGATAAAAGTGCACATTTCAGAGTGGCCTTTTATTGTGGCCAGCCTCAGGCACACCTGAGCAATAATCATGCTGTCTAATCAGCATCTTGATATGCCACACTTGTGAGGTGGATGGATTATCTTGTGCTCACTAACACATATTTAGACAGATTTGTGAACAATATTTGAGAGAAATAAGCCTTTTTTGTATGTAGAAAAAGTCTTAGATCTTTGAGTTCAGCTCATGAAAAATGGGGGCAAAAACAAAAGTGTTGCGTTTATAATTTTGTTCAGTGTAGGTCTTTTAGACAATTATTTCCTATTCTTTTCAGTTGTTATGATCTATTTTCATCATACACATATGTCAGAGTATGCAAAACTGAAGGGTATACATCTGAACATCGTATCTCAATAAGGAAAGATGCATGTTGGATCCATGTCTTGCATTGTGATCTGATCTCAGTCAGGTGTAAATGTAAATTGTTGGGGCAAAATTATTAAAAGATACATCCGCCCTGCAAATGAGTACAGCCCGTTCAGGCGCTTGCTTTCCTGAACCTGGGAAGTCCAAAGCTCTGTTTACCTTATTATCATACTGAAATCCATATGATAATTACTAACAAGATCACTTTAAAAATCCAAAGGCCTTTGATCAGATGCAATTGTACATCATGAAATAGCCATCATAGTATAACCAGTAACTTGACACTAACACATTGACATTGCTGTGTTAAAGTGTGTATCTGTGCGTTTGTTCTTCTCTCTCAAATATCTCTACAACATATTTACCAAACTCAGATTGCATACCATACCTTAACATCAAATGCAGCCGCACAAGAAGTGGGTTTCTGATCTGAGCACTTGAAATTTCAATAGAAATATCTCACGTTAGAGTAATTCATGGCAGCCTTTTCACAATATGTAACGGCAAAAGATGAATCTGCAGTTCCAGAAGGCACTGCTACACTTCAGCAAGTACAAACACAAACCTAGTCCCCAACACACACACACACACACACACATGTGACTGTTGGACAGTCGATAGCGCTACCGCATGATAATCGATTGCCATTTGTAACAGCAGGATAGGCAGAGGGGTCCGATCAGTGCAAATTATTGTCACTGCATGCTGTCGTGCTGTGCAGTCAGCCAGCCGGCATAGCGGAGCAAGATAAATGACAAAAGAGTCGCGGGAGCAAGATAGCAGTTAGTCATACCTGGTAGTGCAGGGGAAACTCGACAGGGGGGCGACACATCAATACGACAGGGGAGGGCGGAGGGGTGGGAGGGCGGAGGTGGGAGGAAGGAGGATAAGGGGAAGAACCGGGGTAAAATTAAAATGGCAGATTTCATGATATTCGGAGCAAGTAACGCTTTGCTTGTAAGTTTTCTTACCTCCTTACTCTGTATGAGAGAAGGTTATGTATGTCACACTTGACTTCCACATTAGATTTAATTTACAGTATCAGTTGAATTCCTCTATATGTGTACACATACTTTGCTAATAAAACAGATTGTTGATTCATTCTTGATTCTTGTAGTCTACCACATCCTGTACTAGAAAGATTAAACCTCTACTTGTGTTACCAATATATATTTCATGTATTTTCTTTGACAGGAAATACATATGTTAGCCCTGTTGCTGGGTTTGACATATGCACTCATTAATTTCCTGCACTGGTGCATTTATGAATCTCCTTTGATCCAGTGTTGCACTTAACTGCAGGTCGCTCCACAAATGCCTACACTGTAAATTATATTTGCTACAAATGTATGTGTGTTACTCTGGTGCTTTTTTTTATTCCAATACCTCAAAAAATTGGATGGGGGGGTAGGGGAGACAGACAATCAAAATCCAAGTAAAGAGCAACAACTGCTCGGCAGTCCAGCGATGAAGACACCTCTCAAGAAGTCAGCAGTGTTGCGTCAAGCAGCACCATTGATTTAAAAACGGGGAAATGGAAGGCTCTCATTGATTGGAGATGCTCGGGGTCTTATTAAACAACTATGACTGTCCCTAAAGCAAACGTTGGGGACAACTTACCTAACATCTGACTAGACTCCATTGATTTTTTTTTCTGCCTAGGCTGTGTTTGCATGTCCCCTGCACTGCTCACCGACGCCGTGGCAGAATCAGAGCTGAGGGGCGTCGGCGCAGCAGCAGCTGTAATTTGTGATCGCTGAACAGGCGTTCTTCTGGGTCAATACTGTATCTTGTGTGGAGGCTGGCTAATAGGAATAAACATTTCACCTTTGTCTAAACCATCGAGTCGTGCGAATTCCCCACAGTGCCGCGGGGTCAATGGGTGACGCAGTCGGGTAACGGGCCTCCTGTTTTAAATGGCTCCCTTACAGAAAAGCCCCATTGCAAATCAATGGGAAGTCATTTTTACAGGCGAGGCGGTGTCAGGCGAGGTAACTCAGGTGCAACTTTAATTGTTGCTGTTGGATTGGTCCTAAATAATAGCGGCAGAAATCTATGAATTGTGTGTATTTTTAGCATTGCTCCATGTTGTGCGTGCTAAAGCAGAAGGGGATGGAAAGTGTAATCAGGACAGAGAAAAGTGGTGCCTATGAAATCAAGCTGCTACGAAGTATAAAAGTTTGATGTACTTTCTAGACTGAGGAAACTCGGTCTGTTTTTCTTTACATTTTACAAACCAAGCTCATGCTCATATTCAGAAGTTTATACTGTCAGGGTGCAACCTGCCAACTTACCAAAAAAAAATGCAAGAATGGGTCACAGATAAGATAAAAGCATATTAACGTGCAAGTTAAACAATCACAACTCCAAAACATATTAGAAAGTGCAAATGAGTTGCACATTAATTTTGTTTGAGGGACACAGAGTTGTAAGATTGGCATGTCCCTTACTCGTGACGAAATTTCACCCTCCGTTGACCGTATAAATATATTGCTATTTTCTCTTTGATTTTTAAAAGAGAGGAAATAAGTTTATGTTTCCCTTTACTGTACAAAGTTTCTTAGGTCAGGATTTAAATAAGCCATTTGAAGGTTCTCTGGGACACTTAAAGGAACGTTCGGATCGATGCATATAATTAGAACCAGGCCTATCTGTGTGTAAACCTCACCATTTCTACATTTTCTTTGACTATCCCAAACACAGAGGCGCCAGAGAACTTTTTTTCTTTGTCAGAGTGCGATTGATGCACAGAAAGAGGGCTGGAAAAAAGGAAAAGGAGCCGGCTCTACTGAGGGAGCACATTTCATCTGAGGGCCAAAGAGTCAACGGAGAGTGAAATGACTGTTTGACTCTATTCCATCCTTCCCTCTTAAGTCACACAAAGCGCAGCAACTCCCAACCAACTGTGAGGTATTGTATAATCGCTGTGTAGCTCTTAAGAGGCCAGGGAAGGAAATCGTTGTGGAAGGAAGTGCAGAGCGTTAGTGTACGTTCAGGGGGCACAGTGGGAGTCAAATTGAGCAGGGGTGGACTGCAGAGCTGTCAGTCAACAAACACTGTACGCTGAGGAAAAAAAACCTCAAAGTCTTGTGTCTTTTTAAGGCACTGCTAACAAGCAGGTTTAACATATGCAGCAAGATAGATGGGGGGAAAGGCATATGTTCAAGTCTATCATATAAATCAGTTCAAAATGTTATTTTTAATGGATATTTTTGTTTAAACAAGATTTGCATATAAAGTGAAGTGGAATTTTATCAAGCAAATATGAGTAAATATGAAGAAAATATGAGCCGAGTCTTCATCATGCAGAAAGGAAGAGCAGTGAGGACATGGACGGAAGTCTATCGTTAAACATAAGGTTACCTTTGATTTAGATGACAAGAGAAGCAATACCAAATCGGATCATGCTTGACAAATTCTGTCTGAAAAATAATGTTTTAATAAAGCCACATGAAGTATTAAATGATCCTTGAGAAATGCTTGGACACCAATATAAAAAATATTATATATAAAATATATAAAATCCAGACTGGTTCCCCATCCTAAATGTGAAGATTGCTAGCTTACTCTTATTCATATTTAAAGTACTAATTAAATATTTTGTCTTCAGTGCAAAAGCATGAGAATCTACATTTACTGATACAAAAATATTTTCAACTGAAGCCATGACAACTACACAGGGGTTGATCTGTCAACAAATCGAAGTTTATGGAGTCATTCATGATTGCATTGACTGCATTTTACAAGCATGAGAGTTTTATATCAGGTTTTTCCACCTGCATGAAACAGGCCAAGAGGCAATTTCCATCTGCGCTTTTCTCATTGTGAAGTTGAGACCATCCATCCTCACGCGAAAAGGTCATGCAAACGTTTTACAACCTGAACAATTAAAGTTCAGCTATTTCTGTGCTCCACCACCTGTATCAAACCCATTATTAGCTTTGACACTAATGGTGTCAGATCATTTTGCAGCGGAGATTACTCCATCCACGGAAGAAATGCTGATTTTTAACTAACCCGTCTGATCAATCATGCCCCCGAGACAATCAAAGGTCAGACCAAAGGCGGTGTTTGATGTCTAACCCGTGGCCTGTTAAGTTGCCGCGGCCACAAGTGATTCGCAAAACGGGGCCGACTCAAAGGGCACGGGGAGAGACACGTGTTTGCCACTCGTTTTACGAGTGGCAAACACATTTAATCTCTGTTTTCACAAGAGCAAATGGCTCTCGTGAATAACGGCAACGCATTGCCAATTAGCAGATGAAAATTCATCAGCGATGGGCGGCTACAGGACAGAAGGGTCATGTTGCCATTGCTCTCCGATGGGTATTGGCTGAAAATGCATGACCACTGCCATAGCAACGGCGGTCTTGATAATATATTTATAAGTATGAGCGGACAAGGGCGAAGTGCTAAAGGTCAAAAAAATTAACTGTCCACTAGGGCAAATGTGCACTGCTATTTTCCTGTATAATGAAATGCAGAACTTGTGAATCATTATATTTCAAGTGTGAACACATATGAGCTTCAGTGTCTCATTGGTGCCAATTTTATAATATTCACTAAACAAATGGATGCACTGAAGGTTCTTCCCTAAAATGTCAAACATCAATTTTGGAAGTGAAATCCAATTATAACAGTGGAAAGTGTCCCCAGGTAAAAAATGTTTTATATTTCCACACTTAGAGAGTCTCAGATAACGTCTGATTTAAACGTTACAACTTCTTGCAAATTTGCACTTCAACACCACTTTGTTACCACGTGTGACTTGTAATGCAACACACATTACCCAGTTGCTAAATCCACGTTATTAGACACTTTTGGAGGACATTGTGTTCTAGGCTACGGTCCTCTTTTCATAATTTACAGCACCATTTCAACTCGCTACACTTAAGAAAAACAACATTCTTCAGAAAGTTCATTCCCCATGATGACTTATGTCTATAAATCTTCACTGGAAAACCGCATAAGGAGTTTCATTCCTGATTTCAGTTCAGGGGTTAAAACCCACATCATCTTTTCTTTTTTGTAAATATGTTGGCTAAGATGTTTTTTTTTTCTTTTTAAATGTGGTTCCAAATGAAGTCAAGGCAGGGGTAATTGACAGCATTGTCCTGTCCATCTATTTAGGAGAAATTAATAAGTGATGATAAATCTTCAAAATTTAAAGGGGGAAGCACATTCCTTTTCTGAGAGTAAGTGACTAATAAAACCACAGTTTTAGTCTTGATCCCCTGGAAAAAAAAAATGTTAATCTTCAATTAAACACAAGGTAACCAAAGGAGTAACCTTTATCTTTTATGTCAATGAGCCTTTGTCACTTAACTTAAAAGAGGCATTTCCCCCTCAACACATCTCACATACGAGCCGATTTATAAACTACACTGCATCTCCTGGGCAGCACCTGTGCCGAGAGCAGTGCAGACGACACCATATTGCATTGGTGCACTTGACTTGTTTCGGATGAAGGTACTTCGAGGACAAACAGTTAAACACACTGATTCATCTCCAGCCGAGCGCGCGGGCACACACAGCTGTGCCGTCCGGCGAGCTTATGGCGTCGTCATCATACTTCAATTATGAAAAGAAACATTAGCAAATGTAAATTGTGCTAAATTGAAAAAGTGCCTGAGGATGTAGACCAGGAGGTCGGTTGGATCTACTACCACTTTGACAAACTTCATCTGCCGATGCATTTTGTTTTGGCAACTGCTGAAGCTTTAGAAAAAGATACTTTGAACCCATCTGCGGTTTAGTGTTAATGTAGCAGCAGTTGCATAATTGGAAACTTTAAAAATAACCAGCCAACAAACCAAAAGCACTGTTTTCAAGGGACAAGTATTAAAAATGTCAAGTTGTCTGTCCTTAACCCTGTTCTGATATACTTATGATCCGTCAAGAAAAAAATTCCGCTACAAATTATCTACCATGACTGCCTGAGCCAACATATATATATATATATATATATATATATATATACATTTTATTTTTTCTGTAAGGATATATTTGTTTAGACAGTTTCTCTTTCTATTCTGAGTCAAGACTTATTGCTGCTGTTGAGGATATTATTCCATTTTGGGCACATATTCAAGATTGGACTTGGTTCAGTCTGACTCAATCCAAAACCACGATTCTGGGCATCCAACATTTCCTTCCACCTCACTAGTGCGCACCATGTTTGGGCGTCATGGCCCAGAGTTAAGGTGAACAGGAAGATTGGGACTCGCGAAAACAGCGCAAGCGAGGCTTCATAAATCAAGCGCTCCCGTGGATTCTTGTTCGCGCATCGCTCCGTCTGGCTGCTTGCTACAAGCTGTAATTACACACTGGCTAGCTGTTGTGTATGGAGCTGAGGAATGAGCTACAACATAACGCACAATAAAGCCTGTCATATAAAGAATGGTGTAAAATAACTGGATCAACACTGCATTTTACGGTCTCCTAGTAAAATGACACTCAAATGTGCAAAGAGAGGGAGTAAAAAGCACCATTGTAAATTAATGGATGGTACAGACAGGGTTTCCCCCGAAAATCCCTGGATCCTTTTTCTGTGTGTTCGCTGACAGAATGCGTTATCGACTATGCTTCCTTCCGGCACCAACCCATCATTTCAACTGTTGATAATTATTCGTAGATTGCAATGGAGAAGAACATGAAGCCGAATATTGTACCAGAAAATGTAGACAGTGTGTAATCAAAGTGGTTACAGTAGGAAAGCTACCTTCATATGCTAAGAATTCAGCACAAATAGTGCTGATCCATATAAAAAAGGTCATTATTATCACGACTCAGCAAAATGCAATTTAATATCTCACAATCAAGTAGAACCTCTGTGTTTTGTATGACAAAAATTAAGGAACATACAGAGAACTTGCAAGAAACATTTTCACTGAAGAGTACAGTTGTGTTATGCTCCTTCCTCTTGTTGTACCCTGTAATATGAGGTTATAGCGGTTTGACCCAAGCTGTTTAGCCTACGAGCCACAAACGGCAGGATGCATGGTTAGAGTCAGATCTCAACAGGGGCTTCTGGGGAAACGGCACACTTAAACCTGACTGGGCTCTTCCTGCTTAAGAGAAAGAAAAAAAAAAGAAACACAAACACACACACACACACACACACACACACACACTGAGGCCACACATGGAAATGTTGTGACTCCTCTGGTGACACAGCTCTTAATGGACCAGGGGAAAGCCTGAGGAGAGCCGGGTCAGGGGATCAATCGGTATCGTGGGAAGCTTTTAAAGAGTCAACTCCTATTCGAGGTTTAAAAATAGAGCCGCTCTCCGCTTCTCCCATAGCGGGGAGCGCTCTGTAGGATGCATATGGACCGATGCAGTGGGCACCAGCAGTCCCATGGCTCATAAGAAATTTCCACTGGCTGATGTTCGTTCACCATTGCATATCATCAAAGTGTGGTGTTCAACGCAGTGCCTGGTGGGATCTTATATAAAGGCTCTGTAATTTACTTTTGTAATTAACTTTATTGGTGGATCCACTTTGACCTCATCTGCTTCTACTTCACTGTAATTTCCTTCACTTCAAGGGGTGTAAACTTTGTTTCTTTCAGCTGTGGCTTCTTATTGGTAGGTGTAGAGAGTTTACCCGGCTGCCTGTTGCAGCCTACGCTGGATTCAGGTACAGTTTATGGCTGCCATCGGCGGAAAATTCGCAGCAAGCATGTTTGCAGATGCACTGAAAATAGTTTGTCACTGTCTCACTCCAACTAGCCTACATTTGACACGAAGAATGGAAGGTAAATGACACAAGAATCTCCAGGTACAGTGGGATTTGTTGCATATCACACGTTTGTGGCCTAATAACAGGGCAGTTTACAACGACTTGTCCTGAGAGGTCTGTGAAAACAGAACCCCTTCAATTAGAGGCACTTTGCTTCCCCCGTCTACGGTCGGACAGCTCCGTTTGAAAGATCTCTTGACGAGGAGGAGAAAACTCGCTTGTCAGACTGAACACCCCTTCCCGGAGCCCCTCCTCTCCTTGAAATGCACAATGGGAATGTCAGAGTCTACGAAGCAGCGAGCCGGTACCTGAATGAATAAATCGCAGGGTGCATGTTGAATTCGCTCTCCTTTACCCATGTGTGAACGGTGGCTAAGGGGCTTCACGGGTATAATAAGGGAAAAAAAAAAAAGTTGTAGTGGCTTAAAACAATGTTATCGTAGAGGTTGATTCACAACACGCAGCTCCTGCAGGCAAAGACAAAACATTTCCGAAACACTTGAACTTATTCAATCACTGTTCCACTTCACTGGACTAGAATCTTTCTTTCTTATTGTGTGCACTGTTTCTTTCTCGTAGGTATAGCGCTATAAACTAGGCTAAACAGTGCGCCACGTTCATGCACAACCTCCTTTACCCTATACCAGACTTTAGCTTTTCTTCCTTCTGTATCCACTTGAGCATACTTGTGATTGTCAAGAGTGCTCTGCCACCGGTAGCTCTGGGAGGCACTGTAGCGCTGTCTGTTTGACAAAGCTACACTTGTTTTCAGCCGCATGCTCCAGCCCACCGCACCCTCCTCTTGTTCTGGACTCGCCCTATTATGTTTCATAGCTTGGAAGCACGCTCCCTCGACAAAAGGCGGGGGTAAATGAAGATATTTGTTTCCACTCAGGTAGCACTAGCACGCGCCCGCTGCTGCCTCTGCTCCCGGAGACAATTAGTCGACACCTGCTCGCAGCAGATTGCTCTGGCAGATTTCTGCAGCTCCTTTGGCCTTCGACACCGCCATCTGGCCTGGGGAAGGTGTTACGCAGGTCGCCTTGCCGTGTGGCGAACGCGCCAGCCAGTAGTGACTCGGAGTGGCAGAAAATAGACACAGAGACGAGCGCAGCTATTTTTTTCTCTCTTTTTTTTTGCATGATTCTTTGTCTTTCTGAACATCTGATCCTTGTTTCTGGGCAAGAATTTCATCAGTATATTGGCATACATTGGCAGGGCAATTCATGAATACGATTGAGATATTGGCGAGAGGACATCCTTACCTGCAATATTAGGGAGGCTTTTGTTCGGCCTTAATCCAGATAATCTGTTTTAATTTAGTCAATGCCAAAAGGGTAAACAAGGAAAATTAAAGACATTGTACTTAACACTTTCATGTTGCAAGACTATACAACTTAACTGAAATTTGCGTCAGTAAAACTATACAAAACTCAAAAAGAAGAATGTCAGTGAACAGATTTCATGTCCTGTATCTCAAAGCTGCTTTAGGGATATTTATTTTTGTATAGGCATATACAATATTGCCTTCCAATGGCTGTGTTGCCTTTAGGAACCAATAGCAGCTAAGAATATACTTCTAATTCCTTTCTCTTTCTGCTCACTTGTTGATCTTTTGCTTGTCTATTTTTGGAGGGAAGAATTGATTTTAAGTGGTTGGAGGCAGGATGTTAATGCTAATGAGCGCTGTGCGCTGAGATGCTGCTGTCCTTCGTGGCCTCAACTTTTTCCTTTTGCTGTCACTTCACACCTACAACACTAACCCATCTGTGTAGGTGCTATCCACGTGCATGCAAAAACAGAACCTTAAACCACAGTAATGCGAAGGGAAAACACAACAATTGATTGAACTGCATGCAGAGGCGTGAAAAGTGAATGTTGATTCTGGCTGCTTGTAAAGTCAAAAAAATAAGTTTAAAGACTGCTTATTCAAGGGATAATGGATTAATTTATACATCTATTAATTCATCCTCTACCACATTTTAACATTCATGAGAATGGTTATTTATCTGTAAAGTTTTATCTCAAATACGTGACTAGATTTTGACAAAACAATGGATCATAGATCTTTCAAAATTAGTTTTTATTGTGTTTTTTTTTTCAAATCACAGGGGAGCATTACAATTACACATCAGCACAAAACTGACATATTTGTTACTGATTGGCCCTGAGGGAGACCGCATCATTGGCCAGAAGATGTGTGGGGGGGTGGGGCCCTGTTGCCTTGTTTTACTGTTACAATCACGTAGTCACTCTGGATGAAAAACGCCACCTAAATGCTTCACATGTTCGAGTAAATAGTCACCCCGTCTCTCCTGCAACACAAACGCAAACTGACCAGCAGATCACTTGAGATTACGGGCCGTGACATATTCACTTCCTCCTATGATCTTAATGTGCTTAATATTCATGCTGCAGACAAAGGAGACAAATCCAGCTGATTTATTCGATCATCTCACTTGTATACACTCCACTTCTCATTCCAAAAGGATTCAGGTTGCATGGTAAGAGGGAATAGCTCCAGGCTTGGCACACCACCCCCAAACCCTGCTCCACACACACACACACATACACATCATACAGTATGAAACGCTATGTACACAAATGTAGACTGATTGAAAGAGGGAAAAAAAAACATGCAAAGGAAAGGGGAAAAATGCACAAGTGTTCCCGTGGTATCTAAACCTGGAGACAATCCAGACTCTATAAATAATAAATATAAACTTATTATTTGAAGAGAGCAGTCTTGCAGGATATACTCAGATTATTTACCTTCGTAAAAGCTATACAACAAAGTAAAAGCACTCCATAATAAATATAAATATGTGAACGTATCATAAGCAAAACCTTATAAATTTAATGGATAACAATTCATTAATGAGTGCATTTAATATAAGCAGCATTAAAACTTTGTAGCTGCAAGAGTAGGAGCCAATTTTAGCATGATTGTGAATGTAAACTATGAGTTTGAAAAATTACAAGTAACAATGTAGTGGAGTGAAAAGTACAATATTTCCCTTTAAAAATGTATCAGAGTAGAAACTCCGCATAAAGCAGAGCTTCACTGGTAAGAAGTACGTAGCTGCTGTGTGGAAAAACAGTGTGTGAGTAAGTTCACTGTTTCGCACAAAGCCTGGCATACATGTATGTCAGTAGCTTTAGTGCGTTAACAACATTGAGCAGAGATGGACAGAGCTATTGCTATTTTGCAGTATGCATTATTAGCATTCAGGTTCCTCATTTAAAGTACCAATGACACAACTATAGCTATAGTTATATAATTACAAATGAAGATAATGGTCAAGAAGACGTCATGGTGCTTGAGTACAGAACTTAAAGTTCAATTCCTTTAGCGTGCGCACACAAATACAAACACACACACACGCAGTGCATGCCTCCTGATGCTCGTCTTTCATCCGCAGCACTGCGCAGCTGCTCACCTTATTGCCAGCAGTGCTCACTTCAACCCCCAACCTTGCCTCCAAGGTACACCGTGGATGTGTGTGGGCTTTGTTTGCCAGTGTGTATGGGATTGTGTGCTTTTTTTTCTGCGTCTCCCCAAGTGTGTATTTGTATTATATCTATGTGCTCCGTATGCGGTGTGGATTTTTTATGTTTCTACATGTATTTAGGTGTGTGTAGATGATGGTATGTGCATCTAAATGTGCATGTTTGTGCATGTGAGGTACGTAAGTATGTGTGTGTGCCAAACATGTGCAGGGTCAAGCCTCAGAGGCCAGGTTCGCTGGTTGCTTTCCTTTGTCGGCTGTATGTGTGTGTTTTAATGTGTGTATAAGCTTGGCCTTCACAACCCCACATGTAGACATAGAAACAGGTAGCGGGGGGCTCCATGCATTATTCAAACAAGGGTTGGAGAGGGGGGGGTGGTCAGAGAAGTACAGTGGCTCCTGTTGAGCTGTAAGAGTAGGTTTGGATGTGGGCCGGGTGGTCAATGTCAACTTTCATTTCCTGGGGATGCAGCTTGGGAAAAAAATAAGAGATACTGTACTTCAAGAGCGCTCACAGTGTGAGTTTAAAACTCCAAGTGCATCTGGCAGTGAATTCTCCAGTGTGTGTTCACATTCAAGTTATTGTAAGAGATGCAACTACACAACTGGATGTACAATATAGCTTATGAATGTACTCTATATGTATATATGCAAATATAGATACAAGGAATTATGTTTCCCTGAGTTTCAGTGGGAATTTGCTTTGGGTTTTTTTGTTTGTTTTTTACTGTCAACTACTGCTCCAAAAATGTTTCATTGTTTTTTTACATCAGTACATCAATAAACATCTGCATGTACAGTTAACACTGTTGCATGAGGCACAGGGTACTGGACATGTACAGGAGGTGACCAAAGGAAGATATTTAGGTACAAATGTATTTCTTACTGTGTGCATACATTTCATTAAGAATTAATAATTTGCTCAATATTCTAATTGGAAAAAAATAAACGGTTCTTCAAGCCCTGTGAAGCATCTTCAAAATTTAAAGGGGTAAATATATATATATATTTTTGTTGCATTAAAGAAAGCAAAATCAGTTGATGGTTGATGGAAAAGGGAAATCAGGTACCCTGCAACGAGGCACCTTGGTCGCATGTCTCTGATGGTGTCATCCCACCAAAGTGTCACTATTAATCCTACAATACACCGATCACCACAAACACCAGGCTTACATGTACCACCTTTATCCTCTGGGTTAGACTCCATCCGTTTCTGCAAAAGCAGGCCAGAGATGACCAAGCAGCAGCATGGCCCACACAGCGTGTAATGGATGCACGGATCACACAAGTACTTCTCTTTTTTTTCTTCTCTTTTCAAACATGCCTGTGTGGCCTCAGGGGGGCGGAGGAGAAGTTAGCCACCTCTTAGCCTTACACCTGGCACAAGATCCACAGAGGTAGCCAAAGTTCAATTCCCGGTGCGTATGTGCGGTTGTTTCGTGTGTGCGTCTCGACGGGCAAAAATGCAATATGAGGTGCGAAGAGGCGGCAACAGAGAGCACAGGAACAGACCTGCATAATGGAGCACCGATCCCCCGTTGGTTCCTTTTTAACACCTCACAGTAGACTGAGAGGAGAGTGAGACAGTGAGAGAGAGACGGAGAGGGCGACAGCCAGACACAGAGAAAGAAACAACAACTTGTAATTGTGCAGACAGCAGAAGACTTGATGTAACAACGACTCGAGACTTCAGCGAACACTTTTCAGAAGTTGCTGTTTGTGCGGTTGTTTGGCCAGGCCGGGAGAAAGTTGTCTGGAACAGAATCTGTGAAGAACAGGCCTTTGATTTAAGGTCTGGAAATACCTTGTCTTTGGCTGTAAAAACCCACAGTTTTCAGGGCTTAAGGGTGGTATCATATTGATTCCATGTCGGACACAACTATCAGAACTTCACACTTACATGGGGGGGATTTTCTTGTGCTACCTTTGGTACCTTCAGAAGTTTCCGTTTCTCCTTCGCCCTTACCCGATGAGACAGGGGATCGTAACTACAAAGAAGGAATGGCCCTTTGAAAGGCAAGAATTTCAAGCTTGCTTTGGGCAACCGGGGGGCTTTGAAGCATCCACTCCTCTATTAAAAGGAGACTGGGGTGGAGGGGGAGAGAAAAATCAATGTTGACACAAAAAGGCGCGCTATCTATTGCTGGAAATCCACATGGATGTGAGATTGAAACTTAGACCGTAGAAATAACTTTGTAAACTCTGACTTTGTTTGCAAAAAGACGGGGACCTCGGGTTTCAACTTTGCCGGTTGGGCGATTGAGTTTGGCTGCAGTTGGTCACTGGGCTTTTGCTTACCTTTTGGCTTTAATTGTTTCTTTCAATCTCTCCGTTTGTCCTTGACAACTGCAGTCTTATTCAGAGTTAATTAGATAAGTTAGAACAGATCTGAACTTTTGCAGGATTAAAAAGTTAAAGTTTTCTTTTGAAACTTTTTACGGTCCTTCCTCATGGAACATGACATAATGTGCTGCCTTAAACAGGTATTTAAAACTCTTAAAACAACCAGAAAAAGTCAGTATAACATTGTTATTTTTTATTTTCTACTATAATTTTTTTTTCTCTAAGCCTGCTAACACTTTTCAAATCAAACTGCCCTTGAGAATGTTATGTTCTGAGTGTGTTCTGACTATTAAAATTAAAACAATTCCATTGAATAGGCACAAATTCTTACATTATTTACAGAAAAGGCCTGTTTAGAGGAAGAAGTCGTGTCACCATCAGGTAAACATTACATCCTTCCAGAAATAGAGATGTAATATTGAAATATAAACTGAAAGTGTTAAACTAGTAATGTTACTTTGCAATAGATGCCGTAGAAATTCCATATTGTTTGGGGGGGGGCACATCTTCAGGATATCTTTGCTCTGCTGGGTTTATATATGGATCTTGAAATTGAATGCAGAACATGCATAGCTCTTAGACTTTCACCAAATCATCAGCGGAGCCTCTGTGACGCATCAGGTCCAATAGGATTGCGCCAAAAAAATGTGAGCCACACCCACACGAGACCCTCAAGCAGGGAATAACCGAATCAAATACTCCAGTAAAATATATATTTCTATAAAAATGTCATATCTTTTCTATATTAATCTCTTTAGCAAAGAAAGTACTTGAAGTTCAGGGGCGAAAACTGCATCTTTAGACACATTTTGGCCTAATTAAACAATCTCAAATCGTTGTGCCAAGCCCTTAGTTAGGTGATGCTCTCTGATGGTAAATGGACAAGGATTTGTGACTACAGTCTTCTCACATCAAAGCTTCAACTCAGGGGGAAGATGGGGAAGAAAAAGAAAAAAGAAAAAAAACATTGCCCTGAACCTTTCCAAGTCCGGAAAAACTGTTGTGGGTGTATCGAAACCTCCGTGAGAGGAATCAACACGGGGAAAGAAAGAGGCAAACAAAGAGTTGATACAGAGAAGGATTTTGACTTCAGAGGGCCACGGTGTCCCTTTCGTCGCTGCAAATTAACTAACAGGTGGTAGCTAGGAGGTTTGGAAGTACGGATGTGAGGGGGGGGGGTTGGCCAAGAGGTAGAGCCCAGACTGAAGCATCTCCAGCCCTGTGATCTGACTCCAAGCTGGCAGCAACGCTATCAACAACGGAGACTGCAGATGTTGCCGGGCTCCCCCTTTTCCTCGAACATGCCCCTCAGCTTTTTTGAACCCCCCCTCCCAGGATCTTGTGTGTGTGTGTGTGTGTGTGTGTGTGTGTGTGTGTGTGTGTGTGTGTGTGTGTGTGCGAAGTAGGAGGTCCTGTGAGCAAATCCTGATCAAGGCCTCTGACTGTGACAAGCAATGTCAGGGCTCATTTCTAAGTAGTTGCTTCTCCTTCCTTGTTTGTGTTTGTGAGAAACGGGGAGAGAGCATGTGTAGGTGCATTTGTGTGACTGCAAGTGTGTTGTTTTGTGGGTTTGTATGTGCATGCGGCTTACTGGCGTCGGTCTGTACTTCATTCTCTGTCTCTTTCTAGCCTTTTTTCAAATGAACCATAGTTTCCTTCTCAAATGTAAGAGTGTGCATAGTGTGTGTATACAAGGTGGGTGCGTAACATTTCATCTTTCTCTACAGTGCATTTCTGCCCTCTCACCTCTTTCCTGAATGAAAGTTTATTACAATGTGGGTCTCGTTTTCATAGATTTCCTCAATGTTACTTTCAGTTATAACAACATTGTACTCATCAACAAAAATTGCTGAGCTCTGTGAACATACTGACACAGCAACAAACAAATTCCAACAAGCAGCCTTGCTTATGCTTCATAGACATGCCGTATACTGTAGCTGTTGACCTAAATTAATTCAATATTAAAGACTAATGTTAAGTGTTCACAGCTACATTATAGTGTTACAAATAATTGAATGTGTTTTTTATGCAACCTATAAAATGCAACATGTCCTGTTCTTGCGCCAACACATACTTAACATGTGCACAAATATTCTTCAAAACATTGTCTTTCTTAACATTTTCTAAACAGCTTGCATGTGTGTATCAGTGTGTGTGTGAGTGTGTGTGTGTTATTGTGCAGCTTTGATTCCTCTACCCGTTCTCCCCCTCTTCCTCATCACTCTTTTCTCTCCTGTGTGTCTGTGAATGCTGAACAATTGGATGCACAGGTGGTCGGTCCACTTCTCCTCTTCCAAGTGATAGATTTCATTACAAACAGTGTTGGAGGTGGGTCGTGTGTGTGTGTGTGTGTGTGTGTATGTGTGTGTGTGTGTGTGTGTGTGTGTGTGTGTGTATAATGTGCACGGCGGTGTTGGTGGGGGAGTCCTCTCGACATCTGTGGGCTTATTTGAACGGGTGGATGAGACACAAGTCCCTGCCGAGCTCCTCCAGGGAGCGGTGAGACTTCGCCAGGAGGCCGACCCAGAGGAGACTGTCAGTTTAAGACGATTGATTTCATTATTTATTACTAATTTGTTGTTTTGAGGGGGAAAGGGTTTCAGGGAGAATCACCTGCAGTTTTATTTCATTTTAATGTTTTACAAGTCCAGAAAAGTGTACTTATCACATCACTTATCACATTCCAAATAAAAATATTATGTATGCCTCTTTCACAATTTAAATCTAAAAAAAGAGGCATATATGGAATCTCCTGTTGAATCGCATGTAGACTAGTTTTGTGTTCATTCAAATTTCTTATTGACTGTGTCACTGCTCTGTGGCACAGCTGATAGGGATGTGAATGACTCATTTCCAGTTTTCCTGATGCTGAGAAGCTTATTAGAATTCAGCAAACAAACTTGATAGTTAGGAGGTGATTTACTATCCCACACTGTGCATTTCGAGACATCGTCCTTCCTCTTGTCTCTTTGTGGAAAAAGGTACGCGCTGCAGCCTGCTGCTCCTCTTTGGCTCCTGGCGAAATTGTTCTTGGCAGTCCTGTGAGGCTTCTCCCTGTTATGTGCCATTTGAAAGCATTATGAAATCTGCCATCTTGACTGCATGAACCAAAAAACAACAAGAGTGCATTGTGCACCACCTGCTCCACACATTTAGGTAGCTTTAAATATGCAGGCCCAATGGCACCTACCCCCCGGTCTGATGCAACGCGGCTTAGAAGCAAAGAGGGGGTGACGGAGCAGCAAGGAATTTCAGGGAGTTTTTAGCTTCACTTGCGACTGAGGTGTTTATCTTTTTCTTCTCCCCCCCCCCTCTTGTTAAACACATGAATGACAAACTCTGGCTTCCTCAAGGCATCCGGGAGGTGTGTTGCTATCGCTTTGTGTAGTTATGGCTGTGATGGGGCTTTGTCTGTTGATCTGGCAGTGAGACGTAGCCAGAATGGCAAAAAGACAAGAGAGAGTTGCGAAAGGAAAGTCCGGAAATGCTGACTTCGACCGATTTGGCCTTTTAAAAAAATGCAGGTATCTGTTGATCAGTTGTCCATTTGTATGACGGAGGTATCAGATCTTTTTGAACAGGTATCAGAGTTGCCATCCTGCAAATGCATGTGCCAAACACCGCTCTAGGTGCTAAAGGGGTGGTGCCAACTTCAATCTGAGAGAAGTGGACTTCATAATCTATATCAGTCAAATCCTGTTATTGATTGAGAGACAAGGAAAGTTAAGGGGAGCAGGGGGAGCCAAATAGACAGAGGGAGGGTAGAAAAAAAGAAAGTCTGCTTCCTGTGAATATCAAACCATCTGTCTGTCTATGGTAGTGCAGCACAGTCCACAAATTACTAACCTCACAGACGAAATATGGCTGTACTCGCTGAAATCTGGTGGATACGAACAGATGTTGACCATGCAGGAGTAAGCTGGTCAGTTTTTGGTTTCATTTATTTACAACAGGGTAAACCACCTACCATTATGGGGATAAAAAAGTAAACCAGGAGCTGGACCAAACAAACACAACACTAAACAGTGACCACAAACCTGAGGAATCTGCCTCAACACTAATTCCCGTCACACAAAGACCACCTATCAAATCATAGTTTTAATTTTTCAATGTCCATTTGTGGGGGTTTTTCGTTCTAGGGATATAGTAATAAACTAAATTATGAGTGAATAAATTACTCAGAAGTCAGCACCAACCACTCATCAGTAATCATTACTTAGTGCAGACAATAGTCAAATAATGCGACCGGTGAGAGTTACATGAAAAACTTCTAATTTGTGGAAGCAGCAGTAGAACCCCCCCCCCCCCCCCCCCCCCCCCCCACCCACACACGCACACACACACACACACACACACACACACACACACACACACACACACACACACACACACATAAAATAGGACATAAATCACAAGAACATCCTAAAGATGTAGATGTAGAACTTATGCCAATGTTATCGTAGAGGAGATTTGAGAGAGAGGTAAGATGCTGAATCCTGATCTACAGTAAAGTTAACCTGAAGGATCACACTGTGCATCAACAGAAGCACTTCTCCCTCCCAAACTCCCACTAAAAAATGTGGGTCTCGCGCTGTCTCAGAGTGTAAAAGAGAGCAGGGATGGTAAATTAATGAGAACATTACTTTTGTGCTTTCCCACCTCATGTTAAGGGAGGGGATATTTTTGTCAGTTGTTAATTACTGTCATACGGCTACGACACCTTTTCCCCCTGAAAATGACGGAGAGTGGAGGGAGGGTAAGGACGGGGTGGGTACGAAAATTAACTTGACTCTGGGAGTGTGATCTTGTCATGTGCCTGACGAACGACGGAACATGTCTTACCCTGCTTTGGGTGAATCTCATTTGTTTATGTTTTTTTTTTAATGCTTTGCAGTTATTTCATTTGAATTCCTGCGTGATGAGCTCGCCACCTCCAGTCAACGGTGGAGGAGAAGTGACAGAGGCAAAACGGTGATGCTCAAAAAACTTTATACCCAGCCTGATCTTGTTGTACCTCAGAAATGTCCTGGCGCCTTGTGATAATGCAAACACAGGGCTACATGCAGGAAGGTTCAAACAGTGCGAATAAAGCTGGGAATACAAACCCTGAATACAATATCAACCATCCTGTTCTGCACCTGAGAGCAGGTTTGCCCACAAGGCACGTTAAGAGTATCCACTGACAGCAATACAGAAGAAAATATTCAGGTTTTAGAAAGTCCAGGTTGACACAGAAACCTCTGGACAGAAGTTGCCACAATGTGATGCTTAAAACACCAAACAATGCAAGCATTCAGTCGTCCAAAAAGGAAATTTACCGATTCACAACTGCAACATCTTGTGACACTGAACGCTCGTTAAAACAATAAGAGAGCCATTGGAGAGGCTAAACACGAGGTGTAACACTACTAGTGTAAGTGCTGTTAATGTGACCCATTGTGCTACTGCACCAACGATCCATTAGTCCCTCCTCTTGAGTTCACAGTTCACTGGTTTATAGAAACACATTCAAGCAAATCTTCAGTTGAAAATAGGTCATCACGGAGACCCACAGCTATGGTCATGAAAATAGGTCATGACGGAGACCCACAGCTATGGTAGCCTCCATTCCCCACCTCACACTGTACACTCCACTGTCCTGCTATTTTGGCCATTTAAAACTCATAATGGCTCTTAGGTGTAGCGGTACGTGGCACTCGATAGCCGGTGAATGTCCACTTCACACATATCCGCAGTGTAAAAGACAGAACGTCGCTTGGCGCCTGGCTGGGGATTGTCTCCATTTCCTGGTTGACCGCTTCGGTGGCTCCTACCAAGCAGGGAGGCATTACACCTCCCATCGCACACAGACGACCTAAAATCGTGGCATGCAAACGGTAACCTTTTCTCACCCCTCTGAAATCAAATCAATAACACTTTGGCCACGAACAGGGAAACACTGTGTTGGCATTAATCACCTGCTCTTCCATGCTTGACTCTGCAGTTTGTTCCTCGATGTCTGGACCTCTGTTTGGTTTAGAAGTGCTGGATGGCTGGCTGTGCAAGTAACTGACAGGTTTCCCTACTGAGTGCCTGGCTTTCTTTTCAGATGAGGCAAAATCACTATCTCATGATGTTGAACCAGATGCGTAAAAGCTAATAGAAAACCTCAATTGGGCTCTTACAACACTTGGTTAATGTTAGGTAAAGATCATGATTATAGTAGGTAAAAAAAAAGGCTTGCGGTCCTCTCTCATAGAGTTTAGTCGAATGTATAACAAAGCCAGACTATCTCTGCACTGGCAATAACAATCAATTTTGAGATTCACAATAATCTACAAGGGACTACAAATAACTCCTACGTATACTGAATATTGTAAGTGCCGACTTATTGGTAGACAGGCCAGCCAATTCAGGCCTTGCCCTTTCCATGCGTAACTCTATCATGCACAATGGATGACTCTTGCCAGTTTTTCATAGGAAATGGTTGACTGGTTGCCAAGCTGACTGACTCAGGCAACAACAACAACAACAATATAATAAGCTAGTACTCGCCTGCAGAAACAGACAGTAACTGGCTCCAGCAGTGACACAGTAAAAACAAATGTAAGTAAGGAGTAATACAGACTCACATTTGCCATTTAAACACAAACTTCAAAGATTGGGTAGCAGCAGAGAATCCATTTATATCAGTCACCTGTGCCTTCATGTATTGTTGGGATGGAGGACAGGGAAGCGAAACTGGATGCTTCTGAATCATTTTAGGAATACATCTCAGCAAATAAACATCCCTGGACAAATATGTGTAGTCGTGTTCATTGTCCCTTTCACTACTTTGCCTCCAAGATTAGCAGGCATGCACACCAATCAATTTAATCATCTGAATAGTCATTTTAGGGTCAAAACATTCCCCCAGTGGAGCGTCTTTTGAAAATCTTCATCCTGTCTTGATTCGAGTGAATTCTTTGGCTTGCTTCACACTCGTCAAGTGTTCCCTGTCCTTCCTGTGATTGCATTAGCAGAGCCCCGATATCAGCCCTGCAGTCCCATCCACATAAATGCTCCTCTCGAGGCTCTTGTGTAAGCACATACAGGTGCAGCCATAGAGGGCCTAGCAAGCGTTGGCAGGAAACAGGTGTCTGGCTATTGATAGCATCCTGATGATGGTGGGGGCGAGGGGGGCAACGAAAAGCAGGGTAGGAAAATCAGGTGGGCTGTTGTGTGGTCCCCCGGTACAGCGCCTATTAATTGTTACCAATGCTTTTTAGTCTATTTTTGTGGCCTGGCGCCAGATGGTTGCGGTTGACAAGGGGAACTAAAGGGAAGGTAGTTGGTGTTTATAACAGGTTGTTGATTACTGATGAAATGCAACCTCAGGGACCCCTTAACACCTGGTTAATAAAGACGTGCAATTATTAACAGTATGTAAATGTGTGTGGGAACAGTAGGTGTATGTTTTCATGCGTTTCACACACAGTTGCAATTTGCAAATATCAGTTAGGTGCACAGTGTGACTTCCAGGAAAGGTGAATATTTGTGTTTACTTGTGGGTCAATCTGTATCCTAAAACGGTTTCGATACCCAGCGTTTAGCAGAAATGATCGGTGCATACAGTGATTCCTGCAAAAGAAGTACGAGACTGGGAAATTGAAGCATTTTCTTTTAAATCTACTCTTGACAACAGGGGTTTGCAGAAATGAAAAGTTGATTGAAAAATCCGAAAAACTGTTATTATACTAGATGGTGACACCACAATGATTTTATCTTGTTTTGTTGTTGTTTTTTTCTATTAAAATCCTTTCAATACAAACTAACTACAGGAAACCAATTGCAACTGGATATTCCAGCCCTTCCTCTCGAACTTGAGGAATCACTGAAACCGACTAGGCCTCAACAACCAAGCAACAGCGACTGAACAAGACAGTCTCCATTCAACAGCTTCATCTAATTTCCATACAAGAAGTTCCTTGAAAATTAAACCATGGAAACTTAAAATGGAAAGTACAAACATACCAAAAGCAATATTTGTTCCATTGTACTTCAACAGTAAACATTCAACTTATCACAATGGATTTGGCCAACATCGTGCAGTTTTTTGGGGAGGCTCAAACCACCATTTGTATTTACGACAGAGAAGGATGACTCCCACCTGTAGGTGGGGCCCTGAGTGAAGTTGGGAGCAATTCCCATAGTGTCACTATAAACACATTTCCTTATTCAGTCTGAAGAGTAGCTTCCTAGCGCAGCATTACTTCACACACACAAAAGGCATAGCACCTCCAGTGGTGGGAAAAAAAATATCTTTGCTTTGAAAATAAACAGTCGACATGAAATCGATGCCTAAAACACCTTAATCTTCCAATTAAATAGCTTCAGTGGCTGCGGTGAGATGGCAACAGTGATAAGTGCAAGTTTGAGTGAGACGGGGAGGAAAGAGGTGGTGAAACCTACACAGGTACGTCTGTCACGGGTAATTACCTCCTCAGCGCCCCCGGCTCTCGAAGCTGCCAGTCTGTCTGTCAGAGAGATCAGCTTACCTCTTGACTGGGAGTGTGTGTATGTGTGTGTGTGTGTGTGTGTGTGTGTGTGTGTGTGTGTGTGTGTGTGACTGAGACAAAATGAGCGTGTGTCTGTGTCTGGCAACAAGAAGATAATTTGTTTTAAGTGAGCATGTGTGTGAAGAGAAAGTGGATGTATAAGCAGTAAGTGTGGATGCAGGTGTGTTTGCACAAATGAGTGCGTGTGTGCGAAGAAAAAAACTTTTTGCAAGTCTGTGTGTGTAATTCCCAAAAGTGCATCTTCGGTTGAAAAGTTTGCGTCTGCATGTGTATGAGAGAGAGAAAACAGTGTGTGAGCGACGAAACAGTTATGCGTTTATAAAAACTAAGTGTGAAGTGAGACAGCATGTACCTGGAGAGAGTGAGTAGGAGTTGATGAAAAAAAAAAACGAAGTGTGTCCTCCACACACACACACACACACACACCCGTGGACATACACACACCTTTCTCGATGCCACAAAGCGCCCATTGAGAAGTGAAAGGTAGAAAGCTGATAGGGGCGATTGTTGTGCAAACAGGCGAACACAGAGGAGGTCGGTGTGTGTTAAGAGGCAGTGGGCAGGTAATAGAGCAGACATAATGGGAGCTAAGTACCTGTAATCCTTGGAGATATCACTCCAGACAAGTGGGGGGACTCTGGGTAATTCCCTCAGGTTGGTGTAATTGGTCCCTCGCCAGGTTGGAGTGTGTGTGTGTTGTTGGGGTGGGGGGGTTATAGGGTGTTTGGGCAAAGTATCAGGTGTGAGAGGCCGCCAGCTGCACTGAGTGCCTTCTATTGATCTAGGAGATGAACTGAGTGTGTGTTGGTGTGTGTTTGTTATAGTGGGTGAGCTCCTGACCCAAATTCAGCAGCAGGCATATGTCAGGGTGAAGGCACCTACCTGATTTACCAGTCGAGGGGGAGGCAGGTGAATTTGAAGTAGATGGAACAATGATGATGATGACAAGGACGGTGGTGCTCAGTAGTTGGATCAGATGCCAGTCGTGTCCTGCCTACGGATGAAAGATAGCACAGAGTACAATGTTTTACTATACGTACAAACACACGTCAATAGTTAATCCCAGCAAAGCATTACTGCACACATGCCACAGGACAGCACTGCCAGTGGTGGAAGAGTGCCTCTGTGCTCAGCAGAGGAAAAAAGAAGAATAAACAGTCAACATAAAATCGATGCCTGGAAACACCTCAATCTTCCAATTAAATCTCGTCAGTGGCCGCGGTGAGATGGTAACTGTGATAAGTGCATAGAAGCAGGGAGGAAGAGGAGGAGGAAGGAGGAGGTGACACCTACACCGGTACGTCTATCACAGTGTTTCACCGTCACAGGTCATGGTTCAAATAAAATTGCATAGGGATTTTCATTCAAGGAAGTGTTATATCTCCAAATTATTTATTGACATAAAACTTCCTTACATATGTGCCATAAGAAAAACAAAGGAAACAAAGTGGAGGTGACAGCACTGTCCACGCTGTTCGAGGGACAGGTGATCAGTGCTGAAACATTTCAAAAATGTACATGGGCAGATAAATCGTGAAGATTACATTAGAGCAACGATATCTCACATGTTATTGCTTTGAAAATCATTTGTCCCTCGGAGCTGCTGGAGCATGAGTCAATGTCAATGAGAGAACATGATTTAATTAAGGATATATGTGAAAAGTGTGTGTGTGTGTGTGTGTGTAAGTGTGTGTGTGTGTGTGTGTGTGTGTGTGGTTACAAATGCTTACACATGCATGCATGCATTCCGTGTGTGTGTGTGTGTGTGTGTGTATGTGTGTGTGTGTGTGTGTCCCATTTCTTCTGGATATCTGCTAATTGTGCATTTCATTTCTGCTCAAGCGACTCTTTTAAAGCAAAACAGATACTGAGAGTTTGAGCGCCGAGAGCGACGGCGAGATGCGAGGACGAGGAGGAGAGACGGAGGCGAAGAGGGAGGGAAAAAAAAACAGATAAGAAACAGGAAAGACAGCTGCTCTTTTCCCTCTCATTTCATCCAGTTATTGGTTAACTCGGTGGAAAGAAAGTAAATGTTCAAGGGATTTCAGGTCGGCCCCTGCCTCTGCCAAGGTAGATGTGCGCTCCACTTGAGGTCTAATTCAACTCTTGTGTAGTATTGATCGCGGCGGCAGCCACGAGGGAGCCCGCCGGTCTTTTTTTTCGGACCAAGGTAGACAACGGTGAGAGAAAAACGTCTTGTAAAATGCCTTCCTCCCTCATCCACTCCCCTGTTGATATCAAGCTGCTGCTGCTTTCTTTTTTTTCTTCTCTCCTTCATCTACTACCCAGTTTGTGTGCATCCACTTTTCCCCCCACAGGTTTTGCTGCAGAGCGATGGAACACCTTTGGAAAACAGCCGCGGGGACCGCCGCCATTCACCGCTCCGCCACTGTAAATTGAGCAAGAACAAGAGGACAGTTGCGTGTTTGTGCATGCACTGGTATATGTGGGCAAGCTTCTTTTTTTTTTTTACATGCATTCATGTTCGTATGTATAAGTGAAGTGTTTGGCCGTGTGCAAAGTGTATTTTAGTCTCTCGTCCATGCAGCAGGGGCTGAGAGCTGATTCAGCTGCACTCGGATGGGGGGTCAGAGGGCGCTGAAGGTGGTTGGAGAGGTGATGGCGGGGTGCACTTGAGGAGGAATGCGAGCAGTGGGATGAGGGGTCCTGAAGCAGCAGTAACTGCTACGAGGAAAATATGGATTCCTCCTGGCAAGACAAATTGATCTCCAGTGTGTGGGAGGAGCAGAGAGGTTTCTGAAGGGAAATGTGCTGAGAGGGAGGGCAGAGAAACGAGAAGAGGAGACGGCTGGACTTTAGGTTTTCTTTTTTGTGCGTGTGTGCGTGTAAGCCACTGAACACACAGAATCTCACCTATTCAGCAACTATAAGAGCAGTCTTGTGTTTGTCAGATGCTGGAAAGGAGAAGAGATGCAGACGCGCACAAACAAATCTGATCTTTGAAGTTTCTCTAGTTGATGAGTAACTTCCTTGGCATCATATTCATTCAGTGTTGTGTATGTTTTGTCTGGGGCTGGTTAGTGTTGCTGCTGAAGAGGAAAGTTGCGGGAGTTAGGGAGGTAGCAGTCGTGTGCTGAATTGACACAGAATATAATGTTCTTACTTTGTGGTTCCACAGTGCAAGCCATGATAATTCGGTATAGGCACAAGGAATTATACAACTGTTCTCATATTGTACAATTGTCCTCAAATGCTTGACTGCCCTTCATGTGTCATCATTGTGTAATGCACCTTTAAGCTATTGTTTTGTACAGTACATGGCATATATTGTGTCTAAACTGAATTCAGATATATTTTACACTGACAATTTTGACACTTGGAAAACTGAGTTTTTAAACCCACACAGAGCTTGAAATAATTCATATTAATGCAGCAGAGGTCAAAAGAACTCAAAAAACTAACAATATCTCTCTCTCTCTCTCTCTCTCTCTCTCTCTCTCTCTCTCTCTCTCTCTCACACACACACAAACACACACACAGACACACACACAGACACACAAACGCACACACCTGCAAACCAACCAAACGTATACACACATGTAAACAGGAAGGGGGGCTAATGTGAGCAGAAATGCCAACTCTTCCCTTGGGAAACATTCCTGCCGGAGTACACTGCATGCATCGACACGGCTTCATACGGATTAATTTACATTTTCAAATAAATAAATACCGCTACTTTGTCTTCCAGCATCTGGTGTGAGACAATATCAAACTTTTAATATGCCCATTGCATAAAAAAGTTTTGATAGCTGCAGTTTTAAAACACTAGACAATCAAACCCCCCCTAAGTGAAAATCAAAAAGAAGATAAAATAGACACAAAAAAAACCGAGATTGGATGATGACAGCAGGCATGAGTTCGGACTTTTGTATCTGGCAGCATCAAAAAACGTCATGCATAAACCATGTGCCAGCAAAGGTTAATGTCACGCAAACACCAGCAAATCCGCCCAAGCATCAGACAGGTTCTCATTCCATCTCAGAAACCATAAATCAACCACAAAGGAAGTAGGAGACACATTTCAGGACTCACACAGATGAGACAAAAACCACTGTTATTCCTAAACTACCCAACAACTTCAAATGTTTGGCATCTGTAAAGGCGGCTTTGCCGAGGTCGCCTCCGAGCGTCCGCTGGGTGACACCGTTATCGTACGGGCGCCGCGGATTGGCACCTGTCACGGCGCATTCGAGCCCCTGTCGCATAACACTGACGGACAGGTCTGCGCGCCGGACCTGAGGTAGCTCCCGTGGGTCGCCTGGCCTCCTCGGCAGGGTGGGTGGATGTCAAATGGAAGTAAAAATAAAACCGAAGCACAAGTTTGTTCTTTCAAGAGCCAAAGAAGTCTCCATTTCAACAGTCATATAAAGTTTTTAAAAAAAGTAAATTAGTATGAATCATTATTAGAATAAAATGAAAATAATACAATTATTTGATGAAGGGGCCTATTATTATATGAAGTGTGCAAGAAATGATTTTCACAAATGATTTGGTCTTGGGCTGTTTCCACAACATTCTTCCCAGCTGGTCTCAGTTCTGATTGGCCGCTTCACTACGCCCTCACTCAAGACACTGTTTAATATTCACCCAGTCGGGCAAGTTTATAGCATCTGATTCGAATGCCTTCACTCAGCAGGTTCAGTCTATTGAATCCGAGAAGCTGCTGCTCAGCCAAAGTGGAGTTTAAGTTCATTGACTTGCATCATATCAAACCTCCTGAACCTGAACCGCATTTGGTTCAAAACTATCTCATCCTGTGACAGATGAGATTCAAAAGTTTTTTTTTAATTTCTTGCCATTCACCATGGCACCATTAAATGAATTAGAAGTTCTTTTATTTATTCATCTGTCTGGTTCGGACACGAGGGTCAAAGCGGCGGAACAAGCACCTCCTTATTGAAGAAGACAAGAGCAATGATCGATGCCAATCGCGTAATCAGGCTTTATTTGAAGGGGGTCGTTGATTCTCAGTCCATCAAGGTTAAGAGTGCGGCACTTGTCACAGCGTGATTTATTATTGCCAGGAGCAGACGAACAATGTCGCATGCCATGAGGGGGTGGGGGGTGGTGGTGGTGGTGGGGGGGGGGGGGGGGGGGGGGGGGGCGAAGCCTCGTCGTTTGTATTAATAAGTCCAGACGTTATGTGTGAGGCGCATTTTGGAAATTACCCTTGAAAAATTAGCATGTCACGATCAATCGTCATCAAATGATTCGAGGGGCGTGGCCTGCCCCTTATTTAAGTGGTATTCATCATCGCATGCACAGAGGGTAACCGGTGGATTGGTATTCAGATGTCTTAAGTATTTAAGAATTATTGCACCCTCTCTTTGTTTTTGACCAGCCGCGCGCGTGTAGTAACTACGTAAAAGTAACTAATGGGTGATTTATTTGCTTGCTAAAAATAAAACAAGAAAAAAAAAACGTGACATACAATGCAAGACATTAAGTCTGTAATTAATGTTAGTAATTACGTTTTCCCTTTACTGAATCATTACGGCGCTTTAACATCCTCACGATGAATAAAAAGCTCAAAATGTAGATCTTTCAGTTTGGTCGCTGTGCTGTAGGAAACGCCACCGTGAGTGATGCCTATTTACAAACAAAAGTACGGCGGGGAAACGCCCGTCCGTCCGTGTGAACTCAGTGGTATATGGGAGACGAATGGAGCGGAAACTACATTTTTCATCCCGTTCCCCTCTGTTTGCGCTCCCCTTACACACCCTACACAACAGGGAACACATGTAATGCATCACGTTGTGATTTCTGACAGTGAGGTGGAGGTAATAACTTTAGGAAGCCCGTTCCCCCTTCTTTTCCCCCGTACCTCTCAGCGGCTCGACGCTCTTATGTCAGCCATCGATCTGGCGGCTTGAGACAACTCATTTCATCAGCGTGACACGCCATGATGGACCGGCGTGCCCTGAACCCCTCGTCTTATTCCCGGCCCTGTGCTCCGGCACGCCCCCGTCAGAGAGGCAGCGTTTCGGACGCTTGGCGAGTCTATTGATCTGCCACGGATGGACAGCCAGGGAAGCGCCGGCGCCGTTCTCTTCTGGCAGTTACTTTATTTTTCCGCCGGCCCCCGTCATATACGAACGCAGCTCCATGCCCCTATTTTTCAAATCGTAACATACTCACAGTGCAAATTAACTGTGTATGAAGTTGAGCTATGTGTGACGTCTCATTTCAATATAGTCTATTGATTGTCAATACTAATCAAATGAAACTAGTTATTTCATCTAGTTTTAGATAATTATCTTTCTATAAGACTGAATTTAATTTACAATCGCTCATTCATTTTTTATTCCTATAGTCGAGTTGTCGGCTACAATTCAGTTTTTACAGTCACCTTTCATTGCCAACAACATCCTAGACATGATGATGTACAGTATTCAGTGCTACAGCAATACCCAGAAAGGTTTAATCATCTGCAGTAAGGAACATAACAAACATAAAACATACTTATACTCATCATTAACCTCATATGACAATTGTTTCTCTCCGTCATGTTGTTTAAAATTGAACTACAACACATTCTAAGATTGCCAGTCGCCATCTTTGATCAAATCGAGCTGAGTGCACCTCACTAAGCTGGATTATTTTTCCCTGTTCATACAACAGACCATTGTCCAATTGTCCATTTCTCTCCAAGACCTTTTTAAAAAAAAATTGAATAATACCTGTAATGTTTTATCATTGTTCTACTATTCTACAAAGGTCATATTAATAAAGTTGTTTTTTTTCAGTAAAAACCTGCACACTGCACAAAGGCCTCAAAATGGCCATGACACACATCTTGCAGCGCTAAGCTCCAAGGCTGTAATGATTGGCAATGAAAATAAGTCATCATTTTGTTGTTTTTTCACAGGTAAAACTTGTATATTTTTTATGTGGATTAAATTAAAATGTTTGCTAAGGAAAAACAATACTTAAACTCCATTAAGTGTATAGATGTTTTTAGTATGTTGAGGAATAGAACGCCCAACCTGTGGAAAAAAAATACCTAGCCCGGACACCATTAATGCCTTGCTCTACCCATGATGTCACGCTGGCAGTGCTAGCGCCCGGCCTCTGTCAGTTTGTTGTGTTTGGTGTTGCAGCCCCGCGGCGGTACAGGTCATCCTGATTTCTGCACAAGTGTTGAACCTAACACCTGACCCCGAGGCTTTGCGGGAAGATCCAAACAAGACGTGACACATGACTACAAACGGGCATAAATACCGACGCTCCCCCCCCCCAACCCCCCTTTTTGCTGAACGCTGCTTCGCTTAACAACCCACAGCTACATATTCATGGTGTCAGACAGAGAACACATGTAAGGTAAAATAAAGAAACAAAGCGCTGATTTTATGCTCATTATGATGAATGAGTGCAAAGTGTGAGGCAGAGTGTGTGTGCATTTAATCATGTGAGCCGTTGCATGTATGTTTGGCTATGTGAATGCCAGGCTCGAGTCAAGGGCAGTAATGCAAATTGCCCTGTCACTTCATTTATTGCAGGGTGGGTAGACGTGCATGTGTGTGCACGTGTGTGTGTGTGTGTGTGTGTGTGTGTGTGTGTGTGTGAGGTGAGAGGAAAGCAGGCCAAATGTCCTCACAGCACACACACACACACACACACACACACTTCCGTTGGTAGAACCTCGGGGCTAAGCTGAGCCTCAACCTGAACTTGGGAGTTCATTTTATTTCTCTACGTCTGGAGCAAAAAGAAATAGCCAAGGGATATTTCAACTGTTTTCTTTTTTTTTTTTTTGCTCTTCTTTCCTGCCTGCCACTTAATGTTTCAGTAAAACCTCTGGAATTACAGGCAGAAAGGTAATTCGCCAGCGAGGAAGCTTTATTTTCCAGTGCTCCCAATTGTTCTGACAGCCAACCTTGCTCGTGAGATCTTTCCTTCGGCGTATACGTTTGTTTCTTTCTCTTTCTTGGGTGTGTGTTATATGTATGTGTGAGTGTGTGCGTGTGTGTGTGGTGTGTGTGCAGCTGGGGGTGGAAGTGTGGAAGGGCACTAATAAATCAGACGAGGCAAAAGATAAAAATCATGAAAAATAATTCCACAAAAAGGTTAGGGAAAGCTCAAACAACTCTAGCACTGCAGGCATCCCGGAAAAAAATAAAACTACATGTGCGGTGGATTTCCCAAAATGTTTAAGCAAACCACCTCTCAATGATAATAACAATAGACAATTTTTCCACGGAAAAAGAAAGAAAAGCCCAAGGGTGAAGAGAGCTGCAACTTTATATCATTAATTTTCCAAATAGAGGACCTACTCCTTAAAACCTCTATTACAGGTATAAAAAAAAAAAAACGTTATCTTCATCTGAGTGGCTTCCAGTGCTCTTGCTACGTGTAAGAGCACAGCCTCTGAGTATTAGCAGAGGCGGTTTAAGAGAAAAAGTTCATTAAATACCTCGGGGATTAGCTGCCGGAGTTGGCCTCGCGTCTCGGCTGCCAACGGTTAAACCTTTCGCACCTGCTTCACCCGGCTCTGACATCCTACTGCTGCTTTTTTTTTTTCTTCTCCATTTTCTTTTCTGTTTTTTTTTTTTTTTTTTTTTTAAAGGTTTTTGAAAAGCTGCTTTAAGAAGAAATCCACAAAAAAAGGAACCTCATACACCCCCTCAAACTTCACCTGAATGGTAATGAAATCAGCCAATTTACTGTAGCTTGAAACATAAAGTTGGGCGCCTCGGATGGATGGCATCGAAGCATGGCCTCAAAAAGGACTTCAAAAGGAGAAAGAGAGAAATAGAAAGAGAGAGAGAGAGAGAGAGAGAGAGAGAGCTGCAGCCAACCACGGCGACGGCAGCGGCGGCGGCCGCGCAAGTGGAGAAAGTTCCAGGCAGGTGGGCAAATCTGTAAAGCGCTGGAGCCGAGAGGGAGCTAGTCACCTCATCAGGCATAGATTTTACAGCCCCCGTTGCCCTAATCCTGACAAGCAGACTGCCATTAGGGAAGCCGCACCTCCGACCTCCTCCCATAGTCCACTTCCCTGCCCCATGTGCGTGTGTGTGTTATTCCCACTCCGGAGAGGGAATTCCATCCCGCTGCTGAAGATGCAAAGGATGAGGGAACGTGAGCATATTCATTTGAGTAAAGATGATGATTGTGAGAGGGAAGTCCAAGTAGGGCAAAATTATTTGGCCTCTCTTTCTCTTACACACTCACACACACACACACACACACACACACACACACAATGCAGTTTGTTTGTTTTCTAAGTGGGTCCCGAATCAATACTCCAACTCCAGGAGCCTTCAAAGGCGGCCAAAAGTAGCCAAGTGAAAATACTTGTTTGGGAAACAGCAGTCGAAGCACAGGAGCATTGAATTTAGTTTGGTTTGAAAACAAAAAAGAAATACGATCATGGAAGCGCAGACAAACACGCCAAACGCGCAAACAATGCCACGCAACATTCCATATTTGCGCTTAATTAATTGCTTAATGCTAATAATATTGCTGTAATGTGATGCTAATTATGGGGTAATTATGTAAACGATGTTTAACTACGATGATCAACATTCAAATTAGCATTCGAATCATTCCAGCAAAGGGCCCACCTCTCGTAATTGCATTAAAACATCTACACAACTTTAAAAATGCAAGCAGAGAAACCTTCTTTCTGTGCAGGCGCCCTCCTCCCCCTCCTCCCACATTACACACACTCACACACACTCACACATTGTGCACACACAGACACACGCGCACACCCTTTCCTCCACCTCTGTACTTTTTTACAGGCAGAATCCTCAGAAACATCTGTTAAGTAGGAGCAAATGTGAGCTAATTATTTCACCAAAGCATGATTTTAATTGATCAGCAGGGGAACAGCTGTAGAGTGGATCCTCGCGTCACGGCACTCGGCAAATGAAGACAGGAGGATGGGGGGGGCGGGGGGGTTTCCCGGAGACAAGAGAGCACTGAACCCCTCCACCCCCATCCCCCAAACCGTCAAGAAAAGGTTTGACCCGCCGCTGTAATTACTTATTCCAGCTAAACCCAAGTGCCAACCTGTGAACAATGCCTTGACAGAGTCGGCGGAGGAGAACGCGTGTTAAACCCCAATCAAACAGATATTAGCAGGTTCATATTAAATGCACAGACCTTTTCTCACTGGCAACAAATTTTTAAGCGTTGTGGACATAAGGTCTAATGTTTTTCACTTCAAACCGAATATTTCCTTGTCTTTTGTTCTACTGATTAAAAAAAAGGCAGTAAAACCACCATAGTTACCGGTTTGATTCCCCAGTATATTTAGATGTTCTGTATAAGAGAGTAATAACAAACCAAAAGCAATTTTGGCAGATGTATCAGCGTGAGTGAGGTTGTATGGGTTTTGAAAAGGCTCACTGATGCTGCTATGCTGTATTTCTCTCGACACCGACTTTTTTCGAAGACCATTAGGATCTTAACTTGTACCAGTTTATTTATTTATTACAGATAAAAAATGTTCTGTTACCTGTAAAGATCATTGTGATGTTTTTTTTTTTTCGATGACACACTACTTGACTGTTGGAGAAAATTATTTTTGATTAAGTAAAATTGGCAAATGCAAAGCTAAAAACATTTGAGCTGTTTATTGGCTGTTGAAATGTTACTATTTTGGAGATGACACATTAAAATCTCTCCATCTCTAAAGGTTGAATTCCCTGCACAGCTCAACAGGTGAAGCAGGCGCACCGTATTCACAATGCCAAAACAAAGATAACCACCACCACAGAGCTGCGAGGCCCTTTGGATTTAGGTGTCGACCATGCAGGTGACATATGCTTTGAGTTTTCATTCAGCGACACGGATACAAACAGCGACTCAGGCAACCACTCCCAGGTAAGTCTGTCTCATTCGTGAAAAGCGCCCGACAGGTTTAGAAACGCCTGATTTGCTGTGAGCTGAGCGGTTGTTGTTTTTTTCATAGGACAAACAGTGTGGTGCTTAGCTGCTCCTATTTCTGTCACATCCAGGTAGAGGGATCACGGAGAGGTGAAGGCCCGATAAGACACACAAATCTGGGTGAGCCTCTGCAGATGCTGTCCCTCGAGGGTGGTCGTGAACTGCGCGGCTCAGAGAAAGAGAGTCTGTTACATGCCTACCTATCCTTTATCCCCTTGAGATTTTACCATGACTGAACGTCATATTTATACAGAGCATGTCACGAATAAACACGTGTGTAGAACCTCAACCCATGTGAGCAAACAGCAAAAAATTGAAACAATATTTCTTTCACAATTGTGACCAACTGAGAGCTTGACCCAACTGGATTTTTTGAGATTGATACTAATTCAAAAATATTTCAGTGAGTAAAATAAGCTGAAACTGTAAAGGCTGATTCATTTTTCACATCCTAAAAAAAACGAGAAAAAAACCCACCTTTGCTACATTACACTGATCTCCCATGGGCATTTGCTTTCAAGACTTTGCCTCTCAGTATTCGGACTTCTGAGCCAGGGTGAAAAAAATTAGCAAGGAGGAAAGATGAAGAGCGAGGAGGAGAAGAGAGAAACCTTCCAACTGGCAGCAGTATGGACTGGAGGAAGCTCAAGCATGACTAAAAAGTACATTCACCGCTAGTCAGTGAATTTTGCTCCCTATTTGTCACTGCCACCTTGGAGAGCAGTAAGCATTAATAATACATGGGAGCTGGGGGAATCTATTAGAGGCTACCCTTGCGGAGAGGAATCAGGCGCAGGCTGGGCGCCGTTAGGAAGGGAGAGTGCGAGAGTTGGGGTGGGCAGACGGAGAGATAGAGAAGAACAGAAAGCCTGGGTGCTCCGACCATGCCCCTCTTATTTATTGAGGAGAGGGGGGTTTTTTGGGAGGGGTTGGGGGGTGCGGTGGAGTTGTCAGGTGTGGCTCGTGCGATGCATCATCAGAAAAAAGAAGGGAAGAGAGGAAGGGAGAGTGTCGTGGTGAGAGGAACCTCAGGACATGGCTGTAATTGAGTTCATTGATCAAATAGGGAAGGAGGGGGCAAGTAAAAAAATAAAAAATAAAATATATATATATATATATATATATATATATATATATATATATATATATATACTTCAGGAAGTCTGCTCATGTTGTTCAACCAAGGAAATCCTGATTTTAACCTCTGCCACCTTGTTTAACTGATCACATTTGTCTGGCACTTGGGTTAAAATGCTTGTACTTCATTCTGCTACTGTACCGTTGATTTTTAGCAGTAGATATACTTTTGTTGTGAATTAACACAGATAAGACAGTATCGAAAAATAATTATTTCAAGACAAGAAAGTCAGGCGAACTATGTTGAGCTGAACGAGCCAAGTTCAACAACGGTTTTGATAATTGCACATGTTTGATAGCGGTTCATTTATTTTGACTCCTAAAGTAGAAATGTAAAAATATGTATATAATTTTGATTTCCTAACCACCAAGAACCAAGACTGTGTTGTTCTCCATTGCCATGTTATAATATTTGAATGATAATCACATTATAGAAAAGAAAGCCCTGGTGCCTCTCTGTGTTGCCACACACTCTTACCCCTCCTCTTCCATTTTGGCCAGGTCTTTGTGGAGGTGGGAGGGCGAAAAAAGAAAAAAAAATGAAGAGGAGAAAAAAAAAAAAAGTGGACCATTTGTTGCTTCAGATGTGCTGCTAATCCTTTGATCGAAGCTCTTATGCTCTTCAAACTTGCGACCGGGGCCAAGCTACTAATGAAATTCTGAGGCCCGGCAGATAGGCCTCGAGCCGGAGCGTGACAGAGTCCATCTGGTGTGCTAAAGTCCCCCTCTGCTCTCGAACACACTGCTCAATGCAACTCTATGGGAACACTTTGAAGTGTTTTTTGAGCGTGTTTAAGCTGCCGCACTGACAACCAGATCTACTCTGCCTCTACCTGAAATTAGATGGCACATTAACCGTGATTATGTTTTAAATTAATAAGTCATTACCAAATGCATTTTGGGTTGGTTAGACTAACAATAAGGACAAGAGCGTCAGCCTGTCCAACAGTCTCTGCAGTACATTTGTCATCGTGAGCCACCTGCTCAGATTTGGAGGGAACTCTGCTGGACTGCTTTACGGCACTAAACAGGAGGAGGGCGCTGTTATTCCAGAGCGAATGGAGACAAAGACTTAGGAGCTTCTGGTGACAGCAGATGGTGGATAGAGTGAAAGACTTCCAACATGGTTGTCCTGTCCAGAAAAAAGGGAGGACAGCAAGTAAAAGGGCCACCTTTGAGTATCATACTCTACCTGTCTACCTGTGAGCTTTAACGGTTGCTATAAACATTGTGTAGCTTGATTCTTCAGTATTGTGAGTTATCTCACACGGTACAATGTACCTACATGTATGAGATTTGGTAGGCAAACGTAAAATCCCAAGACTTGCAAAAAAGCCAGCTGGAGATTACCCAGCCATACCCCAGTCCCCCAAAGGTCCCGTCCTTTCAAACTCTTAACCTGCTTTGTGTCATATCCAACCACAACAAGACCTAGACATTGTTTTGTTTTTTTTACTTTTTCATACATTTCCACACTTGACAGACCTGTGTAGGAACCCTAATCTGACTGTGTGCTTGCCAGGTTGCATTGCACCGAGCCAATCCATACTGCACAAACACACACACACGGCTTTACATGCAATGATGCGTGTCGACACAGAGACAAGTATGAAGGAGGAACGCAAACACACACACACACACACACACACACACACACACACACACACACACACACACACACACACACACACACACACAAACACGCGCACAATACACAGTTTCAGTTTCTTATGCCTGTGGCAAAAAATACAAGAAAAAGAAAACCACCTGCTGTGAACTACACATTCATTCTGTTTGTATTTTCTTCAATTGCTTCACTTGATCTATTGATGTACTGTTTGTCTACTTTTTCACTTTTCAAAGTAACTTTAAAAAGCAACGTTCTGACTACTCCCTCCATTTCATTTTCTAATAACAAAGCGGCAAATCACGAGGATCCAAATTACAAACTGGAAGACTTTCGGCAGTTTGGACATCGCGATATGATTTCTGCAACACTAAAAATATAGTTCAATTATTTATCCATTTCAAATGACTCCCACTAATCATGTAGATTTTGCTTGAAAAAGGTGCAGAGAAGAATATATATTTACATAAACATACAATAATTTCGATTTCCACTGGCCTGCTCCTGTTTTTTTGTCGTTAACCAGCTTTAGGTACTGTTGAGTTTCCAGCAATGGCGAGATTGGCCACCTGGTTTGGTCAGTCGGTCCCCACCCTTGGTCAAGGCCTGGTCTTTGGTTTAGGGAAACAAAATGTGATATCCCTTTGCCTTTCGTGTTGATAACAGAATAAATGTTGCTGTAGTTTCTTGAAGACATTTCACCTCTCATCCAAGAGGCTTCTCAGTTCGATGCTTCAGACTTTTTGAAACTGTTATAATGAGGTGGTTAGAGTCATTGGAGTTACCTGTGTCCATACACCATATGAGTCTTTAAAGTGGAATAATATCATCAGTGACAACATTATGAGGGTACAATCATATGTACTGGATGTAAGATAATATACTGAAGTGTTTGTCCCGCAGTAGTGTGTCAATTGAGTTCTCACACTAAAGCTGATCTCTTATCTTATAACATATTATAACAATAGTCTCAAAGCTTGGCAGATATCATCTCAGTGACCTGCGAGTGCTGTTTGTGTGTCTCTGCATGTGTGCGTCCTAAACCACAGAACCACAGTTTAGGAAACAGTAAAGGAGAGGTGTTACGTAATGTGAAAGCCATCAGGCCATAAAGACACCAGTGCAGCATCTGAACACTGATGTGCCATCTGTCTGGAACCCAGATCACCTCCGATTAATTGCTCATTGTGCATTTGTTACCTTGGGTTAGGCCCTTTAACATCTTACTTCATATCCCCACATTTTTTTTCTGTTGATAACTTCACAATACATGTTCCCTTAAGTATGCAAAGGAAAGCTCCCTTTGTCTCGCTGTGCCGAAGAAAGCGGGAGTGGCCTGAGGCAAGACGGAGTTCACCTCGGGCTGGGATTTGACGGAGGATGGGTGGGGTCATGATGGGGTGGCTGGGGGGTGTAACTGTCTGCAGTTGGATGGCTAATGGGGTTTAGGGAAGTAAAGTGGTTTTGGGACACGGCATGTTTTGTGTTTATTTGGGAGAGGAGAGGAAGTTTGTCAAGCTCAAACCACCTGGACTGATTACATTCTGTGTCTCCTGGACTCTCCGTGACACACAGGACAGTTTGGCTTCTTTAAAAGTTTATTTTTCCAGTTTTTGAGAGCTGTAGATTGAAAAAGGAAATGTAGCAGAATAGGCTGAGGTTGGAGTTTTCAGGCACATAGAAAATGAGATCAATGTAGGTCCAAAAATATTGTGATGTGTGCGTGTGTAAATAAATGAATAAATGCCAAATTAGATGGAATTAGGAATGATTACAATGTGTGAGTAAATCTAAAACGAGGTGTGTGTGTCTGTGTGTGTGTGTGTGTGTGTGTGTGTGGCAGAGAGAGTTAGAGGGGGACAAAAAGAGAGAGGGCGTATAGATACAATAATATCAAAATATGAATGTTATTTCTCAGAAAGCTATTATTGGAATAAATTGTATTCAAAACCACAAACTTCACATATCTTGCAAGGGCATCTCCTTCTATTGTGCTATGTTAAACTAAATACAACATTTTTTTGTGTATTGAATATACAAACAATATTTCTATTCTTGTATTTATCATGTATCCAGCCTGTGCTGGCGCAGCATAATAATAAAGTATAATATAGTCAGCACCAAACTGATGTGAATTGACTACTGAAGAAGAGGGTGGCCCACATTTTTGATAGATAATCCTGTAGAATTATTTAAATGTGATAAACAAAATACATTCATTTAATTTTGTACAAAGGGGGAGGCATGATTCCAATAAACAAATATATATATATGTAGACAAATAAAACCAGATAGATACTAGATAACACAAGATATTTGAGAGAGAATAAAAGGATGGTTTTCTTTTATTTTGTTATTGAAATGCCTATGGATTATCAATCCTTAAATGGAAAAACAATCTTGAAATTAACCAACCTATCTTAATACGGATGGTTGTTTAAAAGATGATTACTGCCTGGATTCACCCACCTACTGATTCATGCCTGCATCACAGATTACCACAGATTTGTATCAGCTCAGATAAAGGTGGTGAAAATCTTTTTTTTTCTTTCTTTTTTTGACAAACAAAGAAGAGGATAAACTGAGCTGAAGTGGGTTTCTAAAAGGTAATTGTCTGGAAACGTTAAAAAAAATGTGGCGCCTTATCCAGTTAATCCTGTTAGATTTGGATGGAGATAGCAAGTGACGCTCTAATCTGTTCTAAGGTGTGGAAGAGGGGATAATGGAGATTGAAGAAGATATGAGCGTTAAGGAACTGTGTACTGTGCCTCTCTCTAATGCTTTCAATGAACAGTTCTGAAATAGCACAGTGAGAAGAGACGTGTGTGCAGTGTCACTAACAAAATAAAATATGAAGAAAAAGCAGCTATCAACTGGTCAAAACTGCACTAAAACACTATACTCATAAAATAATACAATAAAAGACCTCATGGGCATAGTTAAAGAAAAGTATACAATCAAAGCAAAAAAGGATGAGGGGGCAGTTTTCTTTTTATTGCCATCATCGTATTTTTTTCTTTTTTCATCAAAACTTTTTCTACGCTATGAAACTTCATTTCTCTCCATCCATTCTCGTGCCAGTACACGAGGAAGTCATTGCCTTTTATTATGTCAGGGCGGCAGACATTTTTGACACCGTTACTATTACTTGTCACCACCCAGGACGGCTCCTCACATCGCTGTTTACCACTTTGACACGTTACATTATTCTTCCAAACACAGGACTGTCACGTCCTGCGACAGCTCCGCGGCACTCAGACCGAATCTGGGAGACGCCCTGATGTTTTCCATCTCGCCAACAAAAGCCGCCACTATGTTCTGAGCGACTGCTGAGGCACAATGGAGCGTTGACCGCACAGAAGTTGGCACATTTGACGCCAAACAAACTCACAAAAACACTGCAGTCCAAAAGGGTTTTGTCAATTTTGTTGTGTTTTCTGACTGAACAAAAATGCATTATATTCAAAAAGGGAGTTGTTCATGGGAGAAATGTTGATAGTATCAATAGTGATACATTTTGTGGTAATAGAGGAAGTATAGTAGTTGTATTTGCCAAGGCATTACTTGAAGTAATAGGTGCTGTAGTCATAATTAGTGTCAAGCCATGGACTACACATTACATCTAATCAACATATGTAAAATATAATCTTAAATGTGTTCATAATACCTAACATGATTTGGTCATGAAAGCAATTTGATTAAAATAGATCACCAAAAAAAACTGAAATTGTTACTGGCCTGAGTGTAATAATGTTCCTACTTTCAATAAAAGTCGACACACAAATCCGGTAGAAAACAGTAGCATTGGTCGTAGCAGAAGTAGCTGCTAGTAGTTGATTATCATTGATATGTAATCATAAGTACCATCAGTGATGTGCCAACAGTACAAGTAGTAAATAAGTAAATAAAGTTATAAATAGAAAGACTCCCCCCCCCCGCAATTTCACATTTCTGTCACTTAACAGATCACTGGGGACCCTCCTCGATTACTGCGCTGTATATTATTGTACACTTTACTGTATATGCATATCCATCACAGTGCCAGTGAATTAAGCAGGGCCTCTCGAGACGAGGGTTTATCACCGTGAGGGTAAAGACGCTGTCGCGGGGGAGGAAGGTGTAACGGAAAGGATGTTGTGGATGTGAGATGCAGGTCGCAGATAAAAGGCGTAATCACAACAAATGACCCCTTATTATTACAGATGTCGAGGATAACGTTAAACGTGGGAGCGAGCCTGAGGGGGAAAGGGGCTCCACGGTGGTTTATTTTCCTCAGCAACAGGAAGATGGCGGGGAGGAAAAAAAAGAAAAAAAGTACCAGCTTATATGTGAGATTGCACCCACGCCATTCCCAGGTTACCCCAGATCAACCACAGTTATGGCACTCTTTGAAGTTTCATGTTTGGACTATATATCTGCCACCACTGTTCCTGTGTTAGGTTGAAAGACAAAACATTAACTTGTCACATTTGCTTTGTATGTTGTGAGTTAATGTTTGGCGCTGCACTGACCAGTTATGTTGTATTATTAATGGATCACATGTGTGATTTGAAATATGTTACCTTCATTTTTTTTTTCTTGAGCAAAAGTTCTAACCAAAGTAAGATCTTCTACTTTTTTTTTGGTCATATTTTTTGTCTCCTCTGTGTTGCTTAGTGCTTACTGCGGCGCCATTTCTCCATTGTGGAATGTACAGTAAATCCAAGTGGAATGTAAATGATGTAAGTGGTTTATACATATACTTCTCACGATGGTGTGTGTGTGTGTGTGTGCTTCCTGTGTACTTCAGGGGGTATCTGCTGAAGGGTCAGCACTGGAGGTGGGGGTCATGAGGACGCCACTAGTCCAGGTTTTACATGGCTCTGGTTTCAACTGAGCAGAGGCTTTGTAGCGTGGGATATGAGGCCTGGCTCTAAAGCCTTAGGAAAATAAACCCAAACAGGGAGGAAATGTTGGCTTATCTGCGCTCAGGAACACGGCAAAGAGAAGATTTTTTTTTTTTACATGTACAATCCTCTCCCACCCTCCTACACTCCTATCCAACCCCCAGAGGCAATTTCAGCAGTGTGTTATTATGCATTCTTTTTAAGCCATAACAATATCTAATATGCCTTTCCTGTATTTAAGTGAAGCTCACCTTATTACATTATAGTATCACATATTTGCTGCCCTACAAAAGCCAAAGAGTGTGAGCTGTGTGGGCAGTGGATGTGAGCTGATCTGATGCTCCGACAGGAAGTAGCGGTGTTCCAGGAACGGCTTATTTATCATTTAGTCGTATTTATGAGCATAATTAGTTTCTCCGGTAAAGTCTAAACTGTACTCCCGACCTTTGATCTCACGACTGTTTGTCTTTTCCTCTCCTTGTACAGGGAATGAAACTATCTCAGGCAGCTGAGAACAACGCTGGATCACAGACCAGGCAGAAGGGGTGCAACCGGGTGCAAAGTCCAGGGGGCACTGAGAGCTCAGAGGTTGCTGTGTGTCAGCTGGTTTGTGCAAATTTAATTAGTTTGTTGGTGACTGTGAAACAACTAAAGCACGATATCCACTGACATGATAATGCCCTTAGAGTGTGTTGCCATAAATTATCTAATCTTGACATTCAGTTGTTAGAATCTGCCTTAAAAATACTTTTGGTAAATCAAGTATGTGCTTATATGTGAAATGCTACTAAATCAATGTGAATTAACATATAAGCACAACGCAAACCTGGGGCCAGGTCGAATTCCAGCATGGAAAAAATGTAAATACTACATAGTGGGCAGCAGAGGGGTCAACAGAGGTCCAGCGGCATCACAGTGACCCTGGAAGCCCCTCGCAGGTTAATCCAAAATGTCTTAAGGGGATAGGACGGTGTATTTTTAAGGCTTAGGGGATACAAAAACACATTCAGTATTTTTGCAAAGAAAAGCCATAGAGAAACACATCGCTTGCTTTCAATTCTGCATTTAATTTAATTTGGCTGTGGTGACCTGCTTATTTTTACAAATAAATGACTTCACGCCTACAGTAAGTGCTGCCCAGTGCAACAAAAGCTTTCTTCTGCGGTGTCACTGAGCAGCTCCGACTCAAGTATGTAAGTTCGGTGCGTTGCCTGAGGGCATCGACACTGTTTTCCTAACTGGCCAAATCCAAGGACTTTTAATAAAACAGGCAGCTCCCAGGTGTGAATATGGAGCGGTGTATATGTCACATATTTTACCTTTTATTAAAAGCTACAAGATCTTCAGGCACACTTACTCCACCTCCAATTTGTCCCTGTAGTTAACCAACAAAACAGCATAATACCAATTTTCTACACCTTTTTTTTTTCCAACAACCACATTGACACCTTGGTACAACACCAATCCCCCTCCAAATCTTTGGGAATTGCCTCTGGCCACAGCTGCCGGGCTTTTTCTCATAGATGTGGAGGGTACCACATCCATCTTTCCCGGCAAGTCGATTCCTCTGCGGCTCAGTCTTGTCAGCCAGAGTAAACAGGGTTTTGATAAATGGAAGTCAAGGTGTGCAGTCACCTGGAGCCGCCTGCTCCGAGTCTCCCGCTCGTCTCTCCGTGAGAGAGCGTGCGTCTCTGTGTGTTTTTACAGCTGCGGGGTTCCTTCGCTGGAGTCCTTTTCCCAACTCCGTTACATTTTCTGCCTGATCCTTTTGCCCTCTGGCAACGGCGGATTCGACACACACCTTGAGAAACTCCACTCACACAGTCCTGGACTGTCTCCGGAGGCCGGGACCGCGGTTGAAACACGAGACATACATTTTCAAAGATTAGAGCCAGAAAACAACAGAGACTAACAAATGTAATATGTCCTGAAGTTCTTTGCCTAGGTGGGCCAATCATCTCAAATCAGCCTCACATTTCTCTGTGTATGGGTGTGTGTCGCTGTCTTTGTGAATGTGCAGACCGCTGATTGTGGAATATCAGAAATGCTGGACAGCGCCTTTGTATCAGTTTTACAAAACAGTTTTGAAAGAGACTCATATGCATATGCAAAGAAAAAATGAAAAAGTTAACTCACCGATCTCAACTGATGCCCTTGCTTCTCTGTTCTAGTAGCAAGTAACTGAGGAAGTGTTTCAAGCATCTGGCTGATTTTAGCAGAAATTAACAACAATGTTTTCTTTTCTTTTCATAAACTACCTTCAATTCGACATTATTATTTACATATGAAGCCATTACAGATAACAACCATTTCATCGCCTGCATCCGGTGCAGTGTTTCCTCACTAGACACATATGAGAAGGCTGCGTGTCAAAATTTGAGAGGGATGAATAGATCTGAAATGTTTGTGTCAATTACCAAATCAGGCCTCAAGACAAGGCTGATTTGAACATTTGGAAATGATGAGGGCTGATACATTTGGACGTAAACTGCAGAATGAAGTCACGTCCCGGGTGCTGAAAGCTGCTCTAACCTGTTGAATGTTACACCTGCTTCCGCTGTATCAGCAACTTAATTACCCCCCCAAAAAAACACGTTGCGTATTCAAAAGCTGTCACCATCAGACACTCTGACGACAGGACGCAGGCGTCTGTATGATTGCAATGCTATGAGCTAGAGCAGCGCCGCTGATTAAAAAAGAGCACTTGACCATCGAGGAGCACAATGGGGGCCTGACCTTCCTGAATCCACAATTAGGCCACCAGCTCCCCCGGGGCTCCTCGTGGCGACCACGGATCTCATTTCAAGATATTGTGATTAAGTGCGGGCAGAGGCGTCAACAGCCCATGCACATCCTCAAGAATTCAACAACCTGCGAGATACTGAGGAGAATCTGATTATAATAACACACTGTTGCCTCCTCTTCCCATTTGCATACAAGTAGTTTCTTATTTTTTTGGGACGCCCTTTTGTTTCTTTGAGGAAGTCTGTATTTTATTTTTTGTTGTTGTTGTTTTGCTGCCTCTCCACTTCAAAGAGATGTCAGAGGTAAATGTCGGCCATGGAGTAGTGTGCTGACTGGGGTGCATTGCTTTAAGGATAATTCCGGTTCATCACAACTTTTTGTATATTTTTATAGTTTTCCCAATCAACTACTCTGGTTATGATGAGAGTGAAGTCCACAAAGTCATTGCCGAGATCTGGCAACACAGCAACATCAAAGTCCAATGGGCAAGACACATGGGCAGTGTGATCAGACGGGTTGTTAACAGTTTAGCCAGATTATCTAAATCACTTCAATCTGAGGTAAAAACAAAAAAAAATTAAACGGGTTGGACGATAATTTTACGATTGTTCCTAGCTTTCTTTTCTAAAGAAATTTGGCTAACCCGGGGTTTTATTTACAACCTGTCTCATCGTCTGGCTGCCAATGTTTTCTGCCCAGTCAGACTTCTGTTTAGCAATGCTGCAGCCTTGCCAGATTTCATCAATTAACATGGTGAGTATAAAACGTTATCATCACTGATAGGAACGGCGTCCAAAAACCGGGACAAACAAAGTCCCACGTTGTATGAAACTAGAATTTCCACGGCTGGCTGAGGGTTATTTTTTTTTCTTCTGCTTGCTTCTTTTCTTTTCTTTTTTTTTGCATTCAGTGTGAAAGAGATCAGACGTACCTTTTGCATCTTTGCCTTGAATAACTTTTACCCCCCCTCCCATCAACTCCCATCTGTAGTCAAAGTGAGGTCTGCTGTGAGTTATGTCAGATGGAGCAATTACCAGAGAGGGGGCCAGGAGGATAATGAGCAACAGATGTAGGTTGCTTGCTCTTGTTCTCTCACATTGACTCTCTTTTTTTTTTCATTTCATCTCTTAGGTTTTCTCTTTCAGTCTCTTTTTTTGCTCTCTTCTGTCTCCCTCATTTTTTTACCTTTATTTTTACGTCCTTGCCCTCCTCCCGAGTCTTTCACTCTCTCCCCCTCGCTTTCCCTCTCGTCTCCCTCTGGCCACCCACAGCTGTCCAGTACAAGGTGCTGGCGAACGCTCCCTGGAGCGGAGGTGCACTTGTTCTTTCCCGCTGCTAAATAGCACACATCGATCACACAGGTGTCTCTCCACCGATGGCGGGAGGCCTCTTAACGCATTGCACATGCAGCCAGAAACCATCTATCCGCAGAAAAAGCAATGCTAATGTGGGACAGGGGCCAGATTTTATACATATGCAGTCCACTATGTCACTGTAATATCAGCAGAAAGATACATGTTGACTACACCAAGTATGCTTGAAGTTTTTTTTTAATGCTTTGACTCTGTTTATTTGGCCAGGTGAGAACAAGAACATGATGGCACCAAGACGCCTGGAAATGTGGATCTTTCTCCTCTTCAAAGCAAACTGCGGTGAAGTTTGTTAGGAGTGAAAACAATCTGAAACGACAGGAAACTACCCCGAAAACACAAGGGACAAAGGGTGTGAGGACACACATACTGATTCGCATCGTCATTTGTTCTGACTAGTGTGAACACAATAAAGTCTGAATACTTATCAAAAGTTAAAGGAACTGATATTGATTATCAGAATAACAAAACTAAGCAAGCCTCACATGACAGATATTGATGCAGCAAATATCTATAGCAGCTGTGTAGCTATGCAAGATTACTTGCTTATCAAAAATGCTAAATTAATGCTCTTAAAGATCAGAATGAGAGAAAAGTAGCTTTTGCCGGTGTCACCCCGGAGTTTGACACAAACAAATGTGAAAAAGTCTGAGTGCCAACATGACGCTGTCCCCTTCTCAAGCAGGGCAGGACACTCACCTCTACACACATGAACTGGTCATTTCCAGAGTTCAGCAACCCAGTCGGCTTTTTCTCAAGCCAACCGGTGGCGCGTCCAAATGGCGCGTCGTGCTCTGCCAAGGCAGCTGGAAAGGCTGGCAAACCTGCCGACTGCAGCCAACGTGTATGAGCATTTGGGTAGTTTCCCAACCACAGTCAGGTCGTCCAACAGCACCGAATGTGACACTAACCTTAGTCAGTCCAGAGAAAACAACAAAAAGAAAGGTGGTGGAGAAAATGTCTCCCTTAAAACAATTGCTCCAGTTACTCGAACTATCATATGTTATTGGCATGCAAAATTAGTAGAGGAGAAGATTGACCTTAATCCTGAGGTCAGTCACAAAATATTTTCATGGTTTTGGGTTTAAGATGCTGTATTATTATCACCTGTTGAAAACGTCAAATATGATAACTTTGCTCCACCATTATTAGTGTAGTCCAAACACATACAATTTGATATTGTGTTCACATCATTGCATCTAAGCTTTATAGTTGAACTGGTTATGCTGAAGAGTGATGGACATATCTATCAATCAGGGCCTGTTTCTACAAATTTCCACCGTCTCCAAGTATGTCTCTGTTTTAAATTCATAACACCAGGACAGAGCTACGGTAGTTTTACATCTGTTGAATTATCAGCGGTCGTACGTCCTCCTTTTCCTTGTTATCACGTATTCCATCACGACGCCCTTTGGCTGCCAATCACCAATTAGAGCAAACATCCAGACAACAGACAAACCGATTGTTTTCCATCTGAGGGGGCGAGTCAATTAATCATCCGCAGACGGTGCTGGTAGTGGCAGCGTCATTGTGAAAGAGACAGAATTTGCTGATGCAAGTTTAATATGTACATGGGAAATTACATTTAAATTTTATACACACAGGCTTTTTGAATCGCAAGGATGAAACGGCATTTTTTGTTGGGGGGGGACCATATCGTCGTTGTCCTAGATACGTTTGCCCCTTGCAGTGGAGTCACAAGGAAGCTTCTCAGAGAAAAGGAAAAAAATATCAACCATGCGGAATTCTGGCTCCGGCGATTTTTACACTTATTTGTGGTGCGAGGAAGACCCAAGTGAATCAGCATAGAGTAAGTGGGCTCTGCGGAGGGGGCGGGCCACAACCCAAGGCAGTGTCATGCTTTCAAAGAACATATAATGTCAGTGATTATTATTATTTCATAGAAGCCGGACACTTGTGCTCATGTGTCATGGCTATTTTTAAGTTTAAGAGTTTATAAATGGCTTCAAGGTGTGTCATTAGGTGTTTGGCATCAAGGGCAGTTTGGCCTTGGGTTGTGTCACATAGGACAAAAAATAAATATATTTATAATAAAGATAATCACAGCGTTTGACATAGAGTATGTCACCAGTTAAAGACAAAGCTCTCACTAATTTTAGACAGAATCATACAAACTAGGGATTTTTACGAGGCAACATAACTTTTAAAAGATTTGCGATGCTGCTCTTTTGAGACTGGAGGCGATAAAGACTTTGCTTGAACTTTGTAAGTGTGGGAAAGTGTAAAATGTGTCTTGTAAATCAAGAAAAAGGTGTTTCCACCCGTGCTTTGAATAGACACAACCGTTTTTGAGGAAGGTGTGATGTCCCACTTTATGCTCTGAGGTTGCCCAACATCGGGCTTGTGGGTTGGCAGACTTCCCAGCGGTTGTTGTGACATAAGAGGATACCTGGGGCCTGGGAGGTACGGTAGTTTGGGCTCCTTTTCTTATGCAACTACAACCACAAACCACAAATAAATTGGACGGCCACGTTCGACTGTGTCTCCTATGATCTTGGTGATCTTACAGATCAGTAGATGCAGCATGGCCACCGTTGTCAACTGTATATGTGCAGTTTAATAAGGAAATATATCCCACATGCCCTGTGTCACTTTGAGACCCTCCGGCTAGACACTGCTTCAGCTTACCAGACAAATCATGTGTTCATTTCCAACTCATTCCCACAGTTTGATAAAAAAAGAGCAAGGAGGCGAGGTAAAGACTTAATTTCCTAATAGGAATAATTATAGCGTGGCCAGAGGCTAGCTCCATTAGCAGAAACAAGAACAATTTGGCTCGTGTTTATCTTGTGCTAATTGTTACAAGCAAACGGCAAATATTTTATTAACTTCAGGAACACACTTTACCCGCAGAAGGAGTGACCTGAATTCAACATGATCTCCTGAGTACGAGTGTGTTCGCAAAGACAGAGGCGTTGACTCGACTGTATTGACATGATTTACACGGGGAGAGCACTTTGTATTTTGCTGAAGTAGCTTCAAGAGGAGAGGAGCTGTGACTCGAGGGGTTGCTGGGTCAAACGCCCATTTCCTCTGGTAACCCATTTGCAGACTCTCCAGTACTTTTTCTTTTGTGTGAAATCAAACAACTCAAACTTGGTGCGTTTTAGTGTAACAAATTGAAAACTAGGGCAGGAAATTGATCATGTCATAATATATTTATAAAAAAATATGCAGATCTATATTTGTCCTGCCCAGACAGATGCAACAAAACTAACAGGGATGTAAGGGAGCTTTAAGTCAAGCTCAGTTCATTCCACAGTTTTGTCGAGGGCTCTAATTTGACGAAACACGTGAAAACACCCTCATGGCTTGAGCTTGAAATCAGGGACTTTAAATTCCCTTGTCTTGCCAAGGAACAAAACTAGCTGTGTGTCGCCAAATGTGTGCACACTGCATGTGTGCGTGTGTGCTCGCATGACTGCGTATGCAACTGCTTGTGCACGAGAGTCTGCGTGCGCTTCTGTACAATTATGTATATATATGTTTGTGTGTGCTGGAGCAGAGCCAGTGAGTGTGTCCTGGGTGCCTTCCTCATTAGGCGTCCCGAATCAGGCCTGGCACCGTTCAGTTTAGAGGGTAAATGTTTTTTGGTCCTTTTCCATTTCACTTTACCGACATGTTTTCCATTTTGTCCCCCCGCCCCCCCTGCCTGAATGGATAACGCAGACAAATCAGTGCCTGTCTAAATGTGCTTTTTCAATAACAACTCGGCCTAATCAGAATGATACAGACGGAGGCTGGCGCGCAGACGTTGGCAAATGTGGAAAAGGTCAGGAGTGGTCGTGGCGAAGGGAGGGGACAGGGACAGATCTGAGTGGCTTTGACGGTTCACTGAAACATTGCTCAGAGTGCGGTGCCGTCATCAGTTTAACTATTCTTCGCTTATCCCTCCTGCGCTGCGATGAGCACAGTGAAAGGCTGGCTAGTGACTAAGCAGCGTATCCGGTCAGGGGCAGAGTGCTAAATGCCCGCCCGCCTGGTAAACAAAGAAAGAGGCTGTGTTATCGTGGGACGTTCAAGTGGCGGAGGGTTTTTTTTCTGGTGAAACCTTAACACCTTCAGAGAGGCAAGATGGGGGAGGAGATCAAAGTGTGAGCTACGCACACCAAGCATGTAACCTAACATGATCCAGGTTATCGAGCTCATACCTATACCCACACAAAGTGGACTTTTGTTATGGTTCAGTGCAAATCTTCTCTCTCGCTCCAGATGTTGTGCTTTTGTATGTTGAGGCTATTATCTCCTGGACTTGACATGATCGTCTCGGTGCATGTTAGAGGCGCACATAATAACCACTGGAGCACAAGTCAGTGAATAGACTAACGAAGCGTAATGGGCCCGGACACTTGTCAAGTCGCCTTTTGCTCACACGGAGGGCCCCGTTTGCCAAATGACCCGCTGCTTTTTTTTCTCCTTTTTTTTTTTTTTTTACGTAACAACTACATGCCGACCGTTTGCATTCACACGTTGGCTCTTTAAAGTGGCTGCTTGATACACTCCAAAGTACTCAAACAGTCGTTTTGACACCCAGGGGCATGAGTCAAACCTTGACAGCGTGTCAGAGAAGGTGTGACGGAGCCAGGTAGACACGACACCTCGCTCCCCGAGGTGCCAGTTTTGACGGAGCTGCCACCGGTGTGAGTGAGAGGTCAACACCTCTGGAATAGACTTGTCAAATTAGGGAGTTTGCACTAGTTTACCGCTAACAGTCACTAATTAGTGACGGTGTACGCCAATACAGACACACACAGGAAGAACACACACCAGTGCAGTACGGGAGCACTTTAGCTCGAGGGCGTAACCTCTGTAACAAACCACTGATTATTTGGTCAGGTTGTTGACACCCTCAGGGGCTAAGCGCCCATTGAACTGCAATGAAACGCGACTCTTTCCCCTTTACCTGTTTATAACAAGATGAACATAAAAAAAATTGCCCTTAGATGTACAGCCTAGAAGGTATTTGCTCTTTTATATCCTGTGTGATATGAGTCTGTATCTGTGTTCATTTCCTTTTTCTATTTTGCCTTCCTCCTAAAACGAGTGCGTTGTCACAGTTCAGCCGACTCTATTTTCCATATTTTATAAATAGCCAGGAGAAAAGTATTAATTATCCTTGTACAATTTAATGCACCGGGTACTTTAACCTTTCAGGTTTCAGTTAAACACCGACATAACAAGGCATATCCGTAACGGCAAACGTGATTTATGACAGGAATACTTAATTCTTGTTTTTAAATAGGTTGGACGGCAATCTGCATACATTTAAATGCGCCTGCAAACACTTGCTCTCCCCCCACCTCCTGTCTCTTGTCTCGGGGCCCTTGTTTAATATTCAGGGACGATTTTTTTGTCCACATACATTTTGGTCTGTGTCACCTTAGATTAAATTATTACCGTTTTGCAGCCTTTGCCGCGCAGGCTCGGGGCCCTTATTTACTAGAATCAATGAAACAGTAATGAAAATCCATTTTTCATAGTATCAGCCCCCGCTGTCTTTTATTTAGTTAGCTGTGTCTAAGCAAGCAATTCATTTTGTGTAAATGCCACCCTGAGAAAAAGGCATTAGCGCAGAAAGGGTTAACCCCCCCAAAAAATGAAGATGATCTGCTCAGCACAGCCACTGTGAGCCTACACGCAGAGTTCCCGGGACAACTTTATCCCCAAAACAGCCATGCGAGATTTGATTATTTTGAGGTGTAAGGTTTTGGACATGCTATAATGGTTTTGCTATTACAAAGAGAGATGAATCTTCACACTTAGCATTTGGTTATAGACTATTGATGACTCAGACACTGTCAAACAACAGATCTCCACTTGAGTGACTCTCGTATTCGCCGACTGTAAAACGCACATATTATATGGGCAACAGAATAAAGTATAGTGTGCATACATTGATGAAAACATACACTCTTCACCATTGGGTTAACAAGCCGAGCTCAAAGAGGATTTGGTGTTTGCACGATGAAGTATTTTGTCGGCACTGAGCCCGCATATGCAAAGTGCGTTGGGGGCGGAGCTAGGAGGCGCCGTTCACCCGCTGGGTCACAGCACATAACGGCAACGTAAAATGACACACTATCCCAATCTTGCATATTGAAATATCTCAATCTCAGGAGCGCGGAGTCGGCTGTTGTACATATTCAAATGGGTTTGATTATTGACTTTGGTCGGGGTCACGCGTGCAGCGACGGTAATGAAACGACGACAGAACAGGAGTTAAGGGGATGCAGGAGTACAAGGACAAGTGATTCAATGGGATCTATTAGGAGTGTGCCATTTCTAACAACAGGCCCGTGTAGTTAGGGATGATTCACATTGTTAGTTCTGCAAACAACAAATAATGAAAACTGAAACATTCATTTTTTATTCTAGAAGTCTGTTTTGGCAAAAAAAAATATAACCAAGCACAAACATTTAAAATTAATGAATATTAATGTAAACTGGACAATATGAGATGATGACGAGTCAAATGGTGTAATTATGTTTTATTTGTTTTGTTTTGTGCACCATTTAAAGACAAATTGCATAAAACAACTACAAACTGCCAGAGGTCTTTTGGTGAATACTAGTGGACAATAACATAGTTGGTCAATGATTTAGTTTCCAACTTAGTTTTTGAATATTAAAACACTACACTCTATACTAGTTTGTCCTCTGTGCTATGCGAGGCAGTCGTCCATTTGCAGTGCTTTGAAATATGCACAAAAGCAGACTTAAACTCAGATTCAATAATGCCTCTCTCGTACCTGCAAACACAACTAGGAAATGAAATCCAGTAATTGTCAGTTTTTGCCAGTGACAACACTTTACTTTGTTACTTGCTCTAAAATGAGAGCAAATATATCTAAATATTATGAGTGTGATACTTTAACTACTTGTAAATGATACTAAATAGCTTGTGCATACATTTATTGTGTGCAGTATAAAGGCAGAAGACGCCTTTGTATCCTCTTTGTGCACACCGCAAAAGATCAAGGGCCCTGCCATGTCAGACGTGACACTAAAGGTTCATACACGCTTTCCTGCTCGCAGATTAGATGACTTCATAAGCAAATGAGTGTGTGTGTGTGCGCGTGTGTGAGAGGAGGTGAAAGGGGGGAAGACCCCGCCCTCTCTGTCGCAGGATGAAATAAAATTTAATAACTAAATAAAAATGTAAATAAAGATTTGGTTGAAATGAGTTGTCCGTGAAATAATTCTCCCCCCCCCACCCCCCCTGCCCTTCTTGAGCTAATACTGTGCTGTGAGGGGTGGGGTGTGGTGGGGGTTTATATCGAGCCCGCCCTGATGTGGTGTGTGACCTTTTGAAAGGCGCTCGGCGAGCGTTGATTAAAGACGTATTAAATTTGTTTAAATAAACCTCCTTGTAATGGCACATCATTTGTAAGAAGCTATTAGGGAAACGCCAGGGAAAAAAAAATTGCGACGGCATTATTTGCATGAAAATGTGCCCCGGCCGCTCAAATTGAGGATCACTCCTGAATGAACAGCGACGAGAGAAGGGGTGACACTTCTATAATTTCCCACCACACCCCGCCTCACCCGCCCGGCCTCCCCCTTTTGACGCAGTGACAAAGAGCTGATCAAATGTCCCGTGTTAAACCGCAGGGCGGAGGCGGAGCTCGTCACAAGGAAAACCTGTGCGTTTGACAAGAGACGCCGCCTCCCTCAGCTCACAGGTTCCCACAAGTTACACCTCTGAAGGGAGTGATTAGGCGATGACAAAGCCTGAAGACACAAAGAAAAATATTACAAAGTCCCAGCAGGTGGGAGGACTGAGTGAAAGGTGTTTAGAAAACTGCAAAATGTAAATGTTGCTGTAATTCAAACCTCAAAGCATGGTGTGTCTTCTTCTATTTCACCTCAGGTAGCTTGTTAAGGTTGTGGAATCATTTTATTGGTCACTATCTGATGTATTTTACTGTTCCAATATTTCATCAAAGCTACAATGATGTTCAAGTGAAATGTTAAAGACAAATTATGCTGTGTACCTCACATTAAACCTGTTTGAGGCCTTGTAGATTCATGACAACAGCTTTGCTACAAGATTGACTGCCATTATAATTTAGTTCATGCACGTGCACACGCCAGCATCTCGAGCCAGGATGAAAAATATCACAATTCCCCTAAAATACAGGGAATAAAGCTTTTAATAGCAATTGTCTTATTGGAAACAATTAAATATCCACTCATTATTGTATTAATACTCCAGCAAAGGATGATGTTTAGATGCCAGTCTGGAAACCATGGAAGCCTTAAATAAACATGATGAATTTAAACTTGGAAGAAATAAGTTTAAATTCATCATTCAATGTCTCTAATTGGACCATTGAGCTTGTGAAATGTCTCTCCAGCCAAGATTTTCATTTATCAGCAAAGTTATAATTCTATACTACATTAAAATACAAATACTGATGCATCCACTCGTCACGCATTCCCGCAAATTACCTACAAATGCAACTTGGCTTGTTTATTGAGAGTTTCTCTCTTTTCAGCTCGTTCCTGTTTCGGCCCAGGAGGGAGGTTAACTCCAGCCAAAAGTGGGGCGGGCAGAAATGAAGCGCTGTCAACCCCCTCGGAGAGAAGTTCAGGGCCTCGGCCAAGTTTAAGTTGCTGCTGAGGGATGGAGGGATGTTCAGCAGAGCATGAGGCTGAAGCTGAAGTTGCTGACAGGCGAACAGCTTGGGGAGAAAAGTTGAGATAATTAAAAAAAGGAAGTACTTTTTCTTTTTTTTTTTTGCCGCGTAGAGTGGCCCGATCAACTTAAGAAATGAAAAGAGACAATGAGATCCGACACGTGACCCCGGCGTGGATTGCTGGTTCTGATGCTCTCTGCTGTCTTTTCACCAACACAATGTTGAGTGAGGGGTGGCTCCGTGCTAAGAGTTTAACACATAATAAGCCGACAGAGTGAAAGTAAACTTCAGGATTACTTTGATACTGCGCACTGTTTTGAAGGATGGGGGGCGGCACTCCCTGTCAACATGAACCAGATTGCTCTGCCATCAGATGCAGATTCCTCTATAGAGATTTTAGGATTCTGATCAATTTGATGAGGGTTTATTATATATTATAGCTTTTATTTTCATTTTTTTTACTTAAAAAGTTTAGAGCTTTACATTGTTTGTTCTCTGTGGATTTTTTTGCATTTTAAATTATTAATAACAGGAGGAGTATCTAAACTCACCTGGAATTTGCTGTTTAAGCTATATTATGTCTGGAAACAATGCTGATCATGGTTTTTTTTGTTGATCATTTTCTATATTTCTAAAACCGAATGTTTTTGTTTTTTCTATACTGGCGGTCACAAATGTTTCATAAGCAAACATCATGTTAAAAGATAAAGTTAACAGAAGTTTGAAAGATGCATTAAAGTTATAAACAACACAACAGCAACAAAAAGGTACAGGTGATTCTGAAACATGGCGTATAAAATCGTTATACAACACATTGACTGGGGAGCCATTGATAGTCGTGTGTAAACCTTGGGACAGAAAAACTAACAAAAACCCTGGATCTGATCATCTCTCTCCTCCTTCCTTTATCTCTTTCCCTCTGTCCTGTCACACAGGAAAAGCGGAGAAAAGAAAGGAAAGTACCCTCTCTTCATCGCCCCTCCTTTCCTTCCTTCCTCCATTTGACCTGCAGCACGTCGGACGCTGTGATTTGTGGCGTCTGGTCAGCGTAACGCAGCTGAAGGGGGCAATCAGGTTTGTGGCTGATTACGTTCATGGTAGCGCTTTCACAGCACAAATCTGTATGCGTGGGTGTGTGTGTGTGTGTGTGTGTGTGTGTGTGTGTGTGTGTGTGTGTGTTTGTGCCCGTGTGTGTGCGTGATGTAACAGCACCTGACATGTTGGTCGTGGTGTGTCGGCCTGGCGGTTGGTTATTCACTGACAGCCGCAGGAAGGCCACAGAGGTGAAGGCGCACACACATACACACTCTTGTCACAGCACATGAGAGGATCTTCCATTTACTCCACTTATTCCCTAACCTTAAACCCAGATTCTAATTCTACAACCAAGATATCCAACTGTTCTAAAGACACGCGGGCGGGCTCTCACACACGCACAGACACACACACACACACACATACACATGCGCACAGGAAGCACCTTCTATTGAGAAATCCTTTGGTTTGCTATGACATTGATGCAACGGCCATCAAGCAGGATGTTTAACAGTTGCATAATAGGACACAGAGCGGGCATGGAGATCCTAAATATTACACAATCTAATAGAATACTTTAAAAAAATATATCTTAATGGGCACTATAAGCCTTAACAGGAGAGGTATGGCAAACAATGTGCAGATTGTTAATTTTCTTCAGTCTGGCTGCAGAATCATGTGTTTACTCATGCAATTAATCACAAACTGCGAATATCCACCCGTTGCCTTTCGGACGAGGACGTCAGTGACGTCAGGAGGATCTCAACACTCAAGATATTTGTGAAGCGAATGACTCAAATTTTGCGTCTCTGCATCGAGCCATTTCGCGTCATTGGATTCGCACACTGGCAAAAATCATGAGTCTTATTCTTTGGACTGGGACAGATCCGCTCCCGCTCTTGGACCGATCAGTCGTAACACAACCACATCCCTAATCAGCTCTACAGTTGTAACGTGTGTCCTTGTTAAGAAGCCTCACATGGTACTGACAGTCAAGATGTGTCAGTGTATAGCACATTCTCTGTAACACTCTGTGATTGGAGATCCTCCTGATTCTGGAAGTCTGTCTGAGACTCAAGCTCTGACTAAACTGCTCTGGAGCCCAGCAGGTTTAATCTGATTTCACTGGAGAGACAAAAAAAAGTAAGAAAACAAAATGAGTCCCCCGACATCTCGGCCAGTTGCAGTAATGAACAGAGAGGCCTTGACAGCCCGTCACACAGAGAGACACACACACACACACACACACACACACACACACACACACACACAGGCACTGACACACACACTACAAGCATCCAACTCTTGCTAACTCAACAATACCCAAGGTTCTCACTGGACAGGAAATGGATTCGGAGAGACGTGGAGCTTAGTAATATGAACAGATCTCTTCAAGTACTGAATACAATGCAGCAGGAAGAGAAACCACTGCACGGCCTGAGTGAGAGCACTTCCCCTGACACTGAACGCAGACTGTGAGTGAGGGGAAACTAGAGCTGCATGAAAGGTACTCAAACTATAAATGTAAAGAAGCCATAAGCCATATTTTTTTTTAATTTGACCCGTGATGTACAGTAGCTTAAATGAAAATTGATTCTGCTAAATCTCCTTAAAAAGGCAACAATACACTTAAAATATTTAGGCTGACATCATTTATGAAATTTCAGGGTCTTGAGCCGTTGTTACCCCATTATGAAATACATGCTAGTGTTGTCTTTATGCTAAGAATAAAAACACTATTATTATGTATAGAATGTATCTTCCTTTACCCAACCTATGCTGCTTTGTTTATTTTCATCAGCACAAATAATTAAATGAATTAGTGATATAGAAGTCGCATTTGAAAATGTCCACATCCTGAAAATCAGATATTTGACAACTGAAACCTTCGAGTGACGTAGTTCTTCTCTTTCTCCCTTTAAGAAACCTATGAGAACACAAAGTGAATGCTACAAGTCAGTAGATAGATATTATGAATATGTTGACAGAAACACCTCAAGATGATTGATAACACAAATACAGGAGAAACAAGCAGTTAACTTCAGCTCTTGGTTGAACGCTCTCAAGACGCGATTCCTGGCATTACCAGAGACGCAGCGTGATGAGCTTCAGGTAATGAGATTTCTTCTTTTTTTCCTTCCCCCTCCATAAAAATGCATACATAACATTCTGAAAACAAACTCTTCACATGCAGACATCAAAACAAATGGCGAATTAAGGCACGACACTCACCGCCTTGTTCTGAGAGCATGGCCCTGAGCTACCGATTTTTAAACTGTGCCACCGTTAATTTATGCGAAGATCTGAACTAATTCTTTGGCAACTGTGAAGTGAGAATATTAACGCGATGTATTTCCTTGTCGATGATAATGCCGCGCTCTTAATTTGAGATGTGCGGTGTAGTCGAACATGAAATGGAAATTTGCCCCAAACTATGTATTTGTCACCGAGTGTCGGATGTGGAATGAGGTTACATGCATCCTTTGCTACCCACACTCTTAAGATAGGAGAAGAGGTGTATTGCTCCCCACACACTGCCGTGTGCATGTGTGGTGAAAGCTTCAACTTAAAGCCCCAGTTCAGAATATATTATATTTACATATTTACATCCAGGGTGTTTTTTTTTTATTTTTTATAATGTATTTGCATAGATTTCCTGAAGTGTTTTCCGTGTGTGTAGTGAATAAACTAATCTATCACGACTAAAAATACAGGCAGGTTTTTCCTCAAGCATTTACATACTGACCCCTCGGAGGTCAACGCCCATTTTCTTAAACTCGAAAGTTGGCATTTGCTCAACAGTTATCATTTATTCAGTACAAACTGAGTAAGTATGTTAAAATAATAATTTAGTATAATAATAGTTCAATTGTCTGTGTTATGTAAATGTATAAGACACAACGGGCTCCATCAAAACAAAACCTATAATCTACTGTTAAAAAAACAATTTTCATTGTTCTCATCTTCTCATTCGGTGAGTTAAGAATTGAGGAGAAAAATCATCTTCATATCTGATATTAGAGTGGGGTGCAGATCCACCAGGGAGAAATACTGTATCAATGAGACCATTTACAGTTTGATCAGTTTCAAATGACCTGGTGGTTTCTTTCATACACAAACATGAATCTGAGGGGTTGAATTGAACAACACAAATTAAAAAATAACTGATCAATGGCTCTAGACAAATATATTAAATACAATGACCAATTAACTTTATACAACCCGACTGGATACAGGAAGAAGTTGTTCTTCAACTACTACCTCTGCTTCAATTCGCCATGTACAACGTTTTGGAATGTGACATTGTCAGCAATGCATTCTGATTTAGGAAAGCCTCAAGTCTACTCACGGTTCTGTTTATTTTTTGAATTCATCTTTTATTTGCTCTGTTTGATAGACTTGTTCTTTTTTAAGCTTACAAAACAAAAGAGATGTATATGTGAAAAATCTAATTACATATAGCAAGCATTGCAAAAAAAATAAATGAAAAAAAACACGAGGAAATGTAAATGAGACATAAACAGAAGTAAATGGTCTGTAACTCCATATGACAGCAGTGTTCTCCTGGAACTGCACAACCACCCATTCTGAGCGGGAGTAAGCAAACGCTCGGAATATTTAGAAATACTTCAAAATATGTCACCCAGGTGAAACTGTGACAGGCGAGAAAAAAAAAAGTCCTTTTAAGAGCCAGCGAGAGGATGTGCTTTCTTTACTATGTGACGAAACCCTGTAACCCTAATGGATACAAACTGTCATCTGGCTAATCCCCGGGCCACGTCATGGCAGTGCCACCCAGCGAGCACCGGGCCAAAGGTAACGTCAGGTTTCCTGCTTTTACAGGATGACGGCTGGTGTCCCGGTGGGTACGCCGCTCGGTTTACATCACGCTAAATGAGGAGGAAGTGATGCGTTTATGCTTTGTAAACCTCGGCTGAGAGTACAGGATGCTGCAGCTGCCTACAGTTTACCTGCTGGATGTAAACCGTGGACACGCACACATGTATATATACAGTATGAGCAGAAGAACACTGCATTGAGCAGACCATGCTTGTAGGCTTCCCTCAAACTCTTTTCATATTTGCACTGTGATGGACTATACCTGCTATATCCTCAAAACTCTCCTTGCCGACACATAAAAAAAAAAAAGATGCCTAGTGTTATTTCCCCGCAGTTCATTCTCAGTGTTTGTCCTTTCTCTGTGAAATCCATCCATTTCAGCCTCACCTCCCTCTCACCTTTTCACATACATGAACTGCTTCAAGAGGAAGAGGCAGGCGGATTTAAGAAATTTGGAGACAGCCCAGATTATACATGGTTAAATGATTTAATCACTGGGGTGCAGGAGCGGAGAAAGAAGGGGAAAAAGGAGAAAAAAAAAAGAAGCGGAAGAGGAAAACAGGTCAACGTGCACCCTCAGAGTGCTCTGGGGGAAGGCAGGAGATAAGAGTTTATCACAAGCGTATAAGTAGATATTGTTAATCCTCCTTCTGTGAGTGTTCTACATGAAATGAATCTGTGACTGGCAAACTGGAAAGATACCATTGTTTCAAAGGTGGAGGGATAGAGGGGGATGGAGGGGCGGTGGTTGTTGTCAGCAGATAAGCGTGGAGATAATCAATTCATGCCAGGTTGAACGGTTTTCTTGGCGGAAGACGCGGCGCACAGCGGATGCAAAGTGAGCCCGGTGAGGCAGGTAGACGGGCGCGCGCTGTGCTGCGCTGCGCTGTGCTGCGCTGGTAAGTGTTGAGTCCTTAATAATTAATCCCACAGACTTGCCAAAAGCAAGATTGATTATTCTATTAGAGGTGGGGATCAACAATGACCCTGACTGTAGCTCTATTTCACACACCGTTTGAGTGGCGAGAATAATAACCAATGCTGTGATGCACACAACTTTTTTTTGTTATACTCCGACTAATGATATTATCCTTAAAATATGAAATGCCACATGTAAAGCTGGGAAGATGGGGACAAAAGGAGCCAGGAGAGAAGTGTATTTGATGCAATTAGTTACAACAAATGTTGGACTTCATAGAGAGAAGAGGTATTTAACTTGTATTTTATCACCCTATATAATAATATGATAATTTTATTAGTTAGTTTAAAAACTCTCTTGGCTCTTGGATATGTTAAGGGACTTTGAAAATGCATAAGTCACGATAGCTGAGGCCCACCTGTTAAAGGCCCATAGCACCTTCTCTTTGTTGGATTGAAGGTCGAGGCAAACTGCGTTGTCGTCTTCACTTTTTGTCGAATGTCATGTTGGCTTTAAACAGACAACTGGCCACACTCAAAATTTTAACACTTGGACCAGGACCAATCCTAGATTCAGACAAATGAAAGATTAATAAGGATATGACCAGTCTAGACTAAAGATGTGAGTCGCTGAAACAACACCGGTGTACATGAGACAAAAGATAATGCTTGTAAGGCATTAATGAAACAGCTGATGACTTTGGTTCTCTTCCTTGGTCTAAACCTTTTAGATCAGATCCTTAATTCCCCAGTGGGAAACTTACTCCTGTCGACGTGCAAGGATTAATTAAAATAAGTAAATAAATACATAGAATCCAAAATGCACTAGTACAGTAAAAAAAATGATAGTATACTAACACTCTGTACATCTTCGTTCTGCACCTTCGCAGATATGTTGGGTCTCTGTCAAACCACAGCACCAACTGAAAGCAAGAAAGCTTCAGTCGTCCAACTAGTGCCAGGATTCTTTTTTTTTTCTCTCCATCATTTCTTCCTCTCTTTGGTTTCTGGAGGGAAGGAAAAGTCTCAGGATTTGTCCTTTGACTCTCTAAACCCTCCTCAACCCCTCTAGCTTCCCTCTTGAGCTCATATCCACCCACAACACACACGCACACGCACACACACACACACACACACACACACACACACACACACAAACAAAGCCACATATCAACAAGGTATCTAACTACTGGGAGGCAAGAGATCCACAGAGGTGTACATTAACATAAACACCAAATCTGTTAGAGGAGAGAGAGAGAGTTGTGTGTGTGTGTGTGTGTGTGTGTGAGAGAGAGAGAGAGAGATAGAGAGGGAGAGAAAGAGAGAGAGGGATAGATGAGAGGAGGGGGCAGTAGGGGGAGAACAATGCATTCATTGTGTGCAGATGGAGGATATGAGAGAGAGAGAGAGAGAGAGAGAGAGAGAGAGGGAGAAGTGTAGAGTGTAGCTCCATCTACAGGCCGAGGGATCTTTCTCTCACACACACGCAGAGAGAGTAGCTCTGCCTCTCCGTCACACACACTCACACACAGGGAAAAAAACTTACACTGTCCCTCTCCTTCCTTTCCTTCTCCCTCTGACACAAGAATGTTATTTGCTTGAAAACAAGTAGCATGCTCACACACACACACACACACACACACACACACACACACACACACACACACACACACACACACACACACACACACACACACACACACACACACACACAGGGAGAAAAACTTACACTGTCCCTCTCCTTCCTTTCTTTCTCCCTCTGACACAAGAACGCTTATTTGCTTGAAAACAAGCAGCATGCTCACACACACAAACACACACACACACACACACACACACACACACACACACACACACACACACACACACACAAACACACACACACACACACACACACACCCTTTCACGAGAACCCACAAACACAAAGAGACATTCTTACGTCCATTGTACGCACACAGACACATTATTTTGTGCACACCAAACATATGTTTAAGCCACTTAAATATGCACCAATTTCTTTTGTTAGTTCCTCTCTCATGCAATTACTCATGCACACTTTCAAAATGACACAAGCATATACCAACTCACAAAAACACAGACACATCATTTCTAATTTCTAACCCCCCCCCCCCCCCCTCTCTGTCTCTCCTTGGAAAACATCTACTAATTATTTTCCAGGTGTTGCAAAGTCTTCAAACTGGCCACAGCGATTTTTTTACACAGCCTCTACATTTTTTTAAGCATTATGTAAATTCAGATCACAGTTTACAGGAGAGAGAAGAAAAAAACACAGCATTAGCATGAAAACAACAACCTGCTTCCCTCTTGAGGTTCGTCAAGATCAGGTAATGCCATTTAGATCCAATTAAAACCACATTAAATCCCTTTTAAGCATCATCGTTCGCACCGAGCAAAGACAGAATCTCTCTATTAGCCCACGCTAGTACAAATGCAGGAGATATAAAACTGAAGGTGAACAATACACACTAGACAAGAGCTAAACCCCATATCACAAAGTAAACTCACACACACACACACACACACACACACACACATACACACACACACACACACACACACACACACACACACACACACACACACACACACACACACACACACACACACACACACACACACACACACACACACACACACACACACACACAAACACACATACAAACAAATATAAGCTTCTACAGTGTGTCATCTTGTTGATACCACGCCTATAATTGACATTCCATGTCACTAATTAATTGTTATTATGACCTGTTTCCCATAGATGTGCATATTTCTACTTGATCTCACGGCCTCTGGTCACAAGCTGCTAAAAGAAGCCCTATAAAACCCTAGAGTTTTGTTTTCAGTCATTGTTTAAAATATTGCTTCCTTTTGATTCCCTGATTTTTAAAAAAAAACCAAAACATGACCACTGATTCAGAATCATATGCCAAAGTGAAAACTTCTGTTTTCAATGAGCTTTGAGCAGTGGAGTCTGACATATAGAAACTACTGTATGCTCTGCCAAAGTTAGAACAAGACGCATTACATTATATTTCATATGAAATATTCCTGCTCTGATCCATCTCTGCTTCTCTCACTTGTCTGAAGTAGGCAGCACCTTGGTGCAAAAGAAAAAGTAACAGTATCATTTGAAAACCACCATTTAGAGTCTGATTATGTTTTTTTTTTAGTTGTTTGCTTGTATAATTATAAGCTAAAACCCTAAATACAGTTAAGTGTTCGAGGGGGAACGAGCTAGAATATTAAAATGCCGTGTTAGTCCTCCAATACTCCAATCTGGCCAAACCGAACAAAAAGTACTCTTGGCAATGTTGGGTGAAAGGCAAAGGTCACTGGTTGTAAAAAAGTGAGTGAGTGAAAGCATTAATATTTTGCCTTAACTGCTCTACATAACATTAAAAATGAGACATCGCATATGAAAAAAACAGGGGAGAGAGAGATCCCCAAACTTTCCCAGGATATTTAACAAGTCCCTAACTCTGGTTATCTTCCACCTCAAAGCCATTTAGCAGTTCAGGAAACACCAGTTGGTCCTGCTCTGTCATCGCCTCTGCAACAGCGCTCTCCTACACTTCCAAAAATTAGCGGCATTATGCAGAATCGGATAACAAGACTTCGGTTCCTCTTGCCTTGATTTGGTCAGAGAGGAAATTCATAGTGATAGTTTGACTAAAAGGCTGACAAGCGAGAGGGAAAAGGGGAGATCAAAGGGCTACAAAGCCTGTTCTACATCCTGTTCTTTGAATCTGTTTATTTTCATTTTCATTTTTACATCCCTGTGTGTGTGGATTGTACAACACAATGCTGGACGTAACCATTCAAAACAAGTGGAGCTGTGACTAAATGAGGTGAAACTGGCTCCCAAAGGCCCTTCTCTTTTTTTTCCTCTCCACAAATCATCTGGATCTATAATTTTGTTCCTGCACAACTTTGCAAAGAGTGCAATTATTATGAAGTAAATCACATGGATCAAATGTTGTTTTTCTTTTCTTACACCAGAGGTATGAAATGTCAGGTCACAATAACAATCCCCTTTATACACATTACTGTTCCAGGGCCAAGATCATATCAGCTATATCCTGCTAAACTTAGGTAAATATATGTAATCATCTACCTCCCTGCTAATTTAGTTCAAATACTAAACAAAAATGTGATGTGGTGTTGAATTTGGGAAGAAAACATATATCCCTTGTCCCTTTGCTCCACAGAGAAGTCAGTGGTAAAAAAAACAACAGCATTCTCTGGGGCTGGTCGAAAATCAGCATATTGCTTAAGGACTCTCGACTTTGGCTCCCACCAACTATATCACCGTGAAGTCGGTGAGTTACTCATTCTCTCATTCCAATCGGTTAAATGCAGTGAGCAGAGGAGCACATTTTTCAGGTAAGATCACATCTGCTGCATCCTCGGCGCAGATGTGACGGCAGAAAACGAACCTGACAATGCAGAACTGAGAAGTAATTAGAGGGCCGGGCCGGTGCGCTCCTTTGCTGACACCAAATCAATGCAGTTTTTCCGCGTTATCAATTAAAGACGTGTAATTACAAGCGAGGAGAATTGCCTCTCACAAACAGTCGAGCCGGAGACGGCCCCCTTTCACCGTCGAGCGGCTCCAGACCCGCTCCTCGATTCGCCGCACCTTGACCCCGGCTGCCTCGGCTGACATCCCGACGCGGCAACGACCGGGTTGTTTATGGATTTTATGGCACTCGATGCAAACACCTGAGCGATAAACCCAGCGTAGCGTGCAGAACCGAAATACCGTGCGCTTGGTGGCGAGCCAAAGTGCAAAATGTATTACTCAGGAGCCCAGTTCCCAGCTGAAGCCAGCTGGGCTTGAACCATTAGCCGGTACAAGCAGAGACAACCTGGTTGCAGAGCGCACCAACACTCCTGGGTAAATGAAACAGAGGGCCCTATACTACTCCCCCCCTCCCAACACACCCACCCATCTCAACATCCACCCCCTCCACCCCGCGGCCTCCCATCAGCACCTGGGAAAATGGATTTGAAACGAGGGCAGCTCCACAACCCCCCCCCACCCCACCCCCTAAATGAGCAGATGGAGGCTTCCGCAACGATTATCACCACATTACCTGGGAGTCTGTCGACGAACAGGAACAATACAGGCAGCGCTAATAAACCCCAATCAAACATGACACCCCCCGCTATTGCCGCTCACTTCTCTATCCCTACAAGGCAGAACTAGTCGCAGTGATTCGTTTTCATCAAGCGCCCGGGCTGCAGCTGTATTTGCTGCAAGCGGGGGTGAGGGGGTGGGGGGGTGGGGGAGTCGGTGGAGGTGATTCCTTTCATAGGCCTCAGCCTTGGCTCACCATGTGATCAAAAAGTGTGTTGGAGTCATTAGTAAGATATGTACACCAGTGTTCCCTTCATGAATTATATTCTTGTCTGGGCAGGAACAGAAGGATGTACTGTAGGACATTGTGACACTCTGCACTGCATTCAAACTGAATATTCTGTTGGGGGCCAGCAGCTTCGCAGGACTTGTGTGTTTATGCATAATTGCACATTCAGTCAGTGTGACGCTTGCCAGACCCAATTTTATCTTATATGGACATGGCTTTTTTTAAATGTATTATTGTTTTATGATTTAAAATATAATAAAAGACTAATTTGTACAAATACCGCTGACTGGATTTCCCTGGCATGTAGCAGACGAGTACTTCTCTTGCCCATCTTCACACTTCTTTTCCTGTGTTTTTTTTGTTCTGGTGTGAGTGCTCAGTTTTCCCCCTGGGGAGTCTAGCATTTTCTCTCTGTCTCTCTCTCATGCTTCCTTTTTTTTTTTTTTTTTTTACGCCAAAAAGCCCAACTGTAACAACAGCGGTCTCTAAACAACCAGGGGATTCCAGACGACTGACCTCAGCACCACTCGTCCACCGCTGAGATACAAATATTTACACCTATCGCGTTCAGCTCAGCAGTGAAGGCCGCCCCGCCATGAGAAACACTACCCCGATTGGGCATGGCCTGGCTCGCATGCCCCAGGAAGATGAGGAAAACTAGCCCTTACTCCTTTCTCTCTTTTCCCCTCTGTTAAATCGCCCTGGAGATGCACGTCAGTTACTAGAAAATAATTCAAAGAAGTGCAAGTCAGGGTGGAAAAAAACTTAGGCAAGTGGTGAGGAAAGCTGAGATTGTTCACTACTCCTTGTAGAGAGAAGGGAGTTCTGATAGTTGATGTACTTATTTATCACAGGCACAAAATGGTTTGGAGAACTCATTTATCTGACCAGCTTAATAGAAACAAGATAAACTATTTTGTTGACTAAGTGGTAATACTAGCCGGTGAAAACGTCAACATTTATAGCGTTGGAACAGTCACAAGGTTACATTTTCAACATTCATATCATCCATATTACTTGTTAATAGTTAAATATTCCTTTGTTTTTTTTTCCAATATATTCTTGCACATGCAACTCAGTTTCAGACCTCCAGCATGCAAAGGATTGGGGCAGTTTGCAAATGAAGATGATAAAGATAGCGTGAGAATCAGCGCTTCCAAGCCCGGGGCCACGGTGGAGTCGGAACTGAGCAGCAATTTGATGCTCTCAGAGTGGTCACAAGCTTTGGGCAGTTAAAATAAACACACTAAAAGAAACAGAGGCAACTAAAAGAAATTGAAGGGAGTGTCCTTTGCCATGCGCCTGGGCTCACCCTTAGGGAGAGCAGGAAGACCCCCTAACGTCTAGAAGGATCTAGGAGTGGAAATTCTGCCGCAGTTGTCTCATTAGGATCGCCTCCTCCCTAGGATAAATGTGGACATATCCTGGACATGTCCAACTAGGAGGAGAGCGAAGACATATTGAGGACATACCCCATCTGTCTTTAGACCACCACAAGTCCCTTTTAGGGGTTTTAGGGTTTTTTAACTTAGACTTTGGATAAGCGACAGAAAGTGGATGGATTCTTGCCCAAGTCCCTCTGTTGCCTTGACTCTGGTGTTTAACTCTGCAATGCCGATATCAAGTGCCTCAAAGAACAGTTTTTGCTCACCTATGCAACTGAGCAACTGAGTGCCTAAACTCAAAAGTACAAGAACTAAGTGTTCACTTATGGCTCTATTTAAAGAAATGAAATAATGTAGCTCCTTGTACCCTTTCTTGTGCTCCAACCTTTGCTCTGATGATTTAGTTGTTATTGCTCCGTAACGAGATATTGACTCCGTGTCTAGTCTCATCAGCTCATGTTTCCCAGGCGGTTTGTGTGCTGTGATTGTACATGTTTTATTGCATGCCTCAAATACTCTGGCAGACAAAATTTGATTTCATCTTTTCTGTCCGAATGAAAAACCCGGAGGTGTTTGTTTTTTTTCATTGACCGATTTCTTTGGTTTGTTTCTTAAAAATGAGAATGGATATGCAGCCTGTGTTGCTTGTGACACCAAAGAAAGAAAAACAACAACAAAAAAGATTAGATTTCTCAGCTCTGGGTGAAATGTATAAATCACAGTGCTCTGTACAAGTACCACTAAGGGTCTGAAGAAGCCTGAATGCACAATGTATTCCTTTTCAAAGCACCCGCTGCAGTAGTTTGTGTTTGACACTGATCAAGCATAATCATCAGACGATCAGGGCTGGTGTGTGTGCGCGTATGTATGAAGAGTGCACACACATACACACATACACACACAAAGAGCATTTCCACCTCTATCTTCCCAGTGCAAGTAGAGCTAACCACTCCAGGGAGCTGGAGACTCAATTAATGACATACATACAGCACTTGCAAGATGTCAGGAAGAAAGAAACAACTGCACATATGCACATTAAAGCACGTTCTATACTGCATCTCTCTGTCTGTGTGTGTGTGTGTGTGTGTGTGTGTGTGTGTGTGTGTGTGTGTGTGTGCGTGCGTGCGTGCGTGCCTGCGTGCGTGCGTGCGTGCGTGCGTGCGTGCGTGCGTGCGTGCGTGCGTGCGTGCGTGTGTGTGTGCAGGCAGCTCGCGCAGTCCTATGTACTGCATATAGTTAAGTATGTAGGCTGAGGCCGGCCTCTGGGAAATAGGGTGTTCTTCTGCATTCTCTGCCTTGAAACTTTAACAGATCTAATGCACTATAACATACTATAACCTGTTCTGAAACACATGCTGTTACCAAACATCACATTCAATGCAGACTCAACGACGGCTCATCAAACGGAACAAATGGTGGCACTTGTGAATAAATACGACAGAAGATTTGGTTGATTCTTTCAGATCCAAGTAGAAAACGTTGAATGTGGCTCTGTGGATCTTTTCTTCACGCACGACATGCTGTGTGGAAATCGATGCGAGTGCTTCATGGGTTATTGCTTTTGCAGATTTTCCACAGTGAAATACACTCAAACCCGCTATCACCTGGATGTTATGCCCCCCCCCCCCATTCCCTAGAGTAGAGGACATTGGCCACTAAATGAACACGGTCCTCGTGCGATAAGCAAAGCTCGGAGGAGCTTCTAGTTAGACGACAGAGAAAAGAAAATTGGACAGAAAGCACAGATGAGCTGCTGATTATGCACTACGGCCCTTTAAGTAGATAAAAAGAAAGAATAAGTGGCAGCAGTGCACGGGCTGCAAATGGTCGTATTTAACTGGGATTTTGTGATCGTTTTTCCTATGCTTTTCTGATTTTTACCCTTTTTTTCGCTTTAGTATTTAGTTGTTGTTTTTTTAATCTGGACTAAATATCTGAGTGTAGAGGATGTGGCATGCTATTCACGTAACGTTCTTTGAGGTGGATTTGTGATTTTGGGCCAAATAGATGAAACTGACATGACGAGTAGAAGTCTTTTGTGCCTCTGTACTGGTCTTTGGTAAGAGTACCGTTACTCTTACCTTCATTGCAGCTTGAATAGGAAGCTGGAGGGCTGTAAGAAAGAGTCGAGAGGGGTGTTAATAACCCCATTATGCAACAACCATCCTGTGCATGTGTTAATAAATGTACAAATTATATTTTTACACAGAAAGTGTGTCCACTCTCTTCCTTTTTTGTAAAGGAATACGTGTTCTGGGAGTAAAAATGACATTTTGCACCTTTTCAAGATCTACTACCTATCAGCCATTAAGTTCTATGTAAGCATTAGGGCACTTTAATATTCTCGTAGTTCTCTTTTTTGTAAGAGGAAGTATCCCCCTTCTTCTAAAACATGGACACGTCTTTTTTGGAAGTGAACTCTTCATTTCACACCTCTGCGGTCTTCCACACACCAAGGCCTCGCCTCCTCACTCTGTCTTCACGGCTTAGGCATGGTTGGCTAAAGCTGAGGGGAAAGACGGTGGCTGCTCACGGATGCCGCGGTCAAAGGTCAGCGCTGTTCTCCTGGCAAAAGGTGAGAGGAGCAGAGCACGGGTGAGTGGTGCTGAAATCTCATTTAAGAGATTGACCCCGAGGGCCGGCTCGAGTTAGTCCGCTGCTCGAAGATGTCGCCACCGGGGATGATGTATGGGTTTCGGGCTGAGAGAGGAGCCCCAATGCAACACACACACACACACACACACAAACACATCCACAGAGGCGCACACCTAGGTCGACAGCACGCGTGGTAACACGTCTTTTGATCCGATAAAAATGAAACTTTAAATGAGCCTCGTGTGGAAACTTGAGCATTAAAACCCGCAAATAATAACAGAGCTGCACAAAGAAAGCAAGGATATAGATAAGACACAGGACAGGGTCAAAATCATACACGGCAGATCATTTCAACTTCAAACAGGTTAAGTAGAAATGTGTGGGTCACTGTGAAAAGGTGGGGGCTGCAGTAAAGCAACTGCACAGCATCTCCTCAGATGATTCAGTGGGGAGAGGGAAAATACATCGATACAAATGTTTTTATAAAGAGAACTGTACAGTATTATACTATGTTATATATAACATAATTTAATCTACTTTATATTCTATAGATGGAATCTCTACTATTTGCATTTCTAAACACCTTGAGTAAGATCACTTTAAATTTGAACTGGTCACCTGTGTAAGTAAATGCAAATTGTTTTCATCCCCTAAAATGCTGTAAAGCTCGAGCACATGCTCATGTTAAAGAAACGGTATATCAATAACATTTTACAGTAAAGTGGAATAATTAATGAGTCCAGGTTCTCAGTTGATACCAAACAACAACAAACAATTGTTTGGATTTCACTTTGGATCTGTAACACTTATTGGGTGAAAGTTTACACAAACTAAACATTTGAAAATCGAATTAATTTTGAACAAATGTATACCTTGTACCTTATTAGAAGTGAGTTTGTTTGCCTCTGTTGCTTTGAGTGTGTGTCTCTGTGTATGTGTTAGTTTTTTTACTTTAAGAGTGAGGACATAAGAAAACTAAACTGAGGAAATGTTGGTTGATTCTCACTCAAGGTTAAAGGTCAGGGTTGCAGGGTTCAGGTAAAATGAGGATAAAGTCAAGCATATTCCTTCACCATCTGAATATCCTTTCCTCACTCTCTGACTGTTATCAGTCTCTCAGACTATTTCACTAATTCTGTGTGACTCCTGTTCTGTTTTGTTTTCTGCCAGTCTCTGCATCACGGGCACCACATGGCCCTGTATATGCCATTTGTGTTACTTTCTTGAATAATTGCGAGTAGTGTGGGTGTCGCATTGAACAGAAGGGAACAAAGAGAGTGAAATGAGCCCCTCATTGATCTCCGTATTGAGAACATCTGCCCCGAACCTGAGGGGGGTTGGGAGACAAGAAGGAGTTGGGAGTGAGAAGTTGCATGCATAACAAGCAGCAGAGTTCAGTCAGGTAGATACCAAGTTAATATGGAGGATTTAATTGAGAGTTCATAACATGGGTTTGTGTAACCTTCAGGCAGGCTGTACAGTAACATTTGTATCTAAATATGTATGAATATCTTTCCATATCCTTAAATTGTCTTTATGTTTCACTCTGAAAAAAGCAAGCCCAAAAAACCCTTAGAGATTTGTAGTTCATATTCAGAAGTCATGTAACTCAAAATAGTGATTACAGACTAAAGTCTAAGATCACTACTATGATTGTATAGTAGATTTAATTTCGACCTCCATGTGGAAATTTGGCAACCGCTCTCCTCTCATGTATAAGTGGCATATAAACAATCAGATTTATTTTATGACAAAAACTACAATGTGTTGCACATTTGGCATCAAACTTCTTCTCAACTATTGCACAAAAAACAAAACAAAAATGTATATAAAGGAGGTGAGGTGAAATGTCTCAGCCCACACCAGAGCAGGAAATGGAACCCAGTGCAGCCACAACAAAGATTGGGCTTTGAGGATGAAGGCTTGAACAACTGCAGAATTAGTGGCCAAAATGCATGAACCACTCTGGCTATAGCTGTAACCAAGCAACGAGGTGACACCGGATCTTTTGAGGTTCTCACAAGTTATTCCACGATGTGCAGGATGAGTGACTGACTTACAATTAGACGAGGCAGTTTAAGGGAATAAAGGATCTCAAGATATGCAAGTTGAACCACTTCAACACAGAATAAGTCCTGGAATGCATTGAAATCACGGAGTGATGATATCTACGCATGTAACAGTATCCGAGGGTGGAGTTTGCTTTTAACTGCCAGCTGCTGAAGTTTCGCGGTGCAGCTGCTATTAAATAAATGTCCCATCTTAAGCTCGGTATCAGGATGGCGTGGAGATCAAACGCCCATTTGAAACCTGCCCTAATTATAATAGGAGGAGAGCCGAAGTTCAAATATTTATTAAATTGTAATCCTGATGCTGTATCCGTTTCATGGAAGATGAAGGCTCTTGCAGACCTGACAGTTTCCCCTTACGTCCCGGCGCTGGACGGGAGCACGTTCTGCCTGAGCGTGGCCACATGTGGGGCTGATTACGAGGGGCCGAGTGTTTACGGTGGACCCAGATGTTGGGTGTTTAACATGGCACGGGCCGAGCGGCGGGTTTTGACAGCTCGTGGTTCGGCTCGACCTACACTTTGGTTGTTGGGCCGCTGAGACAAAATGTCAAACATGCAGATAAGGGGCCAAGTAAATGTGATTGCAGCAATTCAGTTTCTCCACTGCCCGGCCAATCTGTCCAACGTCGGTCAACACCTCGACGTGTGTTTGGAGGGAGAGGGCCAAGGCTGCGGGGCTTCCTGAAAACCACCCACTGGTTAAAGTAAAATGGATGGATGGATGGATAAATAGATGACTAATATTCTGAAAGAAAGGAAAACACCCATACAAACTCATACAAAGTTAACTAGCTTGTTATGAGTTGGGAGATGAATGAAAGAATGATGCTGTTTGGAGGCAAGGAGGGAAGGGAGGTTAAAAGGAAGCTAGTCATCGTGATGAATGAATGAGTGAATTAATGAATCAGAGAAGGATTTGATAGATCTTTGAACAGCGTCATCTGCTGGAAAAGAAAAAAATAATATCTGGTTCATCATTGATTAGCGTGATGATCAATAGATGAGAAGTTAATGGACGAAGGAAAATGATTGCGTCAACGGACAGATGCGACACGTTGAAGGAGAGGACAGAGCATGAAAGGAAAAAGGAGGGTGAGACAGAAAGTCATTAGAGTTTGAGTGAAGGAATGAAGGAATAAATGAAAGATGAGGTGATTCATTGAGAGACGGAATAAGTGAAAGGCGGCATGAATAAAGGAAGCAAGGATGGAAAAAAAAATCTGTCTGCAGTGAGGTACTAAGGAAGGAAAGGGGGAAAAGAGGAGATGAAGGAATGGACGGATGAATGTTTGGCAAAAGGGAGAGAGATTTTAAACATTTTACCTAATTTCAATAGCACTTATATATTTAAATTCCTTTGATAGCATAAGGCTCAGCGGTCAACCTGACCAACACTGAACTACGAGAGTCCACCGTGTCCATGTGTTTATCAAGGTAAGTTAAAAATATAAAAAGCAGATAACCCTGAGTATCTGCAGGCTTGAGGGCGATCACACATTTCAGAATATGCTGCTGTCAATTTAATATTCCTGGCCTGTGGGGCAGTGAGAGATCAGGTGACCTGGGGTATAAATAGGCCATCTGCCATCAGCTCATCTCCGCCCGACTCCTTGACGGCTTCAGAGTGACTGACTCTGATGTCACTGGAAATCAGGACAGTTGTCGCTGAGGGACCTCCGAGTCGACGGTGAGCTTCGGTGTGTCTCGGCGACGTGTTGGGGAGGAGGAGGTTTACATCTGTTTTCTCTGAAGTGATAGGGGGGGGGGGGGTCGCACCGGGGAGTGTAAGGCCCGCGAGGTGCAGAGGTGAACGGAGAGACCCGAACATTGCAGAGCGAGTCAGCGGCAGTTGCACGGGTAGAGTGCCTTTATCGTTTCCAAATTGTTCCTTTATTCTAAGCTGACATGACAAAGCTTTGAATTAAATGTATTTGTAATGAGATGGCAGTGTACAGGATCCTTTAAAAAAAAAAAAATGTTGCTGTGGTACTAATTGTTATCCTTGTGCACGTGTCTCTTGATAATTGCATCGTTGTTGTTGTTGTTGTTGTGTTTATTAAAACATGACACAATTACTAACAAATCCCTGCTCTCAAAGCAGCGACACTGTGCACTGTCACCTCGATTCCTTGTTTGTTACGGCGTTATCCAAAAGAACAGATTATCGTTGATGATTGATTAAAATGACCTGTACAGATATGCCAAGCCTTATCAAACCAGAAACTTTGCTTACAGCCTCCCGCTTAGCTGTCTCATAAAATGCAGTAACTTAAGTTTTGTAAAGTAATGCAACAAAAGGGAAAAATCGCAAAATGACAAAAACCCAGTTATGGTGCTTTTTAAATGATAAATGACACATCTACTCTTTGTCTACATTGAAATTTGAAGTTTCTTTCCAGCTATATATCATTATTATGTAATGTTTGACACAATTACAATGAATAAAGCCCCAAGAAGTTGTTTCCGTTTTAGCGGAGCCCTGAAATTAAGAAGGTTCAGATGAGCAGGTGCACCTGCTACCCAGCACATTACTGAGGCAATGGGCAAAACAACTTAACTCGCAATTTAGCAGCAATTTCTGCTGCGGTTTCACAGAATCAGCAGGTCCATTTTACAACTCGCCACAATGACTTTGAGATTGTGGGTGCCTAAATATCACAAACAACTTGAATGTTTTCTTTTGTAAAGGCAGACTTCAGTGAAAGTTGAGATTTTTTTTCCCCCAGCTTGGCTTATAAAAGTCTTAGTGCTCTCTCCATTATGCCGCTCTCCTGGAATCCCTGGGAAATTCAACGCACCCTTTATAATTACTGCACCAACTGCCGGCTGACAAGGCTCATTTGCCTTCGCTGGAAGAGGTTGTCTCCTTCCGTTGGTGCCTCTGTTGTGCCAATGCCCTCCCCCTGTCACTACAAATTCCCATCTTTACCTACGCAGCCAGTGGCGCCTTCAAATATGGATACACGGCCTGCTTAAGGAGAGCACTGTCAAGCTGAACGGGGATGGGGACGCTCAAGGGGTTAGATCTCCAGGCAGATTTCTCGTGGTTGAATTCATACTGCACAAGTGAGCATGGTTGGGGGGAAATGAAAGGTTTGCTTTGTAAAAGGGCATGTTTCCTACAGTAACTACTTCAAGAGTAAAAAAAATCCTTAATACTGAGAATTGCTTTGTAACATTTAAGTCCACCTGTCCGAGCAGTTCCCTGATAGAAGCTAATACGGGGATATGATTTAGGTAGGTCTACATCTGCCCCAGGCGATGCTTTTGTATGAAAATAATTTCCTTATAATAATCAATTAATTAATATGATTTTTAGGGTTCATTTAATTCATAAATGTGTTTAGGCCCACATCATTTTTTTTCTATCACCGGTTGACCAAAACAAAAATAAGGTTTTGGTGTCAAAACAGAGGAGGCAGAAGGGGAAGCAAACCCTTGGTCATTACGCCACCACCACATGATGTGCAGTCAGAAATATGACCTAAAATATCATGCGCGCCGCATTAGCGCAGTATGGTTCAAGTGCTTTGCAATCTGTTTGTGCTGTCAGCATGTCATAGCATGTTATGGTCACCTGAGATGGGCTCTCAGCTGATAGCTCATACATTACGCATGAGAATCCCGGCTGCAAACATGGATGACATGTCATCGGTACCAGAGGAGAGAAAGAAAACACACCTTTTTTTGTCCTCTGTTGTTCTGTCTGTTTATTTAAAAAAAAAAAAAATCAATGTTGAAGACGTTTAGCAAGATATTTAGCAATATTGCAAAAAGCCACAAGTGAGCAGTTTCAATTATCAGGCTAAATGTCATCCAAACAACAACAGTTTATGAAAATAAAGTTAGATTTCAACCGTATTTGGGCGTTGTGTGATTTGAAACAAACAACCCTAACCCTAATTGAATTGGAAAATAAAATTGTTAACTTCTAAAAAGCTAAGTGAGAGTTATGTGCTCTGAAGACAAGCTGTGTAACGCATGAGGTCTGTCATAGAAAACTCATGCAAGAGCTTAATTATTAAAAATCAAATGAAGGCAAACTGACCCGACAAAATTTGATTTTTTTCTATTGCTTATAATTTTTGTTTCATGTGAGCTTGCGTTGGCCTTTTCAACTCTAAAAAAGGCGACATTTAGATAGGCCTAAGGTTTCCGTGCAGCTGGATGCTAAGTTTGCACTAATGGCTTGTTGTCCCTTCTGTTTTCCCTACTTCCCTCATTTCACATGACAGATGGCTCAAACAGACAGGTAGCGGGTGTGAATCCAACATCAGAATATGTAATTTCTTTGTTAAGGCATCCACCCATGCCTGTCGTCTCCATTCTCCCGACATCCCTAAAAAAAAAAACAGAGGATGTTTTCCCATCCAAATGTCTCCTCTGTTAACGTCGGCCCCCGTCTGTCTTGGTAAAGTGAGCACATGGTTCATGCATAAATCAGCAGCACGGTAATCCCAGGTTGTCCCCCGATGCGCCGCCTCCGGTGATCTGGCTACCGGAGCCACGCCATTATGCTGGCACACTGAGTCAGTCACCGCTAAACAAATATGAAACCGCGCCACTTTGTGTCACAAATTTTTACATTCAACAGAGGTCACGTAAAAGCGAGCGAACCTTTTTTCGCCCCATCTGTGAGCTAAAACGTTAAAAAGGTGGGCGAGCCTCACGGGAGGAGAAGAGGAGAGGAGAGAGACAGAGAGAGAAACAAAGAGGTAGTGAGGATGTAAGCCATTACAGCTGTGCATATCACAGCTATCCAAGATGTATGATCCCTGTGGCCGTTTCAAATATTAACTCGCTCACCTGTGTTTCCCCAAACGCAGTATTGCAAGATGTGACTACAATCTATAAAATATGATGCTTTTCACAGGAGCGAGGGGACAAAATGGGAGTTGTCACCTGACGTCCTGGTAGGCGAGGTCGTGCATCCATGCGTTCACCACGCAATCAGTTCTCACTGCTCTTCACAAAGACAGAACCACAACGAGATATTAATCCAAGTCACTGCATGAAACAGCTAAAACAGCAACATATATATTTTTTTTTATTCCTACTTTCTTTGTGAATATTTAGAAAAAATGCAGCTGAATCCACGCACACACTTGCAGGACTGTGTGGGTTTTCTGCACTGATCACATCTGTACTGGTAAATTAGAAACTGGGTCAACTTTGAACTTGAGTCGGTGATCGCCGTGAGGCAAACAAACACTAATATAAAGAAGAATACATGAATATGTTTTACGTGGAATAATTTGTTCCGTTTTCTTTAGACCATATTTGACTTACCCTATATCCGTCTGACACTACATAAATATATATATACAATATGAATTTGGATCATACATAATTTAATATCAGCATGAAACTGCTCTGGGAGATATATTTACATACTTGCACCCATCTCATGAGCTTAAATCACAAAGTGTTGCCTAACTTTGAGATGATGTGGACTTTCCCTGTCTGGTCCAGGTGAATTTCTTTTTGTGATATGTCATATGTCAACTCGCATTGGGCTTATAAGAAATCACAAATGAATACCAATCGCATCCAGAACACTACAAAAGAAAAAGTAAAAGAATACTTGCATTACTAATGTAATCAAATTTAACACGTTCGTGTCTACCGCAAAATTCATAAATGTCCAAGGAAGCACATGTTATTGTAACCTACCAGAAAAATCTACACCAGTCACATATTTTACACATTTGTGCTCACCCAAAACCCATCTCTTTGTACTTCTACATTTCCTCTCTCATGCTTCTCTTTAGAGCTCTGGCAACAACAGGTCAGTAGCCAATCAGAAGAGAGGCTCAGAGCCTCCTACAACTGCAGCTTGGTAAAACTAGCCAGTGAATGCAAATGGCAGTGGTCAGTGTGTGCTGAAATGAGCTGAACAGACTGGTCGACATGCAGACATAAAATGTTTCAGCTGGATTTGGTGTGGAGCTGTGCACCAGAGAACTTGGGTCCGGTTCCGCTGCAAACCCCTGGATTGTGGCGTGGCAGCATCCAGGTCCAATGTAAGAATGGCATAGCCCGCTGCCCCTGCATCCAGCACACTCTCCTCAGCTGCTAGACCCCTGGGTGGACCGGTACCGTGCCAGTGTGAGAACCGAGGCCAGAGTCTTAATCTGAGACCATCGGGGAAATCGGGGAGGTGGGAGGAGTGGGACAGAACAACCATGGCGGACATATGCTTCGTCTAGGCAGCACCTATGAAGACAAAGCCATCAAGCAGCTTTTTTTTCCAGCTTAAACTTGAGACGGCGGCTGTGAGTAAGCAAGTTTGAAGTCAACATAAACAGCCATAATAACAGCTGGTTTCAGTCCAAGTGTAACTAAACCACGATTAGTTATGAGGGATTTAGCATTCTCAGAGACACCAAATTCTGCAATGTAAGGCTGCTGATCTGTTACGTTGTGACGTTGTGTAACGTCAGCATGATGTTTTGTTTACTGACGTCATGTTATAAGGTTTCTCATAAAGCAGAGATACTTTTTGCAGCTGCAGAAAAATCTATAATTCCCTGTCATTGCACTGCGAATTAATGCAGTGATGTGTGCGACAAATTGCCGTGCAAGGAAATCTCAAACGTGCCCCCCAGAAAAGTTTGGTGAAAGGAAACGATTAAAGAGAATGGTTGTTAAAAACAAAAAACATTGAGGTACTGATGTGAAACAAACTATGGTGAAGTTAAGAACTCCCATCTGTCAAAAATAGAAAAGAAAAAATATTACATTCATGCATCAGCATAGCCACTTAAGTTAGGATGCAGCTGGATGACGCTTGTTTGACTCCTTCCATAATGATTGGAGTATATAGCAGAGCTCAGGGATTTTTTTAGTTTTTTCCTCTGCAGGATTTTTGGTGCTGTGTAGGTCATCTACACCGTTACACTAAAAAGAAAGGTGAAGGTACAGGCTCACGGGCCCTTTGCTACTGTGTATTTCCCCAGCAGCTAATGCATGTAGAAATGCTTCCAAGTATGTCTAGTGATTATTTAGACTCAAACCTCTTCTCTAATAATCATTCTAGATACACACGCCCCGCTCATCGCATCCCAACATCGGCTGTTGATTAGCCTATTTTTTCTCTGGCCGATGAAACTCCTTCCACAGAGAGCAAGGCGAAGAGTTAAAGGCGAGTCAGCGGTGAAGGGGCGGAGAGACGGTTGGAGGGAGGTGGGAGAAGTCACTTTTGATGATATTACGTTTTAATTATTTCTGCAAATGCAGGAAGTTGAGTTTAATAGCACATGTTGTGTAGGTGTCTATCTCCAGCCGGCCATCTAGCTGAGCAGCTGATGTTCTACCGGCGGCCACGAGGGAATAAAAAACCCCTTGCAACATACACACACACATGCACATATCCACACACCCCTCTTCTTTCATCTCATTAATGGACATTCCTCCACAAACGTCGGCGAGTCTACCTGACTGCAATCCTTTAAAGTTTAATTCACTCTACATTTAGCCCTGGTCATAAATACCATATTAGGTAGCGGCAGCATGTTTTATGTGCTCCCTATGGTCGTGCTTTTGTTTTAATGAAGCCATTTGCAACTTATGAGCAAAAGGAAAGAAAAAAAAAAGGAAAAAGAGAGAAAGTCGCATATTAGAATAGATCAGGGATAGATCAGTCAAACCTATTCCCACACTGTGTTTTATACATGGGCTGGAATAAAATGAGGCCGGTGCCCATCCACCGGCAAACAGGGAACACTGTATTTTATTTTTCCCCTTTCAATTCTTGCTGATTTGAAAAAGGGCTTTTATCGAGGAGTGACTTGTCAATTACTGCGAAGCATTGACGTAATCACATTATTCACTTGCTGCGATGAATTTCAAGGGATTTGTCCTGGTGACATTGTTTTGCCTTCATTGAAAAATAAATGTATTTGCCAGCTGCACCACATTGGGTGTATCTTCCAAAAAAATATTTTGAGTGAGTTGAGTTTAATATCACATGTTGTGTAGGTGTCTATCTCCAGCCGGGGGGGAAGAGACTTTTCACATTGTTGTCTGAACATTTCTTCGGAGTTTGCCATTCATATATGAAGAATGCAGCAGGAGACTGTCTAGGCCAGTTGCAGATGAAAAAATAATTTGAGGAAATTAGTGGTGACTACGTTCTAATTCAATATTGAAGCAAGTGAGATATTTTCCTCCTTAATAACCCTGCTGTTGTAGTCGAATGCAGGAACTTCAGTATAGAATTTTTTTCAGTCTGCGGGATCATATTGGTCTTGTAGCATGTTGTGTTAATTTCTGTTTTGAAACCCATCAGTGTGCCTGCGTATCAATGTCACCATGACAAATGCCTTACATTTGTTTGTACAGATGCTGTATGCTGGTAAAATGTATGAGTCTGTTTTTTTTGTCACAGAGGTAAAAGGAAAAGTGACAGCAGACTGTTGAGTGAGCTGAAAAGTTTATTTTCTTCTTTTTCTGTCTGTCACAGCCATTGTGGAGTGAGTCTTATCATGAGAAGCGTACAATCTTTTCAGTTTCAGATCTCCACATCTTTGGGGGGGGTGGGGGTTATTATGTATGCTAAAGACGGCAATTACAGATTCAAATTTATGGAGAAGTTAAGTGTCACCTCACTTTAAACATAAGGACCGCATCCAAAATGTACCCCCCCCCCTCTTCATTCAGAGCGAATCCTGCATCAAAGTCATCGGGTGGAGCTTTGAATGGTGGAACAACGGGATGTCACATCTTTTGTTTCCTCTAATATCCCCGGAAAATCTGGTTAAAGTTGGAAGATGCGACGGCAACGGCGAGCTGGTTTCTCTGCCGGCTGCAGAGATTCCACACTGTTTTCACAGCTGTCTCGCTCGCAACATGGCTGAAGGTTGGGGGAAGGTGTGTGTGTGTGGTGGGGGGGCTGACGCGATCAACTCATGTGTAAAGATGAGATATGAGAAGCAAAAGGGATAAACCAATACCAGGAGCGTTTGATAAAAGCAGCGGCAGAGAGGAGAACAGTTTGAAACGCAAAGTACTAGCATTCCATATCATCCGCCAGGAGTCAAAATCTCTGCCCCACAAAACAAAGTCCAGAGCTGCCCTTAAGATCTATTCTGACATGACCATATAACAATATAATAGAGAAAATGTATGTTTATCTGTCTATCAAAAGCGTCCACCCATCTACAGATGCCGGATGTGACCAGAGGTTACAAACTCAAGTTCAAACGACTTCAGCCCGAGGATGTTGGGCAGCTCAAATCATTATTAGTGACTCCATGCCACATTTGAACGGTTATTGTTGGTCACAGTGTCATGCGACTGGATGGCAGCTGCTCACAGGTAATGTCCCTCTCATGCCGTAGTTATTAGGCCTCTGGTCAACAGCCAAACACAGCAGCTGTCCGTCCAACACCAACCTATAAACCCCCCCCCCCGGCTCCTGTTCATAAACAATAATATGCAAGGCAAATGGGGTGGCCAATGTCAGACGTGGCCAGACAAACTGGGTGGCGTCAAGGTCATTGTCGCCACCCAGTCGCTTTCCCCTAAACACTTGTGTAATTGTCTCTCAGTTTTGGATCCCTGCTTGTGAAAATAGAACAGGGCCTCTCTTTGAAATTTCTCCACAGCACTATTTATATGATAGGCAGGCAAACTTTTACTTTTACATCTCGTCAGGTCTCTCGCAAAAGATTTGATCTTAGTGGCTGGATTCATCCTTAGTGGATGGGGCCTATAATAATTCATAAGATAAAGGAATCTCAGCTCAATATATCGGAGAAATGACAATGCTAATTAAGTCTTATTGATTCTTTATCATAGCAATAATGTCGTTGCCCCACACTACTGTACCTAGACTTCGGAAGACTATACCAACACATTAACATAGTAGCGATTTAGTACTGGACTTCCATATAATTACAGATCTCACAAGAGACCAAATCAAAATCCAAGCTCTAAAAACTAAAATAATATAAATATATTTAATGTCGTGAAAGTTATTTCAACCATATTGCCAAACCTCACTCCTCACCCAAGCTTGCATAACCCAGGCTGACATTGGTAGGTCCGTCTTCTCAGACTTGATAAGCTCCTTCAGAGACACAGAAAACATTATGCAACTGTTGTCTAGGCTGAGCGGTGAAACCGATCATGACTGGTTTTGTTTGTTCCGTTTTATGCGCCTTTAGGTGAAACCCACTGATAACAAATGTTTGGAAAATATTGTAGCTCCAATTTCTTTTTTCTATTAATCCTGAAGCAACTTCTTCATAGTCACTGAATGTGGTGAAAGTACGTGACGTTTGACTGCAACTGCATTATGGCATGGTAGGAAATTTGGTTTGCATGCATGAGTAGGTCACAGGAATACACCGATGATATGAACTATCAAATATCTTTTTAAGAGCTGTGGCTTATTCTTTTCCAATTTACCGATATCTTTCGGGCTCAGGCATATTGAAAGAGCTGCACAGATTTATATTTTTTTGTCATTTACTTTTATATCTGCCTTTTGTGGCATGAGGTAAGTGCTCTATGTGACAAAATACCTTTTTTTTTGCCTTGAATAATACATCGACACGGGCATAACGTGATCTGACATTTGAAACGGGCATCGCAGGTTCTCTGTTAATAAATGATTTACACAGCCATCCCAGGAGACCTGGAGTTAGGTCCATCTTAGTGGCAGCAATCTAAAACTTTGACTCAGATCCAGCTCTGTCCTCCAGGGGATGGACAAATGGACATGGCCTACGTCTCCTCCGTGCCCCCGGTCTCCATTATCGACCCCGGAACGAGTAAAAATGCAGACAGGAGCAGACCATAATGATCCAGTGTCAGAATGCAAAGTGCAGCATATCTGCTTTTATGTGTGTTTTCCCCCATCGCGGAGAGGAGGAAGTTGTGATTCTTTTTTACCGCGACACAGATTTAGGTGCACTAACAGCATCCGACGGTCCCTCAGAGAGGCCCTAATGTGAATTTAATGACCCAGCGCTGGGCGCATGACAAGTACGCAAGGTGAAGGTGACAACCTTTTTTTTTCTCCATCTTTATGATTTTTCTTCCCCCCGCCGAGTCCCTCACCCCTCCCCGGGTCTTGTTTTCTGAAAGCCATGGTGATGTTACATCTATTACACCACTGCGCATTGCTGGCAGTCACTGCTTTCTGCATTATGCAGAGTAAAAACTCACTCCCTCCCTTCGTCCAAAACGACATTTGCTTTAAGACAATCTCCCACTTTGTAGCTAGAGACCGGTCTTTCACAAGTTTGAGTCCCAAAAGAGCATACTGTACTATATGTCACCATCAAGCCAAGAGAAGACACTGTACATCGGAGCTTTAATTATGCAAACATTCCTCGGAGGCAGAGCTGCTCTGCAGGCTGAAATTATCTCACTGGTTGACTTAAACCTCAGTGAGCAGAGCCAAAGAACCACAGTTATGTGGGCAGATGTGAGCTCACTGGTAATTTTGAGCTGCCAAGAATGGGGGTGAAAATATAACTGGAGAAAAGTTGCAGTGATGCAAAGTCATGGTATTGATGATTGTGGAGAGGAAGCCTGTTTATTAACACTCTAACATGTTGTACATTATGTACAACATTGGTAGATATACACATTCTGTCCACTGTTGGATAATTTTGTACCAATTTTTCGCTATGCGTGGACCACTTCATTCCAATGAAAGAAAAATCTTAGACTGTAGGGTGTTTCCAACATTGTGCCAGTAGCCAGAAGAGGATGGTTTTCCTTTTCAACGTGGCAACACCTCTGGGCATAAAGCCTTTCCATAATTTCCCAGTTTGATGTGGAAGAACTTGAGTTGCCATCCCCCAGGCTTGACATCAACCCCGTCCAACATATGTAAGTGTAGTGTTCTGTTGTTTTGGTGTAATGCTGTGTTCATGTATATACTTTGACACTTTTGGTCATTTATCATGAAGATGATCTTAACTGTTCATTGTCAACAGCTTTACCCTGAAATGGTTATGAGTTGTTAAGGTGACTCAAAGCTTGGAAAGACGGTCTTCAATCATTCACTCTTGATGTTTTTTTGCAAACCATAACCAAATATTTGAGTGGCCTTTGGTTTATTAGGTTTTGCCATTTCGGTTTACAGGGGATTATTGTAACGGATATTCCAATCTGCCACCACATTTAGTCATTATTCAAATTACTAAATGCAATGTCAATAAAATCAGCATAATGTATAAGTTGGAGCAACCTCTCACAAGAGTGAAACCGCCCCCCAGAACATGTTTAGAGAGACAAATTCCCCACAAAGCGCAACGTACAAGCATTACGGCCACTAAGTGCATATTTGGTCATCGAATCTCAGGGTCATCATGATCACATAATGTGCTCCAGAGGCTCCCAGCGGCACAAACACATTTATTTCCAACAAAAACTCTTTTCATACTTCGACAGGAAACCTTGCATTCGCACAACACTTAACCACGACCGGCTCAAACCTGATTAATGCTTAAACCAATTACAGCTTCCCCCAATTAGAGGACATTACCAGGTTAAGAGCTCTAATTTATCTTCCTCAGATTTTGTTCATGAAGTATCTGTGGATGTTTGTCCGCAGATTCATCGACGTACTTTGGTGTGTGGGAGCTCGGGGGCCGCCCATGATCCCCCGCCCCCCACCCACAAACACACTTTACGAGATTTGAACAGAACATGCTAGTGTGATTCTTGGAGCGACATTGTGATCCAAGTTTCTAATTAAGAAACAGGGAACAGCGTGTCACGCACAGACACATCACTCTGCTCCTCGGCCGTAATGTTGCCCTGTAATGCCCTGTGTGGTCTCAATTACACTTTCCATGATGTAGAATAACAGCATTACAGCAAAGCAAGACATGCATTCATATACTTGTAATTAAATAAAATCCAAATCAAGATCAGACCCGAGTGATCTTGAGCTACATTCATTTAGACGGATGGGGGGAAAGCACTGACCCCTTGGTTGATTCTTAAAGAGACAGCGTCCAAAGGTCGCAGTCACTGTAAAACAAATATCTTAAGCACAGAAGTCAGATTTTTATCTCTAAGTTTTATCAGTTCAAATGTTCCCAGTAGAGCTATTGAAGTGGTTTTGCTATGTTCTGTTCATTCTGTCTGCACAAACTCATTTAACAATGCACCTAAACATTTAGGTATTAAGTGTCTTACAAGTTAATGCACATTAAACAAATAGATACGTAGTTGGATAGTTTTTACATCTTTGGGTGATCAAGTCCCAAGGGACACAGGCCATTTCTTTTTGGAAAACTTTCAATGGGAGTATCTTATATTCAAAAGGTTTTCAGGAAACAGCCACATATTTATGACTATTATAGCAGTAATTGCACATGACATTTAATAAAGCACCTTTCCTGTAAGAGAATTGAGAAAAAAACCTGCAACATGGCGGGACCACTCAGACCCCAAAAAGAAAAAAAGGTGCCATAATGTCCAAAGACAGAAGAAAACTAAAAAACTCCATAGTCTTGCGAATAGAGCGGTCAGTCAATAAAAATTTAAACTTTTCGCTTGATAAAAATTATCCCAGTCGATAACGAATTTCTAAAACTGCAAATTGAAATTCGCAGGGACTGTTATATACTAAAACTGATACTAAAAACATCACCTTGTGCTGCAGGACAATTTCATAACAGCTAAATTGATCATTAATATAATCGTTTGTTGAAGTCCTACTGTACAGTGACTGATGTCACCCCAAAGGCAAACAAAAAAGTTAATGAGTAAAGTCAGCTCCCCTATGGTTTGGTCAGACTCAAAATCCTGCAGATTTTTTTTTTTTTATGCCACCACCGAGGTAGAGACAACATTTCAACTAAAACAAACAAACAAATCCCGCCGTTAAAACAACATGGAAATTGTTCTGGTTGTCATTCATCAATCGCAGAGCGCAGAGTCTCCCGGTTGTGCTTTGCCCACCCAGCTTCATTTGTATATCATTTGTGATGCTCTCCCAGCAGCAGCCATGCAGAGGTCAGGCAGATGGAGAGCTGTCTCTGTCCCTCCCACCCTCAATTGCCATCTACCTGCATGGGCCCCGGCCCCATGGTCCCTGCCTTGGATGGATATTGAGGTGGTGGTATGCGGGGGGGGGGGGGGGGGTATTGTTGTTTGCCCCAGCATGGAGCGCTGACGCTAATGGACTCATGCAGGAGTCCAGGCAAGATTGGTTATTTTGGTCTTGATTCAGCCATTAACATTTCATTAATGCACTGTCCTACTGCTCGCCTGCACCGCAGCCTGCCGGCTGCTGCCTGCTGATCAGTGCTGCAGGCTGAAAAACACCACGCTCACTCAAAGTGGACGGGATACTGCGTAATGTGTGTGCCAGTGAGTATGCATTTTTTTATCGACTGTTTTAGTTCAATCACATATAACTGTTTTTTATACATAGTAACTGGCAACACATCATATGTGACATGAATGTTGATAGTAGTTGCTCCGTGTCACATTTTCACTTAAGTATTGTAAATACATTATCTCAACAATAGCTGACTGGGATAAACATTACATTAGCCGAAACCAAGAGTAGTGGCTAGGAACTTGTGCTGTGCAAGTCGGTCGTTTAGCAAGATTACGCAAAACAGATTTCCTCTAACCTTGGTGGAAGGATGGGATGGGTTCTACTGAGTCCAGCTGAGGGTGATATCATTATGATTATGTGAGTCAGAGGAACCCATATTGATATATTGCTATTTTCTATGTTTCAACATAAACATATTAGAGGAAGCCCCCCTTGAAATTGGCTAAGTTAAGAATGGTGTATAAGGTATAAGTCCACAGTATTGTGGCTTTAACCCTTGATTCTCCATATAATTACTTTCTTGCTGATCCAGGAATTAGGGGCTTATTCTACAATGGTACTATTAATGTAATAAATGCATATGTGCACAGTGCGCATATTTGTGAATGCAAATCACTCTCACTCTATTATGCTCAAGGCACTATCAGTTGCTAAGGTATTCGCCTGATAATGAACACAGCATCTTTAAGTGTGTGTGTGTGTGTGTGTGTGTGTGTGTATGTGTGCGTCTGTGTGTACCTGAGCACAATGCAACAAGTTTCACACAGTTTTCTAATTAGACACCCATGTTTATTTAATGCGTCCAGAGAAAATTAGTTGTATAAAATTATGACTAATTAAGTGCTGCATTAATAACTGAAGCGCAATGGCAGCCTTTCTGCTGCTGTACAAAGACTGGCACATAGGTAATCATCATATCTGTGTTACTGATTAAGCTTTTTGATCATCATGACATGACATATGATAATGTGCGCTCTCATCTACATGCTGAGGCTGGTGCATATTTTAGCGTACATTTGCAAAAGAGATGACTAACATCTGCAACAGCAACACCTACTCTAGTAATACAACGTGTGCAATGTTTCAAATGTATATAAAAAAGGTACTGTGTTACTTTTGTTCTAAGCAAATTTAGGTAAAGTAATATTTTTTCAAAAGGGAAACGGCAGCAGGCATTTTATATGCTGATGTTTATGATAGTGATCATCTTACGAAATGTGTGCAGTTTTCTTTCCTTCTTTTTTTAGTTTATTTTTAAACTCATATATGGAATATAGGAATTTGCGAACACATGATGACAGTGAAATGTAAAAAAAAAAGTCTTACCACTGCTCTGTGTCTTTTTGTCATGTTTGGTTTCAGCTGCTTTTGTAAAGCGTTTTTTAGCATCTGGAAAAGCGCTATATAAATCTGTATTTTTATTAAAGTGCATCTTTTTTGCTTTGATTTTTCAAAAATGTCGCCCAAAAAACCAAATAATAAACTGAAAATTATGAGAAGTCTATTAAACGTGACACTTCTGCAGCCAGCATCTAGCATTTGTGATTCAATGACAAAAAGACAGACTTTTGGCACAGTCCTGAGACACATTTGATATTTCTGGATCAGTGATGCTGTAGGTAGACTGTTCATCTGTCATTACTTAAAAGTGAGTGCAGGAGAGGGAGAAAAAAATTACCCCAAGCGCTACATGAGTGATGAATATCCGGCTTTTTCGGATGTGTGTGATATATGAGATTGGTTGATAATCGACACTTAGTTCTGCCATATGGTTGGACCCGCCTGCCAAGGTACAAGGACTCAAAACACGGAGGTGAGCTCTCAGGGACGGGAGACTGGCAGTTCCCTCTTCCAAACGAATGGAAGAGAACGTGGGTGTGATTTAAAATAATGGCCTGAGTGGCTCCCGAATCCTTTTTTCAAGGACATGTGAGCAGATTTGTTCCAAACTAAAGATATTTACCATAAAAACATGCCAAAGGGTTGTTGATTTGAACAGTTTAAGGTACATAAAAAAAAGTCAGTGACGCAAACTCAAATAGTTTCTGACAGTTTCCTGTGTTTAGGATAAATGATGACAATGGTACAGAACTTCTCATTCAGGCTTTTAAAGTAATTAGCAGGAAAAAGCAACAATATCATTGAACATGTTGTTGTTTTTTTCCCATATGGAAAAAATTCGGAAAACTATTACATGAGCGGTCACTTTCCTCAGTGCCCTCCATCACCTCACTTATACCAGATGATGTACAGCACACCCTACAGAAAAACTGAAAACCTAAACACATTACAGAGGACAGCAGATGCCAAGCGAACCACGCTTTTTTTTTAGCACAGGGGGGTCCGACCGTTGCTCTGCTGCTGTCAGCCAGCAGCACCAAAGTATAGTAATCACCTCATCAATGCCTTTTAAAAAAAATCACACCCTTTTCATCATGAAACCCAATCCGTGTCCATCATGCTTTTGTGAGGGTTACTCTGTCAGTCCCTAATGTGACTGGCGTGCCGACACAACCGACAAAATAAATGAGTGAACGCCGGCACCGGTAGCGTTAGGAGATTGGTTTTGCTAAAGACCTCTGACAACGCGTCTCTTGGATACCGAAGGGAAGGTAAACAAAACAACTGGCGTGCGGCTGCCAACCTCGGGGCCCCAAGGCAGGCCTGTACTCACTTGGCGGCTTCCGACAGCGAGGGGAATCTCAAGCAGTCTGCTTTTCCATCCAATGCTTGCAAACAAAGTGAAGGAATACGGCTTATTTTAGACAAGGGTGAAAAAAAAAACTTGTTTATCCTTTTGCCCCCCTGTTTTATTTCCTGTCTCATGATGTTCTCAAGACATTGCTGCTGGCACCGTTCAGAGCTGCAGCTTTGAATTCGAGGAGGACTCATCTTTGTTGGCTTGTTATTCAAATAATTACCACTGTCTAACGAAGACCAATAAAGAGTCGATCAGAAAGAGCAAAGTCTTCCAGAATAAATATATATGCCAGAATCTTGTCATCCTACACTTGGGGGGGCTTCTGATAGGCTCAATGGATTTCAGATGGGAAGGAAGTGTGGGCTTTGAAAGTTCTGTAATTCCAGGTGGCCAGGGAGTGTTTTGGCAGGCCCTGCTCGCGCAAGGCTCGCACATCGCCAAGAAAGGGGACCTGGAGTAGGTGGAATGTTAATCACGGAGAGAGGAGAACATGTGTGACAAAGGGAAAGGATGGAAAACACATGTCCCATTTCACACTTATTTACCTTTGACTGCCAAGCCCCTGCCAGATTAAAGGAAGAAGAGGCGGGGGGGGGAGGCAACGGCAAAGGTGGAACCCCTTTAAAGTTCACATCTTTGATGAAGATGCCAACTCTTTGATAGTGTTTCAAACATTTCGGCGAGGAGAGAGGAAACCGTGGCGTGATTGAAACTCGGGCCTCAGTGGGGCAGCAGTCCACTGACAAAGAGGTATGTGTGCAGACGAGGGGAAGTGATATTGATTAACTGCTGTTCAGGACAGAAAGACATCCACACATTGTACATGTTACAACTCGGACGCCTGAACTGAGATACCACACAAATGAACTGATGCTTTTCCTGTAAAAAGAATACAGCTGTGTAGACTTGAACTTTTTTTGTATTTTTTTTAGTATTTTTATTTTTTCTATATTTAAATCTTTGTGGGACAAAAGCCATTTTTTTCTGTAAATGAAAATGACATGGAATTGAATTTACTGGGTTGAAATATGTTGTTGAATCAAATGAATTATGCATGTGTGATGTAATGCAGGAACAAATAATATAGTGACAACTATACTGCAAACAGGGAAGCCAAAGTCAAAGTATTATTATCATTTTGGTTATCATGATCATCATCATTCATCGTCTACCGCTTTATCCATTTAAGGGTCGGGGGGGGGGGGGGGGCTGGAGCCAATCCCAGCTGACATTGGGCGAGAGGCGGGGTTCACCCTGGACAGGTCGCCAGCCTATCGCAGGGCAACCTAACCCCATTCTGTATGTCTTTGGACTGTGGGAGGAAGCCGGAGAACCCGGAGAGAACCCACGCATACACGGGGAGAACATGCAAACTCCACACAGAAAAGCCCTGGTTGAACCGGGATTCGAACCCAGAACCTTCTTGCTTTGAGGCGAAAGTGCTAACCACCACGCCACCATGCAGCCTACGTGATGGTTATGTGGATGTTTATTATCATTTGAAATTAAAGAAAATTTAGATGGCTACGTTCTTGAACTTTGGTTTGGTAATGTGTATGTGTGTGTGTATATATATACATACATACATACATACATACATACATACATACATACATATATATATATATATATATATATATATACAAATACATAAACAGTGTTTCCGAGCTATTTTATATAATCTGAAAGAATATCCTAAACATTTGATCTGTGTGTAACAATAAGTGTTTTTGGAAATTTCATCACATTCATTATTTGAGGTACATCTTATATTACATAATACTATTTCTAATGGCTGCTTTTTTTAACAGCAACTTTCCTCAGGAAAGTAAAAAATAATGTAAAGTAAAGCAAAGTAAAACACTAATTTTAAGACGAAGATGCTGTTATGTGCTACAAAGATGTATTTTGACGGTATTAATAAGCATTGTCTTTAGGAGTAAATGTACTGTGAATGCCACTACACTTAATTAACTCCGACATCCAACATTATCTCAGGGAAAAATGTCTTATGGGTGACTTTTTTTTTTGGGTGTGTGTGTGTGCGTGTACTACACCCATAATTATTCCAGTTTTAGTCATTTTGACCTTTTGACTTCAAATTAAAGTTTACATCCATTAAGCTGTGAAAATAATTAAATACATTTTTTTTTCTTTATTATTTTTTGCTTCAATCCAGCTTAAAGGTGAGGTGGTGTTTTTTTTCTTTGTTTTTTTCTTTTGATCTGACAAAACTCCACCTTGAAAATTTCTAGAGATGTCTAATATCACAGTAAACACACACATGACATGTTTAAGGTGGGCTGCCAGTACTAGTAAAATGAATTTCCCCCACTCACGAACCCCATCCAGTGGAGACAACAACATGACTTTCACATTTTCAGAGCACAGGCTTTTTTTTTCTTTTTTCCCCGACACGCCGATGCTAAGCTGGAGGAATCGCACGCTTTGAGGAGACGGTTAAAAAGTGCGGGTGTGATTGGAGTTGGGAAGTTTGCAGCCGCAATGGTGACTGAGATGAGTGTAACTTATTTCATTTGTCGGCGGTGTCACATGCTCGTGCTGCTTTGAAGAGGCAAATTAATGAAAAAGTGGGAACAGTGGCCATTCTGCGAAGAGAATGACCCCCCCTCTAATGGCTGCGTGGCACAGTGAGAGAGTCATCTGTCAGCCCCATCTAATTATGTGAATCGAGCAGTTTGAGAAGTGTCTTAAGGCTGTTTAGGAATAAAAGGGACATTTAAATGCAGAGCACTTTGAAAATTACAGATCCTTCAAAAAATACTTTCCACAGAGTCCTTTTTTTTTTCTTCCCCGTCTCGTTAATTCTGTGCTTTGAGAGTAGAGCCAGCATTCAGGAAAAAAGAATTCGAAGATAGCCTCTTACTTAGCCACATCCCACCCCCAAACATTCCCAGTTTCCCTTTCTCCATCACAAACGGGATTCTCCTGCTTATATGAAAAATGACATTCACACTGGATACAACACATCTCTTGTTTTCAAAGTATAACTTCAGTATTCTACTGTCGACGGTATATCTTACACTGTCCACAGAAATTGTTTTTAAGGAAGCCCAGGGGGAAACAAAATGATTTAAGTAATTATGACTTTTCCAGGCCAATACTGATAATGCTGTCTTGTTTTGTTTTGTTTTTTTACTGTAGCTGCAACTACTAAATGTATCAAGTAGATTTAAATTTGACTACGGTATGAAAGATTTATGAGTATTATGAGTTTCCATCTTGCCAGGACAGAGAACTGGGAAATGTTGAATGATTAAATACATATTGCAGAGAAAATGTGATTTTACAGGAAATGTTTCCAGATTGGTTCAATATTCACTGAATTAAAACCTGTGATGATGCTATAGTTATGAACCTTAATTGGATTTTAAATAGGCATAAGCAAAGGTTTAACTTACCTGCCACGGCAATTCCCCCTGTGCCCTAAACTAAAGTACACTTACAGTGTACAGTAACTTAGAGCAACTGATGTACATATACTGTAAAGGATTGAGGTTCCAAAATTGTATTTGTCCGAGTCGTTTCAGAGGTTAAATTGAACATCTTGTACTCAAAGCCTCGCTGTTATTCCTCTGCTTTGGTTTTCCTAATTATTATTTGATTGCTCATTAGGCGCCGTGTTCGCTGTGCGTGCATCTGTTCATGAACCTTTGTGTGTGTGTGTGTGTGTGTGTGTGTGTGTGATTTTTCATATGAGGGAGAAACAACCATCTCCCTTTAATTACATTGTCTCGCCGACATTTGTTAACGGTCCTTCGAGGATGCACGCGGACATGTACAAACGGGGCAGTTTAAAGAACAACATGTCTCAATGTAAAGTTAATACGAGGCACACTGTACGCAGTGTGTTTTGAGGAAAGAAACGGGGAAACCAGTCATTCCGACCTTTCTCATTTCTTGCGTCTGTCCCTGCGGATACACACCCTGCTTCCCTTCTCTTACGGGGTATGATGTGTGGATGAAGGCTCTTTCCCGTGCCATAATGACTGTACACCGAGATTTTCAAGGGTCCGCTCATGACAATCCCATTTTCTGTGTAATTTCATGGTTGTCTTCTTGAATGAAGATATTGGCTGCTCTGAAGCACGAGGTCAGAGTCTCCCAGCTCCGTTTTCTGGATTGTTCCGGAGTATGTTTCCCTTCACTTGATGAAAAGTAATTCATCATTTACACCCCTGAATTCTGCCACTTTTTTTCCTTTTTTCCCCCCACCCTCACCCTGCTACCGTCTCTCTTTTCAGTAACAACTTTCTTCACCTCGCCTTTCTCCCATTTCTCTCTCAGATTCCCCAATGGTACCTACGGCTGTGTTGGGAGACAGACAGGTTCAACACGAGCGCAGGTCAGCCATCCCTGAGAACAGGTTAGCCCTCCCAGGCCTCTGTGCTGCCCTCTACCCGTGATAGAGTTTGTCACCTCTCTACCTCTGGAAGTCAAATCCTGTCAGCTCAGGCATCCTTCAGTATCCCCAAAGTGGCTTTGGCACTCAGTGGGGCATGTGAGCTTAAAATTAATTTTTTCTCCCCCCCCTTCTGTGTTTTTTTCTTCTCCTTGAGATCTCCCAGGTTCCCTTAAGGGAGGCGGTTGACAGCCAGTGGACGACCTCAGCCAATCACGAGGCAGCAGTGGTGTAAAAGACACCTAGGGAAACTTTCCCTGCGCCTCCTGGAGATGGAGGGGGTGGGGGGCAAAGGTTTCTGACATGTTGAGGAAGAGGAGGGAAAGGGGTTGGCTGTTGCTAAGAGACCAGTGTTTTTCACCCTTCAATCCCACCTCTCCGTCTGCTTAGCCTCCTGACTGCTCTGCCAGGGTAAAATTAACTGTCTCAAGCAACCCCCCCTCCAAAGAAAACCCTCACATTTAATTGTTTTCATTTCATCGCTGGCCTTCTTGCTCAAAGAAAGTACAAAACACGTTTTCTCAAAACTCCTTTCGTGTTATTCTCCTTTTGCCAATATTGTTTTTTCATGCAAAGTGATGTTTAGATTCTTCTAATCAATGTACCCCTTTGGCAGGCGATGAAACAATTGTGCTGCACGTATGTAGATTCCTTTAGATCTCTCCGGCTGAGCATACGTGATGGTGTGCATGTGTGCGCCCGTGTTTATTAGCGGGTTTTAAAGCGACTAGCGAGGCACGGTGAGGGCTCACGTGTCTCCCCTCTCCGCCAGCTGGTAACATCTGCAGGGTGTCCAGAGTCCAATCAGGGAGTCTTTAATACTGAGAGGAGAGGAAAACCCTTGAGACTTAAGAGAGACAGAACCTGATCATCCTGTCTCATCAAGGCTCTGGCTCTCCCGTGACCCTTCCACACTGAATAAAACCCTCCCTGCACAGCTCCTCGGAAACTAATTCCTGGGTACTTAAGGAAATACAATGAGCTCAGATTGGTATCATCAGTATATTACACCTACAGCTCAGGCACGGTTGTCTGAATTCGACTCATTCACGGAAATAGGAGCTCCTTCGCGGCGGCGGGAGATCACGTTAAGGTCCACGTGTTAAGGGCACCATGATACATTGCCAGTCGCTATAAAATATTACCGTTAGACCAATCACTTCAAAGCCCTTTCCCCAGAAACATCCAGAGGTCTGAACCATGTGGACCCAGGGTTATTATTGCCGTTTGCTTCGATGCTCTGCAGGAATTAAATCGGGCTGCAACATGTGGTCAGTATTGAGTATTAAGTTGTCCTTCCAAGAAAATGATAAATAAACATAACCTTTTTAGCTACGCCTGTGTGAAGAAAATGTTTGTAATGTTCTCCACAGAAATAAACTTCTGATGGGGAGAAAATGTTTGTGTCTTTAATTTTGATTAATTTCCATATTGAGGATTCCTTATCTCATTTTTCCTATATCTAACTGATTAGTCTGAATACATTTTTTTCTAAGTGGGAAAATGGTACACACTATAGTTACACTGTTTACTGTATTTATGTATTTTAATTCATAGTGTTAGTTTTTCTATGACATATGAAAATATGACAGCATCAAAAACCATACTAGCAATGTAATTAATTAAAACAAAATTATTTTAAAAGTCAAATCAAAAGCGCAATTTATTTTTTTTGATTCTGGTGAACTGTCTTCCTGTGGCGGGAAACACAACAAATTTGGTTCACATTTTCTGATGAGCTTTTTAAAAACAATTTGGGTTCTTGCATATTCATGATTATACGCTAAAAAATCTGATGACACATACGCTTTAAAAACTTCCGCAATTTCCTTTAATAAACTCTCATTTCCTGATAAGGTTGTATTTCTTAATACAATGTTATATAAAACATTTTTCAAGATACTCTGACATAATTATAAAACGGGGGGCGATCTGTGTTTGCTTAGTCTCGCTGTCTTTCAGTGAAAATGTGGCTAATGCCCTCAGCGGACAAACTCAGACACACAAACACAGTTTGCCCACGTCTTGCACATCTTCGCCTCCGAGCCACTAGAGCACCCAGGTGGCACTGAGGAGGCAAAGCAGGGCATCAGGAGAAGGGAAGGAGCTGGAGATCTGTGCCTGTTTGCCATGGCTGAACGAACTGAGTGTGGCTGTGCATTAACAGAAAGAAGACGAAAAAAAATACATGCACAGATGGATTTTCAGGCTCGGGGGGTGGGGGGGTCTTGTGAAAAGGGGAGAAAAAAAATTGCATGTCCTTTAGCGATGTTAAGAGAGTTGGCAGAGGGATTTTTACTGTATTCATGCCATGGCTGCTATAAGGTACCACTCAGGTGAAACTTATTAATTGATAATGAACATATTTCATTTTTTTTTAGAGCAGTGCACAAAAATAAAATGTGTCGACTATGAAATTAAGTTTTGTGATTCCGTGATTGGAATCATCTAATGAGAATATGAGGTAACTCAATAATATAAGATTATTATAATAACATTAGGTAAGTGACTGGCATCACAATAAAAACTATTCAGAGAATCTAAAAATTCAGACTATTCTCACAGATTTACAAGATGTCATTGAAAACTAAACTTACGAGGAAGTGTACCAAAATGGTGTGGGTATATTTTCTGAATACACCACTCTCAAACCACTGCTTGCAGACTTATCGGGTAGCTGAGAAAACATTCCCTATACAATCACATATCAGCACTTTGAAATGTGGTTTCAAATGCATGAGGCCTGTGGAAGAGGGAGATTGATGCCTTGACCTGTTTGAATCTTAATTCCAGCAGTCAGCTGATCCCCGCCAGTTGTGCCACGTCCGATTTCACTTCCGTTCTCTGCTTTTTCGGATGCACGCCCGTCTCCGCTACCTACACTGATCATGTGTGACACCACTTTTGGATTTTTCTGAGCCGGCCTGGCTTCACCCGTTTGCCAGTTATTTTTGCAAGCAGATTTGTTCCAGAGGCATAAGCAGCACCTGTCATGACCACAGAGTTGCAGGTAAATTATCTCCCTCTGCCTTTTTTTTAAGGAGCCCCTCACAGCTAATTTCATAGTGCCTCGATACCCATTAGCCCCTGCTGCCAGGACGGCAGGGGCTAATGTGCTTTACCCTCAGGAGTGTGAAAGCTGTCTGCTTATCTATCCTTCCCTCCCGCTCTCCTGCTCCCTCACCTCAGCCTCATGTCTGCCTGTCACCACAGTGAATAGGCTCGCAGTCCACACTCGCGGGTTTCTGGCCCCTCAAATGAGATTTGACTCGAGTCATATTCTGATAAACATGAGCCTTAACCCTGGTGTTTACTGTTCAGGGCGCTCGCACTCGCAGGTGCAGCACCTTCCTTATCCCTTTAGGGCTAAAGTGATGCCAAAGTGCCGCCGTGCTGCCATCAGCACTGGTTCTGCTATTTGCTCATGTTCCTGTAAATTAGTGTTCACATAATATTTGAGTTCACAAAGTAGAAATATAAAAGTTGAATGAAGCATTCGCTTTGGAATGCATAGGCTCTCATTTTCTATTGTTTGAATTCCCCTTACACAAATAATTCCAAACGTTTTGCTACTTCAACTAAGGCATTAAAACAAATGTAGCTACTGTGAAATATAATTTTTTTTAAATGAGAAATAAAATAAGGCTCTTCTTTTAATGCTCTTATTCTTTGGAGTAAACCTAGAGTCTGACAGATGGGTCTAAAATGAAAAAAACAGTAAATGATTTACAGAGGCTGTAGGAGGATCTTTTTAACAATGATCCTCAACGTCACAGCTGAAACGTCCACATAAACTATACACATTTTGTTAAAAAAAAGTATTTTTGCATTTTGTTCTTTAGAAAAAAAACACCTTTCTGCAAGAAATAATATCACCTCATAGTCTAGTCCTAACAGTACATCAGCCTGCAGAGGAAACTACTAAGAAAACATAGTTAAGTTTCCATATTTTGCTTGCCTAAAACATAAATGCCATAAATCCCTTTAGTCAGCCAAACAGTTCTCACGCATCTATGTGTATTTAAACAAAAAAATCAGACCTCGGTTTTAACCAATAACACTGTCACATCCGTGGCTTGTACAACTGTTTTACTTGAGTCTTATCATCCCGGCTGAAACACACTCCCTCCCTCCCCCCTTCTTGGGGGGAGCTGAGAGGGGTGGTGGGTGGAAGGGGGTGATGCATAGCGTAGGAGGCACATGCTATGATAAGCGGAACCTCGTGGGACGAAAGTGAACTTGTTCGCAGCGGTACTCTGCTATCCTGCAGCCATTGATGAGCCTGATACGTTTAATTGGGGTGGTCCATTTCCCATCCAAGGCCCCCCTCCTCACCCCCATATCCCAGCCCCCCCTTTGGATCCACTCCTCCTTGTCATTTATACCAGCACTATGACTGTAGGCAGGGGGGAGACGGAGGGGAGGAGGAGAACTAAGAGCACAAGATCCCCCCCCTACAAAACAGAGATAAAGGAAAAAAATGTAATACTTCCACATTTTCCAGTGCTCCTTTCATCATAACTCAAAAATTAGTTTTTAATGCAATGAGTAGCTCCAATCATGTTAAGGTCTGCATGATTCAGATAGTATCATAATTACAATTAGATTACATTACCGCAATCAGAGAAAGGGGGGATCGTTAAGAGAAGGAATATAAATTGCTTTAGTTTTACAAGTACTGAGCAAGCAGAAATTTGAATTAATCTCCACTTAAACATCTTCCCCCCTTACAGAACTGCAAAGCATGCTGGTTTCTTCCAGGCCATCAATACAAATTAAGAGAGAAGTATGATTTTTTTTTTTTCCGTCTCCTCTTTCAGAGGGTCTTAACATTTGAAGTTTTAGCAAATGTTCACTTCACACCAAAGTGACAATGTGCCACTTTGGTGGAAACTTTTCTCAACAGGAAAAGTGACTTCTTTATTTTCAGGAAAGGGCGTGTGTGGAATAAGATGTCGCTGTGTTCATGTAAACGTTTGTTCCTATTGTACATACAGTATTATACAGTCTAAAAAAGGGGGGGCATTAAGCACTTCTCAAAAAAAATCTCTAATGAAGATTACGCATTATGGATATAAACAATGTGAAGATTACAGCATGTCCATGCCCATGTTCTCAATTCTGGAATTATTTGACAAAAGCAGGATCAGAATAAATAGTGATGAAGTTGGCTACTGTTAATACCAGACTATAAAAAAACTATTACAAGGAAAATTATTGCGCAAGAATACTGATGTTTAAGCAGAAATCTGAGTAAAAGTAGGCATTAGGCAGAGGAGTCCATATGAGAATGTTTATTCATATGATATTAATGGACTATTATCACAAAAGCATTAGCAAATATGTAGTATTGTTGCTGCCGGAGGAGCCGTAGCTTACTTTACTAGTTTAATCAGTAACACTAACTATTCAAGCATTATTTAAGCACAGTATTTGAGTAATTTTAGTTTAGTTATTTTCCACCTGAGGACAATAATACATATTTTAGTTAAGGATATGGTTCACCATGGACAGTCTATTCACATTCAATATATGCAAACAAAAAACTAAAAGATCACAACATGTGCTTTGCTTATGAGCATATACAGTGTCTATATATGAGTACATTCGTGTCTGCGGCAGTCAGCCAGTGTCAGTGCATGCCTGTCCGCCTGCGGCACATCAACGTGGACACATCACACGAGCAGAAGCGACAGTTAATGTCCTCACTGTCCTCTGCAACCGAGAGAGGGTCTCAAAGCCCATTTGGTCACATTGTGCGGGATTATCCCGAAACGGCGGAAGAACAATAAAATACAAATCACTCGGAGACAGAAGTATAAACCATCAGTGGAATCCTCGGTGGACGATTAGGACTAAAGTTAACAAATCCCCGATCCGCTAATGAATTAAGACGCCAGTCAAGAGCAGTGTTCCTTTTTCTCGATGACAGCTGACAATTTCTCTGAGCCATTCCCTTCGGTTGCCACACAAACAACAGTTTGTCTCAACTGTACTTAACGCATGAATGAAATATTAAAACAAAGCGCTTGCTCTCCCCTGTTCGCTTCTCACACTGCAAGTTTGTGCAATTAATAACACAGATGATTGCCTTAGTTATATCTGCATAACTTTTTTTTTTACAAACTCTGCCCATTTACAAGATATCAATTACTTTTTTTTTCCCCTGCTTCTATTTATTCCCTTCTTAGGCCACGATTGGAGATTAATGTGCGCTTCCAAATTACCACACATGCTGGCCATTTATCAGCTCCAAGAACAATCCTGCAGATCCATCCCAACGCTAAGTGGCAGAATATTCATGAAATAGGGAAAAAGAGGAGCAATTTTGTACACCCTTTGATGATTAAAAAAAAAAGGGGGGGGGGGGGAGAATTCCTCACTCTTGCTCATTTACTTTGTGGGGTTTTTTTGTCATTGTTTTCTTGCGCGGCCACTCAGAAAAGGGACAGGCTTCATTGTGGAGTCAAATCCTTCTTAATTTAGCTGAAAACACGGACTTATATTTATGGGTAGGAAAACAGCGCGATACATTACGGTCGTACAATGTGATAATGGCGATAGCGCAGTGCATTGTGCTTGTTTGTAAAGCCGTGGTGCAGAGGCCCATAATAGACCAGCATTCAATCCCTGACTTCAGTAATGAGTTGGGTAAACAGAGCTTTCAAAATGAGTTTCTAAATCAGTGCGTAGAGGCAGAGAAGAGGGAGGAAAGTAGGAAGAAGAAAAAAGAAGAAAAAAAAGAAAACAGGGGCTGGGGGCTTTTGGTCCTCGACACTCCGGCTTTAATCAGGCATTAGGAAAAGGGAGTGAAGATGTTATGAAAATGCGGCGCTGGCCTTTGTTCAGCGTCTGTCATGGCATTGACTTCCCTGACACAATGCTACAATGCATGACGGATCAAAGTAATTAAAGTTCCAATAATTTACCTTCCTCTGTTGCGTGTCAAGTCTGCCAGGCCGGCTGCTCTCAGGCCCCTTCATTGATTTCCTCACCACTATCAGAGCGCGATCCTTAAAGACAGAGGGACATGAGGGCAGGGGGTGAGTGTTTGTGTGTGTGTGTGTGTGTGCGTGTGTGTGTGTGTGTTTAATAACTTTTCATGCTGATATAATAGCGTCGCTTCAGATGCTTAACCATTAATGATCACAGACAGATGACGAGACAAAGAGACGAGCGCTTCTGAAACCTCCTCGCCCGTTCCCCCTCCTTGTCAAGCGACACTCGTCTTCGACTCCCATTTCTGAAGTCCCCTGTCAACAGTCAACGGTGGCACGCATTAACTTTCCCCACCGGCTCAGAGTGGTCAAATCGGAGCTTGTCTACTTCACCTTGTTAAACTTTGGGAATCCGGGAGAAAACTCGGCTTTATCCCCAAATCCGTGGGAGATTCAGACGGCGGTTTGTGAGGATTGTGAAATCATTATCGGTTACACAGAGGAGTAATTCTGTCTGCCGTCTAGGCCTGGGGATTGATGTGTAAATGCTTAGGAAAGACTCCCTGTGTCGCCGCGGCGGCCCTGTTTCACCACAACAGTCAGAATAAAAAAACTTCCCTCACTCATGCACTCGAGGTTACTCCATCTCTGTCGTCTTCCCTGCCTCAATTCTCCCTCTAAGGCAATGTGTCATTGTCACAGAGGTTTTTCAGCAGGTTTCTGCAGTGAGGTGCAGCGGGAAGGAGGGAAGTGTGGGGGGGTCTCTTTTGAAGGCTTACTCCCCCCAAAACCGTCTCTCCTCCCTTGACGAAAGTTAAATGGTTGAAGTATTCCTGTTCTAAGATGTGATTAGTGTGTCACACATTAAAAATGCCATATTAAATAATCCCATCCTTCAGGCTTTACTTCCTCACCAGGTATTAGCTTAGACAGAGAATAATCCTAAGCTATTTGGAAGTAGGGAATCCACATAAAGATCTTGGCACTCGGTGTTTGAATTTTTTCCGATCTGCCTAGTAGGTGTGATACTCTGAGGACTTACAGCGCAGACAGCGGCGGAGGAAGCCGAGCTCGAGTGCTTATGGCTCACCGACGTAGCGCCAGGTTCTCAGTTTCTAATCTTGTCTCTCGTCCTTCTCACTCGAGACGCCACTCCCAAGATTTCTCGTCACAATTCGAGGTTGAAGACGACGCATGGATGAAAACTAGAGGACTCGCGGTTCCTTTATGTTTGACTTGGTGCGAGTTTGTTCAGTTATAATTTAAGGAAGTCAATTTGAAAGATTTCATAATTTTGTCACGTCATGTTTCAAAATTTCTAAAAAACTTCTTTAAAGAATGATTTGGACACTTACATTATTGGAGGTGGTTCAGAAATAATAAGTCTGCCTATGGGTAAGAATAGTTATCATAAAATAGATTTTTTTTTTTTAATTTCTGATCATGAATATAAATTGTCTGACAACATTTTGAGAGGCGCACATCACCACACATCAGATGTTGCCGCAAGTTTGTAGAAATTATATTTTTTTTCTATTCTGCTGTTTTACTTTATTATCCAAATCCAATATCACAATTACAAATTTGATAAGCGTTGATGATCACACAAGCCTTTTAAGGTTTTTTTTATTTTTATATCATCATTGTAAACGGGAAGCTGCTGGCGTGGCGATTCTGAACACGATAAGTTCAGAGTTCATGTGACTTTGTGATGAAGAACTCACTTTCTATCTGATAGATAAATAAACAGATTACACAAATGCGGCTAAAAATGAATCAGAGCAAGACAGAAGTCTTTATCTTTTGTCATGTGTCACGCGTTGCCTGGAGGAGAGCTGGAATGATGTTGCAATCAAAACGTAGAAAGTAATGTTCCTCTTGTGGTGTTCTGTGGTATGAGGAGTGCGATGAAAGACAAATCTGATCGCAAAGGGCCCTTGAGGTTGATTTCCTTTACATCTCATGGAAACTTATTGCTGCGATGATTTGTAATTTGTTAAGATTTGACATCAAGGGAGCATAAAGAGCCATTTAAGCCCAGACACTGGAACCTATTCATGCGCGACTATGCGCAGCTTGTAATAAATATGGTATTTCGAAACATATTACAAAATGCAGTGTGAGCAAGTGTCACGGTAGAAATGTCAGCATGTTCTCCCGCTTGACAAAGAGGGCTTTAAATCGGTGGGTTTGTTTTCATCGCCGCTCGGAGGTCAGCACCCTGTGGCTGTGGACGGCTAATTATCATCGTGCAAATGGGTCATGGTTGTCATTACTTCTGGTCACATGATTGCATTCATCCAACATGTTTTTCTCCCTTTTTTTAAACAGGGATGACAATGGAGCTACAGTATCGGGGAGACGCCTCAGAATTCCCCCCAAAGGCGAAAGATTTGTTACGCGGTCACAAGTCATTCAATTCAGAGTTATTTTTATCGCAGATGCTCAGGTCATAACCTCCCCGGCAAGTTTAAAAATACAATCGCTGTGTTGTGTGTAAAAAATCTCCAAACAAATGTTTCCGAAATTAGTAGATCAATAATGAATTTCTCGTCTCAATAACGTCTGTTCAGCTCTCTCTGTAAAGGACAGCTACTGTGCTGCTGCATTACCCTTGAGCGATTCACTTAAGATCACAAACCAGCTAATAAATTTGCCACAATCCGATGCATCCAAACTTGTTCTCTCTCCACATTTGAGCTTATTCATTCCCAAAAATCCATCAAGTTTGCCAGTGCTTTTCAGAAATAAAAAAACAAATAAAACTAGATGGCTGTTACCTAAATGATTCATATGCTTAAGGTTGGGAAAAAAAGGATCCCTGCATCCACGCCGACATTTAATAGGTTCTTTCTTGGCCCACGTCCCATCCTTCAACCAGGCTTCATGGAAATCCGTACGACAGTTTTTGCTTAATGCTTCTGACAAAAACAAAAAGAGAAACATAACCTCCTTAACGGAGGTATGTTATTTATTATTTACTTCCCAGACACCACCTGCTCGCTTAAACTTAAACATTGTGTTTCCCATTTTTTGTTTTATTTTCTCAAATAAAGCTCAATAATGAAGCTGATGATCACAACAGTCCAGTTTCTAATTTTCTATCGGCGAGGACCGCGAGTTAAAGTCAAGCCTTGGAGCAGGGTTAGAGGCAAGCATTTACAATGATCTCTACACATTTAGTTTTAAACAATACACGTCTGTTTCAAGTGCAAAGACGTTGCCATAAAAGTCAAGTCAGATGATGTACAGTATAACATCTCTCTATATTTGTATGCCATTTATTTCTGGAACCTAGACAAGACCATGGCCTCAAGGAGGCAGCAGAAGCAGAGACAGCTGCGTCATTTCCACTGTCCATTGATACAAGTGGAGACAGAATATGAATAATATTTGTTATTTCACCACGGGCTACTCTGGTTTGTTCTGCTGTTTTCCAAATGACTACTGTGCTGCTGTCTAGTAAAAAAAAGGGGTAAATCACTCAATTCAGCGAACAGTATTACCAAGAAAACGTCAAAAAGTACTGAGTTGAGTGGGATTCGCGCTTTACGTGTACATTGTTTAAGGAGTTCTCTCAGGGATAATCAAGGCTGTATTCATGACTCAAGCCAGGTGGCAGATGATGCTCGGAGGAAGGCAAAAACCCATTTGTGTTTGTTGCATCGGTGAACATTGTCCATCCACTGTGGGCCTGTTGTGACCCGGGGCACCAGACGTGCAAAAAAAGGGCTCCATGTGTTGCCTCAATGTATCTTTAAATGGCTCGAATGCAGATGGAGGTTTTGAAAGTGTGGGTCCAAACGACATTTGTGTATTTTCTACCATGAACAAGCAGAGCTGCTCTTTTAAAAGTATTGCCTTCCAAGGCAACAGAAACCCCATATAGAGATTAAACAATTTACATTTCCCATTTCCTCAAGAGGTTATATAATGTCAGCCATCGTTAGGTGTTTCTGCGGAAAGGCTCTGGAAGCCGAAGACAGAGAAAGCGATGCTTCTCTTCTATTTGTCGTTGACAATGCACGGGTGGATTACAGCTCAGAAAACCATGAGTTATTCAATTTCCACCTGGGAAAGCTTAGCTCGCGTTCATCATATTATGAGCGTATCTGCTTCGATTGGATATAATTCACACCTCAACGGAAGCTTACACCTGCTTGAAGGAATTAGGGCTGAGGCCTTTAATAAACGTTTCAACCTGTCAGACAAGTGAGATAAGTGCGTATGCGACCTGTTCCTCCCACTCACTGCCTAATTCCGTCTGAGGGGATCCCCTCTCTCTACCTGCAGAAGGTGGGATATGAAATATGAGAGATTCAAAGTAGGGGCCCTTTGGACCAGAGGGGTGCCAATTCCCCGTCAAAAGCAATTAGAAATATATTTGATGGAGGTCACCAAGTGGCATGCACAGTGACAGGAGTGATGGTATTTGGAGAAGAGAAAGAGAGGGAGGTAAATGCTAGATTTTTTTCCCCCTCATCATCCATTATAAAAGCCTCCTCTGGTGGTGTGCGTGTGTGTGTGCGTGTGTGTGTGTGTGTGCAGACAGAGAGAGAGAGGGGGGGGGGGGGGGGGGGGGGGGGGGCCGCCGAAAAAGACAGTAAGCGGATGCTAACTTCCCACAGAGAGAATTTCTCCAGGTCGAATGCAAAACGTTCCCGACTAATCATCCGCGCCGCGGAAACACCAGCTGCGGCCCGTGGTAGGATTATCATTCTCATAGACCTCTTACCGAGCTTTTAGCTAAATGAAAAATCTGCTCCATAGCCTAGGGAGAAGGCAGCGTGCAGATAAGAGGGAAGAGTGTTTACCGAGAGGCAGCGCCGGTGAAAAACAGAACAGGTTTTTTCCTTTCCTCTGCAATGTAAAAATGGAAGGGGAAGAAATCATTAGGCTGGCAAGGAGGGAGGGAGGGGGGACAAAGTAAAGGGAAAAAAGGAAGAAAATAGACGAGAGAAAAGAGAAGATCAATGTATTTACACGATTAATTTGTGACAAAGTTCTTCTGGGCTCATTAATTTAATGTTTCTGTCTACCTTCTGTCCTGAGGGCAACATGCAATTTGTTATTCTATTGTTCTCCGCTCCTTTTCGCTGCTCTCTCTCGACTAATATTTTCCATTACGCAGCTGAGTTATAATCCGGAATCTCCAACGACGGGCACGGGATAATGGAATCGCCATCTTCATCAACCCCGGTGCCAGACCTGCTGCCACCTTTGGGCTTGATCAAATGAAATAATCAGTTTTAGAGGGAGGCAGAGGTCAGCGACGAGGGTAATAATCTTATGAGACTTTTTGTCGCAGCCGCCCCACCCCAAACACACACACACACACACACACACACACACACACACACACACACACAGACAACCAACCTAAGGGTAATGGATCTCTATTAGCGCTCTATTACCGACATCTGTAACAACGGAGCAACGCGCCAAACATTGCTAACAAGGGCAATGTATTTGGAAGTCACTAGCCTGCTCCCTCCGGATGCTGCCTCTCATTACAAAGCTATCAGGACCATTCCATTTGCCCGGACACCGCAGTGGGGAGGTGTGGCGGGGGGGGGGGCTTAATAACAATTAAAGGCCTCTGCAGCGGTCCCACCGCAGAGCTGTTCAGGGGGTTTTGGGGGTAGTCCCCGGGGTGCCCTAGAGGTCCAGTTGCTCTTGACCCTCTCCCTCTGATCCGACAAGAGACAATGGAGGTTAGTTTATTATTACGAGCCATAATTCGCACTTGACTCGGAGGTTCAGAGTCAAGCGTGAGTGGGAAAGTGCATACATGATTTACAAGTCAAGGGATTGGTATAAATATTATTGAGAAATGCCACTGAAGTCCCCCCCCCTTGATTTCTCACGCTCCGCTCCAGTCTTAATCAAATAAACCTCAGTCTTCAAGAAAAAACCAAACCGATTTTGCTTTGGAAAATAAAGCGCCTCTCTGTGAACTAGTTCAAAGTGATTACTCTGATTATAGCTCAGTGTAGAGGCATTAGATACGGCTTCCGTCAGTGATATTTTGATCTTGACACGGGTCCTTTTTGAACCGCGGAATTGGGGTCGACGAGAGCCATAATATTAGCGACGTAGCCCGGGGGCAAAAGATGGGCCCTATCTTAGGAATAAAAGGTCGCAATCACTTCCTGGCACTGATGGCAGGAGCTGAAGGTGACACTCTAAAGCCCGACACAGTGAGCACAACATGTCGTGAATAAGAAAACCGCTCAACCCTGCTGACACCGTCAGTCACAATGCGTTTAGATAAACACAGAGAAAGAAAGGATTTAGAATAAGTCCATCACAGCCGTGCGCCCGCTGCCTGATGCTGACCGTATGTAGACTGTCAAACAATGTGGAAATACCCCCAGCATGATGAGGCTTAATCCAATTGGCATTGGAGCCAAACTTGTAAACTAATCTATGCATTAGCCCAGCTGGCACTGTGCGCCCAAACGCTCCTCTGGAACCTGGAGTTTGGAGCTGTTTGTCGCCCGCCAGCGATAAGAGCCCGTGCAAGCCCGCTGAAAAAGTGGGCTTAGCTCCTACTCTTTTCAACTGGAATCACTTTAGTCCATTTATCACTCTACCTGTCTATGAGACCTATTTAAGATTAAGGTCAGTAGGAGAAAAAAAAGAAGAAAAAAGGCTCCCCCTTTCAGTTCTTTGGATACTCTTAAAATTCATAAGTCAAGAGGCTTAGGCTTTCTCAGCGCAAGTCTTCATAACAATGAGAATTCTAATATTTTATGTAAGAATAGCTGACAGGAGATTTTTTCTCTCCCTTCATTCATGCTCCATTTTGCCCTATCAAAGTATAAATACACTTGCGGTTTGACAAGAGAGGAGACGAGCACCCTCGTTCCTGACCTGCGATGACGGACACAAATCCCGCCCTGATCACAACACATGCATATTCCGAAGATGGAGGAAAAGAGGTGCGCGTTACTCTCACTTCTGTACCTTCAAATTAGCAATATGCCTCCAAAGTTTCTGTCTGCTGTTTTCTTGGACTTTTCAGCTGAAGCGAAATTGCACAATGTAAAGCAGTTGCCATATCTCCTGTTGTTATTCCTGATTTTTCTTCTTTTTTTTTTCAAACCGCTGAATTCATTATAGTTGAGCTTTTAAGCTCACAGGACAGATGCAGTGGTAAGTGGAGCCTGATGCCAACATTTGTCCTTATTATGGCCTGATTCAGACTTCAAAAGTAAAAGAGTGACACTGAAATCATGCCAAAACAAAGCGCTGATTGAATGTTAAAAATGTCATTGTTTCAATTATACCCTTTTCCCACTGAAATACAGGATTAAATATTGCTATGATAAGACATCAGAAACATTTTGGATGTTTAAAACAAGGCCATGAACTGAATCAAGATCAATTAATAAAATGAGTTTAATTCTGAATCGTCGTTGTTTGTAAAAAGAGTCAAAAGTCCGCTTCTGTTTTCAGCTTTCTAATGCACATTAGCAATACCTATTACTATGTATGTGTCTCTGTGTAGATTATTAGACAGCAATAAATGTTGAAATGTAAGTGGAGTATATTTTCAGGATTGACAGTAATGTTCTTTTGGTTGTTTTTTGTTTCATCTCTAGCACCAAGCAACCCAGAATATTTCAAGGTTGACTTGTTAGATCTGACAGCATCGGTATTTTATCAAGATCAAAATGCTGTTCTCACACATAAACTTTCAACACTCGACTAATTGGCGTCAATCAGTTAAGTGTATCTTTGAAGATCTTTTTAAGAGTCAGGTTTGTCAGATAACCAACAAATTAAAACAAAAAAAGAAGAGGAGGGGAAAAAAAGGATGAAAAGAGCAAGTACAAGCCAAACTCCAAGAAAAAAGGAGGCCCTAGCTTGCGCGCCCACATACTGATCCAGTTAATACTCTATACTGCAGTCCATTTCTATAATGCAGAGCAAATCCCGGAGCAGTTCAGCAGTGCAGTTAGCCTACAAGTTAAAGCAAATGCCTTGCAGTCTTGGCTGCTCGCCACCAGCTGGTGCTCCAGTCAGCTGTAGGTAAGAATGTTTTACATACTCTCAAAGCCAGGGGATTGGTTTTGGACCGATGTCAAATTTTATCCGAAAATTCAGGGAATCCGAGTTGCTTCTTGCAGCTCGGATGGCGGTGGATGTCTGCCACGGGGTCAGATACAGCTCGGAGTGCAGAGCAGCATTACGGTACACGCTGTGCCATGGTTTGGTTGCACTCAAAAAAGGGTCTGTACTGTAGCTGTGCTGCAAGTAACAGAAGTATTAACATAGCATTCATATCTAAGATACCGCTAGAAATGTGAACAGGCTTGACTGCAGGTGTTTGTTTTTTTACGGGATCTGTGTGGGCCAGAAACTTAACGTTCGGAAAATATATCAACTCCCACGAGGCTTAGAAAGTTGCATGAATATTTTTTTTTCAGAACCTGAATAGTTTGGAAAAAAACAAACACCATATGGTTTACTCTGCTTTGTGAAATGTGCTCCATAAACAAAACAAAAGAAGCCAGACTTGAATAAGAAAGCTTAAAAGCAATGAGCAGTGAGTTACAGTCAAACTAAATACGCTGCATCTTTCATGGGAATCTGAGACGGAACAGGAATATGTTTATGTTAAATAACTGAGGCTGATATTGAGCCACGGGGCGGAGAGGATCCCCTTTAGAAAACCAAGTCTAGACCCCGCAACCCTCCTTCTGTATTTGGGTCATTGTATTCAGAGGGCGGTGGGACATGGAGGGGTAGGAGGGGGTGGTATCTTGGAGGGGGATAGAGGCTCAGCACGACTCACCAATAAATATGCCAAGCTGCTTTCTTTTTTTTCTGCTTTTTTTTAAAAGGAGAAAAGAGAGATTTACATGAGCAATATAATATTCTTGTGAGTAAGTGATATTTGGGCCGGGTGTGAAAGAAAATGCCTTTGAGATGACTTGAATAATGGACTGCCCCCTATTGAAGCTAAATAAGAAAATTGAAAGCACAAAAGTAGAAATTAATTTCTTCACTCTGGCATTTTCAGCTGAGGGTGGGTGGAAAAGAGATTCACTGTTAAGCATTTTGTCTAATTGAATTTTTGTTTTTCTAAGAGCGTGTTTTAGAGTCGGGGGCAGCACGGGGCAAACTTTTTCATTTCTTATACTTATTTCGTTTAACTTATAAACACTTATTTTCTCATGACGCCAATTCAACTTTTTCTTTTTTTCCCATGGCGCATCCTCGCCATAACCCACTGACCACAGGCCAAAAAGTTGATATTGTGCTACATTAATGCCCGAAAACACATTTGGCAACGGCGACATTTGGAGACATTTGGACGTTTTGGAGACGCTAAATCATATACGTCAAAGTGCTTGTGTCAAATCCCCGCAGTCCCTTATGTGAACAGTTCATCCCGAAAAAAATGTGCTAATTTCATGTCTAATGATGCCTATTGTTGAAGCCGGCATGCAATTTTCTTAGAGGGATGAACAAACGCTCCCCCCCCCCACCTCCGCCCCCTAACCCCCAGTGCCTTGTGTAGGTATGGGGGCCGGCCTCGTCTAATTTTCAACATATATGTTAATGTAATGAACGCCACTTCAATTAGTGCAATCACTTCATGTTCCAAATGGAGACGCTCGTCGGCAAATGACGGCCTAATCTCGGCCACGCTGGATTCCCCCTCCTGCCGTAGGAGGAGAGAGGGAAAAGTTCATTTGACTACAGTAGTTAACAATACCTCCTCATCACCTTGAGGCCATATTCAAATTTGCCATTGAAGAGTAAACCCTCTTTCTCTCCTTTATATTCTCTTTTCACCCCCCCCCCCCCAGCCCCCCACAATCAAAAATGAAACAACCTAGGCCCCGACTAATTAAGTGTGTGAATATCTGGACCCTAATTAACATATTAGTGAGACAGGCAGACGCAGGGAGGGCCTCGCCGCAGCTCCCGTGTTTGCTCACAGCTTGAGCAGCGTCGCTGTGTTTCAGTTAAAAAGGAAGCTGAGGCGCGTTCAGGCTCCAGGTCTGCCCAGGCCCCCTCCAAAACAGGGGGAGAAAACGCCAGTAATTGGATGACCGTCTTATTATCCCTTTGTTGGTTGCAATTCCCTGATTAGCATTTTGGAATATTTTAAATTATAATCCAGGAATTAGAGGATTTTACTGGTTTCTTTTTTTCTTTTTCTTTTTTTCGCCAACCTCCCCCTCTCTTCAATTAGCCCTGACACTAAGCAGGAGGATGAGTCCACTGAGATTTTTTACACATGTAGCCAGGTAGAAATCCATGTCGTTTTGTACGAAGGTGAATTAAACAAGATGAACCATGTTTAATAAATAATCCATTCTTAAACAACATTAAGGGACAGCTTTGGAGTAACGGCCTGTTTTACTTAAACAATTGCAAACTAATTTACCTCTATCTCATGTGAACAGGAGAGATATAAAGACAAAGTATTTAACAATAATTTACCTGAATTACTGAGCACAAACAGCCACCGTGAGTGCCGTTAGTTTCACATAACACAGTAAACAAGAAAAGTGCTGCCACAAAGCCCACACCCTCTCCTCCATCAAATATTTATGTATTAAATTGTGCAATTCTCAAAGTCTCCATTGTTTTTGAGAGTCGATTATCTTCACTGATACTCTTGACTTCTTGGTATTTTCTGGACGCTTCCTGTTTATTTGGGTCAATGCAAAGCTCTTTTCTCCTGATTGTTTTGCTGACCCCAGGTTATTCTGTGACAAGGTTAGATGGTTGAAGGGTGTGTGACTGTGAGCATTCCTGTTTGGTTCATGTTGGTGTAAATACATGTGTTTTTGTGTGTGCGTGTGTGTGTATGTGTGAAAGAGCTTTTTGCATTGTACGTGTATTTATGTGTGCTTATTTCTGTATAGGAAAAATAATAAAACTGTGTGCGTGTGTGCGCGTGTGCATGCGTTTGTGTATGGAACAGGGCAGCTGCCCATGTCGTCCCAGGCCTCCTTCACTTAATTGGAAATGTAGATTGTTTAGTCAGCATCAGGGCTCTAATCAGGGCACCGTCGCTGAAACTAAGGGGACTTTATTGAAGTAAATTTAAATCACTAAATTGCCACTGTTTGCGGGGATCATTTAAAAAAAAGTCCAAGTTTGTTGCGAAGGACACAAATCAGTTATCAGCATATTACATGACCAGGCAATCAGTTCGGTAAAAGACAAGTCCTACAATGGAAAGAAACCATAGAATGCACTGTATTGTATTTATTTTCTATGAACGAAAGAAAGTACAACACATTTGTTTTTTTCCACCAGTTATGGATTATTAACCCAGGCACAATGACCATAATTGTACATTCTGACTTTTTAAACTAATCCAAGGTCACGGCCATTTGACTCATCAGAGAAATTGGGGAATAACTATGTTGTACCATGGAGAAATTGTTTCCTTGAATATTTGACTAAATGGACAGTAGGTATCTGAAAACCTACATATTTACACATATCCGGTTGCTTTCTCAGCTGCAGTACATTGGCAACCGGCCCATCAAAGCCACTCACAGAACTCAAACTCTGCACCAGCGTTTCCGTAAACCTCTTAGGACATTTGGCAAACAGCGAGGGCACACACTTCTCACACCGCACTCACCACACGTGTGTGATTCATTACGCTTACCTAATACGAGGAAATGTCATCCTTTTATCCGGAGACACCTCGTGACAATACCAGTCATGGCGCTTTGAAATCGCACACGTCTCCTTTTGTCCCGTGCTCAACACCAAATTGCATTTGTTCCAAGTGTCACGTTAATGTATGAAAAGTTTAAGATGTCACCGGCGTAATCTGACAGCGGAGGTTTCAGTTAAAGCAAACGTGTCATATTGTACTTCTATTAGCAGGTCGCCATTGCACTATTAGTGACATCCGCGAGTCACTGGCATGTCACCTCAATTTAAAGTTAAGCACTGTGACAGTTTAATATTCCGGGGAGATGAAAGCCCCCTCTGTTTCAGCGCCACGTCAAACCTTTTTCAAATGGGCGATAAATAGGGCTTATTGTTTCAGCAATTGAGAGGAAATGTCTGTCTAATGTGCCTTGTTTCCAACACCCCCCCCTCCTCCTCTGTCTTCATCCACCTCCTCGCTCTCTTAGGGAGATTTTGTTTTCAAGCTTGAGCGGCGCTACCTAGAGGTTGAAGATTACGCTTTGAACACAGGCTGAGTGTCTGTCAGCCAAGGGTCGGGCTCAGCCGAGTTGAAGGAAAGAGAGTGGAAACTAGAAGACAAATCAGTGTTGTCTCTAAGCTTTTTCCTGTCTCTCCCCTTCTCTTCTTTTTTCCTCACAACCATCAAGCCACAAACCTAATCCACACCCCTGAACTTTACAATTTACAGAGGACAATGGCCAGTCAGAGTATAACAAATTCAGATCAGCCCTTCAAACGAGCGGCAACTTCGCCCAAATGGAATTGACCCGGGCTTGATTATTCTGCCGCACATGCCGGGGGCTTTAGGCGAGGAAACGCTGAGCCTCGCCTCCGTCTTTCACCGACTCCTGCGAGGGGCCTTGCGCCTCCCCGAAGGCCACTTCCCTTCGCTGTGACTACTGAGCCATATATACAAATTGCCGTCAATAATTTCAGCGGTGGCACCGGGCAGCCTTGTCTTGTTGGAACGTAAAAACGAGGGGCGTCTCGCCGCAGGTGTCCTCTGACACATCATTAGTGATGGGGGAGGTTGGAGTGACACAGGTCGCTCGCTCAACAGAAACCAATTCCCATTAAAACAAAACACAGCAAAGACCATCCTTGAGTTGCGCCCCCCCCCAGCCTCCTGTCCTCAGGCTACAGGTGGGCAATTTTTATGGCTGCACAAAAAGGTGCCTGGGGGATCCTGGCGTCAAGATAAGGAGGACTATTAGACCAAGGGAAGGGTGGTGTGGATGTGTTGGGCAGCGAGGAAGGCGCGGGGGCGGAGGGGTTCACCGCATCAGGCGAGTCCTGTTTTCCAGCCTCCCTCCTTCTCTCCTCCCACCCCTCCCATCTTTTATGCGAGGTGGAGGAAAAACGAGGTGCCGTGAAGCTTGAAAGAGTGCCTGACATCTGAAGTCTTCTGATCGCTCCCCGCAATGCTGGGGGAAGAAAAAAATTAACTCTGACACCCAGATCAAGCCTCAGGAGCTTAATTACATCAAAGAGAAAGGGATCCTTGTTAGATTCAATCCAAACAAAAAAAAGGAGAAAAAAATGATCAGTAGTTTTCAAAGCTTTGTTTGACACTGAGAAGACGTGAATGTAAAAATAAGAAGAGAAAGTGGCGTGTGTGTGCGTGTGCGTGTGGAGGGGATAGAAAAGGAGAGATAAAGTTTGTCGTGCAGAGAGACTCGGAGGAAGAAGCGCACGGATTATCAAAGACGACAAGTCATTCAAGGGTGGCGTGTCAGAAAATCAGGTTTTTGCCTGACGCCGCTGCAAGGACGCACCAAGTCAGAATAAAGTGACCTAAGTGACCAGAATGAACGTCCCAAGAACACAAAGCAGTTCTTCTGCCACTACAAAATAAAAAAGGTAGCTTCACAGGGGTCCCCCCCCACCCCCTCCCTGCTCCTCGGCCATCCTATTGACAGGAATGACAACGGTCCCACGACGCACCATTATCCTTGACCGTCAAGCCGACATCAAATGGGCGGGGAGCTGTCGCTGTCAAGCCAGAAAAAAAGAAAGGCCTCTCAAAAAGTACAGAGCTGCCGAGAGAGAACAAGAAGAGGAGACAGAGCAGACGACAGAAGAGCTTGTTACATACGTTGCTTTCCACCTTGCTTTGTCAAAACAGGCTTAGTCAGTGTGTACACAAGCCTTGAGGGATATTTCGTTTCACAAAAAAGAGGGAAAGAAAGGCGAGAGACAGGATAAAGAATAAGACATTGAGACATGAATCCAGTGACTTGTTTTCTCTCCAAGGGAGCAAAATGCTCTGCATATGTTTACGCAAAAACCTTTACTTCACGCTTTGGAATCGAAGAGGGAGAAAAGCAAAAAAAGTGTGGTGGGTTGTGATGGGGGAGCTTGGAAGCAAGATAAAACAAAACCGCTCCTCTGCAATGCACGTCGTCTCATCTTCGTGATGGTAAAAGCAAATTGATAAACAAGGGCTCTCGCTTTCAAGCGGCCCTGTCACAAACTCAGGGTCTACAGGCGTCTCGCTTTCATCAGCCGCATGAGTCCCACATAGAGTGAACTCTTGGCTACAGCACAACTCTTCCCTTGTACCGACGCTGCTCATTATTATACAGCATGTTGTCTCAAATTAAAAAAACGGTTTCGGTGTGCTCCTGGCAGGCACTTCACAGGGGTAACCAATCACCTTTCCCAATACTGGAGCTGGTTTGAGAAAAGCACGAAGGAAGAAGAAGAAGAAATAATTCTTCGGAAAGAGAAAAACTGAGAGGCTTATATCAGCGTAGTGCAGGACTTTAGGCTACTGTAGCATGAAGACAAGATCTCTCTCTCTCTCTCTATATATATATATATATATATATATATCTTATTGTATTATTATTATTATGATTATTATTTTCAATGTGTTTTGTGACAGATGTTTTACTCTTCTGTTCTGGTAATGCACAAGTTATATGGCAGACATGGCTGCAAATAAAATGTGAAAAGCCTACAAATAATTTAACAAGGCTGCCTGACTTGCTGGAGCAGTGTCTCAGAGATGCAAACGATTTGAGTATCCAGACGGCCCTGAAGCAAACGCTCTGAGTAATTAAGTGTTCAGATTTTAATTTGAACCAGGACGGGGATGACTGAAGCCTTCTGGACGCAGAGGCCAAAACCCAGACTGAGTCAACAATGCAGCATATTGTAGATGATAATGGAAGCTCACGATGCTCAACTTTAAATCAACCAAGGGTTGTATTTCAAGTGGAGTGAAGCTGTATGCTAAATTTGTACCCAAGGCAGAGAAGGAGCGCATCCCAATTCTGGGGACATACTGTAGCATCATGGAAAATCACTGAACCACTGGAATCGTAAAAAGTGCCATGTTTGGAATTTGTGCGCCCTGATTAAATGTATAAAGACTCAGCAAACTATCACATCACTGTACAAAAGTAATGAATCTATTCCGCAATGATGACGCTGTAATAACCAAGCGATCCACTCGTTAAAGTCAAGGGAATTTATGTTATTTCTTCGGCTGTCGTTTACATTTGATGCATCATATAACGAATGAATCAACGACAATCCGAGAAAGATTTGGCTTTTTCCTGGACACGCTGCAGACATCCTATACAGTGACTGAAATGTATTATACTCCCAAGTCTCGCCTAACAACCTCTTTGGCATTCAGCTCTCAAAGATTCATGAGTGGGCCAGTCTGACGGGCTGGTCTAATCATGAAGAAAACACCACAGGCCATCGGGGCCAGCTTGCAGTCATTGGATTCAGTGAGACGCCCGTAATAGCATGCTTAACCTTTGAACGAGACATGTGCGAGGCCAATTCCTGTCGACCCAGACGTCTCGTCAGGGTCCCATCTTGCCGACAAGGCCTCAGTGAGCTTTAAACTATCAGTAGAACAGATCAACCACTGGCCCAGGGGGTACGCAGGAACCCCCTACTGGGCGCCACACGCTGGACCCCCTCCTGCTGGCTGAAGCCCTCGTCCCCTACTGATGAGGGAGGAAGAGAGCTGCGGGATGTAGTAGGACTGGGCTGAGACGCCTTTGTCGTGACCCCCCCGAAAGACAACAGCCTCTTGTACCTACATACGTGTTAAAGAAAAAAAAGCACAGGGAGACTGTAGAACATACTGTACAAGTTTGAATCACAAATGAATTATCACATCCGATTCAAAATAAAGTGATGACTTATAAGGAGCACACTCCATTAAGGGAACGCTTGAGTTATCCCAGTAAGCACTGGTTAGATGTCTATGTAAAAACTTTCAACATGCATCAAGTCAAAACTGCAAAGTGAAACAACTCCCTGCTTCAACCATAGTATGCCTTTGTTTGACCCCAAGATCCCTCGTTGAGTGCTTAATGGGATTAGATAGTTTTTTTGCTTTTGTGGCTTTTTGGCTGTAGAACCCAGTGTGCCGTCCAGCCCTGACATTTCATACTTGATGAACGCTTATACAAATTCCACTTATGGCAAGTTGTGAAACTTGGGTTCTGTTGCTGTGAAAGATCACCTACCAACCTGTGTTGCATGATTCACACATACTGTAACGCTACTGTGTCGAAACACATTGGACCGCCGCTTCCAATTTTCCTAAGAGATGGTAATTTACAACTGCTGATATGGGGAGAAGGACATCGGGGGCCAAATAGAAATTAGAGCTGAATAAGCAAGTCTGATTCAGGATCAGTTTCAGCCCATGACCTCCCTGCTCACTAAAATACAATACTAACAAATTGCTGGAGGCCAATGACCAGCTTTGTACTGCGGTTTGTGAGAACACTGTAATTGCATTGTTTCATGTGGCGGGTCATATACTGCACTGCATCATCAACAGACATCCCCCCCATCCCACCCCCAACCTGCAAGCAAATCATATTTTTCTGCCTTAAAGTGTTGAAAACCCTGCTGTTGTTTGCCCTTCAGCGGCCCTGCCTGAAGAGTGCAGTGTCTAGCAATTACTGATGAACTTTTCAAAGCATTCATAATTGGATTGGGCACAGAACAAAGTTTCAACGTTTTTTTTTTTTTTTTGGGGGGGGGGATATTCAAGGAACAGGCTGTGGAAAAAAAATGATGTTTATGGCTTCAGAAGAAACATTTGGCAGCCAACGGTCATTAAGAGGAGTCCTGCCAAGTGAAAAGTTGCGCTCTTTACAGAAAGACACACAAACTCGCAGCATTAATACTCGGAGGGGAGAAATGCTGCACGCTTGCCTGAACCAACTCTGGCTCATAATTTCATTAATTGTTCCTTAAGTCTATGATATAGCGTGCAAGGCACCGACTGTGAAGAGAGCAAACATATTTCCTGGGCTGAACGTGAGATGAAAAATGGTTTTATTTTGAATGACTTGAGTCATATTGTATCTTATGTCATTTACTGCCTTAATGCGATGAATAGCAAAATGTATGTGGTATCGAACTAAATCTCATTTCTTCATTATTCATTGAGAAGATAAATCATTTTTTACGAAAACGGCTAAATATTCCAGGAGGTATTAACCAAATACAGTATGATCAAAGCCTCATGGACCTTCAGTTTGATACTGTACTGTACTGATACTATACTTTACTCTACTGCTCATAATCACAGAGTTGGTTTTAAGTCCTGCATGGGTGTATCGGATGAGGAAATCCTCACGTGTTGTTTTAAAAAAACTGAATATTTTTATTGTATATTTTTTTTAATATGAAGGACTTACTGCTAATGAGATTGGGCAGTTCATTGAAAGAATTTTGAAATTTATACATCTCAACATTTTACTGCATGTGGCAGAGCAGCTCCCGCTCGTCCACTCAGAAGGAGTTGGCGTGATGCACGCTCGGGGGACAGCGAGGATCAGAAAAAAACAAAAGAGAAAGAAGAAAACTTTTCAACACCATCGCCTCAAAATAAAAAAAAAGAAAGAAAGAAAGAAAAAGACAAGCCCTGACACTGGCTCCACACTGTACCCGACCAATTTGCTTTGTTCCCAGTTACCTGCCCCTGCCATCAGAGGGGGAGCCACTGGGGGCCATATTTGGGCCATCTTCACTCCCATAGCCCCTTTTCTCGCCACAGCCTTTAAAGTCCTGCACTGCGATGTGCATGGCCTTGATGTTTGCCTTGTACCCTACATGCAAAGCTATCATTATCCATGCCTCTTGACAATCGCAGGCCCCGTCTTTGTTACATCTGCAGCTCCTTGCCTTGGGCTATGACATGACTGTACGGTTGATCTCTTCTCTTTTACATATCTCTCCCTGTGCCTGTGTTACTCTGTTTTTCTCTCCACTCGGAATGCGCACCGTCTTTGAATCCAACTCTGGTTTGACGACGTGAAAAATATTTTACCTCTCAGCCTGCGTGACACCTCTGCCGCTTTGATCTCGCCCAGCAGCTTTGCAGGGCAAAAATGTGTATTGATGTACGAGACATGTTAGTGCTGCAGGTTTGCTTTGTGCAGTATAGTGTTTTTCACACCAAAGGGCATTTCAGACACTCTGCTTTAGGGGATAATATGGGTCACTAGCACAAAGGGGAAAAAGAAACAATGGAAATGCCTTACTAAGAAACAAAGAACGGTGATAAAGCCCCTCCATTTACCCACACTGTCCCTGTGCCTCACAGACATAAAATTGCAAATGATGTTGACTAGTGTCGTTAACGAAACTTAATACTTCTGTAATGCAAAGAAAGAAAATGTGATGATTTGACATTTAAAAAACAAAAATGACAAAGCAACAAAAATAGACAAATACTGTATATCTCCGAAACAACATTATCTAAATGGACTACAACAATTCAGTGTTTTTGCAGATGGAACCATCTGGAAGTCTGTTGTGTCGTGAGCAGCTTTGTTGGGTCGGAAGATTTCAACTTTATCTGCGATGATCTCATTTCCACAACAGACTGGATATTAGCAACTCTTTGGAAGATGGGTTAACATTTCAATTTTTTTCTGTTTCAGCAATTATGTCTAAGAGAATAAGCTACAAACAGGGATGGTTGTTCAATGAACTATGTGTGTATGACAAATTTCATTGAAATGCCTTGAAATAAAGAATTGAAATTGTTAAAATTAAGCATGAATTAATTTAAAGACAGGTAATTGTAGCTTTTTGTGCCTGTTTGTGCTCAGTAACTCTTGGAAATATCCAGTATGCTGTATTTGACATGGAAAAGGGCCCTCAGAAAAGGCTTAGTTCTTTTCATAATCATTACCAATTCTGACATACAAACTTGAAGTATCTGTTACATCATAAGTTTTGATTGATTGGTTGACATTGCAATTAGTATTCAAAATGAACACCAAATGAACAAAAACGCATATCTTGTTTTACTGATTATGGGCTTGAAAGTTAATCTTTTTTTTCTCTATTCTGGAAGTCATTGGGTGCACTATGCACCATAAAGTTAAGTCCAATCAATAATACAGTCTGAATGTACCCAGTGTGCAGTCATTCATGTTTGTATTCCAGTCCAAAACCCAAGAGATTTTAATTAGTTTTCGCCTTAAGTCTGCCTAAATTCATTTGACCTCCACGCGCCTCCTCTGCTTGACGTGTGGTTTGTTTTTCCGTTCCTCGAAAATTCCTTAAAACAAACACGCAATATATGCAGATGATATTATCGCAGACCACACTAAAAGTTATTCCAAAAATCCATTAGCGGGGCTTTTTGTTATGTATTAAAAAACTTTTTTTTCATAAATAATCAGCTTTAATGCTTCCACTGTTTCTACCTTCTGCACCAAAAGAAGAACCCCACCACCTCCCACCGTCTCCCACCCCCAAGGATCACAGAGAAGCACCACTTGGGAAGTCAACAGTTCTCTTCTCGTCAACCACAGGAGGTAGCTCCCGGCGGCGTTTCACAAGCCCACCACTGATCTTCAGACGAAGGACCTGCAGCTCTCTAGAGTCTGCAGTGCTGTCAGAAACCGGGAGCCGGACTCGACTGCCACGCTACTGCTCTGTTCTCAGCGGTGGAGCGGAGTGTACCCAATCAGCAGTCTCACCTAAAACAGATTTTTAGACAGTTCACTCTGATCAAAGACAATGCAGCGCTTTAGGGACTTCACTAGAACTGCAAATGTTATAACTTTATAGAGAGGACTGTACCTGTGACCAACCCGGTTATTATACAAAAATGAACACACTTCTTCGATATCCAAGCAAGTCCATCCTGTGTTGAGGAGTCTTTACTAAGTAGCATTTGAAAATGTATTTGAGGCAACAAAAAAGGAATGTCAAGAAATTTGGAATAAAGTAAACAGCTAGCTCCGCAATTGAAAGATATCCTTGCTGTCGGCGATGCGGTGAAGAGAAGGAGGTTTTAGGTTAACAAGAGCAGTCTGCACATTCAAAGCTGCAGAGAGCATTGCAAAGTGCGTTGATTAACTTTGCTTTGTCTTTCAGCGTCGCTTTGCTAACACTGTGCACTGCATTCAAATGAAGTGCAGGACAGGGAGGGAGTGTTGACGACGGAGAGCCTCTGATTCAGCATCATGTCCCTGGCACACTCTATGTCCAATGTCTATTTCAAGACCAACCACCCCAACGAGGGAAATTAATAATGAATCGAACCTGACCGATTTAATTTGGTGCTAATTAGGTCAGGAAAGTTTGGGAGTGAAAGGTACAGCGCAGGCCACATGGTCAGGTCTCCCAGCGGGCGGCCACTTTCATGTGGTGAGAAAAAGTTGAGCGTGGAACAGAGGGCTGGCAGGGGAAAGGCCAGTGCCAACAGCACCAGCACAGGGATGAAGGGCCAGGGCTGGAGACAAAGATAATATAACCAAGAAGTGGCAGCTTCAGAAAGCCACTGAAAAAAAAGAATTAAAATCCACCAGGGAGATATCAACTGTGGCCCCTTCACCGAATTGGAGAAAAAAAGAAGGAAAAAAAAGAGCTGTCAGTCTGTTTGTTTGGACTGCGACTGCTGAGAATCAATTATTCCCTTTTAATTACAATTTGGAGAAAGAAATGCTGCGCTCGGGCTTAGGAAGCCTCCTCTCTCTCCGCAGACAGGGAAGCTGGTGTGGGGCAAACGGCGCTGCCCAGACCGCAGAGCGAAGCGCCGGAGGATTCACAAAGCAATGTTATCACCTTCTGCACGCGCCAAGCCAAAGAATACGCGACTTTGATCCGACTGCAAATGCACTTTGCCCAACTCGTGTGGCACTGTGCGGTTGGAGCAGAAAACTCTCTGACAGGAAGAGTTGAGAGCACAGGCAAGGGGCAGAGGAGGCGGCGGCGGCGGAGAGGAGGGGACGGATGAAGGTGACAGCAATAGAGGTTAACCTCGATTTGACGTCCCGACGGGGTTGGGAAAATCCCGCAAGGCTAGATGTTGCTCTGATCTTTCACATCTAGCTCAAAGATATTGTACCAGACACTGCCAATAATATCTCTTCAGAGCAGACTGACTGATCTAAAATGTCCTTCAATGGGTCCCCCCCAATCTTCACTTCAGGACTGTGTTTCCATAGCTTTCCTCTCACATCTAGAACAATGTGCTTCATTTCTCATGTACGTGTGTTATAGGTAATAAAAAAAAAAACAGTCTTGAATTCATTTGACTAACAAGTTCTTCTAATACATGGAGGCTGGCATGCAAGTAGCAGCTCCCCTGATTCAAATGATGCCAACCTGCTTAGTGGAGGCGATCCAGATGGAGTATCAGTTCAAGTACTGTAAATCTGCTCGACTGGAAGGGCTGAGACATTTGTTTGAGAGGGGGTGACTCCGAATCAAGTCCAGCTGTGATTTATTACCCGTTTTCTTTAACAGGAAACCAAATTTGTAAATCTAGAGAAAGATTCCCAGTGACTTTGCAAGCATACTTTTCCTGTAGGTTTTCTGAAAAGAATCTGTGAAATCTATAGATTCTATTTGAGATGTTAATTCTTGCAAAAATTACAAACTAATTTGTAAATTAAGGGAGAGTTGGTGTTTTCATGCTCATCTTTACCAGGTCGGGTTATTTCCAAATTACCTCAGATAACTTTTCAGTTCGTCAAGAGAATGCACATCCATTACCAAAATTGATGAACATTATAGAAGCAAGACAAAGTTTCGATCACAGACAGTGCAGCTGGCTAACACAATCAATGAAATGATGTAAATTTAAAGCCAATGTCTTATTTAGGGATATTAGCCAATAACCCACACATCGCCCACCCATTGCATGATGTCCACTCGTCAGATCTCCAACTTCTCAACACAGGGCAGATTCACAGAGGTCACTTTTACCACTTTTAAATTTTACCAAAAGAGAAGGAGCTCAGGAGTTAAAGGCACTGAGGATGTGTGACAGTTACGGAGATGTATCAAGATTCTAGCTATAAAGAATAAAGTAGGTGAAATGAAAAGAGAGGAACACGTATTGGTGCCCTTCTGCTCTGATACCCTGCCAGCACGAGAAGATCCGGATGTCCCACTCAGAGGCAGAATATCAGTCAATGCCTGGGAAACCTCTCCCTCCAATGCCAGCCAAACAACACTCCTGTTTACTGTTGCACTAAAATGGACGGAAGTCGAGGAGGTGAGCAACATAAACACAAGGAGAAGATAAAAATTCTAATCTGCGTGACAAACCCAGATTTCTTTTTGTCTGCAAAAAGAAAATGTTGTGCATGTTTTTACTTTTTTACTGTAAAAATGTGTTCAGCTTCTGGGAAGAAGAAAAAAACAACAATTAAATATCCCTTGATGTACACAAGTGTTGATACTCATCTGTACTTCCCTCCCAAGACCAATGAACCCTTTGTGAATTCATTTAAACAAGAGCACAACAGGAAATTGACCTCTTTGGGGGAGCAATTTTTAAATGAATGAATCCAGTTTCAATCAAGTGAGGAAAAAAAATTGAATTAAAAGAAGCAGGAAAAGGTTTTGAGAGCTGTGGCACTAATCAAAGTCGACAGTAAAACCTTTTTTCCTTTTACTTTCTGGAGTCATTCAGGCCCAACCTGCTCGCCGGATTTTAATACCACTAGACCTTTCCCCATCCTTTGGGAGCAGAAAAAGTAGAAAGATATAATCCCTTTTCCCTGTAGAAAATGCCTGCAGGAGAGAAGACTAGCCCCAAATCAAATTATTCTCATAAGATGGTATGACCTTAGTTACACTTTATTCAAGGCTTCTTACCTCCACAATTTAACTGGTGTTCTCTCTTTTTTTTTTTTTTTCCCATCGACAACTTCTTGCCATGCATGAATCACAGGTTAAATGCATTCCTTTCAATGGCTGCGCGCCCCGGCGACAGAAATATAATTATGTTTTACAAGTCGACTCTTATCTGTAGCCTCCTTTATTTCGCCGCCGACTCGCCGTGTATTCTGAGGGCTTTTCTGGAGTACTTTACGGTGTGTCAGGTTGCTGTTCCCCGTGTAAATGCGCTATTGTATCACTCAAAAGGTCTTTGCTCTCCATATCAGGGATGGCGGGGGGAAAAAATGCGGTGTAAATAACTTCTATGGTGCACTTTACTTTTATGTAAGTTTAACATACGCAGTAAGGACAAACTGCCACATAATAGAATTTAAGTGGTTTCCACGCTTTGCTTCACAACAGCTCCTCTGCTTCAAATCCGTGATAATACGTTTTATGATTAAAAGACTAAAACCTAGCGTTAAAACAAACTTTTTTTTCTGTATTGCAAATATTAAACAACTACATTGACTTTGTGGAAGTTTGCACAGTTTGCCCATGTAGTTTGTATTCTTTGGGTGGAGTTATGCCTCCTAAAAATCATATCTCAATCTCCAGCACAAATCCATCAAATCTAGTAAACATCATGGATGAGCTGGAGGACGAGGTAACATTGCTAAAGGGAATATTAAAGTTGGAGCGTCTGCAACTGGACCTCAGATCAATTAATGAGTTGATTAAGATGGTCTACCTACTGTACATTATAGGACAACTCATATTTGCCTATCACTTTCACTACACATGCAGTTACTGTTGGTTGTCGTAACAGGACAGCATTTTCCCCCTCCGAGGTCCGATGTTGTCTGCGTCAAACATATCAATACATTACATGCCCGTCGGTAAATGCTTGAATGCTCCCAAATTGCTCCAGTTCACCGGCAGTGGCCGGCAGCAGAGGGCTGTGGCTACACGAGGCAGCTCCCAGGTGTAACAAAAAAAACTGAAGCAACATGAATGTGAGAGAGAAGACAGACGTCGTCTGGATGAATAAAGATTGAAAATGAGATGGAGTCAGTCTAAGTGAGATAACTCCACACGGCATGTGACACATGTGGAGGAGAAGAAGAATACTCTGGGGCCAATTTTGACGTGTATTCCACTGACTCCCGTCTTGATTTGTGGCACAAATACGAAAAAGAAAAAAAAAGATTACTGCATCGCTGCATCCAGCAAAATTGTGACTGTGTTATGAGTGCGACATCACAATAAAACAAACTAGTAAGAATAATTTAGATAAAACTTTGATTCACTGCCACACAAAGCTGCCTAGTGCAAAGAAAGCAGCTTCCCTTAAAGAGATAAAGGATTTGATGATTTACGTACAATTAAAACAATAACGCTCTGAGCACTTACTTCTGTGTAAGTGTGTGTGTGTGTGTGTGTGTGGGTGGTAAAAAGCCGTCGGAGGACAGGTGTCTTCAGGTAGAGAAATCCCAACAAGGAGCTCGGCGCTAAGCTTTATCAGCTTGTCTTTGTCTAATCAGCCGCTATTGTTAATACTGTTCTATTCCTCATTAGCTGCCATTGTTAACAAGCACATTTAATTATGCTAGTTACAGGACTGTCGGCGTAGCTAAAAACTAAATAATACCAGAAACCCCTGCTCAGAACCACCTTATTAAATTAGAAAGAAGCAAAAAACATGCAGAAAGAATAAAAGACAGAAAGAATAAAAAGGGAATTATAACACAAGCAAACAAACGGGAATACTAAGTGAAAAAAAGGGGCCGCCATTAAAAACAGAGAGCGAAATCAAAGAAGGAAGAAACAAAGATAGACAAGACAGAAATAGTCCATGAGAAACAAAACAAACAGTCTTTGTGTGGGAAAATACCTGGCGGGCTGCTGCCACCGCCGCAGTTAGTTACCGTCGATCCCCGGGGAGCAGCTCTCCTGGGTTCCTTAAAACATGACAGCAGAGGAGGAAGCAAAACACGGGCGTCAGGAGTCTCAAAGCGCAAAACAAATGATCCCCCGACTATTACATAACCTATATGCAGGAGGTTTAAAAACCAAGGTAAGGAGAATATCACGCTAACGTCTTATGTCTTTCAAGTGTTTCAGTCAAAGACGGAGACTGGGTGAGTTCATCGTCGAGGAAAGGAGACACTAACAGGACAGTACTGTTTGGCATTTTCCATCTGATATGGTGGATATGGATGATGCTAACAATATGAATGCTCCTAACAACTGGATTATGCAATGCACTTGTAACAAATACAACATGAGTTCTCAGGTTGAGAAAATGCAGAAAAAGCACTTGTGCCATCAAGTTGGAACAGTTTTTTCCATAAACATGTGATGTGTACATGTACAAACAGGACAAGTCAAATTGTATTTATGAAACTCAAGAGATGCAGTAAAAAATGGTTTATTACAACATCCTAGTTCAAAGGATGGAGGGAGCTCTTTCTTTAGCTTGGTCTTGTCTTCCTGCAGAATGCAAATAATGTCAAGTATATTTCACAAAGGGCATTCTGCTCTCTCCACTCCTGCTTCTCTGCACGCCGGTCCAAGTTTGTTTTATCAGTTTCATCCTATGGGTTTTCATTCCTTTTCTCTGGAGAAATATTTTTAAAACCACAGGTCCAACCTGCGAGCATGTACAGGACGAGGATAATGTTTGTGTGGGGGGGGGTGGTTGCAGGGAGTAGGTGTGAATTATGCAAATAAATGCTCCGACACAAACTTGCGCGGGGATGCGGTGAGGGGGAAATTGGCTGAAGGAGGAATCGTTCACGTGGCGGCCGGGGCCTCCCTCCTTCCTCCCATCTCCTTGCTCTTTACCTTGAGGCGGGAGCTTATCTTATTTGCTGCTCTTTTTTCTTCTTCTTTTCCCCTCAAGAAGTGTCAGGATTAACATAAGCACCTCTGCCATTGTGCTCCCACTCAAAATAATTTTATCTGCCCGCGCTCTCAGGGGAGACAATCGCCGTTTTTTATCAGGTAAGCGAATACCTCCCTCAACCCCCCCCCCCCCGCTACTGTGTGAAATGTGCCTTTGAGGACGGCTGCCGCCGCCGCCCCTGTGTTTGCCAGTTTATATTTAGCAGTACACCACTTCATTTTCCCATCTGCAGAGAGGAAGGAGGATGACACAGAGAGGGCCTCGGGTGGGTGGGTGGTGGGGGGGGGGATGAGACACACACACACACGTTGTTTAACACGTAAATACCAGCTGGTTCAAAAGGCACAAGTGGGGATGAAAGGAGTCTCTTTTTCAGATTATCTCGCTACAGTCAAAAATTAAACTGTGAGGTATGTTCAAGAAATACCAATGTTTGGCCTTTCATGTAACGTCACCGGATGCACTTTTGCACCCGCCGCTGCCCTTTTCCCAATCGCCACCCTTTTTCTGGGAGGTTTCCCTCTTGGTTTACCCCCTTCCCACTGTGGAAATTGCCCATTAAGGGGATTTTTTTTCCTTTCGCTCTCTCTGAGCATTTGAGGTTGACAGGAAACCGAACAGGAAATGACATAATGGTTGACGACTGCAGTGCTTCTCCCATGCCCAGCAGCTCCTTGTGTGACCTTGTGTGACTGGAGGAGGAAGAGGAGGAAGAGGAGGAGCTGGCACCCATGGCACCGCTGTCTACTCTTAACATTGGAGAGTTCAAGATTTTACTGTCATTCATTCGGCCCAGGCAGGGATTTCTGTGTGTGTGAGAGTGAGTGAGTGAGTGAGTGTGTGTGCATGTCATGCGTCTGTCAGTATATGACTCCTAAAACTGTAAAAATTAATAATTGTTTATTTAAATGAGGGTCTTTACAGGCCTTTAAAAAAAAAAAATTTTTACCGACTTCTCATTATTTCATAGTTTGCTGAAAAAAAGATTGCTCATAACATTACTGTTCTTTCTCTTGTACATTTACCTGCAATGAGTCAATATATATAACTTACTGTACCTACGTTCAGATTAGTAGCAGAAGGCGTCTTAATACTTTAGTAAAGCTTTCGTAAAAACAGTCACTACAGCATTCAACTGATATCCTGATACTTTGATTTTGAAGTCAACAAGTGGTTTGAGACAAACTAATGATGTAACAAAACCCAAAGTTTGTTTGTAATATAACTGCAGCATATGGAACAGTATTTACTATAAAATCCGTTGACACTAAAAAATAATGTGGCAATAAGTGTGGCAATATCTTCAAACTGTTATTTACTGTGGCTACCATTAAAATATTCATTTGGATTTGTATTTACTCAGATTGTTCATTCTGGTTGTAAGTAATTTCTGGAAGAAACAACACCTGCATTATCTGATACTACTTCCGATAGTTAATAATATATTCAGGAGCTCAAACATAATTAACGTTAAGGTTAGTTTTTTTGCTTATGCATAACAAAACTATAGCATGTAGAATTTAAACAAACAAAAAGCGTGAAGCTTCAAAAACCCTGTTGAGTAAACACAAACTCATATTAAGTTTATTCCTTCTGATTTCTCTGCTCACACTTTAGTAAAAGTTAACAAATATTATGTGAATCTTCTGCTGTGTTTGGACGTGAGGGATGGATGCAGATATGTATTTTTTTTTCAAGGAACCCTCAGCTAATTAGGCACACAGTTTGCCATCGCATCCAAATTTCTCTTGACTGGGGCAATGAGAGAAAGAACCTCTTAGCCAAAGAATAATATGAATATGAACGTTTTGCCCCCCTCCATCTGCTAAATTTGTGCACAGAGGCTTAATTGGAGCCAAATCTTGTCAATGCCTCTCCTAGTGAACATCTACTATTAGTTCAGAGCATGTGAACAGGAGAACGCCATAAAGATCCAAACTTTTTACAAACTAATGCTTACTTTCTTTCATTTTTTTTTTAATTATTGAAGCCTTGATAATATATTTAAATATGACATGATAAAATTCAGGATCACCAAAAAACGAGAGCCTCCAAATTGACCATGACTGCATTTGAGTAGGTATATCTAATAAATTGTCAACTGAGGGCATACAGCATATACAGTGAAGTGGTCTCAGACGTTGGCCGCTCATCTCTGGACATCTTTACATATTGCAATCTTGAATTCTTATGGTTTATTTGTATGTAGTGTACTACATAAGATAGGATTATTTTTTTCTTTCAGGGTACAAACATTTTTTTAAAAGGTGAAAGTTTCTGTCATCACATCAAAAAAAAGCAATTTCCAACACCTGAAATCACTATTATTTATAAAGAAACTGTTATTTTACAAACATGCACCTGAGCTATAGAGTTGTGGGCCACCCTTTCACCTTCTCTGATGAACTCCATTTTGAGAGAGCCTGTAAGAAAAGAATGAAAGAAAGAAAAAAAAATTATATTTATATATATATATATATATATATATATATATATAAAAACTACTTGGATTTTATTTACACAGCAAGTAATGCATTTTTTGTTCAGAGTGACTCTACGCTGTCAGTGTTTGAAACGTGTTCTCCTGGGGTTCAGTAAGACCCTGACAGCTGTGCATTAATGCCACTCACTCACTGACACACACACACACACGCACAGACAGAGAGATATATATATATAATGCAGACTACTTTCACCACACAAACATGTTAGCAAACACATCAAGCTAAAGGAAGCGGAAAAGCAAATGCAAACACACACACACATGCACAAGCAACATTTGACATCACCTTTACATGTGCATGTACACACAAATGATGCACACACAGCCACGTACATAAAGGACACATGGCTGACTTCACAACCTCCGCCACACACACACACACACACACACACACACACACACACACACACACACACACACACACACACACACACACACACACACACACACACACACACACACACACACACACACACACATGCAAGCACTCAAGTACTCACATCATGCGCACTCATGCATACACACATTTGTTTGTCTGTTAGACTTTGTCTGTACATGCACACACAGACGCACCACTTCCAAACAAGTAACTATTCAGACACACACACTTTTTTCTTCTTTCCAAGCATCATATTTACGTCGGCACTGCCGCCGTGTCAGTTGACGGTGTTATAATCTCCGACACATTTACATAACATATATTACCCTGCTGTGTTGACGGCGGAGTAAGTACTCAAGCTCATCCCGGGCCCCTTTTCATATTTACGGCGTGACTGATTTAAGATGGACTGATTGTGGGGATTTAATTACGGAGGACACAATGGCCACACAATTCTGTTTTCTTCTCTTCCCTTCTTGCGAGGCGCTGACACGCCGCACACTCGGCTGCACACTGCCGAGGAATGTTTTACACTCCAAATGAGCTGTGCTTGCAGAAGAATTTAATTTGATCTGCTGCTGTAATTGTGCTCTCAAAAAAAAAAAAGGAAAAAGATAAAAAATGAAAAAAAAGGGAAAGAGAAAGAAGAGTGGTGGGGGTGGTAGAGGCGTGCTGGGGTGGGAGGGGTCGCAGTGTGTGCAACTTTAAAATGTAATATGCACCAAAAGTAAATTAACTCAAAAGGAGAGGCCCTTGTGATGTGTTGACACTTGCACTGGGCTCTCTTACAGGGAAGAGTGGAAGGAGGGGGGGAAGGATAGAGGGAAGGGGGGTCGAGAAGGGGGGGTAAAAAGAAACGGCCATGATAAAACACCACAAAGAAAAGCGTTATGAATTTTATTAATGACTTGCAAGACAGTATGCAAAACATCAAAGGTCCACGGGAAAGATTAATGACCCTGTGTGAGACTGTTTAATTACCTTCAGCTAATTAGATTCTTGACCAAATTTTTAATATCTGCGTTCGTGCCCAACGCCTAATTGAGATTCCACCATATTTATCAATCTTTTAACGGGAAAAAAACCCTTAGTGGTGCCTTTTTTTTTGGTCCTTTAGCCTTTCTCTTACTGCTCTTGACACTTTGTCAGCGTTTAAACAGCGATTATTAATCTCACCCAGGCTGGAGAAAGGAAGTTTTCCAAAACCAAAAAAGTGGAGCTGTGAAGGAGGAGTGTAATGCTTATTTACTCACTAACGGGGGGGGGGGGGGGGGGGGGGGGGGGGGGGTTATCAACCTGATCTCGGTTTCTAATGAAGTGCGCTTGCTAATAAACAGACTTAGTGAGCTCTGTCAACTCTCCTTGTCGTGCAATAATTCTCTTATCTGGACCTGAGCTGAGGAGAGGCACTCTCCCAGGAACCACTCTCGATCTACGCCTCGTTTTCGACTCCGCTTCCATTTTCCTCCTCCGGATAATCCGGGTGCTGTTTACCAGCATACCAGCACACACACGCACACACAGTTTCATCTAAATCGTTGTCTTTGAACTTCCAGCGCATATTATCTGTTCTGTGACCCTGTTGTTGTTGTTGTTGTTGTTGCGGCTGCTGCAATAATTGCACTCGGATTATTACAGTGAAGTCAGACACGACTCTTCCTCTGGGTTTATTTTTTTTTGGGGGGGGGGTATCCACCTCTGTGGCTGTTTGTCGAGCCATCTCAGCTTCACCAAGTTGTATCAGGACAGAGATCATAACTTTGAGCTCATTATTAAAATCCTTCCAAAGCAACGCTTCCCTACCTGGAGGTCGCAAGATAATTACCAGTGTGGGAAATAATGAATTCTATACATGAAATTATTGCTCAGACTTTCCTTTTTGTCTTGAGAAAATGTTATTCTGTTTTCTTTTTCTTTTTATGTTTCACTATTCTGGGCAATCTGTTTATGGCTGAGCTTTCCCCTTGTTTTCTGTATAATAAGGGGAACAGGCAAAATCAACAAAACATGTTAGGTTATTCACTGAGGTGTAAGATGTTGTTGTCAAAATTTAATGAAATATAGCCACTTTGTATTTAAGATCTCGCTTAATATCCTTTCAACTTACCACAGGTGCTTTGACAAAACTTAATACAAATTCTAATTATTGGTCTCTAATATGTAAGCTCTTACACAAAAAAGATGGTTAAGAAGAAGGTTAACATTTGCATGATCTTGATTTTAGTTGTACTCATTAAAGGGATTAAAAAGAAAATCTACTGTTGCTGTATTTTCTGCATCTCTAACTGCCTTCACTATACTTTCTTCTGTATTTGCATGAGAAGCATTCTGTACAAGCATGTGACACACACATGGAATCAACATTTTGGAAAGAAGGAAGCAGAAACCGGTGTGTACTGTGATACACAATGCTGAAGGCCGGGCTTGGTCACCAACAGCACCATCTGCTGTCCGAACAAATCTACTACAATAGCAACCCGCTTCCAAAACTAACAACATGCGCAAACAGCTAGTGAGCCCTGCAGCACTTTGCTGCGAAATCACATCATTACGTCAAACTTTCACATCACCAGTTTGACAGGGGGGTTAAACCTTCATTAGCATGCATTCATCCTGAAGACGTATCTGAAAAAGGGCCTCATTCCCCGCCTTGATACCACTCATTTTCTCTCAGCCCTTCTCCCTCCATTTCTTTCACTTTATTCTCCATTTTACCCCTCTACCTCGAACTCGCGGTGCACAATACCTCCATCTCTGTTTGCACTGTCTGCGTTTCCATCTGTCTCACTGTCTCACTTTAAAGACCGAGATCTAAATAGGAGTGGATCACCTCCCTTGCTGGCGTTTCATTAGAGGCAATTAGAAAGCCGACGCTGCAGCGTCCCATAAGACTCGACGGGGAGAGGCGAGGCGCAGGCCGCATTAGCTCGTTGAGATGAAGTATGCATGACAACGCTTTCATCAGCGCGCAACAATTCCTCGCCGACATCTCCGAGCCGAGTGTCAGAGGTACCATTCTGACAATTATGACAATTAACACTGTCAAAATAAAGCCATTAGCTTAGCAAGAGGGCAAACCAATACACTTAATTGCAGGGGTTTCTGTCAAAAGGGATTCTCTTCAGACCACATTCCAAAACGGAAAAGGAATGAAATAAGTTGAGTGTGTGCAGCGGAGGCCGAGGTACGACGGAGGACATCTGCTGCTGTATTAGCGCCCGCCTCGGGATCAAACTGGCTCCAAGCTGTAGGCTCCGGTTGGATGAGCGTGAATCTATGGATCATGGATCTTTTTTGGGAATAAAACATCATAAATATCGCAACATCCTTTAAATACAAATGCTTAAAATTGTTAAATATTCTCACATTTTATCTTCAACCTATAAGATGTTATTATCTCTTCAGCGTCTTTTGTAGGTTTTCTTTTGTACACTGGAATTATTCCGCTTGATTCCATTCAGCTAAAATTATGTCAGGATGATGGTGAAAAAAATGTATGGAATAATACAAAAATTTTCCTTTATTTGCTGTCACCTTAATTTGGTCTTCTTAAAACTGACCTCTGTAGGGACTGATGCTATAAAGCTGTTGTACAGATCCCCCTGTGCCTCTTATCTTAGATTCTGAAGCATCTTGAGTCTACATTAATGCCTCATATATCTCTCTTACAAATGAGATTTGGCATCTCAATGGCATCTGAAATGATTAAATGAAAAGGGCATAAATCCGCTGATCCTGCATTGTTGTGATACTGGCCTCCTCCGGGCTGTGTACATTGTGGCTCGTCTACAGCATGACCACATCTACAGTACTGTGTTACACACAGACTTCCCTTTGCACCAGTTTCCTCAAGGGTGCCTGAACAAAGAGAGATCAGCACCGCCCACGTTGTCATTGTCCAGGCTCCAGGTTCAAACACCACTGAACCATAGAGTGCTAGAAGTTGATAGGGGAAAGACTCAGAGAGAGGGTGGGAAAAAAAATGTTGTAACATCTCCATACAATGTTGTAAGATTGAGTTTTGTCACCTTTAAAATATGCAGTGCTGCCCATCTGTTCTGGGCGTTCTTCAGACGAATCTGCTCAACTTTGACATGCCAAAGTGAAGATACGATTACACACATCTCCAGGGAAACCGCCCCTGCCCTGTCACATTATATCTACCTTGCGACGAAGCGAACGTGCACTCGCTTCTCTGTCTATCAATCCATCCATCTATCTATCCAACATCCGAGTGGATGAGGTCATCCTTCACGCAACAGACAAACAGACCGTCTGCTGCTGTCGACTACGAAGCAGTGCGCTCACGTTTGTTTATGACTCTCTGTTTATGGCACGTACCTGTTTTCAGACATCCAAAGTAAATGAATAAAAAGAAAAATCAGATTCCAGCAAGCTTGTGGCAGTAATGTCATCCGCTCAAAAGCGGAACAGATGGCGGATGGATGGAGCTCGAGAGTTTTGTCATCACCTGGTATAGTGAATAAGATGCTCTTTGACCGATTATAAAAAATGAAATCATCACTTCTAGTTTTTATAATAGAGTGAAATAATAAGTCTATTCAAAGCACGACCCATGTCATCTCAACCCTCTCAAGAACAAACCCACATTAACAAAGTGAGTTTTAATCGTCGAGGCCGCAGCGGTTTCCTGAAGGCTGTGACCCTAGAATGACCTCTGACACCCAGACGTATTCCGGATCAGATTGCAGTCGCGCGTGCGTGCCACTCACTGATCTCGGCTGGGAGGAAAAAGCTGTTACGGGTCAGCGAGGAGTTTCCTCTCGACGCCTCCCTTGATTTGTTTGTAATTAATGATCTCAAGCAAACAGAACTGATAACAAGAGTAGGGGAAATAATTGATTGCAGTTTTAAAAGCTTCTCTGATTAGCAAATGCGGAAGCATCCAAAGCACAGCGAGGGCATGTGCGAAAGTTGGGTCGGCGACCACAACCGTCAACAAACTTGTGCCCTCTACGCAATCTATCAGGCAGCAGCAACGGCAATTGGTCAGCTTTGCCTTTAGAAAGTAAAACCAAGTTGATTTGATGACACATTCATGGCTGCTATAGCAACATATGTTTTTTAGAGCGCAAATGTTCCTCAAAGTATTTGTGAAAAAAAAATAGTAGTCTTATACGTCATGTTATGTACTACAGTATGGTACGGCAGTATGCATGGCCGTAGAAAAAAAATTACTTGGTTCTGGCTCAACTCTTACAAACTAAATTCAAACAAGTTCCGACAAACTGAATGAGCAATGATATCGGTGACGCTCCGAAGGAAATGTCTGTCTGGATGTTTCAATTACATATAGAAAATCCTTCTATTCCTCAATCTTGTTTTCAAAGTTGGATCACATCTCGATGGAATCAGCGAGTCTGTTAATCAGACTGGTTTGAGTCAGACTCAGACTTGAGTCTTGCCGCCGCTGTCGGAGCTTCTTCCCTTTTTGGTTTTTATCAAGAAAAAAAAAAGGAAGCTGATGAGTCCCTTCAGATAAGGACAGGAGCCCTGCGCTTGAAGCGCCATGCTAATAAATGAATATGTTCTCCATCACGCCAAACGCTTATTGTATTTTACAGGGGCAAAATGCAATTTGTATCATTTCTGTGCCGCACATCAAAAGGAAGTGGGCCGAGTGCGATGACTCACTGCAGCGGGAAAAAAAACGCTCTGTTTCCAATCAAAGACAATCAGATCTGTACCGTTTGTTCATTACTTTCTACATCTCCGTTCGCTTGATAAGGCTGTGAGCAGTGACGGTAAATGGGCGTATAAGTTGAAGCAAAAACAGTAGCATGGCCCGTCTCGGCCAATAAATGACATCATCTGCCCCCCAGACGTCTCTCTGCCTGTCACATCGGAGTGAAGACGAGGAGGAAGTTGGAAAAAATAAAAACCAGAAATGTCTATTTTTCCCGTTAGGTCTGTCTGGACGAATGCTGCAGTCGGGGACACTGGGGACTGTTTGTCTCGGTCCGTGGAGACAAAAACTTCAAAATGGACCAACTGCACAGTCCAACTACAGACAACAATAACTCTACCCAGTGTTCAGTTAGAGGGGAATAGATGAACTGCATTCAAAATAAACTTGAAAATAACACATTTTATTATGCATTACTAGTCCCAAGTTGAACATTCCACTAACAGCAGACACGAAAACAGAAAACTTAGGATAAAAAGTCCTGATGAAAAAAATAAAGGGTGACGCTAAACTGTCATTTACATTTCTTTGGTTTGATTAGAGTCGAGTAAACCAAACTAACAGACTTGACGAAAATATAAATTGAAGAAAATGCACTTTTACATCTCTTGAACGGGCTAAAATCAAAAAGAGTAAAATCTATTAAAGGAAAATAAGCATAATAAATGGCTATACTGTAGATGAGGAATTATTGCATAAAATACATGGACTGGAGAATGATAATAATAATCATTCTACGGATGTTTTATTGACTGACATTTTGTTTTGCCCGTTTGTTTGTTTTTACTCAAATTAATCATGTGTTTCTCCATTTCATGTTTCGAAATTTGTATAATGGAATCAGCTATTATCGCATTACTACTTCTATTTGTGTGGTGAGAATCTAAACCGACGGGCAAAACAGTGTCTCTATTGTGCTCTGTCCTAGTACAAACCCCGCCGCCAGTGATCACAGGCCGCATTTCACGGCCGGTACAACCGTCCCCATAAACCTTCCCCCTCGCCGAGACAGAAGAGCTCGGAAAGTCCCGTTTGGCCAACAAAGACGCTTGTGTGCCTTTCGTGTGGATTTGCACTTCGAGATCTGTCTGGTGAAATTCTTTGAAGAGCATCATCCACATCCCATTATCATTCTGAAAAGTTTTGAGGCAATGATTTTCTCCAGCGACATCAAACAGGGTACAAAAATACAACACAACTGTTTTGCCAGTTAAGTTTAAGTAACTTAGATTAACATCTCTCAAATTAGAATGCATGCTGGGATTTGGAAATTGGAGCCGGGTGATCGGATTTAAGGGAACGGTCTTCTCAAATTCACTTTTCAATATCAAACTGCCTGTCTTCTTCAATCCTTTTTCGCCCTAGGCCGGCTCCCCGCATCTCAGGGCATTGCATGTGTTACTTTCCACGAATGTCACAGACTTTTAAAGCTTTGCATATCTCACAACATGATTTCTTAAGACTGAAGCCTGCACATTCTATGCAATTAGCCCCAAGTTAAAGAAGCAGCACAACCCGTTTTTCTGAGACGTGGTGATGATGGTCGAGCTCATTAGCAGTCAGCCTGTAAGGCCATTTGCCTGTGAACTCTTTCTAATCTTTTTTTTTTTTTTTTTTTTTTTTTTTAACAGCAGTGGTATGCTTGTGGAACTCACAACAAAACCTGTAGCAAATCAGACAGCGGCAGCGCAAGGCAGTTTTTGACTGTGACAAACTTGGAAAGAGATGCCTTGTTATCTGTTTGATTAAATAAAACGAATACAAAAACCTAATCATGGAGGACAGGTGAAATCTAATTGCTGCAAAACATCAAGAGGAGTTTGCAAATCTTGTTAGAGTTCCAAAATGACACCAAATCTCAATGACTGTGTGAACAGAGTTTGTTTACTTTTAAAGCTTTTTGTAGCAATTTTTTTTAAAAAAAGAAGAGAAGCCAGTATGACTTCAAAACTGGAATAATATGTATTGCGAGCCCTGGGTCGATGTGGCGGGGCACCTCCTGCCGTTTGCGTAGCAAATTCCCGTGCATAATATCTACATCTCAACCTCTCCCGATCCTGTGTCATCAATTATACAGTCAGAGCCGGTGGCACGACAGGGGCATCCGAGACTGAAAGGGGGGAAACTTCAAAAGACAGGTCTGCACAACCCTGTCAGAGTGGCACGGTCAACTGTGAGTATTGTTTTTCTGCAACAATGGAGAACCATTACGCCGGAGCCTGTTATCAGCCGAGGGCTACCGGGGACGGTTCCTGCTCCATTGTGAGCCATCGCAGTAGATTGTGTTCAGTGGCGAGTTCAGACTAAACATATTAGGGCGTGCGAAGACACACCTGAGGCTTATCTGACGGGAAATGGAAACGCTGGCCACAATGTCGTGAAAAAACGCATCCTGCCAAGTCGTTCTGTGTGCGCTTACGTCAGTGTTCTGTATTTATGCTTCTGATTTTTTTCGTGTGGTTCAGTTTGGGTGCAATTTTACAGGTACTTCAAGGCCCTGGTCACGTTTATGTGTTTATATGAATGTCAGTTTATGTGCATTTATTTTCTTTTTCCCCCTTACATGGCTGAAACCAACTCTCATGATGAGGTAATGAAGTCAGTGTGACATTTTTTAATGATAAAGCCACAGATGAATTGTTTATGGTGCTTTTACAAGTGTGTATTTCTTTTGCACAGGGGTGCGTGTGTGCGTGCGTGTGTGTTCGTGCGTGTGTTCGGAGGGGGGTAGCTGGAGTGAATAATTTGGAGAAAAAGCCGTTTGTTTTTAGGGGGTGAAGGCAAAGACACATCTGAAACATATGGGAGGAAATCACATTGAAAGCAGTGAGCAGTAAATTAATGGTAACAGATGCCAAGATGTCTGGCTAGTGCTTGTTTCTACTCCTTGCTTGCTTTTGTTTTTTTTTTCATTTTTTCTGAGAACCCTTGCATTCTTAATGTTGGGAAATAATACAATTAAGACATCCGTCTTTCATGTGAAGTTCTTCGCCACCACGGGGCCGCGACACCAGGGTTGTTTCAGGAGTGTCGGTCCTACCCGCCGATTCCGTTCCTTTTCCTTGCCATCGTTTAATTGATTGTAATTCTCGGCGGTAATAGGTTTTTCGGTTGCAAATGACGGCCTCGACAATGACGCCATAAATTATTTATGTTACCTTGATGTTGCAGGCTTGTTTCAGTTATGAGTTAAAACAGAACTGAGGTCTCAGTTTGCCCCCCCCCACCCCTCCCGAAAAGGAGCATATCTTGACATATTAGAAATATGTGTATGTGTAAGCTTCAACAGTGAGTGTGGGTGTGTGTGTGTTGGCAGTAGTTCGGGGGGGGGTTGGCCTATGTCCAAGCTTGAGCTGCAACAAAGACAACCTTGCTCTTAATGGCACATATCCGGGAGATGGAGGAGCCCGATACATGAAAGCACTGTGATCATTACACTGATAGCAATTATCCTTCAGGAGGCTCTAATGGCAGCGGCCTCTCCTACACACACACACACACACACACACACACACACACACACACACACACACACACACACACACACACACACACACACACACACACACACACACACACACACACACACACACACACACACACACACACACACACACACACACACAAGCATGCAATCAAGGGTGGCGGGCAATTAGATGCAATGCTTTTTGGTGAACCTTTAACGCAGAACAAAGCCTGACGACAAGGACCGACAAGGAGATTTATTAAAAGAAAAGGCGTAATTTTGGAGAACAAAAGGGGGGGGGGAATCAGGACAAGAAAGGGACAAAAGGGAGAGAAAAAATATATATATTAATGTTGTTTATTAATCTCTTCTTAATGTGTTGCAGTGGACTGAGGGGGGAGCGGGGAACGTCTGAGTGGCCGAGGGGAAAGAGGGGCGGGTGGGTTGTGGGGTCTCTGGAGTGGAGCAGTGGCTCTGGCAGAAGTGTGATTGAGTGCAGGGGCCAGTGTGACGGAGGGACAAAAACAACAAGGTAATTAAAGCTTAAAGCGTGCAGTTTACGCTCTGCCATCCGTGACAGCGTAAGGTGTCTTCCATCCAACCCCCCGTCACCCCCCCCCCCCACCCCACCCCTTCCCCAAATGAAAAATAAGTCAGGTAATTGTCATTGCACACTGCATGTCATTATTTATTAAATGGGTAATTCATCTTCGTGGAGAAAAGCAGGCAGAAGCAGGTAGGACGGGTTTATTGGTCATAAACCAGTGGGCGAGCAACGTTTATCAAATCAGGGTTTTACAGGAGAAATGACAAACAGACAAACATCAACAGAAAGAAATAATCGGCACTATTATACTCCCGAGCGTGTGTGTGTGTGTGCGTGCGGTGTTGATGGAGAGAGTGGAAAGTCACCACATGAGAGAGAGAAATCTTTTGAGTTAAAGTTTTCCAAAGCATCAGCATCACTCTGCACAGCACACACACTCGCGCACACACACGGTCCTTCTCTACAGTTTAGCTTTTTCAAAGTGGGACGGGTTGACAAAAGAGATTGCTCCCCGTTGTTTTTGCTCGTGCGGTTACAAAGAGGCGCGTAAAAAGTTACAAGGTTGTCCCCCGTGGGGTTAGATTTCAAACAGCACCTGTCAAAGCAGATGGGGCATTTAAATAAGAGTCTTTAAGAGGTATTTGTTACAGCGGAGCTCAGGAGTACCTGCTGTGCTCGCCGATGCTTTTCACGGCTGTCGTTGCTCTCACAGAATCTGTTTGCTGTGTTTGCAGGGATAAACATCACATTAAGAAAAAAAAAAAAAAAAAGCCCACCGAGGCCACAAATTACAACAGGGAAGACTGCGTTTATGTAACGGATGAGGCAAGTGAGGCCAAGTCTGCTTGTGTGACCCTGTGCATTCGTGTGTGTGTGTATGGAGTTTTAATGCATGTGTTAATTTGTACATATGAATGTTTATATTTTGTAGCTGTAAGGTCAAATCTCAAAGAGAAGTTGGGTGAGAGAAACCCCGGGATCCTTTCACACATTTCAAAACCGATTGTTTTTTGTCAGTAAAGCGGAATAAAACGAAAAAAAAAAAAAAAAAAATGAAACATTTTCTTGACACAGAGTGGAGCATAGTCTTGAATAAAACCTTGACACGTATGCATATAGACACAACTTGCCTCGCATAACACTCTGGACCCCTCCACCTCCCTCTCTCACACTGTACCCTCCAAAGCGAAAACAACATGCTGGTTTGAAGACGCACACCGCAGTGTCATGAAGGCACTCGGGCCCCAGCCTCAGCGTGAGCTCACACCTGGGAATTCAGGACAGAGCCTGTGACTAAACATCACCCTGGACAGATGTGTCCTCGCAGCCCGATGTGTCCTCAAGACAAACAAACACGCAGCCCTTTTCGGCTCAGGAAAGCCAGAGAGGTAAAGTGGGACACATCCATCAGGTCTTTCGCCAAATTCGCCCTATGCTCTGTTCCAGCTACATAAACATATTTTTCTATTTGTCAAAGAATCACAATCCCAAGGTGCAAGGTGACACCTACAGGATAAAAGCCCAAAGTAATGACGTGAAAGAGCAAAAAATGTAGCATTATATCAAATTTGTTGTGTTTACGTCAATCGCGAAATCAAGTAATTGCTTCAGCACGTAAGTGATCCCCAGGGCGATGCAGCCGAACCGCATCCGGTTCTCAAACCTCTCGCCTTATGGCCTTATTCGACAAAAATGATGACAAGGTCAGAGAACAGCGCGGGGAGGAGGTGCTGTCGAAGCCGCGGCTGACAGGCCAGGAGTTGCCATGATTTGAGACTGATCCCCTCTCGAGATGACTTCCCTGTCACTTTGTCTCGTCACTCCGTGCCGTGCGTTCTCCCATGGCTGCGACCACCAGGGGACCAGAGGAGGGGGGGGGGGGTGCTGGAGGTCAGTGCGCGATCCTCCATGACCCTCCTTAAAACCCACGCCTATCACCACTGCACCAGGCCTTCCTCGATGACAGAGAGGAGACTTCTTTAATACACTGGTGGGTTCAGCGACCGCCGCTCCTTCTGTCATTCTCATATCCCTCTCTCTCTCTGCATCTCTCTGCCCTTCCCATCTTTCTATCAGCAGGAAAATAAAAAAATAGGACGTCCTCTTGTTCTTCACATGCTAAACTTCATTCGGATTGTCAGACACTTAAGAACTGACAAAACGCTTTCTCCGACTCCCCGTCATTCCCTCCGCTGTCAGAGGAGATAATAAATAAAAATGATTCCTGCGTGGGCGGAGGGAGAAAGGGGCCAGACACGGTGCGTCAAGAGATGGACAAAGTGCTTCCAGAAGCCCGTAGGGAAACTTGGGTTAAAACCGCAGTCCAACACACGCGTCGATTGTATACACGCATACACTTAGGATGCAGACGGGGCGCCCACCCCCCTGCTCCCCAAAGGCTTATAATGGGACTAGGCAATGTGACAAAGAGTTAAAGGCTCGGCAGGCCAGTGTCCCAGATAATAGGACAAGCTGTCCAGAGTTCCCGCATCTTGCTTTGGTGCGGTCAAACAAGGCCTAATGTGGTGACTCTGTAACCAACTGGGGGTTTGAGAGCGGGTTGGGTGAGTAGATAAAACTAAATACAGCCTCACCAAACGGGCCTCGCCAGAGAGCCTGGCTGTATATAAACCTCTGCACACTGGCATGATGGGAAAACACAAGCTTGACAAAGGCAACAGACGCAGATAATTCGGTGAAAGTCATCCACAAAGGAGCAATAATAAAGTAAATAAAAGGTAAAAAAAAAACAAGAACAAAAGTAGAAATGACTGGTAAATCCAGCTGCATCCACAGCCAGATGAGAGGCACAAACAACTGAACGCCCTTGCTTTGTGGGGGTTTGCAATACTTTGCGAGTGAAGGACAATTGGTCCTCGGTGTAAAGTGAGCGCTTGGCTTTTAACGGACCTCTGCATGCCAAGTCCTCGGCAGGCGACGGCTGGGGACGCTACCTTCGCTGTCATTCAGCTCCATCTCGACGACTAATCTTCTTGGTGCAATGAAAGAGCTTAACAGCTTTGCAATACTATCCCTCCCCAAATGTCATTATCACAATGTACTGCGCCGACCGACCGTCTCGACCGGCTCACTGCTTATCGTTTTCTTCATGGGGAAGTTGAAGGTGGGCGTCCGCTGACATTCGCCGAGCTCTCAGCGCAGCTCGTGGACGTCATACAAACAAACGCATTCGGGAAAAAAATGTTATTCAGAAGTAGGTTCTGTAGTTTTGACTTTGGTGTCTGAGAAAAAGAAGCATCAGGCCTGAGAGGAACACAACTACAGCGTCGAGCGTACTTATCGCAATCAAGAGGCTTATTGTGAAATATTTGGAGGGTGGCCATCGGTGGGGAGAGAGAGAACATGGCTCCGTGATGGAGAGATCCTGACGTGTTTTTATAGGACATCGCTGTGGTGCAGCTGTAAATTAAAAGTCTTAACAGTGTCCATAAACAGCTATAGAAAGATTATTATATTGCTCATTTGCAAAGTTCAGGCGATCAAAAAAAACCAGGGCTGGCGTTGAGTTGCTCATTTTGCATAAAATGGAAAAAAGAATATGTATTGTAAAGCTTTATGGTTAAAGCAGTCTTGAATTCTAAAGCATTTCACTTGTTAATATAATCTTAATATTTAAAGAGTCAATTGTAAATACTGTATAAATCTCATAAAATGTGTGTACACATGACACTACATGCATATACAGTATTTTAAGCAGATATATCATAAAACACTACATTTGAATTTTACAAATACCTAATTAATAAACCCCATTATTGTACATGCCCCACTTTATGCTGTAGATATTTCTGTGTGTGTAGTTTTATGAGTAGAACTGAGGAGCGATCAGATAAGAGAGATCCCTTACAGTGACATGTTCGACCACTTTCGACGATCTTTACTGAAGTGATTAACTGACCAAAGTGAATTTGAACCTATAAATTGTCATGATTTGATCCTGAAGCATGTATGGGAAATGTGTTTGCTCGTATAAGTTTTTTTTAAAAATACATATCAGTATATCTGGTACCGATATATAAATATATATACATCCTTTTAATTTGCAACAATTCCTAAGATGTCATCAAACCTTTATGACAATGAAGAAAAAAGAAACTACAACCAAATATATAGAACTTGAATTAAGAAAAATTTACTTTTTTCATAACATAAATAAGACTTATCGGCAAACATAAAGGCTGTTACCGTGTCTGTGAAAGGCAGTCGATTTTTATTTTTAAATTATTATTACTACTACTATTACTGAAGCCACTGGCAATTGTTCTGTCTGAGACAACTTGAGCGAAGGGCACTCTACTGTATTGCATGTTTAAAGTCATTTTTGTGTGTTTGAATAGTGTTGATGTCGTACAATTAGGCTGAGGTGAACATGTGACCACATCCCCCATGTTTTCACCCAGCCAACGTGGCCACAAATTTCCAAAAACGGCTATGAGGAGACACAGTATTGTTATGATCATGGATCACACGACGCACTGTACATATGTAAACCCTCACTGTACATCACTTGAATGTTACAGTCGTCTCACATACACATATTTTAGCCAGATGAAGCTTTCGACAGCGTGTGCCCGGCGGGGAGCCGCAGATTTGCGGCTCGGTCGTGATCTCCGAACTCTCTTCTCCTCCTTCCAACCCTCGCCACACTCTTTTGTTTACTCTCACACAGAGTTAGTGATGAGAGCTCGGGCCCTCCTCCCTCCCTCCCTCCCCGACCCACCCACCACCTCATTACCTCCCCTACCTGATGGGCCCACTCCTCAGTCCTCCCCCCACCAATTTTATTTATATATTTATCTATTTTACCCCGGCTTTGCGGGTTACCGTTTTTAATATCATCGGTGAAACATGATTATTACCTCTTAATGCCGAAATTACGGGGGCATTCTTTTTGTCATCCTCGCCGTTGCATTTTTCCCGCGTAGCACCCCGTGGCAGGAACATCTTTATCTCCCCATGTGCTCCTAGTTTTAAAACCTTTACCCCCGCTGTTTGAAAAATATTTCTCATTTTCCTCCCCCATGGCGTGGAGAAATCCCCATAGGCAAACCATTAGTGATCTTTCTGCCTTTCCCAAACACTTATTACTATCACCCGCACTCCTTGAGCTGCCTCATTGGCTTTTGGTAAATTATGCAAATAAGGTGATGTTCGAACATATAGTTTCTGTTTTTCTGCAACTGCGCAAGTTTGCACAGCCTTTCACCAAGCAGCCGCGGCACCATTAAAGTGACTGAGCACGTCAGCAAGATTTATGCATCAGTGACAAATTGTAATGCTTTGTCGCTAATTTCCCCGCTGCTTCTTCCTCGCACAGGTTTAGTTATGTGTTTGCCTTTTGGGGAGGCCTTTGGTTGTGAGTTTTAGTGTTTAGTAAGTTTTGTTTTTTGTTTTTTCTTCTGTCTCCCTGCATATCAATATGTCACTTGACTTCACATCTGCAGAGACAGGAGGCTGCAAACCAAGCAAGTCAACTCTAGTGTCTGACTCATTACAGGCGATGCAAAATCTATTCTGGAGTTTCACTTTTCTTTTAGAGAATTGTCAAAGTGATTTTGAAGCAGACAGCTGGACCGACAGGGGGGCGGTGAAATGTTTTGCGTAACATAAATGACAAACTACCTGCACTCGAGGAGGAGATTTACATGTAAATTTGGGTAGTAATACGGGAGATAACCCTTTTAATCCCTTTGTCTTGTCTCACACGTTTGAAACGCCTTTCCTATTGACTTGAATGGCAAAGTGGATTCCGTCAACTTTGAATGCAAACTCTGACTACATTTTCTATATTAGTGTAGTTTACTGTAAAAATTGAAGAAATGCAAAAAACACACGTACTGTAGCACATGAGCATGCACTTGTTCCCAAATATTTTAAAGCCTGAGTGGTTCAAAGTGGGTGAATGTAACGACAGAACACAGAGGAGATCCAGCATGGAGACCCCTATTCCACATCAAGCCAGTGGCAGCCCACCTTGCCTTGCTTCCTCTCCACGCACCGTATAATTGTTTTTCATTCACTTTGGCTAGCTGAAAAGATGGGCCGTTTCAATGAACAGATTAGGGCCTGCGTGCACAAACAAATGACAAATCCCTCTTAACCCTGTGAGCCTCTCGCTCGACGCCCCCCTCCACCACAAACACACCTCGCCCCGTCAAACATTTGGCTCTGGCGATGTTATTAAACACAACTTTGTAGATTTACTTCCTTCAAAAGAACCATTTAACCAGGCGGCGGGCAGGAAGGAAGCGGCGCTGGGAAAGGGGGAATTACAGGTTGCCAGTGTTCCGTCTTTGCGGAGGAGTGACAGGGCCGTCATTTTGCCGGCGGGGCCACCTCCCGTGTTGTTGTGACAACCGGTCATTATACATCGCCGAGATGCTCTCAGCTGCAGGTTTCAGCCCAGATGCAAATGGACACAAATGGGCTCCGACCGCGACCAAGCTAATAACGTCCTTTTCATCAGCCTTGCTTCCTTTTTGTTTTTTCTTTCTACTCTCCTCTGCAACGCCCCCCCCCCCCCCCCCCCCCCCCCCCTGTTTTCTCCTGGGTTATTCCCTCATACTTCCCCTTAAGGTGGACAGTTGAGAGCACCGCTTGTTTTTTTAATAAACTCGATGCCGTCATAGTTATTTGAACCGTGTTTAAACATAATGACAGAGGGGATTTAAACAGAGCATGAAGAGATGCGACTGCATCCTGCCAGACGTAACAAAAGCTGCTAAATTAATATCTAGCGTAGATAAACAACACCTACACTGATACTAAGCTTAATGACGGAACAGAAAGATGGAGTGATGATAGCTTTATTGTCTGTGGGCATTTTACATAGACATTTTTTGGTGGTAAAACACTATTAAAACTGACTCTCTGAACAAACCTACATTTTGCAAATCTCAAATATGCATGCAGCTTTTCTCAGGTTTTTTTGTTTTTAATGAAACACTTTTTCCTTATCTCTTTCCCTCCTGCTAGGTTTTCATCTTTGACATATTTAGTAACATACATTTATGCACGCAGCAGATGAAAGGAAACACATTGTTAGAAGGTTAAAATCTATGGGGAAGAGAAAATGTGTCCGCACTATGCACAAATAGTAAAAAAAAAACAGGTTTAACAAAATAGTACTGAGTTAAATGAACTTAAATTAATGCTTGAAGCATGACTCTGCTGCAAAGTTATTAACTGTGTGCTGTGTTTTTCATTTTCATTCAAATGATTATTCACTGTTAATGACTCCTGGATGTCATAACGTAGCGACTCACCTCTGTTACCACTGTGATTCAATTCAATGATGCGGCGCTAAAGGTCGTACGCCTGATGCTGGTTTAGTTTTCTCCTATCAGAGGTAAGGTCTGCTGATGATGGATGAGGTTATCAACGCTGCCGCTCAGTTTGTCTATGTAACAGACGGCAGCTCGGCATGGGCTGCTGCTTTTATACCTGCTGATCAGTTCAAAATCATTCGACTTAAGATTTCAGGGTTCAATAGGTTTTTTTCTCCCCTCTTGTTTTAATAAATTGCAAAATATTGTTTTTTTCTCCTCTTCATCTTGAGCTTTAATAAAAGAAATTGTCTGAAATCACAAGCACAGAAAAACAATTGTGACTTTCTAGTCAGCAATTTCTGAGTTTTATTTTATCCCCCCAAAAATATGGAGAATATATGGAACACAGGAAGGGGAATATATATATATGTTTTTTATAAAAACAAAAAGCAAAAGAAGGGGCCAAACTGCAGAGTTTGTTACAGAGGATTAGTATTATTCACATTTGTGGTTCTGTTTGCATTAAATGCTATTACAAAGATTAATATACAAACAACTGCACATGATCTGGTACGATCAGTCACATGAGAGAGAACTAGAAGTGTTTTGGGGGGGGGGGTCAAAAGGAATCTGTGACTAGTGTGTCCTTTAAGGTAATGGAGCTGCACGTATTTTCCAAATACTGTAAATATATGTTTTATCATGTAATAATATTGTTAAATTTACAAAAAAAAAGAAGAACACAAGAAAGATTTTTCAAAAAGCCATTTCAACTCCTCTATGCTAGTTTCATCCAAACGTTCCTGTTCGTGATTTTTATCAAAAGGAGTCAGCTTGTGTCCTGCAGTTTAGCAGGAGGGAGAACATGAATTATCGTATTGTTTTTGTTAATGCTCGCTCTCTTCTTTAAAAGGTCGGATTTGATTTGAGTGCCAGTCCATTAGTGAGAGTAAAACACCAGTGCTTTGGATAAACAGGAGCAGCAGGGGACTGCTCTTTGCAGACGGGCTCCGTCTTTTCTTCTGCACGTCTTTTGGCTTTAATAAGACAAAATGTGACAGGTACACACGAACCGGGGCCGTTCAGTGATGCCGGACTGCAAAGCTGAGTGTATCATCATGTTACTGATGATTACTTTGGAATCGAAAAATATCCAGTCTTTAATAAGGTATGATGGATGTAGAAACATTATTGTTTCTTATACTGTTTGTCTGAGTGGGTGTGAGAGGAGATAAACAATGACAATACATGCATTCAGGATCCTACATGTTTTATTTATTTGCTACCTTCAGCTAAAATATTTAGTTGATACTGTAGTTTTTCATTTTAAGACTTTCACTATAAATTTTGGAGCTCAATAATGTGATTTATATTCATACTGACAAGCTATAAAGTGTAATAAGCACTTGTGCAGTGCAGATTCAAAATGTATCAAAATAGTTCAATATTTGAGGAGATCTAGCAGCATTCTCAGTGAATTTGTGTCAGTTATATGCAAAGATGCGGATGAAGATGAATTCAACCCATTATTATTTTAAAATAGATAATAATATTAAGAATAATAAGAATAAAGATACATTAATGTAAAAACAAGACACATTTATTGGCATTAGCCTCTGACATGGGTGCAACCCTAATATGTAAGAATCAATTACAGTATACATTATTTGTCTTATGATAAACCTAATTTACAATGGAAATAGAAGAATTCCTATGAAGAGTTGCCCAAAAAAGAAAAATCAAGCCAATTGTCACGGATTTTTTTAATACTGCACTTCAGTACAACCGGTAAAAAAATACTGAAAAATTTTCATCTAGATGGCATTGTACCTGAAAACCCACTTTTCATGCCCATTAGCTCTGAGTTGTTATATTATTGATTGAATAAGACCCTAAGGAATAACTTACTTTAACTTTTAAAATTTTCTGGCACCTGATACGACGGCACCAACCATCAAACGTTTTTTGAGCCATCAGTCCCCTTAATTCTCAGTCTTAGATGAATCGCGATGCAGAGAATCGACATCCCCCACCGGAGAGAGGGGCTTCTCCTCAATGGTCTTATCCTAAGTTAGGCCAACACGGGGGGCGTGGAATTAGGGAACACTGATTACCATTGTGAATTATCTTTTTTTTCATGGCAGGGATGCGCGAGCCACTTTGAAACACACAGTGAGGAAAAAAAATCCCCCAGTAAGAATCGGTCTCCAAACATGGCTAATACCATTTAAGAAATCGTCTCATTGGTCTTGGAGAAGTCCGAGCTTTATCTTAGCACATAACAAGCCGAGCGTTCATAAATTGCAGCTTCAATTGGATAATTGGATCACTTGCTGGAAGATTAATTGCGGCTGCATGTTATTACACTTTATACTTCATGTGGACTGGACTGCTGCTCAAACTGTCAGTGGAAGAGAGCTAGCCAATTCCCCCAGTGTGCTTAAAATGATTGTTTGTGCATATAGCAAACGTTTAATGTTCAAGATCAAGTCAAATGCAATGTATAACGTTTTTTTTGTTTTTTTTACGTACATAAATTTCATGCAGAACTCATGTGTTTTTCTATTAGACATATAAATGTTGACATTTGTTCTGACGGTTAATTTGTGTTTTTACAGGAATCCACATCTGGAAGTTTAAACTGGGCAATACAGAACAAAGCCGAACAAACTCCATTATGTCAATGTCCTTGAGAAGATGAAGACACATTACAGTAAGGGAAAGAGAGAAAATAGGATTTAAGGATGTCTGGGCCAGAATTTATACTTCCTTGTTCTGCGATAAAGTGCTCCATAATCTGGAAATAGAGCTTCCCTTTAAAATATTACGTTTGAAGGCAGAGGGAAGAGGAGGGAGAAAAAGCAGAGCTCAAAGCAGGCCTCATAATCTAATAAATTGATTTGCAATATCCTCTGAAACTGTGAACTGATAAATGTAGCTTCTCATGTCGCCCCGCCTCGTCTTCAGCACTCCGCTTAATGTGCTTCGGCGCATTTAAAAAACAAAAGGAAGGCCCCGGTAGTTTTGAAAACTATTCCAGTCGCCTTAATGTAAGCGCTCATCTGGGCCTCGCAACTGGTCACCCAAGGATTAGGGGCTGCTATGTTCCTAAACTCGCTTTCTCTTCTCTTCTCTCTATAACCCGCCCTTTTTTTTTTTTTTTTTTTCACCAGTTCTATTCTTCGACCAAAAGCTGGGATACACCCGAGACGAGGCATTAAGCATCGCCAGCAAATGGAGGGGCAAAAAAAAAGAAAAGGCACACACAGATTATCCTTGAATATGAACTCCCATGTTCTTGGGATTGCTGGACAGCTGTAACCAAAATAAACAATAAGCGGTTGAGACTTGGGGTCTGTAGCCAGTATCGTCTGCACTGGCAGATTGCGGCGGAACAGAAAATAAGATGCGGTGACTTCCCGGGGCCGTCGCGACACCATGCAGCCCTAACATTTGTAAAAAAAAAAAAAAAAGGACTAATCTGAGTACCCAGAGGAAAAAGCCCTCAACTCATTTTTAACTGCCACATTTCTATGGGGAAAGATTTACCACCCATGATTCTAACAGAGCGGGTGTGTAAGATGCCACCCTACTCTACCCCCCTCGCCAAAAACATTACGGCACACAAAAGGAGAGAGAAATAAAATGTGATTTGCACGAGAAATCCTCTCAAGTCCTCAGCGAGAGTGCGGCACGAGACATCTCATTGGAAGAGTTGAATGGATCTCCCGGAGGAATTGTGTCTTCTAATGGCTTATTTATCATCGCTGTCAGCCACATGCGCTGCATCAGACCTTTTGTCTTGTGTGCAAGGTGTACCTGAGACCCGGGCAGGCCTGCGAGGGATTACCGGAAATCTGGACCGGCGTCAAAACCGGCAAGAAGAAGAAGCGACTAAGACGGAGGAGAAAGACTGCGGTGGCTCCGTGTTTGGCACTGCTGCCTGGACCACACAGATCACCGGGGACACTCGCATGAAAACATTCTCCTCTCCCCGTGTATTTAATAAATGCCACTTGACATTGGGAGAGGCTTTAGCGGCGCTCCCCGATTTGGAGGAATGAGGACTTGCTCTGGATTTGGCCAGTTGGCGGGGTCTATCTGCACACTGGCAGGAAGCATCAGGGATTTCATGGCTGTTTGCCTGCCCCGGTGCTTTTCCCTGCGCCTCGTGCCCCACTTGGGCAGACACTTTTCTCTGTCTTCTGCGTTGGATCACAAAGACACACTGTACACAGAACATGTTTGCCTGCCTCACAGATGTGACCTCTGTGCATGAGAAAACGGATAAAACAAAGATCTAATAATTATCAATATAGAAAGGCTTAATTATCATAAAATGTCATTATAGTGTTTTAACAGCTATACATACATTTAAATATACGCCATTGGCATTCAGTGGATTCTAGGGTCATGGTTTAAATGTATTGATTGGTCAATCAACAGTAGTACAAAATTGAACCAACAACTATTTAAATAATTAATTAATCCTTTCTTCCGTCAAGCAAAACACGCACTGGTTTGAGCTCCTCAGATGTGAGGATTTTACTTTTCTATCATTTTAGATCAACTGAAAATCTGGTCTGAGAAATCAAGTAATTTTGTCTCAGAGAAACTGATTTTACAATAATAAAAAAAAACCAATTGTGCAGCCCTACATATAATTTTCTGTGGTAGTAGACCAGCAGTAAACCGTCCATCAAGGTGATGCCAGTGATCACAGAGCAGCAAGTCCCAGCAAAAGCAAAATTGTCAGGTTCTCCATTGAAGATGCAAAGAATAATTTTTATTACAGCGCATCGAGAAAACTCACAGGTGTTGGGGCTTACAAACGGTAGAGTTGCAAATATGATCTCAAAAAAACTGTGCTTTCCAGAGATTAAAACTGCATCTATGTCAGTCTCTCAAACAAAAGCAGAGGTTGCTCCTGTTTTTAAACGGGGTTGTGTGTGTGTGTGTGTATGTGTGTGTGTGTGTGTGTGTGTGTGTGTGTGTGTGTGTGTGTGTGTGTGTGTGTGTGTGTGTGTGTGTGTGTGTGTGTGTACATGTAGCAGAGCAAGATGGGCGCTGATTCAGGGTGGGGCGGGGTTAAGAGGTGCGTTAATGTAGCTGCAGGGTCCCGGCAACATCTGCATAGCCTCAGAGAGCATCCAGCCTCCTCGACCAGCCAGCAGCTGAGGCCGCCTCTGCACGGCCCATGGGCAGTTGTGCAGGAGGATTTTTTTTTTCCTATTGTTGTTCTTGTAGCTCCATGTTTGCCCTTCTTAATAAAACTTACTGCGTTTGTCTGTGTGTGTTTTGTTGATTATGTGTATCTGTCTCTGCCATGGCCATGCGATTGCGTTGCAGCGCACCACAGACTGGATGGAAAATCCAAAATAGTCGCAAACCTGCATTCTCACATGCAGTACAGCTGGGGTGTGTCAGAGCCCACAGCACCACTAATGTAATGTTTGACTGCCAAACAATACTGGGTCTACACACATACATACACACACATACATACATACACACACATGGAATAGTGAGTTTTCGTCTCTTCCCAACTAGCTTTACTTTTCCACCTTCACACACAATTACCAACCAGCAGAGGACTCTTTCCCTCTCTCTCTGAACTGGAATAGCAGAGGCTACAATCATAGCAATCAGCGGTGTTGACTTCACAACACCCCCAAACACAAACTACTCTTCTGCTCACACACTGTGGACATCGATTCCCACCCTGAACCGGGCTGCCTCCGCTTGGAAGATAGGGACTGTCGTGATGGATGGGAATACGCTTTCCAGGCCGCTGGTCATCATCAGCTTGGCGCCTTGGAACCTCCGTTTCCTGCTTTGCACTGACCCCTTCCTGCCCCCATCAGGCCGGGTCCAGGCATTCAGTCACATGGGAGGAGGGGGGTGGGGGTGGGGGGGGGGGGGGGGGGGTGTGAAGCTCACACAGCAGAGTGTAGTTGCAGATTAATGTGGGTTAACACTCCAGGAATTGTCACTTTTTTCCTGAGGTTACTTAAGCGCAAAGTAAACAAGAGTAATCACAATAATAATACATTTTTTATTGGTACAGCAGTTTTCACAGCAGAGATAAAGTGCTTAGACAAGCCTAATAATAAATAAGCCCGACACAAATTAATAACAGGGTTACGGAGGGAGAAGGAGAGCCTCATACACAGCTCAGGGTAGGTAAACACTACTGCGTGTCTTTGCATTTCTTTGATGTATAAACAAAACAAAGTCATCCGTGAGGAAGTTCCCACACAAAAAAAACCCACAAGGTGTCTGGTACGTGCAAAATATTCAATACAGAAAAACTGCAGCAAGAACAACTATGCTGCAAGATTTCTATAAAGGTATAGCTGTTGCAAATCATGGCAACGTTGCTATAGATAACTTGATCATATTGCAGAAACACAATGTGGTAAAAGATTTAAATGTAACTTGAAGTCGATGTTTAAATATTTGTATTGGATCAGCTGCCCCTGTCATTACACACTGGCTGTTATTTTTCCCCAAAGATCTCAGGACCACAAAAGCAGTTTGGCATTCATTACTAATACCCGTGTTATTACTAGAGTGTGAACACAATGTGGGTCTACTCCTATTTGACTAGTTTTGAGGGCAGACAAGAAAAATACAGCGAGAGAAAAATTATGGTATTCATTTCAATTAGGACAATTCATCCTCGCCGTCATCTATCATAGTCGCCATTCGTTTCCTCTGTGAGATGAAACACGAGCTCTTAACTTGATGTTGTATAATCTTGCGTGGCCTCCAGTTGAACCCTGCCTTAAGATAGTTAAAAAATGGATGGGACAAAAAAAGAGGAAAGAACCCTTTTGATACAATTGTTTCATAATCTTTCCAAGCACTTACGAATCTTTCAGCCACACTGAAAACATCTACGTGCTAAAAATACATATATATCTGACCACTCGTAATTTTTTTTTACTGGGAACTACACTCATCCATCCTTCCATCCCGCCTTCATCTCAGTGCGAGCAGTGTAATTTGTGTACATGGCCTCTGGTGTTGTTTTAGGCCGTGCTCCAAAGCCACTCTAAAAAGGTATGTGGCTTTGGAGGGGAGAATAAACAGCCACCTCATTTCATTCTCCCACGTCTCGGACGGTCATCGCTGCTCCTCTTGACCCTGCCAGCTCCCCGGTTCCAAAGAAAAGCACACATAAAACACGGCACTTTGGGGAAATCAAGAGGCGGGAGGAGGCAAGGGCTGAGCGCCTAAAAAAAGGGTTACAGCACCAAACGCAGAAACAGACCACAACACAGAAAGAAAAAGAAAAAAAATGCAGATACATGCCTATCTATAGATTTGTTCACCGAAATTTTTCAGGCATTAAACAGTTTGTTCCTTTTTGTCGCTCATTTTTTTCCACTCTCTATTATTTGTTTTACATCTCTGAACCTGGCCAACAACAACATTGCTTGAACGCCTCGATCACAAAAGGTTCGACTCCCCTCCAGCCAAATATCACAAAGTGATGCTGCATCAACAGAGGAGCATCAGTTTCCCACGAGAGTCTGTAGATTCACCCCGCTTGACAAACTTATTTTCCCAAGTCAAACATGGACTTGAGTCATCATTGTAAAGAGTGCAATTCCAAAAAGCAATGAGTGTCAAATGAGTTTCTTCCTGTCCCTCTACTCTGGGTGTCCCATTGATACGAAGCATCAGCAACCAGCTGAGTTGGTGACAGTGACATCTGGGTAAAGTTCATATTTCAGGCACTTAAGGCCAGTCCACAACACTGGTGGGTCTGTAAGGGACACAAGCTCATGACTAAGTCTTGGCAGTAATTCAGTAGTTGTGGGGGAGTCATTTTCCTCAAAGGGCATCAGCCCACTTTCATGGAAGTCGTTCAGGAAACCATATTATGGTTTATGAAGTGCATTTCCACCACCATTGTGCATTTGTAATAATGCACGACAAAGAACAATCTCTTCTAGAGCCTCCAATCTCAAGGCCACTACTTCTATCACAGATACAGCCACTATGGTGCTGCTGTTTCACAGTAGCATCCCTATGCTATTTCTGCTCTGAGGGTGATCCACCTAGACAGCAATAAATTAACTCCTCAAGACACTATCTCTTGTTTAGACAGCACAGAGGAGACGGATGACCGTCGATTTGGTGCAGACTTCAACAAAACTGCAGCTATACCTCTGTTGGCGCCCGAGAGGCGGTGAGTGAAGCCCTGACAAATCGGCTCTGACAGCTCCACCTCCACCTGGCCCCTTCCCGCTCTCGTCAACGTCGGCGGCGTCTCAGAAACTGACGGGTAACGGCCCGTGGCACTGCAGCGGAGTCAGAGACTTCACAGCCAAAATGCCAAACACGATTGACGCAAGCAAACAAAGCCCTTCTCCTGTCACAAAGAGGATGTAGGGGTTGCGAGGGTAGGTCGCCCGTGTCTCACCTGGTTAAGAGACGCTTAAGACAGTTGGCGGGCTCGTTGGCGAGACGCTTGTGAACACGCCGGCGAGGGGACGAGGTGATGTAGCCTCGAGGTGGTTGCTGACCTCAGAGGACGAAAAATGAGACAGACAAGGATGGGCCTTTTTTTTACCTCGAGAGTAAACTGGCAGACATGGGCCAAATGATCAGGACATAAAAGACGTTAGAGTTCAAACATGTTGTAGCTCCTGAATAAGATAAAAAGAAGAACACAATCCTTTTTTTTTTCATAGTACCCGATTATTAGTTTTCAGAATCATATTGGTAAATTACAGTCTAATTTTAAAAGGAAATAAAGTGTCCTAGTGGGTAATAACCTTAAAGAGCAGCTAATGTATTCACATGGGTTTCAAAAAAGACTTTAGTGGCAACACCTATAAATTCCTCACGTAGCCTTGTAACAGCCTACCACTCGTCTTCGTCGAACAACCATTTTCCCTGGTTCTCCCTGGTCCCTGATGTATCATTGACTATACATCATGTGACAGCGAGTCTATTTGTGTCACAGCAGGTTGGGGAAAATGTCAGAAATGAACATGTCTTCAGCTCCTCCGCACATCTGCTCAACAAGAGGCAGCAAGCTTTTTCTCTTCGCCGCGCCGACGACGAGCTTCACGCAAATAGAGAAATCACATTTTTCTCACCGCGACGTTTTAACCTTAGAATTGGTTTGTCGGCGGAGAACTAAAGGCTTGAATATCATTTTGAAACTGGTCTTTTTCAGCAGCCAAAGACAGGGATTCCTATTTGTACATCTGCCATTCATAACTGTATGTAAACTGAAGAAAAAACTCAGGTCTACTTATTGTATCTCTATTTGTAACTGTGAAGTATATTAAATGTACAGGAATGTCAAGACCTTAATTCCCATCTCAGAAGTCGTGTGCCCTCCCTCTTGAAGCTGCCAGCCGCACAGCAAATCAAGTAATGCCTCGCACTGTTCAAACATCAGAAACCGTACTTAAACACATTTTCCCCGACGTTCATTACCCAGCCGCGGCAGGAGGAAACAAGGTGTGCAGTCTAATACGGAGATGCAAAGCAATCACGAAGCAGCATATGGAAGGAGACGGAAAACGCTAAAAGCCTTTTATAAACCCCTAACAGATTCAACTCATTGTTCTGCAGATGCCAGTTAACAGAGCCAATTGAGATTTTGAGCATTTCTGAACAACACTAGATATTTAACACCAGCTTTACACACACAGACACACACACACACACGCATAATATACACACTGCTTCGCTTATTGTTTTTTCCTTTGATGGAATTTTCTTCAAAGCACGCCTCTTAACGTCGGTGGATCATCTGGCTCGGCCCCCTCGTTTTTCAGATCCCTAGTTTTTTTTCCGCTCAACTCCTCATTTGCGTGCCGAGGTGCTTTACCTCTAGGAAAAGACACATCAGGGTTTATTAACAGCAAAGGAGAGAGAGAAAAGAAATAATGAAACAGGAGGATCTCTTACACTCTCACGCAGAGCATTCTTCTCCCCGAGAGACTAAACAGAACAAGAAATAACACGAGCGATATATATTAATGTATGCCCTTTGATGTCTGGATCGCGCAGTCCTGTAGCACCATTAACAATTTAACTGAAACATCACATTTGTCAAAACTAAATTGTGCATCTAAGACTGGAGGTTGAGAGAAGTTGTACTTGTCTTTCGCAGAGTTAGAGGAGAGCAGAAAAAGACAAAAAAAAAGGCCCAATTAGAATTTTGTTTTTTGAACTGGAGCAGAATAAAAAAAAAACACAAAGTGTGTGTGTGTGTGTGTGTGTGTGTGTGTGTGTTGACGTATGTGTGAAAGAGAGAGAGAGAGAGAGGGAGAGAGAGAGAGAGAGAATGACAGAGAAGAGTCCGGAAGGCCGGCCTCATATGTTCATATCATACATTAGCTTAGCTCCCTCTAGTGAATAATTACAGTACTGGTGAATTTTCCAAATCCACCAATACAACCTGAAACCACATTGAATTTGCGCAGGTTAATGCCAATTTTTCACCATCATAACATGTATAACTGTACATTTTTACATTAAAAAAAATATGGATGGATACATTGTAGGATGATTACTGGGAACAGTTAACATAATTCCAGTCATGCGCTCTGTGATTTATCTTATTTCATTTTAAAGTTTATCTACTTTTGCACAGTCGAGCTCTTTCGCTGGTGTAACGGTGAAAAAGTGTAAAGATATTAGAAAAAATTGTTTTTTTGATTCATATTTAAATGTCGGACGGATGATAGATGCCAGCGTTACAGAGCTATTTTTAAATATGTACAATTAATGCCTAAGAAAGATGAAGCCCTGAAGCAGTGTTTTCACTGTTATAGGAGATCAAGTGTCATCAGGAGATAAATTGGAATGAACAGGACATTTCACCCAGAAAATCGAATCTCTATCAGAGATTCAACCTCTGTCTTCTCAAAATGCATGTTTTTTCAGCCCGGGAGATGGAAATATCCTCCAGTCGTCATCTTTAATATCACAACAATTATACATAGAGCTGCCCTCGGACATGCCGGTAAACATTAAACAAATCGAGTCAGCCTTCTGCAAACAAAACCCAAAACGTAATCATTAACTAATCACGCTCAAAGGCAGAGTAGCACTTGAATGGGAACACAGGCCGCGTTCAGTGGGTAATATCTGGCAATTAATCACTTGATTAATATGCCCTTAAACACACAAAGTGACAGTGACAAATTCTGTTCGCACGTTTACGATCCCGAAAACGATAATTGTCCAATGAAAGTCTCATTTGTCAGCCACAGAGAGAGGCGCAGCTTCCAGTTCAGTTCATAAAATTCACTTGTTTTTATTTAAAACGCTCTTCATCAAGGCGTCTCTTGGGTCCTTGGAATACTTTTAAAATAACTGTTGAGGTTATTTTTAAAAATCTAAAAAAAAGATTGGTTTGTTGGTTCCTGGTTTCCTGACGTCTTTAAAATGGATTATTACAACTATTTGTTTTTCACCTCAACGATTTCAAGAAGAGTGCAGATCCCAGTAGTTAATGGTTTTAGATTCAAATGTCCACAAACTGATAAAAAATAATGACAAGGCTATCCATATCTTTTTGTTGAGCTCATGAATATCCAAAATACATTGTTTCATCATACTCATCACAGCCAATGGTATCGCAACACCAAATGATAACCATGATCTCCATCAGGCATTGGCCCGTGAGAGGGATGAGAAAAAGCAGGAGAGTGGGACTGCCGATTTCAGTATATAGGAATATATATATAAATATATATTTCAGATTTCATGCCGTGCTGCGTTACTCCTCTAAAATATGGGAACATGCTGTGATGCTGCATTTGTGATTTGTTTTGTTCCTGTCCCGTTTCTCTTTGTATAGCTACTGTCATTTCATCACGTCTCTTTCCATCCTATTTGCAGTAGACAAAACATTTCCAGCATTAAGTTTTCTACTAACAAACATCAGTTATATGCCTAATAATGTGCGAGAACAGTTTTGAGAGGCTGTGTGGACATGAGAAGAAGCTATTTCAATGATCAAAGATTCATGTTGCAGCAATAGAAAACTAGGCACATTATTTTGACCTGGGTGATGGTGACATGACATAAAAGTTAAAATTATTAGTATTAATATATATTTTTATCAATGGATTTTAGGCCAAAAATATGGCTGTCCAAAACAGAAGCTTCCCTTCTTTCCCAACCTCCACACGCTTCTGCTAGTTATGAACTCTTTCCTGATATCCAAACCCCTATGCCACATAACTGATGCAATTACCCAATTAATCAATTAGTCAGTCTGAATCATTTCCCAAGTTAAACTTCCTAAGATTTTCTGATTAAAGCTTCATAAATATGATCATTGTCCACTCTTGTCTTGTCCCATTGTATATATACTATTTAGGGATTCTTACATTTAATATCAATATATTTGCAGAGCGCATGAATTTAAAAATACCTTGTCCACCGCTTACAATTCCCAAAGATTTTTTCCTCTGAAACACGCCATAGGAAGCAGCCGGCAGGACAAAAAGAAAAAGAAAAAAGGCTGACACTGTTATGAAGTGTACCCGTCACCCAGCATATGACAGCCTACTGCTGCCACGCTGTGCAGAAGACCTCGGCGTGATGCGTGCAGATGAAGGGCTGCGGCTGAGGGCCCAGCCAGGCGGTGCAGCGGCCCGGAGAGGAGCGCTGGATTGAGGGGGTTGCAGCGGCCGTGTTCCCCTGGTACTCCCCTAATGAGCTCCTCTGCTGCTCCCAACACGAGCCCCCACGAGAGAGCGGTGCGCGCATACAGTATAAACACACACACACATACACACGCTGCCCCTGCTGCAGCATGGAGCAAGAACATACACTAGGTGAGTAGCCATATGCATGTTTAAACATAAACATATTGTGCCAGCTTAAAAAGTATACACACAGTCATATGTGCACGGATGCAAAAGTCCCTCCACTCATACACACCTCACAGCTGTTGCATAGCTAACTCAAAAAAGGGAGAGAGACCATATTCAAGCAAGACAGGGAGCGAGAGATGCAATACGCATGCACAAACACACACCACAAACACCACACATTATCTGGCTACAGCTGTAGCATGGACTGTTATCCACTGAAAGAACATTACAAACCCCTGAGTGCATGAGATAAAAACATGCATACATGCTAACACACAAAAGCAGCAAGCAACAAACAAGCGCGATGGTTCATTACGGGTGTGTGTCAAATACAGGAAAGAATAAAAAAATTAATATATATGGACAGGTAATGTCTAAAGTGTTTTCTTTAACAATTGTTTCTGAAAATAATTGTTTTAATGGGTAGGATCTGATCTAAAAGGGACCTGAGGACAGTCGAACCTGGTAAAAGTGAACCCGAGGAGGATTTGACCCAGTCTGGAATGGGGTGGAAGCCAAATAGAAAGCCAATGCCAAAACGGCAAGACGCTGTGGAAAAGCAGCAGCACTCATTCTTTTTGGCACCGCACAGTTCATACTCTTTGAGGCACAAAAACTCGAGATCTACAGCAATTGGAAGTGGACCAAAGCCGGACTCTGGATTTTAACATGTATGAAATGCTCCCGGGCCAATCTCTGAGGCGCGAGGACCTTTTGAAAGTCTCACATCTCTCGTCTGTAGCACTGTTCAACCGGAGCTGAAACAATCAATTTGTTAGTCAACACTAAATTAATAATGAGATTTGACGGTCGATTGTCATATTATAATCAGAAATGTCAAAGACTCAACCCTATCATAACACACGCACCAGTGCGATCTTCAAAAAAACGCAGCAAAGCTCAGCAAAACACTAAGAATACATGTAATACATGTAATCAAACAGCCATGACAGTCATGATTACACAAAAATCTGCTCATAAGAGCGTGTACCAACACATGATACATTTACCACATCTGCATCGCAGCAGAGAAAACCCTACTGTGTATAAGTTTTTCTATTTTAACTTTTGAACAAGTCATATCATAAAATAACCTGCTAAAAAGGTGGTTACTACTTTCAACACAGGACTCGTTCTTGTCATACTTGGATTATATTACATGACCAGGGTCAAACGCAGATAGAGTACAAAGCACGCTGAGTATGAAGCAAGACTTCCAGCAATTACTAACACTTACACAGAGATGCCCGATAATGTCTTTGCAGAGAAACAAACAAATTGGATTCGTTTTTAATTCAGTCAAAGAAATCAACTTCCACTCATCACCCCACACACTAAAAGAAATACAAACATGCAAAAGAACAGTGCGGGGGGGGGGGGGGGAATCTGCAAACTATCATTTTTGCCGACCATATCAACTAATGATATTGTAATAAGATGCCCTGCAATGGAGTGGGAATGGAAAACGTAATTACATGCATTAGTTTATCTAAGCGCTTGTACCGTCGCAGATCCATCAGTTTTTCAGAGCTCATCTGGAAGCCCATGCATCAATGTCAGGAGCCGTTTGATGGGGGGAAAAACGTGTTCATTTGTTAGCCTCGTTTAAAAGATGGCGCTTCAGATTCACTTAGGCCCAGACGGAGCAGAGCGGTTATGACAGCGCCATTACAAAAACACACACACACACAAAAAAAAAGAGGAGGTCTGAGACAGCGCATTCAGCGCCTTGGCAACTTCATCAGCTTTTTGCATTAAGGTGAATACAGTCAATGAGAGGAGCCCAAGCCGCGTGGTGTATGTTAATCTTTCAACGATGATACGCTAACAGCTACTCTACCTGGACTGATGGTAGCTGCTGAGGCTCTGGCAGTGAGAGCAAGGGCTGATTGTTTTGTCTTATTTCTTATTTATTTCTTAAATCATTCTTCAAAAAGATGATTGATTAGCTGTCTTGGCTCTGTTCACTGCGTCGTCACAATTTGGATTCCCCGGTGAACTTCATGAATCCTCAGGCGAAACGCGAAATTATTTGATTTATGTACATTCATTTCAATTTTTGTGGTTGAATATCCATTTCGGGATTCCCTCAACTGTTCTTATAAAGCAGCATTAGATCAGAGGTAGACCACACTAGCCTAGCGATTTTGAATATAGAGTGCTACATAATAATTAATACTGAGTAAAAGGTTGATATCAGCTTCACGTTATTAGTGTAAGCCAAGTAGTTGAAATCCCTGTGGAGCTTTTTGAACAGAGCACAGAACTAACGGTTGGCCCTTTTGGGCTGAATTCCCAAAAGGGCCAACCGACACTGAAACAAAGTACCCTTGGTACTGTATCATGATACACTGAGAACCTTTGATGTCATAAAGCCAGAGCCTTTATTTGACAGTTTCTGCAGTTCTATGTTTTAAAGAAAATATATATATATATTATCCAAAGATGTGCTCCCCTTGCACACAACGCACATATTTCCATGTTTTCATCTAATCTTCATATTTATAACACATCATCTTAACCATCCCATGAGTTTCATAAGCTAACATCTGTCCATCTGGGTGTGTGTGTGTGTGTGTTATCTTAAAGACAACAGACTCCTTCTCATGTCAGTTGATGCTGAGTACTTTATTGGGACTGGGAGAGAAGCAGATTCTTTGAGTAACTGTCACTCAAGGACTTTAGGTTATTACCAAAACTTTCTCCTCACCTCTGGCCTCTACTCACCTGTTCCATAGTCTTAGTCGAAAAAATTATTATCTCTGTGCCTAAGTCGAAAAAATTATTATCTCTGTGCCGTAACCGAGGGACCAGCACTGCCTGAAAAAAATATATTCTAACAAACATCTACTTGAGAAAGAGGCTACTTCATTATACTGTGTGAGATGAAGGTAAAAAAAAGGCATTTCACTTAAGTTATCAATCCTACAAAAACAATTAGCAAATGTGCTTTTTGTAAGCAAAATCCACTTAATTATTAGCAGAATGACCCTGAAAAAGTAAAGCGGATGTTGTGTAATTGATGATACAATTAACAAGTCGAGGTTTTTCTGTAAATTGTGCTTATGAAGAACTAACGGGAGGGGAAAGCGCAGGATTATGCAGTGCTACAGGACACCATCGCATTCCTCAGTCGCCGTCTCTTAACTCTTAATGGACATTAAACACAGTGCTGAAGAAATACACGAGCAAAATTGAGTTAGCGGGCACTTACAGGGGAGAAGCCTTGCCCCATACATTTGCGTAAGAACACATAACTGTCACAAAATTACATGTCATTATTGAGCAGATCATATGGATTCCACTTATTCTTGCTTAATGGGTCCTCAAAAAAAAACAGAGAGAAAAAAATGTGGTTAGTCCGGTGTTTAAAGATAATGCAGACGAGGATGCTGGGGTGTCGTCTTGTCTTGCCCCCCACCCTCCTTTTGGTGAAAGTTAGAATCTGCCTATTCAGTTACATTTCAAAACTTAATTTCCGTTTGCAATCAGCTCGTTACGGATGACAGCTTGAAAGGCAGCCATTAATGACACCCACACACACGCACACACACATACACACACACCATGTCCAAGAAAGACCTGTTTCTACGGCAGCCAGGAGATCAGTTACAAGATCCCTGCAGTTTAGAGTAAAGGAAGGGCGAATCCGCCCCCCGCTGGTCATTACAGGGAGAGCTTCGATTTCTTCATAATAAAAGAGTGCAACTTCATCATCAGGAGTTCTTGACTCCCTGTAACCTAGTATCTTAGTAGTGTTCTTGTATCTTTATGTGCAACTTTGACAACGGTGATGTACAGTATAATCTTACAGTACTTCTCAAGACACATCTTTTACAGAACAGATTCTGCATGAGAAAATGTGGGAGCCACTACAGCAACTGATTTGAACAAAGCTTCTATCTGAGGAGTTGGAAAATCATGACAACCCTGTTGTGCGTGATTTGAGTAGAGGAAAAAGTCAGACCTTCTTGCAAGGTGATTTATTGTATTTTGGCAGTAATGTCAGGCACTATTTTTTCTTTTGCTTTTACGCCATTTAAAAAAAAAAAGATGATTGCTCATTTATATGTATTTATTTGTATATGTAGATATTCAGACATATTATATGTGACATTTTCTATGTAAAAGACAACTACTATTCAAAGGCACAACATAATTTCCTTTTGGTTAGATAGAAAAAAAAGTCTCATATAAAGCATGGAGACCATAGTGGGACCGTAAACCTCTCCACTAAAACCCACACTAATGAAAAAGGTTAGAAGGTATTTTAATTAGTATAATGGAATCTCTGGGACACACCGTTTCCTGCTTCTAATTATTTTTTTAGTATGCATCTGTTTTGGTATCTGCAAAATACCTAGTGATAAACCTTTATTTTTTAAAGACCGTATTAAGTACATCTAACAGAAACACAGGTGATCTTTAAACCTCATCAGCCTCAAACCTTTGAAACGTATACAGACTATATTAATTTAGGTTCATTATTCATAAATGCAGTTCTTTAAAACCGGTGAACATATTTAAATTGCATCCACCAAGGATCTGAGTAAGCACTTCTTTCTTTTTTTTAGTCCTTTCATCTGTTTAATTTTGTACCAGAGCAGGTGTAACATTTTATTCCCAAAATGGGAGCTCTCTCATTTTGAAATGGAAATCTCTGAGAATTAATTTGTTTGCAGCTTCTCTTGCATGATTCATGAAAGGCCGGTAGAGGGCTAATTGTTCAAATTAATTTACGTAAACGGCTAAGCAAGAGATAACAGAATTACATCTGCACTTCCCTGGCACGGGTTCAACAGTGATCGGCCTCAACAGGCAGCTGCATCAAGACGGCATCCTTGCCAGAAATTAAAAGCCACAAAGCATTAATTAATAGACTTTTTGTTACATTAATCTGCACCAAAAGGTTTAAGGAGAGCAGGGTGTGGGGGAGCAGTGCGTTGAGGAACACGGCACAGAAAGAGGCAGTGTGCATAATTAAAATAAATTACTTTGATGCAAGATTTTGGAAAAGGTTTTTTTTCTTTCTTTTTTTGTGTAGTGGGTGTAGGTTCAATTAAATAAATAAAAAAACTAAGAAGGAGAGGCACCAGTGTTGGAGTTAAGCTTTTGACAAGCACATTAATCACCATGGTAATGGAGCCGTCGCACTCGTAAGCGGTCGTGTGGGTGGTGACGATCTGTCAGTGCAAGCGGCAGCGAAACAACCAGGTCGAGCATCTGGACCTTGGGAGTTCAAAAGTAAATCCACGAGGATGAGACCATCAATCTCCTGGACTTCAGCTCTACCTCCAACTGCTCTCTCAAACTGAAGAGGAGGTCCGTACTTCTACATGCGAGAAGTTAATGAGCCATCTCAAACTCTCGACGGTCAGGGTGTAAATGATGTTAACTGGCTCTTGGTCTATTGTCATGAATCGTAGGGCAACGATTATACTTTCATATGATTTCTCCTGTTTTTTGGGGCCAGTCCCTCTGGTCATCGGTTAGAGCACGACACCGACCCTGTTGAACAGTTTCCTTCCTTCACAGTATGAGCCAAGCCTAAACCTTACAGTACATATGTACACATTAATCAAGCTGTGCTTTGGTAAAAAGTGTTTTGTCTCCGTCCATCAACAGCAGGCACAGTCAGTGACAACACTACCACCATTTTAATAGTAATAGTGACAACATGGTGGACAAGACAACCCCTGCTGAGAAGAATGAGTAGACAGCAAAACGGGCCTGTGAGTGTTTGAACGCACTCGAGCGATGGATGAAGGCTGAAGCTCACTGAAACTGAAAAAAACTCAGATGAATCACCTTTTTGCAGTCAGCGCCAGGAGATAGTCTCTTGTTTTCCACAATCATATAGGCAATGTAAACATGCTGCGAGGACGCCCATTTCTCATCTGCTTCTTTCCCTGCCACCATTTCAATGGATATTATTACCATAAATTACGACTGTAACCGGAGGTGGGAGGCAGACAGAAAGTGGAGTCTAGGGCATCAATTTAGCTATGGTAAACTTCCCCTTTGCTGCCAGTTCATGATCACCCATCCAAACTGACTATTTTATGCCCGACTTGCTTGATGCGTGAGAGGGAAAGCGCGTCTGCATTTTTTTTAATCCCCTTTCTTCGCTCCGCTCTCCTGAAAGAGAAAATCAATGGGAGGACACAAAGAGGCCATCGGTTATGTTTAGATTTGTCGGACGCGAGCACGATTCACCTGGGCCCTCTTCATCTCCGCTCTGCGGAGCTGCTGAGGGCCCTGAACCCACCACCCACCCACACTGGACGTATCGACTTTACGCCCTCACGGCACTTTAGACAGAGCAGGGATCCAACTGCCACAGCATAGGTGTGTTGTGTAATCCGTTTATATATAATATATGCTCCCGTAAGCTGCACGGTGGTGTAGTGGCTAGCACCTTCGCCTCACAGCAAGAAGGTTCTGGGTTCGAATCCCGGTTCAACCAGGGCCTTTCTGTGCGGAGTTTGCATGTTCTCCCCGTGTATGTGTGGGTTCTCTCCGGGTTCTCCGGCTTCCTCCCACAGTCCAAAGACATGCAGAATGGGGTTAGGTTCATTGGAGACTCTAAATTGACTGTAGGTGTGAATGTGAGAGTGAATGGTTGTCCGTCTCTGTGTGTGGCCCTGTGATAGGCTGGCGACCTGTCCAGGGTGTACCCCGCCTCTCGCCCAATGTTAGCTGGGATTGGCTCCAGCGACCCCCCGCGACCCTTAAATGGATAAAGCGGTAGACGATGAATGAATGAATGATATGCTCCCGTAATGAGCCACCTGCATGTGTGACGCTCAAGATGACCGTCATCTGTATGCATGTCGTCAGAAATGATTAATACCAATAAACAAACACAACTTTTGTGGATTGGTGGTTTGGTTCTAGTTCCCTATTTTTTTCATTTTTATCACACTATTACAAATATTTCTATGTTTAACAAAAGGTTTTTCTTAAAGTTTATTATGAACAAAAGGGGGAAAAAGTCCCTTATTAACATGCATTTTTTGTAAACCACTACCAATAATGAAATTTTAATTCATTAACTTTTAATAACATTGCACAATGGGGAAAATATTCAATCTCACAAGTGCAACTTAATAAGTTCTGTAAATACATGAAAGATAATTATTGTAATTGCTGCTGGCCAGAGGCGTCCTTTTGCAGTTTTTTTTCCCCACAGGCTTATTTTATCAATATCAACATTTAAACTCTCCATTAAATCAAAATCAATACTTATTTATAACCAATGTAGTCCTCAGCAAATCTACAAAACCAATGCAATTACCCAAAGTGCATCATATCCATCAAGTCAGAGCCAGAACTCAGAACCAACTGACTGGACCAGGCAAGTTTTAACAAAAACTACACACGCTCCAACAATGAGATGTGTGTTCATAATATTCTGGTCCACTCCTCCAAAATATTCTTTTTGACTTCTTAATCGTAGCTCCCATGACCATTTTTTTCTGCCGTTGACATCCGAAAAGTTGATGCTGCCATTTTGCTTACCAGCCTCATTTTTCTTTTTTGTTATTATTCTGCTAATATATTCAGCCTCCTCTTCTTCTCCTGATACATATTCACTCTTGATTGTGGCTGCCAATTAGCTGGCAAGGCTGTGGCAGTTCATCCATCTGACTTAAAGGTTCCTTGTCACTAATTTTGACAGTCAGGTCAAGTAGCGGAGGGGGGGGGCATTAATTGGAAAAATGAAGTCTTCAGTGAGTGATCATCAATGACTTCAGAGTGCTATTAATCCTTTAAAAGAAATCATCTCTTTATTTTCTAATGTTTAGCTCCGTCGTCCAGCCTGCTGCTGCAACATCTCATTTATCCGAGACTTAATAAACATCATGCATACGTGATTCCTCTATTTCACTACGATGTCGATTACTTCACTTCTCTCTGGACCGTTTCATTTGTTCTCATCCTTCTCTCCCTTCTCTTCAGGCCTCTCTCATTTTCTCCACTCTCCCACCTTTCCTTACCCTGCTTCATCTGTCCCTCACTTTTTTTTCTCTGTTCCTTTCAAACCTCAAATCCTCAATGCCACAAATCCCAGGTCTCTGATTAGGGTTTGAATCTCAATATTTTAGGACCAAACGTATGTGTTTAACCAAATAAATCATTTAGTTATTATGCTTTATATGAAAACAGTCAATCCCATTCATCTCTTCATTTTCTTCCTCTGTGCCGTCTAAAACGTATTTCCACCCTCATATCCTCATTCCCTTTTTCCTTCTCTCCTTTTCCCTTCCCCCCTTTTTACACTTCCTCTCCTCTCATTTCCTGTTTCCTACAGTACTGCCTCCTTCCTTCCATATCTCACTCCACTCATGCTGCGCCACTTCAGGTCTATATTTTCTGCTTGACTGGACAAACAGAAGATCCAGCTCTGCACAATTTACTGGCCGTCGCCTATGCCCGTTCTGTTGCCAGATGGCAGACAGCTTTAATAGCCAATGTAACGAATAAACAGTTACATTGGCTATCCTTAAAAAAAGTATCCTTAAAAAATTAAGGATACTTTTTGTTATACTTACATTTGTTTCATCTGTCCAGGTGAATTCATTAATACTTGGTCTCCTCTTCTATACAGTATAGACATCAGGTGAATGCCAAAGCAATGAGCTCCAGCTCTGATCCATGATCCCTGCTGATAAAGCTGGAGCCTAAATTGCAGCCTCTCTCAGTCCATTTAGACTTCACACCTGAGTGAACTGAACCTAAACTCATTTGTGCAGTTGTCATATATTTTTATTCCATCCTAATGGACAAACAGATCATGACCATTTTTTATTTAATAGGCTCTGAAAAATCTGACTTAACTTCGACCAGGGTGTTTTCCTGTTGTCAATTAGCAAAACATCTCAGACCACTAATCAATGAATTATGTTTGACAGCGCAGTTTCCATTTAATCAATTTCATAAACATAATATCACTTAATCTATTTAGATCTATTTACTCACTTACAATATCTATGAATCAAGCCATCAGTATTTTCATCTATATCAATCTACGCGTACAGTTACAAGCTGCACTACAGTACGTGGCCATTACTCACGGTGACGTTGAAGAAGTGACTGCCAATAATCACAACAGTGAATACATGTCAAAGACAACTTACGCCAGGCTCACACTGACACTGTTGGATTTCAGACATGAAAGATGGACTGGATTCGCCCCCCCCCCCCCCTTTCATGGCTTGGCCCTGAGTCAAATTGTTCATTTTACCTCTAATCGTGCCATTTATCAAAATGCTGCTCAGGCGCGTCAGTGAGTGCATTTATGTTAACTAGATCTGAGTGAGGCGAGGGCAAGGACTAGTCATCATTCAGCTTGGGGGTGTCCAAAACAGATGCTCGCTAAAGTAGGAAACAATCAAAATATTTTTCAGAGCCACTTTTAAAATGTTGGCTTCACTCGATAACGATGAGATACTGGTGGAGAGTTTAAGGTTCAAGCAGGGTGGCATGCTGACCCCAGACACCTTTGATTGCAAGGTCATGCTTTTAAACAATGTGTCAGCAAAATGCTGAAAACTTTTTTCAACTATAGAGTTGCTGATGTGTACTTGAGCCCTGATCGCTTCCATCAGAACGACCAGTGGGGGACAGTGGTGAAAAGACAATTGTAAGCAATTTCCCTCAAGATCATTGCATGTGATACATTTTAAAGCCCCTAAAGACATACAGGATGGGGAAGAGTCTTAAGTATTTTTTTTTTTTTTTAAATCAGCATGTCCCTTTTAATAAAACTTAGATTTTGAATTTGTGTTACTGAGCCACAGAGTAAAAGGCATTCAGTAGCTCAGTACTAAAGCAAAACTCCTTGAATTGAAAGAAAAGCTACATTTTGTCAGTTTCCACGTCGTCCCCGTAGGAAACTGGACTCGTCTGTGGCTTCTCTGACCTTTGATGAAAACACCAATGTCAGCTTTGATTTTGAAGCGATGTCGGACTACTTTATATCTGACAGGTCTTAAACAATTGTATGACTTACTAAAAATAATGGAGGACGTGCGCTCTGATGGTTTCATAAATGTACTTCATCAATAATAGTCTCTTTGGTTTGATGAAATAGTGAAACACTCAGTGCAAACTTCTTATGTTTGGTTGTGGTTATGTTTGCCAGCCGATAGATATAAGATTATTTCTAAAGGGCAGCTGGTTTTTCCTCACTCATTTGACTTTTATTGAGACATTACCAACCCTGGGCAGAGCACCACCACAACACAAACACTGGTCAATTTACCCATTTTGCAAACAATTCTTGTGGATGATTACGAGCCACGCCGCTGCCGTTGACGGAGAGATTAATCTTGCTTTGATAGAAATATGTCAGTTTCTGCGGGTCTGTGATGGATGCGATTTATCATTCCGGATAAATCTATGCCTGGACGTCCCCCCTCCTGACAGCTCTATCGTGGCAAGAATGTCCCAAAATGTCACCTGTTGTTCACAGATTGACCTTCTAATTTTCTAATTCAATTTAGAGAAGTCCCCTCTCTCCGCCACTCCGCTCATATCATGAAGCAGTAATAACAATTACACACCGTGACTGGCTCCAAACCTGCAATTCCCCCACTTTAAATCAAACCCCAAGTAGTCTTTTATTAGGCTGCCTGGTTAAATCAATCTAAATCTAAGCATAATAACTCTCTAATCAGGTGCTGGGGAGAATAATAGGTTGTCACGCTCGAGGAAAAATAGGCAATCATGGAATGTTTTCTTTAATTAGGGCGGCTAAAGTAGAAGGGCAAGGCGGGAGCATGGGACACATTCATCATAGCCAAGGTGGGAAATTACTTCAATTACTCAGGAAGGGGAGAGTGAACAGAATTACAGAAGTCAGAGAAGCAGAAGAGAGGAGACCGTGATCAGCGAGGAAGTCCAAATGACACCGGGGGCAGGGGAGGCAAGGGCAGAGGAAGGAAGGAGCGAGGCAACGAGGGTGGCTGGAGGGAAGGTAGGGAAGGTAGGAAGGGAGGTGTGCACCCTAAAACTGTCCTGTCCCACAATAGAGTTTATAATGATGTGCGTACGTGTCGACAGAGGAAGAATCAAACGACACAAAGTGCTATGACTTGTCGTGTGTGAATGTGAATATTGTCAGTGTTGTTTTCTTATTTTCCTTTGATTTAGATTGTATTCAAAGTATTCTTTACAGTGTCTTTTGTCATCTTTAATTTAAGGGGATGTAGAAGAGTTCTGCTTCACATCTTAAAACTGATATAAGGGATTCTATTGTGAAATCCACCTATGAAAATGCAGCAAGGTAAACTGAATGCAGAGAGAGAAGATGGTGAGAAACGACGGAAATCAAAAACCTGTCAGACTGCACTATTTGCCATGGCTGTAAAACAATCCTCCATTGCTCATCCTCAGAGCTGGAACCCTACAGACGTGTCCAACAACCCACCACCACTCCCAGTGTCTGTCAGCTTTCCCAGAATACAACAAGAGCACGAGCTGCAATTCCTCCCAAGATGACGAGGTAAACGGCTCCTTTACTGTAACTGGTTCTATCGATTCGGACGGTGCTTTTGGCAGGTTGTGGATCCAGCTCGTTCCGTTGACTGAAGAGCTGCCAGTTGGGCCGCCGGCCAGATAAATACAGAGATTATGACTTCTGATAAGTGCGACGCACTGGCTCAATCAGCCGTCGGCTCAGATGAAGTAGCTGCCGCGAAGGTGACTAGGATGAGCTCAGAGACGGATTGAGGCACAAACACTCCTTCACTTTCCAATAATGACTTTGACAAATTAACAGTGAATCCAAATATGTCTCATAAAGGAAGAAGCAGCCTCATAACATCTGTATCTTATGTAAAATACATGCTCCACATTTGTGGCCACAAAAGGGTAAATACCTGAAGTATTTCCATGGTCTCTCTGAAAATAACTTTACCTCATTTACAGCCTTATCATCTTTGACAACTGTACCATCTTTATGTACATGAAAGAATCAGCACCTTCAAATCAATTACATTTTCCAGGAGCATATATTTATCATTCAGTTGGTGTTGTTGTCAATGTGTCAGTTAATTCAAGATTCATTGCACTTCTGAACTTGTGTATTCAGGCTCTCCTCAGTAAACAGAACTACCTTATGTTTAGAAAAGTTGTCATGGAACTTACATGCAGGTGAGACGTTTCATCATCATCATCGTCGTCATGTCAGTTGTCATGCCGTGCCTCTAGAAGCCTGTGGATAAAAATACGTATGAGAATGCCTTGTTCCGTATTTAACCAGAAAACCAGTGTTTTTGGAAAAGTCTGGGTGCCAAAGAGAATGTATATACACAATGAATCCTTAGATTTAGCTTCCATGATGATGGACACTAAATAAAGAGAAAGAAAGGGATGGATGGATGATGACTGACCGCTTTAGGATGGACAAAGGTCACACAAACGTTAGTAAAATTCAGTTAGCCGCCAGTTGTTAATACTGATGCCCTTACATGTTCAGTTTATCACCCGGCTTTAACCCCAAACCCCCGTCGTGAGCCGTCCTGCAGGACAAGCTCTGATAGCAGGAGATGGAGAGGCCTCCGTCAGTATCACGGCAAGTTGGTAATCAGGCCCGGGATCTGTGGTTCACTGAAGCGATCAATAGAAGGATTGCAGTGCGCTCACATCTTGCAACTGTGCAGGATTATCAGTTGAGAGTGATCCATCATGGCTTGATATGTGGGCAGTGGCGGAGCAGCCGGAACTAAGTAAGTGGAAGAGGTGTAGTGCAGCTCGTGACCATCTGCTGTTTCTAGGGATCATGCTACTGGAAAGATGTGTTGTCTGTCTGGGAGACGGGCGGCAAAAAAAGAGACACCGGGACATACATTGACGATGTGGTTTCCTACAGTACCTAGTGAGTTCATAAACTGAAAGTAAAAGTTTTAAAATCAAGTATGAAGGAAAAGCCAAGCCAAATAAATTCAAATTGGCAACCTAAAATCTATTTTCTTCATTCATCCTTTTGTTCTCCCTCTTAGTTCACACTTTCGGCCTTCCTGCCTTTTCCTCTGCTGATCTCCATTTTTTTCTTGCTGTTTCCTGCACCTTGCCTTATCCATGTTTCTCTCCCATCATCCTTCCTTTGTCTTCCCCAACCTTCCCCTTTTCATTTCTTCCTCCTCCATCTTCTCCCTTTTTGCCTCTCCTCATCTTTTGCCACCAATTCTCCCTCCTCTTCCTTTCTCTTCTGTTCCCTCACTCTCTTCCTCTCCCCCTCTCTTCCCCACCTCTAAGCCCCCCACCCTTCATGCCTTGTCTTCTTTCTGCTTGACTGATCAGAGAGCTCCATCATCATCACAGAGCAAAGCCCAATTTTTTGCTATAAAGGCAATAAATCATTCCAGCTTTCATCTATTGTTATTGATGAATGACCAATTATTTGTCATCTAATACACAGAAAAACGATGACAGGGGGAGACAGATCAACTTTTTTTTTTCTCATTCTTCCTCTACTTGCTGATGTGACACAAGACAGCAGTGATGGATTATATCCTTAAACTGTTATTACATGTATAATGTGGCGCACAAATCCGACATCTCACTTAGTCTCGACTTCCACCTTATAGAAAAAGATGGCCAGAATTGCTTTGTGATCAAGAAGTCCTTGTTAACAAGAGTAAAATACCCAGATTTGATCAACTATGGCCGACAAATCGGTCCTATAATCTTTCATTTGATCATTTAATCTCTCTTTACTTTGTCTCTTTTGACTCCTCAAACACCTGGTAACTTAGCGATGCTGTCAACAACAAACTCGGTACACACAGTGACTGGGGCTTTGTTTACATATGTATAATGTACAAGGAGAAGAAGACGAAGAAAGGTTTCACTCTGTATCTTTGCTCTGATTTATTGGATTATTTTCATTGTCAGTGGGCGATCTTGAAGATGTGTATGAGTTATATTAACAGAACTGTGGGAGATTGTGTATAATAACGCTAACTAAGTATTTGCATGCTAGACGGCTTTGCTGATTGGCCAAATAATATCATGTGTGTCTATCATAGGCAGAACACTGATACACACTTCCACAGAATTCTGTGTCTTTCATGCAATTATGTGCTTTAAAATGTGCCAATAACTGAGTACGTTGGCTGGTTCCAGTCTGGATATTATTTTGCTTTTGACAACACACTGCTGTATTATTTTTCTTCTATAAAATGCAGTAACATGTAAGCAACTCTGGAGTTTACTGTACCTGCTCAGTCATCCTCTGTGGAGTTAAAAAATGGTTTGTGCACCAGAGCGAGGCCGCGGCACACCAGAGCCAGATTTCACCGCAACGCGACTGCAAAAAAGTGAAGGAGACGGATAGAGAGATCAACTTCCATATGAGACGCTCGATCAATTTCTCCTGTGTCCCATTCATCACTGTTTCACACATGATATTTCAACAAAACCTTCAGTTGCGAAGGAGCACGAGGATTCAACCACTGAAAAAAAGCTTATGTTAAGACAACAGTAACGAAGAATAACACGTACAAGTCAGACCAGATCAATCAATAACTTTTAGTCAAAATGATAAGGTTATTAGGACAAACTCTCATCCCAGTGGAATGACATTTTGGATGAATATAGTTTTAGGACAATGGCATTTATTGTTTTGTAGTAAATAAAAGATAAGAGTTGTACCTCGGTTAAGTCAGTGGGTGCTGAAATTAAGTTTGACAGTTTCTCACGTGTTTTCATGCACATAATATACAAGGTTTTTCAAAAGGCTAGGTTTTATCTTAATCCCAGTGCTGGATATGAATGGAAGACTACTGCACTGTACTTGACCACAGTTTTGAGGTATGTGCACTTTACTTGAGCATTTCCATTATACGCAACTTCTACTCCACAACATGAAAAACTGTGAGAAAACAGTTTCTGTTCTTTTTTTGTTTTTTATACTTAGCTAAACCATTTTTTATGCATATTCAGATTTCATACAACTCATATAATAAATTATTGCAAAACGAAATGCAGTTGTGCCCCCCCCCCCCCCCCCCCCTTCCATACCATTAAACTCAGAAGACGTATATTCAAGTTGTTTAAATTACATCCAAAGTAAATGTAACTAAGTGGGATAAAGCTAGCACTTGTTTTTAGCAAGTGCTACGCCAAAATAAGCACCCCATTGCGGGGGAAACAACCTACACAAGTCAGAAGGTTCCTAGTTCCACTTCAAATTCTGATACAAATATAAAGTGCGTAGGAGTTTTGTTAGTATTGTTGTGAGGAGGCCCGGTTCACTTTGGCAGAATTCAAAACCAATGTGATTTACCATGACTGATATTCGAGTTCTCCATCCTATATCATGCGCATTGCTGCCTCTTTCCGTAAGAAACAAACGGAAATGTAGCAGGAGAGCCTCTATGTTCGCTGCATTTATCCCTACCTTTAGCGTGACAGTTTTAATTTAGTCTTACACACATACAGTAATATGAAACCATATTTTAGTTTAGCCATATTTTGGTTCCGCCGTTCAGTTAGGGTCACAGTTTGTATACAGTCAGCGACAGGGGTACCTTTTCTTATGGCAGGGCTGCTTTGTCACAGCACGACACCCGACTGGGTAGGTAGAGCAGCATTACATGTATATAAAAAAAAAATGAAGGTCTGATGAAATAGTAGGGCTTAAATTCTCTGTCTTTTTTTTTACGTGTCCAAAAGTCAAAAACCGGAGCAGGAACCGAACCGGAAGTCAACGGAGCATGGGCGAACCGAACGAGCAGGGAGCGGTGCGTTTAAAAACACAGGTGAAACGCATTAGGTAATTAGGGGGGACATCTGATGAGGACATGAAATAAAACTAGCTAGACATGCACAAGGCTAGAAAGCATGTTTCACTGTACAACAATAGATACTAAACTCCAAGTCGAGTGATAACAATATGTTCAAACGACTAAAATACAAAAAAAGGAAAAGCAAGTCCAAACAGAGAGTTCAAAACAAATGTATGACTACATTTGTCCACTAGATGGCAGTATTTCACCAACCCTCCACATAATTATGATTATTGCATTTTATCAAAATAAGGTGCACCAGTTGCCACAATTTGTCGGCATGGACGGTCATGTTCTGTCTCAGCAACAGCATTACAGTGAATGTGCCTGATCAGCCGACATATACTATCAAGTGTTATTTTCAACGTGCTTTGGCGTTTTCGTGAAGTTCAACCATTCAGCCAGCAGATGTCAGGGTAAGACAAGATGTCATTCCTCAAAACCAGCGCTCTCATTTAGTTGAGACAACTGGATTACATCAGCTTTGAGGGTATATTGCTAGTATTGCATGATTATGATTAACAACACTGGGGTTGTTTTAATAATTTGTATAAATCAAAAGAGCAGAAAAGCCTCTGCCAATGGAGAGGAAGTATTTTTCCTTGAGTTCACATGGCTGTTTTCACTATAATTCTATTAACACTTGGGACGATAGACTTATCAATTCAGGGCTGAATTAAAGACTGAAATAAGAATAATTAATACTTGGCTCTAATTTGAGTGATTATAAATTATTTCATTTTCATCCCACTGTCTAAACAGGATCGTTAAAAGAAGTAACAGGTATGTACAGCAGTAAGTTTGTTATTTTCTCGTTACATTTTTTGCTTTACTGCCTCACCCTCATCAGTGATTATTGTTCACGATAATAATAATAATAAAAGTAAAAATAATAATAGCCACTGCATTTCACTTTAGTGGCTCTTAACTAGTTGCTTTAGTTAAGAGCCTTACAGAACACTCAGCACATAAATGAAAATGCAGTCCAACAGATCCCTGCTCTTATTCTCTGAAGTGTAATGAAAGAAATAGTTGCTGAGTCCCTTTTCATTTGTCAAGGGGCTACTTAAGAATGAAAAATGTCCCTCCGCCTTATTTTTATTTATTTTTTATTTTTTTTAATCCCAAGGACGTATGAGCTCATGCTGCCTGGCCTTCTGCCTGGACTATGAAGGGGGAGGAGGCGGAGGAGGAGGAGTAGGAACCGGATGCATTCATCAGGTAGGCTACATTACATCATCACGGGCCAATCCCTTGCTCTCTGACACAAGCTCTTGTGGCAGCGAGTGTCGCAGAGTTTAAACCGTGGGAATAGGCTCAGGCGGGATCTTACCTTGAGGAAGCAGGACACAAACACACACACACACACACACACACAGTGTCACAAGGTCGAAATAGTGTGTGATTAAGGTGTCCAAACCCTCCACTGTGATGTGTGTCATAGCCTTGGTGGCTCGAGGAAGAAAACAATTAAAAAGGGATTTATATGTATATATTTATATATACATATACACACTTAAACATTAACAGGTTGAGTGCACGGTCAGGCTTTGATGCCATTTGTGCACTACAAAAACTCAAAGAGCTTGAAAATGTATTTACTTTACTGCCACAAAAACATTTGTGCATGTCCTGCAAGTTTCTCCAAGGTCCTCTGCTCAGGAAGCAATCTTCTACATTAGGATTTATTTAATTTTTTTTACTATTCATCCTGTGGCCACCAATGAATACCTTTCATTCAGCCACCGAAGCGATGTACATTTGCTAAATGTTTTCATCTGTCCAAGGTTTTTCATTTTAAAATGTAATTTTCCTTGATAAAATCCTCCATCCGCCGGCAGTGCTGTCTCTTTAGAGTAAAATTTTCAAGCAGTTAATGAGAAAAACAAGCTTCTAAAAGTTTGTTTTTGGTTTTGTTTTTTTTTACATTAAGAAACTAAATTTTAACGCCAAATCTTTGAGTTCAGTCCATTGTCACCGACCAGATCTGCATTGTATCTGATTATATAAGATTAAACTCACAAAAACATGCCCTTAGATAGATAGATAGATAGATAGATAGATAGATAGATAGATAGATAGATAGATAGATAGATGCTGCAGCACAAACAGCAGCCAGGTCATGTCCTTGTTTCACTTCTCCTTTCCGTCAGGAGGAGATGAACTGGGCACCGCTTACTGCTCATCTGCTGCACACACACACATACACGCACACACACACATCCACACATGCACACACTGATATGATTAGCATCACTCGCCCTTTAAGAAAGTACATTGTGTTCACGAGAGAGAGAGTCAGAGCCTGGAATTAGAGCCAACCAAATTACAGTCTGCGTGCGTGTTTGCACTTACACTGAACACGCAGCTCGATATCAGCAGCCAAACCTTCAGTAGCTCCCTTGTTCAACATTTAGGGATGTGCAAATATGGTATAGATGAGATGGAACTTTAATTATGCTGGTTTTAGGGGGGTGGGGTGCAGTCGGGGAATCGAAGAAATTAGAACAGCAAATATTAGGGTTTAATGCAGATGGAGGTGATAACACGTCCTCATCCTCGGGTCAATGCTGAGAATAGTTTGCAATCCAGCCTAGCCGTGTGGGTTAGTTGTTTTGTTGATACGTTTTGTTTGTGAGACGGTCTAAATTGATTTTGAAACCTACATTAGCGTTGTACTTTTAATTATATCAGGCTTCGTTGTAAAGCACTCACACCAGGGATGATCTGTCTGTCAAAGAGTGTGGGTGGGTAGGCTGGGGGCATGTTTGGAGTTCGGGTTGATGCAGAAAGGCATGGAAACATTTGGACTTTGCTTTTTTGGTCTGTGTTGTGCGTTAGAACAGTCGCATGGGCTCACTTTTTTTGTTTCAGTCTCAATTTAAAGCTCAATTGTCTGAACGTCGTTGTCAAACAAAATTAAATCTTAAAGGTGTATTAAACACATTTAAGATCTGGTCTCATTTTCCTTTCGGCTTTTATGCGCGATTTTTACATTAAGGAGCTTGTACAAAAAAATGCCCACGTTATTAAACTGACATGATAAAAAACACTGCTGAGCCTTCTGGAGGTGCTGCAGGCCTGAATCAAAGAAGCCTCCGTGATGGGTGGAGCCGAATCAAATAACCCAATGACCCACCCCCCTCCCCTCTAACATTCGTGCCAGGTTTCTACATGAGATGATCACTGTGGTTTAATAGCATGAAGCCATTGCTAGATCAGATACAGCGTTGGCAGGAGCGCTCTATGTGTCTCTCTGGCGTTATCAAGGAGCGTGTTTGGAGCGGCGATGACAGCGCTGGCACAAACAGGGAGTGCTGGAAGCTGGCCTCAGACCAGCGGTGTTGTGTGTGTGTGTGTGTGTGTGTGTGTGTGTTGTCTGGCTGTGGTGGGTGGTGTGTGGCGCCTGTCTGGCTTTTGGCTGCAGCTCAAGGTTGAAGCCTTTTGGAATCAGGGAATTGAAAGTGCAAATGTGGACATCTATGTATCCATTTTTGGAGGCACAAAATATGACTGCAAATTGCATCTTTTATGATATTGCGAACAAATAATTACTCTGCAGTTTGAATTTTTAACCCAGGTGATAGTTGATAGAACAACCTGGAGGCAAATGAAGGACAGAGACATTGAATGTCGAGAAGCAAACCGATCAACTGTGTCAGGTTTGATTCCGAGGCCTTAAGGACACCGGTTACCTTAGGCACCGGTCAGAAAACAGCTCGACATGACTGACAGCTGGAGGCTGGGCCTTTGACCAGCTGAGAAGGAGGAGGGCGGGACCTACATAACCTCCAGTCTCAAAAAAAAGAAAACTCATGATCAGGTTACTTGAATCAGGTTATGCAATGTGACTGAAATCTACAAGTCATATTTTTGAGCTCTGGCAACCAAATTGTTGAGACTACTGAGGCTGCTGCTTCATTTTCAGTTGTGTATTAAATTGTTGTTTGTTCCCATGTGGGGAAAAGAGCAGTCTTGTGTGTATATTGCATTCAAGAAAACAGACAGATGAATTATAAAAAAACGTATTAATAAAAAACACCCTGAAAGGATTTATGAATCTATGATCTCGTAAAAAATATCTTAGCGCTAGCCTTACCCATCGCAAAGTAAATTCAAGTGTACTTGCTGAACCTGCAAGCACACATACACACCACACACACACACACTCACACCTGTCCCCTCGTGAAGTGTTTTTGAATCCAGCAGCTATATTTGTGACCTACCCACAAACACACGCACGCACACACACACACACACACACACACACACACACACACACACACACACACACACACACACACAGATCGGTCTGTTTACACACACTCTCTGTTGGCTGACCTGTGTGTGTGTGTGTGTGTGTGTGTGTGTGTGTGTGTGTGTGTTTCCACCATCAGGCCAAGCAGCTTTTCTCTCTCACCTCATTTCATTCAACCGTCACACTGTTACACCATACTGCTCGAGACGACCTTCGACCTCTCTGATGAGATTCTCCCTGACACTGTTGTGTAAACTCAAATTAAAACCGCTGAAAGGCAAATACAGGAGGAAGAGTCAGGTCTTCAAAAAGAAGCAAATCACTTCAGCAGACGTATGAAAAATGTCTCTGTGAAAGACAATTATTAAAAATCAATCACACAATGTTTAAAAAAAAAAAACATTCACCGTGGTGCAGACACATGCAGAGTGTCCATGTGGCCTTCTGTTATGGAGTGTCTGTTTGCAGCTGTAAATTTCAGTGCAGAATTAATCTGCTGGTGTTGTTGCCTTGTGGTCTGCAGGGTGTAATCAGCCCAACCCACCGACTCGCTGTGAATGCCCCACGCTTAACGCCATATTTTGCAGTGCATTAAGTCGACCACAGGCATTTTCACACTGTGGCTTGTGGAAATGGATTTTGAACTTTCTTTTTCTGTCTAAAAGGAAACAGGTGATTTATAGAAAATAGTGTTCGGTGTATTTGTGTCATAAGTAGGACTTTTGATTTGAAGATCTGACTTGGTCTCCGTCTTGTGTCCAATGTTCTGATATCCTTGATGTTAAAATTTGCAGTGCAGAAGGTGAAATATATATTCAATTTTAAAGGGGGTTGAACTCTTAATTTTGACCTTTTTTTCCATTTTAAGAACGTTGCAATACATCATTTCTGATCATAGTACTACTTTGGAGGCAACCTGAACAATAAAACTTCCCCACAGAAAAAAAAAAGAAAGATACTCTGGCGTTAAAGATATGCAGTAATAAATGATATATGATATTTAACATAATATCTGAAAATCACATGAATGTTTATCCATTAATTTATGCGTTAATCCCTCACAACTTGAATGTTTCTACAATTATTGAGCAGTTCAAACAAAGAAAAAGAAAACTGATGGGCCAATTTTCAACCTGACCAACAAATAATCCAATAATCCAAAAAAAAAAATTCAACTTGCAATCATGTTAAAGAAAGTAACTGAATCCCTCAAATTGTGGTGTGAATGGGAAAAAAAAGTAAACTTCAAAGTTCAACTTCCTCGAACTCTCGCCGCTCACACAATACAAGCAATTTTGAAGTGCCTCAGGCTGGTCTGGTCTCAAAAAGAACTCCTGCCTCAAAGCAATTAAACATGTCTTCTAATACACAATCAGTGTGAACAATAATTTTATTCCCATTGTCTGACTGTAAAGTAGCTGTCTTAAACCTGGGGCATGAAATGTACAAGGTACTTCTCTCCATCCATTTTCTATAGTGCTTAGATAACTATTTTATTGAAGAAATTGAGTTTCATAAATATTGCATGACTACTTGCCATAAAAAAGGGAACAAATACTTTTTGATTAAAATAAATATTGGATGATAAAAACATGGTGCAGTTCAGAAAGTATTTAGCCCCTTTCACTTTTTTTTCATATTTCACACATTGCAGCCTGGTGCTGAAATTTTTCAAATTAATTTTTTCTCTCATCATTATAATCATCCAAAATTTAGCTCAGGTGCCTCCCATTTCTCTTGAGCATCTTTGTGGATGTGTCCGCATCTCGGCTGGAGTCCACCTGTGGTATTTTCAGTGGATTGGACATGATTTGAAAAGGCACACACCTGTAAACATAACATCCCACGGCCGACATTGCATGTCAGAGCACCGCCTGTGGAGCTCAGAGACGGGATTGTTGTCAAGCCACTGATCTGGGGAAGGTTACAAAAAAAATAATTTTGCTGCATTGACAGTTCCCAAGAGCCACAGTGGCCTCAATACTTTTCAAGTGGAGCGGGCTGGAAGTTCCAGGACGGCCTGATTTTGCGAAGCGGCCGCCATCTTGAGACCAACATTTTGCAGAGGGTTAGGTTCAAGGGATTAGGATTAGGGCTTCGGGTCAGTTTGTGTTTGCAGCTTCTAACAGGACAATGACCCGAAGCAGACGCCCAAGACAACGCAGGAGTAGATTAGGGACAACTCTGTGAATGTCCTTGAGTGAGTACCTGACTTGAACCCAATCGAACGTCTCTCGAGAGACATTGCCGTCCACTGACAGTCCCCCAAGGATTTTGCAGAGAATAATGGGAGAAAATGCCCAAATCTGTAATGTGTTAGCTGTAATCATTGCAAAAGGTGCTTCATCCACCGAGCCAAGGCTCTGAATATGAATATAAAGGCTTTAGCATAAGGCTGCAACAGCTCTAAGAATAAATGTAAGCCATTGTTTAAAAGCAGCAGATGCTTTGAAAGAGCACACGTTGTTAAGGCAACCCTCCCCAAAGAGATACGGTTTTTATTAAGTATTTAATATTCAAATCTATTTCTTCTTGAAGACAGATTGAGGCCAGCCTGGAGTCTCTGTCATCCTCCACTCCAAACAAATCATCAGCGGGGGAATAACGATGAGCAGCGTTTCGTCTTTGTTATTCCGTTGTCTCTCTGGATAATTGACAGATATTAACTTCCCATCAAGCGAGTGTCATTATAATCAATCCTCCAATAAGGCTCACAATTACGGGAGCAATTTGATTGGTTTGAGCTTAACCCCAGAGCCTAATGAAGACGTGCATGCAAACAAATTCATCACGTTGATAGCGTGTCAACGCAAAACATCCAGAGGATTTTTCGCTTCGGGGCCAGTTGAGTGAGCAACATGTTTGTTCGTAAAGACCTTGAATGCACTCTATGTACTCAAATTAATATGATGCTCTTAGCTAAAGTGACTTGTCGCAAGGAGTGATGTATTGTATGCAGCAAACAGCATCTGTGTCCGCTCTCTGTTTTTGCACATATATCAATTAGGTATGGCTTTAAAAACCCTTTTCGCAATAGTTCATTTTTTTTAAATGGTCAACATGAAGCCATCTATGTTTGGTTGCTTAAAAACTTTAAGATCGGTGCATCACATGTGGCGGTTTAAGGGACTGTAAATCCTATTAAACAGCTTAAGGTGTTGATTGAAGTACAATTATAAGCTATGGTCAATGGGGGTGAGTGAAAAAACTAGTTTTGGAACCATACAAACTTTTCTGATATAGTTGGAGGTGGGGCTTTTTGTACTGTAACTTTCCAAAAACCGACAATCCAACCTGGCGTGCTGAGGTCAGAAAGCATGCGGGGAATTGTACTTCTCTCTCTCTCTCAAGGCTGTTTTATTTCATCCCTCACACAATTACTGTCACATTTTTGCTCGCAGAAACAGGTGCAGTGCCAAGGGTGGATTCGAGAAAAACCTGTCTGAAAGCGTGCACTGCTGGTGTTATCGCCGCTTGAATGATTATCGCGTCGCTCGCCCCTCTGCACGACGGCCGATTTTCAAATGCATGCCTTCAACTGTGGCTAATAAACCAGTTATAAAAAAATATGTCTCACAACCTTGTTCACTGTCAGCTTTCACTCCCTAGAAAAAAGCGATAAAGCGAGGTATGCATTGGAGCGTGGATACAGCGTGATTGACAGCTGGTCTTTCCAGTCAGTGCATAGTTGCAGGTCTGTTTGCAAAACACAACAACATGGCGCTGATCAAAAACTCAAGGCTTCAATTCAATTTCAGACAGGCATTCCTGACATGATCAAAATGGGTTAGGGTTAGGGTTTTTAAATAGTCATAATAAAGGTACAAGTAAAGTTTTAGTAGTAGCACAATGTAACATAAGAAAAAAACTCAGAAGCCTTGTCACTTCATCATGTGCAGACATTATTGTATACTGCATATATTGTACATTTCATATACATTTAAACAGGATCAGAGGGGAAATCAAAAGTAGGTGCTCATCAATCAGGTGCTCTCGGGTAATTCTATTGTAACCCTTTCAAAGTCTCTCAATAGTCTTGCACCAGATCTGAGTCATAAGTCTATCTCCTGTGACACGTGTTGGATTTTGAATAAAAGCCTTGCTTAGGGGTGCTATTCACATGTTTCATTCCATGATCTATATTGTCTAATACTGCCCTGCTGAATATTCATTCTTAAAAATGCCCCATTGAGGTTCGCAGCCATACTGTAAATCATCCTTTCACATTTGCTGAAGGACATTTTCTCTCTGTCATACGGTACATGATAGATAATACCGCTTTTTTTTTCTTTTCTATAAAGCTAAATCCCGCATTGTAGCCTGGCAACCCGACGACTGGAGTGCCTGTAAATCCTTACATCAGTGAAACTAGGGGGGATTAAAGACAATGGCCAGGTTTGATGTCAATGGCTCCCTGCTCGCTCAGTCAATGTCCCCGAGCCCAGATGAAAGATGAAAGGCCGAGAGAGAGCGAGGAGCTTTTTTAAGACAACAAAAGGATCGCTGTGCTGTCAGACTCCAGCAAACATCGATCTGTACCACTGAGCTGACACCGACCCCCCAACCTCCGCAAATGGGTCTGATCGTGCGCAGGAACTCAGCTGTTGAATGCAGAATTTTGTGCCGAACACAAATTTAGTTGGTGCATTTACTAATTCGTTAGCATATCTGTGCTATTTCTAAGTTACTTTTGCGTTTGTCGGCTCTTTTTAGCGACCACTCTCCACTGACATTCAACAGTCTCATGGTAAGAAATAATTGTAGGAATTCTTTGTATCCACTTCAGCAGGATATATAATCCACACTGCAAAGCACCTGCACAATATGTCGGAATTTATTTCACCACTAATGGTGTTGCAGATGATTTTGTGTTTGCTTTTTGATAAATGAGCCGCCATATTGTTTGCATAACATGTCCCACCGGAGGACGGTGGGCTGTAAGCTTTGATTAGAGAATAATTGATAAGATGAGGAAAAACATGAGATTCAAAACAACAGATGAAAAATGATGTATGAGGGAGACAAAGCATTTAATGTGTCGTTTAGACTGTGAGGATACGTTCAAGGTATGTTCGCGTGAAACGCTACTTGTAAACAAAGCTAATAAGTGTAGCTGTGAGCTGAAGATATTATATTACTTTTAAATTTAACCATTTGTTTACAGTGAAAAATCTACAGATTAGTTAATATTGCGTAAAACTTTAGCAAAACGTTGCTACTCATCCACCATCGCCACTGACTAACACAAACACACTGTAACCCACTGCAGGAACATCATTTTGATCCAGATAGATGTTAGATATGGCCACACAGTTAAATTGGGTCACCGTCAAATCACTTCCGACTAAGTTCAAGAGTTCAGCAGTTCTCTGGAAATCTAAATGCAAATGTGTTGCCCGTCCTGGAAATTAAAGGTTGAAACAGAAATCAAAAGGGAAAACGGGACTGTAATAAAACTGGTGAAATGCAGGAGGTGAAATAGCCCAGCGGCCCTCCTGTGTGCTCACCTTTAAGTACGCAGGGTTTGCGTGTCATCCTTCACGCTGGCTTCGCAGATAACAAAGTCCTACCCAGAGGGCGGCGGGACGCGTGGAAATGGAAATGAAAAAAGTCAGAGGGAGAGCGAGCCGCAAGGGCACTCGAGATGTGTTTTTCAGCAATGATGCATAACAGTGATAGCAAGGAGGGACAGAGGGGGGTGGGATATTACACAGGATGGATGCACAAAGGAGACCCGGTTCGTGGTCAGTGAGTGTCACACTCTGGGATCGCGGCGCTTCATGTAACTTTTCGATGCAGATACAAAGATGTCATTTCGAGTTGCTTTTTAAAGGAACAGTTCGCGGTTTTGACTTGAGTGCAACAGGAGGAAGGTCATAACTCTACAATGCGGAAAGATGACAGTACACCAGATGCTAATGAGCATATTGCCACTGAGTGTCATATAACGTCAACTGTGATGTTGCATTTTAAATCACCTCCTTTTTCCTCCAACTCTCCTTGTGCTCTCCTGGATTTCCAGTTCAGTTTTGTTTTTGTTCACCCTGTCCTTTGATTGGTTGGTTGGTAGGTTGGTTGGTCGGTCAGTTGGTTGGTTGGTTGGTTGGTCTGTCATCAGGATTACGCAAAAACTTGGTGGAAAGATGGGAAGTGGGTCAAAAATGAACCAATTCAATTTTGGCACAGATCTGGAGGAAGGGTGGATCTATGAATGTATCACAACTTTCTTATACATTGCAAATTAGAGCGTTTTTGAATTAATTTCCCAGGAACCAATGCAATTTGATGCAGATATAATTCTGGATCTAGCAGATTTCATAAGGGAGCTGTTGGGCCTGAGTGGAGTTATGCGCTCCCTTGAGTGCTGGAATGAGGGTGTCTTCTTCCAGTGGGAGGTTTCATCTATTTACCAACGAGCAGTGTGCTGTCGTCGCTTCTTGAGTGTGAAGCGCTTTGATTGTAAAGCAGCGTCACCCTTTCATACAAACATTTGTCTGATGCAATGAGTCCGAAGTGCTAATTGCATTTTTCTTTAATGATCCCTTGTCGCTTCGCTTCCCCTACCAAAGTGCCCTCAAGCACGGCACTTAAAACAAGTTGAATCATAGCTTCAGGCGGTGATGGATCTGGGCACATTAAGTCCTGCGTAGGCACCGCATTCTTCTTGTGAGAGCTTACACAGTCTTAAATGCCCCTTTAAACCTTGGATGTCAGTGATGGAAAAAAAAGGGAACTAGATGCCGTCTTTTTTTTAAAAAAAACATCTGCAGATGAGGTGTTATGGCCTCCGCAACGCGGTTTTCATGTGTTAATTCTATTCTCGGCAAGCGCATTCTCCACAGGCAGCTCTCCATTTCCTCGATTAACACCTCCTTCCTATTTTGGGAGCTTGGGGAGTCATTTGATGGTAACCACTTTTGCTTAATTACATAAGAGAAACAAAAAGAACTACAGAGAGAGAGAGAGAGAGAGAGAGAGAGAGAAGTCTGGGTGCCGTAAGACAGACTGCCTCGCTGCTCTTTAGGTCCGAGACTCGACTCCAAACACAATTATTGCTGGCCGAGCGCCACGGGCACTCCAGGCAGATGAGGACGATTGTTGTGGAGGGTGAAGCCGGTGTCGTGGCGCCTGACGGTTCAATCCGCAGCCCTGTAATAACTAGATTTTAGCATGGAGAAGACTTCCTAATGCTGCAGGGGCTCATTATCTCATCATCTGTGACTTATTTTCTAATGAACTGGTGTAATCTGTCTCCCAGCTCAACTTCCCCTCAACCTGCCTCGTCTACCTCTGTTTCAGTTTCCTTGGTTTCCCAGGAAGACCTGATCCCCTTACTCATAACCAAAATCTGTGAGTCTGTTCTGACAAACATAAAGTTTGACTCACAAACTGTGTGTGTGTGTGTGTGTGTGTGTGTGTGTGTGTGTGTGTGTGTGTGTGTGTGTGTGCGCGCACGCGTGTGCTTTATGAGTATCTTTTAATGCATATGGGAGCATGATTTTCCATATCTATCTGCAAATTTATTTATCTGAATGTGTGTATTTACTCTGTATGTAGTAGTACACACACACAACCATAACACACCCACACAGACACACTCATTTCAGGCAAACACTGACATTAATTTCAATTACTGCTGCTTCCTTTTTTCTAAGGAAGACATAAATCTGAACAACAACAACAAAAATCAAAACATAGCCAGCGTTTCTCCTCTGAGGGGGACACGGAGGGAAGCAAATCCCTTCATGCTCGTCCAGTGCCCGACTCTTTCTATTTTAAGTTGACTTTAAGTTTTTTAATTTGGATTGATCACAGCAGTGTAGGTGTTGCAGCCGCCGCAATAATGAGCGCTCTGGGAGAGGGAGAGCTGAAGCATTATTAATGAGACACTTAAAGGTGAAAGAACAAGAGAAGGAGGAGGATGAGGAGGAGAAGGAGGAAAAGAAGCAGATAAATGAAGAGTGATGAGGACAGAGGGAGGAGGAAGAGATGGGAGGAAGGGGAGCGTTTGATGTTATGGGAATAAGGAGTGAAAGCAGAGACAAGGGTGAAAGACAAAACAGTGGAATGACAGAAAAAGGGAGGATGCATTAGATTGATAAAGGAATTTAAAATTAATATAACAGATAAGATCATGGTGAATCTTTAAAAAGGATCAGATGTTATCACCTTAGAGTTGTTAGTTGTTGTAAAATTGGAAAGGGCGAATTGCCTCCGATTAGATTTGATTGGTAGACATTCATGGTCCCCAGACGGTTCTTGCGACCACTCCTGACTTTTCCTCTGGTGTCTATATCTCCTAACACTGTCGCCATGTGCCGCATGCTTCGCTGTGCTTTTTTGCATCCACCGATGCACATGCAGAAAAGAGAGACAAAAATAGTGCACGGCTCAAAATGTTCGAGGTAGCCTGACGGAGAAAGAGACGAGCGGGACGAGCCAGATTAAGGAAATCAGAAAGGAACAAAGTATGTCAAGTACATTGTAGATTATTTGTTCTAACTCCATTTTGCATATTTTCTTCAAGCTTCAAATCTTCTCTGTGGTGCGGACCACACATTATTTTTCATTGCCTTATCTTATTGTTTCCTAAAACGGGCTTTGCCGTCAAGCTACAAAAAAGGAGCTGAGCTCCTTTGAAATCTTGTATTTTGGAGATTTTCAGGTTTAAGTTTCTCGGCCAACAGCGGGAAAGCAACATCATGAAAAAATAGTGCTGATGCACAGCCAGGCTGTGTTCTGCAGAGGCTGGAGACACAACCGTATTAATAAAAGTGACCCCTGTGGTGCTGCAGATGTGTTCCTCATTAGTCTCTGCTCTGCTATAAAAAGCCAAAAATTGATTATCGCTGCGACAGCATCTAACTCTGTGGCCGGTGTTAGCACCGCTGAACGAAAAAAAAACAGTCTCCGGACAAGCTGGAGCAGAGGGCCGTGCATCGATTAGTTTCCCTTTAGGAAGCTTGTATTGGTGGATCTGCTCCCCCCCCCCCCCCCCCCCCCGTCATGGGCCAAAACGTTTTGTCCCTTTTGTCAGCGTAAATGCTTCAGTTACAGTCAGTTGAATTATGATATACAGACAATTTGGACCAGATTTTTATTTTTATAAATTTATAATGGTTTCTTTTGCCTTAATCAAGACAACCAGTCTAACTATCCTATAAATCCAAAGAAGTTATAAAAACTTAAATAAGTTCCACTGACTAACACCAAATGACTCCACACCACAAATATTCCCCATTATGTATTGGCTGAGCTCTCTATTGTTTTTTGTTTTTCCTTGGGAGATGTAATCCTTCAAAATCGAATGCATTATGTCTTTTACTAAAACAAGAGAATCTAGTCTCATTAAAAAAAATGTCTAACAAAGTGACTTCTATTTTCATTGAAAGCCAGCTTAATTAAAATATATATATATATATATATATATGTGTGTATTTATTTATTTATTTATTTTTGCAGTGTGCTCTGAATATACAGTAAGACACAACAGGGCAGCACAGCTGAGACTACCTTCGCCAGACAGCAAAAACAAAAGTTCAGTGTATGTGTGTGTATGTGTGTGTGTGTGTGCATGCGTACTGGGAATACATACACCTGTCTCGTGGGAGCAGCAGTCGCATCCTGTACACCAGCAGCTATATATATATATATATATATATATATATAAAATACACATCCTACTACAAGTGATACAACTTCATTTTGGTTGTTCCATTGTTGACAATATCATCCGGGAATGTACATTCAGGATAATATTTCTCAAATGCGTTTCACATATTTCCCCTATTTCATCATAGCGCCGTCCTTGAAGCATTCTTACTTTGTTTTACATCATGCTGCCCCCCCCCCCCCCCCCCCCACCCCCCCATTGCAAATTCCTCACAAACCTGCAGGTGAAAACATATTTTAAAACGGAACCTACCTTTTGCATAGCTCTGCATTTTTGCAGGCACCATCCATGACAAGCATTTCATTCAAACCTGTCAACCCACCCCCCCATCCCGAGGTCTGTTGGCCCCTGCTCGACAGTGGGTTCCCAACACCTTGTGCGAGTGATTGCTGGTGGCCTGTAGTCGGCAGCGGGAGGGTGTCTCATTTCAAAGGGCATGAGGAGAGAAAGATTTGTGGGAGCCTCAAAGCCCTGAAGGCAGACCGGTGCCTTTTATCATCTATCACAGTCAAAAGAATAAAAATGCCTCCTGCAGCTCGAGCCACCCTGTGCAGCGATTACTGCAGAGAAGTGGGTGGATGGACAGATGGACTGATGGATGGATGGTACCCTCTCCTCCCATCACAAAGACTGGAGGCAGAAAGGTGCCTTCTTTAAAAAGCTGCCAGCTATGAATTCAAACCTCTTCCAGGTCACGACATGGCACTTCTTCACTTTGACAACCACAACAACAATGTTGTCATTTGATTTCCAGTGCCCTTCATCGATGTAAAGCTAGCGGCCTCCTTCTTTTTAATTAACACATCATCTGTTTGTTGAAAACACAAACACTGTCACATTTACTGGGGTAAGGAGCGCTATTGAGAACTGTTGATCAGCATGTGTGCTGGCACCTGCCCTGGTGAAATGTGTCTCAGCCACACTGGAAGTTTTTTTACACACTGCGTGCGTGTGTGCGCGCGCGCGTGTGTGTGTGTGCTTCTATGCACTGAAATTTTGCCTGAAGAGAGCCTTTGGAGTGTCACACTTTGGATTTAACTGATCCAGATGAACAGCCTTTTTCTCATTTAGGTTACATTTACAGGAGATATATTTTAATGTCACTGACCGAGGTTTCTTGAAATTAGCGAATCAAGTAGTTCTGATGAGCAAAGAAAAATATATTTGTACCTCCAAGACAGTTTGACTACCACAAGCTGACATTTTTTGGCAGCTGCTCCTTTGCCAGAGAGTCACACATTCTGGACTCACTGTGAACCAAACAGGGCATTTAAAAGTTCATCGTTTGCTGATCATTTCTCTGGTTATGTAATTTGTTTCACACGTTGTTTCATGTTTTGAAAACCCAGAAAGCAAACATCTCAGAGAGTGCGTTATGCAAACACCGTACTTGTGTTTAACCACAAAACAGTTTTCAAAATGCTCTAGCCACAACGAATGGAGACTGTGCAGCACGATCAGACACAGAACATTTTACTGATGGTTCCGAATAAACATAGTTGGGACTTAACAAATACATAACCAAACATTTTCTCGTTGCATTAACAGAAAACATAAGTTATCCTCTTTGCTTTAAGGCTTCATTAAAACTCGCGAATAAGCCGCAGTGTTGCGCTGGGCAACATTACCTTCATTGCCATCTACATACACACTGTAGTATATTTCAACTCACATACACTGTGCTGCTGCCCCAAATACTCACTAGAGCACCTAATGTGGATTAATCTGCCGCACAAAATAGTCCCCAACATATGCGCTGCAGTACTTACTCTTGTCTGGGTTTGCTACAGTACAAAAAACTGCAGTGAGCAGTTACTGAACCTTTTTATTTGTATGAAACATTATATTTGTGACAATCTGTTGGGGGTTTTAGAATTCACATCCATGAAGGCTCCTACCGACAGCACCTGCCCCTTCAGGGCTCCAGCCTGCCTCACTCCAGCCAACGCACACCCTCAGGGCTGCCACGCTGTCTGTGGCAGAGACAGTGTGGTAGGCTGGAGCCCTGGAGCAGCAGAGAGCAGGTAAATGGAGTCTGAATACCGGACGGATTCGGGTGGGTCCCAGCAGGACGGAGAGGAAAAAAGGCTGGATGTGTTGGGCGGCAGGAGTAAGCAGGTCTGACAAGAGGTCTGCATGAATAAATCATTCGCTGTATCTGTATCCGTGACTTTATTTCAACTCATCAAACTAGAACCTAATTCTCTGCAGCCTCCTGACAAAAACACAACAAGGTTGAAAACATTAGGGTTGAAATGTGTCTCTGTGTTGAGATCATTGAAATAAATGAATTGATTAAGCAAGTGTCAAAAAAAAGAAAGAAACTCGCGGATGTATTGTGAGAACCGGATTACTTGAACTGAAGTGCGTTGTGTAATATAACCACATATGATTCATGTCGTAGCGTCAAAACTGCGTCAGCTCTCGGATCGCCGTCGTCTGCTTTATATTCTGCAGAACACAACCTTGAAGCAGGGGGGAGGGTGGTGGTGATGGAGCTGCAAGGAACTGAACAGCAAAGACCTACAAATGTATTTGTGGCTTTGCAACCTGACAAGGTTTTAACAATATATACATATATAGTTAAAACCAACATTTGTCAATTGGTATTGACGGTTTGAAAGCTATTCTTATCATTCCTGCAAAGAGGAATAAAATCCATCAAAGTCATCATTTCCAGGAAATTAATGGCAACTGTTATTGATGTAATTGCGCTATTACCTGCAAATATCTATTATGTTAATGGTGCTTCGTTTTAATGTCCTGTCTTTAGTGTTTTATTGATTGTGTGAGTCATCTTCTTTCGGCTTCAGAGGGCCGACATGCCAGTGAGAGGCTACTACAACTTCTACTACTGAAAATTTAGCATGGATGATGGAAGGAGTAAGAATAACAAGTCCTTTTAAAAACTGGTTTGATTGAAAAAAACTAAATCCTCAGTTGATGACCTCTTTGGGGAACAGTAACACACACACACACACGATAAAGTAGATAACGCACGCGGACACATTACTATCACTAATATTTTCAGGGGGTTTAAGTCCCCCCTGAAGCTTTCACACCTCCACACAAGATGGCCAGTCTCGTAGGAAGGACGAGGAGGGTGAAGAGGAGGAAGAGGAAGCTGCACATGTCTTCCTTTTTTCGATAGCGCCGAGGCGAGGAGCAGATGGTGCGAGAGATTGGAAACATCGTCTGGAGTCGTCCAACCCCGGGCTAATGGCAAGCTGTGCTGGCAGCGCTGTGTGAGCGTGTGAGGGGTTGGAATTGTCTTACTGTGCATAGCCGGCATGCTAAAGTTCATTACTGTACGCGAGTGTGTGTGTGTGTATGTGTGCGAGTTCAGAGTTATGTATGTGGTTGGCTTTTTTAAATTCCGCTACACTTTGGCGCGTGTGAAGCTCTCCAAAGTTTGTTGTGCGAGTGACACTAATCAGGAGATAAACAGGGATGTGAGACACAGTGTCGTGCTCAAAGCGTGTTCGAGCTCTGAAAGCATCAACGCCGCATGAATCATAATTTGCCAGATTCAACACGAGCATTGAAGGCGTCAGCATGTTAGACGGTAAACGAGCCATGGGAAGCCAACAAGAGTAAACGAGAGACAAACAGAGGTAGTTTATATGTCACTATTAAATTCTCCTGCTGGTCGCAAAGTTTGTCACGCTCATCCATTCATTCCTCCCCTCCCTGCTTCCGCCTCGCTTGTTTTTTGCTGAGGGAATGCAGTCTCAGCTGGGGCTTAGCAAACATGGAAACAGAGGCAAAAAAACCCCAAAGAAAGTGAGAAATCTTTGGAAGAACCACATTACATCAGAAGTAGCCCTTCCCCTTTTACTTACCAGACTTTCACATATCATGACGTGTCACAATGAAACTTCACTCATTCATACACGACAGATGTGGAATGAAAACAAACTTGTCACCTGTCACGTTTCACGGTGGAAGACGGATGATTCCGGATGCCACACTTTTACCTTCTCTCCTTTAGTTTGACAACGAGTGAAATGGTGATCTGGCCACATTTTTTCTCGACCTTGACCTTTTGAGCGATCAGCTCCAGAATGAATCATGTGGAGCTACATTCCCGAGTGATATTGTCGGGTTATGCTGTTGAGTTGTTGACTGTATGACCGTACGACCAATTGTGAAATGTTCCTGGCCGGACTTTTTTGTCGGCATTACCAAACTCTCAAGATGTTGATGGAAACCAGATGTTTATCAGATCACCAGAACATGCGTTAGACTGAGGACGAACTGAATGTAAACGGAAAATGATCTGTTCGGAGCTTCTGCTGAGATTGAAGGTCCCGTTGTAACTGCGCATTGAGCCTCTTCGCATCCTCGTTCCCCACAGCAAAATTCCCACCACGTTTTTTGTGAAAATCAAACTTCCAGTGTGTATGCCAGCATGTAGGGTGATAAATAGTAATCAGATCTTGAGATGGCACTCTAGGAAAATAGTTTGACACCTTTTGCAAAACGCTTTTGTGACGCCGTGGCTGCCGACGTTGTGAAAGGCCTGCAAGCGAGCGATGGTTCACTGGGGGTTCGACTTGCCCGACGTGTCCGTCAGGCCAAGTCGCTGCAGGAATTGAAAGCACCATGATCACCTATTCTCCAGTAAATGTAGTGGGATATTATACTGCTGCACAGCTGTAACAATGAAAATAATCCATTATGATCTTTCACCACAACAAAGTAGTTTGAGGTGGCTACATTTAGCAATAGAGTGTAAGCTTAGATAAAACAGATGTGAAATTGCATTGATACAACACATCCCTTGTGAGAATGTGCGGTTCTTTTCTGAATGAGCAGTTTTTTTCGAGCCACTAATGTCAAGATAAAGTGAACTGTCGACAGCTGTAAACTCAACACCTCATTCCCTTTTCGAAAGCATCTATGTGGACATAAAATCTGAACGCGGCGATACGTCCATTTGAGTATTGCAGCGTTTCAGAGAAAGAAAAAAAAACAGGACAATCATCAATATTTATGTTGGCCCGCCCTGCCTAGGGACGGAGGCCCATTCCTCCTTTAGCCGTCACTTCCAGAAGTAAACAGGTGGAAACCTTATTGTTATCTGTGGGTTGTCAGCTTTAAGCAAAGTGGAGAAGACGCAGTGGATCGTGAACGCCCATCACAGAGCCGACTCAGGACACTGAATAGCTGCGTTTTTTAGTTCTTCAAGGAACAAAGTGAATTCTCTCCACAAATAGAAACGTAGAATAACTTATCAATTAGCTATTTACTATAAATTATTACAGTACGAAACAGATAATAGTGATGTACAATCACAAGTCTTCATGCTGTAAGAAACACCAGCAATAATGAGCCGTTATTTTTTGTAAAACAGTGTTAAACAGAATATTTATGAGAGCACATTGTTCCATTTCCATCTAACTTTGCTGAAACGATAAGATCTTTCTGCATTTTCCAATAACAAAACCTTTAAGAGCCCCCGAACTTAAAAAAACACGGTGTTCTCAATAAAGAAAAGTGCAGGATGTGTTTTTAATTGAAGGCGACAAGTTTTGAGATAGCAGATTGTTTTCCCCCAAACCGCAACAACAATATGCACCAGTGGAAAATGTGGGAATAAATGAATCACTGCGGGGAAACCACATCAGAAACATTCCTGTACAGAGTGCATGGTTCATGTTGTTTTTTGTTTGTTTTTTGACACACAAAAATAAATCATGTAAGTAATAGAACACAACATGCCTTATGGATTCTCTGGGGTCCGTCCGTGTTTTCAGCGTGAAAACCTTGCTTTAGTTGTACAGTGTGTGGCCTGTTTCAGGAAATGCCAGGGCGGCTGCGAGATCCTGCAGAGATAAGCGGCACCAAAGGCACGGCTGGACTGAGACAAAATCCGCCACCCACCCACCCTCCATCCCTCCCTCTATCCCTCCCTTAAAGTCTTATGCGCAGACGGAAAAAAGCCAAGTGAGGAGTTTGGTTCCAAAACAAGATAAAGCTTCTTCTTTTTACTCATCGTTACAGTAACTCACATAGGATGTTAATGACTCATAAAACAAGACAAAGTGACTCCACCAGGTTCTCTGGAAACTAGGGTCACAAGAAAAATTTCCATTGACAAATGATCAAATGGTTACAAAAGCATACATATATATATATATATATATTTGTGCAACACAAGAGTAAGTTTTTGACCCTCTTTCTAGTAAATTACCACCTAATGTTCAAACGAAAGTTACTGAAATATTCTTTTTGAATTTCAAAACAACTTCTTTCTGCTGTGCGAGATGGATTTATGTGCTGAATTTGAAGCTGAGGCTGTTATCGTGTTCATCTCGTTGACCATCATGAGACCCTTTATGCCTCTTGGCATATGGCTTACTTCACTGACCTGCACATGACATACTGTAAATGCACAGTAGCCGCTCAGTAATCAGATCATGGGTAATGATAAAGACATTGACAGTAACTAAGGCTACGTTCAGCTACCTTCATTCTTAGCATGGAAACATCTCGAAAAAGAGGAGAAAGTTTCCTCCCGGATTGCACAAGAAACAAACAGCGTGGAGTCAAAGTCTGTCTCACTGTATGATTCACTACGTACCGCAGCAGGGACGGATATGTAAATGTGATCGCATATAGTGGCACAGGTGAGATGTATGTGCATGCAGAGGCCATGCTATCGCCCCATGTTTGACTCCCACATGCGAGCCCCAGTGTGGGGGTGGTGGAGCAGAAGCCATCTGCTGCTCGATGACGGGCGATGTTTTTATCGAGGGAGAGACGGAGCGAGCAGGAGACGGAGAGCAGAACACAGAGGGAGACAAAGGAAGAAGAAAGTGAGCGGTGGGGGGAAAAAAAGGAAAAAGACCAGGGATGAAAATAAATAAAATCTACAGACTCAGAGGTCCTGACCCATGTGGCTCTGATAGAAAAACACAGAATTGTTAGGCAACAAAGTTGACTCGGTCATGACTTTTGCCACAATGCAAACCAACGTCATCCGGCAACTCACTGCGCCACATTGGGTGCCAGTCGGCACATCTGTCCCTTAAAAATCACCATCATGTCGTTCATCACATGCAGCAGGTAAAGTCTCTGTGATGATTTTCCGCCGCCTGTAAACCCAGCAGGTCCTGACAACGTGTTGAATTCCAGGGCGCATTCAAACCATTGTGCTGCAAGAAATTTCTGCCTGTCTGTCTCTCTCTGGCGGAGCCTTGGACTTTGTCCATTCGTGAGCTCACAGGCTGGGCTTTAAAACCTGAGGCATTTGTCTCAGTTGCATGCCTGTGTTGTATTTGTTGCCATTTTTTTTTCTGTCACATGTAAAAGCACTATTACAGCCATTAAAAAGCCATTGAAAAGATTCTTTGCATATTAATTTCTTTTCCACTTTTTTTAATGGACTCGCACTCTATTGGCTCCTTTAAGTGAATATAAAGTTTAGGGGGTTTAAGTAGCTGGCACTCCTAATTCCCTTTTATGTTCTTTTTAAGAAAAAATTTCCACTTCACAAGGTAAAAAAGTTAAAATAAGGACAGAGAGGCGGAAAAAGACAAAAGAGCAAGAGATGTGAGGAGTGAGAGGAGGTCCTTGGCATGAGCCTTGTACAGCTGTTGAGTGCTGTCACTGGGTCCAGGAAAGTCAGAACTATTATCTATGACCACACAACACCCCCCCCCCTTCCCCCCCCCCCCCCCCCCCCCCCACACACACACACACACACACACACATACGCACACACACACACTGCAGGGATTAGGCCAGTGACAACACTTTGAATAGGTCTCCACACTGTCTGATACAAACAGGATCGCAGAAGTTCATCCCCCTCTTAGTCGTGTAAACTTGTTCACATGCGTTCCAGGCTGATGACCAACGTTACACAACTACACACACACACACACACACACACACACACACACACACACAGACTTTTCCACTGTTTACAATACCGCACGAATGACTGTATCAAACCAACAGTTTAGTGTGCGGGCTGCACAGCTGCCTTTCTAAATGCTGGCAACAACTGGTCTATAAAGGTTTTGGGGGGTGTCAAGTTACATTCCCCCAAATAGCGTGGTCTCATCGTGTGATTGCATAAGGAGCACGTCATGCTCGGAGCATGGGCGGCCTCAGCTCTGAACGCGGTGTTATTTTCAAAAACTAGCCTGGTCATGCCAGCGCGTATTCCTGACCCGCTTGCGTATTAAATTACGGCTGTCGGCGTCACGTCACCCGCCAGAACCCTCCGGAGAGAAAGGGGCACGTGTACGTCACATCTCAGGGGCAGGGGGCTCAGTTCAAACGGCGCTCAGCCTACTCGTGACCGAACCTCGACCCCAAACGCCAAACTCGAATGTTCTGCCTCAGGCCCTCAGATGGTTAGACGCTGCTTGGTGCCGAGAAATGACTGCGCATACCACTTCAAATCTCTACCAGTAGCTGTTACAGATAACAGCAGGGGATACGAAGTCAGCGATACCTGTCTCCGTGACATGAGCGCGAAGTGTCGTGACGCAATCGACGCGTAACTGTAGATGTCGCGTGTTTCTTTTCGGTGTATCCTCTTGACCTTGAAACCCCGAAATGCTTCGGCTTCATCTGCAACGCTTTTGGACAAATGTGGGGGGGGGGGGTTTCACCCCATGCAGCTATACGGCGACGAAAGGCTCATTTTTTAAAGTCGCTAATGCCCCCCCTTCTGCGGTTTGCCGCGTGGGGTTCGTGCAAGGACAAGGAAGGCAGCTGGGTGCCAGATGAGATCGGTAATTAGGCCGGTATCCACCGGGCTTTGGTTACAGGTGCAGATCTGCCTGCGGGGATGAACAAAGCTGTCAATGGGAAAGATCATTCATGCTGAAACAACTGAAAAGAGGGGGGGGGGGGGATTGGCCAGCTTCTGCTACAGAGAGCCAGAGAGAGTCGGGGCGAGATAAATCGCCCAGAGTGGCGTCACGACAAGCCGAGAGCAGGCATATAAATCTTTTTCCTTGGTCGCTTTAGGAGACAAAGAGGAGGCTTGGATTTGAGCAGGGAGGGAGGCCTCTGCACAGATACCTGCCGTGCTGCACAGCCGCTCAACTGCCTGCTGATAGTGTTGTTTTTAATCACAAGTGTGTGAGGGGCGCTCCGCTCTCAGTGGGAGGGGGGGGTGGCGATGCTGAAGCGACGGAGAATCCCTCCTCCGTGCCAACCGAGATAAATCTCAACGCAACAGCATACCAGGGCATTTTCAACAATGGCGTTCCACCAACTTTGTGTCAACGGGTTTTGAAAAAGGGTTAGCCTTTCCTTTCCTGTTTCCACATGTACAAAAACCAGGTCAGCAGGAGACATGTTTTTTTTACCAGTGCAGAGTTAATAGGCTAGACTTGCCTTGGTGCTGTCCACATACTTTTGTCCACATCTTCTCACTAGTCGATCGAGGAGTTTTTATTCATCCACCGATTGAAAATCTGAGTTCATACTTTAGAGTTAGTTTGAACTTTTTTATATATATCCTCAGCCAATGTTCTGCAGAAGTTATTTCATATGCATATGCATTTCCAAAAGCCTCTATGCTCGCAAACTGCACGTACAGTATCCCCTCGGGGGAAAAGGGACCCGCTCCAATTGGCGGCTTCAGCCCGATTTGAGGTTTGTATGGGAAACTCCATCCTTTCATCCATCATTCATGCATGCAGCTCAGAGCGTCCACCTGCCCGCGAAGTTGTCCCGCAGCGCCCATTGTCACTCGCACGCCTACACTTTACAAAACACACACAAATTTCAACACGTTCGCTCGCTGTTTTCTTTTTGACGTATTTACATCCTTTGTTTGCTGTGCAATGCACTCTGCCAGCAACCTGCTTTTTGTTAAAAGCACTCTGTCGATAAATTCGACTTCCCTTGACACTCAATACCGAGTCCATTAAGCCGCAGAGTCATGGTGCTGCTGCTGCCCGCGCGGGCGCACGCAAGAAGGGGGCCACTGGTTCCAGTAAGGTATATCTGCTGGGCTCTCATTAGCAAGCATCGTACGTAATTCTGGCACGCGTAATGCCATTAGAGGGGATTTGGCATCTGATAGTTGAGTAATGGGATTAGCTGCGCAGTAAATCTCCAGGACCGGGACTGAAGGTCTTCCCCACTCAAAAGGAAGACAGACACACGACCCGACCTGCCTTCTCCACATGAAATGAATGCAAATCATCCTTTACCAAAGTGCGTGTTCCTTTTATTTTGTATGCACTTAATGTCTTCATGGAGAAGTGATCTGCATTTTTGCATCATTGCAGGACTTCCTGTTATGAATGTCCGTTTGACCTTTTAACCACTGCTGCTGTAATCCTGATAAAGTTGTTCATATTTTACATTTCCTTTCCACCCGTGCTAGTGGCAATGACTGGTGAGGGCAGCGTCACTCTGTTGGTTGGTCCAGATTGAAATATCTCAACAAGAGTTGCATGGATTGCCATAAAATTCCATGCAGAACCCATGGCTCTTCCTCTCGCATCTACATCATGTTGACATTTGTGGTATGTCATCAAGTATTGGATTGATCGCCATGAAACTTGGTGCAGGCGTTCGTGTATAGTTTTTGTCAAGATGGAACATCTTATTTCTATGTAATTCGACTTCATATTTTCCCCTATGTGTGCCACACACAAACCCGCCGTACAAAGAAGCTCTAAAAACAACAACACGTGAACACACATACACACACACACAACAGAAAACTGTCCCCTGCAACATCATCGCCGTCGATTTAAAGAACGACCTTTGAATGAATATCAAATTGTCAAAAAGAAGTGGGACTAATTACGGTGTGATTACAATACAGTGTAGAGGTTATTGATATTAGTATAATAGTATTCATATTATTTCCTTTTTCTTTTTTTTAAGATTCTGTGGTTCCATTTAATGATACATGTATCGCATGTGTCTCTAACGTCTCAGCACCATGTGAAGAGTGTTTACATGTTGGCCTTCGCTTTTGAATGCTCACCGCCCAGTTTTATTTTCCAAATAAATCATAGAGGTCCACTGAATAACTTCTGTTAAGCTCAAGGTTTCCTTGTATCATGATATCTGACAAAGGAGATCTTTGACATACGATTGTTGATGCTGTTGTGTTTCTGTAAAAACCCTTAGTTACATTTCTTATTGATTATTTTAACTCTAAAATAAAAAAAAAGAGTTTATTGTTGTATTCCAAAAAAAACTAAAACCCTTCACTGATTAATACCATGATGCTACTCTGCATTCGTTTACCGGTACGAATCCTGCAGGCGAAGTTTATAAGGTGATCATGCAGCTATTTTTAAAGCCAGAGTTCGTGCAGGGTTCACCCTAAATTACTGCAATTGAATTAGCTAATGTTTGTGACGCAAGACAAAGGAATCTAAAATGAAGTATAATCTAATCATGCAGTGATTTGGTGACCACAACTGGGCTCACAGTGTCCTGATAAAACCAGTATTTTTGAGGCATGGTTCCAATATGTATTTTTTTTTCCAGCGAGTAATCTGTGGAATGATCAAACATCCCATGCTTTTCCCAAACAGAGCCCCAGCTGCACTTGATCTTCCCGGAGTAGAGTTCGTTTGTGATGGGGAATAACATGCACAGGAACTGACCTCCTCTCCTGACCTGCCTAGTGTTCATGCCTCGGATCTTTGGCCATCATGCCATGCACAGGACCTGTGTGTGTGTGTGTGTGTGTGCGTGTGTGTGTGTGTGTGTGTGTGTGTCTGTTTTTTTGCTAAACAGATGAAAGCCAACGCTCCAATATAGAACAGGTGACTCAGCTTCCAGCTTGGCAGAAAAATCCCCCGGGACCTATGACCTCCTAACTATTTAGCAGCGCTTATTGTTGGAGATCTGCTCCAGGCTATTAGAGAGATTAGTGTCACGCAGATTTTGGGGATGGGCCAAGCCTATATCTGTACTTCGTGGCATTCTCAGCATTTATTGCTGAACACTCAACCCATGTCGAAATATGATATGTGACATAGTAGCACATGCCACAGCATGGGGCTATATGTAGGGGGCAATATGTGTCAACCCACATGGACCGTTGGGCCATATGTTACGAGCATGCTATTGATGTAAAATGTTTATGCTTGAAACCTCTTGAAACATCACTACAATTGGTTTTGGATGCTTTCTTTATATATATTTACAGTTTCTCTTTTCGTTTGCTGCCTATTTTTTTTGTCATAAACGTATACATATGCACAATAATGCAAGACACAAATAAGCAGATTGTCCCCTGCAATGGGCTCTTATATGCGAATACATATGAAAACAGTATATGGTTGTTGTTGTTGTTGTTGTTGTTGTTTTATGGTTACTTATTATAATGAAATAGCCGAAACTCGCCGCCCCTCTTTTCTTGCACTGGGACACGCCGGGTTACAAAACCAGCACTCGTCCTCAACAAAAACAATCCCTAGCTCGTAAAGCATTTTCGTCAAGTTGGCGAGAGTGAGCCAGGCGGGTAAAGGAAGTTACATAATTTTGCCTCCAAATGGAAAGCAGACCAAAACTCATTAATTAACAATTGATTTGCACGGACCCTGTTCAATAAATCAACAAATAAACTATACAAACTTTCCATGTACACAACTGGAAATACCACACACAACAAATTCAAATAATATTGTTTGTCTAATTAACGCAAAAACAGGGCTAACTGGCTTGTTAAATGACAAATTAAAATAATATTCCTTGTTTGTTTGCCAGGATAATTTGCCAGGTTTGTCTCAGGTCAAAATTTGCTACCAGAACCTTGTTATAGACTAATAAATAACTGCAATGTAAACTGAAAATCACAGAGGTCATGAAACCAGATTTCAAAACAGGACCCGAACTGGAGCTGGACCTGGACATTTATGAGCTCTTTTTTATTAAAATTCAATTTACTGCTAGCTGTTCAAATATAAGTTTTTTTTTGTGTGTGTCTATGTGATTCATGTAACTCAACTGATTATCATTGGGGTTTAGACGGTTGGTCATAAAAAGCAAGGCATTTAAAGAGGTTACCTTGGTCTGTGGGGGGATTACAAGAGGCATATCTCTCTATAACTTCTTTTTTTTCTGTCAAAACAATGATGGATTGTTTTTAAAAGTGGACAGAACTATTACACATGCTTTGGTACTGTCTATATATTCAGCCTTTATGGGAGAAAGTGATGACAGGGATACTGGCCGATAAAATATTTTGGTAATTCATAGGAGAGGAAATTGGAGAGTCAAATGCTAGAGTTTTTTTTGTTTTATTTATGCAAGACAAACGATTGTATTGTATTGCGCCTGGGCCCGTGGTCCACTTGAACATTTTATTTTGAAACGAGTCACCGGAAGCTTCACACGGGAGTTTGACAGGCTTGACGCGGGTCAGTGACGCCATCTTGAAACAGTCCCGAGCAGAGGATGCGAGCAGGAGACGGACTCGTTTACAGCGGCTCGTCCTGAACTCGACAGGTCCATGAGCCACACGGATTAGCGGCAGCTTGAGCGGTTGCTGCGAACGTTCGGTTTGTTCTTCTCCCACTCGTCCGTTCCGACCGAGGAAGGCTGCGTGGCCCACTTCGGGGAGAGCCAGCACGTTCGGAGAGGGAGCTGTTTCCCAGCCGGAGCAGGACGCGGGCGGGCGGGCGGGGGGTGGGGGGGGGGGCAGCAGCCGGAGTGTCGGGACGAAACTTACAGACTTCCACACGGAATATAACCGCGGCGATACGCGTCTCGATCGTGCTGTTTTCACCTCGGGAGGGTGGCGATGCTCCTCTCGGCGCCGCGCTGACCCGGGGCTGCACGCGACGGAGCTCACCGAGGAGAAGTTCGATCGGCGAGCAGGGTGCGCTCGATTTCCAGTCCGATGGGTGTCAGCGCCGTCTGCCCGAGGCTCGGCTCGGCTCGCCGCTCCGAGAAGAACCGATTAAAGGACCAATAGGCACCGGCGAGCGCGTCCGTCCGTCCACGACGATGCTGCAGACCTGGCGCGCACATGACAGCCCCGGCGTGAACGCCCACCAGTCGCCCTCCGCCGTGTGAAAACCTGGAAATACCCGCGGCCGCCCTCCCCACCCCCCCTCGTTGTGGGACCACTGAGGCTGTGCATCACCTGGGATACTCTGGACCCTCCAACATAAAAATGTCCCTCTTTTCTGCGGAGTCGATGCTCCGACATTCAATCTAGACTCTAGTCATTTAAAAAAATATATTTTTAAAGATTTCTTTTATTTTTGAGTTTTGTGTGTTTTTTTTTCTTTTCTTTTTCATTCTCTTTCTTGTCAGTGGATCCGATTCGGATGGAAAATGGGAGACGCCACCAAACTGGCCTTCGCCGTTTTCCTCATCTCCTGCTCTTCAGGTGGGTGTGGAGGGGGAGTGTCTGTCAGCTGGGGGGAATGAAGTGCGTCTGCAGAGTGCAATGCATCTGTTGTTGTTGTTGTTTGTGGGGGGGGGGGGGGGGGGGGGGTGCAGTGCAGTGCAATGCAACCCTAGTGCAAAGGGTGGAACAACCCCCCCCTTCATCCTCCATGTGTTTGTGTGCATGTTGCAGATGCCTCAAGTGGCCCTTGAGGCAGCTCCTGGTGAGATACACCGGAAAACACATATTCAAAATTCAACGAGCAGGTTGTCTGTTGTATGTCTAATATTTGATAGAAGCACATTGTTTATTAGCCTATGGAGTGTAAATAAACAGTGGTTTGTATTTACATCAATGGCTCATTGATTAAAAAAAAGAGAAGACGTTGGGTCCAAAAAAAAAAGGGGGTCTTGGGAAGTTTGCACCATCCTTTGTGGGGTTTGTTATTTTATCATCGAAATCATCACTTCAATCTCCCGGCAAAGCAACTGTTCAGCGTGCGAGTCGGTTGTGTACATGCGGTCCACGCTCTCTCTCCCTCTTTCTCCCAAGGGTGGCTGCATCATGAACGTCGGTGGGGTCGGCGAGGAGATGATGATGATGATGATGATGATAAGGAGACCTGGGGTTAACGCAGCGAGCGTATTGGTTACACGGATCGTGTGGGTGGACTCTGAGCGTAATCCTGTGTGATTGGCAGTGAGCTGCTCATCGTACTGGTTTATGACATTGATTGGCATTTTCAACCTGCTTTCTTCCTGCCAGTGCATATTTACAATGCATATTTGTGATCTAAAACACCAGGGTAACAAAAAAAAAGAGCCTGTGATGTTAAAAGAGTCAGTTTTGCGGTTTAATTACAAGTTTTTTTTCCCCCTAGATCATAGGGTCCATGTTCCAGTGGATCACTGAACGTCTTCCACCTCTCTAGAGAGTGTGGCCTCACATAATAACCACATATTTTACACATTTGAGTTACAGGCAGTTTGTCAAGTTTGGGTCATCTGAGTTCAAATGCCATCGGGGAAACTGACACTGAATGTGTCACGATATCAGGTGTCTTCGTCGTCGTGACATCGCCTTTGTTGTTCTTCATCGTGGCATGACAGAAAGGTGACAGAAATTCAACCGGTGCACCTTTGTAAAAAATTGCGCGACGCCCCCTGCTTGTGTACGTTCTCCTGCTCCGGGCTTGTGTTCGAAAAAAACGTCCACTGTGCTGAACGGGACAGTTACACTTTACGTCCAAGGAACACAAGCGCGTGTAGCGTTGCAGCGTGGCCCCGGGATCATTCGTTTAAAAAAAGGCGACCTCTGCCTTAGATCCAATGTGAGCTCCAACTGCCAATGGGTAAATATTTACTGTGCTGCCCTATGGCACACTCGGATCCTGTCAGATGTACTGCGAGTACGAGCTGGAGCCCGAGAGAAACTTGCGTGCATCAAACAATATCCCAAAACGATCAATCATGTCCGAACCCTAACACTGGCAGTTATGCGTTCTTACAGCAAGCGATAGCTCTTGTATTTCTATTTCTATATGGTTGCAAAATCACACAAGCACTTGACTCTATAAGCTGCTTTGGGAAAATGCACCGAAGGCCCGCGCATTTTCCTGAAATTCTCCGGAGGGGGCCGACAACAAGACAAGTGTCCTGTTTGCCTGTTAATGCATCTCAGGTCCTACTGTAGGTCATTTTCATGAAAAAATATTTAGTTCCCTCCCCCGCTTCCACCACTGACACTGATAGATTGATAAGTGAAGTCTCGTGCTCTGCTTTCCCCCCCGTTTTGTACACTGCAGCAGTTTCACACAGGCATTGATCCTCTTGCACGCCAGTGTAAGGTTGCATCAATATGGCGAGGATGAAGCGACTCTGGCCTTTTATTTTTTTATTTTTTAATCCTCGGCAGCACAGCAGATCTGATGCTGCAGATCTGATGCTGCAGTTTCAGCTGTGCTACACGTCAGACCCCTAATTGGTTAATTCATCTGCCACCGCATTAAAGCTTCCGTGTCACCAAGCTACATGCTAGATCTCGTGTAGCTGCGAGCGTCTTGTTTTGCTGGTGACCACAACCTCTGACCTTCCTGTAGAGGATTTAAAGAGGCTATTTGCAGAGATTGTGTTGCTTTTATCACTGGGACACATAATGATGGACCTCTGGCTTCGGGAAGGCCCCTCACCTCAAATACATAAAATATCTTTCTGATTTTAAAATGTGCAAGATTGTGAAAGATTAATCTTATAACAAAGGTACAAAAACAGAGAACATATTTTAGTCGAGTAATCATTTGAGACCAATTCAGTCCGGAATAGTTTTTTCACACAAGCTGGAAATGTAACCTTTGGCTTCCCTTGGCAAGTGACGCACCGCCGCAGGCGTGGTTAATCATTAGTTCATGTGTGAAGTATGTTTATTCTTTTATATATTGTTAAAAATAAGAACCCACATAATGAAAAACGATGAAATTCAATTATTGAAATCTGAAATGTAAGTAAAGTACTTGAATTAATTGAATTAATGTTCACTCACTACACACTTTTCAAAGAAAATTCAAATCAACTCCAAAGTGTACAATCTCATATATCTCATATGTTCTTTTGCATTATGCATTGGACTCTGAAAGCACCATTGTATTTGTCAAGGCCAGATGTAGCCTCAATTTCCCATTGGGCCCAACCAGCCGCTTCCTTCAACGGGGGCCGTGCATCATCCTGTGCTTGAACATCTTTTTAAAAACAAAACAAAGTGGTGCACCAATTTGTGCTCATGGATGTGAAATGGCTTCCGAAGACGACACATTGCACAAGTCCAGCCGGGTAAATTATGACCTTCCACCAGTCGGAGCAACTAGTTACATTTAGAGCACAGCCAGGTGGTTTGTGCTTTGTACACACCCGCCGGCGACAAAAAATGACTTGTGTGCAGATGTTGGCGAACAATAAGGAACGGTTGCAATATGAAGAAATAGTAGTACTTAGCCAATGATAATCCCCCCCCCAAAAAAGGACTTTAGACCATCCCATCGATCATGCGATGAGCCAACGCTGTCTCCTGCAAAAGGAAATCATGGTGAACTGGTACATTTTGCAGTGACACTTAGTTTCCCATTACTTTTCTCAAGACAGATGGTGATCAAAATAAATGTCAGTAGACTTTCAGGCGACCATGAGAAAGTTCATTACTTAGCATACAGCTTGTTTACATGTTGACTAAGTTTCTCAGGTTATTGAATTTACATAATACACATATAAATCCAGTGTTTTGTCACGCGTAGAAAGGCATGCCAGGTAACCTTTTAAGAATTGGACAGGTTTGGAAAAAGTCCCGGGACTTCTTAAAACCCACTCGCCACATGAATGACTATCTAAACTTTCACTACAATTAAGAATCATCAAAACACCGTTATTGCTATTGAGGGGATTTTCTTCAGCAGTGGCGATTCATTTCAACTTGCTCCCGGTATCACTGGGCTGCGTATCGCCACACGAGCCAATACACTGGGAGGGGGAGTTAAGTAATTAGAGGAAATCATTTGAAAGCCACTTATGTGTTACTTCTTTGAGGCTGACATCATCTGATGCAGCAAATCTCAGATGCCGCAAGCAGGTCAGAGCAAATGCAAAAGGATTGTTTGCACACGCTTGCAAGGCTCCCGAGTCTTTTTATAACGGCAGCGTAGAAGCAGTGAAGGGACTAAAATACCATACATATTTAATTCAGCTTTCACCTCCTCAGAAGAAGCTGAAGAAAAACGGAGGAAGAGACAGACTGTCCCCGGGCCGAAATCCCGATTGACACTGTAGTTGTTGTTGTAGATCACATGATAATCAAGCGATAATTTTTGATTATGATTCTGTCTTTTCATCTGCGATTGTCTTTTTGTTTGTTAGTAAGCAGGATTATGCCGAAAATACTCGACTGATTGACATCTTGTGGAGGGGAGGGGCATGACCCTATGAAAAAAATAGGTGGATCCAGAATTATCTTTGATTTCACATTCGTAAATATCCCTAACCCCTTAAATCGAGGTATGTGCTTTCAAAGCGCCTTTCTAGTCACTTATTTTGAGTGTTTTTTTTTTTTTTAAATTGTGGATCCAATGAGCTGAATTATGCTTTAAGATTATATATCTTATGTCCTTTTGTTGAAGTAAATATCAGGTTATGATGCACTTTGGCTTTACTTGATTGCGTAGTCGTAGGAGGCAGGTAGCTCAACGCGTCCTTCCTCGAACCAACAGGTCACGTGTTTGACACTACAGGTGCCCGTCCTGTCCAGGCATCCTGAAGCAAAACCCTTTTGCTCATCTCGTTGGACGTCGTACAGCCAAGGGCATCAGCCGAAAGCCTAAAATGTAAATGCAGATCTGTGCTGACCTCTAAAATGGGAAGTCAATGAATTGCCCCTGTAACCATTACCGACTCAAATTAAACAAATGACAGGGAAGATAGTGACTTAAGTCTTGAAAACAAGCTTTCACCTTTAGTCTAGAGGCTGTATTTTTTTTTTCTTCATTTAGCTATTTGGGGATTTAGAGTCTCAAAATGTAAGTATCTTTTCATAAAAGCGGAAACTACTCATACAAACAGGACTGTTTTATCTGAGTCTAGGCCTCTTGATGTGTCGGTACCCCAGAGAGCAGTCCAGAATGGTCCTTTACTGTAATTAATGCATCCTGCAGATGTTGCTTTATGTGCTTGGGAGAGTTTCAGTCTAGACAGGCTGGCTGCTCAGACGGAGAGGCCCTGCTTTGATCCTTGATTAAAAAACTGCGAGCTGTACATTCATCATGCTCTTGTTTCAGGCTCCCTCTCGAGGGTCCTCGCCTGCCTCACGCTCCCTCCTTCTCCTTCTCCTTCTCCTCCTCTCCGTCTTCGTCCGACACTCGCCAAGATTCCTCGCTGTCGTGAAGGTCGCCCTGACCTCTCATCGGCAAAACCACGAAAGGGTAACGGTGTCTCGGGGAACTTTGGCGGGGGGCCAGGTTCAACGCCGTTCGCCTGTGATGAGCGTTGCTGCCTAATAAACCTTTTTGGATGCTGCGAGCACCCGGCGCACCAAAAAAAATATTTGAGATCTGTTGTGATCTGAACCAGCCGGCAGATCACAACAGAAATGTCTGTGCCGAAGACCAGTCTGTCCACACTCGGGGATTTGTTTAGTGCTGCGACTATTAATGTTTGACAAGTTTCTCTGTCCAACCGGTATTGACGGGAAAGGGAGTTTTGAAATCTCAGCTGTTCCCGGTAATCACTGAGTCATCATCGCGGGGTATTGATAGACAAAACTTGTAAACCCCGCAGAAACGTTATGGTTACTCTCCTCATCAGCAGAGTTTTAATTCTTAGCTCACTGCACCTGTAACATAATCGCTATTAAAAATACACGACTGTTGGTGCTTTATTTTGGCTGCGGTGCCTTGTGACCTGTGTGTCATTAGTTTACACTAAATATAAAGATGAGCCGGGGGTCGACGAGGTCGGCAGATAGCTGCATGGATGACGGGGGGGGGGGGGTGGGTTATTGACTCCCAGCATTTATTGGTTTGTGAACATAACGAAGCGGCAGAGACCATGTCCCGAGACATGTGAGATGACTCAGAGAGGGGCGGTGCCTTAGTTCCACACATCAGCCTGTGATTTAGTGCGGGCTAACCTTGACACCAGGGTGTATTTCTGAAAAAGGGATCGGCCTTGATTTGTTTTTTTCTTTTCTTTTCAGGGCCAATATAAATTATTAGTAATCAAGGAGACAAGATAACAGTGTTTCTTTTATTTTTCAATCCTGTTATTTAATGTCCAGCTGCCGTAGTTTCCTCCTTTTTGTGGCATTCTCTTCTGAATATCTAATCCGATTATCACCCACGGCTGACGAGTGGTCGACCCCTCACGTCTAGTCCTGTATGACTTTCGCTCCTCTTTTTGGTTCATATGCAAGCAAAGCTGCAGAAGGTGAACACGACATCGTATTTTGATTCTCTCGACAGGAATGGTATTTTTGCAATATGAATTCAAAGAGCGCATTACGGCGTCTGCATCACCTTGAGATGTATACGTGAAGCACATCAGAAGTGGATTATAGAAAATATCTCTCGCTGAACTGAACTGGGCTCTCCAAGGGCCAATCTCCTCATAAATAATGCCCGTGTCTTCCTCTGCCTATGTTTCCCCCCCCCCCCTCCCCCCTCCATTTCTTCGCTCATTGATTGCTTGTTGTATAAAAATGAATTGCAATGCCTGCGCTGCAGGCTTTGTGATATTGCTATATCACTGCAAATTCAATATACAGTTCAGCTTTAAGCCCAAGTGGCACTTAACACACCCTTCAAATAAATCCAAACTATTCGAGCACATTGGGGAGGGGTTGCAGATCCTTCTGCGAGAGATAACGAGTCATGTTAAATTGCTTGTCTTGTAAAGAATGCTTGGTATGTGATGGCCGACGCGGCCCATTACACACGAGGGACACAGGGGCAACGCCGGTATGTGCTCCTTGTGCACACGGCGTGCAGTCGGCAGCGATTCGGGGGCGAGAGAACCCCGAGTGCTCTCCTGACCTGTCCGGCAAGCCGGCCCCATCAGTGCTAACCGAGGCAGAGACCAATGGCCGTTTGTCGTTTGGGCATACCAGCGAGGATTAAAGGGATTGGATTCAGTTGCTGAGTGTGGTGGTTTTTTAATGGTCCCCTGACCCCCTCAGCTGTGGAAATACTGCAGCCTTTGTGACCAGCTCACCCGGCCAACCTGACCACCCCTGCCATGTCACGACACCGTCCAATTGAGCACCGGCGTAGCGCTCCTGCTGCGAGACCTGGGCTGCTCTGTAAAATGACCGCCTACTGTAGATTAGTGTGCAGACCGGACTCTTACCCCTCTATTCATTCACCTGTATCTATTTTTTTTCCCAGCATCTTTTCTGGAATCCTTTTTTTTTATGATTATTACCATCAAACAAGCACTGATTTAAGGCTGAGTGCTTAATAAACTTTGTGCAGTGCGACTTGGGAATCCATTGCCAGACTCTTAAAATAGTGCACGGTATACGCTCAGGTATTAACCCCGCCGCGGGCCAGTGCTCTCGAACGCTGCCTCTGGTGCCTCAAGCCTGTGATAGTCAAACAGCTATAAATGGTGTAAAAAAAAAAAAACATCTTTATCCAAGGCGGCCAAGAGCTGCCCTAAAGGCAAGTGGTGGGTTGCATTTCTAACCAACAGTGCCCTCGTTTACGCGCTAGGAGAGAAGGGTTGGATGGTGGTAGTAAAGAAAAGGAGATTTGGGATTGGGTGAGCTACAGCTACATTTATTTCATCAAAATGATTTCGATTTCTTTGTAAACATGATCTTCCATGCCTGAGCAAATCAACAATCATGCGCCGGATTTATGAACAGTATTTCTTTGCTTCCAGCGGTGTGTTTCATTACTTTAGTCCCCCAACGGTGTTATCTGTTAAAAAAGTCATGTTGTTAAAACATATTTTATGTTTTTCGTACTCCGAGACATAAACTGTACATAACGAATAAAGAGCCTTTTAAAGAAAGTCTGAAATTGAACCTGATATGTTCAGGGCTGTAGCCCAATCCAGGCCTTGCATCTTGCAAAACTAGGTTCAGGTTGCCTGAACCTAGTTTGACCTCGAAACCACATTTAATCTTTCTCCCTCCTTCCTTCCACATCTTTTTGATACACGCCCAGTTTCTCTGCTACGGAGATTTACTGCAGATTATATTATGAATGTATGATGGGAGACTTTTTTGTGTGAAGTTGTTACCATTGCAGGTTTTTATTTTATTTTGTATGCTGCAAGGTGTTTAAGCTACTGGGAAAAGTTTCCCACTAAATGTATGTTGTTATTCACACATTCGAAAGCTGTATTTAGTTGTGTCTTGAGTTAGTGATGTGTGTGTGTGGGGGGGGGTGTCAAATTGCATTAGTTGCAACAACAAGCAGTGCTGGGAAGCCAAGGGGCCGGCTCTGCAGACGACATTTTGACCCCTGGCCCCAGCCTAACTTATGTATTCGACAATATTTCAAAAAATAATCGCTCGCGCTTGTTTTTCCCACATATTCCCACACAATGCGGTGCCCCTGAAGCGCCCATACATCACTTAGAATCTATTTCATGTCTGCCCGGACGCAAATGATAAGTTGATCCTTAGAACAAATTCCATCATAAGGAACAATCCCCACTCCTGGCAGGCGCACAAAAAAAAGCCTTGATAAATGAGTTGTTTACCTTCTTTGGGGCACGCAGTGTCGAGTGCTGGCCTGGCCCGCCAAAAATGCCACTTCATTATGAGGCAACAGAGTGCAGCACAGCCGGCCCCTTTGACCGGCCACAGAGAGGAAACTGGATATTAGTCCCTGTGTTGCTCAGCAGTTGTCTTGAGTCTGAAATGTCACATTTTGATGCGGCAATTGGCTGATGACAAATTCACCTGTTCTGCGGTTCCTCCTTGTTTAAATTTTCTTAAATTCGATTATGCGTCTTTGGCGCAAAGCACTTCCGGCCATGGTGTTAAGGAACTGCACGGTGCAGAGGTCACCTGGCAGTGAAACCAGAAACTGAAGGCTTTTCTTCTCATGTGACGGAACGAAGGCAGAAAAAGGCCAATTGCCAAGCTTTTCCTCATCACAATGTCGGAGGAATCGTTGCAGTGTTAAGACAACTGGTGATGGACACGAGCCAGGTATGCATGTATTTATATAAAGATGGCTCCTTTGGCAGATGACGTCTCTCTCCTTACGGATAGTGTTGCTGTTAAGAACTTAGAGGAACTAAACTATTCCCGCCTTCCGGCCCCACAAGCTCAAGGACTCCTAAATTAATCAGACACTTTATCGGTTTCAAAGGGCCGGCTTTATTTTTGCAGGAGAACGAACAAAACCCCCAGGCGCTGGCTGGCCACCTGCCAAAGTGGCTCTGTCGAAATTTCTCCCAACGTTTGGCAGGTGGTTGGTGGTCATTTCCCACCCAGCATGTACCTCAGTGGCCTGGCTCCGGATCAGACCAGAACCATCTCTGCCGCGTGGCTCCTACCTTGTAACTTGCACTTGGCTAATAAAGAGACATGTGCCCATACACAGGACCTAATGTAATTCCACCTTGTGATTTTTGTTTCCTCTTCAGAAGTTTGGCTTGCATTGTAACTAGAAGTGGTCATCGAGAGAGAGAGAGAGAGAGAGAGAGAGAGAGAGAGAGCGTGTCGTCTGAGTGAGAAAGTGGATTTGAGGTATTACTCGGCTCTGCCTGCTTACTGTCTCATAAGAAGAAATGTTTAGAGAAGAAATTGCTTCAGAAAAATTGCTTCCATCTGAGAAATGCATTGGGTCAAAGAAATAATGGAGAAAAAAAACCCAATAACTCATTGCCGTGTCCATCTGTTTGCAGAAAAGATCTTGTTTTCTAAAACCCAAACATTGCATCTCGAGACTTTGAAACAACCTTTAAGAAGAAAAGTTTTTGGTTCTTTCAGAGACATCCATAATGTAATGAATATATATTCAAACCGGCATATGTGGCTGCATTTAATAATTTTGCAGGCTTCAGGTACTAAGGCCCCTTTCAGACAGACATTACAACTGTCTACAACAACAACAAAAAAACACAGCCTTTTCATTCACTTGAACAAAAATGCAGGGTTCTACAGATAAATCTTTGAAATGTCGAAATGGATAAAGAATAGAATGACAGTTGCTGTGTTGTAAAATCATCTCACACATTTCTGTTAATAGCCTATAAACTTTCAAACTAGTTGAAATTATTTTTTCAATATAATCCTTGCCAATACTTTTCAAGGTTTACCACTGGCAGTTTGGCCTCATTCAAATATTTGAAGTGAGATTTTGTTTCATTCAAAAACCCAAATACAAAATGAAGCTATGAAAGGGTTATTTGAACAAAGCTGACAGGTTCTGCTGGTGTAGCTCACTTCATTACTGTGATTTAGTTTTCATGCCATTGCTGCGAATTTAGTCAAAGCGCATTGTGATTGGACATTTTAAGCTTTGTTGAGCTTCTGAATCATTTTTTTGTGGATTTGTTTACCTTTTGAAGCTTTCCAGTGAACTCGTGCCAGCAGCGAGCGGGCAGTGTGTCGGCCTTCAGGTCGATCACAGTCTGCGTCTCTCAGAACAAAAGGGAGAGGCATCTGCCCTCCGCGTCGTCCTGCCCTCGCTGTCGGGGGGCCTCCACTGTAACTCTCAGTTTTTTGAATCGCCTCTGTCTAACGTGACCCACTGGCCACGGGACAAAAAGATGGAATTTTCAGTGCCTGTAGATAACCAGCAGCCTCCTCCGGTTGCAGCGTTTCTGCCAAGTTCACCAAATTTTCCATCTTCTTATTACACAGTCTTGAGCGTGTTTGCGATGCTACTTGTTCCTAAAAAATTCCCGTCTAATTAGCCTTATCTGATCATTTTGCGGCCTCAGGAATATCTTGCACAGCTTAGAGCGGTGTTGTGCGGTAATTTAGGTGCTTTTCTGATATTCAATATGGTATTAGAAATTTTCCAACGGTGCACAAGTCCTAAATGTTGGTATTGTGACGACACTAGTTTACCTCTTGTGGGTTTGGTGCTGTTAATCACAGCGGTTGAGAGCTTCGGCTAAATGTACAATTGTAAATGTCAGAGCGAGACACCGGGCGGAGAGAGGGGTGAGGTGGGGTGAGAAGCAGTTTTTCAGAAAAAGCCCCAGCGGACCGTAGAAGTGGGTCGGGTGTGTAGACGTTTTGCAGAATTGGAAGGCATTGTTTAAATATCTGCAGCTGGAAGTAGGTCACGGTTAACCTTGATACATCTTGTGTATGACTGTGAGAGAGAAAGGAGCTCCTGTGAAACACTGGGGTCGTTTCTTTTCACAGAGGAAAGAAAACATGCATTCTGTTGTGTGCCGCAGTGATTTGGCTGATTGGACTCCATAAGAGGTTTTAGACAGATATTTATTTTGCTCATTCACCGTTTATTTTCCCTCCTTTCTTTTTGTTGCTTTGCTGTTTCTCTTTAATTTCACAAGTTTTCATGCTTTTTCTTTTCTCTGATTTTCCTGTACTGTCTATTGAATTAAATGTACGTTACTCGTGTCTTAACCAAGAAAGCAACCTTGCATTTACACCTCGCCCATTCAGTCCTTCGATGGCGGCTCTCCTTTCAGGCATTTCTCTCTCCGACCAGCCTTATTACAGCAAACAAAGTGCGTCTGTGCCACTCGTGTTTGACATTTCCATGCGTCAAACGTCATCGGAGACAAAGAGGCTCCGCTCCTTATTGCCTGGATGTGTGCTTGTGGGTGGAAGCCCTTTTGTACGTCCTTGCACAATTGCCCGTGTAGGCACTGAACTCGATGACATTATCCGCTTTAGTGAGCTCCAGAGCTGCGGCGCAGTCGGAAGATTGATTTCTCTGCTTTATATCCTTCATATCCGCCATACGGCCCGGCCGCGCTCGCCCACCTTTGGCATACGACACTATAGGCGGCCGGCCTGCGCTGTCACCTCATTTCAGAGAGGTGATTGATTCCGGGCGCTTAACGGCTGTATTTACAACGGAGCTCTGTATTTGCAGTTCACATGGCTCGCAGCTCTTTCTCACACAGCTCAACACCTGAATGGAGACATTATCAATGGAGCCGTTGCTGCTTGATGAAAAAAAACTAAAAAAAACTTTTTAAAGTTTGAGCACTGTCATATTTGGAAATTCTGCACTTTATACCTAAGCCTTTGATTAAGAGGCAGCATCTCAGATTTGGCCACTGAAGGACTTAAAAGAACAAGTTGATTCCTTACTTGAGCTATAATTGGTCTATTGAACAGTGAGTTGGTGGGAAAGAACATTTTGATAAGAAATATTCATTGTAATTTGTCGTTCCTAGTTTCACAAATCCTCACTACTTCTTTGTCCTCTTTGTTTGATCTGGTCTCTCTCTCGGTCTGTTTGCTGTGTACTCCCACTTCCGAGTCAATCCAGGAACTCGAGGCTCATCCTGCTTTCGGCGTTCATTGTAAATCGCTGCAAATAAAATGGAAATAACGTATACGGGGGATCAGCATTAGCTAGGCTGCTGCTGCTAATGAGCTAACCTGCGATGGAGGGTCAAACAGACCTCCATCATTAGCCCTCGTAGCCCCCCATGAGGGCGAGTGAAAGGGGATGATGCATTCGTGTCCACACAGGACGATATGAAAGAATAGAAACCACTGCGCCGCCCGACGGATGCTCCATCGGCTAAAGGTCTTGACGGAGCAGTTAAGCACACGAAACACAGGAAAAACCCATTTAAAGTGATTCATAGTACGCATCATCACTGTGCAGCGATATAACATTAAAGTAGGTTATGTGAGGACAGGGATTTTTGAGGAAGACACAGTTCTGTTTTCTGATCTCGTGTTGGCTGAAGGTGAGTTCTCAGCCCACCTCATTATTATCCGTGGTTCATCACTGGACCCAGCAAAACATCCTTATTTCCCCTCAACCGCCACGTGTGGTTGGAAAATTTACCGGAGGCAAACGTCATTCCCCAAAGGATTGATGGGATATCATAAGCTTCTTACCAAGCACTGGAGTTCTTTGTGTGTATTTTGGCATTTTTTTTCCCCTCAAGGGTGATTTCTCCTAGCTCTATTTCACTTGGACATTTTACGGTTCTGACGGGAAAACCGGCCTTTCTAACAACCCCTCTTCACACTTCAATCTTTGCGCTTTTGAGTTTCTTACTCAAGGGCATCTCTGCAATATTTTTTTCCGCAAAAAAAAAAAGTTCATGTGAAAAAAAAAATGTGGTAAAGCCTTTTTTTTATATTTTGCAGATGGGGAAATCAAGTCTGCATGAACAATGTATAGAATGATGTAATCTTCCTTATGGCATTATTTTTTAGTATATGTGTACCCTAATTTCTTTCCACAAGCAGATATATAACATCTTTGTGGGTCTTTACTTTCATGCCTCCTTGCAGTTCGATCCACATGTGTTTGCTTTGTTTTTCAATAAGTTACTTCTGCATTTTCAACATACCGTGTTATTTTTTACCTTCTTTCCGAGCACCGCTTATTCACCAGCCCAGACGGTTTTCCCTCCAGTCTGCCTCTTCTCCAGAGGCAGACTGCACCTGTTGCTGTGAAATACTTTTGGGGGGCTTCGTGAGAAATGGATTTGACGAGAGAAAGTGCCGCCAGTGCTGCTAAAGGGGCCCGGAGACCTCGCCTGCCAGCGAAGTGTAGCCACTCTCCTCTCGCTGCCAGCCGCAGCTGTTATTGTGGCTGAAGAGAGACGTGGCCAGAGTCGGCATTAACTGGAGTGACTCAAGCAGCCATCTTATTTTAAAAAATACAGGATCTCGCCGAAGTTAACCTCCATTATGCAAGCTAATGCATGTGGATGACTTGAGAGTGAGCATTGACATCTTTGACTCGCAAACCCCTCCTTATCACACCTTTTAGAGCAAGGGGGGGAAAAATGCGGTGTAGGAAGCGCTCTTCAGTCTCTGTCAGCAGTCGAAACCGGACTAACTCCCCGACAGGTGATGAGACGTGGCAGCAGCGATGCTCAACTGACGAGCTGTCATGCCGTCATTTTTTCTAGATATCGGTTTGCGAAAAACCTGCTACCCGCGTTCATCTGCAGGAAATCAGAGTATCCTTTATTTTGGCGGGGGGAGAGAAGTCGATTGGCTCGCTTCGGCTGAGGATTTAGGTTTCCTCGCTTGGCTCGTGTGTGTTCCTCTATAACCTTGTTTTTGTCAGTCATGTCTGGCTGGTTTTACTGTTCCATCTTAAAAAAAAAAAAAAAAGCTTTCATGTTTCATTGGTGTGTTGACATTCGAAGTAGATTTTATTATAACTAAAGGTTTTACGACTTTGCAGTTTCTCATACTTGGTAAAGAAATGTCCCTTTGATACAAAACTACATTTCCTTCTTTTGTCAGCGTCAGCAGGACAATAACGTTTTCATCTCCTGCCACGGCAGCTTGTAAAAGTCCAAATTCAAAAGCTGGTTTTGAAGGTGTACCTGGACGAGTAATAGAGAAATTGTTATTTCTAACCTATCTATATGCCGAAGAAGGAGAAGTCACAAATGCACAGATGCTTTTTTTTTTTAAAAATAATGTTATCCTCTTTAACAATGTAAGACGTTTTAGCAATGTTGTCTTCATCCCCTCCAGGTGCCATCCTAGGACGCTCGGAGACTCAGGAGTGCGCATACTACAACTCCAGCTGGGAGAAGGAGCGCACCAACCGCAGCGGCATCGAACCCTGCTTTGGCGAGAAGGACAAGCGGCGGCACTGCTTTGCCACGTGGAAGAACGTCTCCGGAACCGTGGAGGTCGTCAAGCAAGGCTGCTGGCTGGACGACGTCAACTGCTACGACAGGTAAGCGGGCAACAGCAGAAAATGCAGCTGTATAAAATGACCCAGACATCCTGCTGCCCACTTGAAAACCTTACTTGCCAGGCTTCGTCAGAAAATATATTAGAGTTTTTTATACAAATATATATATATATATATTTATATATATTTATATTTGTAAGTTTCTATTTTAAATTCAATTACAGGCAGCAGTAAAAGTTTTGACTTTCAGTAACTGAAAAAAATATCCTTTTGCATTAAAAACATGTTAACTCTCTGCAGAGGATTTTTACGGGATGTTTGAATTCAACATTCTGATGGTTGAAATCCGAATCCTGGTCTGAAATCGCGCTCCGGGAGAGAAAAGACCAGGAGATCAGAAACACCCCCAAAACAGTTTTTGTCTTAATCTCCTACCATTGTATTTATCCATTTCTCAGGTGAAAGAATATTAACAATTTTGTGCTTTATTTAGAAATGTTGTCCCTCATCCTTCCCAAAAAACCTTGAACATCGATTTATGACAAAAGCTGCAGCGCAGGTCTCTCAGACAGGACAAAGGCAGCATGTGATGCGGAAGGCGCGACTGTTCAAAATTCACTCTGAGCACAGTTTTTGTCCCCAATCTGAACGACTCACACAAGGCTACATTTTTAATTACAGTAGAGAGATGGAATTTAAATTGCCGTGTGGATCTCCACTGAAAAATGGATTCAGTCAGATGTGCGCAACCAAAACTCGGAACTGTAGGCAGATATTAATAGGTGATATTATTCTGGCGTCTTCCTTGCTAGAACATGAACCTGGCGTCAGCTGCCGGTTTTAGCCAGTTCTGCCCGTGTTTCCCTTTGATTCCCGAGCGATGAAGTCGCTGTGGATTCTGCAGGCCGCACGGTTCTGGGTACCGCTGCCCAGACGGCGCTGCCTCGCCTCCCTGGAGAGTCCACAGACAGTCGAGGGCGGCTGCCACTTCCCATTGGCTTTTATCTGACGACTGTGTGATTGTGAAAGAGAGAGTGAATGTGCGTGGGTGTGCATTAGCGTACATGTGTTTATGTTTGCATGTCTGTATATCGGCTTGTGCGGGAGTTATATAAAAAAGGAAAAAAGTTGTTCTTCTTTCACGTCTTGTGAGGCAGCGAGGGAACAGGAGAGGAAGGAGACAAGTGTGTGTTCCTTCTTTCATTTTTTTTTGAGAATATTTTGTCTTCTGCAGTGACAACATGCCACTATATGTTAGTTTTATCTGTGTGTTTGTTCATGTGTGTGTCCTTTCTCACACTTGTGTGTTTTAATGTCTTCCTCCGTGTCCCCTGCAGTAGCGAGTGTGTGGAGAAGAAGGAGAGTCCCGACGTTTTCTTCTGCTGCTGCGAAGGCAACATGTGCAACGAGAAGTTCCTGTACACCCCTGCGCCTCCGCAGAGCGACCCGCACCATTCAACCGCCTACAGTATGTACAGTCCAACATGCTCACACACACACACACACACACACACACATTAGTAATCCACTGATAATTACAAACGTGCAGTTTTTAGAATTGCAATAATTGGTGTATTTCCGTTTGCGCCACACAATTACAGGTTAACCAGGTGAACAAGCATTAGAGGGAGTTGTGTGATTTATTTGTGCTCTGGACCGATGAGCCTCTCGGTGTTCAGGCCTGAAATATATAGTAGTATATTTAAGCAATTTAGAAAGAGGGTAACAAGATCCAGGTCCTCACCCTGAAGACCTAATGTTGCAGTAGAAACTGTTTTAGGAAAATTATTTTGATGCTTGCATCTGATTGTTTGAATTGTCTGTGCAGAATATGACTTTTACTCGTCTTTTACCCACCCATGGTGTTTCCGGTGTCCTTGCAGTCATCGCTTTGCAGCTTAATTGTCCAACAGGCTTGTCTGTCTCTTTCTATTCCTTCAAATTTCACTTTCTGAAACCTGCAGACCAGTAGAGGGGGGGAAAAGACCCTGAGAGTCTGTAGATGCAGCTGGTGCAGCCCCAGTGGCTCTCGCCCCTTCCTTTCCCCTCTCACTCCCTTTCTCTCCCACCCCCCCAGCCCGAGGACAGGAGGGGTGTTCGGCGTCTGAGCGTCGGCGCTCTGACAGCACTGCCGAATAAGACTGTCACACCTTGTGATAGGACGAGCGACTGAGCCAGCAGACGTCACCCCGGCGACTCCTGCTGGGGTCGGATGTAGTTCAGAGCTCTGTTATTTTTGGCGGGTGGATTACGTTATGTCACGAGATGGATTTGCTAATCCTGCTGTGTGTGTGCGTGTGCGTGTGTGTGTGCACGCGTGTATGTGCGCGTGTGTGCGTGCGCGCGCATTGATATGCTCCCTAAGCACAGTGGCAGTAAGCTGCAAGCAGAGTTAGTGTTGCACTCAGAGATGATATAGCACAATGTCAGGCCAATCAGACATGCTTTTTCTCTCTCTTTCTTCCAATCTTTCTTTTTGCTTTTCTGTTTTCTTTGTCCGCCATGATGGATTTTTCATTGCTTTTTTTGTTGCCATGGCGATCAAACAGACCGACTGTTGTTAACTCTTTCTCTTCTTTCCCTCTCTTGTTTTCTCTCCCCACAGCCACGTCCAACCCATTTTCCCAGAAGCCCCAGCTCTTCAGCACTCTTCTGTACTCCCTGGTTCCCATCATAGGCCTGGCGGCTGTGGTCCTCTTCTCTTTCTGGATGTGGAGACATCACAAACTGGCCTACCCAGCTGCCCTCGTCCCGACACATGTAAGTCTCACCTGTGCGTCGAAAAAAAATGAAAATCAGATAAAACAATCTCTCATACTCTTGTCGTCTTTGCCGTTGGCCCACAATGCTCATTTCCAGATATCACCTGTCCATCAAACGCTGTGTTGTGCAGAGTCTCTTGATGCAGTTAAGAGTTTATCTTTTTGTCTGTTCAGCCTCGGTGACCAGTGCATCTCACTTCATCTGTCAAATCTAAACAAAGGGGCAAAATATTTTTTTCCTGGCAACACGTGCTACTTAGAAACACAAAAGCTTCCAAAAAAATTTTGCTTAATGCTTATGAATCAATACCCTATAATCTGTCCCCCTAAGACAACTCTCCTTTGAAGTTTGCAGTATGATACATGAAAAACACTCTATTTAACCAACCTTCAACTTCACCACTGATCTAGTTTCTCGGTGAGCTTAAGCAGCCTTGGCCCTTCCCTGCCCTGCGCTGCAGAGGGAGATAGCTGTGGTCAAACAGAACGGACACACTGTGCGGAGAGTTTACATTGGGATAATTGCTTTTTTTCACTTCCTTCTTTCAAATTTGTATAGGAGGATAAGAGGAGTCCTGGTTCGGCCTTTTTTTCTTCCTTTTCCACAGGTCTCTTTTAGAGCAAACACATCTCAGACTTGCTTTTCAAAGGCACCCACCTCGAGTGTCTGGAGATGAATTTAATTGGTGTCGTTCATATTGTGTCAGAGAGGCTCTTAATCACACATACATTTTAAGTTCATATTCTTCTGTTTGGGTTAAAATGACTGTTGGTAAAATAGAGTTCTGATGAACCACCTCTTATTCACACAATCACCTGTTCTTATTCAGACATGCTTTTTCCACTGCTGCTTGGTATTTTTTTCTTTTTTGCTCTCTTCACCTGATTCAGCCGGTTTCACCGCGAGGCGGATTTAACCCGAAAGCGGTACAGCTACATTCTCCGCTGCTCGGCAGCGGGGGAAAAAAGAAAGCCGTGCAGAGCTTCCACCGTATGGAAGAGGAGTCAGGGGCCTCTGCATTATTGATGAGGCTTTATATAGGCAAACAAAACTAAACACAGGGAGACGCTCGCAGCTCTGCCTCGGAGGATGCTCGTGGTGGGTGGGTGGCTGGGTGGGTGGGAGGGATTGAGGAGAAACATGCAATTCTCTCAACTTAGTTTTTGGATTCGCACAGTGCTCAAGTACAGTAGGAAAGAGAGAGAAAAGACTTTGACAGAATACAATAAGGGATGCTAATGAGCATTGTAAAACATCACCGCTAAGAGGCTTATGAATCCTCCTACCTGGAAATGCATAAATAAATAAAAATTAATACATAAAACAAAAGGAGATCATGGCTGAAGGAGAGTGGATCGGATTACCAATGATGATACAGTGGGGGGAATCAAATGTCCAGAAGTGTGTTAGTGAATCAGTGAGTAGGTGCACAAGGACACGTGAGGAAAAGGTGGTTATTTGCACAGGGAAATATTTAAAGTTAGTTCATATGCTTTTCTGGAAGAGGGTAATCCAGTAAACCCCACCCGCCTGCTGCTTGAAGGGAGCCTATCTGCAACACTATTTCATACATCTACAGTTGTATTGGCCTCCATACATTGTTTGGTTATTGATTAAAAACAAATGTTTTTTGGAGGGAGGGGTGAAGATGTGGAGGGATGTATTATTTCTATTTATTTCTTCCTGTTTTTTCTGTCTCTTAATACAAGTATTTCTGTGTTACACCTCAGGCTGTATTTAAAAAAGCAGAGGTGACTGTGATAATCAGTCAAACCGCTCACTTTTGCAAAGTCACAGAGGACGGCTTTTAGCAGTGAAAACACAAGACAAAACACCATTCTGGAGGTTTTACTGGACAGTAGAATCTGAAATAATGATAAGCAACACATGTAAAAAAAAAAAGAAAAAAAACTTATTGCATGAATTTAAACCCCATCAAATTGCATCCTCAATGCACTGAGGTGTGATAACAATAGATATAAAATATTACAATATAGATGTCGGAAAACCCGAAGGCCAAACTCATTTCTCTTCTATACTGCCCTCGTGTGAACATAATGCTCTGTACTTATTCATGTCTTTTTTAATTTGACAGTAACATATTGCCCACACCTGTTTGCCCTGTGTGTAAGGGAAGTCATTATCATTGTTCATCCTAGGTGCCGGTTGTAATACGATTTTTCCTTACACACAGAAACCATCACCCCAAACTTTTCTCGAGGGGCCGTATGTGAGAAGTCCGCAAATATAGCCAGCCCCCTTGGAAATTTTCTGGAAAAATGTCATAGAGTGAGCCCATGTGAGAATACAGCAGGATAATCTCTGTAAGATTCACGTCTGACTCGGAAAATGTGAGGACCCAATTTTCAGGAGTTCATGTCTGGAAAAGAAACAAGCAAAGTAGCTTTATTGCACGCTGTCATTATGTCCCGCGATTCATCATAGCCTGCATATTTGCCACCAAGCCTCCATTATTCACGCTACATTGCGAAGTGGAGGCAAACTGGAATTGATTCTGTCTGAGTACACAGACCCACAGCTTTCACATGGAGAGACCCGGAGCACTCAAAACACAAGTTGGTTCCTTTTTTTTAATTTTTCAACCTGGATAAACCTATTTTCTCATCTTTATCCATCTCACCGGTCGATTCTGACCAAAGTCTCATCACTTGCTTTATTACGAAGCTACTTACATCTTGTTTGTCTGGGTGCAGTTTCCAAAGAAGTCCTAAAGGGCCATTGAACTCCAAATATCCTCAAGTGCTCCCCAAACCACGCTGTTTCTTCAAACTTCACCAATGAAATCTGTATGATAGATGAAACATTCAAGAACAAACTATAAGCATGTTCAGAAAAATGTACTGGGGATGTTTTTTTCTCCCATCCAGAGCATTGTTTTAAATCTGCTCTGCAGGGAATTACATTTTTGATAGTGAAAGAGATGTATATGTACCTCTTATTCTTTATATTTTTTTATATTTCTCAAAGTAAGGTATCAAAAATCTATCGGCACTAGCTAAATCAAAAAGGTAAAAGATCAGTCATCTTTGCGAAAGATATATTTTCCATGTTCATACTGAGCTCTGTGTTAATCTCATTCACTTTCTATTGCCAACATTTCTCTGTCTTCAATGATTTTTTGGGGAACTTTTGCAGTCATGTGTTTTCTGGGTTTTAACTCTGCTCTAGGGGCAGTTTTTTTGTTGCTTTTCCGTTTGTTCAGTTTTTCAGTTGCTTTGCTTAACAGCATCATTTCAGTTCATCAAAATGAACCATCTTGCCTCTGGTGCCATGCTTATTAACAGACAGACTTGTGGCCCTTCGTCTGTCCCACACCGCAGCTTTGTGAAGCGCCGGTCTGGAGCACGAGGGGAAACAAAAAAAAAAAAAGGTTACTGACTGACGGAAAATAGCAATAATTTCTCTGTTTGCTTCTTATGTTCCTTTTTCGACAAGCACGCCTTTCACATTATGGTGGAGGTAAGAGCAGTTTAACTGAAGTTGAAACACTATTAGTCCCCCCCCACCCCCGTTTTTGGGTTCAGAGCTTGTTAAGAATTCTTCACCCTTAATCTCAGACCACCATTTTGTTCTTCTATTTGCTTTTTTTTTGACAGCCTCTTGTTAACTCAGATCGTAACACATTTCTGTCTGTTGTGTTTTTTTCCTCTGCCTGGGTTTTATTGCATGGACGGATGTCTTCTGTTTCCCTGCCGAAAATGTATTGTGCATGATGGAAAGTGGCCGACATGGCTCAGAATGCAGCCCCCCCCCCCCTTTTTTTTTTGTATGTATGAATGTCCATCTGTGATGTTTATGTAACTTATTGTGTTGCGCCGTGACCCAGTTTCCAGAATGGTATCTGCTAGACCTATGGCTCACCATGTTTCTCATGCGGAGAGACAAAGCGCAAGGTGTTGGAAGCCGAGGCTGCGGCGTGCCTTTCAATTTCATATGCAGACTGAGGAGGAGTGCGGATACATTTTGCATAAGTAGGAGCGTGGAGCGTCGCCACTTACCTGGAACATTTTTCAAGTCGGAGAGAGTGTAAATTACTTAAGTACAAGAGGAGCATAAGCCTTTGCAAATGTACTTTGGCTCAGAAACAGACATCACTGGCAATTCTAATGTGGAAAAAAAGAGTATGTGACTCACACAATAAAACCCCCCGACTTTGTGTGGGGGTTTAGTGCTCTGTTCTCTGGTGAATTCAGGATTACAGGTTATCTCTTTTGTAAGGTCATGTCAACAACTTTTCTTGTTTGATATACCTCAGGCTTTATGGTCATGTCAACAAGATATGACCTTGAGATATGACTTATGGAGGGTTAAGTCCAGAATAATTGCCAATTCTCCTTTTCTGTCCAAAGCTATAAACTTGGGATTTGGATTCTGTCATATCTCTGAATATTGCTCCTAAACCCCGGACGATCCGAACCAAACCACCCCTAAAGGACCTGTTCGGATGAAATGGATGAAGTCGTAACCCGATTAGGCCACTGGAGATGGTTGAGGGTTGGGAAGAACGGCATGAAACAGCAGATTCTGTTTTCCTGTTTCCTGTGGTCTGCTGACTAAGTGTAATGCGTCCCGGTTTGAGGCCACGGCGCCCTGTGATCGGACAAGGGATCCGGTGACACCCGAGGGAGGCCTGGGCCGGGCCGGGCCACCTCGTCAGACCGAAAGGCCAGACAGCAGACAAGAGTTTTCCAGAAACACTGCAGTCGCAAAGAAAGTAAAGCGAATCAGAATTATGTCGGATGCCAGCACGAAAATGACGACTTGCTTTGTAACATGAAGCCGCCCTTGTATAGACGATCAGGCCATCGCCCCCACAAACCCATCAATCATTATTCTCATCAGTCCAGTCGAACTCTGTGATATGTCTGTAGCCAGGCATAGCAACTGTGCAGGAATTCACCTTGGACTTAGACGCGCATTGTGCCCTTGAACATCACTGGCATTTTGAGTCCTTCAGTGGTCATTTTCTCATGCACATCATGACCAGGGGACGCATCACATATTTCACCAGGCTCAATGGACGCCCCGGAATTCGTCTAGGTGACATTCGTGAAGACATACGAATGACTTTCATTGTAACACGATGCAGTGCAGATAGACAGAAGAGGACAAGATACCGCTGTTTGGCCTTTAGTGATTACTTTACCGCATCCAGACCAGAATCAATATGACTTTTATCGTTAAGGACATTAAATATAGAAATTTGTCTGGGTAGCTTCATAAAGATGTGTGTTTCAATTATTTCCTGGTGTGATCAGAAAAAGGATTTTTCTCAGTGGGTTTTTCCTCCAGATGCTCCGGCTTTCTCCCACAGTCCAAAGACATGCAGCGTAGGTTAATTGGTGACTCTAATTTGGGTGTGAATGGATGTCTGTCTCAATATGTCATCTCTCTGATAGACTGGCGACCTGTCCAGTGTGTAAAACCCCGCCCTTTCGCTGAAGGTTAGATGAAATTGGTTTTCCTATGTCCCTCAAAATGATACAATGTGTAGCTCATTGATTTAAAATACAGACTTTACCATGACTTGCATTTCTTTTTTTTGTCTTAATTGTGCTCAGAATTTGAAATCCTTTTTTAATGTCCTACCAACATACAAAATCATTATTAGATTTGGTAACTGCTTCAGACGACAAGCTCCGTAAAGGGATTAGCCTTGTTTTTAGTCACACTTGTGCGACAGTAGAGGCACGAAGTGTGTCGTGACAACTGTTGCGTTATTGTCACAGACAAGTCTCCAGATTTACAGTTTGCAGGCATGCCATTCTGATTATCCTTTTCCTTGCACTTCCTCGTCTTATTTAATTGCACTTGGGACACAAACATTCTCTTTGTGCTGTATCTGTTCCCTGGTCACATTTGTTTTGCTGTTGTGCACGCCTTTGGTATTTGTCACTGTCGGTGTTGGTGATCAAGAAATTTTAAGCACATTGTACTGTCACATTTGAAGTAGGTCAGGGAACAAAGAATTTCTCATCACACCTTCTCCTAGTCGCATGGCGCAGCGCTCCGCTGTAACCCACTACAGTTTATGTACACTTACGCTAAGTGTATTCTCTTCCCTGTGGCGTGACATAGGCGAAAACCATCACTTGTATTCTGCCGACTGCTGCAGGTTTGTGTCCATTATTAGGTCCAAACTGCAACGAGACTAGATCTCAGTCCATTCATGGTCAGTTATCCCTTTAGCTCAAAAACAGTGCTGCTAAATGCACCGTACACAGGGTCTGAAATTACAGCCTGCCGAGCACCAAATCCTTTGACTTTTAGTGGATAATTAAATAGAGTGCACTCTTCCTGGTCACGAGCCAACCAGATCCAAGCCACGTGTTGCAACCCCTAGTTCTTTTGCTGTCTGAAGGGCCGACGACCAAAATGTTGGTTGAAATATGAAGTTTTAAGTTTTAAAAATCCAATTCAATTCAAACGTTTTGAAACATTTCTGTGAAACTAGACCATGAATTCATTATTTTGTTCTTGGATGTGTTGTTTTTTCGAGGTCCCAACGTGGGAGCGTTTGGGCTGCTCCGTAATCCACCCTCAGCACCATCATGGGTAATTTTCCCCATCATTTGGCTGGCATTCAGTCTGAGAGCAGAGTGTAGAGACGGCAGGTCTGCCTCGCGGCTCTCTGTCAGAACCAAAAGGCTTTAAGTAAACACAACAGTTCCCACTCAAAGCCTCCATTCCCACCCTCCACTGCCCAGATGGAAATCCTGCACTGTATTCATGCCCCAAAAAAACAGCAACAAATACTTTCCTGTTACTCACGAAAAAGTTATTGTTAAATTAACAAGAATCTGCAAGTGCTATTACAGCAATTTGCTATACTTGAGCCTGAGAGATGATACATAATGGCAATATAAAATTCCTTATGGGCATAAAAAGAACTAATTTGATGCAACGTAGACTGCATCATGATTCATGCCGTTATCATGCGTTATTAGATTGTGGGAGCATTTCACTAAAGTTCAGCTTCATTAGTCTGCACTTAATGTCTTGTCTGTTTGTTTTCCCTGGTGTCTGTTGTTTTTATTTCACAACAGTTAAACAGTTATTTGTTTTGTTTGTTTGTATATTGTCTCTTTAATTTTCCATGTCGTAATAGGAATAAGTTACCAATTTTTTTTATATCCAAGTCCTTATTCGGTCTATTGGCATGAATAAGAATTCTCTATTGAACTTGATTTTTTTTCATATATATATATATGAGAAAGAGACTATAATCAATTTGGATCTAAAATTTCTTGGATCTCTTCTTTATTCTCTTTGTATGTGCTGCGAAGGCCAAAGTTCATGACCGGGCATTCAAATTGAAACTCAACTTATCCATAAATATTCCCTGAATGATACACAGTATGCTTCTGCAGCAACAATATTCTTGTCGGGACAGGCAGTAAAAGCAGGAGCCTTATAAGAGATCTTATTGGTGCGGGTGTTCCCATTAATTAAATTCTCCTCTGCCCATCAGGAGCAAAACTCACAACCCAAAAGGGAAGGCACTCGGATTGACAAGTGTGCACTTTTGATGTATTATCGCGGTGTGCGAGTGGATCCTGTGGGGCCCCGGGGGTCTTGAAACTTGCTGCAGCTTATCAAGCGCCTTGTGGGCTTTTCAGTTCAAGTAAAAACATGAAGTTGCCTCTGCCGTTGTCGGGAGAAAAACGTTTTTTTTCTTCTTCTTTTTACTGACGGCAGCGATGCAGAGGCGCGGGGAGGAAAGTCGAGATTTTACAGCAGCGTATCTGGTTTCATCAAAGGCCATCAGTCATGTGCGAGTCTTTCTCCTCTACCTTTTATCCTTTGGAAATGTGACTCCCTCACTGCATGCTGCTTTTTAACCTTCCCCTCTCTCACTTGTGCGCTCTGCGTCCCTCTTTCCTCGCTCACCCCGCGTCCTTCTCTGTGAAGTCACATGTGAAAGTGATCAGCTTAATCCCGATCACCAGCTGTGTTTAACCCACTTTAAGATGTGAAACACTCGGCTTCCTTGTGTTTACTTTTGGCTCATATGGGATTAGCATGAGCGCGCAGTGCTCGCATGCGGTTTCCTGTGTCGCGGTTCAGCACGATTCCTTTCACCGTTTTCCTTTTTACCATTTGTTCATTTGAATCAGTAATTAAGCATTCCCTGCCTCACATCTATTTGTGTCAAAGCCTGCACTTCATGTGCCTTGCTCATGGATAGGCAAGGTTTTGAATCTTTCTGCTCCCACTTTTCCTCAGCATCTCATTGGATCCAAACTGGCAACCTTCCAGTTCCAGTCCCTCTTCAGTGAACCAAGCAAATCTGTTAGCAAACATAGCCCTGAAGGGGTTTTAATTGAATCTAAATGAATGAGTCCAAACCCTGCTTGGTATGCTGTGTCTTAGCTGCCCAAAAAAAACAACTTACCAGTGATTATAATAATAATGCTAAATTCAAACATGCAGCACATCCCTAACCAGTTTTTTTTTTCCAAAATGCTTTGGCAATCAAATAAAGTTAACAACAGAGCCACAGAATAAATAAAGCAAGTGAAAACAAACAATTGAGGCAGCGCAGCATTAAAGATAACAAAAGAGGCAGAAAACTGTTTGTTCAGGGGAGCGCATCATCACATAAAAGCCAGTCTATAAATGTAAGTTGTAAGATGTGATTTAAGATGAGAGGATGATATTGATTCTGCTGGCCCCGAGCTCCTCGGACACGCCGCTGCTGAGCCAAAGGCCCGGTCACCTTCAGCGCATGATATTGATATTTTAATGCACTGCAAAACCAAAATAATAATAATGATAAAGAATGGCCTCTTGTCTATTTTTTGCAGGACCCCGGGCCCTCACCTCCGTCGCCCATTTTGGGGCAGAAGCCGCTGCAGCTGATCGAGATGAAAGCCAGGGGGCGCTTCGGTTGCGTCTGGAAGGCGCAGCTGCTGAACGACTACGTGGCCGTCAAGATCTTCCCCATCCAGGTATGCAAACTGTAGCTTTGTTTACATCTGACCCTCTCTCGAGTTTGTACATCAATTACCTCGAGAGCAGGCTCGATGCAAAGCAAGATCTGCAATCCATCTCTCCGCTCTTGTGTGTAGGACAAGCTCTCCTGGCAGAACGAGTACGAGATCTTCAGCGTGTGCGGCATGAAGCACGACAACCTCCTCCACTTCATCGGCGTGGAGAAGAGGAACAACAACCTGGACCTGGAGCTGTGGCTCATCACCGCCTACCATGACAAGGTATACTCTCACGGCGAGGAGACACAACCAGTGGACCGCTAGTTTTGTGGAATTTCCTGATCCCCTTTAAATCTCAAAGTAAAGCCGCATGTAAATGTTTCCCTGTAACCATTTACAACAGTGCATGTGGAAAAATTCCTCCGAATCCCTGCCTTGTTTTCTTCCACTAACCTGGTTGTTTGTGTCCATATCGCCACATTGCTGTGTTAACACGGCCGTGTCCATGTAAACACAGCGATTCAGTTGTGTGCCGTGTCACGCACAGGACTGAGAAAGCCTCCAGGGCAGGCAGCTAACAAAGTGGTAAAAGAAAACATGCACGAAACGTTAACATTGCATTGATTTTTTTTGGTGCCTTAAGAGCCAAGTCATGCTGGGGTTTCTTTTTTCTTCTTCTTTAAGCCTTGCTCATGAAGATACGGTTGACAGTTTAGCTTTGTTAGCCCTGTCATGCTTCACTCACCCTCTACCATTCCGGGCTTTAAGTCCATCTGTGTTTTAAGGGTCATTACCGACAAAGTGGAGAAGTGACTCTTGTACACTTCACTTGCTTGATTTTTTTTTTTTTTCACATTTTCCAGCCAGGCCAAGTTTGAATGTGCGTGCTTATGAAAAACCTCCCTGCTTGAATAAAGGTTGAAAAATTAAAGGCTGTGGGTGTGGCGGAGAGGTTTTATCCCGGCAGTGCAACTCTAACACTAATCCACTTAACCCTGGAGTATGTCTAAAAGTGCTACTCTGATTTGTCGGAGCCCTCCGAGTGGAAACGACAGTGGAGGAATTTGACGGGGAATATATCAGAAACATGTTTAAGTGCCTTGTCGGCCACGTACTGTAATTGCTTTGTAAGTCTTCGGAGGATTCACAACTTGAGGTTTGACCTTTCCTTCCTGTGCAGGTGTCACAGTGCGAGACACGTCGGATCCGATGGAATCTTAGCTTGTGCAACACAGCGATCGCAGAGTTCAGGGTTTTCCTTGACAGGCTGATTTATGTTATAGAGCTGAATGGATCGAAGCAGCCCGGTGTGTTAGGATTCAAAATATCTGCAGCATGCAGTGGCTCGCTTCAGAGGACACAAGCCCTCATATCCAACACTCCCTGTATTAAAACCTTTTCATATTTTGGACAATATGTAACTATTTATTGATATCATTGGGTGTCTTTCAAAGGGACGTGGTCTGCTTTGACACTTCCCAACTGAAGACAAATAACCTGAGCACTGAAAAAACACACATCCAAAATATCCCAGGACAGCTGAACTGAGCCAACTGAATCTTTCTTCTGGATCTGTTGGCGCTGGCTTCCCTCTAGTGGTAATACAGGTGAACTACGTTTGTCTGGTCACTTGCCAGCAGTGACCTTGCATCAAACGAAAAAGATGAGGCACATTGGATAAGGAAGCAAACATATTTAGCTTAAGCACTAAGGTAGACATAATTGGAAACAGATCTCCAGTTAATTCCCTATATTTTCTCATCCGAGCAGAAAGCTTTAAATGTTCATACTGAGCATCTCCCTCCTCGCCCTATCCCTCTCCAGGGGTCGCTGACAGACTACCTGAAGGCCAACGTGGTGTCCTGGAATGAGCTCTGCCTCATCACCCAGACGACGGCCCGCGGCCTGGCCTACCTCCATGAGGACATCCCAGGGCACAAGGACGGACACAAACCCTCCATTGCTCACAGGTATGCTGGCAGAATATCTCAGCTTTTATCAGGACAATGCGATTCAGGTGAGATCTGTTGCGCTGCATTTACCGTGTTTTTTCTTTGTTTCTTAGAGACATCAAGAGTAAGAATGTGTTGCTGAAGAGTAACCTGACAGCCTGCATTGCTGACTTTGGCCTTGCCCTGAAGTTTGAGGCAGGAAAGTCGGCGGGAGACACACATGGACAGGTGTGATTTACAGCACAAGGAAGAAACTACTGAAACTCCTCCTCCTCACCATTGTCTGATTGCTTCACGTTTTAAGCTCAACTGTCTTCTTCTGTTCAACCCTCGAGTCAAACTCCCTTGACTTAATTTTATCTAAAGATTTTTAATTGGCTGAAAAAAACATGCTGAAATCGCGTCATCTGAACTGCTCAGTTCAACTAAGCAGCAACGCCCCTCGATGACAAGCATCACTTTTCGCCCCCTCGGCCCGAACCCGCAAGCTGCATCACGACTTCCTCCGGGCTCGCTGCTGATGCTCGCTTTTCTATTCAGGTGTCTGTCCTGATGCTGACCTTTGACCCCTCGAATGTCTTCCCTTTGAACTTGTAGGTGGGAACGCGGCGCTACATGGCTCCCGAAGTCCTGGAGGGCGCCATCAACTTCCAGCGGGACTCCTTCCTGCGCATCGACATGTACGCCTTTGGCCTCGTCCTCTGGGAGCTCGCGGCGCGGTGCACAGCCGCCGACGGTGAGGCCGAGAGCGAAGCGCATGCGAGATTGCTCTCACTCTTGTTGTTGTTGCTCCGGATTAAGTTTTCATCGTGTGGTTCTGTGAACAGGCCCGGTGGACGAGTACATGCTGCCATTCGAGGAGGAGGTGGGTCAGCATCCGTCTCTGGAGGATATGCAGGATGTTGTCGTGCATAAGAAACTGCGGCCCTGCCTGCGAGACTGCTGGCAGAAGCACGCGGTGAGCAAAAACAAAACAAGTCTGGAAAAGACCTTTTTGAATGTTTAGACTATAGAATGAAACGTTGAATGGGTAAGTTTTTAAGGATGTTTAATATGTCTCTGTTGCCCAGGGTCTGGCCATGCTCTGCGAGACCATCGAGGACTGCTGGGACCACGAGGCCGAGGCTCGCCTGTCCGCTGGCTGCGTCGAGGAACGCATCGGCCAGATGCAGCGCCAAGCCCCCATCATCGGCCCTGAGGAGATTGTCACCGTTGTCACCATGGTGACCAACGTGGATCTCCCGCCCAAGGAGTCCAGCTTGTGATCAGGCCAATCAGATGACAGCGGATGAGCTCGCGGGGGGATGAAGAGCCGACCCTGGTTGGTTGGCATAGTGGGGTTGTTTTTTTCTCCCTTTACTCCCCCCCCCCCCTTCTTTTTTTGTTCCTTTAAGTGCGGGCCGCTACTCTCGTTCAGGAAAACACCCTGCGCCCACCTCACCACATCAGTTTATATCCACCTCATTTTGATATGTGTGCCTAAGGATTTAAACGTTTTAAAGGTCAACGCTCTCTCACGCCAGGCAAAACAATTCAGGTTATTTCCGACGACAGGCGAAAGTCGCAAAGTGACAGTGTTGACACGCTGGGACGACGACGACACTCAACACTTTTATCATGTCTTGTTTTTATATAGACACACACACACACAGGAGGGCAACCGTGTTCTGTTCGATTTTCTACGGAGAGTGAAGATCGTGCGGAGGAATTTCACAGAACTCTCAGTGCATTTTAGTGTAAAAAGAAGAAAAAAAAGACAAGTACCCGTCTCTCGGTAGATTTGCTGTTTTCTTGTTTGCGTTTTTTCTTCTTTTCTTTTTTTTAAGAAACGACTATCGTTCTGCCAATAAGCAACAGCTTCTGAATGTTTATAGTGTAATGCTGCTGTACATAGTGTATTATGGACCCAGACAACTTGGTAATCAAGCTTATTTTAAAGGGGGGAGGGGAGGGATGGGGCGGCGTTTTTTCCATTCAAGCATTACAACGGTAAAAACCATAAACCTCCTTCAACCAGGTATACCTCAGTTCAGATGGACACAGTTTAAATTAGTCCCTCTCACACTTTTTCAACAGCCTTGGCTCTTTGTGACCTCCAAACGATCTGCTGTCTGCCACGACGCTCACGGGCGGCGTGAGCCAAACGAAGCCTCGTTTTTTACCCACGGCCGTACACACCGCAAACACAAGTGTCAATCCCCCTTTTCCTCCCCTGTCTCAATCTCGCATTCAGTTGTGCTCCACGTTTATTTTATTTGTGACTGAATTATAACTCTCTTTTGTTCTGATAATGACAAAAAAAGGAAACACACCCCCCTCCCAATCATGAAGTTGTTGTTTAAAGCGATTTTTTTTTTTCCGTTGAGTTTTGGGTTTGCTGTGTCAACTGTCAGCGGATCATGATGTCTATCGCTGACGAGCCTAATTTTGGCCATGAGATCTGGATATACATGTAATTATATCTCTCCGGATCAGCGCTGGGTACCAACTAGTGATACCTTTGGTATTTTACGCTTCAGGATTGTCTTGGAGCTGATTCTTATTGTTCTTTTCATTTTGTGAAATCACAAGTGTGTGGTCTGATTATCTTTAGGAAAACAAACAAAAAAAACAGATTAACAAAAGAAATCATGTGTTTTATTTTTGGAAAAAGGTATATTAGATTTTAAGTGCAGTTATTAAGGAAGTTTCCCGGGGCACCCCAGGCCCTACTTTGGAATCGTACCTGTATTTTAGCTGAGCCAGCTTGCTTTTGATTTGATCGCACACATCTTCTTCTCAATTTTTTTTCTTTGGATCACCATCAAGAGTCTCTGCTCTCTTTTGATACACCTCAGGAATTTTTGCTACTCACCGCCTCCTCACATCCTCCACAGCTTCCTCCTCATCCCCACCCGTCTTGGACTGGAGTACTCCCTCTCTCGCCGATTCCTCCGCCGTCACCTTCTTGCCTCGTCTCTACTTGTAAGGGTTGAGCCGTGCTGTCATAAGAACCGTCCCCTGTAGACCCCACACATCTGGTCTGGACTCAACCCAGTGAGGACAAGTCAATTTGGCAACTTTTGTCTGGTCAAATGTCACAAACGTTACCCCCACACACCTTTGCCGTTGCCCCATGTGTCTTTTGACCCAGACAGACAGGGTGGTGGCCATCAGGGGTCATTTGTTTCCGCGAAGTTGGAGGAACAGTATGCATTAGACAAACCTGCTTTAAGCCAACAAATTAGCAATTTTCACAAAATACATGTTTGAATTTTTTTTTTAATTTGAACAGCTAGTCTCAGTTTGCTGTTCCTCACACAGGGCTGACATGAATGGTTTTTAAAATCCTGCTCACACTAACCAAAATCCCGCGGCCAACCGCAGTTAGACAAGGAACCTCTCCTTCTCTCTCTCTCTCTCTCTCTCTCATCCTGGTGCCATTTCTGTGTATCCATATTGGTTTCTCTCGTAGATGTCAGGCAAAACGGATGTACCTGCCGTTGCTGCGGAGGCGGCAATGACATTTCTGGCTCTTTATTTTCCTCTGAGGGACATTGAAAACTGGTGCCGGCGGCAGACCTGCAGTATCTCCTCAGGCTTTGGGACGGTTTCGCAGTGCGCGCCTTTAAAATCAAGCAGTTTATTTTTTTAAAATTTAAATCAAGTGGTTTAAAACACGAAGGAAATGTCTTTCTACCGGACCGCTCTATGAAAATCAAGAGCTAAGTGTAACACGAATGAAATACGATTAACATGAGATTGTTTAAACGAACCCTGGACAGGGGAATCGAGAATCCTCCCATTCTGCACGGCAAAACAAGTCAAATCTGTAACTGAGCTGTGTTAGTTTTCAGCACTCACGTGTACCCCATCTACTCTGTAATACATGCTCTGTGTCAGTTCTGTAACCACAGATTTCTTGTCTAAAATACAGACTTTAGCGTGTCGAACGAGCTTAATATTAACAGTTGCCCCAGAACAAGCAGAAATAAATAGTATCTTTGAGTTGAGTTTGATTCCTGCTTCACCTCGAAAGAGAAGATTTGGTCAAATCAGGAGGATGAGACGGAGATCTGACAAGTTTGAGACACGAGACTATTGCAACAACAAAGCAAAACCTGAAGGAAGTTAAAACCATCACCTCCTTATTTACTTACTGTAGCACGAGTACCATATTTTTGCATCGATATAGCTTTCCTTTTGCCGCGGCAGTTCTTCGATTCACTGCGTCCTTATGGGGCTTGAACAGTCGGGTACGGTCGGTAGTGCAAACCCCAGCAGCCCTTCAATAAGTAATACCTCAGTCACAGGGATTTTTGGGGGGGTTAGAAATCTTTACCAGGGATTCAAATTCCCAAATTTTTGAATAGGGGTTAAGTTTCAGATTATCTTCATACCTTCGAGATGACCTACTAAACCAAATCAGTGCTAAAAAGAAGTTTCTTCATTCCTTTCGACAGTATTAAACCTTTTTTTCTTTCTCCCCAAGTTGGTTATCATCAAATGCAAAACTCGCCAGTATTTTAGCAACCAAGTTGGTTTCAAAGGTTTAAAGATAAACCTCCAAATGTTTGGTTAGTTATCTGCCAAAGAGGCTGGTAGAGTCGACCGATCTATCAGTCACATCCCAGTACTGCAGGTGGATGGTGGAAGGAGGTTCCGTTCCACCGACTTGAGTTTAAACTGCGCCTGGGAAACCGACCCAAACCGACAAATACCATTCAGGGATTCAGTACTATGCTTTTCTAAGTTCTAGCCAGTTAAATGCAACCAGTGCCGCAAACAACCCTAAACTTCTGTAGGATCAGCTGCAGGAGTGATTTTCAATACACACACACACACACACACACACACACACACACACACACTCAAATAACTTGTAGCATTTTAATTTTTGTTTCCTTTTTGTTTTTTTGTTTTTTTTAAATCCGTGACCTTGCATATTGATATGTTGTATTTATTTTTTAATTTACAGGCCTGAGGTTTTGGGGATCAGAGCTCCGGTGCAACTCGGAATATTGCTCTAAGAGTTGGCATGATTTACGGTTGTTGTTGTTGTTGCTGTTGCTGTTGTCGGGTGGGTTGGGGGGGTTTTTTGGTTGTAATTCAGGAAAATTCTTCATTAATTCTAAAAAGAAAAAGATGTAAACTGTACATGCTTCTTCCTATACAGTCATGGACAAAAACGACCGAGAATGAATGTTCTTCAGACTCCTGGATTCCAGTATTCTGTGTACTTTGATGGATTGAGCCCGGCCCCGTGTACCTTTAGAGGGCTTTGCGTTTGGCTGGTTTCGTGTGATTGTGCCCTGTCGCTGTAGAAACTAGTAAAACCGACGCACTCTGGGATCCGTTCATGCACCTTGTTTTTCTACGGTCACGGGTGAGCGTCATCTCTGCGGTTTCCCCCGTTGGGGATGGCACAATCTTCGCCGAATGTCAAATCGGAACTTTGTCATTTAAAGGTGTGTGAATGGCTCCCTTGGCGTGCAGGCTTTATGTTTTTCTATCTTGACCTCCTCTAGCCCAGCGCCTCACATTGCTGTGCATATAAACTACCAGTGATACATCTGTGTCTTGTTGCCCCCCACTATTTTAAGCAGTTCTAGGATCTGTACAGACATGAGAACATACGTACCTGTATCAACTATATACTCTGAGCTGAATCTTTATAAGTGCGTGTTGAACTTTAGTGTTTCCTCTACATTCATGTGTATACTTTTTTCTTGTGTTTTGACTCAGCAGCTGGGGGGGTTGGAGGTCTGGCCCAGCCCCCGGCTGCAAGATAAATGCGAGAAATAACTTTTTTAAGTTGAGCTTTGTGTAAGCTGAAAGCTAGAGGCTCATTGGTGTTGGAAAGAAAGAAAGCACTTAAGGGTTCATCAGCAGAAAGAATAGACAAAAACTGTATTGAATGATGAGCGTTCAGCCGAGGGGGGGGGTGTTCTGCAAGCAACCTATTCTGGACCGCCAATGGTTGCATCCTGAAGAACCCCTGAAGCTCTTGCAGAGCAGTTGCAATACTCTACATGTGATAATATACTTGGTGCCATTAAAAACGCACAAATAGAGTTTGGTCCAGAAATGAAATGTGTTATTCGAATATCAACCAAAAATTAACAATGAACAATACAACTGAACATGTCTGTATGTTTCATAGCACTAGGGTTACCAGTCCATTACATTGGATGGGGGTCATCTGGTGATTTGGAAACACTAACAACGCATAACAATTGATTGAAAGTGACGTCATACTTTATTGTCCTCCTCACTTTTTTATGGATGTCATCTTAGCTTTAAAAAGGCGAGGAGCCACGCCCAAAAGACGGATCAGGACCGGCCCTCGATGCCGACAAATGTTAAATACGGATACAAGCAGTCTACACTATGAACGTGAGTCGCCGGAAACAATAACCTGAGCAATAATCCCTACTTGAGCCCAAGACCAATTACATAAGCCATGTGTTTGTGCGATTTTTAATGGCGCAGAGTGTACAGTGATCCACTACAGGTATTTCATTCCAGCATCTCAATCTCCTGCTATTTTTCCCCCCCACTGTTGGTCAGAACTTTAGAGGAAACATTGAACTCCGGCGACCCCGCCACCAAGACCCGTCGTTGGCAGCGAGACGGGTGTGGTTGCCGGGGCCGAAAATTTCTACATAAAAAAACAAAACAAACAAAAAAAACACTAAAGCATTTTTGACCCCACATTCTTCGAGGCGTTCAAGTTGCATCGCTGATCCAGGATCTGCCAACGCAGCCTCTCATGGTAATGGTGTTCAAAGGGTTTCTGGTTTTCACGGCTGGAAGAAACTGATGAATCTGATCTTTTTTTGTTGTTGTTGTTCATGAATCTTCAGTGGGTTGTTATTAGATGAGGAAAATGTCTTGACTCTTTGCTCCTCACACTTGGGACTCTGTTGTACACTACTGACTAAAACAAAAAAAATGTGAAAATAGGAGAAGAACCTGAGGCCTGGAATTTCAAACTGGAAAATGTGTAGGAGGAATCCGACTGGGTGTTCCCTGAGCAAGTGTGACTCTTTACCAGCTCCGGGGGTTCTCACTGACCTCTGACCTTCGGAGCCTCCCAGTGAAAGGACAAAGGAGGTGTAGAGAAAAGGGAATTCCCTTTGCCAAGTATTATAGGAGAAAACCTTCAGAAAACCTGGACACATTATCACAGAAGAGACAAAAATTGATCCTCGATCAGCGCTGTGACTCCCGGCTCCATAGCCGTCATCATTTTTATCAGCTGAAGAGATCCACGTGATGTAAATAAATGTGTTTTTAGATTGTGAATGGTGATGTTTTTTCCTTTTTTTCCACTGACTAAAACACACTGTGTGAATGAAATTACTTAAAAGTTAGAACTAAGTCTTCAGGGAAATATTATTAATTGTGTAAACCCAAGTAAACACTCATATATCATTCAAAACAGACATGTAGTACATCTGTCGTCCTACATGTCAAGCTCACCTGCTGTGACTAAAACACACTCTAGGTTTTAATAGCAACATCTGAATGTCTAACACGGGGCATGTCACCTGAGGTAATGAAATATTACTTTACTATTATTAACCCTTAGGTAAATGGAATTTAAAGCTGTGTATTGTTTTCGAACTATAGCGTGTTTCACTCCACAAAGTCCTGTGAATGACCTGATTGCACTGAATATTTATTAATAGAGCTGTTTACTGCATATATGTACAGTATGTGCAGTGTTTTGCAAGGGTCTGTACTCCTTGACCGGGCAAGTGGTGACTGCAGAAACCCACCACTGGGTGGCAGCATTCAGCTGTTAAAGGGAAGGTAAAGTCCCAAGAGGAAATTTAGTTTCAAATTAGTAAATACTTAAATTACATTCTTATAAGTCTCCTCATTATAAAGGAATGTCCATATTCTGATTCATACATAACAATGACACCAAAAAAATTATATTGGGATAATTGTTTATTACATAGAAAATCCATTTGAGGCAAAACTTTTGCACTGTGGTGTAGACTATACAGTCTCACCTGTCAGCAGCACTGTTTTCCCCCTGCTTCGTTTTAATTGTGGCCCTTGGTTCAAGCTGAAGTGCTCGTTTCGATTTCAAATCTTTGATTGATTCCGTAAGACATTTCACTTGGTACTTGGTGCGTTTCGGTATCTGTATGCTCGACAACACAGAAACGTCACCAGCTTCTTTCCAAACTTTGAGGATATGAGTTCACTTTTTTTTTCTCTCGCAGTGCTGGAGCACGGCAAACCAAGCGTCCAGGCGAGCTCCAGAGTGTTCCGTGGAGCCCTAACCGAACGCCGACATGGCCCACTGCTTGACATCCGTGGGGCACTGCGGATACTTCTGCAGAGCCTCCATGATCTGACTGTGGTCCAGCATGAGCCTCATCAGCTGGTACTCCCTCTGGGTTTTGGCCGAGGAGCCGTCGACCGGTCGGATCAACTCCAGCTGCTGCAGGTGCTCGAAGGCCTGGAATTTCAAAAAAACCCATCAATGTTTGATTATTTTTCTTGCTGTTGGGGCTGGGCAGCAGCACAGAAGTATTATTAGACTTAGAAATTATGAAATTGGGTGAAGTGTTTTTTTAAGTTTTGAAGTCAGTGGCTGGAAGAGAAGATGTTGGATGACACTTTATACAGACCTTCAAGATGACGGGCTGCTCGAAGTTGTACATGGAGTTTGACTTCCTCTGCAGGAACTTTTTAAACTCTGAATGATAGGACGTACAGTAGACGGGTCAAATAATTTTTTACTCACAACAATACTTTTTCTAAATCCCCTTCCCCTCATTCATTTGCCTCATTCGTCTCCTTTATCCTCTTTATATGCTTTTTTTTCTCGTTTTAATCTCCGGCGACAAACCACAAACTATCCGGGTCATACCGTTGTGAACCATCTGATGGTTGAACGGCTCTCCTTCGTAGACATCGTTGAGGTGTTTCATGGCGATGATTAGGCACAGCTCCAGGATGGACAGGCCTAAAAAAGAGAAAAGGAAAATATATATACACACACATATATGTTATAACTTGCGTAAACTTTCCGCAGTATGTCATTTTCTCTTTCATTTTTTTTCACCATGGAGCATATTCGCCTTGGCGTCAGCAAAGCACAGCCGGCTGGCCTCCAGGAGGTCGGCGGGTTTGATGGCAGGTTTGGCGACAGAGACGCGACTCAGGCACAACATCTGCGAGAAAAGCAATTAAAGAAATACAGATGTTTAGTGTAAATATATTTTAAAAACAGGCAGTGTTAAACTGCTCACTGCTCAAAAAGCCATCAGTGTTTACTTGTTAAACAAATGTGTTGCTCTCACCAGCAGCATGTGCAGTGACCGGACGTCTTTGCTGGAGTTGTAATGTCTCTGTAAAACCTCCTCGACTGATTTGTCTCCACACAAAGTCTGCAGGAACAAACGAAACAAACAAAAAAGTGAAGCGTGCTGAATGATTAATGTTTCTAATTTGGCTGCAGAAAGCACCAGACTGCAGTCTTGCGAGTTCATCGTTTCACCTTGACGCCGTCGTTCCAGTCCTGAGCGAACCTGCTGTCGGGGAAACCGTCCGGCAGGCTGAGCTGGGTTCGGACCCGCTCCAGGTACTGGGTGAACGTCAGGCTGCTCAGCAGGTGGATCTGACGGTGGGAAAAGCGCGACTTCACCCGCTTCTCCAGCAGCTCCAGAACATCCTGAGTGCAAACGAAAACCAAAATCAGAAATGTTTTCAGTAGAGATGTGCCGTTATCAAGATTTCCTGAGCTGAGGCCTACCAGTCTGCAGGTGATGCCGACCACGGCGATGGGCGCCTGCGCAGACTGAGAGACGTCGAACAGGTTGTAGAGCAGAGTCTGGTTCTTATGGTGGGCGAACAGGTCGAACTCATCCAGGATGAACAGCACCGGGCGACTGCTGCTGCGATCACCTGGACAGGAGCAGGAAAGTAACCTCTTAGGTTAAGTTAGTTCACCTCTTAGTTAGGTTAAATCAATTCAAAAATCCCCAAAACAATTTTCGAACCTTTCTTTAGTGCCTCCAACAGGAAACCCAGATTTTCTGCAAAACTACCCTGAAATGAAACAGAGACATATATTGTGGCAGGTTTTTTTAGGGTTTTTTTTTTTGTATTATCAATGACAAAAAATTGCTGACCACACTCTCTTTCTTACAAACACTTTGTCTCCGACAACGTTTTCCAGGTGGAGTTGCCGCGTTATTTCTTTCAGCGCTATTCTGTCGTCGGTCTGCAGGAGACCTACATCGAACAGTAAATTAAAAAATGATATCCCAACATTTCACACAACTTTTGGTCCTTAAACTCTGAATGAATAGCACGAGGCAGACCCGGTACCGTTCAGGTGAACCTGTAGCAGGCTTTTCTGTGCCTCCTTGTCCTCGAGCAGGTCTCTCAACACACACTTGAGCAGCTGCAGACACACAAAAAAAACACAGGGATGACGTCAGACTATACAACCACCAACCCCCCCCCAGGATTTGAAACACACTTCCAAAACAATTCATCATCTTCTCAACCGGCAGGCTCACCATCGTCTTGCCCGCTCCCCTGGGACCGACGATTAGCACCGAGTTGCTCTCCCCGTGGATGGCCGTGCGCTTTAGCAGCTCCAGGAGGTGTCTGAAAAAGACACTAGGTTGTTTTGACTACAACACCCAGAATGCTCCTGCACTTGGAAAAACATAAATGCTCAGGTTTTCCAAAAGGAGTAATTAAAAAATGCCTGCTTTTTATTTAATGAGTACCAGCTATTATATCCCTCAGTGTCGGAGGTGGATTTCACTCCGGGAGGCTTGTGCTGTGATGAAGTCGGCCGGGAGCTTTTTCCAACCTCCAAACTGGGACAGTGCTGTCAGCCAGGTAAGACTGAACTGGGTCACTGAAACTCACACTGAGCTCTACATCCGTCTTTATAATCCTACTACAGTTTTGGATTTAAAAAATTCAAGAGGGGGTTTTCTTATACCGTAAAACTTCTGGCTGATATTTCTGGAACAAATTCAACTTGCGAAGTTCATTAGTATCAGGTTTCAGACTTTCTGACCAGCGTCGACGAAATCAACCCACCTGTGTTGAGCCTCTACTCCCTCCGGCTTGTCGGGGAGCCGCTGATGACAAAGCCGCTGCCTTAAAATGTCCTGAACCTGTTAATGAGAGTGTATTAAGATATTATATATATATATAACTATATTGTGTTTCCATCCAGCAGCTCTTGAGCGTCCGAAAAATTGTAAACAGAAGATAAATCCTGGTTGATACCGACCTGTGTGACGCATTCTCCTACTGGCAGATGAGCATCTTTCGCCGTCCTCTTACTCATGATGCTCTGACTCTAAAGAGGAAAACACGTTGTTCAATGGTTAAAATACCAGGATGTAGAGATTTTAGTTGTCTTCCAATGATATACTTAATCGCAATACCTTTAGGTATATTGTCCTAATATGCAAATTCCATGATCTGACATAGTTGCTATGACAGCCCAAGAAGACCCTGTAACTGACTTTGTGGCGGACGTTGACACATTACCACAAAACCTCTATTCAGTATTCGTCAAATCAATACATGATCTCCCTTTTTTTTTACAAATGAGCATTCATGCTGTGACACTAGTTCATGTCTGTCATTGATGAGCAGGAACTACCATTCAATTCGGCATGTGGCTAATGTGACAAGGATCATCTGTTTGGATACAATGTTCACTATAACTAACTAACCCTATGGCTGCACACGATCGGCCCCAAAAAGGTTTGTTAACAACACAGTTGGGATCTTTACAAAAACATTAAAGTCTTGACTACTTAGTGTAAGTTATTCATGCCGAATTATGCAGCGATAAGTTATTATTCAGAAGCGGCCACAACTTGTACTCAGTATAGTATCAATGTTGGGCAGCGAGCAAGGACGCACTCATCTATTATAATTCACGAATGGAGTTTGGTGATGACTTTTTCATGCTGTCACGGCGCCGCTGCAAGAAGCTAATAAGCGGCTCGCTTTTCACTAGCGAGGCGAGATTACTCAGAACACATCGTTACATTAATGTTAGTTGGTCTCACGATGTGTTAACAAAAAGCAGCAACGACAAAAAAAAGCCCTAAAGAAAACAGTAGATCACCTGCGGAGACGTCCGGGTGTTCGCGGGAATACTGCTCGACCAGCAATGACAACTTCCTGTGTTGACTAATCCTCGGCCCTGATTGGCTGAGGCTCGGAACCGAGTACAATAAAGTAGGAAGGACTTTGATAGAGGGTTTTTTTTCTTCTATTTACAAATTTTTAGGCCTTTACTGGCAGTTCATCCAATAAATAGCCTAAGCCTAATTGTTTGGACACTCAACAGCACATTAGCATATACAGACTGTAAAAAATGTCATGTTTATCATTAAACCATTCATCATGGATTGAAATATTAAATTTAATTTTATCATTTTAAAATTCTGTTTAGGAAATCAAACCAATTTCCACCTACGCCTTCAACCCCACTTCATGGTCTTTCCTCACCAAGTATATAATAATGCTTGTCATACCTCAACCCTGTAATGTACAGTCAAGTTGTATACATCTTTTTTTTTCATGACAAACTAGGCTATCAGAATATGTTACACTGCTACAGTGATATCACATGAATGTATAAATAGTTATATGACCATAAAGACAAAAGAGAAAACAAAACGGAAATTGAATCTCACAGACATTCATTATTATGACACACCAAACAACAATGATGATGATTTTTCCCTCTTGAAAGATGTTTATTGAAGCCTTGACTATAAGGGAAAACAATTCAAAACATTCTTACTAATGCAAATCAAGTGTTAGCTTCCCATCAAAACAAACCGTAAGTTGCATAAACTGATCAAAATGTTATGAGGACTTTTATAACGTGACGTATTTTCTATTGCATACGACAGGTTCGGCCTCAGGCAGTTGAGAACTAAACTAACATTCAGTAAGGCTAAGTGTTAAGTCTACAGTATTAAATATATATATATCTTATTTAAATAATATTGCCAAAGTTTGTGGTTCAAATGTTCAGCAACATATGTTTGTTTTTATTGTTCTGTTTTAGCAGATATATCCCATCTCCCACCTCTTTTACTTTCTTTGGACAAACACAATCTAGTTGGGACTCATAACAGAGCAAAAAAATTATAATTTTAGAAAACATTTGAGTCATTCTGACTGAATTTGGAGATGTGTTATGGTGGTAATTACATGTAATTATGAATTACATTCATCAAAAATCTATAAGGTCATAGCTGCCACCACTGCTCTGATTTTGATCAAATTAAATTAGGAGGGATGGTTCATCTGAATGGCTCGTGAGTTGCCAGCATATAACATCTTTTACTCACTCATGGTGATGATGGAGCTCTGGAGATGCTTGAACGCTTCCTGTGGCTTTTTGGTTGACTGATGAAAAAGGCACAATAAACCGCCAGATATCTTGAAAATCGTCTCGCAGTCTCCGCTCACGCTCAGCCTGTCACATTATTCTGAAATACGACTCTCTGCTCACACATTCAGCCCTGTGTTTGCCCTTAAAAATACATGAAGCGGCTTTTTTACAGCAGCCATACACTGAATTAATTAAACATCTCCTCCGGTTTGACCTTCAGACAAAAATTCATGTATTTGCACAGTGAGCTGGGTCTCCATTTCATCTCAGATCAATGAGCCCCTGATTTGTTTCTTGGTTCTCGTTCTTGTTCTTTTTGTTTTTGTTTTAGCTTTTCTGTAAATTACCTTGATGAGCGTCTGTTTTTACTTGTACCACTACGTTTTAATATAATTTTCTCTAGACTATCCTGTTCATTCACTCCATTGTTCAATGGTGGTTGATGAAATGCTAATAAGGCTTGAGGTGACACAGTCAGTGATAAAAGTTGTTAAACCTTCCATTTAATGTAATCAATTATGAACATTAGAACAACTTGCAGCTAATAGTTTAATAAGCTTGTTAACACATTATGCCTCATTAAATGTGACACAATACCTCCAAGCTATTAGAAAAAAGTATCTTGTCAATCTCCTGTTCATGGGATTATTTTTATTAATCAGTTTTATTACATTAATTAGGTTTTTTTTAACTCTGAATATGAATGTGTATTTACTTTGAATATTCTAATAAACGAAAAGCAATCCCTTGTATTAAATGCAAAGGTTCATGTGTTGTTGGATGTTAAAATTAAGATTTCCCCTGCTGCCAACCAGGCATTTGAGTTTGAGATAATATAAACACATACATTACAACAATAATGATAAGAATAAATGGAGAAAAATGTCACGTTGTGTTCATGGTATGTTTTTATTATTCTTTAGTAATTGAAGAATACGGTATGGTAACAGCCATAGACAATTATTGTAATCAAATGAATGCACTTTGATTCAGCCTCCTGATGTTGCTTGCAATAAACTAAGATCTCTGGGAGCAACATCTGTCCTGTGTTTGCACTGTTGTTTCAGGTTCTTTTTCTTTGAATACATACTCATTTGGCTCATAACATTTCTGTAAACTTTCTTTAAATATTTCCTCCACCCCTGCACACATCCAGTTGTTATTCATGCACATGATTTGTTTGATTGCTACCTTTGGGGCCGTGCAGAGTTTATGTGTAACTGAGCCCCTGGAAGAAAACATGCATCACCTCTCTCCCATCTGCAGGCTGCTACTGCTGCCCATGCGCATGCGCAGTGCGACTCTCCATCATTTCCAATATCCCAGTGTAAGAGAACCAGCAGAGGCAAGAGAACTAATGGGTAGGCTTCTTATTCTTATTCTTCCTAAGGTCAGAAACATAATGTTGCGCGCTCATTGCACTGTTCTGGCGCATTTGCTTGGGCGCCCCGGTCAGATTGGACAGTTTAGGGTTTGATTTGACGCAGACAGAAACGTTAGTGCCTTGAAAAGCGTCGCTCTCTTCTTCTTCTTCTTCTTCTTCTTATTCGCTCTCTCTCTCTCTCCCCCCCTCTGCGAACGCAACGGGTTTGCACGGCTGTTAGCTAGCATGCTAGGCTAACCCGTGCTAACTCGGGCCTGGCCCTGGCCTTGCCTGGCCCCTTGACACGAAAACCCCCAGCGCGGGCCCAGCCTGCTCTTCTTCGACAAACTGAGATCGGGAGTGGGACTGCGGGTTCCTTGGCGTGCGCCGTCCCCTTAGCGGTCTAGCCAATTACACGCTGAAATGTTATTAGCGTAGCCGAGCTCGCGTTCAAATTCATTTTCGTTACAACAAGCTAGCTGGCTAGCTAGCTAGCTAACGGGAGCTAGACAGCTGACGCCTGGGCATGCTAAACCCACAGCTAGCTCAGATGCTGGGTCCAATGCATCAAAAAGCCCAGTCAGACAGGGCTGATGTCGCTTGTTGACACGGCCAGTTTTGATCGCGGAGGCCCCGCAGGCGATGGGGCTTGAGCTGCACGTCTCACAAGGTGATGAACAGGACAACTTTTGAAGCCACACGGTTGTTGTTTTGCCAAAGCTTTCATTAAAGCAACACTTGGCACAGTTGATAGGTAGCCTGGCTAATGGTCACCAAGCTAATTAGCTATTATCTAACGCTTTGGCATGGTTGCTTTGGCGATATGCACAAGCTCGTCTGTCACGTCGTGCACTTTTGGGGCGATAAGTCGTGTCATCTCGCTCGCCAACTTGTATAGCTGTCAACTTTTGAAGGCTGCTGCAGGGCGACATTGCTAATTTCCCCTCAGAGCTAGCCCTAGCCAACATCCATGGAGTTACAACAAGATTTAGATGCTAGGTTTTGAGAATTGATGGCTTTGATCTGGCCAGTTATTAAACGAGCAGTATAGGATCTCTTGTGATTCAGTGAGAAAAGGCAAGGACTATTTTTGTGTTGCACAGTTTGTGCACTATTCCCTGTTTTTCGTGCTCCAGAAACAGTTCGTGCTTTGTGCAGGCATCACTACCTGCTCTTAACTCTTGCTTTATTTGACAACATATGACAGACCCTGTTCACTGAGCAGGAAAATGCATTTTTAGACGTTAGATCACAAGTCTACAGCTGTAAAGATATAGATATTACGGAGCAATGCTCAGAAGTGATCACGGACATTTGAGGCTGTAAATGCGTCCTGGTCAGCCTCACTTTGTGCATCATGCATTTGTATTTACCTCCCAGACACTATTCATATTCAAGGTGACAGTAATAACATAACAAGTTTCTTAAATATCTGTGTGTTTGTCGCAAATGTATATCTTTCTGTTTGATAGCCTTGCAGCAGATAAAAAAATCAAAGCCGACCATAAGAAGTCTATTGAATACACATAAGATCATGTCTGATTCTTTGTGTAACCTGCCTACCTATGTCAGCCGCCCCTAAACTCAGATGTTATATGGATAAGCATAATGTGTATTGTGTGACAAATTAACTAGATATTAAATCACATGAAGACGGGACTGCTCCGAGGCACGTTCAGGGTCAACACATTTTTCTTGTCGCGCTGGACTGAGATTGCGTTCCCCCGGATCTTTTTATTGGGTCTGAAATACGTTGTCCTCTCACTGTTATCACTTTTAATCCCCTTAAATCATTTGACACAGAGCAAAGAAGTAATGCTTCCCATTGGCACAGGGCTACGTTGGAAAATTAACTGCAATCCAAATGTTGGTCAAATTTAGTTTTGTTCCTCTGCAGTCACGTTTTGAAGGTTGCTTTCTGATCTTTGACATGAGACGATGGTTAAACTTTACAGGCTGCTGAACCAGGTAGTAGATAAAAAGCGTGTTTTCCTATTCTGGTCAGGATGGGTTAGACAATAGAGTAAATTGTGGCTTATGACAATGTAATTTCGAGACTCGCTTTACATGATCATGGGAGATCCATGATAACTAATAAAAAGCTGTTATGATGCATTCATTTCACTGTAAAAGAACAAAACAATATCACAACGAGAACCACTTTAATAACATAAAGTCATAAAAGAAAAAAAATACTTCTTGACCATGAAATTAATGCACAGAAGCGCCTACTTAGGCTGATCATATTCTTTAAAATTTGGATGGAACTCTTTCATCAACATAAGCTGCCATCCTTAATGGACCGCAAACTCTGTTACTCAAGAACCTTTGGCTGCGTCTTCCACTTGACATTTTGATGTGATTATTTTTATTTTTTATCCAAAACATTTTTTATCTTTCAGAGACCGCATTGCTGTAACTCCCCAATGCCTGTATCCACGTCTTTTTCTCTGTTTAGTTTATTTTTTCCCCCCTCTTCTTACACACTGCTCGTATGAAGTTTGCATCTGGATTCATTCCAAGCTGTGTTGAGTTCCCAACACATGCAAAGCAGTTTTGAGCCAAAGCTGTCCCCCCCCCCCCAAAAAAAAAAAATGTTTCTAGTGGTGCTGCATAGTTTTCCCTCTATGGGTCACAGTCTGCTTCATGGGTGCACTTGCACGTGCATGACCAGTGTGCATGAATGGTCTGGTGATATTTCTTGATACTGTGAACGATAAACGCAAAAAAGGCAGAAAGCATAATTTTCCAATTAAGAATTGCCTGCAGTAAAAGGTTAGAAATTAGAAAGTGCCACAAGTAATTTTCACATGGTGATTGTTTAGTCATGAGTCAGGGAATGGAAGGAAGAGATGGGGAGGAAGATGGTAAAAGTTGAGATTTTAATTCATGCTTTCACATTGGCAAGGTGGCAGATTAAGGGAGTAGGATAAAACCTTTGGCTAAAGCACCTCTGTCATTTTTCATCAAAACTTCAGCGTTTTGAATCCTGTATCAGATTTGCATCAATATCATTATAGATCATTAACATTTGTACATTAGCCCCCTACCTCTCTATCCCCCCGGTCTTTCTTTAATCATACTTTAAACACAGAGGTGAAATATTTATCACAGACGCTACACAAAGCACTTGTGGGGGAAAAGAATTAGTTTTCCCCTCGCATGTGAACACAACAATAGGAATTATGTTTTCTATTATCTCTATTCTCCAAACACGGAGTTGTGGGAAATGAGATTTTAACGACTTGGTGGTTTCTCTGATAGGACACTACACGCCTCTCCTGAGATGGTGAGGTGCGACTGTTGCCACTGCGTATTTCCAGATAAACAGTAGACATTTGACTGCTGCCTCATTTTCCCTGTGCCACGGCGGTGCCCTCCCCTCGCTTCCCTTCCTCTGTGGTAGCGTCGCTGGGTTTGGTCTCAGGGCAGTTATGAGTCAGCAGCACTGGCGGCGGCGGAGGAGGAGAGGCTTTACGTGGAGCTCCATCGCTCAATGCATTCAGCCTGGTTCACCTGTTCTTTTGGGCTTCTATCAGTGATTGAACTTCAATTTCCGAGAGATAGAGAACTGCCTATAATACTGTTTTTTGTTTTTGTTTCATTATGTCATATATTGACAAGACATCATACATTTCTTTATGACTGAGTACTACTGTGTGAATGGGTTGTATAAGTTTTCATTTATATCTGCAAGTAGAATAGATAAAAACATACTAATGCAGAGCAGATTTGCTAAATCCAGGTCTAGTTTTGACTAAAATAAACAGCCCAAGTATTGCCAGCAACTGTACTGCGGCCACTCAGTACCGTGAAAAAATAAGCACCAGCGAGCAGCAGACCGAATGAATATCTTCACCAGTGTGTATTTTCTAAATTGGTTTTGACTTGTCCGACTCTCTGGGTCAGTATCACTTCTTGTACTTGGATCGACTCACGTCCAGCTGAGTTGTATACGTATATGGACGGGCTTGGTTATCATTTTAACGAACTTGAATCCTCTTCCAATCTTTTTAAGTAGTTTGGGATGGAAATGAAGAAAAGTGTGCTATTTTTTATTTCACTTGATTTTTTTTTCTGTTGTGTAACAAAAGCCATGCCTGGACACTTAAGAATCTTGCTTATTCCAATCACATTAATAACACAAGTGGCCATTTCAATTGTGATTTAGGGGCCACTTACTGGACAAGCGCGATACTGACACTAATGGGAACAATAGTAGTTAACTATCAAACCTAAACCATGGAGATTTCTCTGTGCTGAAGGGGTGTAAGGTTTTAATCACACCTCTTTTTTTTTTACTGCTCTGTGACATTCATTAACCCTGCCTTCACTCATTTCGCCCCCTATGGGGCTGTGCTGCAGCTGCAGGAGCCATAGAAGCAAAAGGAAAACAATACAGTTAAATTTACCACATCCAACCACTTTTACTTAAGCATCCAGTTAATGGCGATAAAATAAATATCTGATATTTTTGCTGAAAAATATTTAAGGAGAATTGATGACATTGACAATTACTACCTCTTCTGTTTTGTCCTCACAGGAACCATGGGAATACCACTGCCCAACTGCGTTTGGGAGCCAATATGTTGAAAATATTTTACTTACCCGACTGAGGGGCAGAATTCTGACTGCCAAAAGACTGATGGTAAACAACTCGTAAGTCAAGACTTTACTGTGAAAGCGCAGCACACTACAACTCCTGATCCTCTGAGCTCTGAATGACAAGATGCAGTAATGGAAGTCCACGGGCAATTCAGCACTGTAGCCATGAAGCAGCTCAAAGGGTAGGGTCTGTCGTGAGCTCGCCTCACCCTACCCGGCCACCCACCCATCCACCATCCCTCCAGCTCCACCCGCGAGCCGAGACCCAAGTCAAAGCATCACCCTGCAGCCCCACCCGTTTCAGCAAACTCTCCCACCACCACATCTTTGGAAGACGAACATGACGTGCATTGCAAAGACACTGGTTGATGTCTAATAAATATACCTCTGAGGTGTCGAGCGTAAATCCAGTGGAGCAATGAATGGCGGAAAGGACTGTGAGGCAGGAGATGAGAGGCAGGCCATCCCTGTCCAGGTCCCCATTGGCTGGCAGCGCAGGGCGGAGCATGGCGGAGGGGTCATATACATAAGGTAAGAAGAATTCATCAATGACCAAATCAAACCATCAGAAAAATCTGGACACTCAATAAGTAATAAGTTAAACACAGCTGCGCTTGATATTTGTCATTGAACAGAGTGCTTACTGTGCATTTACATTCTGTAACTTGTTCAGAAGTTCACCATAAATGGGTCAGTTGTAGGCATTTTGTGAGGCTTCAGATTTCTCACTTTGCCCCAACGGTAGTTGATTTACAATGTTATTAAACAGAGAAAGGAAGCAAATCATCACATCCGAGTTGCCAGAACCAGAGATTGTTCCACATTCTGGCACAAAAAAAGACACTTTTGTCAGATCTGCTTCATCTCATGTGTGGCCAAAATAGATTAGTTCAATCATTCAAATACAATTGATCTAAAAAAAATACAAGTAAATATCAGCTTTTGGTGTCCATACCTTTGGAAAAACAGCACCAACAGGTTTGTTTACTTGCCACACATGGATGGGATTCCTCTTAAATGATTGGCTCTGCAGGAGATAAACAGAAACATGGTGGGGGTTTATTTCTTTTATTTTTTGGATGATGATGCTCACTGCGAGGGGCATGGTTATTCTCAAAACTGCTCCCGTGGAGGTGCAGTGGAAAACGAGCTGCACACAGCAGCTTCCAGGTCTAAAAAAGTATTTCCTATAATATATGTTTCCTATGATATATGTATGCTGTCCACGTCACAGACAGGAAAATAAATTCTTGCAAATCCTCAAGCATATCACCTCCTTTAAGAAATTTGTTCACAAAATCCACTCGGCTGGTGCAACATGGGACTATGACTAATGAGTTGGATCCTTTACCATTCACCGTGTCACGTAGACTGGAAGTCACTGTCCTTCCTGGCACATGAACACCCGCTTGTGTGTGTATCTACCAGCCACAATGAACTAAAGTAGTTGGCCGGTGTCAGGTTTATTTTGGGTGCTGGAAAGAATCCTGTCTACTTCTGTGACCGTGGCCTGATACTGTCACCGCAGACTCGTATTTGCTCATATTCTGAACATTTAAAGTGTCCATTTGCTCCAGGGTGCAACTGCAGATCCTCACAGCGGATATGTCCGCGGCAGCTGTGAATCATGATCCAGTCACTGGTTGTATTTGTTTGATAGAAACTAGCAGTGGGTACATACTGTTCTTTTTTTCATTGGTGGCAGGTTTCTAATGTTCCACTGGAGGGATTTTTCTTTTTAGGCCACGATAGTTTCATTTTTCATGGGATAAATGTTTTACCTTCAGTCCTACAGAATTCCTAGTTTTACTCTCATTGGGCAAAAAAAGAAATTGCAAATGTGTTTATTATGTGGACACTATAAAGATATTCAAAATAGCACTGTCTAGTCACTATTGTTCACTGCTAGCCTGATATAGGCTCCCCCTTCGCCAAAGGTATATTAACAATAATTTTAATACATTAGGGATTGTATATGATTCTCACTCTGGAGTAGGGGGATATTTGATTTCTTGGTCACAAGCCTTTAAAACCCAGAGGAGCTGCTAACCCACCCAAAAGAATATTTGTATATCTGTCAATAAAGCATTGCAGTGTCCAATGTTTTCTCTTTTATTATAAAATTGTGGTAGGATAACTCATGTTTCTGCATGATTCAATTCATACCTCAACCCATTTAAAAAAATGCAAATAACCGCTGCAACATATGACATCATGGGAGGGGAGTGTCTGTGCTCTGGAGCTACACCAGCCGAAGTCTGCCCTTAGCCTAATGCTGTGTTCTGTGTCTAGTCCCAGTGGCTCAGTGCTGTCCAGCTTGGAGCAGGTGAAGACCTACCTGCTGACAGATGGAACCTGCAAATGTGGCCTGGAGTGCCCACTCATCCTCCACAAGGTAATGTTTTTTTCTTGGCTGATTCTACAGCTGGCTCCAGAATATGCTAATATTATAGATGAAGGTTAAAGTCGCAATCTGCAAATGAAATTGGAATGCTGTTGTCTAAAAATGAGAGCTACACATGCAATAGCAGATGTCATTCAGAACTTTGGTTTAGTTTGTTTTGCTGTGTGTTTTGCTCCCTGCTTTTCTTTAGGCAGACTTCACAGTCACATTGTAAAGATATCTTTTTTTCCCTTATAGTGAGTCCTAGAAGAGAGGTTAAGGTCACTCAAACACGACATGCAGGAATTTTTGACCATTTTAATACAAAGTGAACATAAAAAAGAAGAGGAAATTAACATTCCACTGACCTTGTACATTTTATGGTTTGTTAATCTTGTCATTGAATTTATTTACCCAAGTGCCACTTAACTGTTTGTTTTATTTGGCTTTTGCTTGTAAAAGAAATTGCCTGGAGTGCCGAGCAGATGTGATGATGTTGATCAAGAAATTTGCACTCGCTCAAAGTCACTGAGGATGAGCATTAGCTAGATCCCCCTTAGACTACATGATCGTTTGATTCAGAACGGACAATCAGCTCTTAAGAGATAGGAAACATTACATGTTTGGCATTGATGATCACAGGTAGCAAGGAGGGAATGAGATGGAGGGAGGAATGAGGAGGAAGTGAACATGTCCGTGAGGAGGAAATGGTCACTAGTCAAACCAAGATGAAATCAACTTCTGACAGGCTACTGTTCAAGTGAGGCATTTGTTTTTGTTGAAACAGTCTTTTGAGTATCAAAAAGTCGCCCCTGTCAGTTTGAAAGGTGGCTATAAAAAGAAGTTTGTGATTTTGTCCTTCACAGAGCAAGGTTCGCTGTGATCCAATTGAATTAATGTCAGTTTCATTCAATCCCAATTGTGAACAGTTTTCATGGTGGAAAAAAGTATGAAAACCTCCAGAGAAAGCCCTCACACCACTCCTGCTGCATAATCTACTTCTCCATTCCCATTCGCTCGGGAATCAGGATGTATGAAATAATGACACAGAACACTTCCACTGATGTTTGTAAAGGATCAATCTACAAATGTAAAACCGTCCACTGTATCGCATGACATGGATTAATCCGACTGATTATCCTTCTTGAAGCTAAATTTGTCTCCAACACACCCTCTGTCTGGCAGACTAGGCCATTATCAGGCTGATATCATCTCATCTGTGAAAAGGTTGGCTTCTCTTCTGCATTATTGATGAATTTAATAAAGCAAATATAAACCTTGCCAATCCCAAGACATTCTCCCCACTCAATTCCTTCAGGTGTCCCATAAAATGTCCTCTGTCAACTGAAAATTTGATGTAATGGCTCAATAATGGTATTGGTGTGACCCTTGTGACTCTTTAACTAAGATTTTACTCTTTGCCACTGCGAGAAATAAAGTATGTATTGTATTCTTAACTCATCTTTAGAAGTGGTGCTCAGGATAGTCTCTGTCCCTCTGTGTATTTACAACTTAAATTCTAAAAAAGTATATGTTGCTGCTTTACATGGATGAAATTTACATGATATTCATGATGTCACGCTTTTTCTGGACCCACAGCATCCCTGAAGGTCCTCAGATTAGTCACAAACCCATGATAATAAGCTTACCGTCCTATCTTTGAATTCATGATCACTGGATATCCCACTTTTCACTTGAATAAAATATTATTTGTAGAATTGATACTGAAACCTTACATTTTAGAATAGATTAGAAAAAAAAAATCATTACATTTATTTAAAAGCCACAAATAACCCATCTTGTTCCCCAGGTGTTCAACTTCGACCCAGGGGCAGCTGTCAAGCAGAGGACAGCGGAGGATGTGAAAGCAGATGAAGATGTCACCAAACTCTGCATTCACAAGAGGAAGCTCCTGGCCGTAGCCACACTGCACAGGAGCATGGGGACCCACCCACCTCTGACGCTAACCAGTCCAGGGGGAGGTATGAGTACATTTAAATACAGTTGTCACAACTCGGGTGAACTCAAAAATCTATGTTTCAGTTTAATGTTAGGCCTCAGACACAAAGTCAAACATGCTCAGGTATGTCGGTTGCTGAAATCAGGCACTTTAGTTAAATAGTCCCATTATATTTTGTCTAATTTGTTGTTATCGGATTCACTTAAATGTGCTTTTTTTATTGGTCTCAAGGTACATCATCTGTGGTTGCCGCGCATTCGACGACTCAACGAGCAATAAGGACTAAACCCCACGATGGCCTGCCGAATGCTGTTAGGCCAGACTGCAAGAGTCCTTTCAAGATGATGATGGCAGCTGGACAGCAGCAGAGACTGTATCCACCCCTTGAGATGGGTGCAGCCCAACAGGCAGAGCTCTACTCTGGATACCCCAGGCCACAGAGGCTGGGCAGTGGGGAGCCAGGCCACAAATCCCCTTACAGGGCTGGGTATGGAGGCATGCTGAGCCCACCTCCCTCCAGTGCAAAGCTGTATGGAGATGGCTCACTGTCTCCCAGCGCAGACACTCTGGGCAGCCCGGAGGGCTATTCAAGGACCAATCCTTGTGGCTTTCCAGGAGCTGGCAGTCCTGGCTCAGCCTCCATCCATGGGAATACTAGGACGCCTCTTTCCCCACCTAGTGTGATGCTCCATGGCTCCCCAGCGAGCCAGCCATCCTGCTCCATGACAGGGAGGACTAGCACACCCCTCTCTCCGACGGCCACTGCCAAAAGCCCTGTCATGAACATGAACATGTCACGTGGCAACTTCCCCCCAGGTATAGATATGCCCCGTGCAGCATTTCACCATAAAACACAACCCCCTTTGCATCCTGTGCCGCCCCCTCCATCCATACCACCATCCTGTGCCCTTCAGAAAAGGCAGTTGACTTCCGAAAAAGACCCATTAGGTATCTTGGACCCTATTCCCAGCAAACACGTTAGCCAGCCCCCCACTAACGCCCCAAACCCCTCAAACTTCCAGCCTAACATCCACTCTCAGGTACCAATGATGAATGTAAACATACCCCCTCCTGCCATTGTTCCCTTGCCAAGCAACTTACCTTTACCCACAGTAAAGCCTGGGCCTGTGGGGCATGGTGGCCATGTTCAGAGAACTCAACAAGGTGGTACGACCTCCTCCATGTCCCCCTCCCCTGTCACTTCCCCTGTCCACATGGCTGGGCCTGCACATGGGAGAATGGAGGCCTCCCCTCATCGCTCACGCTCATCTTCCACCTCCTCTGATCATGGAAACTTTGCTATTCCCTCTGGGCACCAGGGCCCATGTGGCACCATGAAGGTCCCTCCTCGTTCCCCCAGGTCTGCCATGGGATCTCCCAGGCCAGCCATGCCCTCCAGCCCATCCACCAACAAAGCAGACCCACTCCACCAGTACAAAGACTCCCAACTGTTGCCGGGGATGGGAAATTCTATTGGCGCCCAGCAGCATGGTAACCCCTTGTATTCACCCACCTCTTCCTCCTCCTCATCCTCCTCTCTGGCAACACCCAGCGCTTCCCAGAAGGGCCACCCAGGACTCCTGGGGATGCCCCTCAACCAGCTCCTCAACCAACAGAATGCCGCTTCCTTCCCCGCCAGCAGTCTCTTGTCAGCTGCAGCCAAAGCACAGCTAGCAAATCAAAACAAACTCAGCGCTGTTGGCAACAGCGCTAATGGCATGGCTGCTGGTGGAGTTGGTATAGCAGGCATTGGGGGAGGTAGTGGTGGGAGTGGTGGGCACCCTGGCTCTATGAGCGGCCCTCGAGGCATGGAGGGACACAGCACTTTAAATCCCATGCTCCCGCCAAATTCCACCATGCTGCTCAATACTCCTGAGGGCCAGAGTGGTCGGGCGGCTCTCAGAGACAAGCTTATGGCCCAGCAGAGAGACCCCATGCGCAAACGGAAGCAGTCATCAGGCAGCGCCGCTGTAAACCATGACAACAGTAACAACATGGGCTACAACATGCTTAACAAATCAGGCATGGGTGGACCCCACATGCCAGGGCCCAGTGCTACTGAGCAGTTGCGAAAAGTGGGGCGACTTGGAAACCTTCCCCCAAACACCTCCATGGCCCAGCTTCTCCAGTCCATGAGCTGTCAGAGCACCCACAGCCTGACTGGGAACAGCCATCGTCCAGGTCTTAGCCCTGGCCCAGGGCAAGGTCCTCAAGGAGCTGCACAGCTGCACTACAATGACGGCACGGGAATGGTTCCTGGTGGCCCTCAGCAGAACCACCATGTCCAGCAGAGGCTGCATGGTCCAGGAGATGCCATGCAGCACTGCCAGAGCATGGACGCCTCTGGAGGCCACATGGGCTCACGTCCAAGCCAGTTCCCTGACATGATGGCCCAAATGCAGGCCTCGTCCTTGAGTAACTGTGGGCCTATGGGGCCAGGCGGTGGACCAGTGGGCCCCGATGGCATGCCACTAGGGCGCCCAAACACCAACCCCCCACCGCTATCCCATCCTGGCTCTCATCCCTCACAGCAGAACCTCCTTCACAGAATGGGGCGGACTAACATGGTGGTGGCACAGACCATTTCTGATGCAGGTGAGTCATCAACACTGGTACATCATGTGTGTTGAAAGGTATAAAATGCTTAAATCAGCACCAGTCGAAAATTAATTTCATAATCTATAATTCATGGTGCCAGTTGTACAAACAGCTGTGTAATGTCTTTTTAAATCATTTCATTTTCAAAAACGCTCTCAATAATTTACCTAAAATGTGTATACATTGTTAAATTCTTCAGTTTGAGATATGTTCATTGAGTGTGTATTCCCCCTCCCTTTAAAGTGATAAGCTATTGGTTCAGTTAAGATGTGGTTTCTATGGTAATGAGTGAACCAAAACCAAAGGATTTAGGTGATAGGCCCTGAGTCTAGACAGTGTGGCTCCTCCAGTATCTTTGAGCTAATGAGCAGGCCCTTTGTCTTTGGAAGCTCAGCTAATTGTCAGTTAACCAGTGTTTCTCTTTGTTTTATTTGTATACTAGCATGAGTCAATGGTGTAAGAACATGGAAATGGGATCTGCATCACGCTTTAAGGGAAGCAGCCGAGATAGGGCGTTGTTAAGAGCTTCTCCCGGCTAGCTGGTCGCTATAGTAACGATGGACCCTGAATAGAGACCAGAGTGAAGCCTTTGATGAGGGTTTTGCCCTGTGTGTGTGTGTTTGAAAGACTGTGTGTACATGTCTGCGACTACTTGTGTACTACAGTGAGTGTGCTTCGGTTAATTTTTGTGCATATGAATCACTGTGTGCGTGTGTGTGTGTGTGGCATATTCATGTTTACGTTTGTTTTGAAAGTAACGAAAAGACCTAGATCTTATGTTTTTCCACTCCCCTGCCTTCTGTGGGACTGGTCATAAGGGTTTATGTATTCATCATACATCTGTGTCTTCATATGGTTTATAATGGCGATATCACCAAGGTCTGCTGCAGGCCACCTATTCTTATCACCAGGTGCCTTGTTATTCTTTATTTCTCCCAAGTCCAGTCATTTAAATTCAGGTGGTCCTGTGTTGGTCAGTAGGTACAGAGTGATGTTTGCCACTTGGGTAGGAATGGGAGGAAAGAAGTCATTGCTAATTCTAGTTTTTTTTTTCAATTTACATGTTTGATATCCTCATAGCGACTCGGGCAACAATCATTTTCATCTGCATATTTGAGGTTTGTAGTTGTATTGTTTCTGCAGTCAGTGTCTGGTTCTGGCATTAAATATAGTCCACATCTGTCTCAACGCCAGGAGGAAGTGAGCCAACCTCTTGCTTGTTATGTCTGTTTTTATTATTCAGGGTTATTTAGCTGCAAATCTCTTATGCATTTTTTCTACAAATATCCAGTAGCTAATTCATTGAGGGGCTTCTACTTTTTGTCAGCTGGGCTGGGGGGAAAACATATATGTGTATTATCTTTATAATCGGTTAATTGTCACGTATGAAGTGAAATGCTGCACATCTGCCAAATACGCCTCCTCACAACTGTGAATTTCCAAAAGGTTTTCCTAAAACCTGCATAGTTTACTCTCTGCTCTCCCTTTCCCGTTGCTTTGCAACCCTTTAATGCCAGAATAGCCACCGACCACCTACTACTTTTAACGTAATGTGCTAATTTGTGTACATCATTGTGTCATGATTATAGAACAGGTGATACTGTCAACTTTGACATTGCTCAGTGGTCCAGAACTCAGCTCAGCTCCTGAAAACAGCCAGCTGTCCAGGATAGTGGCAGACGCACATAAGCACTTTTAGGCTCTTGACATAAAATACGTTTTTTTTTTTCACCAAATGGCAGATTTATTGCCACTGAACAACTCTTTGGATCTTCCCGTACTTGAAGCTTATTTGAATAACATGTTAGGGATCTTAAGAGCACTGAAAGCTCTTTGAAAGTGGCCCAGTCAGTGGCTTCTTAGCATTAGCTTCTAGCCATCTGTTTCTAGACAGCTAGCAAGCTTTGAACACCCCCCCCCCCCCCCGCCTTCGCTCTTGCCGTCAACAAATACTCCAAAGTTCCTTGTAAACCCCCCAGACGCCCTGCCACCCAGCTGACTGCCCCCCATCCCCCCAGCATGCTGAAATCACACCACCCGACCCTCGTAACCCCCCTCATCCTACCCACCCAACTCCCCCAACAAGCTTCCTGGCAGAGGACAGAACCACCAATCATCACTTGGTTCCCATGGCAACCTCCCTTGGCAACAGCCGTCACTATATCATAGCAGTAGCGGAGGCTGTGGGGAGGAAGGGGGAGGGGGTTGGCTGAGTCGTGGCTCTCAGTGTTAGAGAGGAGCGAGAGGGGGAGAAAGACAAGAGGAGGGGGAAAAATGGAGAACACACACAGCTGCCCTTCAGCTACGTAGCATCGCACCAGCTGCTCCAGTCACTGCTCGTTCACACACACACACACACACACACACACACACACACACACACACACACATACACAGACACACTCACACACACACTCACACTGCATTAGGCTGCCAAGATTTTATATCTGCTTTGGCTTTGTCTGCATAACATTGCTGCTGGGCTTTCTCTTGGCTCATTGATACATTTGTGGCCTCGATATATTTTGTTCATGTTCTGTCCTTGTGTGTTTTGTCAAGACGTCTGTCCGTACTTTACATCTAGCAGCTGTGTCTGTCCGTTTTAAGGTGCAACAGATTGTTAATGTGCAACTTTTTAAAAATCTTATCGTAAAAGTCTCTGTTGAGAAGTACGTGCTGAGCTCTGCTGTTTATTTTCTGGTAAACCCAATAAATTAGAAAGGAATAAATTCAACCCAACTACTCAGCCCGACTGCTAGTACTGGGGGGGGGGGACCACAATGGCACCAGCTTAGAGTAAAAACACAACTATGATTACATAGCTTCTATGTAAACTCTGTATGAAAATTATTTACCAAAGTTTGGTGCACTGTTTGCAAAAGACTAAATGTAAATGCACTTGATAATAAAAAATTGGGGGGAAAAGGGGGTAAATGAATAAAAAATACCACATACAAATTATCAACTTGTGAGAATCCATGGAATCATGGTATTGGTTTATTGACTAAAATGTATTGTTGGTTTTAAATTAAAACATTTCTGTTTCAGGGAATTTGTGTCTCAGCAAATATGACCTATGGTTAATGTTTTCCATAAATATGTAGTTTATTATTCTCTTGAAAGCTGTTGCCATTTTTGGAAAAGTCAAATTGTTGTTGTGAAGCCCACAAAATAATGATATTTTGATCATTGTAATGTCAGACTTTACTGTCTGCAATGTTTGCAGGAACTGATGGCTTTAATTCCTTGTATTTGGCTGCCACTTCACTCTTTAACTTCAGCTGCACTATTTTAAAGGTACTGAAAGTGCTACATTGACATCCACTTGACCTGAATGTCCCGATGGTTTTGCAGGAAACCCATCATCCCTTGGATGTGGAGTGGGAGTCCTGCAGGCACATGTCAACACCGGTGGAGGTCAGATGTATCCGCAGCAGGTCCACCAGGGCCTCCAGCAAGGGGTGGCCTCCCACCCAGCCTACCAGGGCCAGCAGCACTTCTCTGACAATGCACCATACACAGAAAGCAACATTGCCAATGCTGGCTCCATGGCCTGCCTCTACCAGAATTACCAGGTGGGATGATGAGTTACCTCTACCATTTCAGACAGTTTCTTGAACTTTTTTATTTATTATGTTGTAACCTTGTTGTTGTGTCCACAGCAGGGGATGTTGTCACACCCACAATTCGGTGAGGGGCATCAGCCCCAGGCGGAGGGGCTTCCAGCGGGTACACCTGGCTCAGACAGGGGGCCCAGTGGTGGTCCAGAGTCAGTGGATGCAATCTACAGAGCTGTGGTGGACGCTGCCAGCAAGGGCATGCATGTTACCATAACCACTACAGTGAGCGGGACCACACAGGCAAGTCCGGTGCCTGCCCTCAGCGCCATGAGTGCCTTCACTGCTTCTATAGGGGAGCCTGTCAACCTCCCCCAAGCAGTTAGTGCAGTCCTGCATGGGCACCAGGAAGGGGAGGCGTTACACCAGCAAACCAGGCCGAGGCAGGTGAGGACCGGACGAGGTCATAAGAACATGGATGCAGGGAAGCGCACCCCAGACGGCCCCGAGGCCAATGACTACTTCCGTTCTCCTGGCCGTGGGACTCCCAGGGGGCAATGGGACGGGGAGACACAGCACGGGGGAGGTTTCGACGCACACAACAACAACAGCGTCTGGGGTGGGGAGGAATTTCTAGAGTGTTCTACCCAAGTTAGGAGCAGTCCCTGCATGGAGCGACCTGGCAGTTTGGCTCCAGCCCCACCTTGCCCCACTGAGGGGTCCAACGATCACGGCCTGGTCATGGCCCACGATAAGGCCTTTCTCAATGATGGATATCGCTTCAACAACTGCAGCCGGACGCCTGTGAATTACAAGGAGCGTCTGGAGCAGACAGTGGAACGCTGCGCACATATCAACGGCGTCACCCCCCACTTCAACACCCGGGGTTACGGAGAAGTCCTGGGGCCCCCCCGGCAGGAGTTGACGGGGGACGACCAGTCGCCCAGCTCCTCCACTAGCCTGGAGGGACCACTGGCCACAGCCAAAGACTACAGCCACTACAATGGCCACTTCAACGGTATGGCGCCCAGCCCCTCGGACACCAAGAGCCTGAGCAGCGAGGAGGACCTGCGGCAGCCAGACTCTCCCTCCTCAGAGCTGCTTCACTACAGGTCCAGGACCTTCAACATGGGAGAGCTGGTGTGGGGCCAGCTGAAGGGCTTCCCGCCCTGGCCTGCCAAACTGGCCGGGGACGAACAAGTGCACAGTGCTTCCATGCAGCTGAGGGAGCAGGCGAAGGTGAGAAACCAGTCTGTGACCACCTGTCATCATTTGACCAGCCAACTGGAATTTTCTGACGAAATACGACTGCAGATTGACGGCAGATTTCCAGTCAGCAATGATCCCTCTAAAGAAATATTAAAAGTTTTGAGTCTTGGTTTACAGCAAATTACTTTCCCCCATGAGACGTTTGCTTGCCAGAAAGTCAAGATGAGAAAATAAGTTATATCTAACTGTAACCAAGTTTTTCTCACAAGGAAATTTATTGCATCTCTGAGAAGTCAGAAGGAAACAAGATATTTTGTTCTCTGGCCATAGCAGCAGATGGATTCCAAAATTCTCTTAACGCTCCATTTTACCTCCCAAATCAAGAGTTTCCGAATAGAAAAGTTCATACTTATGATGTCGGCCAAACCAACTGGTAGACATGACAAACTCGTAAACCACAGTCCAAATTCAGCATTTTTTTTGTTTGGTGGGAAATTCTGCTAATCTGACTTTAAAAAAGTCTTGAATGTGCTTGTATGTTTTATCTGTCCTCCATTCAGGTAGAGCCAGAGAAGCTAAAAACACTAACTCACGACTTGGAGGCACTTGACCGAGTTGCAAAAAGAGGCCTGAAGTAAGTAAACCTGGCCAGAATATTATATATTTTGAACATGCTGAGAAAAATAATGCTTCAAGAAAAGCTTTGACGGACCTCTTGCGTTCCTTACAGTCGGTAACCTAGCAGCTAAAGATGTTGTAGTGAAACATTGGTTTGGTCACTGCAGCAGCCGAACTCCTTAAAGCAAAATAGCACAAATTCCTGCCTGGTTGCGTCAGCTTAAATGTAAATAATATAAACTGTAATGTTTTCTAACAGGCCGGGGAAACTGAATAATCACTTGGAAGCTGCTATCCATGAGGCTATGAGTGAGCTGGATAAGATGTCAGGCACCGTGAGTATTTACATCTTCCTCGAGAAGAGTTTGATTCAAACTATTTTCGCCCTATGGCGGATTCTCCATCCCGTCACCGTAATGTTTTTTCTCTGTCCGTCCACCATCAGATCCCGTCGAGGGATCGCCAGGTGAAGCTGCCGAAGCCTAAGAGGAGGAAAATATCCAGATAACATTGAATGTGTCGGCCCAAGAACGTCCTCAACTCCGTCGGAGACTTTGTCCGTGCGGCCTTGATGCGATCTGAGCTCTCTTAACAGGTGCTACACATGGACTTTCAGTGGTACATCCTTGTTCCATGATATCAACTTGACTTATTGACTGACCACAGGAGGTGCTGGGCAGTCCAATCACCAATACAGTTTTACTGGTAGAAAGCAAAAAAAAAAAAAGAAGAAAAAAAATAGAGGAAATACAACAAAAATGGTTGCAATTTGTCTACTGCTCACTGAATTAACTATTTTTTTCTAGTATAATATAGTAAAATAAACAAAAACAAAAAAAGCTACAAGCATTACCTGACATATTTAAGAAAAATAGACAGTCCAAATATTTCTGATACATTTTCAATATGTATATAGATAATCCTGAAATTTCATGCTATTAAGAAATGTATGTAAATATTGTACAATGTCATGTACAAGCGTACCTAATGCACATTTTATCTTTTATTGTACAAAGACAAAGCAGAAGAAGTGTACCAATGTCTTGGTTTCTATTCAGAAATGCGGTTACATACGGCCACATGCATAGGATAAATAAGAATACAGCCTAAAGCTTTTATATGATGAGAAGTGCTGTTTTTAAGATTTTTATTTTGTTATTATTTCTTTTTTCTTTTTTTATAAGGGAACAGCAGTGGAACAGGCATGGGTATATGAGTTCTCCATTATGATAGCCACTTCACTCCAATTGTGTTCGTTTGTATTGACAAGATGAAACACAGAATGAACTTTACCAGCAGAAAGTGTTCAATGTTCCCCTCAGCAGCGTGGGAAAAGACCACCTGCCGGACGAATGTTGATAAATCTTCATCTACTCCACCAGTCACCTTGACAGGAAAAATCATATTTGGAGATCCAGTGATGTGTTGAGAAAAAAAAAAATTCTGGTTATCAGGTGAATTTTTTTTGGTTCTACCAATTATCATAATTGACAGGTAAAAGAAAGTTGGTTACCTGCCGGTATCAGAAGGAAAAATCTACCCTCAAACAAGTGTCATTTTGTGTTGTGTTTTGTGAGTTTCAGGAGTTTTTCAAGTGTTTTAATAATTTCCAAGATTTTCCCGGATGATTTTGAACAACTCCCAGCACTCAGCAGTCCCTTTAAATCCAATCAAGCCACACCAAATTGCACACACTCATATATATCAGTCCCCTAAATATGCCTGATCTTTTTCTTTAAGATCCATGAATTATTACCCGGAGAAAATTGGTAAAAAAAAATGTCAAAGAAACAGACATATCTCCAATGCTAAAGAAAGTGATAATAAGATATTCCTGGATCCACCCAAAGGTTTCATGGGTTTTTTCTTGGCCCACCATCCACCAAGTTTTGAAATCCACAAAGTAGTTTTGTGTAATTCTACGGACAAACAATTAGTCGACCGACCAAATGATAATTTTTATTATGGATGTTATCACTATCTGATTCCACGTTCGCACACAAAAGGATTTATTTCATCCATTTCCTTTCATTGTAACTTTAATATCTTCAGGTTTTTCACTGAGTGGTGTATGTGGGTGGATTTTTCCTTCACCTGCAACCCAGAATCACAGGCTGCATTCATGAACCGTGTCATTTGGTTGTTGTGATTATGTTTTTGTGCTCATTTGTACAGTGTTTTTTCTTTTCTCTCTCTCCCATGATTGTAGTCATTTTTTGCCACAACTATAGCTTTAGGTAGAGTAATCAACCTCGGAGGCAGAGCCTAGATTATCAAGAAGAACACTAACTAGGTTTCAAGAGCAGTGAAAGCATTTCTCACATTTAGGGGCCTTGTGTGTCTCTCTCTCTCTCTCTCTCTGTGTGTGTGTGTGTGTGTGTGTGTGTGTGTGTGTGTGTGTGTGTGTGTGTGTGTGTGTGTGTGTGTGTGTGTGTGTGTGTGTGTGTGTGTGTGTGTGTGTGTGTGTGTGTGTGTGTGTGTGTGTGTGTGTGTGTGTGTGTGTGTGTGTGTGTGTGTGTGAGAGAGAGTGTGAGTGAGTGTTTTCTTTTTCTTATTGATGTAAATTATTTATATACAGTACTCCATATTTATTTTAAGCTTTACAAATATGCTAGATGGCAATAATACTACCAAGAGTTGAGAACTCAAGCCTTATATGTGTATATGTATGTTTTTTTTTTTAACAAGTGAAAATATGTATTCATAGTCCATTACCAAGGTGTTCATGTTCCCTTTTGTTTAAGAACTGAGCATTACACATAACACTTTGTTTTACAGTGAGGCTTTATGAGTTGTTTTGTTTTTTTGTTACAGATTGTGTCATTGATTTAAAGAAAAGACCATACTATTTATGAATATGCGCGTCTGAAAAGGCGGGCGGCGTTTATGTTGGTAATAAATGCAGTTTTAACACTAAACTAACATTGAAGTTTCGAGTTGAGGGGTTGACAGTGATGCACAGTTTTAGGAACTTGTGTGAAACAGAGGTGCAACACACACACACACACACACACACACACACATTTAAACACAGACATGCACACACACACACACACACACACACACATACAGACATACAGGTGCTCCTCCAGATCAAGATTAACCAACAACCTGAAATCACTACAGAATTATCAAGTGCAATATACCAATCAATGTCAAAGAACAACCGTTTAGAAAACACTGCATTTACGCTTGTTTGAAAACTTTTCCTTTGTACGCGCCTTCAAAAACTTGGACTGTTATTTTTTTGCCTGTTTTCAAAATGTCGACGTCTCCTCTGTCGTGTAATCTGCTTCTTTTTTGGGGCGTAATAATATTTAATAACCTACGAGTCATGAAGTAGTAATTTATTTGTAGCTTTACCTTTACACAAATACCAAGACCATTAACCCCAACAGCTTCATATTTTATTTTTGAATGTGTACTGAGATAATCCATCCGTATTTGAATATCTGATGAACACACTAAACCTCCAAAATCAAGTTCCGCTAAAATACTATTACTTGAAACTTTCAGTGGAAAGAATCTCCATTTATGTCAAGAGACCGATTGTTTGTGCAAACACCTTCGATGACCTTAAAACCAAATGGTACCCAACTTTGTAGAGATTCTTTCCCTTCTCACCAAGGAAAACATGGAAATCCAGAAGTATGTATATCCAGACAAAGTTTTACTTACATCTGTGGCCCCCGTAGAAATATCCCAAACCAGGTACTTCAGAGTCAAACTATGAATTACAGCCTAGTAACCAACAGATCTCACATGGTTCATGTGTACTCACTTTAAAGAACCGTAAAGTCATTTTTTACTGTATTTTCTTGTGAGGTCTCTCTCTTATTCGAGAAATATAACTGACTTTTTCTTTTCGTCATGTGCAAACTGAAGATTTGAAGGACATTTTGAAAAAGATGAGTTTCTGTCTTGAATTTGTAGCAACAAAGCCCTTAAAGAAGATTTTTTTTGTTTAAATTATCAGTATTACTTGACAAAAATCTGACATTGGCGTTCGCTCAACCAATTGTGGTTATTGTTGCATTTTTGATGGCGCAAATTTGAATATTTAAAAGTCACGTTTTACTACCTTCATGGTGAGGTAACGTCCTGTTTGAAGCCACATTGTCTGAAATCCATCCTTTTTGAAATGTTCCTTTTTTTCCCCCCAGCGTGCACACTTTACTGTAATCTGTGGAAAGGAAACCCCTCCTTTTCGAAATGTGACGTTCGGTGTCGAGAACACATGAGCTCTTTTGGTAAAGTTCATTCTGCCTCTCTTCCCCCAAGTCTTTTTGTGCAATGACATGCAGGAGCCCGATCTTGTTTCGGGAACCCATGTGTTATGGATCTGTTATATCAGTTTCATGTTATTTGTGGTCAAGAGTTCAAAGCATTATTCTTTTTGTGTTTGAGATGGTCTGTGCAGTCTACGCCTTCCTCACGCCTATGAGCGTGTGTGTGTGTGTTGAGGTGTGAGTGTGTTTTTTTTTCTGCTGGTGAACTTGTTTGTTTTCGGCTCTTTGAATCTCAGTTCTCTCTACCATCCTTTCCTCGTCAGTATTTTATTTTTTTCAACTTGTAATTAAGTATATATTTTCTCACTAATATATACTTTACAAAAAATAGACTTGCGTGAAGTATGATGTGCACTTGATTGCTCTAGTTTCTTTTTCTTTTTTGCATTAATGTGGGCTAGGGATAGTTTGAGTCCATTTTGAGATTGTTTTTTTTAAATGGTTTGATGTAAGCAGCATTTTTTTGTAAATATTGTGAAACATTACAGGTCATGCAGTGATGTAACATTTTGGACAATGTTGCACAGATGTTAAAGATATTAAAAACATGGTCACTCTTACTTGAATAATCTGATGTGTACCGTGTTTTTATGTCGCCCTGTTTCTTGATTGTTTCCACCCAGTTCCCAGATTATTGTATTTCTTACTTCACAAAGTTGCTTTATTGGGTTAGAAATGTGACTCACCCTGACTCAAGGCGAGTGGATCATTTAATGCCAGTATTTCTTGTTGCAGACTGTCCTCTTCTGGGCAAATGGAATAGCACACTTTTGATATAGTCTACTGAATGTGTGATTTTGCATAAAGATGGAATAGATGATGGAAATGTGATATTGAAATAAAACAGATTATTAAAAAAACAAATTACAATTATAGAGTATTATGAATTTTACCGTTAATTTGCTAATTAACCAAAATATTTGAAATGCAGAATATTCAGTCGATAAAAGTATATTTGTCAACAAAGTATTTACCTTTAAATCATAACTACTATTTAGTTTTCAATATCTTTTCCTCTTTTTTACCTTTTATCAGAACCCTTGCCACCACATTGAGTAAAACCTACACAAGGTTTTGCTCATGAACTATAAGGACATGTTGTGGTTTGTTCCAATGGACAAACTTGGACCATTGACTGATGAAGAGCAAGTGATACGACCAAGAGCTCCAGACGTTATGGTGAGACTTTTTCAGCAGCGATGTGAAATATGAATTTAAAACCTAAAAATGAAACACGACAGGACGAATGTATATATTCGTATGTATCAATACGAATAGTATGATGTGCTAATGCAAATTTTGGACGGGCTCTTTGTTTCTTAGCCTGGCCTAGCCCACGTGAAAGCCAGAACAAACAAAAAAGCATTTTTTTAAAAAAGGCAATTTTCTAAACGGAGATGCCTTTTTGTCACCAGTTCATTCTGATAATGATAACATAGTTGGCTCCTCCTTTTCTTGTCTGAATGTGCAAAGAAAATCATGAAAATATTCGCCAATGTAGATGACTAGTCGTTTAGCTTGTTTGGCTAGCATGCTAAACTTGGTGTGTCTGACTCCTTTATTAAGAACATGTAGTGTAATACAGTAAGAGGTCATGTGCCGTCAACGACATGTTCCTCTTTGTTTTCTAATACTGTTATGTACAGTTTATGAAAGTAATGTTGGCTACTGATGTCACAAAAGCACAATGGATGCATCAAATGAGTAATTTAGCCATTTTCAGCTGTGATACCTCGCCTTGAAATTTGAGCAAAACCCAGTCCATGTCACTTATGAATATACAACTTCATTAAATGAATAATATGGAAATGTAGGTCGTAAACATTGGTGTTCTGGGGGAAACTGTTGAACCGAATCTGAAGTGCGTGGCAGCAGCAGCAGGAGCTCAGTGATGGTGCTGATGCTGATGCGGGGCACGGGAGCGCGCCGCTGCATCGTGCCCGGGCGCGCGCCTGAATTGCAAAGTGCAGACGATGCGGCTGTCTCTGCGCATCCTCTGTGGACCGTCCGGCTCCCCACGAGTTTGTCCCCGCCGTTAACCAGCAAACTAACACACCAGTCCGCCGCCTTGCACGGTCGTCCGTGTCGTCCGTGTCCCCGCTGTGCAGGGAGGCCCCGCGCACCGATGTCTCACAGCTCCCCATCGGAACGCAGCACTGCGGTTGACGGCCATGGCGCAGCCGAGGAAACCCAGAGACGTCCGGCTTGGATGAAGGACGCGTTGCGCATCGGAGGTTTCTAAACTTCCCCCGCGGTGAGGAAAAGCGACGCACCTGATTTTTTTTTTATCTCAGGGGAAATTGTTTGTTTTGCAAATGATGCTTTGAGTCCCTGCGGTGGTCGAATCCGAGCTCTCAGCTGAGATCCCGGGACGCAGGGATAATCGTCAAGGCTCCGCCGGAGGTCCCGCGAACCTTCCTTTTAACACCACCCTGAAACAGACTGATCCTCCTCGCCTGTCTTCATCGTTTGTTTGTTCCACACCCGCATTGTTTGGAGCTGCGGTGCAGACCGTTGCCAGCAGCAGCAGCAGCAGCAGCAGCCATGATGGACGCAGCGGAGTGCGGGGTGAGAGTGATGTGTCGCTTCAGGCCCCTGAACGAGGCCGAAATCAACAGAGGAGACAAATACATCCCCAAATTCAAAGAAGAGGACACTGTGGTCATAACGGCAAGTCTGTTTGCTTCTCGTTGTTGTTGTCGTTGTTGTTGATGATGATGGGATGTTGAGTGGGATTTTCTGTGTGGCCTGCAAAATAAGAAAAAACACTGCAGTGTTTTTTGAGGAAGAAAATTTTCCTGGAGCCCTGCAGGCAGCCTGGGAGATGCCAAGTGCGCAATAAGCCTGGGATACTGTAGATTTCAGAAGATTATTGTCATATTACACCGATGATTTCTCACAATATTATCGCGATGTGGTGTCTAATTAAAGAGAGAAAAACACTCACCATGAGTAAAAAATCCTGCAGGTATATTATGAGGAATGTTGCGAGCTCAAACTTTTAGCCGCCCCTATAGCATCATGTCAAACCTCTGCAAAAAGTGTTTGAACAAATTACTGAAAGATGATGTGATCAAAATGTCATCTACATATACATACAAAAGCAATCAGACTCAGTGCAGACACACTTGCTGCAGCATATGCAATCAATGTAATCACACATATAGTTTGTATCTTTATTCAGTAGTGGCTCCAGTCAAAATGTTTTTTTACAGAATTGTTCCTGACAGACACTTACTTCCCGATCAAAAACACATTTGGAGGGGTCAAATGTTACGCTCGTGCTGACTCACCATTTTTTTAAAAGTCCAGGAGGCTCAGGAAACGTAGGGAAGGTTACGTCAGTACTGTGCTTATCATAAAATGTGAAACCATACACACACACACACACACACACACACACACATGCTACATAATGTATTTGGTTTAAGCCTTATGTTTGTTCTCTACTCTTTGGAATTCCAGGTGGGTGGAGCTAACACAGTAAACCTCACATTTTGTACTCGGAAATGTTAATGAAAATGTCTCCTCAGAAATTGTTGCACTGATGTAGCCTTGACATATTTATTTATTTGCACAAAAAGTCACTGTTCTATTTTCCATGTTGTAGGTTCGATGTCATTTCCCCACCCACCCCTCGCCATTAGCAGCCCTGCACACTCCTGTTCTGCCCAGACCAACTGCGCGTCACTGCCTCGCGCATTAATCAATCGAGCTGCAGAAACACATTAGCGAGCAGCTCTGACACTGTGTCAGTGGTTTCCCTGCTTCACTACTGGGCTCAGAGGGAGCCAGAATGCTGCTGTTGCTGCTCCCAAGTGCTGACAGCTGCAATTCACTGCAACAAGCCCCCCCCCAAGGGAAAGAGTCTGTAGTTGGACAAGGGCAGGGGGATTGAGGGATTGTCAGATTGAAAGATTCTGGAAGTTGCTGGAACCTTTCCAGCTCCATTTTCCTAATTTAAAACTATGTTGCGATAGAAACAAATGTAATGTACTTGCAGACGAATCAAGCTGATCAATATTTTCTGATCAGGACGGGCCTGCACCAAAATCTTCCACTTTAGTTTGATGAAGATTTCAAATGTGCAACATGGAGATGAAAACTTTACAGTTGCACAAGTGGACATTTGACAGGAGTAATGTGTTTCTTTCTTAACTCTGATTCGCCTCGTTTCAGGATGTTAGCTCCTTATTTCTAAGAAATGCCTGATACAACAAAAACAGAGTTCAGTTCAGTTCACTTATATAATTGACATAAAATGAATGACATTTCTTGCCAAGCTGTTTGTTGTTGACAGCAACCCACTGTCATATCTCTGTTGTTATAATGTGTCCTGTGCTGTTCTGTAACAGGGCAAACCCTACGTGTTTGACCGCGTGCTGCCTCCAAACACGTCACAGGAGCAAGTGTACGACCAGTGTGCCAAACAGATAGTTAAAGGTACGGTGTGAAGGTTGAAAAGTGCCAGATGGAAATGGAATGAAGCGTTGTTATAATGTAACGTTAATCTATTGTATATTTGCCCACACAGACCTAATCTGTGCTCATCTCTTTTATCTTCTATTCTGGTTTCTATATTAAGCTATATTAGTAGCAGCTGTATTAGTAAGAGAAATAGCAGCAATAATGATGCACCTGTAGTTCAGCATGAGTAATAAAGTAAGTCATGAGGGGACAGTTATTGTTTATGGCAATAATGGTGCTTATAGGTAATACAAATAATAGCAGCATAGAATTCATGTTAAATATTCAGTTGTAAAAACAAAGATTTACTACTAAAGGAATCCTTGGTGATGTGTGTTACAAATATGTTTGCAGTTTTCCACATTTGCAATTGAATTCAATATCATTCCAGATGTGCTGGGTGGCTACAACGGCACCATCTTCGCCTACGGACAGACGTCCTCAGGGAAGACACATACCATGGAGGTGAGAGTCCAGTGTAGCACATCTGACTGCCTCTGGTTTTCAAAAAAACTGAAAGAAGTTGAGATCTTAAGATTAGTGATTTAGAAGTCAGCAACTACTCCAATTACCTCTTTAATCTTCAATCGACCAACCAATCAATCAATCCTAGAGTCCGTGGCATTGTGTAAAGACTGGCAGTGACCTTTATTGTGAGCTCTCATTGCCAGTCAGGGGATTACAGCACAGCAGTCATTGTGTAACAGACTTACTGCAAACACCAAATCCACTCGAGCTCGTACAGCTGTTGAGATTTGAGGGAATCAAAAAGTCTGATTGTGGGGAAATTTATAGATTTGGAGTTGAAACAGTAGAAAAAGCACAGACGGGCTCTCCAGAATCACTCTTAGGAGATCAGCTTCCAGCAAATTAGCTCGTATCGGCCCATGGCCTCTTTTTAATTATCTGATGAGGGAACCTCTGCTTCACTGTCTTAACATTACGTTTTAATTCCACACGTGTACCCTAATGTTCCCCTTCAACGGATAATGTCCTTTTACAATATCCACTGCTGTGTCCAGGGCAAACTGCACAACCCCCAGCTGATGGGAATAATCCCTCGCATTGCCCATGACATCTTTGACCACATCTACTCAATGGACGAGAACCTTGAGTTTCACATCAAGGTAAAAATGAAAGAACAAAAACATGTCACAGCACAAACCATTGAATAAAAAGCAACCAGTGCTTGTGCCAATGTTCAGATAGCTGAGGTTGCTAAAAAATGATGTGGGCCTTGATCATGTTAGAAATACTTGATGAAGTATGCAAGTTGAAAAAAAAAAGGCATTAAAGGGTTGGAGTAAGATACTGGTCTGTTCCTCTGTGCAGGTCTCCTATTTCGAAATCTACTTGGACAAGATCAGAGACCTGCTGGATGGTAAGTGTGCAACACTCAAGATAGATATTAAATGAGTATTTTGCTTTATAAACCAGTTTGACTTTTGTTCTATTTCAAGTGTCAAAGACGAACCTCGCTGTGCACGAGGACAAAAACAGAGTGCCGTATGTCAAGGTCAGTAATCATCACAGGTTTTTGACATTAAACTCAATATCTTTGACATCGCAGCACAAAATGTGTCTCACAGATTTAACAGTAAAACTCCTTTAAGAATGTTTTATCTGTAATATAATGCAACACAACTCGCCTCCTGCCTGCTAATCAGCAGCAGACGAGATTGCACAGTCATGGTACCACTGTGATCCAGTTGTGGTTTTCATCCATCACAACATATGATGGATGCACTGTGGACTGTGGGCGTCTGGATAACATGCATAACTTCATTGAGAATGATCCGTCAAGCCTAAATGTTGGATTTGGGATGATTATGAAGTCTGAACTATACATTTGCAATTGCTTTTAACATCACAACAATACTGTCCTGCAGCAGCAATAGCCTCATCTTTTTTTTCTTCTCAGGGTTGTACAGAACGTTTTGTGTCCAGTCCCGAGGAGGTGATGGACGTTATTGATGAGGGCAAAGACAATCGGCACGTGGCAGTCACTAGTACGTATCTCTGCACGTGTGTTTTAACGTCATTGTAATGTCTTTCTCTCCGTTTTCACCTATGCTAGCGTCTTATCGATTTGATGGATTGACACAATCATTTGTACAGATATTCACGGTTTCAACATCTTGCAACCTGGTGACATTCTTGGTTTACAGCCCCACAGAGCTGCGAGCAATAGCTAAAGACCACTTATAATTAATTTTTAAAAATCATTTTCCAGACATGAATGAGCACAGCTCGCGCAGCCACAGCATCTTCCTCATCAACATCAAGCAAGAAAACGTCGAGACGGAGAAGAAATTGTCAGGGAAGCTCTATCTGGTCGACCTGGCCGGCAGTGAGAAGGTCAGATCAGAAAACAAGGGAGTCAATGTTTAGTTAAAGGTGCTTACTGGTGAGTTTTATGAATTTATGAAGTTCTGACGATGTAAAAGCTGTACGCATTTTTATTTTATTTATGAAACAGGTCAGTAAGACTGGAGCTGAGGGAGCTGTGCTGGATGAGGCGAAGAACATCAACAAATCTCTCTCAGCGCTAGGGAACGTCATCTCCGCTCTGGCAGAGGGAACAGTTAAGTCAATCATAATTCTGTTTTCCCATATCAGAGGACATGTGATGAAAATTCAAAGAAAAAATCACGCACCACTTTCACAAGCGATAGCATGGTATTGTCTTGTCATGAGACGGTGGTGAATTTAATTTTTTTCAGAAAACCCATGTGCCGTACAGAGACAGCAAGATGACCCGCATCCTGCAGGACTCTCTGGGAGGAAACTGTCGCACCACCATCATCATCTGCTGCTCGCCGTCCGTCTACAATGAAGCCGAGACTAAGTCTACGCTCATGTTTGGACAGAGGTACCTGAAAGCTGATCTCCACAAACAATATATTTGCTTACGTTTTGAGCAGCACGGTAGCTAAAAGAAAGATGAATTTGAATTTAGTACCAGCAGTTTTATAAAGTTACGCACTGTCCACCCTTTTTTTTAGTGCAGAACAGGACAGTTCTTTGCGGACAGAGCGGGACAACACAAGTGGGTTAAGTGTTGAGAAAGGCACAGCAACAGTCAATTCATTTGATTTTATTGAAAGCGAAGCAAATCAACAGCAAAGCAAAATTAGAACTATGGTCTGACGTCAGTGCTGAAAACCAGCAGCCAGATGGCTCCGAGTTTCCCACTGTGCATCCGTGTTTACTCCTATTTATAGATCGCCCATGATTACACCTGAAACCTTGTTCATTTGTTTCTGTGGTCCTCCACAAAAGTGCATCCTTCTTTTTCTACTTTTACTGTGGATTTGTAGTTGTGCATCTGTGGCCATATAGTTCATTGATTCGGACAGTGATACTACAGTGCAGTTTTTGAGAGTATCTACCCTTGTGGTAAACCTTTTTCTCCTGGATACAGGATAGAGTCACATATCTTCCATGTCGAGTCACATGCTCACTAATCAAACTCCTTCTTCTGAGCCTTAGGGATAACAGTGCCCCAAGTTCTAAGTCCTTATGTCATAAACCCTGAGCAGCAGTGATGGGAGATGGCTGATGAGCGAGTACTGTGCAGCCATCTGCCTCTCCGCTGAGGAGACACAGTGAGGAAATTAAAGCATCTCGGGCTAAAATGAGATTTTCCATCACCAGAGGAAAGATCTGCAGAAAACTACAAGTCAGACTCACGCAATTTGTGTCCATTTAAACTGGACTGTCCTTTGCAACAACCGAGTGAGAATGTTCAAATTGTTTGGTGTAGAATGCGAAGACTTTCGACCTTAAATTTGTAGCGTGACTTTGTCTACTGAAAGCTGCTGGCAACATGATTGTAAATGATTGTAGATGATTGTAAAATTGATTAAGTGAAGTCACTTAACCCCATGCACCAATAAGAATAATAAAGGTATTAGTTGTCAAGAGAAGAGGTTTGAATCAGGCACAGGAAATGAAAGCAGCCCTGTGGATGGACTGGTGGTGTGCAGGGGCTTTTAAAACAACCTGTCAACTCCCAAACAAACTTCACTCCGCTCTGTGTGTGTGTGCGACCGTTTAGAGCCAAGACCATCAAGAACACGGTGTCCGTGAACCTGGAGCTGACGGCTGAGGAGTGGAAGAAGAAATACGAGAAGGAGAAGGAGAAGAACAAGAGCCTGAAAAGCGTCATCCAGAGGCTGGAGGCTGAACTCAACCGCTGGAGGAACGGTGAGTGAAAATAAATGAACAATCAATAGTTTCTGTGACTCTATTGGAGTGATCCTTCTTAAAGACTTGCCCACAGTTGGTGTTTTAATGAGGGTGTTGAGAGCGCTGTCCCATAGCATTCTCATCAAACCATATATCTTGTTATATTTATCCAATCGGTTATGTACAGGCTTTTAATTTGTCACCAGTCCGCACATACGGCAGATAGAAGAGCTCAACAGAGAAAGAGTTTTATCAGTGCAACTGAGAATAAGCAGGAATTTCAAAAATGTGAATGGTGGGCCTGTAATTGACACGAACAGTAATCCATATTTTATTCAATAGAGGTGTACAACTGAACATTTAGCATTTATTGTGAAGAACTGTGATGTTGGTGTCACAAAGCAATACCACTGTACATTTTACAAGCTATGACTATGAGATTTCAGACATATACATTTATATACACTCACCAGCCACTTTATTAGGTACACCTTGCTAGTAAAAGTTTGGACCCCCTTTTGCCTTCAAAACTGCCTTAATTCTTCATGGCATACTTTCAACAAGGTGTTGGAAACATTCCTCAGAGATTTTGGCCCATATAGACATGATAGCATCACGCAGTTGCTGCAGATTTGTCGGCTGCACATCTATGATGCGAATCTCCCGTTCCACCACATCCCAAAGGTGCTCTATTGGAATGAGATCTGGTGACTGTGGAGGCCATTGGAGTACAGTGAACTCATTGTCATGTTCAAGAAACCAGTTTGAGATGATATGAGCTTTGTGACATTGTGCATTATCCTGCTGGAAGTAGCCATCAGAAGATGGGTACACCAAGGTCATAAAGGGATGGACATGGTCCAAAGTGTGCCAAGAAAATATCCCCCACACCATTACACCACCACCACCAGCCTGAACCGTTGATACAAGGCCGGATGGATCCATGCTTTCATGTTGTTAACGCCAAATTCTGACCCTGCCATCCCAATGTTGCAGCTGAAATCGAGACTCGTCAGACCAGGCAACGTTTTTCCAATCCTCTATTGTCCAATTTTGGTGAGCCTGTGCGAACTGTAGTCTCAGTTTCCTGTTCCTTAGCTGACAGGAGTGGCACCCGGTGTGGTCTTCTGCTGCTGTAGCCCATCTTCTTCAAGGTTCGACGTGTTGTGCGTTCAGAGATGGTATTCTGCATTCCTTGGTTGTAACAAGTGGTTATTTGAGTTACTGTTGCCTTTCTATCATCTGGAACCATTCTGCCCATTCTCCTCTGACCTCTCACATCAACAAGGCATTTTCGTCTACACAACTGCCGCTCACTGGATATTTTCCCTTTTTCAGACCATTCTCTGTAAACCCTAGAGATGATTGTGTGTGAAAATCCCAGTAGATCAACAGTTTCTGAAATACTCAGACCAGCCCGTCTGGCACCAACAACCATACCACGTTCAAAGTCACTTAAATCCCCTTTCTTCCCCATTCTGATGCTCGGTTTGAACTTCAGCAAGTTGTCTTGACCACCTCTACATGCCTAAATGCATTTAATTGCAGCCATGTGATTGGCTGATTAGCTATTTGTGTTAACAAGCAATTGAACAGGTGTACCTAATAAAGTGGCCGGTGAGTGTATATAAACAATTGAATTAGAATTATATTATAGTTTGTTCTGTTTGTTTGTTCCTGTACCACACTTCTTCCCTCTCCGACGAGGCTGCGATCTCTCCTCCCCTCACAGCATCCCTCTGCCACTTTTTCCATCTCTGTTGCATGGTAACCACTGAGCCCCCACCTGTCTTGTGCCTTTATTGAGTTAATGTCTCTCCACCCACGACTCTCCCTCTCTCTCTGGAGGCCTCTCTTTCTCTCTCTGGCCATTGTTTTTTTTTTTTTTGTTTATAATTCCCATGCGGATGCTGATAACACTCCCCCACCTTAGCAACAAATCAGCTCAGCAGCAGCCTCTAAAGCATGCACACACACACACACATTACGCTGATGCAGTGCTTGTGACATGACTCAGCCGCTGGCTCCGTGCCAAGACATTAAAACCGAGGCGTTACCTTTTCAGTCTGCCCTCTTCTCCATCATCTCATTTGCTGTTGAGTTTTTTTATCAGTGGTGAAGCGAAACTCAATTAAAAAGTCAATTAATATTGAAACGCCAATTATTTACTTGCACTGCTGCTAACAGGCTGCGCAGACACTCTTCGCTCTGTTCAACAACAATCAAACTGCAAAACAATAGGATTGCACTGTAAACACACACGTGTGCAGTATATTTGATACAGTATACTATACTACTGTAAGTGGCTCGTCAGATCAGCGTGTTCATTGAATGTGTAATGGTTCTGGGTGTGTGCATAATGCAGGGGAGAACGTCCCCGAGGAGGAGCAGCTGAGCTCGAAAGATCAGAGGAGTGTCGAGAATGACAACACTCCCATCATTGACAACCTGCTGCCGGCCGGGGGAGGGGTCCCGGTCCCCAGCGACGAGCGGGGCAAGTACGTTGAGGACATCGGAAACCTGTACAAGCAGATGGACGACAAGGTGAGACTGATGAAGAGGCTGATGTTCCTCCTCCACACCGTCCTCCATAGTTTTTCTATCCCTCTTGTAATTGTCAAGTCTAAATAGATGCATCCATCTGGATAAAGGTTTAAAAGTCTGGCATTGTTATTATTACTTGACATTACCTTTAAACTCTTACAAAACTTATTTCCAAAGGATGATGAGATCAACCAACACAGTCAGCTGGCTGAGAAACTCAAGGAGCAGATGCTTGATCAGGAAGAGGTTTGTCCCCTCTGTTTTACCAAACTGCAAAAGCTGATTTTGTTGGTTAAATGCGTGCATCTCTGTCAGAGTATAAACATGTATTCTCTTTTTTTGCACCTATTTACATCATCCCCAGCTGCTGGCATCGACGCGGCGAGACTACGACAAGATCCAGGAGGAGCTGTGCCGGCTGCAGACGGAGAACGAGCTGGCCAAGGAGGAGGTGAAGGAGGTGCTGCAGGCCTTGGAGGAGCTGGCCGTCAACTACGACCAGAAGAGCCAGGAGGTGCAGGAGCATTATCAGACCAACCTACAGCTGACTGAGCAACTGCAGCAGAAGACGGTGGGTCAACTGGTCAAAAAGCACTGTTTTATTCAAGTGTCCTGTATAAATATTTGAAAAAGTTTTTAATTGGACTCATGAGTGGATAAGAGGGTTTATGAATTAAAAAATTGCCTTGAAAAATGTGTGTGTGTGTGTTGTTGACAGGCGTTATTGTCAGAGGTGCAGATGGAGCTGGGTCAGTTGCAGGAGCTGAACGGCCTCCAGAGGAAGAGAGCTGCTGAGGTCCTCAACCTGCTGTTGCGAGACCTCAGTGACATTGGCGCCATCATTGGCACCAGCGATGCCAAGGGCGCCGCGGTGAGCGCAGACACACACTCACACTCACAAACACACACACACACACACACACACACACACACACATAGCAACTACACACTTCACACACCATTTCCCCCACGCTGACACCCCACAACTCCCCTGCGTGCCTCACACCCTCAGTGCTGCGAGACGAATGGGAACTGCTCTGCTGTGGAGGAGGAGTTCACGGTCGCTCGCCTCTACATCAGCAAGATGAAGTCGGAGGTCAAGTCGCTGGTCAACCGCAGCAAGCAGCTGGAGAGCACGCAGGCAGACGCCCACCGCAAGATCCAGGCCAATGAGAAAGAGCTGGCATCCTGTCAGTTGCTCATCTCCCAGGTAACCGTGACCTTGGTAGCCAAGGTGGACTGATCGCCGTCCTGCGGCGAGCAGTAGGTTGGGAGTCATTAAGTTGTCTTGTTTTGAGCTGGTTTGGCATTTTTACTCTAAATTGTTTATCATGATAGGTTTTAGCCTCAGTGTTTTTGCTTAAATGTCACGACTTTGGGGGGCTTTAAAATTTCATAAATGAAAAATGCTAACATATAATTTACATATAATTACATATAATTAGTTCCAGTTGCTTGTTTCCAGCACCAGGCCAAGATCAGGTCTCTGACTGACTACATGCAGAACATGGAGCAGAAGAAGAGACAGCTGGAGGAGAGTCAGGATGCTCTGACTGAGGAGCTGGCCAAATTGCAGGCTCAGGGTCAGTATGTGGCAAGACAGCATATCCCCACAATGCATAGCGAAACAAACAAAACTCTTATTGAATGCGTACGATTTCATTCAAGTGAATGTACCTCGACAGAGTTTCACGTTTCAAATATGTCTTTAGATTGATATGTTTTGTTCATGCACAGGTTGAGATAATAACACCCAAGGGCTTATAACACAATATCATCCTGACACACAACCGAACGGGATAACAGAAAGTCATTTTTCCTTTGTTTCCCAGAGAAAAGACACGAGATGTCTGGGCTGGAGAGGGAGAAGGAGGACAGACCGGATGGAGGAGAGGAAATCAAGGTGAAAGGCAGTCAAATTACTGTTTCACTTTGATATAACAGTAAATGTCTCTAATGTGTTCTTTTGTCCACGTCCTCCAGAAAACATTGGAGGAGCAGCTGGAAAATCACAGGGAGGCTCATCAGAAGCAGCTCAGCCGCCTCCGAGACGAGATCGAAGACAAGCAGAGGATGCTGGATGAACTGACAGAGTGGGGAATCAACATTTTCACACACACACACACACACACACACACACACACACACACACAATCACACTCAACTGGTGACATGAAAGCACATTAGTTTTATTCACTGTGACCCTTGTTCCTCTCAAAGTCTAAACCAGGGTGTTTTACTGGAGCAGGAGAGACTCATGTTAGACTATGACAAACTGAAGGCTGAGGAGCAGGAGAAGGATGCAAAGCTACAGAATCTAATGTACGTACCAAAAACAAAAACGCATCTATCGGCACTTCTACACATCAGCACAGCTTGAGCAGCTCAATATTGCCAATGTTGTCATAATGTGTCTGCTTCCTATCCAGGTTGCTGAATGAACAGAGGGAGCAGGCCAAAGAGGACTTGAAGGGGCTGGAAGAGACTGTCGTGAGTCTAAAAGCCTTGGTTACCAATTCAAAATGCCAACCTAAACTAAAAAATAGTAATATAATGTCATGTGATGTCGATGGTATGCACAAAATGTTTCCGAAAATGAAAGAGACTATCTACATGCTATGTGGTTCAGCACGAGGAGTCACCGATTTTTGGGGTTCAAATCTTGTGAGACTTGACTAACTTTAAAGGTCAGTACCCAATGGAACACTTAGTAACAGAATGGCTCAGTCGGTTAGGAGAGTCACTGGTATGCCTTAGTATCTTGGTTCTAGTCTTGTGATTGCCAATTGATTTTGAAGTTCAGTTCCCAATGCACACACTCAAAGGCTCTAAGAGAGAGCTGTCCAATGTCTGTGAATATTTCAACATAGAAAATTCACATCTTTTTTACAATCACTCAAGTGTGTTTTTTCCCTGGGACTTCAAATTCAGGTGTGTGTATGATATTTTTTTTTTTACAAGTAAAAAATTCTGTGAAGCAGTAGAAGTAGAAGTTCTGAAAACATTTGGAATGTCTGGTTGAGTAGCTCAGTGAAGTAGCATCAGTATCATCTTTGAAGTCTTGAGATTGTTGGTTCAATCCCCAGCGAAAATGTTGTATTCAATGACCCAAAGTGAACAGCCAATATTCTAGATTTAATCCCACACATCAAAGTTTCAGAATTAACATTTTGAGCTAATTGATAATATGTCCACCTTGTATTTCCTTCCAATGTTGTTCAAATTTTTTAGAAACAAGCTGGCGATTGAACCAACAACCTCAAAATGTCAAGTCTGTGATCTACCTTGCCAAGCTACCCAGCCAAACATTCAAAAATTTCCATGAACTTCTACTTCTACTGCTTCACAAAAATCTCAAGCTCAAGAAACTCTGACATCGTGATGTATTTCATCTGGGTGTTGTGACTGCTTGAGCCAGTCAAAGCTCAGTAAGTGTCTGCAGTCCCAACACCCAGATGAAAGACATCATGTTATCAGAGTTGCTCGCGTTTGAGATTTTTGTGAAGCAGTAGAAGTAGAAGTTCCGAAAATATTCAGAATGTCTGGCTGAGTAGCTCAGTGGAGTAGTTATCAGATTTGAAGTTTTGAGATTGTTGGTACAATCCCCAGTTTGTTTAGAGAAATTTGAAGTCAATGACCCAAAGTAAACAGTCAACATTCAGATTTAAACCACACATATCATAGCTGAGTAAAGATGTTGAACATGAACTTTGTAGTAGTGTTTTCATTTACATTAATCCTACAAAACACAAACAAGTTGTCTGAAAACTTTAGCCGTTTCTCCTCTCGACTGGGCTTGAGTTTGTTGAGTGAGAGGGTGGTGCAGCGGAAACAGGCTAGACTCTTTTGCCAACGGTTGTCAGATCAAGTCCCACCTCCTTTTGAAGAATGAATTAAATAAAAACAAAAAAATACAAATAAAATAAAATTTTATAAAAAAAATACAAAAAAATGAAAAAGATCAATTAAAAAGAACACAACCCCCCCAAAAAAGCCATTTTCTGCTAAAATCAGTAAAAATCTATCCTATAGCACTACAATGACTTGTCTTGAACAGGGATCAAACTGTCAACCTTTCACCTCGGAGATACTGCCTTTCAGTTTTTATGCCATATTATACTATGCTGTTTTATGCATACGTTTTTTTCACATTTTATGCCACACTAAATACTATGCGTTTTTTTTTCAGTTTTTATGCCATACTATACTATGCGTTTTTATGCCTTACTATGTAATTTATTTATTATTCATTTTTTACAAGTGAAAGTTTAAAGAGTAAGTTCAAACATCAAGTCTACAAGTGCATGCATTTTGCAACATATTTACCTTCACACAAATCTCACATTTTGATCTCACAGGTTCAGTCATAACAACATGAGAAAAGACAAAATATTAAGGAGTTTGTTTATGTAACATAAACTATTTAACTGTCCAAACTACCTGGAACATACTTAAGGGACTGTTTTTGACAGATTTGATAATTTGCCATTAGAGGATTTTCTTCTTCCAGCAAAGCGACAAAGCTATGGAGATGCAAAAGTAAAAAAGTCAGTGTTCAAAACGCTTGAGTGTATGCATTGGGAACTGGTCTTTAAAGTTCATTGATCCTCACAAGACTTCGACCCACATGCCAAGACTTACCAGGGGGACCTCTACATTTCTTATCCAGCCTACCTGAACCATTTGGTCGACAATGTTTCTGATTAAATGCATCACCCTTATGCCTTTGCTGCTCACTGTGTTTGACACACAAAAATTAACTCTCAAACTTTTGAGCGACTTAAATTTAAAGCTTTAGCGAGAACCGCATAAATCTGTATGGTGGGATTTAAAAGAAAAACAACTTAGCCCAGTCTCACAGACCACAGGGTCAGATATCTTCAGTCTTTCATCAGATATTTGTAGATGTTTTGACTGTCCAGCCTTATCCTTGATTTGAGTGTTAACGTCAGTTTCTGCCTCATTTTGAACCTTACATAATGATGTTCTTCTTGTTCCCCCAGGCCAAAGAGTTGCAAACACTGCACAACCTCCGCAAGCTGTTCATTCAGGACCTCACCACGCGGGTTAAAAAGGTACGTCGCAATCCTCTGCTTGCTGAATTCAGTGCAATTTCTCTGAAAAGGCCAGTCAAACACTGAACCTGTCATTTTATTTTTTTGTTAAGAGTGCAGAGCTGGACTGTGAGGAGGGACTTGGCAACGTTGCCCAGAAACAGAAGATTTCTTTCCTGGAGAACAACTTAGAGCAGCTCACCAAGGTCCACAAGCAGGTAAAGTAACTAAAGGTCTAATACGAACCAGTCACCAGCGTTTCTGCTGTTCAGTCCAACCAATCATCTCATCCAATGCTTTGGCGACTTCAGTCCATTTCCTTGTTCCCATGACTAGACTGTGGCGGTCCGTCAGTCAAACGTGTTGCGCCATAGACTGAGGACAAATCGATAAAGATGCGCACTGCTCCTCGCGTTGTGCCCGCTGTTTCATTCATCAGCCATACAAACAATGTGTTTATGATTAAATGATTTACTGCAGCAAAAACAATTGTTTACAAGAGCACACAGTTCTGAAAAGATCTATCCTCCTGAACTGCTTTCAAAGTTCACCAGATTGATGGATTTAACTGACGTGCACCAACCGTGGTCTCTCAAGATTCCACGGGAAACACTGCATGCATTACTGAATTCAGTTGGGTGGCAGCACCGGGCTATATTAATAGTAGAAAAACAAACGCATCACATGGCCCTCCAGACCAAGCCTCTTGATCCAAAGGAAACACTGCAGTCGATCTGACGTTCCGTGTGGAACAACAGTATATTTTTTCCCCTGCAGAACTCTCAGTTCTGCATTCAAAACTCTAATAGTATATGATAAGTGGGGTATAATGCAGTGATTTGTGTTTGTTGCCATCAGCTGGTCCGAGACAATGCAGACCTTCGGTGTGAACTGCCCAAGCTGGAGAAGCGTCTCCGTGCCACGGCCGAGCGTGTCAAGGCCCTGGAGAACGCACTGAAGGAGGCCAAGGAGAACGCCATGAGGGACCGCAAGCGCTACCAGCACGAGGTGGACCGCATCAAAGAGGCTGTGCGGGCCAAGAACATGACCAGGAGGGGTTACTCTGCTCAAATCGGTGAGCTCTTCTTTTTTCCCCCCTTTCTTTATTCACTGGGAAAAGATAACTTCTCTCACCACTGCCCAAGCTTAAATATGATGGATCCCAAATAAGTATGTACACAAAAAATCGGAACAACATTATTGAATCTCATTAATCATTGGCTTTTTTTTGGTGTCTCAGCAAAACCCATCCGTCCAGGCCACCATCCACTGTCATCCCCCATCAGCAGCTGCATCAGAGCCGGTGGTGTCTACACCCACAGCCACTGAAAAACCCCACAACAGCAAGTCAACACTGTGAGCACTGCGGATGGCATGTCAAATATGTGAATGTCTTTTTTTAAAAAGCTAAGTTATGGGATAGGAAGAAAAGCTTTTTGTGTTCTTCCTGCAGACAAATCGACGCATGCCAACCACCCAACCACAAGCAACAAGCCCCACTCCCAACAATCGGTGCACCAGTGGGAGACCGTCACAACAGATTGCCATTGCTCTGGGAAAAATCCAAACATACACTGACACGAGATGTAAACACATTTCATATTCTGAATGTAGATATCAGGGGCCTCGTCCATAAACATGTTTTGTTTATGCAACAGAATAAAAAGCGCAACATTTATAAGTGAGGCCCAGAGTTTCTCTGGCATGAATTAGATGTTGCATCTTTTTGTTTGTGACTCACGGTTGAAAGTTAGGATTGTGCGTTTATTTCCGAAGCTTGAAGAGCCAGGCAGAACAGATTGAACCTTCAGATTAATAACTTCATCTTAACAACCAGCATTTCATTCATTTAAAAGAATAGTTGGGAAACAAGCTTACCCACCTTCTTTACAAGTAACTCGCCAAGATGGGGGTGTGAGTTTCTCATCGTGGTGAAGTTGGAAGTTACTTGAGTTACAGTTGAGGGGAAAATTAAATTCAGTTACTTTAGAAGCAAAAACATGTTGACACACTGATTCATATTTACCACCCCCACTAAAATGCTCTTGGTTGCATTTCTTTACTAATAACTTGTGCTTTTTTATGAGTTATTGTCTTCTCACTTGTGGTTTACTCCTTTGTTCCCCTACAGCGGACAATCATCAAACAACAAACACCATTAAGATTTAGAAAGTATTTTCATAATATGAACTGTTTGTATAAAAATCGGATTCCCCCGTTAGTCTTTTTTCCCATGTCCCAAATTACATTGCGTTCTGACCTCTGAAGTCATAAATGGAATAATAATATTATTTGTCAATTTTACCGTTGGTTGTAATATATTGTACTGTAGCCCTGAAGGGACACTGACCAGTCAATCAGATGTCCCTTAGACGTGGAAGAGAACAGTACTTGAGTCTGGTTTTGTTATATCCATGATAGAAAAAGTATTATTACTATTAACTATTACGAAACATTTCAGGATGTCATGTTCTACACTCACTCTGAAAAGTTCCCGATCAGCAAGTTAGAAAAACCCAAGAGTTAGAGTCAGAAACATGCATTTCTATGTCCAACACAAAAAACTACTGAAGCAGAAAAATGTATTGATCATCACACCTTGAAAATTTGAATCCCTCTGATTGGCTGAAAAGTCTGTTCTTCACTCTGCCACACCTTGTGCCTTCAGAAACACCTGGACCACCAGAATAACAGACTGAACAGTTGCTTCACCTTCGCTCGGCACCCTCTGAATTATGACATCACTCAAGTATATTTACATTTAAATGACCCTGCACTTTTCTTTGTATATTAAAAGTCAAACGTGGTAATTAAATGCGACCCCTTTACCCTCTGGTCAAAGATATATTAGTTTGCCCTGCCTTCCTTTATGCTGCCAGTTGAGCATGTTTTTGAATGTACATTATCTCAGTGGATGTTTTCTCGGTCACGTTTAGTTGCTGAGAGTTGTTGATACACTGGGCAGCTTTTTTAGGCAACTAGAGCTTCGGAGCAATTGTATTGGTTGCCTCCAGATTTTGCCAAAAAACATCACAACTCTTTTAGCCAGACTATCCTCCTCTTCATTTGATTGTGGTGGTTTGATAGCTGCAGGCACACTGTACATGTACATGATTGATGATTGTAACTGCATGGAGCTTGTGTTAAAGGCATGCTCAGGGAAGGTAAACTGAGGTGATTTGTCAACGCGATGCGTTTACCTCATAATGTACATTTTGAATTTGCAAAAAAATGTTTTTTTGTTTTCATCAGTTCCCTTCATTTTTGTTGGCTGTGGCATCCTATCTGAATATACCTACAACAAATGCAACTAAAACTAATAAAGATATATCTATTTAACGTTCATATTTGTGGTGTTTTTTTTATTTATTTTGTCCAAATAAGATGAAAAGGCTCATCCTTCAGTTTTCGTCATGATATAATCTTTAATCCCTATACATACATTTCCCTCTGTAACATTGCACATTATCATCATCTTCATCATCAACATCATCTTCATCATCTTCAGTTTGGACAGAACAAGACAGATGGGGGCATTTTGGTCAGGTCACGAGTAAAATGAATAAAAAAAGAATCCATAAATAATAGAAAAAATCTTCTCCACACAATCACATAAAGTTCTACATATTGAATACGACAATGCAACAGGACGGTTTAACCATTGTGTCTGTACAAATAGATTTTTCACACGTTCTTGTCACATATTTCACATACAGATATACTGCACTTTTGGCCGACAAGCAAAGGGCGTACAGATGTACAGTAACCCTGGTTCTCTGAGTCCTTAGAAGTTCCCCAGAGTGAGGATACATATCAAGTTTCTCTCCTCCAAACCTTGGTCAAATAATAGTTAAATGTGTTTTTTGGGGGGGAGTGACTTTCCTCCTATTTAATGCCAAGAATTTTTGGTAAATATCACCTGGCCCAAGTGTGGCCCCTTTGTTTTCTTATTTTTTTTTTACAGGATCCTGCATTCAACATGATGCTGGCAGAACAATATTCATGTTATAAAGCCAACGCACTGCACACTTTTACTGCAGAAAAAAATGTAATCTGTTGACGTTTAACAAACTCTCTGGTAAACAACATAGCTAGGGCTGAGTTTTTTTTTTCTTCAAAAAAGCATCCTTTGAATACGCCCATCACTGCGCCGTTCATTTAGAATGGGAGAAATGAAAAAAAACAGTGTCCAAATTAATGCAGATAAAGTTGAAAAATGTCCTACCTGGATTTTTTATTCTTTCAATTTTTTTTTCCCCTCCAACCTTTTCCACACAATGTCACAACAATATAAACACGTTTGAAGATGTTGCAAAAGTTAAAGGCAATTTACTTTAGATCTTTAACCTTCTAATTCGTCGATGTTTCGGCCTCGGCCCCGCCCCTCTCCATTCTGTATTAATGACTGCAGTTCTGAGTATGCTAAACAGGATGTGCCGGTGCTCACGCGGGATTGGACGCAGATCCGGAAGTTCCTGTGGCGCTGTTCGGAACGGCACCTGGCGCAGCTGTCTGTTCTGTCTGTTTGTTTATTTTCTGTTTATTATATACTGTATAAACACAGAAGTCGTTTTTTAGAATAGAAAAGGTGCCTTAATTGTTTGTATTTGAACTTTGTACAATAAAACAAAAAAAACCTGGCGCGGCTCTCTAACCAGGGCCACAGGAACTTCCGGAGCTGCGTCCAATTCCGCGTGAGCTCCGGCACATCCTGTTTAGCATACTCAGAATTGTGGTCATCATTCAAGACAACGCTTGTTTGTAGAGAAAACTAGTGAGCAGCAGCGCTCTGTTTCGAATATCGAAAATTTGGAATTAAGAATATAGGCGATTTTGTTCAAATAAAAACCAGGGGATTTGGACCAGCTTAGTTTTTATTGCTGATTTGTGCACTCTAACTTTTAGAAACTCGAAAATAGGGTAGTAAATTAGTTTTTGATTTCACTCATTTAGATTAGACTTAAACTCTATTCTCTTTTCGTTTTACTTCTTTTTTTTTATTTAAACAGCATCCACCCATCCTCTTTACCCTCCCTTAGTTAAGCCAAACACTTGTTTGTATTTCATTTCACTTGCTCACAATAAATCATTTTATTTAAACCACCAATATCTGTTTTTTATGTTTTTTTCGTGTGTTGAAAAAAATAATATAAAGAAATGGTTCAAATTCATCTGCATTATTGAGTACATGTTGTAACTTAGTCAAAAGCTGCACATGGCAAACACAGCCCTAGTCATTCAGTACAGTTGCAACACAGATGTACGTACACATTCAAATGCATCCTCCACCTTTCACAAAACCATACAGCACCCATGTGCACCCCCCCCTCCCCCCCACGACACACACACACACACACACACACACACACACACGCACCAACACACAAACACACAAACACCCACAGAAACGTACACGGTTTTGTATTTACACCCAGGAGTCGGGGGAGCCGGTGAACTTGTTGGCCCTGTTTGAAGGCCTCCGCGTGGTGGAGTAGAAGTCCACGTAGTTGGTGTTGGCTTTGAACCGGAGGGACTGGCTGGCGTAGCCGTCGGGGGAAGATGGGGTCAGGTGGACCGGTTCGTCATCGTACTGATCCTCTCCAAAGCCTTGTGGGGACGACAGGTACATTCTGTAGCTGTTGTAGTTCTTCCTGTCTGGTTCATCGTAGAATGGCTCTGGATGCTGAGCGACAAAATAAACAAAGGAGGGATTTATTAACCAGGGAATTTACAGAGTCGGAGACAATTTAACCAGCTGTGATCCAATACTTTGATTCAACAATGTGGCAAAAAAAAGTTTTTTTAAACATTCTTACCTGGGATCTTCTCAAATCCTCTCCTGACTGGGAAGAATATGTCCCAATGAAATATGGGGTTTTCTTCTCAGACCCTGAAGTGGAAAATTTAACGGAACAGAGAGAAATAAAATCATAAGTCTTAATACACAGGGAGACCTGAGGGTTGGACAGAAACACCAGTGGCTGTAACTCGACGCCTGTACAAGCTGATCAACACAAACCTGTGTACTCTTGTTTGTGTAAACTGTTGTCTCCATAATAGCTGTTGAGTTGCATAGATGACTGCGCCCTCTGATAATTTGAACCGTGTCCTCTGATCCCGAGCATCGCTGGCGAAGATGTCGCACTACCACCTGAGAAAAAAACAACAAAAACTAGTGCATTTTCCCCCCCAACCGCATAAAGCTTCTTGCCTACAGATGTATACTTTCTGTCCTGATTCTCTCACCGGATCTCTCACCTGATTGGATGACAGGGGACATCTGCATCGGGCTGGTGGGCAGGGTCGGCTGTGAGCGGTAGCGATCTCGCTCCAAAGTGGAGACGGGCGTGACGAAGTGCGTGTAGTTCCATCCATCCTGCACAGAGTTCACATCAGCTCAGTCAAAAAAAATTGATGTGAGCTTAATGAGTTATAGTCTGTCTGTGGTTATATGTGACGTTTGCTGGTCCTCACCTGTTTGTAGAGGCTCCTCAGCTCCCTGTACTGCCACAGTGTGTTCAACACCTGAGCTGCTGCCTTCACAACCTTCATTGAGTACCTGTAACATCACATCGAAATTGTAATGCCTGTAAAAATAACTTCTTTTAAATCAAAAGTCATGAAGCTCTACAGTTCACACTGGAATCACAGGTTTTAAAAAACTTCAAAACCAGAGAGTTTAGCCGTTGTCTCATACCCTTTCCCTCGTCCTTTGCTGATGTCCACGAGCTTCTCGATGCCGCCGCTGTTGGCCAAAGCTTTGGCGTTCTCCATGTTGCGGCTGGTGACCTCGTGCAGCGTGCAGCACACCGACGCCACCGTGTCGTCCGACAGCACTGATGGATTGCTGCCGGGCAGTCGATTCACCAGGTCCCGCATGGCGTACTTCCCTGCAAGAGGAGATGCAGAATACAATGTTATTCGAACCTTGGCTTGACAGACACTGTAGTAGAGCAAGACACTATAACATTTTTTGTAAAGAGAAGTGTTTTTGGGTCTCTACCAATTCCTGAGGGAAACATCTGGCTCTTCAGCCATTAATCCCTCCCTTATGTTCACCAACTGCTCTCTAACTGTCTGTCTGCTGTTTGCTGCAGAGCAGGTAGCGTTCAGTGGCTTTTTAGCAGCTTTTTTTCTCTGAAAACATTCAATGTTGGTTTATTTTTATTTTCTAACAGTTGTCCACAAGAGGGCGATGTGTTATCACTCTGTAAAAACTGAGCCTGATTGATAAGCCTGTATTTTCAACAAGCGGTTTGACGTTCCCGGGCTGCAGTGTGAAGACGGTCTTTTCACGGTTTCTCCGCCGAGGCCGGGATCAATCTGTGGACTGTGCATGCATGTGCGTGTGCATGTGCGTGTGCATGTGTGTGTGTGTTTGTGTGTGTGGACCTATCAGCTCCTTGTTGCGGCTGTCCAGTGCCATGTTACGCAGAGCTGTGGCGACCGAGCACACGACCCGGTCGTTGTCCATCCTCAGCAGCTCCACCAGGATGGGCAGACCTTTCTCCTTGCGCACCGCCGCTCTGATGTACGCCGAAAACTACAAATACAAATACATAATTTTTCTTTTACTAAACTGACTGCGATGATGATTATTTATCCTTACAAAGAAATTGTAACGATTTGAAGCCAAGATTTCAACAATTAAATGCTAAAAAGTCTCTTGACCTGACTGAATTCTGGTTGTAAAAGAGTAACTTTAAACAAAATCACATGCACATTATCAGATCAATTGCATCCACAGATTAAATCATCATAGATGAAATTAAGGAAAAATAACAGAATTTCTGTTACACGAAATTGGAGACACACACACACACACGTGGCCTTGGCCGTGCTTGTGTTGCGTTTTACCTTCCAGTTTCCAGCAGAGAGGTTTTGCAGTGACCCGGCGGCCCCCTCCAGCGTGGCGGGGTTGGAGCTTTCGGCCAGCAGGTTGAGGTACGGCTTCACCACCATCGGGTGCCACAGCAGCTCCGCTCCTCTCAGAGGCTGGGAGAAACCTGGGATCGGCCCCCCATCGTCCCACTGCACAGGACAAGCAGGACATATCAACTGCGATCAAGACACTTCAGAGTATCAATCAAGAGCCTCGCAGTCTCCTCCTGCATTATGAAACCTTTGCCCCACACTCTTCATTTTGTACCTTGTCGTCGGGCCAGCCTCCCCGCTTCCTGCCGCGCCTCCTCTTGCCCCAGCAGAGGTAGTCCAGCTCCTTGGTGGGAAAGGAGAAGCCCAGGAGGGTGTCCAGCTCCTGGCTGCTGAGGAGGCGAGAGGAGGGCATCTCCACCTCCAGCCGGTACGACAGGTTCCTCAGGGTGCAGATGCTGTTCTCCACGATCTGAGGGGAAAAAATAGAGAGGTCTCTCTGCTGTAAGTACAATGAAGTTTGAGCCTGAAGGTGGCACTAGAGGAAAGGATATAGAGCCACCATGATGAAAAATAAATTCCTGCAGTGCAGACATAAAATAAATTATGCCAGTTTGACAACTCATTGATTATAAATACATATAAATATGATTAAAAACTAGTAGTTCCAGTACTACAATTATTTATAGTAGTAGAAGTCATGGCAAAACCAGCAAACACATAAACAGTAGTTAGTAAATATATTTGTATATATCAAAGAAGGAGGTTGAGGCAGAGTAACATTTAGATAAAGGTTTGGTTAAGGTCTGGGAATAAACGGTGACAAAAACAAGTGTGTGAGTGAGTGAGTGTGTATGAGTGTGTGTGTGTGTGTTTGTGTGTTTTTGCAGCACCTTGCTATCGTAGTCGGACGTGTTGACGCAGGCTCTGAGGACGTGGAGCAGAGAGTCGACCAGACCTTCACAGCAACGCAGCTGACTCCTCGCCTCCTCCCCTGCTGAGCTCAGGTTCCTCTCACACACAAGCGCGCGCACACACTCACACACACACACACACACACACACACACACACACACACACACACACAAATGCACAATTTGAGACTTGAGGTGGGTGCAGTGTGTGGATTCCCCCACAGGGTGGCTACAAAACCTGCCTGGAAACAGCAAAGGAAGCAAGCCAATCCGCCGATAGCAACCCTCAGCCACCACTAACGGAGAAGAGCTGACACGAGAAGACTGCACAACAGCGCCGAGCTGCTCCCACAATGCATTTTTCTATACACTGAATCTACAGCCTCAGTACAGTCGGAGTGCAGAGAAACGCCAGATCCTTCTGTGTACAGTACAGACATGGTCGTTTGGAGTCATGCAAAAGGAGGACATAGACAATCACAAAATTGTGTACAGTCATGATTACGACTTGGTGATGGCCTCCCATTCTTCTCATGCCGCATTTACTGTAACTGGGAAGTCTCCACTTAGCATTTTAAATTCATTTGATTTAGCAGAGCTGTGGGCCAGTCAAATTTACTCAACAGATGTGGTTATCATTTCATCCCCACAACTTGACTCTTTGTGTTTCCTTGATAAAAATAGTCACATTATCATTGTGGCCACTTTCCACTCAAATGGAAATGTTGAGCTCTGGTGATCGGAGGAGCTTCTGTTTCCCGTGATCCAAGTACTGTGTGACTTGAGCGCATCCTCGACTTTGACTTTTACGACAAGGATGTCACCTTTGAGATCGAATGCATACTGGAGACTTCGCGCCTGCATAAAATCTCCATCACGGAGCCTCCCATTGATGGATTATATGAGCGTGATAATGTGCATGAGGTTTTTACAGAATCGCCAAGATGAAAAGCCAATGAAAAGCCAAGAGAAAAAAAACAGCACCGCAGAGACGACTAATAAATCTGCGCATTTCAGAAAACGAGAGTCGACTTAATGAGCTAATGCCACGGCTGGTAAGTCAACATGCTCGGGAGGCAGGAGTTGTGTAAATGTGAAGCGGGACGGCGATTCATTTTGCTCAAACATGCTCATCGAAGCTCATTATTCTCAACAAGAATAATGGCAGAATTCCTAATTGGAAAGTTTTTCTTTTCTAAAATGTGATATACCAAACACTTTCACATGATATCAAACACTTCTGTGTTGGAATTCGTTCGTCACCTCAGACAGCCGGTGGTGTTACGCAGCAGCAGCGAGGACTGGAACTTGACCTTGTGTTCCTCGTGGTGCGAGGCGCTGCTCCAGCCCGAGTGGGGGATGACGACCGTGTTGATCAGCGTGGTCAGAGCGTCGCGGATGATGGTCATCTTCACCGCGTCGCACGACGAAAGGTTCCACAGGACACCTGCGGGTGAAGGGGAACAACGGCAAAGGGTTTTCAAAATAACTGTCAGTCTCTCTCTGTGATGGGAGAAAAATACTGGACATTTTTAGGGAAGTGGGAAAAGATGCTGAAGTGCTCTTTGCTTTTTTTGTGCATCCCTTTAACTTTTGTTTGTAAATTTGCAGTTTTTGTGAGTATTGTACGTAATGTAGGCATCAGGTCAACCCAGACCAGGCATTTTTAGACAAGAAGAATTCCACTAAAGAACGAAGAGCAGCTCTGATAATCAAAATCCTGGCCTGAGCTGTAAAGACTCAACTCTTTCTCACAGGTGATTAACAGTACGAGGCCGCTCATCTGTGTTTCCTCTCGAGCATCTGAGCAGCTTCACATCTCCTGATATGAAACAGTGTGTGCGCGGCTGCCGAGCAGTCAGCAGGCATCCTGTTTCCAAAGCACATTATCTTAGCATCTGTCCCAAGGACTGTGCCGAGATCTGCTCTGTGAACACTGCGCGCTGAGTGTTTGAGCCAGTGATGCTCTCACCTCCCACAGAACAGCCGATACACACATTGATACACTGCCAGACCAGTCAGACGGCGACACACGCCGACGCCGGCTGGCCGGGCACAGAACAACAAACCTCGCGAGCAGGCAAACGCCCAAGCCACACCACAACTGGATTGGAATGCGCTACATTACATTTTGTATTTAGAAACTGTTAGATATGCTGCTTTCACTTGTACTCTCCACTTCAGGAATATGAAGGTATTTCATATGTTCTGTTCAGGATTCATGAAGTGGTTTGTCCCTCTCTTAAAACATCTGACATTTGTGTGGCCTTGGCCACGAAACTTGAACTGCATTATCTTTGGCATTATTCATTTATCTTGGAGTTTGTTTTAGGTTAAACATCTAACATCAAATTTAAATCACAAATGATGGGTGTCTTGAAAACTATCAAGGCATATTGGTCAATAACTTGTGAGCCAAATTGAAACTTTGTTTTTCTTTTAAACAACAGTTGGCGGCGGTAGCGGGCCAAGAATCTTGATGTGCCATCAAAGGCAGTTAGGGAAGAAGTCTGCAAGCAAGAAAACAAGGGTCTTGACAAATCACTGTTTTAAAAAAATCTGAATCTGACTACACATACCAGTGACCAGCTCGCGGACTTCGTTGTCAGTTGTTTTCCGGAGGAGGCGCAGCAGGGCGGGCACCCCTCCGCAGTTCCTCAGCGCCACCTTGTTGTTATCCGTGGCCTTGCCGTACACCAGGTTCCTCAGGGCACCGCATGCGCTCTTCTGAACTTCTGCCACCTTGTGGTCGAGCAGGTCTATCAGGTGCTGGATCCCGCCCAGGTGACTGACCTGCAGACCAGGGGCCAACCACAGAGAAGGTCATAGGTGGACACAGTCATCAATGATTATACTTTCAATGTTGCAGATTATTTCTACGCAAACATGTGTCATGTTGCCAAAAATTACTGAAGCAATTTATGTATAAGATCCTTAGAGAGGAACAAACAGTTGCAGGACAGGTTGACACAGACAGCAGAGAGTTTCCCCTTCTCAAATTTCAGATCACAGAAAAGAAATTTAATCATGCGAGAGGAATAGAATTTTTTTTTTTTTTCCCTTTTGGATTTATGTCTTTCGAATTCAAAGGGATAAGTGTCTCTGTCACGAATTTTGTTTTGACTTTAATGCTTTAGATCCACAGGTCACCTTCAGAGCTGTGTTCTTTTTTTCCACCATGAGAAGATCTGTTTAAAATACTTAAAAGAAGCAGCTCTCTTTAAATTCCAATACCATGATTTTCAGCATTGTCCACCGGTATTAGATGATTATTGTCTAATTAAAATGTCCAACTGACAAGGTTAGGCAAACTGACACGGTTTTCAGCCACTTTTGAGATGTTTCTTAACAGAAAATTAAAATAAAACTGCATTAATTTCATTTAGCAGCGATTCTTCTGAAATGGTATCTAAAGAAACCTGCAGAGCGTCACTGTGGCGTGTTCAAAACTTCCTCATGTCATCTCGAAATACACCCCGTCTCAGGAGAGCAGCAGACAGTCCCCGTCTCTCTCTGAGTCAGTCTTCAAACCATCACTGAAGAACATTTGCTTCTGGCTAAATGAGCAGGCACATGTCCAGGCTGCTCCAAAGGCTAATTAAAAGCTCATCACCAAACAAACCAAATGGCACTAAAATGGCTCTTGTGTGAAGCCGCACCATTGTGTCAGAGTTATTTATTGCACGGGAGGCCGAGCACGGAGGGAGCGTGCAAGGCTCTGCAGTGTGTCGGAGCGGCGGCGCATTTGGCACCAACGTTTCCTAAAGTTTTCTTGGAGCAGATGGCTCTTTGGCTCCGAGTTTGACAGGAAGGAATATCACATTTCAAAGCATGTAAGCTGAGAGTAGTGTTAGAAACAGTGTACACACACACACACACACACACACACAGGAGAGAAACCTTGAGTGAGGCAGCACTCTGCTCAACCTGAGGAGTGACTCATGTCTGTGACGTCCGTCTGGTTATTTTTACCTAGACTGCTCCGCCCTGGCGTGTCCTGTCACCTTACCTCCACCTTGACCCTGTTGTCTCCGTAACACAGATGCTGCAGGTAGGCGGCGGCATTGGCCTGGACGGAGGGGAAGTGATGCTGCAGCATGTGGATGACCTCCGGCAGCTCGGGGTCACGCCAAGCAAACTCCCTGATAGGAGACGAACGGGGAAAACTTTTAGTACGTTCTGATTTAACTCTCAAGTTCTTTCCAAGACTTGGAAAGTGTAATTTTGTACTTATAATTACTGTTTGTCGATTTCAATAATGCTAAAAGACATCAGAGCAAATCACTGTTAGATGTAATCTGAGTGTGTGCGTGTGTGTGTCTGTGTGTGTGTGTGTGTGTGTGTGTGTGAGAGAGTACCTAGGGTCCTTATGTATGCTCTCGATGGACGGTGTGCGTGTGGTGGCCCGGTCCACCAGTCCCGAGTGCCGGTGGGAGAAGACGGGCTCGCCGGAGACCCTGTAGGAGTCGACGTACAGAGCCGCAGAGCTCAGCCCGTAGCTGCTGCTTCTTTGGTATGGCAGCGTGGCGCAATGGCTTGTGGTCCGAGGGAGTGTTCCCATGCCTGAGGAAATGAATGGCAGGATTTTGCTAAATATTTTAAATTAACGCGGTCCGGAAACGCAACATCAATGGCGAGAGGCAATTCATATCCCTCAAGATGATGAAAAAGCGACCAAGGTCTTACAAAAGGAAAGTAATACCTTGCTATGTACTGTTAGTGTTTCGGAGAACTCTCTCACACACCAAACCTGCTTAAATCTTGACTAAACGAAAAACTAAAACGATTCCTCAGATCCCCCACTATCACACTCCGCAGAGCTTTCAGCCAGAAATTATCCCGCAAAGGCTTCAATTACGAAGCGGCGGCGTACATGAAAGGTTTCAGCCTAATTAAGTTCTGACCTCGGGGGAGTGACAGTAACAACAGTTGCTGTTGCCTGTAAACTGCGACTTCTGCCGCAGATTTTGAGAGGAATAATCTTCTGAGCTGATGTTGAACCGGGTATCCACAGTGGGCCGGTTGCCATTAATGAAAACTGGAGGTGTTTGAACAATTCTATTGGACGAAAATAAAGCAGCTAAGATTTGCACAGTCATTTAAAATGTCTCTTTCTCTGCCAAAAGTCCGGCAGTTAAAGTATTAAAGTAGCATTTATGCTTCAGAAATACCAAAAATGAAAAAGAGTCCACAACGTATAGCAGCTGTACATACTATACATACTATATTGTACATATCTGATTGCATGTTAAGGGAAAAAAGTTTTATGTGCATGCAATACCTGTGCTTGTCCTATAGAGGGAGCCCTGGGGGTCGTGGGTGGGGCTGTGGTACAGGGGGCTGTGGAAGGAGCGTTCATCGAAAACGGGCGTCATGTGGCAGTCTGGAGACAACGCCGCCCTCAGCTCGGGGTCGATCTGCCCCACATGACCGGCGTATGAGCTGTGGAGCCCTGCGGGTACAAGCAAGCATTCAAATATTTACACAGTATTTTTTTTCTTTTTAAACAAAATTAAAGGAAATATTGAGGAGTGTAGTTTGGGATTGTAGGATTTAACGTTTTTTATACTACTGTTGATGGGGGTTTAAAATGATCATATATATAACATTATTGTCTTCAGACCTTTAAGAAAATGACATGTTTAGACTTTTCAAAATCTATTGTTTGGAGAAAAAAATGCACGAAAACATATTGCAAGGTAATGCCACAAATAAACAGAGATGGTCAAACTGATAAAAAGATAACTCTGCGTATCAAAAACTCAATAACCAGTGAGAGTGTCCCTTAATTGTCAGAATGAGAAAAATTAATAATTTCACTAACTGTGTAAAATGAAAAGAAAGCTACATGACATCAGTAACAACAGAGTCAATCGTCACGGTTACACATAAATCATAGTATTATTCATCCCACATGCATATCACCATATTTCATAACGCCAACTCATCCCGGCTATTGTTGTGTTCTATTGTTCTGACTCGGGTCATTCAGCATCTGCTGCAGGCGTCTCTGTTGTCATCGAGTCAAACGGGCAGAGCTGAATTTTTTGGTTTTTTTTCCATTCCTCCAATCTCAGAGCAGATCAGTTCAAAGAGCGCTCTAATTATAAAGAGGCTTTAGGGCACGGGGGGGGAAGCCTCAGTGGATCCTTCCTGCAGCTGAGGCGCACAATATGCACTCAGAGCTGGTGATGATAGAGCCATTTGCTCCTGCCATTCTCTATACTTTATACTTTAAAAAGTTTTCATGAAAAAATGCCCAACTTTATAGTCTTTTATCTGAAAAGAATGTGCCTCATTTCTCCAGTGACAGAAACCACAATTGTGACCATCGACTGGTCAAGGCTTTTTTTTTTTTACATTCATTCACCAATTAATGTTACATTTAAGCTCAGTAACAATTTCAACCCTTTCTCTACATTAAGCTTTTCCGACCATTTATTCATCATCCTACTTTTAGCTTGATGTTACAACCAATTGAAGCAATTTCTTTTTTTTCTGTTGCTTTTTCACTTTATCCATTATTGTAACCTTTATTTCAACAGTTTTTAAAACATATTTTAACCAGTTATACCTTTAGCTATCTCAATTTCCTTGCAATCTCAGTCATGTATCCTTTTCTAGTAGGTTTTTCAATCTGCACGCTTTTTTGTGTTGTGCCGATATTACAGCTGACTCCATGTCAATCCATTGTTCTATAATTTTCATATATTTGTAAATTGAAACAGCTAGTTTTTCCAAATCATTTTACTCCCTGTCAACTCCGGAATTGCTCCTTGGATTACAAGAACCCCTGGCTGAGAATTCGTAGACAATTATTAGTAAGTATTAGTATTTACCTCAACCCTTTGGTGACACTGCAATTTTTTTATTGAGCTCATAAAAAATCCTCCATATTGCGGCTTACGGTTTTGTTTTGGCTGTTCACCAGGTTTCTCTACCTAAACTACATGTGTTGCTGATCAGTAATAGCCTAATCTTGTATATCCATCTATTGCTTATCTCCCGCATGTAATCTGGGATTATGTTGGAATCTGCAGATAACTGGGAATAAGGATTTAAGCGACGTATTAGGCCACTTAGCCTCACAGCGGGATGAAAAACGCTTGGCTATAGAGAATAGGAGGCATTTCATGCAGTTCACTGACTCTGCCTCACAAACACACAAACACACACACACACACACACACACACACACACATATTGTACCTCCCCCTATCATTCTCTTTTCACACATGCACAAACACAATGCCACAACAACACAAAGAGGTGCACAAATGCATATGCCCACCATTAACATCCCCCAACAGTCTGGATAAATACCCACACACACAAACACACGCACACACACCACGCAGTTCAAAGAAAAACACATTTGGAAAATGGACTAAATTAAAGCGGCCACGCAGTGATCGCAGCATCATAAAGCCTTCCAGCGCTGTCAGCTGATAATCACATGCTGATGCTCCCCAGGGGCTTTGTGATAGAAACACCCCCTATATGGGTCAGTGGGAGCGGCTTAGCGGAGTGACAGAGGGAGGGACGGAGGACGGAGGAATAAATCTGTGTCGCTGCAGCATCAGCACCCCTCCTCTACGAGAATAAATCCTTCACCTGCCGCACAGCAGCACGCGGGCCGAAGGTGGATGAACGGTTAATACGAGAGGACGGGCCGCGGTAGATTTGGCTTTTTAAATGTTCCCACTGTTACATTTTCAAAAGGAAGGTCACTACCTTTCCACATCAGCAGTGTTTAATAGATCCAGTTCAAAGCTACAGGGTGTACATTTCTTACTGGTTTAAAATTTGCTCCTAACAGTCCTCAAATGCGTCAGTAAACCAGGCAATCATCTTGTTATCATCATCATCACCATTCGTATAAAATCATCAGAGTGCACTTCCACGTCAGCATTGCTGCTGCTAGTACTCGCTGCTGGGAGACAGCAAAGTTTAAGTGATGCTGAAATGATTAATCGATTGACAGATAATTCTGATTAAATGTTTAAATCATTCATTGATATTTTTTTCATAATGTCAAAAGGTGACTGATGAATAACTGTTTTTGCCAGGGAATCTATTAGTTGAGATGTAACATTATATATTCATAAGCCATGTTTTGATATATATATATATATATACATTTTCTCAGTTGGGTTTAATGGTGATATCATATTATTCATTGTATGTATTGCCTATGTTCTTATTTGGACCCCAGGAAGAGCAGCTGTTGCCAAGGTAACAACTAATGCGAATCCAAATAGCCTCTTACATTTATGACTTTTCTCTGTTTTCTGTCATTGTCAATTGGATATTTTTAGAGACAAAAACAAATTCATTTGGAGCTCTGGGAAACAGGCATTTTCCCCATCATGTTGAAGTCTTCTTAACATCACTTCAATAATTAATCAAGCGCTAATTAATCCAAACATGAACTGACAGATGAATCAATAATGAAATACAGCTAGTTGCAGCCCTTAAAAGGATAGATGTGCAAGCTCTCCATCCGTGCACTGGCTGCAGCAGAGTACAGTAAAGTATCAACGCTGCAGCCCTGCTGCTTCCTGGTCCACCCTGCTGGACACAGACTCCGTCAGTCAGAAAGGTCCTCGTTCGAATATTAACATTTTAATATAACTATAACAGTGAGCACGTTGGAGCCATTAAAACATACATTACTGTTGTTTGCTTGTGTGCATCTGCTGCACAGTATGTAATCATTTGCCATGTCATTATTTCTGTACAATGTCATGTCATTTAACAACCGAGTATGGAGTTGTGAGGCAGCTGCATGACATCATTTTGGCATACATTCTAGCAGAGGAGCTTTTGTAATTGTATACTTCAGTGTGACCTCGCTCAGGCTTGTTTTTCCCTTTTTAACATTGCTCCACATCAATCACAACCACCAGTAAAAGGTTACACATTAAGTCTGAGATCAAAACATCTACCTGATACAAGTGAAATCCTCCCTATAGAAGATTACTGTAGAATCCCTTGTTTTTTATACTGGCATGCATCAATGTACAATTCGTTCAAAGACAGCAGCATTATCTGCTGGTGCAGTCAGATAATTGCACAAAAAAAAAAAAACTCCACGAAATGAACTCCCTCCGCCTGGATACGAGATGAAATCACCTGCCGAGCTTGCAGTTTTCATGAAAGTTATTTTGTTCAACACGCGGCTTTATTTAATGAATCCCGCTGCCTCACAGAGATACGGGGAGCTGTACAAAAATGTTGTGTGGTACAGTATTATATCAGCGCTGCTCAGTCAACTTTTCCCCAACAAAGGAGATTTATTAAACCAACAGTCTTCAAGGCCGCGGAGCATGGCTTTGTTTAGAAGGTTTGCCGAAAACATTTCACTTTCAAAACTTTCACTCTTTTCAAACAATTTACAAATATAGATAAACTGCATATAGATATCAATGCACATACAGTTTATTCTATACATTTTGATGCATCAGGCCACTGAATTGAATGTGTCACGGTGTTTTCTACAAATATTTGAATGTAATATTATATGACCTTTTGCTTCTTGTGAGCTTCTGAATAGTTTTACATCCTGAGGCCTCTGACATTTAATCAGATGAGATAGTTTAGGGGTGAAAACATCTGACACTCGAGAGGAGGCTTGGCAAGTGTTTCACTGGAGGGGTTCCAAGCCAAACAGGTTGGAAACTGCTGCTAACGAATCTAGATAGAATCTAGAGTGAATAAAGGAAAAAACAATTCCAATGCTACTGGGTAAGTGTCGTTCAAAGCTTCGACAACAACAACAACAACGGATGCCTATGATGTAATGGACTTGTTTTGGTGCAATTTCAGTGGACTGACATCTAATGTGACGACACCTTTACTCGGCCAACTAACAGCATGATAGTGAAATGTCACACTGACCTATGAGGCTGTCGGGGCGGGGCAGTGCGCTCCTCTGGTACAGGCCGTATGGATCGGCTCCGTAGGCCAGTGGTTGGCTCTGTCGGGGCAGCGTGGAGCCGTAGTGCTGCGGCACGGCCATCATCCCCGAACGCAGCGGTGACCCCGTCAAACCCCTCCCCTCAACCAGAGAGAGGGTGGAGCCCAGGCGTCCACCTCCTCCTCCTAACACACCTCCTCTGCCACCAACAAGGGCCTGGGTGCCACCGGTCGGGGAGGTCGGCGACGGGCAGGCAGGCGGCATGGTGGTGCCTGGGAACACGGCGGCCAGAGGTTTGGGCTCAGAGAGGATGGGCGAGGCGTAGGTGCTGCCCTGGGATGTTCGCAGGGAGATGCGGGACGGCGAGATGGTGCCGGCGGTGCCACCGCCAGGAGACTGGCTCCTGGAGGGGAGAGAGGCCATCCGCCGCAACACTCGGCTGGACGCCTGGGAAGAAGGAGGGAGAACAATTTCCAGTTTCCAGAGACTTTAAATGTCACATGTAATAACTTTTTTATGATAGTGATGCATCTGTTTTTCTTAAAAGCTTCATAAAATTCCCTTTTCATTTCCACAGGTCATTATGCTTGTGCAAACACCATTAAAATTAAATGATGTGGACAATTATGTATATGTATAATGTCTAGTAAAATGCTTGGAAGCCCACTCGCATGACTATGCCGTCTACACAAAAACAAAAAATCAATGATGAATAGGAAATTGTGTAATGACCCTGGGTCATGTGTGTATGTGTATCTGTGTGTTTGTGTTGTGAGCCCGCCCTGCCAACGGGAGGTGCTGCTCCTGTTGTATCTGTTTTTCAGGTGGTGATTGGAGGATGGCGATTGGCTAGAGACTGATCAGGCTGGATTTAAAAAGGAGGTTGCAATGACAAGTACCTGTAACTGTCATTGCACTTACTGCTGCTAACTTTATGAAATCAATTCAAAGCTCCAATGTCATTATTAAATGAGATTCAAGCAGTTTTAAATGAGCATCCACATGATTCCTGGTCTAATATTCACAATGGAGTTGACAATTAATCACTACAATAACGAAAACCTCAGTCTGCCCACTGCGCCGCCTCCATTCGCAAATATACCTGCCAATTACCGGCAACATGACACTCTGACGCAGGGTGCTTCATCATGTCTGGTGGCGGGCATCGTTATCTTTATCATTTGTCTCAGTAACTGAACGTGCGTGTCTTTGAATAAATGTCTAAATTCATTATACAGCGGGCCGAGTAGTATATACGCTACGTTTCGGGGGGAAGATTTGAAAGAATATTTCATATTTATGGGGACAAACATTTACTTTTTTCCTCCTTATTACCAAATGTAAAATGTCCCTCAATTACAGACTCAGCCAACTGGATGCGGATATGTGCCACCCTAATCCATCCAAGCCTTGAATGCCGCGGAGGGAAATTAAGAGCCGAGACATGTAAACCCATCCAGCAAGGCTGCTGGGTTCGGAATAAATCAAGAGAAAAATTCCAATGGGCCCGCTATTATCTGTCATTGCTGCCCCTGCCATCGTGCAAAGCAGCGTATAATTACTAGCCTTTGACAAAAAGGAGCTGATAGAGTTTGGGTCAGAACAATTTCAAGGTGAGCCTCGACTTGATTGTGAGGCTTTAGACGAGATGTTCTTCATCACTCGCGATAGCTAGCTGTCATTGTTCCGGGGATTAATATTATTATTGTTCAAAGCTAAAAGGAGGAAGAAAAAAAATATTTCAGGTGACACCAGTCTGAAAAGATTCTAATGTGGGAAGTAAAAATGTCACCTCACCACCAAGTCCAATGAAGTAACTGTACCGGAGCGTTCAATATTCATGTGTGATCTTCATCAGCAGCTATAGTTTGCTCAGTTCTCATCATATTTAAGATGTTCAAAGTCAACCGTTTTAAGGACTTGTCTTTGATTGGACAATCGCTGTTTGGGGAAAATGTCAGGATGTCTCCATCTCTTGATGAAGATCATGCGGCGTCACCAAAAGCTCAAGAACAGCTTCTTAATGGACAACTGCTGTTTCCAAGATCAAGAGCGAACTTTCAACCTCAGCATTTCCATCATTTCCTGGTCCAATTTCCAAACTGATCTTCACAGAAACATTTTTTTATGTAACTTTTTTTCGGACGTGCACACTGTACTATAACTCAAACAACCCAGTGGAGGTCAGGCCTACCTGCCCAGAGGCTTGGCCCTCCGCTCGGGGGCTTCTTGACAGCGAGGCCCGGGGCTCCGAGCGCACCACGTTCTTGTTACTGTAGTAACTAACGCTGCTGTCCTGGTAGCCGCTGTCGGAGTACGTGGTCATCTGGGCCGAGTGGCCTCCTGAGTCTGAGAGGAGATAAAACACGAGAGGGTGAGGAAACTCTGCATCCTCTTCATCATTCCTATTCAGTAAAAAGCAGTTTGACAGGTGCGATCAAACTGATCAGTGCAGCCACCACCGCATCAGACACTGCAGTTTAATGATTTGCATATTATCTCACTCGCCTTTCAACTTGTGAAAAGGCAACGTGCATATAAACACACACTGCATTAGAACCTTTATGCTGTTCCTGAATCTGCATACACTGTACAGCTCCAACAACGCTGGCCTACTTTCTCCTGTAGGATAAGGAGGAGGAAGCATGTGCGGGATATTTTTAAACCACCCGACCACTCCAACTGCAAGGAATATAAATAAGACCAAAGGCAAATTTCTTTTCAACATTCCAAACAGCTACTCAGAAACGATATGTTCACTAATGAGAATTATTTGAATAAGAGGGAGATCCATTCCTTGCATCTTTTTTTCCTTTATTATGGTCCAACAAACATCCAAGAAGTTAAAAACAGACGGCCTCGTGTACTGCACTGTACGTAGAAGAATTCACAGCTGCACCGGCTGCATCCGCGCTCCGCTCTATGTGCCTCCCATCTTCTGTGGTTTTAACACAAGCGCTGAGGAAGCTTGATGGACCCGAGTGTCAACCGCTCCACTGAAGATGCCTAATGTCCAACAGCGACAGGCTGGTGGTTGTACTGCTGAGCTCCCAGCTGTGAATATATGTGAAACTTTTCCAACAAGAAAGTAAAAAAAGAATCACATTCAGACAGCAGAGTGGAGACAGACTTTTATGTTTTGGGGTGATTTAAACTGATCAGAAGCGGTGGCCTGTAGACGTTATTGCCAAAATACCGCTGTGTTATTACTTTTATGTATAATTTATTAGATAAATCAGAGTGACTGTTTGACTAGGCATCTGGAATTGTGAAAGCGCGTTGGTGCGGCGGCAATCAAGGCAACAAATTTTCTCTTCCTCTAAGTTACAAAAGGACTTTTTTTAATCAGTTGGTAAAAGGCCTGACAGGAACATAAAGCTATCTCAAGTGATATTTCATATCAAACGAATATGACTGTACTTTAATGTGCTCTGAGTGGTCGATGTATGAGTACAGTACATTAACTTTTGTTTTCCAAAAACACCAGCGAGGATTGCATGCTCCTTCATCCCCATGAACGCACACGGCCGTTTATTTCGACTGAATCCCACTTACACCGTCCAGCTGTCCCAAATACTCACTAGAGCACGAAGCTGTGGATTAATCCACAGCTGAAAATAGTTCACGACAAAAAAATGTACAACTTCTGTGCATTTCTGAGCCATTTAAACAAAACATATTTGTGAGAATAGAATAGAAAAGTTGTGCAGTAGAGGCTAAATATTATTGGTTTTGGACTTTAAATGGGATTTGTAAACCATTTCAGACCCATGTAGCCTTTTTCTACAAATGAGGAAAGTGCTCTTGATAAATGATGTTTCCACCCGTGACAGCTGAAATCATTGTTTCTTCATAGGGCATAACTTTAGTCATTTTGTTCAGACCGTGTGCTGTGTACATTTAACAGACCCTCACTGTCATGCAGGGATGCGCGGTCCGGTTCAGGCAGATAGAGTCCCTCTTCTGAATCCAGGTGGCGACCAGACGCCTCCATGGCTCCGCCCTGCAACTCTCCACCTGAGAAAGTGACACACATTTCCCCACAAATTGATAACATAAAATATCTAAACAGTGATATAATGAATGCATCTGAATCAAACATCTTGACAGCATTTGGACAAAGGATTCCTCCTAATCTAAGATATAAAAATATATCAATTCTTTGACACAAAACAAATGACAGCGTTATATAGCAGTAGTTCTGTTTTATTGGAAAGCAGACAGGAAGGAATGGGTCAGGAAATGGAGGAGAGGGATCTGTGACAGAGCAGTAAATCCAAACATGGTACATGAACTGATATAAAAAACACTGTTTTTGCTTTGCTTGAATGTTTTGATTGCTGCATTCTGTTAATTTCCAGCCCTGTGGAGGTTTAAATGGGCTCCTACATCTAGGGGAAAAGCTTTACTTTAAATGGTTTGAATTAAGTAAAACTCTATATAGCTTTTAGAGGTTCAGGTTGAGGTTCAGCTATCTTGTCTTTTAAAAAATGTCATTTTTTATAATAAAACATGAGTGGTTGAAAGGAAGCAATCATACCTGCAGATCTCCATGCAAACGACTTCTCTGATGAGCTTCAGCAGAAAGCGAGGGAAATGGAGGAGAGACAAGAGCAGAGAGAGGGAGAGACGTAAATCAAATCAGAGTCACAGTCCAAAACTTTATATTAAATCAGACCGGGGGCCTGTACTACAAAGCTACCTCAACATATCCAGTATATATTTCTGTTGTATCTGGTGTCACTGAACGTAACATTGGTCGCCCTTGATAACCAGCTTCTCACGAAGCTGGTTATCAACTGTCTCAGTAAATCCGGATTTTTCATATCCATGTTCATGTTGAAGAGGCGGAGACTATACTGTTTGTCCCTGTCATGATCCTGTAGACTGGTGACTGGCTTTGCAGGACTGAAAACCCTGAGTGACACCTTAAGTCTCGATGATCACAAAAATTTGATTGGTGTCTATTTCAAGTCCAATTTCACTGTCCTTCTCTGAACGGTTTCACTGGATTCATTGTGTGATCATTGGGAAGGTGTTGATTAGATTCAACGCAAGAAAAGTGAAATACAGAAGAAGAAAAAAAAGGCATCACATGGTCCAATCTACCTGCTACTGTCTCCCACTGGCGACTCTGCCCCCAGCATGCACCTCTCAAGCTGGCTCGCCACGATCTGCCGCTCCTCCTCCAGTTCCCGAGTCAGCCGCTCAAACTGCAACTCCTACGGCAAGACATTTGTACGGCAGCGATTACAACACAACATCCGCCATGACACGGCAATTTAAGCCTCCTTTTAAAGACCTATTTGATGCCAGTTAGAATTAAATGTAAAACCCATTTTGCATTCAGCCCGCATGACTTGACTGATTCCTCACCGGCTGCAAGCTCGCTGAGGGACTGCGGCCTTTTTTTCTTTCTTTTTTTAAACCCGTTAAAGTGGATATGAGGTTTAAAACATTAAAACTGTGTCCACAACCTCCTAATGGACTTAGGTTCAGATAATGAAATTATACACATTTTAATAATACCATTCCAAAGCACTGATGATATATATATATATATATATATATATATATAGAGAGAGAGAGAGAGAGAGAGAGAGAGAGAGATTTTAAGGCACGATCACATGCAAGTCAAGATACTTTTAGTCTTGCCATTAAAATGATCATTAAAGACTGTATTTTGGGTCAAAATCTTGAGATGTAAAAAGCAAAAACATGCTTTTTTAGTCAGATTTGTTATACATTGAATCCCCTTATCAGTCCCTCACACGTTTGTGGCAGCGATTGAGCAATGTGTCCCTGCTGACGCTGCTGCTGCTCCTGCTTACCAGTAGTGTATTGATCTGGATCTGATTGCATCATTACGTTATTATTTATAGCTATTGATAAAGCTCTTGGTAGGTGAGATAAAATGTTTAAATTGATTGTAATGTAACAGCTCTCCAGAATTTATTGACGCCTGGACACAGGACTTCACTTGCTTTTTTTTAAGGATTCGTCCAAAGCCACATCCATCTCAACTCAGTGAGTTTACAGTCAATTCACCGCTACTTTGTCTGAAAAACACTGATCACTCGTTCAATCGTTTATCACGTCCACTTCCCCTCCCTCTCTCCCTCACGCAGGATGCCATCGCTTATTTTACCATTCATTGCCGTGGATTAATCACCACGGAGTATACAATCTTACAACGTCACTTGCTGGACGTATTTTATCACGTTTTCTATCTTGTAATCCTTCTCGACTCTGTGTTACTCATCCCGCAGCTTTTGTGTATCAAGGGAGTGGCACGGTTGGTACACTTATTCAAGAAGGCGGGGAGATGGGTAGTGTGTGATGGATAGGGCCATTTTTTTCTTTTTGCCCCAGTCCAGCCCTGCTCTCATTGGCTCTCATTGTTACAGCCAAAACACATCCATTAAAATTTAAGAGATTTAATGCAGCCCGTTCTGATCCTTTCTCTGCCTTTAAAGTAGTAAAGTAGGGACATGCCCTAAATGTGCTTCAGACCATGCACTTGGATCGTTAAAATACAGCCTCAAGAGTTTCAGGTCTGCCTGTTTCTCTGGCCCTGGTCTCCCTCTTCAGTCTGTACCACCTACACAACAAAGGGTGAATGAGCTTTATGAATGTGTGTGCTGTAGGTTAATGAGAATCAGATGCTGCCCGTCAGCCCAATACATGATTTAAGTGAATCACTGGTAAGTGGGCCAAATGTCCTCTCACTCATTCCCAAACTAAAAGTTTTAGTTTGTACATTTCTAAAATGAAATTTGGCACAGTCACAATGAGATATCTGTCTCAAAATATCCATGAAATTAAGCCATCAGAGTGTACTTATGTCAATTTCCAGAAACCCAAACAAGACTGGTAGGGACCCAATTCCTTGATCAAGGGTGTGGAAGTGGAGCAGATTTTTTTTGCCGACTGTAGCTGCAGATGGATGGTAGTTGGCACCCTCTTGTTTGTGTTCGGTTACATAACACAGAGGCTTGCCAGCAGCTTCATAAATCTTCGAAAAAAAAAACCCACAGCTGGTGTCATCATTGAGGTCCACTGGAGAATTAGCTGTCTGCAAATAACGTGTAAATATAGAAACATTCTGTGGAAAATACACGGCTTCCGAGGAAACCTGGTGGTCAGGTAATTCAGGGAATGTGAGTGTGAAAGGTCTGATAGGGGTCAAAAAAAGAAAATGAAAAGTTGCCTGTTTGAAACACTCCACAGAGAGTGGAGACAACTTTTCGAAACCACCAAGCTCCTTGAAAAGGAGCAGAAAATCATCAGTCCGAAAAGTAGGAAAATCACACGAATCTGTCTGCAGACACATCTGTTCATGTTTGGTTCACATCCTGGCGGATGGCTGTAGCCGTCACTTTCATCTCTCCTCTCCCATCTTTCTCTCCAGATTGCCTGGATTTTATTAAAAAAAAATGTGCTTAACCAAAGTCCCCAGAGGTGCAAGCGCCTCAACCTGACAGAGCTCTAGTGCCACCCATGGCTCGAATAACCCACTCACAGTCCACCTCCATATGGTGTTTTAATTAGTCTACGAAACACAAGCACATAAACACACACACAGACACCAGGTCCGTGCACATGATACAGGCACATAGGATTGTATCCATGAGTGGAAAGGCTCCTCATAAGCCAGAGGACAGAGACCAGGTCCAGATATGTCAGTCCTGGTCAGTCTCCGGTCTGGAGAGAAGACTCTTCGGCCTCTTTCCAGGCCAAAGACCGTGGGTGTCGGGCCTCTAACTGTTTGTGTGCAGCCTGGAGAGAGTGGTGAAATGCTGCCGAGCCTAATTCACTTTTCAGAAGTAAGTGTATGTCTCTGTTTATGGGTTTATCTGACTGATTTAATCAATATGATAAGTTATTTAACCGTTGAATACATCACATGAAAATGTGATGTAATCATATGAACTACCTGCCGACCTTCCCTCCTACCTACACCATCGTTGTTGTTTTTTTCTAGTACAGTATGGGTAAAAGTCCTTCAATGCATAATCCTTTAAAAACTACAAAAGATACTTAAATCCATGCAGGCCGATTTTTCATCTGGTTACATCTCTCGATAAAAGCCCTTTTGTATTTGGGTCAAGTCTGGCCATGTGATGCATGGAGCCTTGGCAGTCCCTTTAGTCAGCTGGTGTACAGTGATTTAGTTAATGGTCTCGTCGTGTCCGTTGCTTGTTTGCCTTCTCATCAGCTATAGGCCAGAAGACATGCCCCAGCAGCAGCAGGCGCGAAAAAACAACGTCAACTGGCCCTGATTTCAGAGGCGAGGAGTTTACCTCTGAAATCATGACAAACACACAGACATAAAGTTGTTTTTTTTAAAGAAAAGGAAGTGTGCCAGACACACATGGACGGTCCATACAATGTCACTTTAGTTTAGACTGCATGAAACTTTAATGATTCCCATGAGGAAATCGGCCTACACGCAGCTAATGTTGCAGTTTTAATTAGTGTTGGGGTTTTTTTGTGGGTTTTTTTGTCCACTTTTAGGACTGGTATGGCTCTGAGGCAGCAGCACAGAAGTCATCGCCAAATGTTAAATTAATTGTGCAACTGCAGAAAAAGACTTACAGCCAAGGATTTTGAGCCCATGACAGCTGTTTGGATAGCCGGGACATTATTCTATGAGAAAAACGTATCAAATAAAACATTACTCAGCATCTTTATGTTGCAACTTTTGACTCAAATCACCAAAAGAAAATGAATCGCCATCAAACTGACATTTGATGGATCCAATTTATGTATGGTACGAAATTAAATATCTTTGGGTTTCGGGCATTTGCTCAAACTAAACAAGCGTTAATTGCATTCATCCATTCATTGAGATGAAGATTGTCCTATTAATTAAAACAAATTATCATCGCAGCCCTACAAGCATCATAGCCTGTAGTTTGTGTAAAAATGTATGTGACAGCAAGTGCATTAAAAAAAGGAAGCTCTGAAGATCTGGAAACGAGACAAAACTACAATGTTCAATCCAAACAGCTACTCTGTTTCCAAGGTGATAAAAACGGCGCTCGGACAACAATTAAATTCACACACAGGAGGATGTGAGATAAAAACCTTGGGAAAACAAACAAACCACATCTGAGGTATGAAGTGACAGTTTCACACTGACTGCTGTCAGGGGACGCAGCGCCGTGCTTCAAACGTGCTGCGCACTCTGACAGCGTCGTCACTGCTGACTCTGCCCTCGCCTCTGCATCCTGCATCGTCTCCTTACATCACTTCAGAGCAAGCACGGAGACGGGACGGGAACACACAGAGCTCCTTGTTTCAGCCTCGCCACGTCACGGCACGCCTCGAGGGACAAAAACAGAGGAGGCACGTCAGTGTGCGTACGCCTGTCGCCTCGGTGTGTCTGGAGACATGGCTAGCCCTGCCAGGCCAATTGGAGAAACCATGCCAGGCTGATGTCGAGTACCAGCTGGGGAGCCGGGGCACCGGACGATTCGCCACAGCTTTTTGTGTGCCGTCACAAAGTGTTTTTTCTGTATCTTCTCGAGTGACACCAACCACAGACCTCTGCATCTTATTCCTTCTTGCTGTGTCTATTCTTAGCCCCGGAAGTTTATCCAGTTCATCCAGACTCTATAAACTGGATCACGGACATGTTCAGCCTAGTTGTGATGCTGCGACACATCGCCATAACTTACCATTGTAATGAGAGAATTCAGTCTTTAAAGGTTGTTTTTTTTAAAGGCAGCTTGACATTTTCAGGCCCATTTCAATGCTTCACATTGATATCACACCGCCAGTGATGTAACGAGACAGAATTTACAGATACGTTAATTGCCATCTTCTATTCCTCTCCAGAGAGACATTTTGCGCCAAAGTACAACAATCACAATGCGGAGAAATCATCGGAAGAAAAGCGCGGCCACTAGTCCCTGACATGCCCACATTAGCCTTCAAAAGATCAGAATGCTGAGCATCCAGCTTTTGTTTTTCCATCTCTCTTGCTCTCTCCACCTACACAGGTAACCCCATCGATGGAATAAACCACTTTCAGTCTCTTTACACGCCCGGACGCCCACCTTTTATGGAAAGCAACAAGTAGTGCAGGTTCTCTGAGGGCTGTCAAATGGCAACCAGGGAGACAGTGGAAGTCACTAACTGGATGAGGCAGGCGGAGGTAAAGTGGGTTCACTGGGAGAGTAAATAACTCCTGGATATGTGACGAGCATCACAGACGGACGAGATCTGAAACAGTATCCCAGGGTGGATGTTCCTCTTTGATTTCCACACTGTGGATCAGGAGAAATTAGCTTCCTCTTCTGCCACGGTGCGTCCGCTGCGGACCGGGAACGCCGACGAGCATCCCCGGACATCCGTGATCTTGAGTCAACGAGGCGGGCCGCAACAACAGAAGCTCTGCCTTTTCCCCAAAAAATATGACGGCGAGCATGCTTTCGGACTCGGGCAGATGTCAGGCATGTTCTTTGTCAGGAGCGTCAGGCGTCGCATTCATACAGCGAGACCCGGCTCTCACACCTGGGAACTGACCTGCACAGCCACTACCGTCCAGCCACGAGAGGCCTAACAAGTCCCTCGCACGAATGTCTGACAACCTTTTGGCAGACGAGCTCCCCAATACAGTATTTCATAAATGATGAATGAAACAGTTGCTTTCCTTTTCTAAATATAATATGAGAGATGAAATAGTCAAATTATCACTGTATTGTTGACATCAATATTGACATAACTACAACCCCCACCCGTGTCTTTACAATAGTACGTAACGCTGAAAACTTCAGGTAACATTATTGACAAGCTATTTGCTCACCATGTAATTTTGTAGCCTTGAACAGACAGATTGAACCAATATCAGTGCTCTCGCTTAGTCCAACTGGGAGACGATCGTTTGCTGTCCAAAGACACCGAGCAAGAGTGTTCAGTTGCAGTTGAACTGTACGTTTTAAGCCAAACAGACCGATGCAGCAACAGGCGTCTCATCGTTCATGTTGGAGAGCAATGTTGCTGCAGGCTGCTGTCTCAACATCTAATCAATCTCACCACGTTTGCCCAAGAAGTGACAAAATTAAAACATGGACACCAACATGTAGAGGTGTTGGGTTTCCAGGTTGCCATATCTCCAGCTCTGGGTTCTTTTTCCCCCCTGCTCACGTCCGTCACTCCTACTGTACGTTTAATGGGCAGAATGAGAGAGAAAGTGGAAAGTTGAAAACCATCAGGGGCCTGAACACGATTCGAAGGCGTTAACTGATGTGCTCCATTTAGCATGTCTAATGTGACATTTCTGCGCAGGAAACTGCAGGCGATAGATTTCACTCTTCAGCAGCGCTGCCGCCCGCATTCCAACGCCAAGCAAGGTAAAGCAACTTCACGACATTCCCTGGTAACAAGCTACATAATAACACGTTTGCTCTCTGGCCAACGTCCAAGTTCACAAAGCAGTCATGCTGTAGATAACGACACTCACGAGCCTGGCAGACAGACAACCGAAAAAGTGACCTCAGCAACTCTTAAAGTGGGCACAACCCTGTCGAACCCTGAAATACATGGGACTTTCCACCAAGTCTACAGTTGCTCTGTTGCTCAAACCGGCGTGGCCCTCAACCGCTGCGCCTTCACCTTTGACGTCAAGGGGTCGCGAGTTGGGAAAATATATTTCGACATCACAGTCACAAAGCTGCGATGTGTCTGCAAACTAAGTCAAAAGGGCTGTGAGCACAAACATACAGACCATAAATTGATCAAACAGTCCAAAAATCATGTTTCTTAATAAAACGGAAATTTCCATTATAGCTCTGAGTGTTTTTCATCATGCAGGCTTCACAGACCAAGACACAACAACACATTTATTTTCAAGAACTGCAACTCCTGCTCTGCAGCACAGTGCATCTGCGGGGTAATGATTCGGCCTGTCATGCATTCTGTCGTGTGAAATGAGCGAGTTTCACCGCCGCAAACAGAGATTTTTGAGGCGCCGAGTTTGATCAAGGGGTGACGGTGCTGCTCCCACTGTGTTCGGCGAAAAACCAAAGCAAAATCTAGGAAGCTGAAACAGCCCCTTCCCTTTAACTTCACATCAGTTGGGACTTCAGAGCAATCTGCAGCCCCACAATTGCAGATTAAAAGTTGGAGCAGATTCTCTTTTCTTGGACACACCTGGGGACTAAGTTAAGAACATGGCCACAGACTTGTCCAGGCACAATTTAGAGCAGGGGAACAGGCAGACTCCCAAGTTGACAAGAAACAAAGAAACGCAAAAATAACAGCGGAGAAGAGGCAGAGACAGAGGCTTGCGATCTCACGGCAAGAAACGCAAAAATAACAGCGGAGAAGAGGCAGAGACAGAGGCTTGCGATCTCACGGCAGCTGCAAATGTCTCTGTTGTGACTTTCCTCCATTAGCACACAACACAGCTCTGTCACAGTTATGAGTATCGATAGCAAAAAGGTAGTGGCAGAAAACATCTCTGGCTGTTGGTTCATATCAACGTGCCACACTCAAATCCAGACATGTCAGTGTTTCTGAGGCATTAATTAAACGTTACACCATGTAACCGTTTCACACCAGCTGAGCAGCAACAGAGTGAACGACAAAAAGGCATTTAGATATGGGGGGGAAGATGGAAACACTATGGTAGAATTTTGGAGATATGCTTCAGTTTAGTCAGAAGCAGAAGACAGAAATTGTAACTGATATATGTGACAAACAAGCAAATGAAACCAGAACAAATTCACAGCATTTATATCAAATGACCTGGTGACCTCACAGGTGCAGGTTATCTCTGTTCTTATGTTTGGGCAAGTCTGCATATTGTTGAAATAAAAAATGTCATTGCAAATTCCGTATAATGTTCCACCAATCATAGGAGTCATCTAACACATTTCTTGCTATGTGAACAACTATTTAGAGGTTTATGGAAGTCCTGGGGGAGGAAGTATTAGAGAGAATTTTCTGTAAAAAAAAAAAGAATGCAGGTTCAGCATGGCGGCCCATTACATTTCTGTCTCATCCGCAGATAATAATATGAAAATAAATCTGATTTGCTGGGCAAACGTGGGTGAGTCACAGACTTTAAACTAAATGGACACTAAAAATTACTACAAAGTACCGCAGAGATCAAAAAACAGTTGCTTTGCACCTATGTAGAGGGGGTCCAGGGGTTTGAGTCAAAGGGCCCATCGTCTCATGATGCGTCCATGGCTGATGGCTATGTGGAGTAACAAATAGCAGCTATTTATTAATGTCATAATAGTATATTTATTTTCTAATTTAGCAGTGATAACAATGTACAGCGTTTTACATCTGTTAACACGTCTTAACAAACCCTCTGCACCTGCCCTTGGGATTGTAACCTCATAAGCTACATGAAGTGTCTGTGTGCAATAAGGCCCCAGCGTGAACAGGGACACGTGGATCACATCCTGGGGAAGATAAGATCACTCATCCGAAGAAGATAAGAACAGAATCCTTAGGACTGATAACAAGTGAATGTACTGAGGGAGTAAATGACCACGGGCTGCCTCCTTACCTGCTCTTTGACAGAAGCCAGGAGGTTGGTGGTGGTGGTGGTGGAGCTGGCGTCCGGCGGGAGGCCGCGGTCGCTCTGCCCATCTCTGACCGCCATGGGCCCTTCCCCCTCTGCGTCCCCCTCCTCCATCGCCTCAGCCTCGCCGCTGTAGTCCTGGGCTGGTTGGCTGCAGAGGCGCCCTCTCTGACCCTGCAGCAGGACTACAAGCGGGTCAGGATATGGACGAGTAGGAGAAACAACAAAACAGAAAAATAACTGTCACACTCCTGGGAACCTTCCGAGTGTGTCAGACTGGGAGTGTACAGGGGCCATATTGTGTTTTACTCACCACGATAACCCTGCAAAGATTCACTATATGACCTTAAACTGTGTGCTGTTCTGTTTTTCAAACCTCACTAATACCCCAGTTTTGAATTCATAGTAACCTTACCATATCACTTTAATGCTCCTACAAGACTCCTGTGGATGCTCACATTGAGATTGTTATATCGATTTCTGCAGAGATCCATAAGGAGACTCAGTGATTATTGTGCTTTCTCTTATATATATATTGACATAGCCTATATGAATATTATATATAAACATATATTTAACCTCCTATGCTATGAGGCTGTCAAGTGTGGATGTGACCCTTCACTGAGGCATGTAATTGCACATTTCTCCATAAAAACAGTAGTAATAGTTCTACCTTAAAGGTTATACAATGTATTTTCAGGTTTGCATTCACCCTATATACACTGAATGCATTTTCCAGCGTGTCACGTTGACATTTATTTTTTTTTCTTTCTTCCATATTACAGCCTGAGCTCTCTGTGATGAGCCTTCATCATGTACTCATAAGTCAAACGTTGCCACATCAATCACTCCACCACCATCCGGCGGCCAAGGACGAGGTCACACCAGACCGGAGAGCGAGGTGCGCGGCCGCGACTCGGACAGAGCCTCCCTCCCCGCTCCCGTGCATCGATGAACGGGAGAAGAGCCCGCCCGCCTGCAAGCGGCCGCGGCTGCGGCTGCCAGTGCGACTCACCGGCCAGATGTTGCTGTGAGAAGCAGGCCACAGCTGGCTCGATCCGTCCTGTTACGCATCCATTCTCCTCCTCCCACAGGCTGCCGTGACAGCTCCTACATTCCCCACGCGCCGACGCGACCAATAAACAAAACAAACAGCACAGTCCCGTGCACGTCCACACACACACACACACACACACACAAACACTCCTCTTGCAATAGGCTATATTACACTTGTGTTTTTTCTTCTTCATCCGGTGTGAGGTTTTAATGCACCCAGCTACCCCTGGCGCCCGCGCGGCACCTAACCAACCAACCCACCAACCAATACGCCCAGCCACGGTTACCTTTCAGCGGCGTGACGTCACCATGCGGCTATGGATTCTATTCCGATACAGGAATCGATCAAGGGCCGATGCACCTTTGAGCGCGTTGCAGTCGGAGCTGCGGGAGCCGCACTCGGCGAGATGCAGGATGCAAGAGCTGCTGGAGAGGGAGGACTCAGCCTGGAGCGGCCACCGGCTGTGCGCGCGCGCGCGCATGTGCGTGTGTGTGTGTTCTGCACTGCTGAGCAGCCTGACTGGTCATTATGGATTTCCCCAAAGGAAATGTAACAGTAAAGTTTACTTCAGTGTAAATTATGGAAGTCATAAACAAACATCTTTTCGAGTTTTACATTATTCAAAAAAAAAAAAAAAACTCAAGCTACACTCCTGCATTTCATTCATTTAAACTTGTTGTCATATTTAATTACTTATTTTAGAATACGTCTGCTCTTTTTTAGCACATTGATCTTCATTTTGCATATATAAAAGATGTAAAAATTAATGTATTATATTATTTTTTTGATGATAATTGTCATTGTAAGCTACTGAGGTAGAAATCAAAGTCAAAGTTCTGAAAGTCATAAATTTGAAAACAAAAAAAAGATTATTTAATTGATTCATGTATAACCACAAAACTTTAATCTGCAACTAATTTGGTGATAATTTTTTTATTCATTTTATAAATTATAATCAAAGGAGAGGAAGTGCTTTGATAATGGCTTTTCAGATCAATTCATTTAGGTTTTTTTAAAGAGAAAAAGGAAATCATTTGGGAAGACATGATCATGTGCCTGTACTCTGTGTTTGTCCTTTTCTTTGCAAAACAATCTGCCTAGATTCATGAGACTAAATTCAAATACAAGAAAATGAACTTCATTCTAGAAAGTACAATTTCCATTACGACTGTCCAAACACGTTAAAGAGAAAAACAAATACTACACGGTTACATGCACATGCCCATTTATTTAAATAATAGTTTATAGTCTGTGAGCAGTCATCCAAATAAACAGGGATATACATTGAGTTGTGAGGATTTCTACTCACAATGAACACTTAAGGGATCTTCAGTTTAAAACCTGCCCACTTCACTCTCCTCTGGTAGATTTGCATTTTCTTTTTTTAAATGAGCTATTGCCATTTGCAGATTAAAAAGCAAGAGGGGGACATACAGGTGACGAGATTTTAGGGGAGGGAACTGCAAAGTTAAGCCAATAAAAGATTCCCACATACTGGTTCGTAAACTGATACTGTAACGGCAAAGCACTATTTATGTTTTAAATCTAAATACGGTACCTGAAAATTTACTGTAACAGTTCATAGAAGTAAACCCGTTCTCCAAAGCAAACCATATCAAATGGATGATACATTCGCCATTCTTCGTACTGCAAGAAAATACGATCCAGTGTCACTAAACACAATAAAGCATCTAGTTTTGGAACAGCACTTGACACTATTTTAATACTACACACAGATAAATTATACATCGCTGCTTAAATATATTGTGTTGAGGGGAAAAAAGTGACAACCGGACAGTTGTGCTGAACATGACACATCAAGTAAAATTATTTTCAAACGAGAGTCCGTGTGACTGCTGTATCATTTCGAGATGCAGGATTCTATTGGATTTATTAAATCTTGCCGTCAGACCCAAAAGCGTCCTTGTCCTATTCAATTTAAGAGCAGCTTATTCACCAGACAAACGGCGCTGAAGGATTAGGATTTTACTGTCAGTCTGCTTCAGAGTTACATCAAAAAAAAAAAAAAAAGTATAACTGTTCAATGATTCAAGGCTAAAACTGTCAATCTAATTGCAACCATAAAAGCAAGCAGGAGAGGAAGAGGGTGAAAAGGTGAGGGCGAATTTATGAGCACTCTGCAATACAGCAGAGCTCCAAATTAAACTAGAAAGTTGAAAGGGTTACATCTCACTGTCCACTTAGACCACTATTCATTTTCTTGCACTTCAAAAGGTTGTCAAAGTGTTTCAAAAGTCACGTCTCTGGCGTCAGGGTTTCCGCAGGGGCTCGACAACATATTTAACACTCACAGAACTTTATAACGTTGCATAACATGGAATTTAATACTAGTTATGTGGTCATAAAGGGCAACGATGGAAAACCACAAGGAATCAATTTTGTATCTGGACCTGAATAAATGGTAGCAAATAAATAGATGGAATAACCATTTTTTTTACCAATTACATTAATCCAAGTTTTGCTTGTTAGGAGATGATGTGCCTCCTCCCTACTGTAGCAGCAGTAGTGAGTGTTGGCTACAGATGTAAAATGTCTCCTGGCAGCCACAAATAGGATTCAAAAACATTGACATGATTATTCCTATGCTCTTTTAATTCAGATTTTTTTTTTTGATCATTGGCTTTAATTTGAGAATGTACTGTGCACGCTATACCAAGTGCATTTTGCCAAGTCTTTGGGTACATTTTAATTGACAAATTAAAAAAAAGGTTGTTAGTAGAGACATAGGGAAAGAGAGAGAAGAATATGGCAAACCAGGAACATGGCTGTAATATTGTACGTCACCACAAAGCCCAGGATTCCCCCCCCCCCCCCTCTTATGAAGTTGTTTCAATGTAAAAAATGATGCAGCATTAACCATTTCTCTAATCTGAACAGAAGATGATCCCATCAGGCAGATACAGACGTCATGAAATGGACGGTTGGGTGTGGACGGGCTGTGCACTAAAACTTAATTTCTCCTACTCGTGTCCACTAAGTCAAAACACTGAATGTGAGCAGGGAGAAAAAACTGCTTGGTTGGCATGTTCGGAACTCACTTTTTTAAACTCCTCTGCCTTCATCTTCACAGGGAATTACACTGACACCAACGCTCTGGTATTTTCAGTCTGCAGAAGGCGGCCCCCTTTTCCTACTTTCCAGAATGTTTCATCTGTTGTTGCATGAGGCTGAAGGAGGATACAACACTTTAACGTGCACAATAACACAAATCTAGCTCTATCATCAGCAAGCCCCTGACATATCTGGACCAGCATCCAGCACTTGGCACTGTTATTGACTTACCGATGAGCTTCCTAATTAATAAGCAGCGATGAGAGAATTGAATTTGCAGCACCTGCTGGCGTTTGTCTTGAAACTGGCAAATGTCACTTAAGTTAATTGAGCAATTTCTTCTGGTCAACGTTTTTTTTTCTCAAATTAGGCGTTTCTCTTCTGAATGTCCCTTCATTCTGATTACTGGACTAACAGCTTTCATAAATAATGTTTAAATATGACGCTACGTTGCTTCACGTTTCACTATTTTAGGGGAGTCAAAAACAACAGAGCTATGTCAGGAACAGAGGAGAGGAGAAACCTTTTGCAGAGCGGGAAACCTAAATATCACGTTTTTACCCTTTGTTAGCTGAACAAACCGCGGCGGTTGCGGCAGTCAGATCGCCCTTTGGCGTATGGTCACAGCTGCAGGGTTGCTGTCTCAACGAATGGTCATTTCCACCACCGCAGCCGAAATCACAAAAACCTCTAGCATCCCTTCAGAAAGCGGGAGCCCTTGAAACAAATAATGTTTCACAGCACTGGAACCACAATGAATTAGCACAAAGACTTTGTAACATTCACTAACTTGAACTTCATACAAACAGGGAGGGAAACTAACACCAGCCAAAGAATTTTAGATTTAGCCTGTGTCTCGTTTTGAATTAAAAAAAAATAAAATAAAACTAGCAGGTTAAATAACAGCACCACAATGTTAGTTTCCTGCCCTGCGCACAACTCGTCTTTCAAAATCGAGAAACGAAAACACGAGGGGGCAACAAAAATACCGCAGTCACCGACACGTCTACGCAACGAAATCTGTGAATTATTGTTTTCAACAAATAAAAGCAAATAAAGAGGACAGCAATTTTGCATAAACATGAATACAAAACCTAAGAGTCAGTGGATGCACAATAAGTGTGAGTGAATCTGAGACGGGCGGAGTGGCGTGTTTGTGGATTTGTGACACCATGAACCAGTGTAAGGACGACGCCCTCCTTTCCCTCCAGACGACGACCTGTGCGTTCTCACTCCAGGTCATCCACATCCTCCGTCGCGATGGTGCTGGTATGTTCCGAGGTCACACCTAGACAAAAAAAAAGATGAATATTTGAAGCATAAAAATATAAAATAATTCCAGACTGAAACTTTTCACAACACTCCTGTACTATAATCTCTTATTTTACAATTAAACAACCAACCGTATATGGATGGCCTTGTCTGGTCTTTAAAATAGTAATATTATATAGTAGGATTAAAAAACGAATAAATCGTATAGACACCACTCCGCTGCTAGTACATTATCTAATGTGTAAAGACAAAGTAAACAACTTTGTGTATGTGGACAATGATGCTCAGCCGAAGAGGCTTAATCTTATGTGACTTATAATTGCACAGACGAATTAGCAAACACATTCACTCTTCTAAAAAAACAGGCCATGAAGCCTACTGCACTGTGCATCTGTATCTGTAAACCAAACCCTGTGTCGTACTTGAGGCTTCATCGTCGTCATTGGGAGACTTCTTCTTGTCCTCCACATAACCATGACTCAGGAGCTTGGACATGCTGACCGGAGGAGCCTTCTTTTCATAACACCTGAGGTGGCGACAGGAGACGGCAACGTCACAGTGAGTTTATTCGAGGCTCCCGTATCTAATAAAACTCTCTGCTGAAGTAACTTATAAACAAATTGTTTCCAAGAGTATTTGGTAGCACATTCTTCAAAGAGAGTTACTCACGTTCGCTTGTATTTGTTGGTTAAGGACAGGCCCTCCAACTCAGTGGTAGCATCATCAGGAGACATCTGTGGGATGGAAACGTTACAGCTCCTGGTTATACGTAGCCCATGTATCACAGTTTATCTCAACCGATTCCAAACCCAGATTTATTAAACAACAAGCATGGGGACAATTCTGACATTTATGCTGCAGAATCACAGCAGGCCTGAGTCACTTTACTGTCAAGTACACAGGTTAAACAAACAAGAAATATGTCAGGGTGATGCAGCGGAAGATGAAATGATGGAGGACAGCTCTAGGGGAGATTAGTCATGCAATGGAGATGATTGAAGAAACTCATGAACAAAAAGCTTCTAGAAACCCAAGCGACATAAATTCATAAACACTCAATTTGCTCATGACATTTCCTTAAAAAAGAAAACTCATTTTAGGCCGACATGCACCCTGTTGAGGCAGCAGCTCAACTAATAAAATATTTTGATTGGGGTTTTTTCTTAATTTGTATATCACCAAATTAACATTGGTTGATCATACTGTATCAAAAAAAACAGGGCTCTCTTAAATGAAAAAGCAAACATTTCATGCTTTTGAAATCAAATCTTTGTCTGTTAACATTTCTTATACTGCATTAGGATTGCAATTAAGTTATGCAACCGAAGCATTTAACATGATATGGTTTCTTGGAAAAGCCTCTTCTGCAAGATATCAGTCTTGATAAGATGAAATACATCTGATAAGATGAAAAATAAATCTATGTTCTTATTACAGGCTAGGTCTTCACCTATCTGAAACTTATCTCAGTATTTCCACAAAGTTACCATACAGTCAAAGCACCAGAAGCAACATTAAACCGAAATGAAACCTGACCAAATTGCGAATGCAAACGATGGAGCAAAATCATGTGAAAATAAAAGGAAAGATGATGGTAAAAAAACTAAATTAATAAAAGATGGAAGATATTTGCATGGAGTCCATGTTGGGGGGTGACTAGTTTGGTCCATTCACCTTATCGTTAAATCTATCAGTCTCTCTTTCCCAGGACGAATTGTTATCAGTGCCAAACGGTGCAGCCAGAGGCTGGCTGCCCCCCTTCATCTGGCTGTTGGGAGACGTTGCTTTGCTTCCACTGTAAGCACAAAACCACGGTGACATAGGATGTGAAATTATTGCTCCCCACTCATCAAATTTTGGCTGATTTATTTTTTCTTTGCACTCTCAGGTGCATCAAGAATCTTATCTATAACTCGACTTGGCTCAAGAAAAAGTGAAAGTTCATCAGGTCATCAAATCAAGGACAGTGCGTTGTGGGAAACATTAGAAATTCTATAACACAAAACCATCGTCTGAAAGTGTGGCGACGCGTCTTCATCGGGACAGAATTCTTATTTCATTGTCTAACTGGCCCTCTTACCTCTTTGCCTCATCACCAAACCAGTTGGGTGGATTGTAGGGTTTCTGCGGCATATCCTCAGCATCATTATCATGACTCAACAGCCCTGCAGGGGGGACACAATGTTCAAAGTGTGACGAAAACACTTCCAACAATTACAAATATTGCCTTTCACCTTTGAAAGCGCAATGCGAAATTAGCAGGCAGTATATTCAGCTACTAAATAATTGTAAAATATGTGTCTTTAAGGAAGCCTAAGTAAGGATTTGCAATTTTCTCCTCCACGCTGCCATTTTCGCCAAATTCCCCACTATTCTCCTGTTTTGCTACCAACAGTAGTGATCAGTAATAATCTAATTGGATGGTAATAACCTGTCTATCCCTTACCTTTGTGTCCTCCCTGCTTTGCAAGCTTGACGTAGTCCGAGTCGCTCTCAAATATCCCAACCCGCCGTCCGGTGGACCTCTCCACCGGAGAGGTTTCATCTGCGCTCTGGGACAGACCAGGTATCTGGGAGGTCGGCCCAGTCGCTCCGCTGCTCACGGCCCCGGGCTTTATGCCTGCAATGAACTGAGAATTAAATCTGCTTGCTTTGCTCGTGCACATGGCTCCATTTGCAAGCGCCGTAATGATTCCTTGGCATATGCCGCACATGCAGGAGCCACAGTGAGTGCACTGCATGTTTAGCCTGTGAGCTGGAAACTCTCTTACTGTGAGCTATGCTTTCCGATTTAGCACAGTACTCAACTGGAGACATCAGCTGAATTTTTTTGTAAAATTTTGCATGTGGTCTCATATTTTACCTCCAGGCTTGGTCCTCCGGTGGTTGGGCACAGCGGTGCTCATTTCAGCTGTTGACACAGTAAAATGTCATGGTCAAACAGTGTGACTGACAGGTTGCAAGTGCATGCCACATATATCAAAAATCAAGCTCATCTACATCAACGCCTATAAGTCTAAGTTTAAGTGCCACTTTCATAAAGCTTTCATAAGTACCCCCTTGTTGCAGAAAATAAAAAAATTGTCAGAGGGTGTCTTTTTCCTCAGCCACCATTATCTACCAGAGAACTGAGAGGGGCAGTATACAAAAAACATAAAGAGCGATTCTTGAATATAATTTATTCCATAGTAGATATTTTTACGTGCCGAATTGCCTAAAAAGACCATCGACATTAAGAAGTCATAGAATAATCATGTTTAACAGGTGGTGCAGCGTCAACACCTTAAATCGTCCTTTCATCTAACGGAGTTTGGCATCGCACTTCCGCATATCAAATACAGCGGCCTGCCTGAGCTCTTTTACAGCCAGTAGCAGTTAGGATGCTGTAAAACATAATATAGGGTAAATAAAACAAGTCTTGTTCGTGTATGAGAGACAGAAATAAGGCGATCGACTGGTATCGCCCGGCAAACACGCGACAGTGCACGCATTTGATAATGAGTACGCTGCCTTTGCAAAGGGAGCATTCATACGATTGTTGAATTATAGTTTGACTATATACATTTTGAATATCTATTTGCACACGACACCGTAATCTGTCCCTAGGGTTTTCAAATGCGTCGTTTTAATTCATAATGTGGCTAACAAAGCCTTGCTAATTCAGCTAGCCGCCTTGCTAGCCGCCTAGCTAGCCGCCTACCTAGCTGCCGCAGTGGCTCTCCAGCGATAACCTCATCCTGTATTGCAACAATTCCACTTTTTAGGTTAATGGGTAACAATTCAACGAGCAAAAAATTAAGACGCATATCTTACATTATCAGTTATTTTTCTTTCGATGTGATTATTGATCGGGTGGTTGCAATAAAATGCCGATAGCTTCTTTTTTCAGCAGGCAAGGATGGACAAACACACTTCCTGTGGCACCTGCTGCCTGCATCCGGTTCGCTAACAAAGATCGTCTATGTACAGCAGAGACACAAAAAAAAGCCAGAGTTAGGATTCTCTTTATCAAGAACTACATATATTTAGCACCACGTTAACACATTTTAGGTTACGAAAGCTCTTGAACTAATTGTATGTTTGATAAATTATTGTGGACCGATTTATTTTTTGGCTGGCATTAAATAAATAAAAATAAATATTGCATTTATTTATATCTTGAAATCGCAGAGAGTGAGACTTCTTTCTCTATTCCTGCTGTAACTGCCATAGACTGTACTTTACGAGACGATCTTTGGGCCCTGGTGGGCTTTAACAGTAACGTTACAGTACATTTGTTTTGGAATTTGTTCTTAATAATAATAATAATAATATTCTTCATTTGATCATTTCAATTTCATGTTACCTTATACCTATACACCATTACTACTCAGAAGAAAATGTTGCACTTCTAATGTTGATACTCTAGGTACATTTACCTGATTATTCTTAAATGATTGCAGGACTTTTACTTGTGATTAAGTAGCAAAACTATTTGTAATAAACATTTACTTGAGTAAGTAATTTGAATATTTCCTCACCATGGTCTCAGCCATAGAATGAATATAGAGCTGAATAACAATATTACATTGTATTTATCTATCTATCTGGCTATCTATGTGTATATATATCTATCTATCTATGTGTATATATATATATATACTACATAGCTACATAATAGCACAAATGCACAATTTCCTTATAGTCTCCAACACAATAGTAGGCAGTTTCTATAGCAAATCAAATCACTGAGCAAGTGGGGTGTCCATCAAGTCAAAACATCTTTATTGTGCTTAACAGATTTATATTTCATTTAAAGGAATCCATATAATTAGAACACATTGTTTTAGTGAATTCACTTTACTAAGATTAATTGCCACTAAAGTGTTATCAATTAAAACAACTGTAGAAGCTCTTAAAAAGCTCTAAATATCTATCAATATTGGCAATTACTATTATGCCACACAGACTTTCATTCCAAAAGGGGATATGAAATTTGTTTGAAGGATTCCTGATATGAAAGTAACTTACTAACTTTATGAAAGATAAATGTTTCTAAGACACTAATAAAACAGAAAAAAACGCATTTTGGAAAGAAGACTTCAACTGATTAATATAACATACAGGATCATCAGCGCATGCAGAAGACACCTTAGCAGCAGCAGGTTAATGTGCAAGAAACCAATAAAGGCAAAATAATGCAACAAAGGTTGGGTTAGGAGAATAATACTAATTCTCTTTCTTTGGCAGCCATCTTGGACAGGCTCTTTTCTGGCTTCAGAGATCACTCAGAGGTCTTTGCCGCAGTTGGGGCAGAGGATGTCGTCTTTGCTCGTCAGGAAACCACGGCCGACAAGAGACTCGGTGCACCTTTGGCAGTTGAAGCAGTTGGTGTGCCACTGGCGCTGCTCAAAGGAGATGTACTTGCTTCCCCCGAGACCTGAGACAAAAGCACAAAAAAAAACAGAGACATGGGTAATCTGCCCCAGCATTCCCAACTATCTCATGATCTCTGTAATGTAATAGTCTGGTAATGTTTGGTGATTGGATAATCAGGATGCAGGAGGAAGCATATGATCGGGGAACCTCTCAGTGCCATTTAAACTCCACGTACTCTTGTCTAAATGTATTCTCAGAATAAACAGTACAACTCAAACATTGCAGTCTCTGTTCCAGTTGGCAGTCTCAGTTTACTATCAGTAGTAAATAGCCCTACTCAGCCTGTGAACAAATTTGTGTAACTGTATCTGTAGCGGGAGTAGTAGCAGAAGTATTTGCTGCAGCTATATCAGCAAGACTAATATAGTCCTAATGATGTTAAACTGGGAATTTGGAGTTTGAGCCAAATCAACCCTTTCCAGGCAGGGCAAGTTCAATCCCTTTACAATAACTATTGCTTGAACAATATACCATCTACGAACTGGCAATAAACAGAACGTTATCAGTAATCTTAAACAAAAAGTCCTACTACGCTATACAATGGATGTGAATAAATATTTTTTCGAGCCACGGTATTTGTGACACAAGTACAGGTTTAACTTTACCGCTGATGGGGTTGGTGCAGAAAGCACATTTCTTGGCAAACAGGTTGCAGAAGCAGTCAAGGCAGTAGGTGAAATCGTCCCGAGAGGTGAACCGCTGGCCGGCCAGCTGCTGCTTGCAGCCGATGCAAACGAAGCACTCCTTGTGCCAGGGCTGGTCGCGGTAGTTCACTCCTCCATTGGTGATGGGCTGAAAATTAAAGGGAAAAGTGTTGTGTTTTTTAGACAGTTAACACCATGAGGGCAATAAAGAGGAAATGCTTTTCAGAGGGCCCCCTTGTGTCCACACAAGCAAACGTCATTCCCAGTCAGTGTCGTTTTACCTTCTTGCAGTGGACGCATTGCAGAGCATACAGCTTCTCGTAGCAGGGCAGGCAGTAGTTGCTCGCCTCCTTCTGGACGAAGGTCCTGGTGCCAATGGGCTGCTGGCAGCGGTTGCAGGTGAAACAGTTCTCATGCCAACTGTTGCCCTTGTGCTCCATTTTTTTGGAGCCTGGTGGGTGGAGGGGGCAGAAAGGAGGAACCTTAAGATTTGAAGGCTACCAAACCGACTCGTGTGTGTAACTCCAATGTTTTTTGGTGGATTTTTGTAACAAATGCATACGTGTTGGCTGCGATCAGGCCTCCTCACCTGGTTTAATGGTCTTCAGGCACTGATTGCACTTGGCAGAGTAAATGCTGCTGTAGCACTCGGTGCACATCAGCTTGTCATCGCTGGTGGCAAACGGCTGCTCCACCAGCGATTGGCTGCACTGGATGCAGAGGAAGCATTCGCTGTGCCAGTGGCGTTCCTTGTACGAAAGATCCTGCAGGGCACATGGAAGGAGAGAATGTTTGGATTGGTTAGAAATGAGATTACATTTTAAAGAAGCCTTCATGCTGGTTGATATGAAGTGTACATTTGGTTTTTGGTGACAATGCTACAAAACTAGGTTTGTGACTCATTGAAAATATTACCTTGCTGGTGCAGCCAATGAGCTTCTGGCACCCTTCACAATTGTAGGAGAAAAGTGCCTCATAACACTTAATGCAGTATGGATCATCCTCCTGCAGGATGTATTTCTTCCCGTATAAGGACTCCTTACAGTCAGTGCAGTCGCAGCGCTCAGCCATGTTGATTAAAATCTCCTCTCTGAGTCCCCTGGATTGTAACATTAAAAACATATTTTTTAAAACCAATTAAGGTTCACAAAGTATCCATTGGAGCTGATTGATTTCTGTAATTGCAGATATATATATATATATATATAAAGCACGTTGGCTGTATCTCAGAATCACATGGTCCGGTGAATTATGAACTTCATCATGCCTCCCCCGCCAATGTACGAGGCACAGCATTAGCCCCTGACATCTGAGATGCCTGGAGACTTAATTGACTATTACGCACAACAATTTAGGCCAAGGAATGTGGCAAACAGCGCCCAAATGGAAGCAGTGTAAATGCCTTCCACTTAAGTATTAATGGACATGATGTGACTTTTAAATCTGGTTTACTGGCTCAAGGAAGAAAGTATTCGGAATAAGACCAAGAAGAAAGAGGGTTAAATTGGCGAGGAGGAAAGCAACAAGGATAGAAATAAAAAGAAGTGGGATTTTTTTATAGAGATAAAGTAAAGGGAAGCACATAAGAATGAATAAAAAGTTAGGTATTTGCATCATCTACTATTTCAGACTTCTATCCAGCTAACAGTAAGCTTAAAAAAAAAGGATCTTTATCTGACATTTGATATTTTAAAAAAATCTATTTTAGGCTTCTGTAGTCTTCAAAAGCTAAACTCATGCTGTTCTGATCTGTTCAGTGCACATTAGATTAAATCAGTAACCCCGAACCCCCACACCAGACGACTGAGATGACGCAGCTTTTCACTTTAATATGGAATAAAAGAATTTAGACAATTTAGAGTATTTGATGAAGGAGAATAAATGTAAAAGACTTCGGCAGCTCAAAAAAGCCTATAAACCTCCACAAAACCTGGACTGCGTTCTGTACATGGATTTTAAGCGTTGCCATCCCTTTTTTGACACATAATATTTGGAACACGGCAGTCGTTCAATTTCATTTCAATAGAGAACTGAACTGAGAGGCAAATATTCGATAATGAATGAGTGGATCTTTCACCTCTGTAAATGCTCTATAATTTATATACCCCAAAAAACTCTAATCTAAACCCAATCTTTAAAAAAAAATTTATATTCCATATAAATTCCAACCCCTGATGCTTCCATGCCCGTATCTTAACACGCTATTCTCCGCTGTTAGCCCATACCTCCTAAACCTAATACTCCCTCTGTACGCCTCATTCCAACATCTGTGCACCACTGTAAATACTTGATCTCCTCATTCTGCTTCTTCTATCATCCCTTTACAGTTCTAATTATATATATATATATATGTATAGATATAGATATATATCTATATATATATATATAGATATATATATATAGTTTCCTTCAATTGACAGTCATTGAAATTACATGATGCCATGCAATGAAATAATTATGTGTTGTAAAGATTACTTTATCTTCATTCTTTCCCCTTTTTCAAAAACCCAGCGAAGAAGGTCAAGTAATCCTCTAAACCTCTGGACGGCTAATTTACACATTGACAGAAATTAAATCGCCAAAGTTCTCTTAAATGATAAGAAATAAAAAGAGCATTGCGTGCGGATTGCAGAAAACAGGAATAAAGACAATGCAGTCAAAGAAATGAGAGCGGGAGCTGTTACCTGTCAGCGCAGTGTCTGAGTAGGAGCTTGTTCGCAGACTGAGACCAAAGGTGTCTGTTGAGTGCAGTCCTCTTGCTCATGTACTTAAATAAAATTAGAGCAGAACGTGACCCACACCGGGGCAGGACAGGGAAGGCAGTGGTGTGACCAGAGTGGGCTGGTCATTTTATATTCAGACTGCTATAAATTCCCACAAATGTGAAATGCGGAACTCTTAATACTCTTGACCATGCCCTCACCTCGTGACGGACACAACTTCAGACGATGAATACAACCTACAAGCACATATCCCACAGAAAAGGGGATGTGTGCATGTAGTAACTTATTTATTTAGGATGCATTGCGAAAAGTGTTGTTTGCTGTTTATGGTATTTCAATGAAGGGAATATTGCATTCTATTTATAGTCCATCCATTAATAAATCACTTCTCCAAATCTGCTATTAACTTGGTCTCCAGTGGTTTTACTTTATCCAGATGATTTTTTTAAGATTCCCTGACTATTCCTCTGGCACCATGAGAAGTCATTTTGATCTTAAAATGTAAGTTAAAGTTCTTTGGACTCATCATGGACAAGATATAATAGATAAACGACACAATGGAAATCTCGAAAACCATACAACCATACAAAGTGTCACTACCAACCTAATGCAATTTTTGTCATGGCATTTTGCTCATCAGTGGTACTACTGCAAAATATAGTGTAAATTGTAATGGCAATACAAAAACCATCAGCCTCAACTCAGCATCTGGTGCAGACGGGGATCTACGTGCAGATGGCAACTTTCTAAACAGGTTTCGTCATCAAAAGAATTCTTTTTTAAAGAATAAAGTGTGGTTAATTCTTTAAAAAGAATAGTATTCCTAGTATCTAATCCTGTTATGTAATTTAGACTTTACCCAGATTTGTGTCACATGAAGTTACTTCTTTGAAATGGCTGATCAAGCACCACACATAACAAGAATAGATAATAATCTGAGGACAAGTGTCGTGCCACATTTCCACCACAAATTGAAGAAACAAACAACAATAACAACAACGGATCAAAATTAATTGACCCGAGGAGAACCCAGATCTGGTGTGAATGGGTCCACTGACATGATCTGGGTTCCTCATGTGAACTGAGTTCACTAGTTCTGACACCGCTCAGATAAACTATGACCCTAAAGTAAAAAAAAAAAAACATGACTCAGCTAAAATATACTGTTGAGTTTATTTAGTTTTAGTTCATTAGTTAATTAGTCGCTGCAAGAAAATGCTTACCTCTGGATAACACTGTAAATGACACGCTCCCACGCATACCCACACACACACACGCACGCACACACACACCCACACACACACCCACCCACACACACACACACACGTCTGGTAATATGCTGCCGCCTGCAAAGCACAGAAAAACCACTGTGGACATAATGTGGTATGAAAAAATAAGTTTAATTTTAAACCAAATTTCTACAACTAAATATAATCTACCTGGATTGCTAGGTGGGTGCTAGTTGGCAGCAGTATAATAAACTTTAGTATGAAAGGACTGGGAGTATGCAATCCTAAAAACTTTTAACTTAAAGTGGGTGACTGGATTCGATTTGTTTAAATCAGAATTTCATCCTGATGATCATCCACATGTCTTTCAGGTGACCCACTCATCCACATAAGGATTAGAAATGAGGGAGGACATCAAATAGCCAATGGTTCATCTGTCTTTAAATAGTAGTTATATTACACAATCATACACCGAATGTGTATATATGTACACACACACACACACGCACACACACTCTAGCCCATGTAAACAGACACTGCACTTCTGATTAAAGAAAAACAGCTTTGGTGAATTGAAATACAAAATAACAAAAAGCAAATGTTGGACAATATTCAGTATTGGGTTGTGGGATAATTATTCGATCAATGAATTTCCATGTTAATGCCGACATGTCCCTCTGTACAAAGAGCAACTATCTGTGAATACTTATTCCAATGTCAGGACTCGTTTAATATTTGTGGAAATTGGATGGGGCAGTTTGCCGTCGCAGTGGGTTATTGAAGGGGTTCCATGAATCGCCAATGTTGTTTCTTGCTGTATTTCTGTTAACATCAAAAAGTTAACCGCATTACTGTAGTTAAAACCGGGTGGTCAGTGGCAGATTTTAACACTTCCATGAAATTCCAACATGATTAGGATTTGTTTTGCTTCCCTTCATCCTTCTCAATCAAGTAATCTATTTAAACGTTTCTCAGATTAGCTTTCTTTGCTTATCGTCTTATTTAATTTTCACTGTAAACTGGCTGACTGACCCTTAATAAACAATTTAAATACCACATGCTCTTCCTAGTAAACAAATTGCACAATTTGTTGCTACAATTTCTATCGATGCTGATACAACGAGGGGAAAAGTCTGACTTTGGTTTTGGCTTGCATTTAGTTTTATTTGTCCGATGTTTGGGATGAAATAGCAATTGATTCTTAGAATTTTGAAACTCTTAAATCTCCTAAAACATGCTGTGAAAAAGGAATTATTTCACAGAAATGTACTTGAACTAAGAAACTTCTTGCTGTGAGGTGAGAGTGCTAGGCCTAGGTTGTTATTCTGTTACCGGTACTGCACTATGTTGAAACCTTCCTGTGCTTCTGCACCATGGGTGAATGATAAGAATTTGTCGTACTTTTTTAAGCACCAAGTAATCATTAATACACACTCTTGTGTGAATAGTTTTGCAACACAGATTATGTTCATACCAGCATTCCATTTCTTCATTTCAAGGAGAGTTCGCCTGTACAGGAATTGCATTTACGTCTGTTATTAACATCTTAATTTTTCTGTGTATTGAATGCCATTCTGCTACCATTCCAACAGCTGTAAAATATTGGACTGTGTTTTGTTAATACCATTCATGCCACACTGTGCACGTGTGCAACAGAACATAAAATTAACCTGTAATTCAATGTTATTTTTTTGTGAATGTGGCTTTGGTTTTGAAAACTAACCCTTTTCTTTTTCCTGTTTTATTTTGAAAATAAGAACAAGAAGTGTATTTGTTTTTTTGGTCATTGACGCTAGTGGACGTTTTTAAAACCCGGAAGACTTTGTAAACAAACGGTTTATCCGGTGGGGGAAAGAAGGCAAAGGAGCCTGTTGAACCTCCGCCATGAGACAATAAGAGAGGACATGGAGGACGAACAAGGGCGACAGCTCGAAGGGAACCCGGACTGGATGTCCCGTCTCCCCGAGGGGCTGCTGGACGTCCCGCTGTGGGACCTGGCCATACCCGGTAGTTAGTGGCCTAACTTGGATATATGGAACAAATAGTCCAGACTGCGAACACACGGATTGCAGATTAACTTTGTAACTGTACATATATTAATATCCAGTTTGATCTCACCACAAAAAAAGTATAATTTCGTGGGGGTTTTCTATGTTTCAACTGCCTGTCCTTCAAACCATGGGGGATGGAGCCTTCTGCTCAGCCGCTCCTCGCCTGTGGAATTCCCTTCCAGACCACCTGATGGCTCTACAAAGCACTCTCTCTTTTACGAAGGGCCTGAAACCCTTTCTTTTTAAACAAGCATTCCCCTAAATTTTTGTACTTTTTCTTCCACCGATGTTTTTTCTTCTTAAACATTCTTTTTATCTTGTTTCTACTCTGTAGCACTTTGAGATCGCTTTTAGCAATGAAAAGTGCTCTATAAATTAAATTTATTATTATTATTATTATTATGAACCACCATATGGCCAAAAGTATGTGGACACTCTGAATCCCATTGTTCCATCTGTCCAGGGAGCCATGACAGCATGTCGTTCTGTCTGGATGTGTCCTCGCCAGTGCTGAGTTCAGAGCCCTTCCTCCTCAGAATGATCGACAGGCTGTTCCCCTGCTGCACTCGCCCCTGTGTTTACCGCTGGGCCACCACTCAGGTAAAGGGGCAATATGTCAAACTGTTACTAACCTAACATGCATATTGGGAATAAGATTAATTGCGCCATTGCTTGAGCAAGGCATTGACACCGTAACTGGAAATACTGCCACAGGCATTGTTTTTTACCTGGAATATCTGTCTATAGTTGTACATTCTTTCATCTTGTTTTGTCTCTCGTGTGTAGCAGTCATTCCTCAGTGAGCAGTGCGAGCTCGGTATTCGGTTCTTGGACCTGCGGATTGCCAGGAAGCCGGAGGGAGGCGGAAGATTGTTCTTCGCCCACGGCATCTACACACTCATAGCAGTCAAGGTGCAGGAACTACACTGAACTCAGAACTGAAATGCGGGGAACTAGAGTCGCTCCTGAAAACTGAACAGAGCCGAGTGTGAACTCGACCTGTGATCAGTTTTTTCCGTTATGACAATACTAACTCTGTTAGTAAATTCAAAGAAACAGTTCCTTCGTTATTTACTCTACTGCCATGTGTCGATACAGTGCAGGATCGTTATCAAAACTTTACTCCCATACAAATTGATGATGTTGTTGATAGTGCAGCAGCCTCACTACGTTCCACACTTGACACTGTCGCCCCTCTGAAAAAGAAGACAGTCAAACAGAGGAGGATTGCTCCATGGTTTAATGCACAGACACGCGCTTTAAAACAGACGTCACGTAGGTTAGAAAGGAAGTGGCGTTCCAATAGTCTAGATGATTCTCACCTAGACTGGAAAAATAGTTTAATTACATATAAGAAAGCCCTCCGAAATGCCAGAACCAATTATTTTTCTTCACTAATAGAGGAAAATAAAAACAACCCCAGGTTCCTCTTCAGCACTGTAGCCAGGCTGACTGAGAGTAAAAGCTCTACTGAACAGTCTATTCCTCCAACTCTAAGTAGCAATGATTTCATGAGTTTCTTTACTAATAAGATTATTACCATCAGAGAAAAAATTTACCAGCTTCTTCCCACTAATGGCACATGGTCCAGTACTGTAGGTTCTGAACCAATAGTATCGCCTAATTTTTATTTAGAATGCTTCTCCCCTATAGATCTGGCTGAGCTGACTTCACTTGTCACTTCATCCAAGTCATCAACCTGTCTTTTAGATCCTATTCCATCAAGGCTATTTAAGGATGTATTACCTTTAATTAATAATTCCATATTAGATCAGATCAATTTATCTATATTGACAGGCTATGTACCAAAGGCCTTTAAGGTGGCAGTAGTTAAACCTCTGCTCAAAAAACCAACTCTGGACCCAGATATCTTAGCTAACTATAGACCCATATCAAACCTCCCCTTTATCTCTAAAATCCTTGAAAAAACTGTTGCTAACCAGTTATGTGACTATTTACACAGGAATAGTCTGCTTGAAGACTTTCAGTCAGGTTTTAGAAAACATCATAGTACAGAAACAGCACTACTGAAGGTTACCAACGACCTTCTCATGGCCTCAGACAGTGGATATGTTTCTATTCTCGTCCTTTTAGATCTTAGTGCTGCATTTGATACCATCGATCACAAAATTCTGTTACAGAGACTAGAACACATTGGGATTAAAGGAACAGCACTAGAATGGTTTAAGTCCTACTTATCTGATAGATTTCAGTTTGTTAACGTTAATAACAAATCTTCCATGCATACAAAAGTGAGACATGGAGTACCACAAGGTTCTGTACTGGGACCGATACTTTTCACTCTATATATACTTCCTTTAGGCAATATTATAAGAAAACGCCGCATCAATTTCCATTGCTACGCTGATGATACCCAGCTGTATTTATCTATAAAGCCAGATGAAACTAATCAGGTCGACAAACTTCTGGATTGTCTTAAAGACATAAAGGCCTGGATGACTTATAATTTTTTACTTCTAAACTCAGAAAAAACTGAGGTCATTATACTCGGCCCTAAACACCTCAGAGAAACATTATCTGATCATATAGTTACTTTGGATGGCATTACCTTGGCCTCCAGCTCTACTGTGAGAAACCTTGGAGTTACCTTTGACCAGGACATGTCCTTTGACTCACACATAAAACAAGTCTCTAGGACAGCCTTCTTTCACCTGCGCAATATCAAGAACATTAGAAACATCCTCTCTCAAAAGGATGCTGAAAAACTAGTCCATGCTTTTGTTACTTCTAGACTGGACTACTGTAATTCATTACTGCTAGGATGCCCCAATAAGTCTGTGAAAAGCCTCCAGCTAATCCAAAATGCCGCAGCTCGAGTTCTGACAGGAACTAGAAGAGATCATATTTCTCCAGTGTTAGAATCTCTGCATTGGCTTCCTGTAAAATTTAGAATAAAATTCAAAATACTGCTCCTAACATACAAAGCCCTTAATAATCAAGCTCCATCATATCTTACAGAGCTCCTAGTTTCATATTATCCCAATAGATCACTTCGCTCTGTAAATGCAGGATTACTTGTGGTTCCCAGAGTCTGTAAAAGTAGAATGGGAGGCAGAGCCTTCAGCCACCAGGCTCCTCTCCTCTGGAACCAGCTCCCAGTTTGTGTCAGGGATGCAGATACCCTGTCTACATTTAAAGTTAAACTTAAAACCTTCCTTTTTGATAAAGCTTATAGTTAGAACTGCTCAGGTGTTTAATAAACCATTTCTTTATTATGCTGTTATAAGCCTAGACTGCTGGGGGAACTTATATCATGAGCATCTTTCTCCCTCTCCCGTTCTCTCCTTCTCCCTCTTTCTCTCCCTTTATATCTCTCTCCTTCTCCCACCTTTTCAATCTCTCTCTCTCTCTCTCTCTGCCCCCATGTATCTACATTACATGTCACTAACTCTGTTTTCTCTCTCCCCTAGTAGATCTGACCCCAGATCTGCAGGATCCAAACCCGTCATTATTATTATTACTATCATTATTATTAATAACATCATTGTATTTATAAGTATCAGTTTTCACTAATTATAAGTATCAGTCTGGTAGAAATTAAAGCAACTGTTATACTACCCCCCCATCCCCCGATATGTTTACAGTACATGTCACTAACCCTGTTTGTGTTTTCTATCTCTCCTAGTGTATCTCTGACCCCAGAGCTGCAGGACCCAAACCCGTCATTATTATTATTGCTATTATTAATATTAATATTAATATCACCACTATATAATGACAACAACATAATTGTATTTTTTAATTATAAGTATCAGTCTGGTAGAGATTACAGCGGCGGTTGTACAACTGTCCTCTCTCTCTCTTCTCTCCTACTGTCTCTCCTCCCACCCTCTTTCTGCCCACCTCTCCTCTCTTCCTCCTCTCTCTCCTCACCCCAACCGGTCGAGACAGATGACCGCCCACAACTGAGTCTGGTTCTGTCAGAGATTTCTTCCTGTTAAAAGGGAGTTTTTTCTCTCCACCGTCGCCAAGTGCTTTGCTCATTGTGGGATTTGTTGGGTTTTCCCTGTAATATTGTAATATTGACCTCACTATGTAAAGTGCCTTGAGACAATGTATGTTGTGATATGGCGCTATACAAATAAAATTGAATTGAATTGAATTGACTCGTCTTTGTGCAGGAGGCCCTGGAAGAACTGGCTACCTGGCTGGACGCTCATCCTAAAGAGATTATAATCCTTTCCTGCACGCATTTTGCCTCGCTGACGGACGAAGATCATGCTTGTCTCGTGGGGAACATCTTCACGCTGTTTGGAGACAAACTCTGCCCCTCACAGGTAAAAAAAAAAGAAAGAGAGAAAAAAAAAAAAAGCAGATAGACGCAGGGAATCGTTTTGAATAGTGATAACATAATTGGGCTGAGAATAGATAAAGAATATTGGTTTTCCTCAATATTATTCAATAAAATTAAGTTCTGGATCGTTGCTCAGGCAAAATAGCACTTTGGAAGAGTTCACCTTGGGCTGTGGGAACCTGTGATGGGCACAATTGCCTTATTGAGTTGTTGATGAAAGTTAGTTTGACTTCTTGATGACATGGAAACGAATTAAACAAATCAGAACTGAGATTAAACTAATGTTGCTTAAGTAACAAGATTACATGGCACCGAAAGATTTATCATCAGGAGCAGACTGTCTCTCCATCTAAACTCGGACCAGCTGCCTTTGGTCATCAGATGCTACAGGATTAAATATACCACCATACCATATACTGCCTGCCCATTAATATCCGTCATGCAACTCAACACAAAGTTTAGTTCCATTTTATTCCACCTCTTTTTATTTGATGTTAATATTTTTGTTTGCCAACATTTTTAATTATTTGTTATATGTCTTTTTGGATGTTATTTAATGCACTTTATGTGTGAAAAGTGATAAACAAGTTTATGATTACATTTTTGATGACTGAAGTTTTCGTTCAGTTGCCAGTTTATTGGCTGAGGTTTTGATTCAGCGGTATGTGTGTACGTGTGCAGGACACTCCAACTCTGCATTCCTGTTGGTCAAGAGGTCAGCAGGTTATCGTTTCCTATGGAAACCAGGAGTTGGTGCTGCAGCACCCTGAGCTGTGGACTGAAATACCATACTGGTAACTGGTGTCTCCCAATAGTTTTCATTCAAAATTGCATGTGTTTCACTCCATGTTTTTTATTGGTATGCATCAAATCCAAGCATAAGCCCAGTGTTTTCAAACATCCCTAGCTGCAGCTGTTTTCAAGGTCTGAGAAATATTTGTCTGTAAATTGACTACAAAATATACACATTGAACATTAAACATTAACTTGACCGGCCTCATTGGGGCAATCTGTTTCCAGGTATGCTGACACCCCAGACCCTAAGAAGGTGATCGCTTACCTTGAGGAGCAGAAGCACAGAAGACAACCAGGTAGACTCAAATCATTCACCTAAGTACAAGTAAAAATTACACTATTAAAAACTTCATCACAAATACATTCAAAGTTTGATTCAGATAAAAGTATGGAAACCCTGTCGGCTTTAAATTATTGAATCATTAATATTGATGTATTAACTTGCAATTGATTATTTGAGCCAAATTTTCAAATCCCTTTTCAGATTTTCATTTTCAACTGTCTGCTTTGGTTTTTCAGCTGGTTTTTATGTCAGCGGCCTGAACCTGACCGAAGATGCCCCGTACGTCCTCCTCCACCCCCTCCAGAACATGAGGACGATGACCACGAAGGCTCTCTCGCTGCTGCTGAGCTGGGTGAGCGAGCAGCGGCCGGGGACCGGGGCCGGTGGAGTAAACGTAGTCTGCTGCGACTTTGTGGGTGTCAGCCAGTTCTGCTCACTTGTGATAGGCCTAAACTACAAGCGGCTGGGCCGACCCGGCACGCTAGCCGCCTGCCTCGCCTGCAGGACGTCAGGAGACGCCACTGGCTGTGTCTGAGATCCAACATACACTTTGCACTTCACCCTGTACTTTTAAATCTCCCGTTTACACTGGTTTGTCCGTGTAGTAGGTATTAATGACTATTATATTTAATTAAAACTGTGAACATGCTGTCAGAGTTTCACACTACTTACCACCAAATATACATGTCAGATCATTCGAACATGTCTTGTGACATTCTTATATCACTTTAGACACAGTATCATTGTTGTATTCTTTTCAAAATGCACATATTCAGGTTTTCTGGGGAGACTCAACTGTCTGTCCCATTACTCATCAATTTTCATCAGTATACACACATTTAATATTTTTTATAACACAAGATAAGGCTGTTCACAGCCATAAGCACGTCACATCTTTGCTCATGTGCAGTATTTTTTCAAGTTATATATGTTTACTATGACTGTTTTGTTATAGTGTCGTTAATTATGTGCTTCCATTTCTGTGTCCACAGGATGAGCTGTTACACTACTTTAGTAAACTCTTACATGAGCTCACAAATACATAGCAGTGTGTTAATACAGTTAAAATGTCACTTTTTCCATGTGCACTTTAATATTGTGCATACTTTTTTCATTGTACTGCAAAGTAATGAAGATGTTGGCATATGGAATATAAACATTCATACACTGTGTAAATAAATACTTTAAACATATTGTGATCTCAGATTTCTTTCAACAATTTTTGGCAGTTCAATATAGCTTATGGTTAGCAGCCAGTATTAATAATAGAGAGGTTAGTAAATACACAGTAGAAAGTGTACAGGTGAACTAGTGAGTAAGATGAGACAAAGTAGAGGGACAAAGTACCAGCAGGTCCGTCCAGATAGACTGTGACTCTGCAGCCGTATCCCGATCTCTATCACCAGCATCTCTTCTCTGTTCTTCTCATTTAGGGGGACGTTTATGTGTCTGGGTCTAATGTGAGTTCATGGGAGAAATCTGATGGAGAAAAAAAGCAGGTCTGCAGGTTATCCTGATCCGCACTGAGGAAAGAAACAAACAACCCTAAGGCCAAAAGAAAATCCCTTATCACACTGTATATGGCGAGGCTCATCAGGAGAATCGCCCAGTCAACTTGTAAAGATCCGACATTGACAGGTTTTCCCTTCATCAGCATAAGTGACCTTTTTCCGTTCAAATACTGATTTTACACCTTTGAAGACATCACCCACAGAGAACTGAAAAAACAACAACTAGTGTTTTGATATGTTGTCTAAATAGTTGTCCACCGCTGCACTGGATCACCCTCGTTTTTTGCGATCTTAAGAGCTTCAACAGCTTCCTGCGTGTGCAGATATCTTCAACTGAGGTTTACTAATCTGACTGGCATATCAGTTCAAGACAAATGCCACACACCTTCAGAGGAGAACGTAACTCACAGTTTCCACAGAGATTTATTCACGGAGATGCAACATTCCAGAAACGTTGCTCACTTAACAAAAGGAGACAGACTGCAATGTGCAGGAGTTAATACACTCAAGTTATGTTATGCTATGTTATTACATGACATTTTAATTCCACCCTCCAGAAACCGATCACTGACAATCAGGTTTAACAGATGTGCTTGTATCCTCTCCACTTGAGACCACTAAGTTAGCTTTAGTGCCTATACTGTACTGCTCTCGTGGGGGGGGGGAAACAAAAAAAGCAACAGTGCATAAAACATTTATGGCTGAATCCTGTCCAGATAACTGTACATAAACTGTATTTGTATGTGCACAAACTTTATATATACTGTACGTGGGAAACTGTAAATGTAATCTGCAGGATTACAAAACACATCAGACCATTTGCACATTTGCTGGGTATATTTGGAAATGTTACTATTCCCAGTGAAAGCATTCACATCACACATTAATAGTTGAACTAGAAAAAGCACAGTTTATAAAAAAATAAACATCCCTTTGTTACTGCTAAAAAAAAAATCTGAAAATATCTCCCCATGTAAGACAGTAGCAAAACGAAAAGGCGATTACTCAAGTGCTATGGGTTACAGATATAATCAGTGGAAAGGAGAAGAAATTCTAAGATACATTTTATATACCATGTATCTCCCGCTCTTGGATGTGTTTACTGTCTGCACTGACTGTTTAAAGAGATAAACAGCATTGAAATCGTCTGTGTATATCAATCACTCCGTCTTCCAGTGCAGCACTGGAAAATACTGCCCATAAAAGTAAATGTGGTATTTAAATTGTTTTTAAACTCAGGCACTTGAGCTGTAAAATTTCATGTCAAATGCAGGGAAGACAAGGAAACATGAAAAGTACCACGCGTATTTCTTGTTACACAATTCTTCTGCGGTGGTCAAGACATAATTTCCTACAAATGGTCACAGTGGTGTGTCCCTCTCTGAGATAAATCTGCCTTGCATGTATTCCCATTATATAACAGTCACAGAGTGTAAACTTTTCTTAAGAATATACACATGGATACATTTTTAGAGACAGCGCTTCAACGTCACGGTTTAGAAAAGAAAATGTTAGAATATCCTAAAGTCCTAGATGGAAAATAGAAGTGTAGTAGTATAAATCAGTTTAGAGAAATATAACTGTTTAAAAGAAAACACATTACTTTTTTACTTTACTTTTGACGTTGAGTTTGATTTTAATTTAATATTAAGGAAATATTTTTTTTTCATCCAGATGGTTAGAAGAGTCTTTGAAGATTTCACAAATACCTTAAAAACAGAAACAAGTCTTGTTAAATCTTTTTCAAAAGTTGCTGAGTACTTTTTTGAGATAATTCAATACCAGGGCACCGAGCGAGGTAATTTCAATATTTTTATCAGCATATGAGCTGACAAGTCGCAAACACAAATACACTGTTGCCGTCAACGGTTCAGACTTGCTGCCAGAGGGTGTGTTACACTGTAGGTCACCTGAGCTTAACTTTGGTTCAACATAGGGAAAATCCTGTATAGCACCATTGGAGAGGGGCTAAAAAACATAAACTAATTATCAATTAGAAGAAAAACAACTTATTTACAAAGCACCACATACAGTGCAACGATAGATAAAAGTGTGTGTGTGTGTGTGTGTGTGTGTATGTGAGTGTGTGTGTGTGTGTGTGTGTGTGTGTGTGTGTGTTTGTGTGCGTGTGCCTGTCTATCTCTTAGAGTGGCCGATGTAGCTGTTCTCGATGCACAGCACGACGTAGGAGCTGGAGCAGCTGCTTGAGCTCTGCTGGAGCAAACTGCCGCGCTGCAGCGACGACGCCATGCCGGTAAGCGCCCGGTCGTCCACGCGCCACGTCTCGCAGAAGCCGTCGGCGTGCTGCTGACCGTCACTGTTTGACCCGTGCCACATCATCTTCTCTGGCCTGGGACAACAAAGACCGGGTGGAGTGAAAAGATTTTTGTGAAATGTGTAATTTGTACTGCTTGACTTTCAGAATACAAAAAAAACAATGTTCAATAATCATGATATATTGTCATTTGCTGGAAGTTTTTCTTTTCTTTAGTTTTCTTTTTTGCTCACCATGTGCTGTCACTGAGAACATTCTTGCCACTGAAGGAGTAGATCGGCACGTTATCCTTCATTCTGCCATCGGTGAAGATGGCGTCCCAATTGTCGAACAGCACCTCATCCTGAGAGAGATGAGACGACACGATTTAGCTCCAAAATCCTGTGACGATTAGTAGTGTATTTTAGTTACTTGCCTTCATTCAAAGTGAGAATGCTCGGCTGTCTTGCTTTTGTCTGGAATGAATAATCAAATGTGTTGCAGAGTGGTGGCCTACTGTAAACTGATGCCTCCTCCTTAGCCGTGTTTATGAGGTCTCTACTATCCCCTTTAATATCCAAACAGGAATGTGGACTTACACTGGGTGCCTTTATTTACATTGTTCTGATCTGGTGAATTGTTATCTAGTGGTACTGATCCACTCATCTGACGCAAGAATCCAAATAAATACATTTCCCAAAATCTAAAAACAGTCCCTTCAGAATGGTTGAAAAATCTCTGTTGAGTACCTTCAGGTTGACTATTGGCAAACGGCCCCTGTCTGCCTTGCGGACGATGCTGTTGAGATGCTGGAGTCTGGCAGACAGGAAAGCCCGGAAAGTTCCCTTCATGCCAATGGCCTGAGCCTGGGTGAAGCACAGAAAGTCTGCACCGCGGATCCCCCTCATGGAGCCAGTCTGAGGGCTGTTCAGGGCGATCAGGTGGAGCTGTGGAAACACCCACATGCACGGTAATGTTACACAATTACGTGATAAAAAACAGGTGATGAGAGTATGCCTGTTTTAAAGTGGCCTCTCTTACCCCTGGACCTGAAGCGTGATGGTGGACTGGAATGTGGGGCACAGGAGGAGGAGGTCTTCGCTGAGGGGTGACTGCATAGCGACTGTCCGGGTGTGCGGGGCGGTCCTGGGTAGTATGGACAGAATACCTACCATCTGGTTGGTTTTGTCTTTCTGTGTAACTTGGAAACCTTGGATCTGTTTGAGCTGGGTACCGCGGATCGGGCTGATAGCGCGGGTCAGGGTGGGTTGTGTATCTTGGATCAGGGTTTGACGGGTATCGCGGCTCTGTGTGTGTCGGATGGTGCCCGTCGGGCTGTGACTGACTGTGACTGTCGGGTGGGCTTTGGAAGTCAATGTGGGAGTGGTGATCTGGGGAGTAGGGGACGACGGGTGGGGGCTCCACGGCTGCAACCTCATTACCCTGTTGATAAAGTGCATGAGATTTATTAAAACATGGCGAGTTGTATGTTCTTGGGAAGAGAAGAAAGGAAAAATTGCACTCACATCCTCGCGGGGCAAAGCAATGTAGCTTCCAAGCTGAAAAAATGAGGAAACAACTGCATAAATAAAAGATAGAAGAAGTATTTATGTGTCATTCTGGTTCATAATTAAGTGAAATGTTCACCTGGACTTGTCGAACTCCGTCTCTGACCCGTAAGTACAGATCTGTTCGGTCCAAAATGTATACCAGAGAGCCCTCAGGTTGTCTTCTAGCGGTGGCTGTCATTGTATCATAAGTCCTCAACACGGTCACCTACAAGAGTCATTTACCAAAGTCCAGCAGAGGTGTAGTCAGACATTTCGTACTGAATGAGAGGTAATGAGGTCATAAATAAGATTCATGTGTCTGCGTCAGAGATTTTCTCACCCCAGAGGAATGTGCAGGTAGTCCGGGCACTCCAGGTGGCCCCGGTGGCCCAGGAATACTGATCGCTGTTATTAAAAAGACAGTCACATGAGCTGGAATGAGACTTAAACACAGACTTAATCTGGATTACTCGCGTGTGTTTACGATTGGAACTGACTCTGTGTGCCTCTGTGAGATCCAGATATATAGGGTCCTGGGGGCCCAGGTGGCCCGGGTGGCCCAGGCCGCCCATCGTAGCCTCTTCCTGGTGCACCAGTTGGCCCCTGAGGACCTGGTGGGCCAACGATGGAGTCACCTTGAGGGCCCTGATGGGGCAAGGAAAAAGAAAAGGACAGAGTCAGATTTCCCAGTATGGTAGAAGTAGAATAACATCATTCAGGATGTATTTATTCATCCCTTGTATTTAATACAAATACAATAAACGTTGCAATTGGTTTCTGAGAGTTTGATTTTACCGGAGGTCCAGGCACTCCTGGCGCTCCGACTTCACTCGCTCCAAAGCGTGGGTCATAATATCCTCCTCCTGGTTCTCCTTTCTCTCCTTTGAAGCCAGGACTGCCCACTTCACCTTTCAACTCATTCTGGGCACATAAACATCAATACAGATTTAAAAAACAATTCTTATTATGGAAGTAGTAAACCATAAAATATGACTCATACAAGTCTTTAAAGTTGATGCTTACCTTTAAAGTGTATATGTCATAGGTGGACCCGCTCCCTGGATCAGAAACAAAAGACCTTGCTTTAAATCTAAATTGGTCTAAAATACAAAACATTTACTTTCAGCATTTTTGGCATATCTAAAATCTCCCTACCTGGTATTTGAAGTAATCCCGGTGGTCCAGTGTCACCTTTCTCTCCTTTGACAGCTATAAACAAGAGGAACAGCAGGAATGTTAAGTTACTGTAAGTTGTGCGCATAATGTCCATGGACACTCGTCCAATGGTTTCTAACATTCACATGCTGAATCTACACCACCACCATCTGATTCTGAACATCTATTGTAGTCAGTATCTAATGGGGATCTATTCTAATGGCCGTATCTTTCTCTGCTGCTTGCCTCAGTAAATTAATTTGCTCTCTGCCTATTGAAACAAGGGTGGCATCAGCCTTCTCCTCATCTAACTGTTGGTATAAGAAAGTGATTTTGACACATTCACAATGTGAAGTAATCTCACCGGGATAGTGTCTGGCATAATCCTCGTATCCCTGAAAGGAAAAGACAAAGATTATCTATCACACACCCAAGTAGAGATTGTACATAACTTTTTAATAAGGATAAAGTAATCTGTTCATCTACCAATTACATTTTTCACCCAGTCTAGGTAAACCTTGTCAGGTTCAAATCCAAATCTTAATAAATTTTGTGCATGGAAATCAGTTCATCCTTCATGCAAAAACAGCCGCAACACTAAATATTTCATGTCTCCACTCACTCTGAGTCCGTCGATGCTAGAAGGAGGTCCAGGAGGTCCAGGGGGGCCTGGTGGACCCGGAGCACCCTGGGACACAACAAATATTGATTATGTAATGACTCTGATTGACTTAATCTAATAATAAGACAACATACGTGATACTCACAGGGTATCCATATTCAGATCCACTGCCCGAATCTCCCTTCTCTCCTTTGACGCCATTCAGCCCAGGTCGGCCCTACAGCATAACACACACACACACACACACACACACAGTGTGAGTGTAGTCTCAGTTTAAAGATTCATATTGGTAGTATGGACTTGTTTGTAACCAAGTTTAACTGACTTGATATGAAAATTTTATTTGACATTTGCAATAAACAAACTCACTGGTCGTCCTGGAAACCCGATCTCTCCCTTCTGGCCTTCAGGACCATATGACCCCTGGAGAAAAATGAAATGGTAAGGTTTTATTATACTGATGTGATTTTGCAGAGTTATGGAGCATCAATAAAAATGTGTTACGCACCGGAGGTCCCACTGGGCCAGGGGGTCCCATGTCACCCTGAGACACAAATACAAACTGTAAACACTGACATTTCCAGGCTACAGAAAAACAAAAAGGCCTGTATGAATGATAAAAAAATGCAGAAAACGGTGTGTGGATTTGAACAGGTGGGTTATCTGGTACTTCATTAAAGTGCTGAGGTTCTTACCGGCTGTCCTGCCAGGTTTCCCAGGTACATAGGTGTCCCATTAGGCCCCATGACGATACCAGGCTCTCCTTTTTGTCCCTGAACAAAACATTCAAATCTTTGCCTTAGAAATATGAACACCAAGAAATTTGGATTTCTTACAAAACCTCAAAATTACAGCAGAATTAAGTTATGAATTATTGCCTTTATTTATTTATTTAGACACCTGTGAAGTATGTTAATTAGATTCACTAAATAACATTACATTCTGCTGATTATCAAAGTTGAATAAAGAAAGATCTATTAAAATAAATTCTTGTATTCTATGTAGATGTTATTTTTCATTTTTCAAATGTAGCTGTTGTTGAAAAAAGTACATTCAATATGTTTTTTTTTATGTGTAAAATGAAAAATGTATTATTTTACCTTAGGTGCATATCCTGGAAGGCCTGCATCTCCCCTGTCTCCTTTTGGTCCTACGGGCCCCTAGATCCGACACATAATAACACATGATTCGCTTCCATTTCTGAGACTTAACTGGATTTTTCCACTCTTAACTGTGTGACAGAGACAGCGACACATACCGGGAATCCTGCACGACCTGGAATACCAGCTCCTCCCTATGAAATACAGAATAATGAGGCATGGAAAAATTAGGTAACATTTTCTTTTCGTATGTTTAAGACGTAAAGACGTCAGTTTAGTAAGGTTTATAGTGCGACTGGTGAATGGGACCAAAGGGTGTGTCCACTCACCTGCCACCCTTGGTTCCAATCTACGTCGTTATACTACAGCAAGACAAAGTTAAGCCAGTTAGTGTGCAGGTGAACAAACAATCGAGCAAAGCAGTGACTGTTAGTGAATATGAGTAACTCAAACAGCAGAGTAACTTGATTTCAGTGATTTAGTGAATGAGCAGTTACGTGACAAGCTGTTATGTGCAGGTTATTTTTGCTTCACATGTTTAGACATTTCCAGGGTCAAGTGCAATCTCGCTTGGTCAGCGACACGAGATGCGACTCACATCGCCTGTCGGCTGGTAGACGATCTCTCCTGGAGGTCCGGGGAGCCCTGGAGGGCCAGGTGATCCACCATCTCGCCCTGGCAGACCCTGCAACACAAGGTTGTAATTTCTCAACATTTATGGACGGACAGCCATAAACATTTACTACGGACATTCATGTTCCGCAGAGGACGCATCCTAATGATTTGGACTGCTCCTTTAATTTTCCTGTAGCTCCACCATCAGCTCATTTTGATTTTGTCCTTTAGGATACTTTAGGATGTTGTCCAAATATTGAAAACTAATGACATACCCATCAACCTCAATTTGAATTGATGTTGTTATCCTGTATATTTTGTGTATTTTGTAACTCACCATGTCGCCTTTCTCTCCTCTTTCTCCCTTTTCTCCCTAGAAATTTGCAAAAGAGATTATTGGTGCCATGACAACAAACTAGCCTTGTCAAGTCAAACAGTCTAGTCTAAAAAAAAAAAATTGAGTGGTGTATTATTTACATGGAATTTAAAGTGTATTAGAAGCAATTATGCAACAGAACCCAGATTATCAGGATACGAACCGACTGCCCCCGGAATCCATCCAAGCCTGGAAAACCAGGTTGTCCTCTTGCTCCCTCTGCTCCTTTGTCTCCATGGTTGCCTGGGAAACCTGGCTTACCCTAGAAATCCCAATTTAAACGTGTCTAATAATGTCAACACAGTGCTGCTCTACAGTAAAATTTTGAGGGATTATATGAGACTAAGATTCAAACAACACAAGGCAAAAGGCCGTACAGACTGGTACTTACAGGTAAACCTGCAATACCAGGTGGACCCTGGAAGACATGACACAGGACAAAGTGAGACAGTACATGTACAGTGAAGAGAGGGACATGAGTGTCAGGAATGGGTAAATGGCTACCTGTGGTCCAGGTGGGCCTGTGAGTCCAGGCAGGGCATTGGTCAGCACATAGCCATCCTGGTCACTCTGGAAGGAGGAGATTTGAAATGAGGAAGATGATCCATCAGAGACTATTGTCCTGGTAGCTCTCACATGTATACACACACTGATCGATCCAGATTTTTAAAGAGACCGCTACTCACATGGCTAACGCCGTAAGGTTGCCCCGGGGGTCCGGGCGGACCTGGAGGTCCAACTGGTCCCATGGGGCCTGGGAGCCCTGCAAGCCCTGTCTGCCCTGGTTGACCCGTATGTCCTGGGTCGCCCTGAGAACCCTGATTTTTTAAAAAATGGATCTTTTGCGTTAGTGAAAATAACTTTTAGTGAAGCCACAGAAGAAAAATTAGTGAGAAAAGCTGGTTTACGCCAAGAAAAGGGGGAATGCGAGAGACACATGCAGAGGTAGAAAACCAGAGGTGAAGCTTGTGATCTCTTCACATTATGTGATTCAGTTTCCGTACTTGGAAAAGCAGGAGTTAGCAGATAATTTACTTCAACCATGGAGGAAAACTCTTTGTCCTGGGACCACGGTAAATGTAGGTAAACACAGCTATTAGGATGTGGGTTGAATTGTCAGAAACTGGAAACACTCATGGCGAAATTTGGTTGCAAAACCATGTTGGGGTTCGGGAAATGGAGACGGATAAAACACTTGGGAAAAGGAAAGGAAATCACCAAAGCAGAGACCCCCCCGAGTACCAGGACCCATTACACACCGTAGAGGATGGAGCAAAGTAAGAGAACAGGGTGGTGAAAGGGTTGGAGTCTTGCGTGTGTTGCTGGAGGAGGGCGACAAACAACGGAGGAGAGAATCTATCTTGAAGCTCCCGCCACAAATTTGTGCTTGATTCACCACATTCATGTTTTTTAAAGACAAAGTCACAGACTTGAGTTTGAAGGATAAAAGAATAAATAAAACAAATCAGCCTAAAATCACCTTTTCGCCAACTGCTCCTGGAAGACCGAGCTCAGCACAGTCACCCTGGAGAGAAAACAGATCAACGGATAAAATGCAAAGGACATTACACGGTCTTCTTAGCCTTGTTAGGAGCGTAGCTCGCTTAAACAGCTCATATTATACATATTATATTTCCATTCATTTTAAAATCAACCTTAGGACGGGAAGTCACCCAAGTCTGTTATCTACCTCAGTCTGCTAAATCTCACCTTTTGTCCTCTCAGGCCGGTAATACCAGGTGCACCAGGAGGACCAGGACGGCCCTGAGAGAGCAGACACGATTACGCAGTCAAACAAACAATCAGTATACTGTATTATTTCTTATCACACTACACTGGGTCACTACTGGAAAAAAAGGAGAAATACTCACAGGCAGACCAGGGACTCCATCTTGTCCAGGGGGCCCAGGAGGTCCGAAGGCTATGGGACCATTTGAGCCCATTGCCACTGAAGTACCAGGGATCCCGGGAGGGCCAGGAGGACCAGGGGGACCAGGGAGACCCTGGATAAGGAGTCACAAAGTATTAAAATTGAGTAGAAACTTTCCTTTTAGAGGTAAAAACCTTAATGATACCCAACGTACCTGGATTTTGTCCAAGTCCGGGAATCCTGAGCCCTCCATGTCAACAAATGTCTGTAAAAACATGAATCAATAAAATAAAGCGACAAACATGTCTTGAGAATTCAAACGATGGAAGAAAAGGCAGTGTGGACATACTGGGCGATCACCAGTGCCGGGTCCAGGAGGTCCTGGTAGACCTGGGGGTCCTCTGGGTCCTGGTTGGCCTTCTCCACGCTCACCCTGCAAAGATTCAGAGGCCACGCGTTATTGCACTAAATAAAGTCTTGTGATATGATATAATACTGCATCTTTTTTCCCTCTCTGCTACACCTTTTGGCCGTTAGAACCAGGTGTTCCTGGACTTCCTGGGACACCTTGTGGCCCAGCAGGACCCTGGAAAGGGGAGCATAAGAGCAGAATTGCATTGGACATTTTGAATAAAAACATTTTGAACCTATTAAATGAAATCAAAGCAACTTACAGCTTTTCCATCCTCTCCTGGATCGCCCTGAAAGACAATCAACAGTCAGTGAATGGCATGTATCTAGAAAAAAACATCACGTAGAAATCTCTACTCACAGGCTCCCCATCAGCTCCCGAAGGTCCTGCGGCACCATTCAACCCTGGCTGTCCCGGAGGTCCGATGGGTCCAGCCACCTGCTGCACAACAGAGCCGTCCCCGAGTCGGACCACCTCAGCTGCAGGGCCAGGAGGACCAGGGGGCCCGGCGGGCCCCTTAGCCCCACGTTCTCCTTTATTCCCAGGGTATCCAAAGCCAGAACTTCCCTGGTGAGGAGGGGAAAGAGAAATATCAACTATTAGCTGGTAAAGTTAGAATCTTTCGTATTTAATTAATTCTCAGTTTTGATTCAAATCAGAGTTTTGATTATTCTGGTTCCTTGCCTGGTCATTATTAGGGACTTTGTCCCTGTAACAACAATATAATAATATAATATTTCAGATTTCTACTCTCTGAATAAGAGTAACAATTTTGCCTGTTGCTTATTTCGTCATACAGGTCATGAACAAAATTGCAGTTAGTGGTTTGAGAAATTATGAACTTACCTTTGCACCTTTATCCCCCTGAAAAACAGACAACCAGAAAAATCAGTCACAAGTCATTTATCTGCGTAGGGCCGGTGATGTGGCAGAAAACATCAAGCACAGATATTCACCTTCAGTCCTCGTTCTCCGCCCTGAGAGGAGACGCCAGAGCCAGAGCTGGACCCCGAATCTCCCTTCGGCCCCGCGGGGCCTCTGTCCCCCTTGAAGCCCATCTCCCCTCTGTCACCTTTCTCACCTTTCCCACCACCGGGACCTGAAGGACGCGTCACACAGAAAGAGTTGAGTGGGAAACAAGTTCACTGGTTTACTCACAGCAATCTGTCCTGCAGAGGGCGATGCTGCATAATTAATCATTCTTCCTTTGTGACAGCTGTAACTTGGGCTGAACGTCTTATCCTATTTTAAATGTAGGAAGCTCTGAGTAAATAAAACAACTTATGTTTTTTTTTTTGCAGTGATCATTCAATTAAACACATAATAATTCAAGAATATGCAACATATAAGCACAATTAACCAGATTTTGACAAATACACTCTCTTCAAACAATGATCCCAAGATGAGGAAGCAAAGCAGGACAAGCTGTGAGTCCATGCATGTTCACATCTTCCCAAACTAAACAAACCAGGTGCCACACAGCCACAATTGATCTTTTTATCCTCTCGGTACAAAAGACACGAGGATTACTTTACATTGAACCTAATCAAATCTAATCTCTGGGTTGACTAGAGATTGTAGAGGACCAAACAAGACGCCAACAAACCCCCACCAACACGCTCACAGCTCACACCTCCATGGCCCGCACAACACGATGAGAAGATCAGCAGCGTGCTCATTCTATCCTGTGATAGGATGGCCACATGTCTTAATCTGCATTAATCTGACTTCCGGCTTTTCATCTTGGGCCAGGTGATGCCGTCAGGAATCAGCAGCCGTTTGTAGTCCACCGACGGCTGCTGATACCTGACATCTAAAGTCAACAAGAACACCTTACCCTTTTGCTCAGCAGCAGTAGCAGCAAGTGTCGGCTTGCGCATGGGGAATGTAGAGGCTTGTTAACTTCTGTCAGATTTTTTGGGGGGAAGACGTGATGGAAAAAGCAACACTATACAGGATCCAGAATACCTCAATGTTTTTATTTGGGCTCTTTAAGGGAGATCTTTCACCTTGTCAGACCCTTTAACAATGCTCAAATGACAGTTAATAAACCCCATTGCTCTAGTTTTTCACTTTTCCACCTGAGGGAGCTAAAGATTTTCCAACGACACCCCTGTTGAATGCAGAAACCCTGCAGCAGAACCCCCCACACTCTCAGGTCCAGACAAGTAGGCTCAATGCACATATTTCTGGATGAAAGCACACGGACGTTTCCTTGGCAGCCGCTGCTGTATGATTAAAAACTTCCATTTGCACTCTTCCGCAGTCTGTTGTTTACTGTGATCGGCATCTTGGCATGCGCACGCATGAAGAATTGCACTTTTAAGTGATTCTACTGTTTATTGTGACGACTTATTTTACCTGTCTCCTTCAGTCTGGTTCCTTTTGAGGATATCAGCGGCGGCTCAGGTACTGGACGTAAGGGTGCAGGGGTGGTCTGAAAACGGAAAGAAACAGAATAAACATTAAATAGTTGAAAAAATCTGCAGGCACATTCAACTTTCCCATGACATGATTCCCAAAAAGAAGCTGGCTGTGTACAAGTGAAAAGACAAACAGACCTTCACAGTGTGTCCCGTTTGTCTGCTCTCGCCATCGCCGCTGCCGAAGTCCCCAGAGGCCTGAGAGACAGAGACATTAATTCAGAAGTAGTCTGACACTTTGACAAAAAATGCTCAAAACACAAATACTCACAGCATCGGAGTCGTCCTCGTCATCGCACAAATGTTCAGCTGCCCGAGGGTTTCCCACCACTTTTAGCTCAGCGATCTCCCCCTACACACACAAACACACACACACACAGACACTTAAACATGATATAAACAGTGTCGAGTCCAGATGGGCTTTACGGTGCTTGACAAGTGAACGCATTCTACCAAAGAGCTTGAAGAACTATTTTACTTTTGGAAGAATTGGGAAGAAAAATGTCCAAGGATGTGGCTGAGCATGGCTGACAAAACTGCAGTTCAAAAATATAACATTGATTATATCAATTTCTTTTTTTTTAAATCCACTTTTCCACTTCAAAAGCCATGTAACCGTCACATGTGGTCGCCTGGGTCACTGGGAGCGAGCTAAAGGTCAGAGGCACAAACCTGCCACATGGAGATAATAAAGAGGTCCGACTACCACATAAAAACACACAATGTATTATCCTGACTGCTCCAGGTCCGGTGGGAGACATTTGGAGGAGGGTTTATCGCTGCTTTTGATTAATATCCGTCTGGAACGTGATGAGTAAACATTCTCTTCATCACTTGAGCATTTCCTGAGCATTGGTGCCTGGGAGTTTTTAGTTTTCTTCCAAATTCTAGAGCATTTAAAAACCTTTTCACCTACTATATTTAGTGCAAGATCAGCACTTTATTAATGCAAGTGCTTTAGTGATGTGTATCTTGTTTTTGTGGCAGTAAAAGTCATGTCTCATTGAACTTGGCATTTAAAATTGCATCATTAAGTTTGAGTCAACCCATTTAAAAAAGGCTCCTCCAAATACAGCACTATTTGGCTCAGGTGGTAATCGATTACTGGTAAATATCGTTAGGCCAATGTACTAAGCCAGAGCCTTTTTATACTTGATAAAATCGAGGGTGATGCACTTTGGGCTACAACTTGAACCCAAAAAATTATTTGAAATTTGAAAAATGTGAAAACTGTACAGTGAGCTGATATTTCTGATATAAATGTACTCTAATATCTGCTCATATATGTGAACACAATCTAGCTGAATCTGCTTGTTCAATCAGTTTAACACTTTATTTGTGCATTTAATTTTTACCTGGAACTTGTCAGCGTCAGCTCCTCCACCGTGGCCAACGAATATCCCCGCCCCCGTGTCAAGCTCCATGGGGTCTGGGGAACGCTCAAACTTCACCACCTGCTGCTCAGAGTCGCAGCCGTGGTAGAAAGTCACCCGGTCCTCGAAGACGGACAGCGAAAAGCGACTCCAGGTGTCCACCATGCTCGGGACGTCAAAGCTGGCAGCCTCGTACGAGGCCTCAGAGTCGGGCTCGGTGTAGAAGAACTGCACCCTCTGGCGGCCAGACTGCACCGCGCTGAGCTTGACAGCCACGTACATGAGCCTCTGGGGCCCGTCTGTGATGGAAAAGAGGACGGAGGCGGCGGGTGTGGTTGGCTTGATGTGGAAGAGGAGGGAGAAGTGGCGGTAGAATGGGTTGGGAATGTGGGCCAGGGCCGGCTGGCCCGACGCCGTCGCCGAGGTGAAGGCATAGGCGGCCTCCCCTCTTGGCCCGTAGACCCTTGTGATCTCACCCGGTTGAAGGTCTCCTATCAGCTGCAGCAAGGAGACGCCGCTCTCCTCTGCAAGGGGAGAGGGACAGGAACATACCACTTTAAGTCTGAAGCTTCAAGGGACATTTTCAAAAGAGAAATCAGACAAACCTGCCTTCAAGTGCAGCTGTTATAATGAATTGCATGCGAGTGAATAATAGTGGTGAATGCAGTTTTTTTCTGTGACAGTTAATTTGATTTTCAAGAGGTCAATTTGTCACCACAGCCCAAAGAAGAAAGGTCAAAGTCAGCCACGAAAAATGTATCTTATTCTGGGACATATCAGTCTGAGGAGGGAGCCAATGAGGTGCACTTGAAGGCAACATGAGTTTGAACAAAACAGAAATGATCAGCACATCACAAGTTCTCTGGACAGGACGACAGACTTGTTGATGACAAACGATTTAGAGTGCTCTTGAGGAGGTGCTGTGAGTAGACGACATTGTTTCTTTGAGACTCTTTTAGGACAAAACACAGGTTAAGGGTCAGAGTTAATGCTTGTTAAGATGCAGTTACCTTTGCTGCACAATCAGGTACGCGCTTTTACATGAGTCACTGACTGCAGTTTTAGTCAGTGATCACTGTACAGACCTCACATCGCCCCTCTCTCCTCACCTTTCCGCATTATACATGAAACTGGAGTGTGTGTGACTGGCCAGGTGTGCAAGGGGGGGAGAGGGGAAGCAGGGTTTGAGCTTTTGTCTCTGGCTCCTTTATTCATTCATCACTTTTTCACATGTGCAAACAAGAGCTCCATTTAATTGTCCCGATGGCAGCAGGCTTATCGGGGGTGCTGCAAAAACTTCTCTCTTTAGATGTGGTTGGACACCAAATACAAACAAAAAAATCCTACCTGCAGCCATGCAAATATTGTGGGTTTTGTCTAGACTAGAGGAGTCGGTCCAATTAACGGAAACACTGCTGATATTTCAGTTCCCATAGACAAAAATAGCCCAGAGTGAAAAACCCATTAGCCTTGAGACCTTCCATGATGTTCTCACACATCGCCATCGCGAGGGACAAATCATCTGATGCTGGGGGACACTTCTGCACAGTGATCTCCTGAGGGTGGCCTGTCATCGCAGATTCATGAGAGGAACGGACCAAATAGTACGATCTGTGCATTAGAGGGTCACAGAGGTCAGCGATCGGGGGGGTTTCCAGAGTTTCCAAAACAGTGAGAACGTATCTAATGCAGCTTGTTTTAAGTGTCACAGACAGTGAGGCAGTGATAAGTCAAAGACAGACCACAGACGCCTTCAGGATAGAAAAATAACATCAGTCATGACGGTGGCTGCATTGTGATGGCTTAAATAAGACAAGAAATAAAAGAAATAAAAAGTTGATTTAATAATATGATCGTCAAAACAGAGTAGTTTGTGTCCTCCAGGTCTTAATCTCAGTGAAGTATTTGACCAAATCTAAACATCTAAGCATCATGTATTTAGGTTTCAGTGATTTCTTGTTAAATTTCAAATTCTGTTCACAGGGACTCTGCAGTGTGTCGCTCACCTTCTACCACCTGAGAGGAAAGACTCAGTCATTATGTAACAGTCGATCACAGAAAGTAATTTATGGGACAACCAGTTCATAACCAACAGCACATCTGCACTCGCCAACCCGACCCTGGCAGGGAGTAATCGGAAACACATGTTCCTGCACACAATGGTGGGTGTTGTGTTGTCTCGACCTGTGGGATTTTGTCCGATCGGAGCCGAGTCCTGGGCGGGTCGGGTGGTCAACTTCCCACTGAGGGGCACCTGCTGGTGGTTAATCTCACACTGACACAGCTGCTGCAGCTGCCGCGTGAATCAGGTGGGGCAGATTATGCATGTGGAATTAAATTATTTTCAAACGATAAATGAAAATGAGGAAACGTCTTCATGTGAGCCTTGGTGACAAATTATTCTCTCATAGTCCTGGTTTCATAAAAATCCACATCTGGAAGTGGACCACACTGCATGAACGTGTACAGCGCCTGCCGACTACTCTTTACGAGACCTGTACATAACAATTACACCCACTTTTCTAATTTCCTTATCCGACTGGCAATCTCAGTCTCAGGCTCTGAATGTAATTGTGCGCTTCCTGTGAACCAAACTGCAGTGCGAGCCTGGGACACAAATGAGTGTTTCCTAACCAATGGGCTTCACGAAGGGAGGGGTCCCAATATCAAACTAAGAGCATTAAGAGGAGAGGAGCCACAAAATTGTATATTTCTTTTAGACCATGCTAACATTTTAGAGCACATTACAGGAACTCTGGAGGAGACACACCTTGGTTTCAAAAGTGAATACTCCGCCGATTTACCATTATACTTCAATAAAATTGAAAACAGGGATTTTCTTTTCCCATCTGATGCAGCTACAACATCACAATGCTGCTTATGCCTCACTCATAATCCCCTGCATGCTTATTGTTATTCTTAAAACGTGGTAAGGTAAATTACAGTCATGTGGAGACATCTGAGTAAGTATGTGGATGCCGCTCTCAACTGCATTGCTCCATTAGTACGTTTAAATATATACAGGCCTACAGCACACAACAGTTGGGTCCATAAAAGAATCAGTTCTCCTAGTTTGCTGTGACAGAACTTGCAGACTATGGCCATTTATCTGGGACTGTTATTCTTACAGGTTCAGGTTTTTCCACTGGAGTTGGGAACCCAGCTGCAGAGATTTGCACTCTGTGCGCGTCACAGGCACATTAGTGAGGTTCAACACCTTGGATGGTGCCGTTCCAGGAGCTCGGCTCTGAGTCCACTCCGAACTGGGAGAAACCGCTGAACCATGTTAGAAACTATTACCACAAAATGATCTCAAATATTTTCAGCGAGCGTAGCGGGGCTGTCTGCATACTTTTGGTCACATTGCATGAAATAAATATCACATTGACCAGTAGAGGCTCGTTTCAAGTCCATATTCAGCTGCTTCTTTGACTTGACTGTTCTCCAGAGGCCAGATGGAAGCTGGCATGACAAACCGAACGTGGGAACTTTCTTTCGCCTGCGAAAGCCTCATCACGTTAACCCAGATGTCTGCTCATGGCTCCTTGCCCTGCTTTCTTCCTCCTTCTCTCCATGCTATCAGGAACAACAGCCGGGAATAGTATGGAACATGTAGCAATGTTTCACAGCCCTGATGCCAGTGGCAAGTAGAAGAAGAAAAAAAACAAACTCATGTTTTCTGTTAGAGAGTATTGCGGACGTGCCATGACTGTACTTTCCAACATGAAACCCTGGAGAAATTTCACAAGAAAGAAAAAAAAAACAAGCTACTGCCAGTGAAGAGAGGCCCGGACAGACAGATGGAAGGAAATGCGTGTCAGATGTCCATGGGAAAGTGGACCATGAGGGACTCTGATGGGATGAAGCAGAAAGACAGAGAATCAGACCCTAAAGACTGAGTGGACTCGATGTGCCAGTTAAAAAACAGGCTGAAATGTCACTAGCGAACTAATGGACTTCTGCAAGAGGTTTAAGGGGGTAAGGCGGCTCCCCAGGGGTAAGACATACACTTTCATGGAAGGCTAAACATAAATACAAGAAGCCTAAACAAGACACTAGGCCGAGTCCATTTGGACTGAATTCTAAAAAGTGATGCTCAATGGTCAAGAGTTCTGTGGCTCTCGTATGAAGGAATCTCTTGTAAAAACAAATGCCAGAATGATGCGAGTGGCACTGGAATTGCTTATTAACAAAAGGAACAACTGAGTATTGGATTGCTGTTGGTAATTTAAAAATTTTTCATAAGGATCTGCGCCCGTGATCAGAGTTATGCCACAAGAGCTCGCTTGACTTAAGCTGTTGCTCTCCTTATTTGGAATGAGTGAGCACTGCGATGACAAACTTATTAAACACTGCAATGATTCACCATAAGGAATCACAGGTACAGTATTTATACAGTTCAGACAGTCTGCTGTTTTACCTTAAAACAAGTCAAGAAAGCAAATGTTTAGCCTTTGAATCCCGAGTGTCTCTTTGGGGCGATGGGACGATTTCCAACAACAAGAGTCGCCCGCTGTTAATTAAGCCAGTGGCTCAGTCCCATTCGCTCCGCCCAGCTGTAGTTCTGTCCTCCTGGGACCGAACCAACTGGACTTCACACGTCTCGGGGGCCGAGTGGCATCGGTTAACACTCCAAACAGAGGTGACGCAACTGCCACAGTCAGACTCTAATCCCTGTTTGAATAAGCTGAGAGCCAATTAAAGTTGAGTGACGGGGATCAGCGAGGAGAAAGCGACTCTTTGAGTTCAGATGACTTTAGCTGGATTTTTTTTTCTTTCTTTCTTTCCCATCAGCCTTTTCTTAAAGGATCAAACTTTTAAATAGTCTGGTTTCTTGGCTGTGGTCCAATCCAAACATTTCTGGCCAGACTGGAGAAATGCAAGACGCAACAGGTACCTGAATTTTTTTCAGTATTTACTGCATCCTACATTTCCCACAATGCATCTCAACTGTCTCTTTCAGAATCCACGCCCTCACGTTGTAAACAGCTCTCTGTTATTAATCTGTGGTCTCTGAGCTGCAGCTGAGGTCACGCTGATGAGATCAACAGGGTTATTTACTTCTCCAGACATTGAAAAACTATTCACAATGGTGAATTTATTAGTGCCCCCGATGGCTTGTAAACTGATCTTTTATGCAGAATTTGGGGATTTTTTTCCTTTCAGCTTTTTTCTGTTTAACACCATCGCCGCTGTTAGCGCTAGAGCCACGAACAGCTCTACACTAACTGAAAACAAGTTAACTGCACGCAGACGGAAAGAGCTCAGGGATAATTTAATGATATTTAATTGTAAATTGGTCCAAACTGCTGCTTAAAATTCAACACATTTTGGATAATGCTGTGCCTCTATACCGCGGGGTTAATTCCCCATGGGCATGACAGTCTCTCTCACACTTTGTCCCACTTTCTGTGTCTCTGCGTCCTCTAATGGTCTGCCAAACACTCAATAACCAGCCATCAAGTGTAACTGGTTGTGGAGGGTGGTGGCGACTGGCTGTGCCCTCTGACCCCTGACAGAGACTTGAGCCGCCCCGTCTCATACCGGTCACAAAGCTCTCTTGTTACCAAGTTTGACACCTTTGCCCTTTCTCCCAAACCGAGCGCACAATCGCCACGCTCTTTCTACGGACCAGACCATTTTCCCACCCACAGTCACTATCATAAATGCCAACCGCCGTCCTCGCTTCCCACCACAGATGGGCCAATTGTTTTCCCTCTTTGGGCTATGACACCATTCGCCTCTAAATCCACACAGAATTCCACACCAGCTGATCAGAAATCATGAAATGTGATGACCAGGAGATGGCTCGGGACAGAAATGCATGACTGGCATGCAAGAGTAGGATGTGACTACAGCAACAGTGTTATTACTGCCCAACCAGAATGAAGGTGCAGACGGAAAGCACTGATTCTATTGTAGACGTTATCACAAAAGACGCGTGAATTGTTACTATTAAATGCAATACACAGGGCTAATAGATCTATGTGGGGTTCCCTGTAAAACTTTAAACAAGTAGGAAAAGTCCAGAACTAATATGCTAAAGACCTGAAACGTCTCATACCTCCCTCTTTCTTTTCCTTCATGTGAGGTGTTGCCTATACGCAGGTGTTCGGGAAAATTCACACCCAGTAAAAACAGCCTGATGACAAACACGGTGAAGTTTCACATCCTGAATGTTTCAACTCCAAAACAAAAAGTTTCACTCCATTTCGATAACAATTTGTGTAATAAAAAAAATCTGCACCACATGCGGTGCTTTAACTGTTTGACTGTGTTTTATAGCAATCTTTAGCTTTAAGAGCAGTTTCAAAGGTTATCCAAACAAGAACCCTACCAGTGGAACATAGGAAGCAACTAAACTTTCTCCCACGTAAACCCAGATCATACATTAAATATTCCTGTGGGAATAAACATCATAAAGAGGGTTTAAAGTAGCAAAGTTCACAGTGGTAATACTGCAGACTTTATGAAACCACTAAAAGTCTGGACAGTGGCCTCTGGAGTATTTCCTGTTGAAGGCTTATTGTCAGGGAAACTGTGCATATCATATGGATTTAGTACGCTTCCCTTACTATAAATGGCCTGGGAAACCATTAAGTACATGTAGAGGGTAATAGAATACATCACATACAACATCATATGTTCAATTAAATCTGCAGTCAAGAAAATGCAGCAAAGAACCTGAAACTAGACATTGCTGACCACTGCTAATGTATCACACAAAAAAACGATGCTTTGCAGATGCAGTTTTGCATCGTGACAAGAACATGGGGGGGGGGGCATGCATCCTGGGACAGTGACGTTTGTGCTGACGAACGAACAATCTCTGGACCTGCACTGGAGACATAGAGTGACACACCACAACAGGAGCAACAACGACTGCAAAGACCACACCGAGTGTTTTTGCATGTTTTCACAGAATTATTGCAGATTGTTTATTCTTCAGAGTACTGTCAAGTATTTTCAAGTATAATCAAGTACTTTGTTGTGTTTGCATCATATTTGTAGCTGCATGTGCCAAGCGACTAAAGTTTTGACTAACTATTGAATCTGAAAGCTTGTAGGGTACAGGAAGCAAGAGACTTTTGCTTCTCGAGTTTTTCCTGAACACGGAGGAGGGGACGGGAGGAGGTACTCATTTAAAGGCAAAAGTTAGGGAACAGAAAACATGCCTGACACTGATGTATGTATCTGTGACTATGTTTAGGTGGGTGTAACAGTATATTCCCCTGCCCAGGGGTGGATATAGATTGTGTATCTGTGTATAAGCACCACTGCATCTGAGCAACTATAAATGCTACACAAGAAAAATGCCACTTAAACGACAATAAAAGTGGTTATGATGTTCATCATATTGGATCACCTCTCTGCAAATCCCTGCAGGCTGATTATCCCACTGCTTCTTGGTGAATGTAACATGGGCTGCCATGGTAGGAGTAAAACAAATAGCAAAAACATGCAAAATTGTGTTTAAAGTGACGGGCAAAGATATCGAAAATGACAATCATATGCTGGGACAACACTTTACAAACACACAGAGAGACTTTAACGCTCACAACATCAACGGCGAAGGGTCACATGACATCGGATTCAAAATGTATCACTCCACGGGATACATTCTAACCCGCCGGGGTTACCTTTCCAGTTACTAACTGACGCGCACGGGGGCTTCTCCGCTCTTTCAGGCAGGAGGCGACACTCCACCGGGAGACGCCCGTTTTCCAGGGACGCCCAGCAGCTGTCCTGCAGAACGTGGCAGAAGCCGCGACAGGGCAGGTGCAAGGCAGCAGGGGGCGAGGAGCACCTGGGCGCCAGCAGAAGGCAGAGGAACCACTCTGTGCCGTGGTGACACCCTGCCCTCGCCAGCCATGCCCACTCCTGTAGGACCGCGCCCACCTCTGCCACAGACGTGTGGTTGAAAAAGTTGGGCAGCGTGAAAAACGTGGGCCGTTTGCCCACACAAATGGGCCAATGAGAGGGCACGGGGAGACAACGTGGGTCAGAAGCATTGCTGCGACTATCTGCGGGGGTTAGCGACGAATCCAGAACACCCTCAAAAGTCCCATTCGTTTTAAAAACGTCACCAGTTAAATTGCTAGGCAGGACTTCATCACCTGTCAAAACCATCACTGATTTCAGATCTGTCCCAGGATCACCTGTGGACCCTGATCCCGAACCAGATCCATCCCCCGCCCAAACCCCAGACCCCCCCCGCTCCCCTCTAAACCTGTCTTTATTACCCGTCATGTTAGGGCTCGCGCTCTCCATCTTTGCCGTCAGGCCTCCGTTAGCAGTCGTGGTGGTCGGGGTCCCGTACCACGTCTCCACAAACTTACGGATTCCCGTGGCAACGTTGATGATCTCTTCCCCAACCCCAGACAAGTTGTCATCCTCCTCCCCCTCATCCTTCTTCTTCTCTGTGCCACTGGGTGTTGTGGCCGCACCTGTCGTTCCTGCCTTCGCTGTCGCTGTCGCCACCTCCGTTGGGATTTCTGTGGTGGGCTCTGGATCTGGCAGCCAAAACCAGGCCCATGAGCTCCCAGCACAGAGAGCCAAGACAAGCAACCACGTCTGGATCCTCAACATGCTGCTGGTTCCTACAACAGTCCTCCAAGTGTCTCAGCTCCCCCTGTTTCCCAGAGGCGCCACCTGTTAGCCAGCCGGTCAACAGTTAAATCCAGACTGTTCAAGGGTCACTGAGCATCCACTGAATGAAAGCAGAGACCCTTCCTCTGGACCTCAGCTCAGAACATGCTGCAAACTCCCTCATAAAAAAAAGAAAGCACTTAACATGGACGGGGAGACCGAAGCATGGAGGCAGGCTTGTTATATACTGATGCTGGGAGTCACTGGTTACTCAAGAGTTGCCCCAACACACACTTAAACTCCTCCCCCTGTGTGAGACGAAGATTCGGCCTCCTAAGACCTTTTTCTACTGCATGGAGAAAAAGCATGCAAGCGTTCCTGTCACCACAATGACACACCCATCCAGAACAGAAATAAATAACCAACAAAAAATGTTATTTTGAAAATATATATTTTGAATAAAATATACAGGTTATGTTCTGCTTAGGTTTGATGTTTAAAAATTTCAAGCTGTCCCGTGCAAGACGCTCAAGTTCAGATGAAGTGTCCCAGAGCTCTGCCACCACTTGTCTCATGTACCAAGTATCATGTGATCACTGTGGCTCTTTCCATAGTAAATTACAAAACATTTATATATATATATATATATATATATATATATATATATATATATATATATATATATATATATATATATATATATATATATATATATATATATATATATGTATACATGTATATACATACATAACATATGATAAAGAACCTTGTTTATAGACACATAAAGGTTTTCCTATTCCATATCTGAAAATGGCTATAGAATAGACTGATTTGTATTGGATTTGATATTTTCTTTGGCATGTTTGATAGAAAATGTAATTTTTTTTTGATTTTAAATGGTTGGTCAGATCAAATAATTTTACCACTTCACTTGGGCTCTGGGGAGTTAGTGGACTTCTTTTTTTGGACTATTCATATTATTTTATACTATAAAATAATCTGAAGATTAATCAATAGCTGCAGCCCGAGGTGGCTGTGGCCTCACTGGGGTAGAAAATAGACAGAATTCAGATTATTTCTTTGGACTTTCCTCCCATCTTTGCATGTTTCTTGTGAAACAATGTGCTTGTTTTCTTCAGGTGTAAGTCAACAGTTTCCAGCGGGCTCCACAGCATTGTTGCTGTGGAGCCCGCTGGAAACTGTTGACATACACCTGAGGTATGGGGTCACAATACACGTGGTTTCGAATTAAAGGGGTCACATAAAAAAAGAAAGGTTGGAAACCACAGTAATAATAAACACAGCAGCTGACGGGTTACCATGACACCAAGTAGATGACCTGCAGTAGATGATAAGGGATTTAATCTGCTGTTTCAAAGAAAAGAGGAAAAAGGAAAAGAAACATGTGGTGTCCAGTTACACGACACTGACGCTCTGATGCTTATCTACCGCATTGTTTCAAAGTGAGTGATGAATCCAAAACACTCACAAACAATATTGTGTTCAACTACAGTGCCACTCAATGTTCTGACATTGTCAAGTTGTCTCTTAGTGATTAATAGCTGGGTGAGGAAATAGAGAAGCAACGGGGCAAAACACAAGTGTGAAAAAAAGTGGAATTTGAGACGGCTGGGGAGAAGAGCAGCGGCAGTGTGAGGGATGTGAGTGAAAGATAGCAGCTGAGAGGAGCGAGGCCGCGCCCGATTGGATCGGCAAGCTTAAGCGATTTCCCCGGGGGACCGATGCAATTGCCTCATCGCAGAAGATCCTCGGAAAATGTACCACCTCCAGGTTCTCACAGATGGGTGATAAGGGGAGAGGGGAGAGGGGACCCCCCCCTCCCAACTCCTCTTTTTCCAGGCTGCCTCCTCCTCCTCCTCCTCCTCCCCACGGTCCTGAGTGCACCCATCATCCAGCTATACCCGCCTCATCTGCCAATGTAGGACATCCAGCTGTTACACATTCCAGTGCTCAGACCTCCCACGCCCACGCTCGCATGTGACATTCGGAGGGGTTTGGAAACTGCTGCATCTTGATAATGTGTGCGTTCATACGCCAGCGCTCCTGCTGTCAGCAAGGGCATGTTCGGCAAGACACTGAGCAGGACTGAGTGAGTTAGTGGGAGACAAGACTGTGTGTATGTGTGTGTGTGTGTGTGTGTGTGTGTGTGTGTGTGTAATGACTATATAATGAGCTGACAAACAAAGTAAAGTAGTATCACCAAAACAAATGAACGAGTTGTAACTGGCATTATATTACATTGCACACAATTCTCAGATTATGTAGAGCAATAAAAACATATTCATGAGCTGAATATTTAGTATCAACCAGTAGCTACAGCTGTTAAATAGATTAAAAAGTACCTCAGTGAATAAACTGAGTTATACTCCGCAACTGATTTAGCCAAAGAGTCATGAAGAATGAAATAAAAGCTCATATCCATGTCTTTCAGTAAATACCAAAAGCAATGACAGGGGGGGACTACATTTCCTGTCCAATGGGTTTTCCTTTTTTGGGGGGGGGGGAGCAGATCCTGCCATGAGATTCCTTGCCTTCCTCTTTCACAGCTGCCGTGTTGACAAAATGTACCAGAAACATCTGGATGTTGAATATTTAGAACGCAGGTAAGAATTTTTCCCTTCACGCATGATCTTCATGTTCGGTGGAGCAACACAAACTCTCCTGCAGACTCTCCCACACACACACACACACACACGCACACACACACAAGTTCACCCTCCCTCTGTGATCCCAACACTTTTCATCACCATCGGCTGTCAGCGGCTCTGACCTGCGCAGGGCCACGAGCGGGGTAAGTAAACGCGCCGCGGCATTTAATGTTCCAGCGGGTCAGTGAATGTCACTTCATGAAGCAACCTGGTGCTTTCCGTTATGGCGTATTTGTGCATATACATTCAATCATATTCAGTTTAGTGTAGCTACTACAGATGCGTATTAAAGCGCCAGTGGGAATGTGTGAATGCTTAAAGAAAACATTTCCTCCTTAAACAGTCGCACACCATCAGTTTGAGACATGTACTGCATGATTTTTTCATTTTCTCTCATCATGCACCCGTTTGTGAGTTCAAAGATTTCCCAGAATGCCTTTTTGACTACTCCTGGAAAATGTGCAAGGCCTGAACATGTTTTGTGAGTTTATTTTGAAAAGCAAGTTTTGTGTTCCTTTTTTAGATCATTATTTCCAATAGGAAAAAGAAAAACTCTCAGCAGGAGTATGGCCTATTTTTAAAGGAATAATTCAAGATGCCAAACGTGTCCAGTAAGTTGGATCTGAAGAGAAACTAAGGGGCCTGAGGCAGCTCGCACAGGCGTGTCCACATACTTATGGCCACACCAGACAGATAGAGACGTTGTGAGGTGGGATGCATTACCTTGTCGCACCGCATCGTGGGATGTCTGTGAAAGAGAGAGGGAGGGAGCGCATGAGCTGCAGCTGTGCTAAATTACCAGCGGAAGGTCTAAATCTCCCCCAACCTCATCTAATCGCCATGGCAACGAGATTCTTCCCGAGCCTTGTCAGGGGACAGAAATTATTACTTCAGCCTTTCTCTTCGAAGGGTTTTTGGCGGATTAAATCTCCATTTGCTGAGATTGTGTCTCCGTCCGACACAGTGAGGACGCGGTGCAGACGCTCACTCTGTGATTAGTTAAAATATACATCTGCGCAACTGCCGTACGTACACAGACAGTTATTACGCAGACATGGACTTTAAAGGTTAACATTCTTATAGAGCCATTTATCATGGAAACAACCCTCTTCTTCTCATTTTCCACCTTTTATCGAAGAAATGAACAGATGCAGGAGAATCGGAGCAAGCGTGCATGGTGTGCGTCCCTTCTGGGAATTCTCAGGCCAAGCAGTGTCTTTAGTTTAATTGGTGTATCGTGTTTCCGTTCCCCAGTGGGACGCCCCGCGGTTCACATGAGTCAGACCTGAGTGTTTAACCGTAAACTACTGGTGAGGGAACACACATGCTCTCAGCAGGGAGGTGGTGGAGCCGTTGGTGGCATGGCCTAAACACGCCACAGTGCTCAGGAAGTTGGCCTTGAGTTTTCCCCTCTTTTTTTTTTGTATTGCACGATGTCCACATCTATTCATGTACTAACAGCACTCAGATTAACCAGCAGAAGGCAGCAGCACAGAGGCAACAGCTTCAGATATATGACAAGTTACTGCGTTTATGTCACAGGAAGACTGAGGTGGATTATATCACCATTTGTAAGCACCCCACTTGAGAGAATCATTGTTTATTCTGTCACCATGGAGTCAAAAACTAAAAGTTGTATGTATTTTCAAGTATCAATTATTCAATTTAATTTACCAGAACAACCCTCTTTGCATAATGTAAACTAGGGTTGCCAGTGAAAACTACAAAGCCAATTCTGACAGTGCAACCGAGGCACCAGCATACACAAACAGAAAGGTACGTCAACAATGAACTTTGCAAATCAAAAACCACACTTTTGTTGCAGTGAAGACGCCCAAAACATAAAGCTGAAATGCTGCCACCTGTTGTTCACTGTCTGAAGTTCTATCTAGATGAACTAGTGAATAAAAAACAGAAAAAGGAGCCTCCAACTGTGTATTAACACGTGTTTGAATGTGAAATATATTTCTCAAAGTATACAGTAACAACATAAAAATCTCCCTTGTATGTCTGTAAATCTCTGACACACAGATGCCTCCTTTGCTTTTCCAGTTTCAAGTTCTTTAAACCGAAGAGGCTTAAAAAAAAATTTAAAAAAGAGCAAAGAAAAAGAAATTCCCCCGTCGGGCATCTTGGCAGAAGCTCTGCAAGAAATCAACACCCATGACGCCCCACCCTCCTCCTCCTCCTCTACCGTCACACCCTGTGGTATGCTGGAGTGGGGTTTTGGCACGGACAAAAAGCAGGGCATTTTCAGACAAGAGGGTGTGAGACGCATCTCGTCGGCCCCTCACCGAGCATCAATGCTCGATTCATCGAGCGACACGGGAGCATGAAGACGAGACAGTCGTTTCCTTGTGCGGAGGATCCTCATCGCTGAATGGGAACACTTGTTGTGGCAGTGATAAAGAAATAATGGGAATGTATGGCGGTGAATGGAATTGGCTTCTTTAGAATGTGAGGGAAAAGCCAAAATAAATGAAAAGTATTGTTTCCGGAAAGAGATGAACAGAGGGAAAAGAGGGAATATTTAAAGATAATTTCATTTCTGTGCAGGCAAAATAAAAAACTACATGACACACCCGATCATCCATTTTATCCTGACAAATCCATCTCTTCTCAGCCCCCTGTTGACCTCACCTGTCAGAGATACATTTTTGAGGCATGAGTCTCACAAGATGTGACATTCAAGTTCGTTGGAAAAGGCCTCGTAACTCGAAGCCTTGGTATGTTGGAACCTAGAAATTCCTGCAGCCCAGATTCTGTACTCGAGGGCAAGTACTGCTCATGACCCCAGCAATGCACCCAAAACCGCAGAGACTCATCCAGAGCAGACACTGAATCAGCGAGCGATGTATCAGATTTCAAGCATCTTGCAAAAAAAACGGAGAGATTCCTTTTATCCGAGCGAGGACTATTCGCTTTTTGTCTTGTAACGTTCATTAGTCCTGATCAGCGATGAGAACATGTTCAGCAGCTGATTCTTTGCAAGTGACCATAGAAGGCCACGTGTCAATCAAACACCTAACAATTTTGTCAACACTTCACCTCCGTGTCATTCTGACACCTGCCTCTTGAATGGGAGTCGCTACCTCCAGCAGATCACTGGAGCAGCTGCTAAATAGTGAGTCGTTGCAAAGCGAAAGTTCCAGAACCCAAAGTGGCGAGTCACGTCCAAATAGCCAATTTGCTTCCCCTAATGGATCGATACATAAAGGAAAAATGATTTTGTATATTTCCTAAAATGTTTTCCTTTCATGTTTGATTTTTATTTTGTTCAAGAATCAGATTTGAAATTAACACTTTTTTTTATTTTATTGCCCAATAATGAATATCTGATGAGTCTGACTGAGACTATCTTCACTCGAATGCCTCCAAAACAGGCATTTTTCCACACATCTATCCATCTAAGTAACCGTGAAGCGGTGGATTTCCCCTCTTATCGGTGCCCTTTACATCCCCGATCTGACCTGAGCCCTGGAATGCCTATCACAACAAACAACCACGGACCAGTTTTACGCACAAGCGGAGTTCAGTCATCTCATCAATCTGTGCTCGGTAAATCTGTCACGTCGGCAAAACTCTGACCCGGAGACAATGCCAGGCCCCGGGCCTCTGGGCTCCGTCTTCCGTGTTGCTTCTTGGCTGATTTACAGTGGCGTGAATCAGCCTGAGGAGGTCCGCGGCCTCCGCCCTGGCAGTCGGCCGGCCCCCTCCGCATGATATGGGGCGTTGTCTGGCCTCCACGGTGGAAATGATTAAGAGCCCTGACAATGGAGGGTCACCCCTGGTGCAGGTTGAGGGCAGGTCTCACACACACAGTGACGTTTCACTGTAAAGCAGCTTCCCGGCCAGCAATCGTCTTTATGTCGGCTAGAAATTTGTGGGCTACGGAAGAAATAAAGCGATTGATTAATGTCCTTATGTTGTATTAAATTGAACATCTCTGGGATTGATGATGATGATGATGATGATGATGATTAAAACGTCGCTGATGATTGACAGTGGGTAAATAACTCACAGTATGAAATCTATATAATTACAATCAACACCGGTGCGGTGGATTTTGCTTTAAAACAAAACTGTTGTAAGTTGACCTCGGTTAGAATCCTTCTTTCCCTAAATGAGATCTCTTCAGTGAGTCGTTATCATCCATAAAAACAAAAAGCTTGCAGGTTTACTGTATGTGTTTAGCTGATGTAAGTATCCAGACGGGCTTACACAGAGTGAGGAGATATAACATGTCTTGCTTAAGGGCCCCTCAAAAGACAAGTGGTAGGACATAACCTGAATCTGCGCTCTTTAAGTAACGAGATGCACGAATCCAAGCTCCGACCCAGAAATCCCTACATTAGAAAATTAAGCTGGAAATCGAGCTGAGTCTATGCGGGCTATTTGTGGACAAGTGCTGAAGGAGGCGAGCAGGTGGGAGAGGCAAACCGCGGCCACCGTTATCTTCCATTATCACCACCAGGGCTGCAGCTGGAAAAACAGAGCTTTTACCAGGAACAGAGATCGCCGTCCGACGGCACATCAGGTAGGCTGCGTTGGAAGATGGGAAGATACATTTGTTACCGTCTGCAGGTCTAATCAGCGTGAAGGGGCCCGGCTGAGGGAGAGCCGCCGAATTCGAGGAGCACACAGGATAAAAGCTGTAATTATAGATAAAAGTGGGAGTTAACCGCGGTGGAGAAACATCCCTGAGGCTGTGAAGACAATGAGGAGGAGCTGGGCGATACAACACGTTATTCCCTGCTGTATATGGTCCTTTCAGGCATGACACATTTGTGGGCTAGTGGAGCACAGACACACTGCAGAGTTAAAAAAGAACACTGTATCATCAGTGAAACCCGAGAAATCAGAATATGAGTGTGATCGGTTCGTCGTGTGGCATCTGTGACCTCCTTGCATGGTCCACATTTTTGATTCCAAGGTTATTAAATAAAACAGAAAGAGGCAATTCAGTGAAAATGAAATGTGGAGTCAGAATCACAAAAGGGCTGGGAACAAACTAAAGCACCATCTTCTTCCTGTCCAGTAAAAAAGGCTCTTGGATGCGCCCATGGCGGCAAGAGAAGTGTCCAGTCCTCATTCATTTCACCCACCCGCCCTTGTCTTGACTTGTAATTTGAAAAAACCTTTAATCTCCAAGAATGATGCACAAGAGGAGTCGGTATTCTGTCCGTCTTAGGTCACCGTATACACGTGAGGCATCGCTTTTCGATAAGCCAACAGTCGTTGGTGCCTTTAAATAAGAAAAAAGATACAATTTTCTCTCCGTAAATGCAATGCTGTTTAACAGCACCGACGACAATGTCTTCCAAAATGATCCTAAAGTTGATACATCTTTTCTGCAACGGTTTCAACAAAACCAAGATCATAACAATCATCACGGAGAAGGATTTATAGCAGGATGGTTGTAGTATTTTTACCAAGGCACTCTTGATGAACTGCACAACTAAGTGCAAGTCAGGACAAGTTGAAATAGGTCAAGGATGATAACAAGAGTTAAGATATAATAAGATACATAAGATCAAAATAATTGCAAATAAGTCTGAATAAGATGTGTTCAAAAGAATCAAAATAATTTGACTCAAGATGAGTCCACAAAATTCAAGAGAACTCGAGATTTAGTTAAGATCAGTGGAGTGAAGTCAGACAAACACGTGATATGATCCGTTGAGAAAAAGTCAAGCTAAGTTCAAACGACTTGAGATCTTTCAATATTAGAAAATATTCATCAGTCACACAGTCAATATATGTCGAAATAAGATCAATAAAGATGAGAATCTATAGATAATCGAGAAAAAAAACATGTTCATTATCTAAAAATACATTTCTTTCAGTTCTTTCAGTTGACTGAACATGTGATCAGATCTAAAGCAGCTGATCCAGATGTGGTTTCCATCCAAACTCAAACAGTGAGTCTTATCTCCAGCAAAGTCCGGCAATTAGTGGTTCAAGTGAGAAGAAAACCGCCGTCTGATGTTTTTCCGAAATCACCGCAGCTTCACTTACAGCGATGATCTGCTTTGTTTTGACGTAAATAAATGCCTGCGGCGTGCTTCTCTTTCACCCCCGATCCATAACAATCAGACAGCCATTCAACCTTGATCCGTCTTGTGAAGACCGGAGTGGTTCATGTTCTCGGCAGCCTGGGAAAGATCTGCTGCCGTACAGACCAGAAGGAGCCATGTGGCGCTGCAACTGATTATTATGAATTAACCATTTGGTCCATTAAATGCCAGAAATAGTAATAAATGCCCATTAAGATGTCCTAAACTTTTTTAGTTTTGTGCAACCAAGGGTAAAGATTAATTAAAGGCAAAGGTAAATTCAAGTTAAAATGGAGATACAAGAAATCGTGCCATTTCTACATATACTGTAATTCAATTCAATTCAATTTTAGTTGTATAGCACCATATCACAACATACGTGAGGTCAATATTACAATATAACAGGGAAAACCCAACAAACTGTGAGGTGGCAAATAAAAGTTTTTACCAGTTTATTACACCACCCGGAGGCTTTAATGTGGCCTGCACCTATGATACAAATTCAAATGCGTAGTCCTCAACGTTTCAGTTTTGTGCAACCAAGGGCAAAAATGTATTAAAGGCAAAGGTAAATTGCGCAGACTATGACATGACATCGATGCTGACTGTGCATAACGCGAAACACATGCTCGCAATTATTATGCTTGAGGCATCAACAGTTGAAAAATATACGCCAAACAAATGTCCCCATAAAATGCAACATAGATATTTTTTGATGGGGAGACGTGGGCCTCATGTTCAGACAGGCTGAATCAGCTGTGCAGTCACGAAATACAGTGAACCATAACGTGAAGTAAGCAGCCTGAGGCATTTCCCCTGTGGTTTAATTATCCCACGAGTCTCCCCCCCACCCCAATCCATATATCATGGAATAATGGTCTGGTTGGCCACCCTGCATGCTTGTGCTACAGCATACTGTACTTTCAGGAAGTGCTTACACGCCATGTAAACACAACGACAGTAAATCTGAGAGGTATAATAAAACAATGAGGGTTTTGAAGATTTCCATCCACAGACACTGCTAAGGCAGTAAATTAGAAATGTAAGACCATTATCGCCACCAGGGCTGCAGCTGGAAAAACAGAGCTTTTACCAGGAACGGAGAGCGCCATCCGACGCTGTTTGAAGGAGATTTAAAATTTCCTTATTTGGTGGATTCATTTTCCAACATCCTGCTCCGCCCTCATCCACTCAGTTTAAGAATTCCTACATTACCCAGAACAGCTTTCAAACCCGCCACAATTTCCTTATTTTACAGTCAAAGACAAAATGCTAGACTCCTGATTTGGGGTTTGAATTCATATATGATTTTGATGCAAAATAAAAAGGAATCAAATTCAGTGTCTATCTTGCACCTTACCAAGGTGTAATTGATGGAGGAAAATCTTTGTGAAATCATTTATTTGTTTACTGAATTTTTAAAATATAGGTAATGTTGAACAACGGAGCCTTCCTGTGGATCAGGAGATTATATCTGCGGGCAAATTAATGGGATACAAGGAGTACAAATGTTTCATGACATTGGTTTTTTTTCTTGTGTTTATTCAACAATATTTGATTTTATACGAACAATGCACAACTTGCCTAAATTCTTGTGTGAAGCTTGTTGTAGAATTTCTGCATAAACAGTAGTGTATGAATAAGCCGACATGCCTGAATGTCAGTACAGTGTGTGTGTGTTTGCAGCCAGGTAAAAAAAACTAGGCGCTGAAGTGCATCTGTTTTTCTGCGGAGGGATTGACAAGCCCCGAAGAAGGGAAAATATGAGCAAACCGCCAAAAAATCCCAACCCACTTCTCTCACACACACACACACACACACACACCCTTAAACACACTGACAAGCACCTGCACGATGAACATCCCACACCTGCAAGAGGAGATGGACATCAGCACACACATGCACACACGCACACACACGTGCACACACGCACACAAACGTGCACACGTGTACACAAACAAGAAGTGATTACTGGACAGACCTGCTATAGCAACAGGCTCAGCGGCCCCAGAGGAACATGGGAGCCCCTTGACCTGAGCCTCTGCTTGAAGTGATTGTTAATAATTCTTATTGTAAAGTAAAGAGAGACACAACGATTATAATGTCATATCATATCACAGGTCAGTGCTTGATGCGCAGTGAACACAGAGGTTTTCATCCATCCTTCTGCTTTTCATTGCACGTTTGCAAGCCAACAAAAAGAGACAGTGGACGTACAGTAGACTGCAGCAGCAGCTTTGCCAGTGGGGAGAAAGAGAGATTCATAATTCCCAAATAGACAAGTCCAGACATTCGAGTCGACCGCTGCCTCATTCCAAGCCTGAAAAAAAGCCAAGCTTCCAGATCATGTGTCAGCACATAACCCGGCTCATTATTCACAGAAATTCTGAATAAGTGGATGAAAATGTCAGAATTTACATTTCTGGTCAAAGGGTGTGTGTGTGTGTGTGTGTGTGTGTGTGGTTGGGGGGGGGGGGGTTCTAAGGTAAGCTGTACTGTAGGCGTAGAGCCAATGAAAACATAATAAGCTGATTGTGTTCTACAGCATTTTCGGAACATTTTCGTATTAGTTTTTACATTGTTTACTGCAATTTTTCTATAATATTTCCTACAGGAAACTACGTTTTTTTTTGCCCCCTCTGATTCAAAGGTAAACATGCTACATAAGAATAAAGTGATAAAGTGAGCATGCAGTATCCTTTACCTCTGCGCTGTGATTGTGTCTGTGCCACCAGCAGCAAGATGCAGACGCAGCTCCGCCAGATCCTTATTAACGACCTGTCGCGGCGACGCATCTTTGAAGTGTTTTTTTGAAAAAAAAGAATTGACTCAGAAAAAAAATCTATAAAATCCTCTCAGACGGTCGGAGGAGGAGGAGGAGGTTTCATGTCCAGCAGATGGATTCAGACGCTCCTCAGGGAAAAGGACTCGGCCTCGTGTCCTACCTGTGGAGGATTGTGCGCGCACCTTTACGCACGGCAGCAGTGTACGAAGGCAACCGGCGTCAACTGGGAGAGAAGCACACTGCTGCATCCTGAAGTCGGTTCTTTTTCAAAGTAAAAGCTCCCCCGATTAACGTTTTCTTGAAGTGCAAATGGACATACTAGAAACTAAATTAATTCATATGGATTTTTGGCAACCAGTGAAAGTCATAAAACACAATATGAATATTTAATGATGTGTTCTCTGTGCGTGCAACCTTTGCATTCACACCTAGAGTTCACATAATTTTATTTTATAAAACTTTTTTTAATGCCAATATTCAGTGGCAATTAATGTGATTATGTGTTAATGTGTAAATTGTTCTATTTCATTCTACTTTATACATCTAGCTACTCAACTACATGTTGGGGGGAAAATATTATACTTTAGATTTAGATTGATGATACAAAAAAATAATTATGACATATCATTGTAGGTTACGTTACTACATGTCAAGTAATAATATAACATTGGTTATCCCCAATGATGACGAAAATAACTTTATTTTGAAAGAAGCTACTTGTGTTCCACTGAAACGTGACACATCTGCCCTCAGTGAGTTTACAGTGCAGCTTCAGGGCTTGAAAAACCTTCAATTCACTTCATTTCAGAGTCTTTGAGGCTTGAACCTTCTGAAATCTTCACCCTCGGGATCCAAAAGAGCTGTTAAATCGACTGTATCTAATCCATGAGTCATAAAGTGACAGCTGACAAAACTAGAAAAGAAAAGTGGGCTTGCTAAAAGATGAAAAATATTAAATGTTGAGATTTACTATATTTCTATCGAGTGTATTTAGACATTATTAACTACAAAATGTTTATGCATCTTCCAAATGTTACTGATGTGTAATCCGTCTGCTGGTCAGAGAGAGGGAGCAAGCAAAACATAAATTTTAATATATAAATGAATAAATACATTTACTTCATTACGAGTAAAACACACCTACTTAAGAGCATTAAACTTATGATAAATGTTTAATTTAAGTATTGAAAGTAAAAGTACTGTTTCTGCAGACAGTCGAATGTCATAATATCATATATTACACTATTAGATTATTAACGCTTTCCACAACTGTGAGTCTGCACAAGTTAGGACACTACAATCTTATTGAACCCATCTAATTTGATTGTAATAGAGAGAAAAATAAACCCACATAAGAAACCAAGTAGAGTTAAAACACCCAACCTCAGGCCCTGGGGACATTTGTTTGGTTATGGAATCATAAAGTCTAATCACCCCTATAACAGTAAAAAAAAAAAAAAAACTCCAGCAGGGGATCAGGCTGATATACTGAACCCGTTCAGGCAGGTTGCCTGCAGTGTGACACCTGTCTGTGGTGCGGATTGAAAGCTGCATTCCTCGAAGAGAGAAAGGCTTCATATGATGACAAACGCTCCATAACTGTCCACACGTGCACGCACAGTGAAAGGTCGGACTAAACACTCAAAACCGTATAATTTTTTCATGGGAAGCTGCACAATCTATCTGCATGGAATCAAGACTAAGAGTTTTATTCTTTCCCCCCAAAAAGGCAAGAAAGTGCTGTTTCTGTGGCAGAGGGGAAGTGAGTTTAGTGTAATAGGGTTTGTCAAAACATGTCCTCCCCCCAAAGTCCTGAACCATACGACCAAATAGAAAAATCACTCAAACACATCTCACTCCCTGCGCTATCCCCATTTCCATGCCAGTCCTGTCTGAACAAGTACAGTAAGATAAGTCCACTTTTCCACTGCAGCTCTTTCATTTCTCTCTCTGAGTGTGTTATTGTAAAGACACCCCGTCCTCCTCCTCCCTCCTCATTCACACTCTTCAAATTTAAATTCCATCCATCTTGTCTCCTGTTCCAAGCTGTCAAAACTCAGGAAGAGTCATACCGAAGGCAGCAATTAAGTTGTGACCTGTAAATGAGTGCAACGCTCTCAAACATTTTTTCTGTCTAAACACACAATATGGGCTTGTTCCACTCACTCAGCTGCAAGGAGGAGAATATGTCTGTTTCAAAATGAGGGCTGTTCCTGTCCCATCTGCCAGGTGACAGGAACTGTTTCACCAGGAAGGTGAGTTTCCAAAGCACACACTTCACGTCTGTCTGCTCCTCACAAATCCCTAAAAGATGACGTGCTGGAATAAGAATTCATAAGCACCAGTTTAACTCTCAAAAAATGTGCTGGAAATGTAGAATATGGTGCATATTCATATTCGCTGCAAATAGTCACAATGTTTAGATGCTCACAAATGATATACAAGTTCCATAAGTAGCTTTAACATCCTCATTGGCATTTTCTGGCTTTAATATGTGAGCATTTTAGGATATAACTAAAAACAACCTTTCCCTAATATTCTTCCAATAATTGATACATACTTAAATATGTAAAGACAAGCACCAGACATAACTACGCCATAAATCTTCATAATTTTATTGTCTTTGTTCTCATGATTTTTACAAATATGATACTTCTGCAATTCAACTTTTAACTGTGCAACACAATGGCATGATGGACTGTTGAACCTTGATGTCCCGTGGGACGCCTGTGACTCCAGGGGCTGTGAATCCTGCAGACAGCAAACAAATTGTTTGGAATTTCTTTTTTTGAGTGTTAGAAAACAAAGAGTCATGCTTTTTGAGATTGATCTCAAGTGTTAGGTTTTTCATCATTCATCCATCTCCCTGTCCACAGGATTCACGAGCAGCTTACGCACAGGATTTTTCACGGGGGGGGGGGGGGGGGGGGCAAAGATGACTCCTCGGAGGCGGGGCTTGGAGTAAAGTTGTACAGTCTCTTTGGATGAGGCTGGTGGTACCGGGTCAGAGCTGCGGGGGCTTGCTTGTCTTTTTTTAAGAATGGGTGATGATCTCGCCACAGGTTTTTTTTTCGGGACACCAGTACAGATAAGAACAATGGCATGCAAGACTCACATACAGACCCACTTGTTATTATTTCTTTTCTTTTTTTTTTTTTTTTAATAGAAAATAAAGATTCTGACATAAGTACAAGCACTGAGCCCCCTCGCAAAACACCCAGCATCCAAGCATATCGGAAACAGTCCGGATGCCTGAACTGACGCCGTTTAGAGAATTATCGGGGGGCTTGCAACGGTTAAAACCATTTCAACACAACAGCTGGCTTCTTTTCATATTCAGTAAGTCCCGTTCTGAGGACATAATACATCTCACATTTATATTATTTCTTCTTCTACACCATTCTTTTAAATTTTACTACAAATGCATGTGCTTTTGATTTTAAAATAACTTGGGGAAAACAGAAAAAAAGTAAGAAAAGAAAGATTTGTTGTTCAACGTCAATCCACCCCACTCTGGACAATTTATTGCAAATGAAGTGATGAACCTCTGAAATAGCAACACACACTCCAATATGGCACAAGCATCTCAGAAATGACCTAAATGCATCGTCGTCGTCATCGTCGTGGTTGAATATCAAAAAACCAAACCACACCATATCTAAAAGTATTATGACATTAATCATCAGGTAGAGCAGAAAAGGAAAGGTTGTTTTCTTCTTCCTCGTTGAAACATGCAGTCTCTGCAAGCATCACATGATTCTTGACCCCTTGGTAAAACTCAAAAACAAAATAATAATAATTAAAAAATAACAAACTAAACCCTTCCGTCTCGAGTGCGCACGACCACTGCAAACGATTAGTGCGCCAGTTGAGCTGCGGAGTAAGACTTCAAAATCAAAGTCATTGTGCCGACTGAGGATTTTCTGGCTTTCCTCTTTATTTGTGGGCTCCCCCCCCAAAAAAAATCAATGCACACTGGCCAGCAAAGTGAATAATGTAGTGACTAAACTCGTCCCCTCAAGTTAAACCACGGACTTGCACGCCCCCAAATCATATCAGGTCATTAAACGAACTTTGAAAAGAAAAGAAAAAAATGAATGAATGTAGATTTAAAGCACTCTTGGGGCTTTCAGAAGTCTTGTCAGAACCACGTATCTCTTGCTTTGTGTCAGCTTCAGACGTTTGATGTGCTTATCTTAGTGAATGTCAGCTTTGGCACACTCTCTGCTGAGGTACCTAACTACTACTTTTTCCCTTCAAGGATATTGTTGTTGCATCAAAGTTAATATATATATATATATATAGAGAGGCGTGTTTTTCTCTTAAACATCTCTAGAGTGTTAAGGAAAGACGTTCTTCTCCAGCCCTTCCTCTGAGGCCACAGCGTGGAAACCTGCCGGAAATAAATTCCTTACAGTAGCCCCGACTACCTGCCTACCATTTATCCCACTACAAAATCCAAATAAATATGGTTTAAAATAAGGGCAATTTAGTAAAACAAAAAACAAAACATGAAGCAAAATCAATGAAGTGGCCTCATAATGTAACACAAAACTCTCAAGGTACAATAAATCCGTCACCGTTCCAGTCCTCAGTCAAACAAAGAATCAAAGAAAGAAATATTAAAGGGGAGGATATATCTAGAGTAGTGGTTGTTTTACAATGGCGACTATGTCGGAGAGAGAATGACTCGGCTTCAGTTTGTCGTGTCCCAACTTCTTTGAGAACCGCTCCATCTCCCCCCCGCCTCCCTCTTCTCTCTTCGCCCGGAGGTGATCATACTCCACCTGATCAAGGTCTTTGACCTTAAACCCTTGGCTTCCTCTCCCTTCCCTGCTCCTACCGCTCCTCTCAGACCTGGGGGACAGTTCAGTCGGCGTAGTGCATGATGGACTCGACGTAGTTGCCGGGGAAGAGGCCCGTGGTGCTGTTCATCACGCCCTCGTACCAGCCGTCGTCGTTCTTCTTGATCACGTAGATGATGGCGCCCTCCTGGAACGAAAGCTCGTCCTCTTTGTCGCGCGAGTAGTCATAGATGGCCACCACTGAAGGAGAATGGAGGGAGGAGGTCAAAGGTATGACAAGGTAACACAATATGACAATAAGAATACAGTGCCACAGTGTGTCAAAATTGAGAAAAAGTATGAATTATGCTTAAACTCTCAAATGTTTCTGTAGCGACCCAGTTTTCGGGTGTGCTCGGAAACAAACCTTAGCCTCACTCAGAACTCGCTAATGTCTATTCTAGTGTTTCAGGGAGAATTCGTCCTATATATAAGACAGTGATGGCAGACCTTTCTCCAGGTAGGTGCGTGGGGCCCAAGGTGGGTCCTCCTCGGCGTACGGGTCACTGTACTCCACCACCGCCGACTCCTCTTCGTCCTCGTCGTCCTCGTAGTCATCTGGTGGCGGCGGCGGAGGCGTGGGCTCCTCAAACACCGGCTCGTCAGCAGGTGGAGGCGGGGGCGGCACATCTGAGACTAGAAGTAGTTTTTCAGGCGAGCATGAAGAAGAAGACGAAAAAAAAACAGTTAGAGGAAAGGAAAGAGGCACAAAGGCGACTGCATTTGTCAGCGACACAGACAACGTATTGACGTTCCCATGCAGATAAGAAAGGAACAGAAATGGATGTGCATTGTGGAAGCAAACTGTATAATCTTAGCACTTGACTGATGCTGAACTCTAAGAACACTACGTCCAAATGGAGGATGGTGTGACAAAGAGTGCACACGTTTTATTTCATTTCAAATCCAACGTGCATTTATAGAAATTTAAGAATGATCCGGATGGTTGGGATTGTTGAGAGAAAACAAAAAAAAGAGAATGCCCTTAAATTACACACAAAAATCATCATGCTTATGAACAAACACAAAACGTGCCTTATTATTCATATCATGCGTCAGTTTGTTTGTTTTTACAAACACATGCTTTTAACAAGCAGTCAACCACCAACGTTAGCCACCAAAGGGATTATCTGAAATTACACCACTCCTGTTCAAGATTACTGAACAAGTAACAAGTAAAATAGGTTGTGTAAAAGTTTTAAATACATTTTTTTTTAAAGCTGAATGCAGTGACAGCTGATCCAGCTGGTCCGAGCTGATTGTTGGTGATCGATCGCTCGTTTAACCCAGAGAGGACGGATCTCTGCTGGGGATGGGGAACTCATGCAGAGTGAGCGAGGAGCTAAGAGCCACTTACTAGTCTCCTGAACTCGGGCCACAAAGCCCATCAGAGGAAGCTGAGGGGTGATCTGCATGGACGGGGGAGGGGGCGCTAGCGGGCCTGCTAACGCTGGACAAAAATCAATGCACAGAGGCGGAGGAGGACGGGACCAGAGAAAGTCGGGCACAGGTATAAGAACAGCAAAGAGATGAGAAAATGAGGTTAGAACAAACATGATAAGCACAGAGGGGAGTTCACAGAACAGATATAAGACCATAGAATGGAGACACAAACAGAGATTTTTAACAAAGCACCGACCTAAGAAGTCCTTAAATATAAAAAAATCTCGCCACCTGTGGCGACAGGTATACACAGCATTTGATGATTTACTTAGATAAGCAAAGTTACTGCCAAATAGTTTTCTGTCTATCAACTTATCAACAAATCATCATATAAAATATGTATAGAATGAATAGAATGGTCTGCTTTATTCTTATGTTTGCTTCGTCTGTCTTGTCTTCGATAGGTTTCAATAATTTTTAGACAAGATTATTAATCAATCAATGAATTAATTATAAAAATAGTCCTTAGTTGAAGGCTCAAATTATTTTTAAGAACATACCGTGCAACTACTTTTAATGCAAATTGACATATGAGCTTTAATACACATTTGTGTGACAGAAGAAGAACAAAAGTTCAAGAAAGAAACAGAGGTTAAAACATTGCAGAGCGCTGTGAAGAGAGGGAGCTGGTGAAGAGGTATAGTCTAGTGAAGGTTATCAGTGATCTGATTAGAAACGACAATGACCACAAAACCAGACAGAGCTTTTCATAAAAGATGAAGATATGAGACAGCGGATCTGCTCCCTCTGAAATCTGAAGGTTTGGTGAGAAGCTGGACTCCTGAGACAGTGGATTTAAATGACTGACGGTAAACAGACGATGAAAAAAACTCAGGAACTCCTATGCTGGCATTCATCTGAGCACAATCCATCAGTGAGATATCTGGTTGTATTCTAATTGAAAAACTTTCCTTAAGAGTAAATTAACTTACTTTTAATGTGTAAATAATTGTAGCTGTTGTCTTTTCATGCGCATACCTTGGCTCTGGGCGAAGTGTGGTCCACCGTTGAGCTGGTTCTGTGCCTGGCTAGGCTGACCGGTGACAGACGAGGGGCGGCGGTACGGCAGGGAGCCTCCCGCCGGCGGGTTCTGTGGCGGCTGCGCCGGGCGGTTCATGCTGTAGAACTGAGGAGCACCTGAGGGGAGACGACACCAGGGGGAGGCAAAGAGTCAGTCAGCAAGAGAAGGGAGCAGGGCGGTCTTTGTTTTTCTTTTACATCAATTGCTTACTTTTACTTTAATTTTGAACGACTACAAATGTGGGAAAAGATTTTGCTTTTGAACAGCAGCACAGCACATTTACTGAAAGTTACAATACCAGCAGCCACAAAACTTCACACAAAGAAAAGGCAAACATATATGCACACAAAATGAAGAAATCACCGTGAAAGCCTTTCACCGTACAGCTCATGCGTCACAGATCGGAACATGATCATCGTCACAGACACAGGCGGCTGATGAGATGCTGTGAAGGATGAAGAGCGGAGAATCCAGCAGCACATAAACAGGACTGCCTAATCCAGACGTTTTAATTTATTAATGCTCTACAGGGGGATTGTTTGTATAATTTTTGTTCAGGGTAGGTGACACAATGAGAAGTGCTGCTGAGGATTTTCAAAGACTGCAATATGGACTTAGAATATCTGTGGCAAATGTCATATTTTCAAATCATTTTATCTTCTATCAGTCATTTTTCAAACTCCAATTATTCTCTGGTGCGTTTTGAAAAAAATATATATTCTCAGCCTTCATTTGTTTTATATCATTAGAAACTGAAAAGTTTTGGTGTTTGGGAAATTATGATGAGTATTGTTTTATTTCAGACAAATACCATTGTGTTTGTTCAACCCAATCACCAAAGACCTAGACATGATTTGATATTCAGCATTTAGACTTGACTAGATCTAAAGCTTTTCTTGGAAGTCAAGCTCATCTGTCAAACCTTAAAAAAGAGCCCTTAGAAATAACGAGGATAATTATTAATCATATCAGAGCCGCTTTAATCAATGGGCGTTGCAAGCCATCAGGCGATACCACTGAATATCCTGGGTGATGACACACCACTGGCGGAACACGAATGTGTCTGGTGGTGGTACGATGCATGTCAAGGGGAGGCAGGATGGAGGGTGAGCAGGCGAGTGGGCGAGCTTCTCTCGACGCGTGTCACTCACCTTGTGCGGGATTGCCGTAAGCAGAGGGGGCTGTGCCAGTGGGGGCCGCAGAGGCGGGGAGCTGGGGAGGGGGTGGGGGTATGGGTGGGATCTCTACAGAGGGGTTGGGGGCCTGTGGGGGGCTGTCTAGGACACAGGTGGGTGGCCCAGGGGTGGTGGCGGAGTTGGAGGTGTTGGGGGGAGGTTTTGCTGAGTTGGATGGGGCTGGGGCTGAACCTGAGGGGTCGGAGGCCAGGGAGTTGAAGGGGTAAAGAAAAGAAAAGAAAGAAAATATGGAAGGAGAGAAAAGATTGGTGAGGGAGGTCAAGATAAGAGTGAGAAGGGAGGAAAGGCTTGCAGTAGATCGAGGGTTTCACACATTCACACTTCATTTAGAAACAATCAATGTCAGACCCAGAGCATGTAGAACTCATCGATGTCGCGCGAGAATTAGTCAAGTTAGTCAGTTTTAGGGCACTCATTTGTCCTGTGGTTGTCTGCTCGGAGAGGAAGGAGGAAGCAGGCGTTACCTGGGAAGGCAGTGGGCGGGGCCGGGGTCGGCACGGCAATGGGTAGGCCCACGCTGCCGCTGCCGCTGTTCTCTCGGCTGCTGCTGCGACTGCTGCTTGGGTGGCTCCCTCCGCTGCTCCCACTGCTGGTGGCAGGGGCGGCAAAACAAGTCAAGCCACAAACACTCAGATGCGCACACAGTCACGCAATCACTCATTAGTAGAAGCTGCACCTGTGGCGGAACTCTTCTTTATATTAAGGCCCTTGATTTCGAAAATCTGTATATGTAATTAAAAGCAACCTCAGATACTTCACTCAGGAACTGCATTAAGGCAGCGGGGAAACTCAGGGAAATACTTTTTCCTATGACATGGCATGCAAAATGAATAGCATTGCACTCACACAACTGTTGAAACAGAAATAGTTGTGTACAGAATGAAAAAGAAATTGAAGAGAAGTAGACTTTGAGTCACTTGCGTTGTTTTTCCTCAACTGTCGCTCAGTCATCTCCCTGTTTGCTGGTGCCATTCTAACATTGATACTAGTGGGCAAGACCCTTTTTAACTGTGTGAATAAAGCTGTATAGAAAAAAAGTGCCAGTTACAATGTTTGTGTTTAATGAATCTGTTATGTCAAACACTGCAAACTCAATAGTTCCAGGGTCGTCACAAAGAGAAGGGACTTTTCGGCATCAATAACAATATGGCAGGAAAACATAATTTATGCAGGTAAGATTCCTGGGCCCCTGAGGAAATGTTCTGTAGGAGAAACAGGCTAAATTATTAGAGAAACTTAATGTAGCAAAATTTTATATTATTACACCATATCAGTGTCAATCATCTATTTTATCCTGCTTCATAATCCAGTTGCGACCAGCCTAGAATGACTCACACTGTGTGGCATTGTGTTTCTTGGCTTCTCAAGAAATCAGATTAATAATGTGGCAGTGGCACCCTTGTGATCATTGATGTGTTAGTGTGAGCTGTGATGCCTGCGAAATGACTGTCACAGTGATTTTTTTTAAAAAGCAGCAAGAAGCCTCACCAAGGACACATGACACGGGTGACGCAGTAAGACAAAGACAAAGACATGACACATTATAAAGCAGGAAGCATCAAGACACATGGGGCAGACTTTTCAGAAGAGCGCGCATTGCAGGGAGATGAGGAGAATGAGCTGTGGATGGATCGGTGCAGATTAAGACTCGTGCTGACAGGAGAGTCAGGGAAAGTTGTTCTTGTTTTTGGACTGGGAATATTGAAAATATTTGGCCGACAGATGGGGGCGCAATTGCGAAACTTTGCATTTTGCCTTTACTTCTCTCACAGCAGACCGGGCGGAAATCTATGAATATTTCTCCGTGTTTGAGATGAAAGAGTCTCGTCTTGGGAGACAAGCTGACACTGGGTTGATGGAACTGTGGGGGGGCTTTTTGAATTTCTCCTACTACCTGTGTCCAGCCGTGCTAAATAAAGCTCTCAGTCTCTACCTCGTCCTAATTCCTTTCTCCTTAGCTGAGCAACAAGTAGAGCTTCAAGGCGAGGGGTTTCAAAATTAAGTGTTAATCTGAGCTTTCCCTTGAAACCGACGCTCATAAATACAGTCAAACTTGTGAGTTTCGGCAGGAAAAAAGAAAGAAAGAAGGGAGTAAAAGTGATTACACTTTCCATAATGAGTTACTTCAGAAGGGAATAGGAGGGGGAAGGATGTTCAGATGCTGGCTCGCACTTTTAAGTAAGGGAGAGGAGAAGAAGAAAGGGGTAGAAGGTGGAGGAAAAAGGGGGCTTGTTTCAGAAGTGTAGAGAGGCATGCTGGGAAGGGGGAGGGGGTACCTGTACGTGCGGTTCCTCTGATTAACGGATGCAGTGCGTGCGGGGCTCTGCTGGGGGTGCGCCATGTTGCGCGTCGGGCTTGAGACGTAGTCGTTAGGGACAACGGGTGGACGCACCGGCTCAAGTGTCCTATAGGGGGAGTGGCGCCTGCGAGAGGGTCAGGAGGACAGGAGTCGAGGGGGGGGGGGGGGCATCCACAGAGAAGTGTAGGGGAGGGGGAGGGGGAGGAGAGCAAGAAACAAAACAAGTGCAAACTTAAAAAAGGGGCATGACAGGTGGTGAACAGCGGGGTTGGCTGGGGGGTCCACAGATGTCGGGCAAAAGAGCAGAGGCGAAGTCGTGGGCGAAATCGACATCGCTGCTGTTGCAACTGGCTTTCTGAACGTCAAAAAGGTATTTCAAGATATCAAAACAATGGAGGCCGTACACATCACTTGATATGGTATTGGCCTTAAGTAATAAAAAAGGGTATCAGACATATTCTGAACCAGAAAACTGCTAAATAATTTAATAAAAACGTGAAAATTGTTGTTTAAGCCAAAGGGAAAAAGAAAAACATCTCCCTGAGACTTATTGATCTGGGCCTGAGAAGATGCACTGAGATGTAAATTTCCCAGTCGACACAGTGGGGTGACCCATCTCTGAGCACTGTTGCTATGGCAAAACGTTGCTATGAGGAATATGGGGCAGCCAAGGAGTGGGCGGACTGGGTCAAAAGACACACAACTGAAAGTAAACTTGGAAGGGAAAAAAACAAAGAAGAGGAAGTTGAATAACAAAAGAGAAACCATAAATTAAAATCACTGATAAATGTCGGTCTGTAGCCACAAGCTGCGGCAGAAGGTGCATCATGGGAGCGCTGGAGCTGTGGTTGATCGGCATGCGTCTCGAAGGGACAGAGAAACACACTCACATTGACACACACACCTCAGAGGGTCAATATGAAGGGATGGACACAATCACAAACTCAAGAGACAGACAATGCTGGAGGTTATGGAGAGGGGCGGACATAACACACACCTACACACACACACGAACATTCATTTCCCAGCATACACAGAGAAACACAAACAGCATTTGATGCCCAGGAAGGTCCCAATGGTAACAAGAAGACAACATGAGTGTGCTGCACTAGCGGAGTTCCTGTGGGATAAGAAACACCTCCAACAGTCAAGACAGAACAGGAAAAAAAACACAACAAATACCTCTGACAGAGAAATTATAAAAAACAGTAACAGTCTGTCCCATAACGTCTGACTATAAATGTTGACGAGGAGTGAAAGACACAGTGGACTGGAGACTTAAGACCTCCACCAAAGCCGCAAGCGAGTTCACTCGGCTTCTTGACAGACACAAGTCTGCCTCCTTACATCCATCTGAACTCACATTAAGGCGCTAGCGCAGTTTACATACCCAAGGGTCCCTTTGCCTGACATGGGCGGGCTGGGGGGCTTCTGTGTGGGGGGGTTGGTGCGAGGGAGTCCGCCTCCACCGGCTTTCATGCTCTGAGCGCTGGCCTTTGGGCGGGAGGACATGGATGGGAATATTTGTTAGTTAACCACAGTAGATGTAAGAAATAGAATAAAAAACATAAAAACCTTCCCAGCAGTAATCATCCTTTAAAGGAATAGTTCCTATTTTGAGAATTATGCTGCCGTACTACCGCCAAGCTAGATGAGAACATCAATGCTCCTCGCACATCTGTCGGTTTAATATGAATATTGATATTCTCATCCAACTTGTGACAAGTACACAAGGGTATATCTTTAAATGTTAAAACAGAAAAATAATGCTCCCACAGCAATCAAAAAACAAACAAAAAACAAACCCAACTCATTCAGAAAAAAACAAAATCACCTCGCTGGTTTGGGGCTCTTACTTTGAAAGTCTTACCTTAAACCTTTGCAACCACTATGGTTGAATATAAATGTAAAATTAGGCAAGCAGAAAGAGGGGAAAGAGAAGACAGCAGATGATTAGTGTGTGAAGGAGGAGAGAAAAACAGCAACAACAATTATTCATGCATGTGGCACACAGAGCTAAGGGTTAATATTGGAGGAATTTGTTCTTTGAGACATTTTGGAAACAAAAGACAGTGGGATACTAGCTTTCGAAAAATCAGCTCCTTGCACCTTTTTTATTATAGCCCATCTTTATTGGACAGGAACCCGTTAGCAGCCGCAGGCAACAGATTTACAACAACAGAAGCTATATTTAGTAGAATGTGTGTCTTGGGTGACATTTCCCATCCCGGATGAAAGGCCTGGGTCATTGATTTCTTCCTGCGTTACTCGTCACTGAAACCCAGGTAGTGATTGTTTGACCTCTAAAAGTCCTTTCCGTCAGATTGTCTGCAGTGAACAGCCCACATTAATCCCATAACAGGAACACAATCCTCAATCTGAATTCCACACATTCTTTCAGCCTCGACTCCAGACTGTATTCTGAACATTTTTTTAGGTCTCATTAAAATGTAAAAAGTCACATTACTCCTCCAGTAGCAGCGGTTCCCACACTCTGCTGCATGTGAACCCTTAATATGAAGTTCTTAATATGAAGTATAATTGATTCCTGCTTCTTAGATTATTCATTAGTCATTTTTCAATCCCTAAAGATGTAAAGATCCACAGTAATTTATATATAAATAAATGAAAAAAGATAGAATGGCTTAAGATTTTATGTTTTTGTTGTTGTTGTAAACTTTGCAAATTCCTATCCCTTAAATCATCGCAAAGACTAAGAACCAACTTTCCAAACTGGCTTGTAGTTGATGCATTTTCTATTTTTCACTAGTGCCCAAATTTACTCCTCTGTGATTTTTCCAACCAACCCTGTTTCACTTTAATTAACATCACTAAAAGCTAAAAGAAGCGAGTCTTCTACACAATTAAGTCTACTTGATAAGAGTGAGGTAAAAAAGAAGAAGAAGGAGAAAATGGCCACCTTGACTCCGTGGCCCATGTCGTCTAACATGCTGTAGTCGATGGGCTTGCGGATGTAGCGCACGGGCCTCTCGGGATTGGCTGGGGCAATGATCTTGTGCGTGCGGGATGTGTTCTTGTTGGTGGTGAGGATACCGATCTCTCGCCGGGCCACCTTCTCTTTGTGGATGTCCACCGTCTGAGGTCATAGAACGATAAAAGAGCAACAGATTGTCTTTAATTTTCACATCTGTTGTTAGTTTCTATATCACGCATCAGCAATTATCTCGTCAATTAAAACATATGCTGTTTTGTTTGTTGATTGTCACTATATTTGACTAAAACGGATACACATTTTCCACTTAATCAAAAGACTAAGTCTTGATCAAAATTTGGTGACAAGATTAACACGGACATTGAGCAGGCATGTCAGAAAGGTGTGGTACTGTAACACAGGTTCTCCACCTGTGAGATGTGGTTGATGGACGACTCCATGCGGCGGAGCTGCGACGCCTGGATGTCCAGCATCTGCAGGACATTGTTGGCCAGCGTGTTGATCAGGTAGGCTACGCTGGCCAGAGACTGGGTGGTGTAGTTCTTGGTCTCCTCCAGCGCCCTCTGTTTGTCTGGAGACTGAATGAGAAGAGAATAGTACAGGTTAAACTTATATATTTTGTTTGTTTCAACAAAAAAGACTACAGGTGGAAAGTCCTCACGAATGACAAGCTGACGTTTTAGTTAAATGATTAATCAGTTATCAAAATAGCAGCAGATTATTTTTGTCAACCCATTAGTCAACTCATGATAAGAAATTTCACATTGAGCCTTATGCAGAGTCTCAATATTTACCGTGACAGATTACCTCAGTGTGTGGAGGTTGCCCTTTAAGACACAGTTGAAACACATGCTAATATTTGACACTGTCGCTAAACTAAATCTCAGCATCTGCAACACTGCCAACATTCTTTTTTTCATATTTTGAAACTATAGGCTGTAATCGATAATAATAATAATAATAAATTTCATTTATAGAGCACTTTTCATTGCTAAAAGCAACCTCAAAGTACTACTGAGTAGAAACAAGAAAAAATAAGTTTTAAATAGAAAAAAAACATCGGTGGAAGAAAAAGTACAAAAATTTGGGGGAATGCTTGTTTAAAAAGACCTTCTTAAAAAAGAGAGTGCTTTGTGGAGCCCTTAGGTGGTCTGGAAGGGAATTCCACAGGCGAGGAGCGGCTGAGCCTGGTCCTGGAGGGGTGAAGGGTGAAGGTTTGGTTTTCGGAGCAGAGGTTGGGTGAGGTGGTTTGTGGTGAGACTAGATCTTTCAGGTAGGGAAGGGCATTGCCATGGATGCACTGATAGGTGAGTAGGGAGATTTTGTAATCAATCCTGAAAGAGATAGGAAGCCAGTGGAGTGAGTGAAGGACAGGTATGATGTGGTCATATTTTTGTATCCTCATCAGGATCCTAGCGGCGCTGTTTTGGACGTATTGAAGCTTTTGAATGCTCTTGTCAGGAGTCCCGATGAGGAGAGTGTTGCAGTAGTCCAGCCTTGAGGAGACAAAGGCGTTGACAAGGTTTTGGCATCTGACAGACAGTGTGTGGGACGGAGTTTGGCAATGTTCCTGAGGTGATAGGAGGTCTTGCACAGATTTTTAATGTGGGTGTCAAATCTAAGAGGGTCAAATCTTACACCCAGGTTGGTGACTGTTGATGACAGGGGTATATTTTGACCAGAGAAGGTGATTTGGGTTAAGGGGATGACAGGACCTGGTGTGGTGTGCCAACTAATGTTTTGGAACTATTTAGCTGTGGGAAGTTTTCTGTCATCCACTCCTTCATCCGCGCAAGGCATGAGCTCAGTGATGATGATGACCATGACAGATGCAGATGATGTGTGAAAGTATGTGCTGTGGATCCTAAGGTGTGGCAACAATCGCTCCAGGGTGTCGGGTCAGGACACTAGAGTTGTGTTCAGGTGAGAGTGCAGACGAAAGATGGAGGCGAAAGCAGTTGTAGAGTTCAGACTATTTATATAGATGCAGTCCAGCATGCCAAATACAAGGTCATCACATTTTCAGGTACAATCCAAAGGAAGGGGGGCTCAAAGTCCAGGTATAATCCAAAGGAAGGGAGTCTTGATGTTCTAACTAACCAGAGGATTCACCACCTATTTATACACAATGAGATCCTTTGATCTTAGGAGTGGGTTTGTTCTAGATAACAGGAGGGTACATGACGCTGATCCTTTGATCTTAGGCGTGAGTCTGTTCTAGATTTCAGGAGGGTACATGACTTTGATCCTTAGATCTTAGGCGTGGGTCTGTTCTAGATCACAGGAGGGTACATGAATTTGATCCTTACATCAATGGGATTGCTACCTAAAGACTATAGAGAACAGGAGTGAACGCTCATAAAAACAAAACTCTGAGAAGTAAATGCATAACTCTGAAAAAATCTCCATCTGAGCATGTTAAATGAGAGTCAGCTCTGCTTGGCGGAAGTCTTCGGCATCAGGTTTGGATGTACTGCTAGCCGCCTCGTGCAGGAGCCGCGTGGTAGCATCCAAGAGTTCCTGGTAGGTGCTGAACTGTTGGATATCGGGCACTGCGGGACCAGCTGCTCCTGAAGTCAGTCCACAGAATACCGTTTTCCTCAGTTCCTCTGCTTCCTCTGGGAGTTTCCCCTCTGGTGCCTTTGGCCAATGGTTGGCTGGCAGGCTCTTGAGATGACGGTACCTTTCCTTGAGGGACTTGGATGGGTAGGTTTGGCGGGCGAGGCCGAGTTCCTTTGCAGTGAAGGCCCGGTGGATCTGGAAGGAGTTGCCGGGCTGTGATGCGGGTGCTACAGAGAATGATACTGTGGCTCCATGGATGTTGCAGACGTCCTTCCGCACTGTACGGAGTGTCAGGGTTCTCAGCTTCTCCGTCAAGGTCAAGGAGGTCAGCTGCTTCCTTTAGAAGTATGGTGCGCTCTGAACCGTCATCCAGTATGGCATAGGTCTGGAGCACCTTCTTGCTGCTCCGGATGATGACCCCGCACAACTTCAGTAGCACCTGGCTGTGGCTTGTCGGCCGGTTCAGGTACAGGGTTTCGGAAATGGTGCTCACCAGGCAGTTGCTTCGTTCTGGCGATCTAGACATGCCAGGTACAACTGTGCCAGGCCTATTGTTGACCTTGTGAAGAAAGAACGTCAAGGTGCTTTCGGTCACACTGTTTGCAGTTGCACTTTGCTGATTGGTGATTCCGGCCACATCTCCAACATCTCTTGCTTGCTTTGATCCACTCTGTTTGGCTAGGGGACTCCTTGGGGCGGTGTTTCTTCTTAGTGTAAGCGCATCTTCCTGTTATGTCCTCCGGAATGTACTCCACTAAGTCTGAGAAGCGCTTTGCTTCCTCTGGTCCTCTGCTAAGCCGTTGATGAGAGCTCTTTTCCCGACGACGGTCACCGCTGTGGCGACGATGACCTGTGTCGTGTTGGTGGTGAGCTTCGTCATCAGGCTGGTGGAGGACAGGTGATTGATCATTGACCTCCTCTTGGTCTATCTGGTCCACTTCGCTGGGACCTTGCGACACAGGGGAGATTCTGTCTGGTGTCTGAGGGGAGGTATCTTCAAAGCTAGCGGAGGATTCCGCTGCACCGTCCTCGCCTGAATTGGGTTCCCTTGGGTCCTCTTGGTCACACCTTGTAGGGGTGGAGACTCGTGACCATGCGACCAGCTCCGATGTTGTAGTTGTCCCGCGCCCCTGATGCTTGGGACGTTGCTTTACATGTGCCGTAAGGCAAGCGACCATCTTCGAGAGATCTCGAAGTTGGAGCATGTCTTCTCGCTGTCGACGATCTCTCTTGTCTCTGTTGTCGTCAGCGGGGGCGGCCTTTTGGAGTTGCTTGCCAAGAGACTTGCTGGGGATGGGAGGGTAGTTGACCTCATAGTCCTGAGGCTTTGCCGGTCGTTGCTTGACTCGGCGTGGACGCTCATCGCTCCGGTCTCATTCTCTCTCATATGCTCTGGACATCTTGGGCTGGAGCAGTTGCTAGGATCCAGCTCGAAGGACCAAATTGTGTGAAAGTATGTGTTGTGGATCCTAAGGTGTGGCAACAATCGCTCCAGGGTGTCGGGTAAGGACACTAGAGTTGTGTTCAGGTGAGAGTGCAGACGGATGCAGAGAAGATGGAGGTGGAACCAGTTGTAGGGTTCAGACTATTTATCTAGATGCAGTCCAGCATGCCAAATACAAGGTCATCACATTTTCAGGTACAATCAGAAGGAAGAGGGCTCAAAGTCCAGGTATAATCCGAAGGAAGGGAGTCTTAATGTTCTAACTAACTGAAGAGGATTCACCGCCTATTTATACACGATGAGATCCTTTGATCTTAGGAGTGGGTTTGTTCTAGATAACAGGAGGGTACATGACTTTGATCCTTTGATCTTAGGCGGGGGTCTGTTCTAGATCACAGGAGGGTAAATGACTTACATCGATGATCCTTACATCGACGGGATTGCTACTTAACGACTATAGAGAACAGGAGTGAACGCTCATAAACACAACTCTGACAAGTAAATGCATAACTCGGAAATACTATTACATCTAAAGAACAGAACAGTACATAGTGGCATAGCCTTTTTTATAGATGAGATAGGGTCGGTTTTTATGTAGAGCTGTGTGTCATCAGCGTATCAATGGAATGATATTCCATGCTGGCTGATGATGCGGCCAAGGGGTAGAGTGTAGAGGGTGAACAGTGGGGCCGAGAACCGACCCTTGGGGGACTCCACAAGTGACAGTGAGTGTTTGCGATTTTGCTCCTCCCAAGGAGACCTATTCTGTTCTTCCAGACAGGTAGGACTGGAACCAGCTCAGAGCGGAGACAGAGAGTCCGATGGTGTGTTGGAGGCGCTTAAGGAGGATGTTATAATCAACCGTGTCGAAAGCTGCAGACAGATCCAGAAGGATGAGGAGCGATGGTGATCCAGTATCAGCCGCCATCAGCAGGTCGTTTGTGACCCTGACCGGGGATGCTTCGGTGCTGTGGGCGGAACGGAAGCCAGACTAGAACTTCTCAAATAGGGAGTGAGAATTTAGGTGGTCCTGAAGATGTGCGGCAACTACTTTTTCCAGCACTTTGGATAGAAATGGGCCGCTGGAAATGGGCCTGTAGTTGGCGAGGATTTTTGGGTCTAAGGTGGTTTTTTTGAGGAGGGGTGTGATGTAAGCAGTTTTGAGATCAGATGTAATGTATCCAGCCTGGAGTGAGTGGTTGATGATTTGGGTGATTAGGGGACTTAGAGCGCAGATGTTGGATTTTACCAGGGTTGTAGGAAAAGGGTCCGGGGTACAGGTGGAGGGTTTCATAATGCGAATGATGTCCTCAATCTCTCGATGAGAGATCTTGGGGAAGCAGCAGAGAGGCTGAAAAAACTCAGGAAGTGGGTCGGGAGTAGGGACTGACAGAGCAGGAGAGCTGGAGAGAAGAGAGCGGATGGTGTCGACTTTTTTCCTGAAGAAGATGATGAGAGTTATATGCTAAACAACAACAACGCTTAATAGTATCCTATAATAATATCCTCACTGTAGATCAATCACAAAAAGGAACAGTCCCAGTGCAAAGACTGTCCCAAAGCCAGGAACTAACATTATAGTGAAATTAGAAAAAAAAAGGTAATGACCAGGATGTGAGTAGCAGGTAATGCAGCTGCAGCTAGAGCAAAAGTCACCAAAACAAGAGTCTTGTATTACAGCTGGTCGGGCTTTGGGCCCAGCGTGGGCACATCGGCGGGAACATCAAAGGGCAGATGGATGGATGATACTAACTATCAAAAATGTAGTCAAATGTCATTTTTTTTTAAAAGAAATACCACTAAATTGTCCTCGCTTCTGAAATGCATGGATTTTTTAATCAGACGAGCAGAGGAATCCGAAGATTTAGGAAACGGGAAGGAAGGAAAAGGAGAGAGAGGTCGTATTTCAGCATTTTCTGACATTTACAGTAGTTCCGTCTTTTCAAATGTGAGGATTTGCTGCTCTGCCTCGTCTTATATTTTAATAAATCAAATAGGTAAGTAAACATACCCTGGGACATCACAGCCTTTGAGTTATGACTGGATATTGACAGATTGATATAATTATATTTTTTGCAACTAAAAAAAACACAGCTGCGAAAATCCAGGGCTTCCCATAAATGTCTCTGCATTTCTGTTAATGCCACAAAGATATAACCCCTCGAATGGCTGTCGAGTGCAACCCCATTATTACCATTAAGTTGCAAACAGATTAGGAATAAACCCTGATCTGATAATTTTATTACTTAAAATGAGAGAACATAACGAGAGCTGCCGCACAATAGAGCGAAAAAGCAGGGGTGTACTGTCCACACCAGCCGCATCCTCGGGGGTAACATGTCCCTTCCCTTTTATGAGAAACCGACAGTGCTTGTGATGCAAGATACATGTCTGAGGGGGGGGGGGGGGTCGCAAAGTGCAATCCAATTTAACAAATCATCGGCAAGTCTGCAAACACAGGAGCACGGAGGTTGGGGCAATGCCTCAAAGTATGAGGGGCAATCAGAACATTTGGCAATAAGTCAGGATCGGAGCTGCGAAGGGAGACATTTTTGATTCATCTATTTCTGGTTGACTTTGTCGGAAAACATGATGGGTACCGTCATCTGCATGTGAACCATTTCCCTCTTTCTGAGTCCACAATTTACTCTTTTTCCCCCCTTAAGTAGTCAAATGTAATGAACAGGTATTCAACAGCTAAAGCGACTAAACGCTTATAATTCGTTTCAAACTGCTTCACCTTTTCTTGGAAATATCCAAAGTAATTACCATCTACATGGTGCATCATTCTGTGCAGAAATTATGAGGCCAATTTAGAGGAGATTTGATGGAAGATAAGGGACAGGTTATATTATTTATTTCTTTAAATGTGACTGTTAAATCCTAATGTCACAAAAAACACCTGAAATGCAATTATTCACATCAAGAGCATAGTGACCTAACATCCTGTACTTAATGTAAATCCCCTTAATGCATTTGTGACAATGGGCTAAATTAATGAACTACACTTGATTTCCCTTGCCTAAAAAAAATTAAGTTCTCACACCTGCACCATGTGAATTAGAGGTGTTGCAAAAGTACATAGGACAGAACATTCTACAAGTACAAGTTCAACAAGTGTCCATCCCTCAAATGATTAATGGTGCAGCACTGTGAGGCAGATGGGGCAGGGCGAGCATGTGAGCTCAGGTGGAGAGATCAAGTGTCCCACTAAACAGCCCTCCGATGAATACTACTGTCTGTCTCATCTGATCGTGCAAACACCAATCGGAGAGCTGCTGGGTAAAGCTTGCAGGGTGAGAAGGAGCCGGGGCAACCTGCCAGACAGCAAGTTGCCCACATCCACGAGCCTCCTCCTCCTCCTCCAACCTGTCAGACCTGATCAGTCCTGTTCATCAAGCACGTCACATTTCCCCACAACACCATGTCAAAAAAAACCTCCACTCGATAACACCGTCGTGCCACATTTCCCATCCATCAAAGCAGGACTGAAAGTCTGCGATGAGAGGAAGCTCAGGTAACTTAAGACTGCTGGAAAAGTGACAGCACACCTGCAGCATAGGATCGCACACCTAACCCTTCACCTGGGCATGTTCACCTGCATCGTTTCATACGAATATATATGTGGCTGCAGCACTAAAGGGTCCAGCATCATAAATCAGTGGTATATACATCTCCTGTCAACCGAAGCTCATTGGAGAATTTAATCCGCTCGATGTCTACGTCTCTTACATGTCGTCAGACCCACTGTGCCCGATCAGATGTTCGCTGTGGTCTTTGGTTTGATCGATCTTACATAAAAATTGATTTTTACGGTGCCTGTTTGGTTATTCAGAACCGTGGGTGATGTCCGAGCAGCTGGCTAGCATTGCTACCAGGCTACCTGGCTTAGCCCGCCGTGGATGTACAAGTCAGTCACACACACACACACACACACACACACACACACAAAACATTATGCCGATGGGAATACACACGCAGCGCGAGGCTGGTGCCTCTGGGCGTGGACGCCGCTCGGTGGGCGACGACACGGGTGTTTGTTTGTGAGGGGGAAAAAAATGCCCTGACAGCAGCTTGTGTTTTGCTGTAGCCGGGGCTAGCTAACCACGTCGGCAGCGTTAGCAACAGCTAGCCGAGCATCAAGTCGCCCAAACCCCCCCCCCCACACACACACACACAAACAAAAACACACCGTCATTTATTCCCCCCGCTCACACCGCTCACAGCCTACCTGGACATAGTTGCTCTCGCAGTACTCCGCGACTCTTTCCAAATTGGTGAAGCTGTCCAGTAGTGCGCTTCGTCCCGCTGGAATCTCCTCTTCCAGAAGCATTTGTAGCTCCGCCATTTTCACATCTTTAGCGGAGCTATGTGTGAGTATGTGTGTGTTAGTGGTGGGGCTCCCTGTCGCCCCCGCGGCCGTGCGTGGTACTGCAGGGGTTCTCCCAGGGGCAGCTGGTGGAGAGCAGGGGTTCCCAAAATTGATAAAGTTTAATCCAGAAATACATAAAACCAAACTCCCCACTGGTTTCTGAGGTTATGTGGTTTGCAAAATGCTCGAGAAATCTGTAATAGTTTTATTCTAGTCCCCAACCTCATCTAATATTCATAATTGTCTTTAATTAGTGTATAATCAGCTTTAAGAATCGTTGTTTTCATTAACTTTGATCAAGTCGTTTACATCTACATCGGCATTTCAATATTAAGTAAATTCCAAATTTTAGGTTTTTCTTTTGTCCATTGATCTAATAATGATTTAAAAAATGTTCACACCACCATCCTCTGTGTTTTCCCTAATACAATTGATAACCGATTTATTTTAGGTAAATTTGTTGGGGGAAGCAGTGATACACAGCAGAAAAGAATGACAAAAAAATCTAAATCATTAATCATGTGTAAGATGTCGGAGGAATGGAACATTTAAATGCCATCTGACTCTATTTAATAGAAAAACACCATCCCATGTCATTGGAAATTCAAGGCAGTTTTTCTAGGATTTTTTTTTTTTTAAAGACGTCTGGGAGCAGAAGTTGTGTCGTGAGTCTCTCATCAGGTACAAATTTGACCTGTGGGCAGACAAGGTAATTATGTGCTTAAGGCTTCAACTGCAAAAGCACCAGAAAAACAACCAGGGGAAAGCAGTGGTGGTGCAACTTGAGTGCAAACCCCCCCCCCCCCCCCCCCCCCCCCACCGCACATGAAAAATAATCCACAAGGTAATGAAAAAGCCTTCAAAAATTATGCAAATTTAGAGTTTAATTACACAAAGTATTAATTGCTGTAATGTTTTCAGAAAAAAGACAAGAAGTAACTTGCGGCACAAGTTAAAAAATGATGTTTCTCTAACAGAGTGGATCCTCAACATTCAACAAACACTTTGCTGGTAATTAAGACTCTTCAGCTCTTCTGCCCTCCAGTGGTTTTTAAAGACGAGCCCTAGCTTCTTCTGCTGACAGTGATCCAGGTTTCGTCCTTAGGAGTGGACACCAGCGCAGATCTGACATCCATGACTTGTCCTTTCAACTTGTGAAGCTTCAGCTGCCGCGCAATTGTGCTGAGCAGCACAGTCGCTACAGTGTAGGCGAAGCTGTCACAGAGACAGAACATAATTGACGGTGAAAGTTTCCCTGAATAATGCAACCACAGTGAGTTGCTCCTGAATTACATTTTTCCCCCCCAAAACAGCAAATAAACACCTCATAGTGGCTATTTTTACACATCCAAAAAAGTGTGAAAGGCCTTCAATGTTTTAAATTGTATTCGGTACCTGAGCTCTGGGCACGTTTGATTCCCAGAAAAGCCGAGCAGACAGAAGCTTTTCTCGACTGATTCCTCCACAAATCGATCTGGATCGAACCTAAAAGATTTCACAGCAATCACCACAACAGGCAAAGGAAAAATCAATATTTTAAACCTGAAAAAACAAACAACAGCCTGTGATGCTGTAATATTATTCTCACTATCGACATTCATCAATGTAAAGCAAACCTGTATGGGGCGCTCCAGGTGTTAGAATCTTGCAGGACTACTCCCAAAGCGTAGATCACCAAAGTCTTAAAGATGACAACAGCAATACGTTCAACTTTTTACCATAGTATACACACTTTTCCAGAAAATGCATTTAAATATAACAATAAAACTCTACAATCTAAAACTACATCCATTTTTGGCAAATGTCTCAAAAAGCTTTTTAAGATTTTTCTTTATCAACTGTGATTATTATTTCTTTAACTAATAATGTCTGTCTGTAATACTGAGACAAAGAGCCGAGGAGGAATACACAGCTGGAAACCAGAGACCTCTTTGGGGATGATGTGCTGATCAACTTTGCCCTCCACTTCCTGAAGCCGAGCCGCGATGGGGGTCAACTTGGCAGTCCTCACCGTCTCGTTGAGGACCTGCTGGCAGTATCTGTTCCAAGGATGGAAATTGAATAAGACTGAGTTTATCGAACACAGTCACCATGTTTGGAAAGGTGGAGGAGGATTCAACAGTTATTCTCTGCAAGTGTTGTAGAGCATCAGTCGACTCAAAGGAGCAATGGGCAGGATCTAAATGTGTAAACATGGTGACAGAAAACAAATTGGAACTGTCTGGTTGGAGATGTTTACCTAAGCTGTGGGATCTTGTCCAAAGAAACTGGATCCGAGCCCAAAACCTCCGTCACCTCCTGGTACAACTTGTCCTGAACTTCCTCTGAGGTGGACAGGAAGTGAAGTGCCCAGATGCACACTGCCAAATCACAACATTTTGCATTGACGGTTTAGAGATTTCAGTCTGGGACACTTCTGTAGATACTTATACTAATGTTGCAGGGATTATGTTGCAGATAATAACAACTTTATTTTTCATTTTATATTACTCCAAACTAATATACAATAATTCAGTTATGAATCGCATTACTGATTGCGAGAATTCATCTCTGACCGTTCTGATAGTTGTCACTTACAGTTGGCAGTGATGACGCATCCGGCCAAAGAGAAAACCATGCTGTCCTCCAAGATCTGCGACAAACAACAAAACACATCTCAGCACTTTGCAGAAACCGTGAAGATCTCTCAGTGATTTTTCACAGTTTTGAACCAGAGTGTGATACTTCATCTGTGCTCACCTGTCGCTCTGTGAGGCTGGACTGAAGGAGAGTATCAACAAACACCGTCTGCTTCTTATGGGCTTTTCTCTCCTTCGCCACTGACAGCAGCACAGACTCCATCTCTGACAGAGCTGAACAGCCGGGGGGGGTGAGAGAAAGACAGTCATTAGACGTCAGTTACTATTTAATATTTTAGGCCTGACACTCATACTGAGATAAAGGTTGAAAAGTCTGCATTTCATGCATCCATCCTGTTTCCAGTCCTTCAGACAGCCGGGATTAACTCCAGCCAGGAGCCAAGTACCTGAAACAACTGCTCTTGGCAGGAAATCAATAAAAGTCCCCAAGAAAAGTGTCTGTTCCCTGTATTAAGGCTATAGCACCGAACAGGTGGAGTGTATCTGTTTGCAGACTTGGTCTCTAGCCATCTGTCATGCGGCTTTACACACAGATCATGACCAAGCCTCTGCAAACATTTCCTCCTGTTTCTCCACAGCAACAAGACGAAGGGCAGATTCCCACTGCTGCTCCCAGATGTCAACACAACGAAGAACAAGACAAATAATGACAGATTTGAAATAACTCAAAATAGTTAACTGCCAGCTTACTCTGCAGGGAAAACTTATTACTTCACTCACCCTTCTCATAATGTCCTTTTCTGCTGGAGCTCTTCTCCAGCGAGCCATCCAAGTAGCCTTTCCCGATTTCTGACCAGATCTGTTTGCGTCGGTGAGGGAGATGAGAAAACTAAATTAGGGTGAACCATTTCGACAGAACTTGAGCAGGCCAAACTCCTGGTTTACAGGAGAAAAAAAAACACTCAATATGCAAGAAAATGCAACAGACCCCAGGGGCAGAAAAAAAAAACAGGATCAAACACACCAAATGATGAGGTAGGAAGGTGTTTAAAGCAGACGGCCTCACCGCATCGTGGTTCTTGCGGAAGGAGATGACCTCTGCGTCGTCGTTGAAGCGCTCGCCCAGAGCCAGCTGGGTGACGGTCTTCATGGCCAGGCCCAGCAGGTGGGCGCACAGCGGGGTGTGCTGATCCTCTGGGATTGACTTCCACTTTCCAACCAGCTCCTCCACCAGCTGGGAAACAAAAGACAATTAACAAAGGAATGCTTAAAACTTTTATGCTGTATATTCATCAGCAGCCTAACCTTGAGCACAAGAGGGAAGCTGTTCCTCAGTGTGTTGTTGATGGCACTCTCGTACAACTTTTTCCTTATCATGGTCTCACTGGCCCCGCCTCCCATCCCTGACTGGTAACCTAGCAACGACTTCAGCATCGTCTCAAAGGAGTCAGCTGAGAGGAGCAAAGAGAAAGACTTCAGGGTGGGTTTTTGTTTAGAATCAAAATGCATCACTGTGCTAATTCAAGCGTCAAAAGACTGGACTTAATTCCTCAGCGCTGGTGGACTAACTGGTGTGGTTGGGGTTGATGTGCTGCCGTAGCTGGTCCACAGAGCCCAGGCTGACTACCGGCCGACCGCCGAACCAGAATGATGCCACAGACCCAAACTCCTGATGCAGACTGACGAGGAACTCGTGCAGACTGCCTCTGTTCACAATGTCCTGCAGGTTGCCATCTCTGACAGGGCAGAAAGCAACGGATGGGAGTCTGATGTCAATAGCGAGTTATTCACATTTGATACGCACAGCGCTGTATGTGTGTGTGTGATGGCACTGGACAGTCAATTTCTAAATCCGTCAACTGCTAAATCAGGAGAAAAAAAACGTGCTTCATGTCAGGATATTAGACTTGCTTTCTCTTCAGTTAATTCTGAACTGGACTCGGGGACCCAGTAAAAAATGACAGGATGTATACAGGAGGGATGGTTAACTGGGATATATACAATTTTACAAAATACTTTTCATGAATGAAAGTTGAGAGCAGCTGCAAAGGCAGAAGTAAATATATCAACTTACTTCTCATCTGTGGGGTTAAGACCTGGGATGCCAGAGGCCCTTCTTGATGACTGAAAACGTGGTCAGAAATGGGATTGAACTGTCACTGTCAACAAAATAATTTGTTGTAGATAGAATATAAATGAGTATAAATGCAGAAGTGCACTTTCTACACAGGAGCTCACAGACTTTATTCAAATCGGCCTCGCTCATCCAGCTTGTAGGGAATCCCATTTTAAAAAATAAGCTTCTTAGCTTTAAGACAAAACACACACACTTTTAAACATCAACAATGTCATCCCTCACATAACATCGGCGGACAAGTGGCCTGCTTTTGCAGAGTTAGATTTCAATAATGCCACTTCATTCACTCATGTTGCCAAGAAGACGAGCGCTCGTTGCCGCCCACCGCGAACTATTAAAGTTGTGTTTCACTGAAACAGATTTCTCTTTGGTGTGCTTGACGGAAGCCGAAATAAGAACACGATCATATAGATTCTGTATAACCCCCTAAAGTGGCTCAGAAAGTATGTTTTCGCTTGGCAGGGAGAGGGGCAACATTACATTTTACAATTTCAAGGCGGAGACTGGCGTGACCGTTCCTCGAGATAACGGCTAGCCGAGTGGCTAAGATCGAAGCTAGCTTGAGAGTTGCAGAGACATACCGGGTACAAGTAGAGCACAGCGCCGACTAAGATGATGACAAATGTGACGGCAAAGATGGCAAAGTCCAGCATGACTGCTCGCTTTCAACAGCACTGTCTTGACCAACTCTTGCTCGCGGATAAGTGGATATTTCCACCCAAACTATGAAGTCTGCGGCACCACGTCAACACGTCAATTCAAATTGCAGGGTAAGGAGGTCGTTCTGTGTTCTACTTGCCCAGTCTGGAGAGCAGACAGAGCAAACTAATCGATAGGGATGGAATCGATCATGACAACAACCGCCACTTCTTTGTTTAGAACTCTCCCCTCAAGAAAATTAATTTAGGGTTAGGGTTAGGGATTTGTTGGATGAAACCCTGTATTTAAAATAACACATATAAAATAAAAAAAATACATACAAAATACAGTACAACGCAGTCAAGGTTCACTGCCAATGCGAAAATATGTGCAAAATGACAACAAAGCTGTGATGTCACAGCAGATACACAGTCATGTTCCTCAGGCAGTCATTTCTGATTTGTCCTCTGGTTTTGGCGGCTCGATCTCCATGGCAATCAGATAACCTGAGGAAGAAAGACACGACATTAAAACTATTTATTTTTCTTTGTTTGTGTTTTTTTTAGGAGGGGTTTCTTTAAAGCAAACCCCCAGACACAAACAGATTATTCTCTCTCACCCTCTGTGTAGTCTGTCTCAGGTTGGGTGGCAAGTAAGAGCCAGGCCAGGCCAACAAACAGCGCCACCACCAGGTTGACCGTCACCCATGGGTGGAGGATCTGGTGCTCCGAACCCGGTGGCCTTAGGGAAGAAAAGGGAGAGCCTCGGTTTTCATATCAAGGCTTTGTGATAAGAAGATAAAGCAGAAACTTAATATAAAATGGTCCCGATGTGAGCTTACCATAACGTTGTGTTGAGGGATGGGTATAGGTTGATGCGATCGCTGGTCATCTGCTGGCTCAAACAGAGGACAAGTGCTGAGAAATCCACTGCAGAAGAAAGAGAAATATAGTGTAAACGGAAACAAAACAGACTGTTAACTCTCAACACCTGATGTTTGAGTGTGGACTGATTTCACTGGATAATGAAAACAGTGTAGACTCACAGAACGAGGCGAGAGCAACAGGGTCCAGTGTGATGAGCTCCTGCAGAGCCATGGAGCCTTTGGCCAGATTCAACCTGAGAGGCAGAGTAAGGTTTATGATACACACTGTATATAATCCCAGGCTTTAGTGTCATGTATCATTTGGCTACAGGTATGTCGATCGTCACCTGTCGAAGGCGGCCACAGTGTTGATGGCCAGGAGCATGTAGAGCAGAGACTGGGAGGGGTACGCCAGGCTGTGGTACTGCTCCAGCAGGTTGGACAGAGCAGTGAGGTGCTGCCCGGCCAACATGTACACCACCACCACGTTCCACACGGCGTAGCCTGCCAGGAAGCCGTGACAGAAGAAACCAAACCTCCTGAAGCAGACACAGAAGAGAGGAGAGACTATTTTAAAAAGTAAATAAATAAAGCGGGGGCACCACGTCCTCATGTATATTTTGTTTTGCTTAAGGAAACATGTTTCCTTTACCTGTAGCCTTTGTGCACTCTGATAGAAACGTCTCTCGTGGTCCAGAGCGGCTGCATGTGCTGGAAGTCCGTCATGTTATCCATCTGGCCGCTGGTCTTCCTCCACTCGGAACGCTCCGCAGCCTGGAAGCGCTCTGCATGTGAACACACACACAATTATGTTAGTGTTTTTTTCTTCCCTTTGGCAGTTTAACAGCCTTGATTCACATCTTCTCCTTCTTTTGTAGGACTCACTGTTCCGCTCCACAAAAACCTTCCCGACCGGCTGGCTCTGACCCTTCGGGGCCGAGAACAGGGAATGCTGGGCGATAGGCGGTGGCGTGTCTGTGATAATATCGTCCTCCTCTACGTCCAGCTCATCAGGAAGCTGTGATTCAATGAGTTTCGACTTCCTAAGATTACAAGAATAAAGGTTGTTGAAAAATGCATCACATTCAATATATTAGAATTAATTTTAGTTTTAGACAAATCAAGTAACTGATAACCTGAGAAAATAACTGATGATGAAAAAAGATGTTATAAAGACTAGTGGCAGATATAACCTGTAGTGCAGTGTTATCTCTACTAATTGTTATCTGGCTTTCAGTTTTTCTTACTTTTTCCTTTTGGGTTTTTTGATCACTTCCTCTCCGTCTGTGGTCTGATCTGCTGCATCTCCGTTCACCAGATCGGCTTGGTCATCTTCAAGATCTGAAACCGCAGCACAACAGTAAAATATACACATCTTTAAATGCAAGCACGAGCTTCTGAACTGGTCATACTGTAGTTACCAGTTAAATAAGCACAGATCTGCCACAGTGCCTGTCGCTTTTAGAGTAAAATTGTTTTTTTCATCATGCTGGAAAAGCCAAATGTACACGTGAGGACTCTGTTGTCTGATTTTACCTATAGTGGCTGTTTTCTTTTTCTTCCTCCTCTTCTGTGACGCTGCTTCAGTTGTGGGCTCGAGGGAAAGTTCCTCTCCGACCTCTGATGACCTCCTGCTGCCCAGAGCCCGTATCTCCGTCCCCTGGTCTAAACAAAGCAAAAATGGAATTAAGAAATGCCATGCGAGTGGTGACTACTAGTGAGTAGTTTATTCTGAAAGGTGGGGGAATTAAACGAGTGGGGTAGCTCATTTGAAAATTAAGACACAGATGGACATGTTTGTGTTTCGTACCGTCCACATCATCAACTCCATTCGTCTCCTTTTTCGCCCTCTTCTTCTTATGTCTTGGTGCTGCCACTTCTCCTGCACAAAAAAAGGAAATTTTATTAAAATTTTAATATTCAGTACAAAAATTAAAGAAATAAATTAATATATAATAAGATAATAATTTATTATTCAAACTAAGGGGAAATTTGGCGTGTTACAGCAGCAAAATGATAGAAAAAATTTAGAAACATCAGTTAAAATGTAATAAATGAGTAAATAGGCAATATAAACAAAAGAAAATACAAAACATAGGAACAATATATACAATGTAAGCAGAATATATACAGTGTAAACAAGTATAATATTTTTCACATCCTGACTCACCAGCTGTGTCTTGACTTCATGTGTCAGGTTTCATACAACAACAAAAAAAAGATAATTACATTTTTTTTGACAGTTCAGCACAAATACATCAGGTGAAGACAAAGTCATGTCACACAGTCACCGTTACAAACAAACACATTGACCTACCTCGGCAGTGTGGGAAGCGTCCGCTGCCCTCGCTGAAGAGACAAAAAGGAGAAAGCACAGTCATTTCTCTTCCATGCGTAGTCATGTTCATTTGAACTTTTTGTATCTGTGCTGAGAAAGACAACAACAGAGCAGACAGTTAGCCGGTGGTGAAATTGGATTAGGAAGAAACGCCGGGACCCATCAAACGAAGCGTAAACACATTAACAAATTATCTTGGAGAGAGTGAGCCCAGATACAAAGGAGGAGTTTCATTTAGAATTCAGAGCGATAAAGTGATACCTTGCTCTTATCAAAACCTGTTACTCAACGTCAAGCACATCATGAGAGGCTATTTAAGTCGCAGGACGATGAGATAACAGCTGAAATGTCTTTTTGTTTTTGTTTTCAAATGTTCATTCATGATCTAAATACATGACATCCAAGAAAAAAAAAAGTCTTACCATTGTCTTTCTGGCCATTTCCCCCAAGAATCAAGTAAGAAGAGCGGGGTGAAGCCACGCATAATAACTTGGCTCTTAAATCCTCAGCTAAATCTGTGTTACGTACGAGCCATGACTGAGGATTATTCAGGGCAGAGGTCAAGCCTCCCCCCATCCAATCTAACTCTTGAAGCAGTGGTAGTGTGTTTGTGTGGAACGTCAAGGAGGTGCGTCTGTGGAATCTGGTTTAATTTTTGTGAAGACAAAGCTTATTCTACGTGTTTTAGATTTGTTTAGCGACAGTCAATTAAAAGTAAAAGTTACTTTTTGGGGGGATGACACATGCCTTACTCAGATATCTCAGTCACAGTAGCCAGGTATTTTCCTCAAATGGATTTGTATCCGTGGGATAGTATTAGGATCATATGCTGCTATTGTGTTATCGTTAAAAACGTTTTTTGCTGTTTGTCTGATAAGGACATTACTTAGAAGTCACTTACTGGTAGGGAGGATGGGAGGGTGTAAATAATTAACCCTAACTACAAATAAGCAAAAACAAGCGTTCATTGAAACCTCGATTACAAAAATTTCCCTTTTCAGGACAGTGCAGCTTTACATGAGTTTAGTGGATAACATATATTTACCGTGGCACAGCACAGTAACTGAGGTATTAAAACATGGGTGTCACTGACTAACCTGTGGCAAAGGCGGAAGCTCCCTGCCTCGCATTGTCTACAGTGGGGGAAACAAAGTGAATATGAGCGATATTTACAAGTAACTTTACGGTTACAATACAGTAGAAGTATACAAAATGATGTGTTAAATACCGTTAGTTTATACCAATAAAAAAAACAAAAGCACGTTAAGATGTAGAGAACAGTATAGAATATTTGAAAAGTGGCTAAACCTTAACTAGCTAGCCACTTCAACGTTACCGTTATGTAGGCAGATACACGTTAGCTACCTTTGAGCCTTCCGTTTTCTCCAAATGCTTCCTCAACTTTTTCTTAAAAACCGCAACGGAATCGAGTTTAGTTTATAAGTTCATTTCAAACTGTACACCAGTTTGAAAACGTACAAACCGCTTCTTTAGGTGCTGTTGTCGACTTTGTTTATGCTCGGCATTGAGATTTGCTACTCGGACGTATTTAAAAGTTGCACACAAATTTCTTCTTCCTGCGTCTTCAAAGTAAAAGCGGAAACGGACAATAATAGAACGAGACAATATAAATGAACTAAATTACTATCAGAATTGCTTTATTAACGTCACAAACAGGTACAAATATTCGAATGCCATTGCTTTGCTTGCACGTTTGTTGTATCTAATAAAAAAAAAACATTTTAATCACATTATCTGAATGAAATAAGGTCATAAATTGTGTTTTTTGCCAAACAGAAGTTTGTTAATATTTTGTAAACCTCAAACAACTTTTTGGCATACATCATCAACACATTTCAGAAATTACTACAACTTCCTGTGGCTCCACCCACAGAATCCATTTAGGAAGCCAGCTCACTTGTATCTTATTTCTGATTGTTGTAGGAGAAGAGTATTCATCCTAAAACTTAGACACACACACAAAAAAATACAAAAAACATTTTGAACAAGATTGAAAGAACAACAAATCTGCCATCTTTTGATGTAAACATCAATTGGAAAAAGCTCAGTCTTCATTGCAGATCTGTTTATCAACAGTGGGGAGCAGGGCAAGGATTGATTGATTTGTTCAAATCAGAGGTACATGCAAAGCAGGAAGCTACATTTTTACAAGAATTCTTTCACTATAATAACTTAAACACCCTGTAGTTCCAAAACACATCAAATGATGGCACCCCTGGTACTAGAGTAACTATAATTCAAAACTGGTAGTCTTAATACTACTAGTTAAATGCTGACAAACTGACAGTGTTTCAGGGATTTCTTTGGGCTCTAGTCCAGCTTTATCTTGTCTTTGGGGATTTGACACGACTTAAGAATCAGATCAAGAAGATTTTTTTTCATGCCCTACTCCACTTAAACATGCAGTGTTGAACATAAACTAATTGATTTCAATGTTAAGCTTCTCGGAATGATATTACAGTTTTAGTTTCCAAAATTTGCTGCCTTATTAAAAAACATGAGGGGGTCACACTTCTCCTGTCCCGTAGTTTTCTCCTCCGTCGTCCCTCACAACCCGGTGTTAGGTCGTATCCAGCTGGCAGGAACCCACTGCGGCTCATCCTGAGCCTTCCTCACCGCAGTCAGCAGCTGGACGCAGGAGTCCTGCAGCTCGTCGTTGAGGATCACATGGTCGAAAAACTGCCAGAAGTGTGACTCCATCTTGCGGGCTGCTTCTTCCATCTCCTGGAAATCTTCACTCTGTTAGAGGACACAGAAGTCAGACCTGATTCCAGCTCCATTTAGACAAAAATGTCTTGATTGTAGGGGGTTTGGAAAATATAAATGAACTGGTTTGAAAGAAAGTACATCATAATTTATTGCTCTTGAGTATACAAATGGAATTTTCTATATGACCTTTCATAGGAATACTGTTCAAATGTGACAGAGGCAGCAGTAAGAAAAGCAGACTCATAACCGAGCAGAAGAATACCTTGAACGGTTTGTTGACGTAGTAGTTGGTGGTGATGTACGAATCCTGTCTGGTCTCCCTAAGGCGCTCCAGAGACGGGGGTTTCACATAGATGATGTAGGCCCTGAGCTCTGGCGTCCTCACTGCCTGAATGGCCTGAATAGAGAAATTCAACACAAATTAATTACAGTCAAAACAGATGATGATAACGTCGATACTTTTAAAAATGAACCAACAGTCTCTCTCCGCGTCGTATTTACGTTTGGCTCGATGTCAATGACACAGATCTTTCCGCTGTTTAAAACGTTCCTCACGGACTCGATGCTGGTGCCGTACATATTCCCTTTATTCTCGCCGTACTCCAGGAACCTGTTGAACATCATTGGTATCCATCAAACACACAGGAACTAGGAGTACATGATACTTTATTGATAAATTGCTGAACTCATTTTGTGAACGCTGCAATTTTCACATGAAATGTGCAGAAGGCAAATCAGGAACAAAATACATCTGTTCTTTAAATCTAGCCTCAAATCACATCGGACTAATTAGCGTTATGATTTGCAATGCCAGGAAACATTGAGCCCCCAAAAATTGTAAAATTTCAGCAGCATTTAAAATGTTATGTATGAGAGGAAAAAAGACGAGCATTACAACTAGAGAGTTATGACACTTAGAAATGTTGACCTTCATTTAAAACTAAGATGGATCAGACAAGCAATATAAACTCTATTCCCCGCTCTGATCTGGAAGATCAGGAAGAAGAAAAAAAAAGTGCTCATACTGTAAATATGTTGTTATATTTAGTTAAAGAGTATCTTAAGTCATAACGGTCAATATGTTATGTTTAGACAGTTGTACCTGTTGTTGTAAACCATGTTGTCGAAGACTTCCCGACTGGTGAAGAAATATTCTCTCCCAGTCTCCTCGTATCCTTTGGGTGCTCTTGTGGTGTCTGGTCAGAGAAAAAATTAAAGACAATCTCATTCTTCACATGTTATGAAACACATCATATGTCATTTTTTTTCTCTTTGAGACAGTGAGTTCTATGTGCTGTAAAATTGTTTTTAGTTCAGTGTAAATTCACTGGATGAAAATAACCGATACATACGAGGCAAAGCTCCCTGGAAGACGTTGGGGTTCATTTCAACCAGGCGCCTCCGAAGTTCATTCACGCCCACACTGGACGGACCTGAGAACGACAGGACATCCAACACTTAATTGTCATTATAAATGTATTCATACAATCATGTTTTATTGGTTAAACTAATTCCATTTCCACCTAAAATTTATTTCTAATCATGCGTAATGTTTTATTTTCCTGGTTGTCCAAAAACAAAGAGGGAGTACCCAAACTCAAATTTTTGAGTGTACCTAAGAGGGCGATGAGGCGGTGTGAGTCCTGCGGGTGGCGCTGGTGGCGCACCACCTCCTCATAGGGGCTGTTGAGGGCGCTGTGGCAGGTACTGGGACAGCGGGTGTGGGAGGACGGCTGTGTGGTGCTGTGGGACCGCCGCCTGCACAGACGCATGCTGCGCCTGAAGCCCGCTGAAGTAAATTGAATTAGTTAATTAATCATATGATCCTCTAGGAAAAGATCCATGATAGAAACTTATATATAAAACATAAAGGACAGGATATGCTGTATGATATGAATGATCATATTTATGTTTTGGTCAACTTACTCAAGTAAATCCCTTCAATGTTGCTGCTGAAGTCATCCCCGTCTGGTTTGATGGGAAGCACGGAGAGACACGGAGGAAAAAGGGAGGAAGAATAGAGAATTGGTCAGACTATTTGGTTGTGTTTTGTCCTCCGCACCTTTACAGCACTTGTACACATTTTCAGAGTTTAGAGTCTTGCAGGCATATTAAAAGACAAACAAACATGGTTTTCTCACCGACTCTGAGCTCGTCTGACATTTCCCCCCGTTAGGGAGCAGAAAGGTTTGGGAAAAGAAACAATAACCAGAGCTTCAGGTGAAGGATATCGAACCGAGTGACGCTTTAGTAGATACTTTGCATTTGTAACAAAGAGTTCAGCATGAAAACAAGGTTGAATCAACAAAGACTTACCTACCAGATTCAAATGCTTCCTCGTCTGTCAGAGAGAAAAACACACGGGGAGAAAGTTAATCACAAAGCAGCAAAGAGATAGAATAAGTTTGTTTTTGAAAGATTAGACCAACACAAACATGTTCGGTAAAGCTGTAAGTGACAGCTGAGGCTTTACCTGCTTCGACACATTTCTCATCAATGGCCATCATGTCTTCCTCTGTGGGTGGAAAACAAATAGTTATATCTATAAGAAGACATACACAGTTTTGCCTAAAACGTGAAGTATGATCTCTCCTTACCTTCGTCTACAGTGCTCACTTCAGTAAGCGTGGAGCAAACACAATGAAAAGTCAACTGTGAAACCAGGTCACACAGGGACTGGCACTTCTGAAACTGTTCGGACTTTTAAATCAGAGTTGGAGATGTGTTGGTCAACTTACAGGTCTGAATGCAGCCATGTGGCTGATAAGGCTGAGACCACCAGAACTCCCTCTGCTTCCTGTCACGACACACAGATTCATCAGCAGTTCCAATAAGGACTTGAAATTTGCATATAAGAAGCTCGAACTATCAAATGTTTTACATTTTCCTTTAGCCAGACTGAGTATTGAAACTGACCGCTTGAGCAGGTTGGTGGAGGGAATTAGTCCGGCGCAGGCCGTGTTGCTGGGCAGTTTCTTGGCCTGCCACCAGAGGGCGTCCGTCTGGTCCACGATCTCCAGGATGTCACCCTTTCGGAAGCTCATCCCGGCGTCGGCACAGGGGATGGTAGGGTCCTGCTGGGGGCTGTAGTCCGCCATGGCCCGCACGTAGAGCTAACACCAGACATGTGAGTTTATAGAGATGACATGTATGTGTTTTTATGTGGGGAACAAAAAGACACAGGCAGGCATAGATGATCGTGGTTTACCATCGTCTGGTTGTGGACCGGCCTTTCTGTGATTGGAACGACCTTGAACATGATGGTGCCTTGTGACCTCGCTTGCTGAAGAAACACCACAGATTAATTAGCAGATATGACAACAGCATGCAATCGATTGACTGTAAAGCTTTTAAATGGATTTTTGAGAAGGACAGGACACAGCAAGTACATAGAGGAGCGAGTGATCAAGATAGAGACCGATCACCTACCACAACTTGGATAACTTGCTCAGGCTCCATCCCATCCACAGGAAAACCATTCACCTCTATGATCCGGTCCCCGGCATGGAGAAGACCTGTGAACGCACAGACACACACACATGAAAACAAATGAATACGTTTTTAAAGGCGTAGTAATGTCTCAGTCATTACCTTATTTCAACTTTCAAAAACTTTATAATACAAAGTTGGGATATACAGTAAACCAATACATTCATCATTATCCTTGGGAGAGAAAGCCTCACCACTTCGATCAGCCAGCCCTCCGTGTATCACCCGGGCAACAAAAATCTCCCCTGTGATATCATTCCTCTTGATAGTCGCTCCCTAGAGCAAAAAAACAAAACACCAAATGAATAAACCTGCTGTAATGTGAAGGTCAAACCGAATCACACAAACGAAGACAGATAAAACTGATGGCGTCTGTGGGCAGTAAACGAAAGGTTGTAAACACAATGACACAAATGGAAGTGAACCACCACTCCACATGAATACTGTAAGTACTTAAAATGCAGGCTGCAGATGTTAGACTTTGTTGGTGATGAGGAAGTGGAAGTAGGAAAGAATGAAATGGTCCACTTTCGACAGAAACGACAGAACACGATGGAGAAAATCACAAGGAATTTCAACTACCGCTGTGCCTGTTTGGAAGTCACTTGGAAGTCAGTCACTCTGCGGAGAAAGGACCCAAGACATCCATTTTTTGGACACTTGTCTCTCATGTCGCCTTCTTTTTCTTCTTCTTCTTCCGCTTGTTTGAGCGACCTCCTTTCTTCTTTGGCTCATCCACAAGGCCGTTGGTCAGCGGATGCTTTGACACATGGAGACCAGGGCTGGGGTGCTGCTTCTGAGACAAAGGTGCACTTTTGGTTTTCACCGTGGTTCGAGGTGATCCGCCGCAAGATACAGACAGACAGCTGGTGCCCTGGGAGGTGGAGGGACCATCCACGGAGCTGCTGAGGGAGCTAGAGGAGGAGGTGCAGGATGGAAGTGAAGGGAAGGAACATCTGGATTGGTGTGTCAGAGATGGACGTTGCCCTTGAGTCTTCGGAGTTTGGCTTTTCTTGGGCGTGCTGTCATGCTCAGAGACTGCACGCTTTGGTGAGTTGTTCTCAGACCTGGTGGCGGCGAGGAGCGTCTGCAGCCGGTCCACCACCTGAGTGAGAAGGACCAAGGCGTGCGAGTTGTCCTGCACGGTCTCCGACATGCGTTCAGTGACGGCCGCCATCTTCTCCCCCAGGAGCTTGATGCCCTTGGTGCTGCTCTCCATGGAGCTGGCGGCCAGCTGCACAGTTGTCCTCAGCTCATCCAGACTCTCCTGCTTGGCGAGCTCCACGGGCGGCACCTCCATCACGCGGTGAGGGCGCATAGGGCTCGGTGGAGCCGTGCGGATGCGAGGGCCTTGGCCTCTGAGACGCGGAGGCAAGCCTGGCTGGAGGTAGTCATATTTGTTGTAGTAAGGCACGGTGAGGCACGGGGGAGACGCGGTCCAACGTCGGGATGTGGGAAGCGGGGACGGTGTGTCGGCAGACTCTCCTGTCTCATCCTCATTTCCGCTGTCCAGCTCTTCTATGATGTTGTCTCCAATGAGAAAACAGATATCATCAATCCATGAAAAACCACAAGTAGAGGTGATGGAGGGCAACGTGGGGCAACAATGAATGAGGAAAGACGCACAGCACAGGGCCTTGTTTCCTCGGATCATGTTATAGCAAGGCTTAGATTATAGATTTATCCATTTATTTGTGCAACTGATCTACTAGTTTCTATTCTCACTGTCGTCCTATCTTTTCTTTATAATCAAAGACATTCATCTCTTCTTACAGAAATAAAACATTTCTGATATATTTTGAGGGTTCAATCTTCAGCGGGAAACAAGGCCCAGATCTTTTCTTACCAATGAGAACAGAGCTGTAGACCGAAGGCGCAGAGCGGTTCAGACTTTGCTCCCAAAGCAGGTTGGTGTAACAAACTCTACACTGGTTCATTGGTTTGCTACAGCACATCCGAGTGTTACTCCTCGGCTTATATTGAGGCAGAGGGTACGGCCGAGACCCTGCTGGGTGACACAGCGGTTCGGTTGGAGGGTAGCTGCCTCTCCGAACGTTACATCTGACATCCAGGCTCTGGCTCCCTGCAGCGGGGCTCTGGACCCCGAATGCGCCGCCTCGGTGAAGCCTCTGCCTGGCCAGGCGTCTCACGGTTTCCCAGTGACTGCGGATCCCCCCTCTGGGGCTTTTTGCACGAGGAGGGAAAGCACAGGGCAGCGGCAGCCTGACTCTCTGGTAGAGACAAGAGAGTCACTCAAAGGTAGAGTTCAGGGCCTAAAGATTAAGAACTTTCACTGGAAAAACACAAGGTTAAAAGATGGAATATCTGCAAAGAAAGGTGAGACAGAACCTTCATAGTCATAAGGATTTTCTGTTACTAGAACTATACAATAGAGATTGATGCCAAATGAGTGTGAGATGTAACAAAACTATTCTGTTTTTCTCTTCCAGGAGTTTCAGCTGTTGGGATATCATCTGTAGCATCCACAGACAATTACACAAATGAGAGATTATAAAATTCAAACATCTGTGCTCTGCTGGATGCAGTGAGCGGTCTGATTTATGTTTGGCAAAAAAACCTACATATTAAAATAGCCATGAGCATCTGCTTGCAAAGTACAGAAAAAAAAATCACCCCCATTGTGGTCCAGTTTAATGTATGTTTATGACCTAAATACAGGACAGGGGTGTCCACATGCTTTTGGTAACATAGTACAGTTTGTAACTTAACTGTATTTGAGTGGATGCTCTGTGGAAACAGAGAAGTGTTGTTTTCACATTAAAGACACAACTAATGTAAGGTTAAATGAATTTCCTGGTTCAGGAACAGTGGCAAAATCTCTGAAAAAGCTGTACTCTAATCGAAAAATTGTGCCTTGTCCTCTTTTTGGAAAAAAATATGAGATTGAGATTTGTTTGCAGAATACACAATAATAAACAATTTGCAATGAAATTATTTTTCATCACAGCAATAGTCCCGATATTAAAAAAGAAAGGTCATATAAACCGTTTTTTGTCTGAGGTTTGTCTGATGGGTTTCCTTAATCCAAACGAACCTGTTTTAGTGAGTAGGGATTAAAAGACAATAAAATTCATACGGGAAAAAAGGAGGGTGATCCCATCAAAATGTGGCCTTATTTTCAGGTTACAGTTCAGTCTGAAACATCCTAGAGAAGCTCTTAAAAATAGTACAAACCAAACTTAATTCGCGGTACTATTTTAAGTGAGTAATGCAGAGGTATTAGCCACGTAGCTCACCAGGGGCTGTTTGTTTTTGACCAGGCAGACAATCCTAGTGGCCTCCTCGTCGTCTGGGACGTCCTCAGGCATCGGCGGCAGCACGGGCTCATAGTCCCTCTGGGCCACCGTGTCATGAGCGGAGAGAAGAGCCTGCAAAACATGCCTGTCAGTCAGACAGAATGCAAACTGCTGCGCTGGCTGTCAAAATCGAATGTTCATTACAGTTAACTGCCCCTTTCACCGGAAATTTACAGTACGCCTTCAAATAAAAACACCCCACATCCACTGGATTTGTCAACTTGTCTTAACATAACATAGAAAGAAAGACAATAAAGAAATTAACAGACAGACCCAGACAAGGTTTCTCACCTGCAGGTGAGGCTGCCGCAGGAGACGGTAGAGCTCGTTGGCCTCTTCAGAGCAGCCTGGTAGCGCCTTGATGTCGATCAGCAGCTACACAGACAGAGGGGCACACAACCACCGTTTAATTAAAAAAAAACTTCTACCAGAGCAAGACATTGATATGATAAAAATTAATATGAGTGAAACCTGGAGTGAGAGCCCCGAGGTGTAGTCCAGAACCGGAGCTGGGGAATCTCTCAGGAACCTCCGAAGACACTCGTAAACCTGAAAACAGTGACACCAAATCAAGCAGTTATCCTCGGAAAAATCTACTCTCACACTCTGTGTCGTAATACAAAAATAATTTGTGCATATGCGAAATGTACACTTAGCATAAGTGTCCATGATCATGGGAGGGGAGCATTTTCAGACCTTGAGCAGCGACTGCAGCCAGGAGGCGTTCAACAAACTGTGGAGAATCTCTGCCCCATCGATGTCCTGGTTTATAGACTGCCTCACCTCTTCGACCACATCCGTCAGGATCTGACGCAGGCCTACAACACAACACACAAGCAAGACACACCGATGGATTATTGTGAAAAGACAGCAACGGTGAAATCTATTCATAAACTCAATGTTCCCTACTGACCGTGTTCTCCAAGTTCATAGTGGGTGTTTAACACCTGAGCCTCCACCGCCTGCCTCATGGTCACAGGACACCCGACCTCTGACCCTGACCACTCACTGACTGCTTACTACCAATAACCTGGAAAAATGAAGGTCACACAGGAAATCCTTTTTTTTCTGTCCTTTAAACGAGAGAAAAGTTGGGTTTATTTACTAAATTTACACAGAATAGTGGGCGCAGGTAGGGAGGAGCGGTCACTACTCCATCAGTCATTAGTTTGAATGGGGTGAGGGGTTAATGGCACACTTCACGGAACAAACAGAGATGTGGACAGCGTAATCTCTGGCTGGTGAACCATCACAGGACCGTTGACGGTTGTGACAATATTTCCTACCTACATTAGGTCAATTTAACATCAAGGAGTTTGACTGCAAAAACTATAACAAGAGTTGCCAGTTGTGCAAGATGCCGGACATGACGTAGTTGTGTGCGAACATAAAGTGACAGTAAGAAATAGAAAAGGCGGGGCTACTTAAGACGTAAACAGCCACCTGGCAAATTTCTGTAGTTAAAGACTAGGAAGAGTATGATCCCTCTGGCCTTCCTCGCAGACCTTCCCCTTTTCTCTTTGGTAAATGAGGCAAATTTGACGAATCTTACCTCTGCGTCTAGGTCTTCGGGGATGCTGCAAACCTTTTATCCTGCAGCTCCTGCAGGTCTGAGCACCGTTATGGGTGCAGGAGAATATTGCCAGGACAGAGCACTACGCTTTCATTGAGCTACGGGGAGAGGGAGAAGGAGGGGGGGAGAGGGAGACAGAGAGAGAGAGAGCTGTAATCTCTCCCGATCCCACTTAATCCCGGGCAAGTGAGCCGCCTCCCTCTGGCCACCGGAAACCAGTTTCTCTCTCTCGCCGACTGGCTGGTTGCTGCCATGCGTCCAAATCTTCTTAACTCTTTCAGCTTTTAGCAGCATGCAGGAGGAGCTGTGTGGAGAGGAGAGGAGGCAACGGACTGAGAAAGGGGGAGAAAATATGGGTGTTACTTCAAAAAACAAGCGAAAGGCTTAAAGACCACACTGTTCAACATTTTTGTCTCCACAGATTAGCGAAAGGCTCCATGATTAAAGGGTGGGGTGAAGTATTTGCAATGCAAAGCCAGCAGGAGTTGCAGAGGTTGAAAAAAAAGTCTTAAGTGAATACTTTAAAATCTGCTAATCTACCAACACAGCAGGATTAATGAAGAGTGATGATGCTCAGACAAGAAATCGTTTAGTCTCCTGGCCAAACATGGTGTCAGGGACCGAGGTAATAATCTCCTGATCGCTAATCTAAAATCTCCCCTTCCTCCATCTGAAAACAAAGTCCGGCCATTTGTTTGGCCGTCTCAGTGCACTGAGATTATCCTTCTGCACTTGACAAAAAGCCCTTAAGGCGCCAAACACACAAGGTTAGTTTGTTTGTTAATTCTCACCAAACTCATGTCTGAAGAAAAAACACAATTTATAGTATTTGATGCCTCTGCTGCAATTACAGCCACCACCTCTGAAATGCGAAGGGCTCACTTTGACCCGATGAACAAAAACAAGAACACCTTTATTAAAATGCTTTAAAACAGTTCTTTCCAATAAAATTCAGGACTCAAATCAAAACAAAAAATTGTTTGCAAGTTTGTCAGCAATGTCCATCAAATTAGTTTATTGCCCTTTGTTATCATTTAAAGGTACAACACATGTGACATCATGTAAAAGAAGACACGCAGGTGGGCGTCACGTCAGCCAGCTGAGACACAAAATGTGAACCAGGAAACAGTAAACTCCACCAACACAACAGTAATTTCTTTTTTATACACAATTCAGAAACTTCCAAAGTAAACAGTAGTCGAGGAGGTGAGTGAATTAACCAGTCAGTTGTCACAGGGTTTAAATCATGAACCCAACAACAGCTTTTGGATATTATCTACAGTTTATATTTAACCACATAGGCTAACCGTTCAGTCAGGATTTTTAATTCTCACTTCATATCACGGTAGTCAGTCACAGTCCAACTATTACAACAATGTCCCGTTAGGCATCAGTTGCCAGTTGTGTTGTCCACTAAAGATGTTGTTGTTTCCTTCCTGTCAAGTGGCAGCAGCAACTCTTCAGGTTGTGTTGAGAGGGTTAGGGACAGAGTACAGATGCAAACAAACATAACGATTGACAAAATATTGTCAAACCTGGGAATTTTTTTTTGTTGTTGCCTACAGTGCACCCATTGATTTTTGGGGAAGATGATATTGCTTCACTGTTTTGAGTGTCAGGCACATACGGTCTAAGCAGTAACAAGAGCTCGTTATGCGACAGAAGAGCGTTTCTGTATCGCAATTGTTTTTTAAAGTCACAAAAGTACGAGTGAGGCCTGTTTCTGTGGTTTTTCTGTTTCCATCTTTGCCGAATTCATCTGCAAAAGCTTTAACTTATGTGGCTTTTCACCAACATGTACAGAAGACTTATTGTGCTATTTGCCCACACAAAATGTATCCTTATATCAGTTATGGTTTAATAAAGCGCAAGAGCGCGATTAAAACCTTGCATATGAATTTGAATCTTTGGCACCTACTTTCAAAATCCTGCAGCTTCACCTAAATTCATTCCGCTCAAAAAGGGGGCCTCTGATCCAATGGATTTTCTGTTGTTAAACCGTCTGAGAAAACAAAAGCCATGACATAAAAAAAAAGGAAAAAGGCTCAATCATCCTCTTTTAAGCCGTTTTATAAACTGACGTGTGTGTCACGCAAATAAGCAAAAATATCTTACAGTTAGTGCCATATATGTTTGTTTTTTAAAAGGAACAGTCAGAATTTATAGATATACAGGCAGAGAATCGGCTTTGGACGTCTCATCTAAAATAGCAATGTTTGTATTGAGCCAATTCTCTGTGGACTGAAATTAAGATCAAATGTTAAAGAAAACCTTTTGTATTCATTATTTTAAAGAGCAACCAGCTTTTGTGGCTGTGATCGTCAAATGATGGTTAGCCCTCAAAAAACATGTTGGATGTCCCTTCCTTGTCTGCAACAAACACAGTGTAATAACTACTAACATTTAAACAAACGTTAAATCATGATAACACTTGATTTTTTACACAACGGTAATGATGCGTTTGTCGAGTTCCAAACTGCTCAAGACACCAGTTTCAACCACATTATTTTTGAAGTGAAGTGTAGGCGGCACCTTGTGAAATCTGGGCTCAGAACCCGACACGAGAGGCATTTGGATTGTCTAGGAAAGACCATCTCTTTTAACTGTATTCAGATTTTGCTTATTCCTGGTTTTGTATTAGGAAACAAATACACTATGGATGTGCACTTTTTTTTAGGTCAAGAAGTTGAAGGTCCATCTGACCATGAAAGTTCAAGCTTGTGTTTGGAAAAAAGTGTGTGCTTTCAAGTCAATAAATCCAGCTGCAGCTCGTGTTCCAACAGTCCGGTCATTTTACTTTTCTGGAGCTGGATGTTCAAGAATCAAGTCACTGTGATGATCGGTCTCACAGAAAACTGTCAGCCCTGGATTTGACTCTCTCCCAGCAACACTTAGTCCTTGAACCGTATTCATTAGAGTTATAGTCAAGTCAGTTTACATTTACCCACCGCATGCTGTACACAATTGGATTAATATAGACACAGTTTCAGACCTTGCTGTCCAATCCACTCCATGGAAGACAGTTCCACATGAAAAGCTCAAAGTAGTGGCAATTTGTCGCCTCTAAATGGAAGTTGGGTTGGTTAACAAGACATGCACTCATGAAACTAACCAATTTGTCTTCACCACATTTCTATTGTTAAACTGAAATCTACTAACTGGTTGTTTTGTTTTGTTTCCCACCGACGCTAAGGAGCAGCACACAGCTGCTTCCCCGAGCAGAACTGCAAGATTCCATGCAGTGGATAAGACACGAGACTGAACTGGTAAACAAATTCCTGCTGGCTCAGATTAAATAAAACGTTTTGTCACATTCATAAAGCAACATGCTTTGAGGAGATTATGTCGTTCTGTCATTCCGTTTCTTCATAACAGTGTCAGGCGAGTAGAAAGAATTAGAATGAAGGAGGGAAAAAGAAGGAAACGTGTTTGACCAAACTTCATGTTTCAGCGGTCTGACAAAAACTGATTCTTCTCTTGAAGGTAGAAAATGAGGTCCGATTTCTCACAGTATGCAGACTGATCAAAAAAAAAAAGAAAAAGGAAAACAAACCAGTCCTATTGGCATTAACTAAAAAAAACATATTCCTTCCCAGGTAACCAATAAAAAAGGCATCAACAGTATAATATCTATTTGTTTCCCCCCCAACACCTCGCACATCAGGATTCCCCACAGTCTTTCAGCTGTGGACTCTATCGTTTTACACTGGATCGTATAAAGTGGCGCAGGTCACACATGAACCTTCATGATCCCCATATAAGAGGCTGGTAATGGTCATTAAGAGGGCAAAGAGCTCCGCAGAGTGTTTGTATGTGTGTCAGAGATGGTCTCTCATCTCCACGACAGCAGCAGATGGAGCTGTATGCAACCTGTTTGTATGATCTGCCGCTTCCGACTGGCAGCTGCACACATCGGTCATCCCAAAGCCTGGCTGGTCCTGGCCCTGTGATTGGCTGTGTGGGGGCTTCAATCCGGAGATCACTGAGGGAGTGACACCGCACTAAGTGATCTTCTCATGTTGGATCTGGTAGTAACAGGCCTGTAGGTTGATAAAAAAATATAAAAATATTGATACATTGTTTGAGGCCAAACAAAGTGCATCATCCTTACAAAAGCTGCCTCAAATTGTTTGCCAGACAATCGTACACAGCCCAGTCCTGATATTTTATATAAATGTATATATGCAATTTACAAACTTTTCAAGCAGATGTGTTTTGCGGCTAAAAAAAACTGCATTTGTGTGTGTTACCTTGAGCGTGGTGAACATGATTCCATGCTCTCCATGCTGGACGCTGGGGTCCATCAGGTCTTCAATCAGGCTGACCTCTGACCCCAGGTTCCTGATACTGAAGGGGGAATCAGACGTCCATTAAGTGTCATAAAATGCTTCTTGAACAATTTTACCAAGTACCTGCTAGTTTCAGCTTTTCAAATGTGACAATCTGCCGATTTTTCACTGTCATATGTGACAGTAAATTAAATATTATCGGGTTATGGACTCCTGGTTCAACTTTTTAATGTTTCCTTGACAAATACTTTTAAAGTGATTAATGAAGAAAATATGTGTGTGATTGGGTTTGGTCTGGGGCTGACCGAGCTCGCAGCACGATGTAGAGGAAGACAGGGAAAAGGTCGTCCATGGACCACAGGAAGTCCTGCTGCAGCAGTGACTGGACCTCCTGGGTGATCTCCTCGAAGGTGAGCTGGATCACCTGCAGCTTGTCAGATGGGGTGAAAGTTGTGCTGCAAACAAACAACAAACAAGAAAAGTTGAGTGTTTTTCTTCCCATTTTATTTTTCTGCTTTTAATAATTACTACAAATGCATTTCACTGTTCTGTCTTCTGAACAAAAACTAACATGCAAACGAGGGTGCATTTTATTGAAGATGAGGAACCACATTATCTTTTTAGACTAGTGTAAATGTTTAACTTGCTTTAGTTGATAAAATAGTTGTACCTGATCTGCTGGAGAATTTCAACTGCAGAGGCGAAACAGGCATCCTTGGTACTGGAGAGGACCTGGAGGAGACAAACAGTCAGAGTGACCACTGTTTACAACCTTTATACAGTACTTTAGGTGGACACATTGTCAGATATAAGCTTAATGTGACCAAAGAATAGTGTGCAGGCTAATTATCCAGGATATATATGTTAGCCTGCATTCACACAGCAAGGGTACCAAAACAGAGCCAAAGTCAGTGTTTAGTGTCATGGCAAATGATATACTCCTATATATATATATATACTGACTGTAAATAAAGTAGCAGATGCATGTAAAGTAAAGTGAATGCCAAAAACATACCTGCTGCTTCTCCCCTCGTGCCGGCAAGGAGACGGGATTGGTAACAGGCCAGAACTTTCTAAGGGGGGAACGGAAGCAGAAGAAGTATTTGTTCAGGATTCACACACAAAACATCAAATTCATCTCTTTCCCTGAGCCACAGTGTGCGACATACTGCTGGACGCCTAGGAAGGCAAGGAGGGCGACGTCGGTCTGTTTGTTGAGGCGGAGGACACAATCCCAGTAGACGCCATCTTCCTTCTCCTTGTCCAGAGCATAGAGTGTGAAGAGCGGCGGGTAGAGTCGAGGCAGCAGGACAGGAAGCAGCAGAGCCGAGCTGCTCACCACGCGGCTGAGTGGAAAGGACACGCACACACAAGATTTTAAATGGGACAAGTCGACATGTGATGACAACTAAAATTGTCAAAGGGACATCGCTCAGTCTTTACACAGGCTTGGGGGACTCCAGCGGGGAATCAGGGGAGCCGGGCTCCTTCTTGTCCTGGAGGATGGTGGTCGACTCTAAAATTTGTCCGCCCTCTTCTGGCAGGTCGGGGAATAGAAACCTGCAGAGCATTCAAGAACACATAAAAAAAAATATATATATATATATATATAAAGGAATCAGCTAAAATAATGATGGTAACTGGATATGAGGTTGCTTATATTCCTGTGTCAAAATATAAATTAATCTTTAATCTTTTTTAACATCTTTATTCTTTTTGTGGTTAAATTGAGTAGCTGATTATTTTCAGTTGACCAGTTTATATTTGTTTTATTTAAAAAGTCATTCAAATAAACGTAACCTACAGGCCGTTGTTGACTGTATTGAATGTAAAGTACCTGACAATCTGGAAGATGCGATTGAGGTAAGACTTGATCTCGTTGACAGCCTGAAGCAAGAGTCGTCGGTTGGCTCCAACGCCGACGTAGGTCATCCTGTAGACCGCCACCAGGGTCTCCACCAGCCGGCCCAGCGGGTGGAGGGGGGTGTCACACGCCTGGGAGGGAATGAATATTTTTTTTACAAACTTCAAAAATGATTATGTTTTCAGTGGAAGTGGTGGGTGGACTTACCTTGATGAGGTACAGGCGAATGGTGTAATATCTCTCCATGGTGATGGGTCCCACGTGCTGCGGGATGACCTCCAGACTCTCCAGGGTTCTGCTGTGACTCCGAGAAAGAATCTCCGGCCTGGGACAAAGTTACGTTAGGTTGGAGCAAGAAATCAGTAAAATACTTGGTGATACATACAGTGAACCAAAAGAAGGTTAGAGAATTGTTAAAAAAAAAAATTAAAAAAAAACATTTTTAGGGCATTACACAAATCCCATACTAAAAATGTCATACTGTGTGTACCTGTCCTGGACCTGCCACCGGCTCGTGGTGAGGGCCACGGCTATGTTCTCCCAGGCCTTTGAGTTTTCTCCTTGGCCCGGCGCCTCGCAGCCCAGCCGACTCCAACACTCCTCAAACACTGCCTTCCACTTATCCTCCGAGCACACACACAGACGCCCAAGCTTCCTGCAACATCACACATACAGACATAGTATTTAAAGAATATAACAAGATAGATAAATTAAGTTAAGATTTCCCCCCTGACAATTTCTGTGAGCTTACACCACGTGGGTCTTGTCCTTGTCACTGTCGAACAGGTGTGGTTTGAAGTAGGAGCCTGTCACCTTAAGGCCAGAGCCCCACTCGCCACCAAAGGAGCCCTCCAGGAAGTCACCGTTCGCCATGGTCAGTACACCCTGAGGAACAGACAAATCAGCAACACTGTTGTAAATGTGCCACTACTGTAATTTTTTCTAAGTTTAACTTGATTCCACACCAGACGAAAACATGCATTTCAATGTTTATAAGTCACCTTCCCATTGAGGGTCCAGTCATCAGAGAATTCCCCCTCATATGTTGTGTCGTCCTCTGACAGAAGGATCCCAGTTCCCTGAAAAATGACAAGATTTAGTCCCTCATTTGAATTTCTCTCTCTCTTTTTTTTCCCTCCAGCTTTTCCATCTTGACATTTTGAGCCACTCCAATAATATCAATCGCTGGTGATTAAATGGGGCCAGGGGAGTACAGGAAAAAAACTCTGCTGGCCTTGGATCAAAACACACCAGAGGTTTTCCTCCCGTTTGTCCCCATCAAACTTCTTTTTACAATAAATAACGCAAAACACTAAAATGTGACTGAATTCAAAGACAGAGGTGCTCACCATCATCTTATTATCTTTGAAGGCTCCTTCGTAGTACAGGCCAAACTGGGTGACGACGACCCCAGTGCCCTGCCGCAGGTGGTCCTGCCACATGCCCATGTACTTTTCTCCCCTGAATAACAAACATACAAACCGCTGTAATTTAAAACAGACAAATATAAAAGGAAAAGTAGAGGCCTGACCGAGGTAGTGAGCGTACTTCGTGATATCGTCAAAGACTCCATAGCCGGTCTTCTTGTCCTGCAGCCACTGGCCAATGAAGACGCTGGGGGAAGAGGTGTTGAGCTTGCCGCTGCGCAGCATGCCGTGGCCGTGACGCATGCCATCCTGAAAGGATCCGTCATAAACCTCACCGCTGGCGTACCTGCAGGCGGAGGGTGTTGCTGAATGCATATCCTACTTTGATCTATTATTTTATTTAACTGTATTTATGTATATTAAACCACTAAACTATTTCCAAACGCAGTCACCTGTATGTCCCCAGGCCGTGCATCCTGCCGTCTTTCCAGTGACCTTGATAGTGATCGTTCTTGTTGAGTGCTTTATTGGGAGAGGCAAATTCACCAAAGCTGCAAAAACACGAGAAGGATGAAGAGAGAGAAGATTAAAATCACCATCTCAGATGATCCAAATTTATGAAGAATCAAACATAGGGCTCATAAACAGTGACTTGAAAAAGAGGAAAGATTAGAGAGCGATTTACACACTCACCCATCTTCCAGTCCGTTCTTGAACTCTCCTGTGTATATACGCCCATCAGGCCATTTTAACACTCCCCTGAAAAAATGTAATTGATCCCAATAAGAATTTATATTGACAACGATATTCTAAAAAGCTCTACTATAAATAAATCCTGACTCTGTGTGTGTGTGTGTATGTGTGTGTGTGTGTGTGTGTGTGTGTGTGTGTGTGTGTGTGTCCTACCTGCCGTTGGGTTTGCCAGCAAGCCAGCGACCTTCATACGTGGCCTCTTTCAGACGTCCGTCCTTGTAAAAAGTGTAGGAGGCCGTCCTGGAGATCGGAGGCTCGTACCCGGAGCTGACTGATGCCGTGTCCTGCCCAGCTCTGCTCAAAGCCTGGTCCACCGTCTGGTTGATGGAGCGGAGCCACTTGGCCTGGGAACAAATTCACATATACTTTTAAACTGTAATTCAGGTCGGTTGAGTTCCACCAGATGCATATGTGGCTTTAAGGTGACAACAATTTCTGTTAATCAGCAGCACTGATCTACCTTCTCCATCGCAGAGGAAGCCAGCAGGGTGAACGTCTCCTCTGGTGTGATCACCTTCAAACCAAATCTACACACAGACACATGTAAACACACGCAGACACATGTAAACACACACACACACACACACAAAGTATCTACACAGTTACACACTGGGAACAAATACAAGCTCAAAATGTGAAAAACAAGAACAATATAATGCTGATAATAAAAAGAAATATGTAAAGATGCTCCCCAAACTTGTTGTTGACAGATGGAGAAGACTGAGACTCACGTGCCAGTGTTCTCCTCTGGGATGGGCTCCACCCACAGCGTGGGCAAAGGGAAGACGTGATGGGTGGAGAACTGTTGGAGGAGAGAGAGGAGAGGAAGGAAAGACAAAAGGAAAATAAAGAAAGGGGCAGACAAAGAAGAGAGAGAAAAAGAAGGGAAATTGAGCATTTAGAAAAGAAAAGGGAACATGATTATTATTTTCACAGCTCACATTAAATTGCTATGAATAAACGGTAATGTGTGTAAACAGAAAGGAGGAGGAGAGTAAATTCCTTCTCTATAACCAGGTTAAAAAAGTTTAGAAGATTCATCTGCAGCAAATGAGATACAAATAACACTGCTGTACTCGACGACCAAGCAGAACATAAGTCTATAATTTCCAACACTTAGTGGGAGAACAACCGATTTGTTCCACCTGAAGGGGACGACACAGTAAAGGGGCTCAGCAGAGGAATTAGGCTACATTTTTCACTGAGTGCATTTTCTATGACAAACCTTAAACTCATTTACTTCTTTTTCTCTTTTTGATGAATTGTGCATTAAGCTAAATTGATCTCTATCTACTCGCTTATATGTCTGGTATGATATTTATCTAACAAGCTTAAAGCACTAACCAAATGTAAAAAAACACAGGTTTAAAAACTTTGAATAATCACATGATTTTACTACTGTATACCAGGCTCAGTCATGCAGGGTTACATATGTTTCACATGTTTTTAAAAAGGAAATTGAAGAATAGTAAATATGCATGCTGTTGTTCACTAACACCCAACTTCTTTTTCACACAGTTGAACAGGTTCGAAACACAAGACACCAGCTCCTACAGAGATTTAAATAGATAAACTTGACTTTTGGATTGAAGATCCAAAAACAAGATTGACGAGCCCTGACGTACTTTAAATCAGTGAGAGTCAATACAGGATTCACAAAATTAGTAAAGGAAGTAGGGCGGCCGAAATATGCGGGAGAACCACAGGATGTAGACCAAAAGCGAGGAGGAGGAGGAGGAGGAGGAGAAAAGGGGGAAACAAAAAGGGAGAGAGGAAAGGAAACCACTTTGGAGAAGTGACCCAGAAACTGTTGATACTTAAAGGATTTGTCCCTTCAAACCCTGTGTTCAGACCTCTGATTACACACAAAACCAGGGCTTCAACAGGGAACAAATACTCTATGAAGATGGTGGGTGAAGCATTAATCATTGGTTTCTGCACATTTCAAATGATTCCAATATGCCAGTTTCAATGTGGTACGAATAGGAATAAAATCAGCAACACTGTGCCTTGGTTATAGCCAGTTCATCCTCTCCATGCAGTCTCCCACAGTTGGAGGGCAGGCAGAGAAAGGAGGTACGAATAGGGGCTGTGTATCACTGTGTAATGTTGAAACAGAATGTGAAGCGCTCTGGGACAAACTTGTGATTTGGGGTTATACAAGTGAGCACTTTCCCCCTTTAGTTGATTTAATGTCGCCAAGATCATGCTGCTTTCCAACCTCTGGCAGTATCATATTTATTCCGCCTCACTGAAGCCATGTGATGTTTACCCTGACTGAAATATTCAGACTCAAGTCTCCATACATGTCTTGTAAATGTTTTTGCACACTTTTGCACAAAAATGATGTGGTTCTATCTTCACAGCATGCCTTTCTATCGACCGACTCATCTGCTGTTGTTGTTGTTGGCATTGATAATGATCAAAATAATTCCCTGCTATGAAGTTTAATCATGAACATCTACTATTACTACAGCCATTATTAGCTAAGCATCATTCATATATTACTTTATAAAGCCTGATTAAAACTTCACCACATTTACAGGGGTGGTTATCCTATGACACACAGCCCTAAGCCCTTCAAACCACACACATACAAAGAAAAAGACAAAGAAGAAGAGTGGGGCAGGGGTAGCGTTGGGGTCACTGTGCTGACATATGCTTCTGACTGCATACTTACAAGATTTTTACAAGGTGCCACGCCCTGACAGCACGAAGGCAAGCACACAAACGCTTGAAACACACCAAGTTAGAGTGTCTCAAATATGGCGGCTTTGAAAAAAATGAAATAAATGATTTAACAGTAACAGAGCAAAAAGAAGTGCAGAGGTGCATGTGGGGCTGACCTGTGCGTGGACCAATGCGTCGTTGAAAAGGATGAACCAGTTGACAGAGAACCTCCCGGCGTTCTGCAGGGTCAGAGCCTTGTTGCTGCTCTCGCAGACCAGCCGGCGGTGAGGCTTCCTCAGGGAGTCCTGAAAACAGACAGTGACACCCATTCAGCGACATCACATGACACCTCAAATTGGATGATGCGTGCTGCGGTAGTGACGAGGAGCACATACACTCAGCGAGTTTACCGTCATTTTGCCAGGGAAGCTCTTCCAGAAGTGACATGTGTACTCAGCCTCTTTTCTTTTTCTCTTCAGCTGGAGGACCAGAGCCTCGAACTTGGAACAACTGTCCTGTAGCTTCTGGTAGTTGTCGGAGCACTGGCAAGAAAAATTAATATTTACCATGAAACATAAAATGAAGTGTTTCAAACGGGTTGATTCTAAGAGATGTAACTGTTCATTATTAGACAAGTTCCTGAACTTTAACTTGGTACTAAAATCATAGTCAATTAATGCCAGATATCCTTTGGTTCGACTACTATATGTTATACTATATAAGTGGATTGAGTGTTAAATATCATTTATTCATCTTGCTTCTCCTAGTTGTCCATGACAGTAAATAAAAAATCCTCCACTCTTTATAACTAGCGTGACATTGAGAGATAATGTGAGAGTGTTGTCTCGTGGTTATTTCCCCTACCACTTCGAAGCAGGTGGCCAGTTTGAGCAGCAGCCGGCCGTATTCGTGAAGGTGGCGAGTTGGGAGGTAGAAGAGCGCCAACAGCAGGTCGGCCACGGGTGCGTTCTCCTCGCTGCAATCTGACAGCCTCTGGAGCAGATCGGGACTCTTCCCAAAGAAATCTCTTCAAAAAAAAAATTAAACTGAATACAATTGTTCTATTACATTTAGAATCGTCGTCATTCATTGTTTGTCCTGTTTTGTTTCCCATCAAATTTTTGTGTACTCACAGCGAGGGCTTCATCAGGGCCTGAACACCTCCCATAACATGGAAGTTGCCCAGACAGCTGCAATACCTTGACAGGAATGAAGAGAGAAGTGTTACTATAGAGCAAACGAGGCAGCAATAAATGTTTTGCATATTCATCTATTGTTCTAAGTCTAAAACTAGTTGTATCGAATACAGTAGTTGAAGACATACTCGTTATAGGAGTCAAGGAAGATGCTGGAGTGGTCGAGGATGATCAGACTTTTGACATCGCGCCCGCGGCGCAGGTTGGCTGTGAGGCTGGCAGCGTGCTGCCCAGTCAGGTGACACAGGAGGCTGAAGTGACCTGCAAGACTCTGCAGGAGGCCAAAGGCCACAGAGCCGAGGGCCGAGCTCAGTGATTCTGTTGAAGGACAGAAAATTCAGCCGAAGTGAGATTAAACTTCAGAGACATCGGCCTCCACACATTCGTACTCTTATCTTAAATTCATCTCGTGTGATGAGTTTGTGCCAAAATGACACGTCGGTTTCAGCGAACGCTTCTAACTTCAGGATACTTTGGGTAAATGACCTGCATAAACATGATGAACGCCACCTGTGTGTATTTAAGCAACCGAGCACAAGTACAGCAAATTACATTAATTCAGCATAACGTCAATCACCTGGAGAAAACGCTCCCCTGGCAATCGCGTAACGACATTTAGCAGGTACAAGAATATATTTCATATTATCATTCAAATTGCAGAGTTAAACAGAATAATATCGACATAATTATGAGGTGTAATCTATAAATAATTTATAATTGCTTCAATGTAATAAAATATACAATCTATTAGTTGTAAAAAAAAACTTAATTTGACTAATAGCAGACTTAATTAATGTGTTAATTAAATAAGGAAAAAGATTTGTTGGATGTGGCAAGTTCTCGTAAGCACGACTTCAGAACAAATCTGTTTGTACGAACGGTTCTTGCATGATGGGCCAATTGTTATTTCCCCTTTGTGTCACTCTCACCCAGCTCCAGCAGGGGGCGTAGCATCTGTGTCTTGATGTTACACAGCTTACAGTAGAACTTCCTCTCGGCCGCAGCCAGCTCGTGGAGGCTGGCGATGAAGCCCATCACATTCCTGTCCGAGAGCGCGACGCATCGCCGGCCCCCCGCAAACACACTGCTGACGTATCCCAGCTGTAAAACACATTATTAAAAGCATTTGATTAACTTCAGCTATAGATATTACCAAGAATCTGCAAACAAAAGAACACAATCAATTAGTGTGTCCTCACGTTCATGCAGAAAGGGAGTAGCACAGGCTGCGGCGTGTAGCCCCCTGCCCACTTCTGCTCTTCCTCTCCGTCTTCCTGATGACCCGGCTCCTTAGCCTCACTCTCCTCCTCCCCTTCTTTCACTTGCTGCCCGCTGTAATAAATGATGGGCTGGATGCAGTCGCCGTCTGCGAGCAGGAGGGTGTGTTTTTCTCCGGCACTCACGTCCCACACCCGGATGCCCTCCGACAGCTGAACAAGGAGGAAAAAAGTTCAGAACACAAACCTTGAGGCTTTGTGTGTTTGAGCATAGTTGTATAGGAGTAGGTTCCCCTTACCTTTGCGAGACGGGGGACTGTGCTGGGTGACTCCATGTGTCCGAGCTGACCAGAACTGTTGCTGCCCCATGAAAACACCTGGAACACAGAGAAACACACTGATGCGGGCACATACAATGACTCTTAATGATTATTGCAGAAATCGGTGAACAGGTAAAATAATGGATCTATGACTGAAGCTAAAGACTGACCTGAGACTGAGCATTCAGAGCGAGGGAATGAAGAGCGCCGGCCGCCACCCGCACCACCTCCTTAGCATTAAGACTCTTGATGCACAGTGGTTGTAATCTGCAACACACATCAGCTTACTGTAATTTTAAATGCCCACAATAGCTTTTAAAGTCCTGTCAGCATAATGCGTCGTTCACAGACTGCATGCCACCTGGCCAGGTTGTCTCCGTGTCCCAGCTGTCCGTGCTCGCCGTGGCCCCAGCTCCACACCTCCGTTTGCAGGGTGGGCAGCACCTCCCGGGCCTCAGGGACTGCCCCTTCTAGCGGGGTGAGGGCGACAGCGCGCATCCTGGGACGACCGACTTTTCTCAGCAGCCGTGGGGACACTGTGTATGCAGGGGAAAAAAATCCTTAAATTGTGTCTTCCTTTTCAGAACCACTGAAAATATTTCACTTGCGCTTAATATTATGTCTTATATTAGCCAAAACTACAAAAAGTAAAAAGCACATGCAGATGTCAGCATTGCAGGTAACGTTATTGCATAATAACATAATATTACAATATAAACTGCAACCGTATCATATAAACTTTTTTTCATATGTCAATTGTAATTAAAGCCTTTTAGCATGTTTCCTTTTGCTTTCTCAAAATGGCTACAGGTGATGATGCCCTGGATATAACATGTATCGACTCAACTGTGCACAAAGCATGCCACATGACATGCCTTAACAGTGCTCACAAGCTGGATGATGAAGCCTGAAGTAAACTTAACACACGAACACACTGACATTGACCTGCACATGCGCAAGGCGTACTTACGCAGCAGGGTATAGGAGGATGTTAAGAGGTGAACAGCGTATCTACCCTGTGAGAGGAGTCCTGGGAGTGAGAGGCGCCGCCGCACACCCTCGGCCTCCTCCTCGCGGATGTCCCCCGTGCTGGAGCTCTTCTTGGCCTGCATGGAGTCCTCCTGGCGGACACGCTCTGTAATGTTGTCGCCTACCCCTGGGACAGTACCGCTAAGACCCGTGGGCCCGCCTGACCTAGAGGGAAGGTAGTTCATCATTTTTTTGAGGGACAGGGCCTCGTAGGTGGAGGCCACCCGCTCACCCACTGCAGAGGCGCAGGAGGCCACCAGGTTGTTGAGCGTGGCACTCGGGCTGGAGGCGAGCCCTCCGGCCGAAGGCTGGAAGAGAAGTGAGAAGATATGGTTGAAACTCATAGGGCAAATGTCAAAATGAGAGTGAATCAAACTAAATATCTGAAAGCGGACCTTGTGTTGCTGTGAAAAATTCTGTTTTTTATTGTTATCCTTTCCCCATTTTTATGCAGTAGACGTGGGAAACTCACCAACAGGATGTGCAGCCCTCCAGCAGTTGTCTTTGCGTCTGTCTGTGTGTTGTCTGACAGTTTCTTCAGGTAGTCCTTGACGGCCTGCTCGTCTGGGTAGAGCGAACTCTTGACCACGGATACAGCACCATTGCCACTGCCGCCTTTGGACTGAGTCCTGGGGTCAGAGTCTGAGCAAGGCAGCACTGCGTTAGCCAAGGCTGATTCCCCCTTCTCCAAGTCCTGGATGAGGGTAGGGTCAGAGCAAAGGTCGGCACTAACAGGAGGCGCTGGGGAATCAGAGTTTGAGTTGGATGTATGGGAGGCGAGGACTGGCTCAGATGGGGATGTTTTTAGTCCGTGGGCGCGGGCGGGCGCCTCCAGCTTCCCCTCATGCTCAGCTAGCAGAGGGCAGTAGTGACCGTCAGAGATGATGACATGGTCCTCTTTGTCAGTCATAGTGTATAGCAGCTGGTTACACTGTCTGCATTTGTCCACGGGGGGCCGGTGGACGTCCTGGGGGCCCAGGCAGCGCACCAGAGCCAGGCTGTGTGAAGCCCCGCAGGCCACCTGAAGTACATACCTGCCTGCTAAGTGTTCAACCTTTTGTGGTTTCCATACAGGAAAAGTGGCAGCGTTGAGCCCTAGCTGGCAACCGCTGCCCCATGTCCATACCTCTCGCTGAACAGTCAGGGCCATGGTGTGCTGCTCCCCACAGGCCAGCTCCAGCACAGGCACTGTCTGCGGCGGGCTGGTGTCCACCAGAGCCACCGGAGTCGGGTTAGGGACGGCGCTGAGGCCCGACAGGCCGCATTGCCCTGCACCATTGTCCCCCCACATGTGGACGCCGCCATCCTCTGTCACTGCCCCGTTGTGGAAACTTCCAGCTGCAACAGCAACCACACGCTGCCCACTGAGAGCACACTCGAGGGCGGGTCCTGCAGGGACTTGACTCTGCTTCCACGACAGCTCCCCAAAACTGTACACCTGTCCCCCTGAATTGGAAGTAACAACAGTACCAGAGTCAAAGAGGAACATGGCACCTCAAGTTCAGTTCTTCAGTTCTGGAAAAGTTGATATTTAGAACAACAATATTCATGAACCAAATCAATGGTTGATTAATCAATTAATAATAATAACAATAGGGATCAATATTCTAGAAAAATGATGATATGAAATGGAGAAAACAAACCCACTCTTGGCCTTTATGCAGGTGTAACACCCACTTATAATCAGTTTTTCATTTTACCTTCCACCAGTAGAACTCCATGTCTTATGCCCAGGGCGACCTGAAGGACCGGCCGGGGTAGAAGCAGTCTCTCTGGGGTGACACTGCAGGAGTATCCCTTCCAGGTGTGGAGCAGGCCTCGCTCTCCTCCGTCACTATCCACAGAGCTGGGAGAAACACAATTATTAAGGAAACATAACACGTGCTTTCGGGCTGGAGTAACATTGACAACAAACGACATGCAAGACTAACAGGGGTTTTTTGAAAGATGAAAAAAAACACACTTGTCCTGGGATTAACTATCAAATATCAGACTGAGTGAAGATCCACCCAAAGTATTTGCTCAACATTATCTTTTGTAAACTGATTATACATTTATAGGCAGAAACACACTGTGTACCCAAGGGCTGCCAGCACAAATTGCATAAGTTTCAAGGCTGCAGCAAACAATAATTTTCACTCTAGGTCTATTAAAGGAAAAATAATTATAAAATCTTCTGTCCATGAAAAGATGAATTAACTGCCTAATAATCTGCCAGAATATTAGGCAGTACAGAAAAACACAATCATAAAACCACTAGATGTGAGTGAGATGAAGATTAAAGACAGAGGTGTAGGTGGCTGACAGAGCTGAGCAGAAGTTGCCAAATTGCCTTAAGGTTCTCAGGATTTGGCCAGAGCCAATGTTTAACTCACACACACACACACCACACACACACACCACACACCACACACACACACACACACACCTATCTATCTATCTCTATCTCTATCTCCCTCTCTCTCTCTCTCTATTGGTCTGAACAGCTTTTCCTCTGAACAACAGAGGGTTTGTGGGAGAAAGCAGGAGTGAGCACAAGTCCATCTGTAGGCGGTGTCACATGGTGATCACATCCAGCCAGCCACGCTGGAGGAAACAGAATTTGAACAATCCTCTTTGGAGGGACCAACCTCTTCCTCTGGGCTTCCATGAGAGGGGTTGTTAATTACTCCATCTGCATGTCACGCTCGGGGCTGCTGTCACTCCTGAATGCTGACCTGCGACGCAAAACAAACACACCTCGTTAGCTGAGAGCTGCCAGTGCAAATAAAGCGTGTTTGACTGCGTTATAAGGGGAAACCGAGCAGGAAACCCCTGCAGCGAATTAACTAGCGGCCAAAAATGAGAGTCAGAATGAAAGGACTTACAGTTTCATTTTCATACGTTTAGGCCATTAATTCATATCCCTTCTATCCCGTGTCAACCCAACTGACACCCACAGTTACACTCTCAATAATCTATATTTATACCATGAAGCCTCTTGACAAGAGGTAGAAATGAACCTTAATCCTGCTAGCTTACATTGGCTAATCAATACAGCTAACTAAGCTAGCCCAAACCACGGGTGTCAACCTCTTTGTTTTTTTGGAAACACATTAAAAAACAACGAGCCTTTCTTTCTTACCAGCTGGTTCTCGTCGCCGCTCCCCGAGCTGCTCGCTCACACAGGCGAACAACACGTTGACGTTAAATTCCAGCTTAAAAATGCCGCAAGTTGTCGTTCGTTGCTCATCTCCCGATGTTGACACACGCAGAGAGGCTGACGACAGAGATCGTCTACGAAACAAGAGGTCTGACTCCGCAGCGATAACAACGAAGGACGTGGCTTGTCTTGTTAACGCGTATTTTGTTGTTAGTTAGAAAAATAGCTGTTTTACTAAAACAGATAAGAAACTTAAGTGAGTGCATTATGCTACCAAAGCCACGTGCTCGCAAATAATGACATTCAATGACATTCAACTTTAAATATAAATGATCAATTAACTGAATGGAAAGAATATGAAAAGAAAATCAAACAACACAACGTATTGTGGGTGTATACTGTTTGGATGGGGAAAACTTGGACTAAAACACGCGTCTATGCTGTACTTTTCAGGGGCTTCCTTTTAGCCTCAATACGATACTCCAAAAAAGCAACAGGGTGAGACCTCTTTTATTCGTAGCTCTGCTGCTATGCTCTGCTGTTGTGACAGACCGACGGAATCCGTGAATACTCAGAAAAGACAGAGCGCGGAGGGGAAAACGGGCTAGTTTTGCTATTGTAAACTTAGGTATATGTATATTTTTTTAATTACTAGGTTATTATTAATCGTAATAATAATCAATGAAATACATCTGATTGCCATTTAATTTATTAATATGTATTTTATGGCTAGAAAATTCATAATTTACAGTCCTACAATATGTTCAGTCTTAAAAAGAGTAATGTTTTCTTGGTGTGTTGTCATTTTTGCTTTTCTTTCTAATATTTACATCGCTAGCCATCTCTCATCACAATTAGGTTTCCTGTTGTGTTTAGTGAACGTACTATTGTAACTTTTATTGCCCCATTCCAGGACATTTAACAGCACTTTATTGCACCTGTTAGACGAGGGATCAATATCCTGAGTTATGTTTTCTGTAATGTGTCTTTTTATGTCTTTTTAGGAGAGGAAAATGACACCAGTGTCCCCGTGAAACCTTTCAAACTCCACCTTCAACAAACAGACAGTTTAAAGATACTGTACACTTTTTTCACAGGTTGCTTCTCCTTACTGAGCCATGACTTCAATTATCAACTCACTTGTTTTAAAATGCAACAGTAAGAATTAAACACAAACTCAGCTGTAATATTTATAAAAAAGTGCATATGATTATGTGTTTCTATATGCATTTTGAAAAATAAATGAGTAAATAAATATGACGGTAATATAATAAATAATAAATGAAATGATCTGTGTACATACAAATAACTGCAGCCTGAAATGTGATAAAACAAATGATTAACACAAGATCCAAAGAGAGTAATGCATCACATTACACTACATTCATTTTGCTGATGAGTTTGTCCAAAGCAACTTACAATCATCGATTTCTGACTCACATCGTCGATATGTTGCAACCAAGGGGAGAGAATCAATTCCTGTAACAATAAGGCATGGACTCTTCGTCCGACCTATATGCTGTTAATCATTTACTGCGTACAGATGTGAAAGGAAACTGTATCTGGGATTTGGCAGCAATATGAGGAAGTGTTGTGCCGCACCTGGGAATAAAAGAAAACCTCTCTGTCGGAGGCTGTCAAGACATTTTTTGTACTCTCAGAGTTTGAAGACAACACAAAAGCAGTTCTCAGGTACGTCAATGTTTGGTCTATAATGGTGTTATTTATACTTTGTACCTGTTTGATGAAAATACTGCAGTTGTCAGTATGATTTACAATGTTATATTTGAAGTGATACAATTGGATTTTCTACCATGTTCACAAGCTTATAAATATAATACATTTATAATCAATTATATACATTTGTACCGGACAAATCTATTTATGGAGAAAAGCTCCAATGAAATTTAAACATAAAATAACAAGAAATCTTTATGAACCTTTTTTTTTAAAATTCATATTAACATCAACTCATGATACCAATCACAAAAATCGCATGTGGTTAGTTTGTCTATATCTCTTTAGCTAACTGGTTGGTTAAATATTAAAACTGTTATCTTAACAAACCAGGATAAGAATTAGTCTGTTGAACATAAAATGAATATTTACAATGTAATGTTGCATCAGGTAGCATGAGGCATAGTTAAAATGCTATAATAAACATGTTATGTTGTAATGTTATGTTCTGATAAATGTCCCTGTCCAATGATACCACATTAGCTCTATTTTTAATATGGGATAACTGAAGAAGGCAAAGACTTTTCATAGCAGAAGAATGAAGTTGCTCATCTGTCTTTGCTGAGGAGAAGTTTGGTGTGTTTCTGTTCTCTCAGATCGAGCTGCAGGTGCCTGTTTGCCAGGTATCCCAGGTGACAAAAGAGCATCAGAACAAAATAAAAATTAAAACGCCTGCAAGGTGGAGTAAACAAGAGCAAGAGGTCGAATGAGCATGGCACCTTGGCGTTGATCTGAGTGTGATCAGCACTTCCTGGTTGGCTCCCTCGTGTGGCTCCACTCCTATGACCTACTTGGTTAACACAGCCCACGCCCAGCTCGTCGCCCTCTGGCTGAGCTGCGTGGGCTGGACTCTCACTGCCGTGGCGCTTGGACTCATCAAGTGGAGGGTTTGGCAGGTGTCGGACACGGAAGTCATCAGCTCCGGCATGGCCTGGGTGGGCATCTGGAGGGCCTGCTTCAATAGCCACACTGTGGTGACGCCCGGCTCCATGGTCATGCACTGCAGGTACATCAGCCTGACCGAGGCCTTCACACCGCCAGAAATAGTGGCAGGTCAGGTTCTCATGGTCCTGTCCCTGCTGGTGGGGCTCTTTGGTAATGCCAGCGGTGTGTATGCCCTGAGGAACGTCTACTTTGGCCTGGAGAAGAGCTTGCCAGTGCGCTTGTCGTTCTACACCACTGGAGCTCTGTGCCTGTTGGCCGCTGTGACGTCTCTCATACCTCTGCTGTGGAATCTGAGCTCAGTGGTGACCAATCAGACCATCGTGTTCCCCCCTGAGTTCAAAATGCCCCAGGCGCCGGATTCGCAGTACGCAGGGAGCGGCATAGGGGTTGGAATGGTGGGAACAGTCCTGATGATTGTCTCTGGGATTATTTTCTGTAAATACAGGCTACCAGTGAGGCCACAGTCAGGGATGAGGCCCTCTCCCGAAGAACCACCAGCACAACGTGTAACTGACAGTCAGGAGGCTTTTACCACATCAAGGGGGAATGACAACACAGGGTTTGAAGCTCATGAACACTTGTGAACAATTTCTTTTGACTTGAAGGCCACTGCCTGTGAGACCTCAGAGGAAACACAGCTTAAACATATGAAGAGCTGCAAACTGAGATGTTCAAAAGTTCTACTTTGGACAGAATTATTCCTTCCATAGACTGTTTGATTTATTCAGCCAGTCGGAAACACAACAGCTCCTTGATTGCTTCCAGTGACTCATCTCCTTTTTTATTTTGCTCCACGTGAAGATCCAAATGAATGATTCATCTCCAGACAGCAAACAAACATTGCCTTCATGCCTCAGAAGCGAATGTATTACAGCCATGAAAGATTCATGAAAGATCCTCTTACAATGTCGAACTTTCACTGCAGTTTTTACGTTTTCTAAGCTGTTGCGGTTATTGTTGTATTAACTCCTATGGTGTGAGCACAGCATTATGGGCAGTAAAGGAGGCACATCTGTGAGTGATGTAGGACACTATTTGTAAATCATGGCTCGCCTAAATTATTCAGTGAAGATATTGTATACGTTTTTACATCCAAAAGTGACACTGCTGCAGCCCAGCTGTTTGTACATGCACTTGTCATGTGTTCAGCAAGAATTAAAAAATCAAGAATGTGTCTTTTATTGTGTCCCACCACCACAATATCAGCTGCCTCCTCCTTGAATAACAAAACATTTGTAGTGGTGGTGATTTTGTTCCATATTTGGACTGAAATAAATGTTAATAACATTTTTCATACCAAGTGAACTTGATCATATTCTCTTGAAGCCTTCAGAAACAGTAGGAAGCAAAAACATAATACGTACAAAGGGCTGCAGTTTTTTTTTCTTAAATATTTTATTCAAAAAAAGCAAAGAGCTCATCTCCAGAATTTCAAACCATCTGTATCATTGTTCCTATAATGTTGAACAGTCCCTTCACCTGAGCTGCTGACTGATGCACAAAGGAAAAAATAATTACGGTCAGGCTGCGGAAATCCAATTGAGGCCATGTTTTCCTTTAAAGGGACAGATCTTCTTTATCCCAAACACCTCTGGGAGATGAAAACCGATAGATGATCAGTAATCGCCAAATCGCTGGTTCACTTCATTTAGGAAATTTTTCTTGGACGCTTTCTTGCTTTTGTAGCATAAATGGCAGCTAAGAGCTTTAAATTCTCATTAGTGCAATTTAATGCTAATTATTTCAACCTTCTTGAGGAACCTATACGGAACACGTTAAGAGTTTCATCCCAAAAAAGAAAAGCTTAAAAAAGGAGCTGACACCAAAGACATGTCACTGTTTGTAAATGACAAGCCTGAATATTGCAAGACATTTTCTTGCACAAACTGCTGGAGGACAGAAACCTACAAGTTGAAAACACCGTGACCGTCAGGGAGCAAAATATCTTCAGAATAGGTATATATTTCTATATATACTTGCAAAATGAACCCTCCAATATAAATAAAAGACAACACTAAAGATACATGTGGCATAGCAATCAATCAAACACACAAATACTGAATACAACATATACAAGTAAAGCACAAGTATCTTTTTTTTTTTTTTAAAAATGCTTCAAATCTCAAATATTATCATAATGAGCTCAATTATTATCGTAGTTTAACATTTTCACGATGGTGCAGTTCTATAGACATGAAGGACAGAGGTCATAAACGCAAATTATTCAGATCCACGGAAACTGCATGGTTGAGAATGAGATACAGAGGCCGTCCAGTGATCTAGCTGTTCATGAGGACAGTGTCGATGTGAAACCTCGTCTGCTAAATGCCCTGAATGTAAATACAAAAGATGCGTAGAACAAGCCGCCTTGTGTACAAATAACTGCATCTTTAATATCTAACTGGATGAGTAAAATTCCTCCGTCATATTTCCAACAGGAGTGCAGGTGAAATTTGCTTTGCAACTTCTGTATAAAAGAAAATGCAAGACAATGCCAGTTTTGAATCACTGCTTGCCATAAATCGACTTGAGAAATAGTGCATCTAAAAATTGCTTAGCTTCAGTTCCCTAAAGATTCTTTGTATTTCCATGTGGCTTCCTTAAGTCAAATATTTGGGTCGTTATCACCTGGTTTAGGAGACATATTGTTGCATTTTAAAGCACTGTGAGTAATAAAAAAATCTTGAAATGCACTTACAAAAACACATCTGGACATCCTCAGTATATTTAAATTTATGTTGTTAAATTGATCCTGAGTTTACATTAGGTTGTAGCGACGACTAGAACAGTGACCCACAACTTCTTGAAATCTAGCTGATAAACTAGGGCTGGACGATATGGCCAAAATGTTATCAACATAAAAATGTCCATTTCAGTTGCTTTCTGTAATTCTCAAAATCAATGTGACATATTTATAGCCCAGCCCGATGATAAACTAAACTTTTTGGACGCTACTGTTTGGCATTGAAACATTGGGAATTATAAAGGAGGAGCTGTCTTTTTCAAAAAAAATTATAATTATGAGCAAAAATGTCCATGGCGAGTTTATTTCCTTTAAAGTTGAAGCAAAACCGTATGAGCGCACTCGCTGTGTGATGTCATGTGATAATAACGCTACTTGTTGTTATGAGTGTGAAGATAATATTTTCCTTTTTGGGTGATTCTTCCTTTGACGCCGTCTGTTCCTTGATAGCATTGTTTTCCTTCTGCTGACACACCAAAAAGGCGGGATTGAAACAAACCCCCCCCCCCAAAAAAACCTTGGATACTATGCTACTGAACTCTATTGCTCGGGTCAACAGCATGAGCATCCCTGCACTTCAGAGTAAGAGACTCACTGTCCTTTTTTCTCATCTTTACCTCAGTCCGTTCACCTCCCTGTTTTCACGCGTGGAAGCCCTGATCCAGATGGTTTGAAACTGAACAAAAAATACGTACATACAAAATAAAATACAAAATAAGAAAAAAAAAATAAGAAAAGATTTAGAAATGCAGGCGATTTAATCATTCCAAAGTCCGCCGGTCTGTTCTTGATAAACCTCAATGACGTCCTCGTCCTCCATCCCGAGCTGACGGAGGCAAACAGCAGAGGAGGGACAGATTTGAGCAAGAGAGTCCACACCACAAGATTAGAATTATTGTTATTATATTCTTATCCTATGTCAATGTTCCTCTATATTAATTTATCACACTGTCACAAACCCATAATCATGATTGCCCGCCACATTAAAGCACAAAAGACAGAGCTTGAGCAAATTGTCAAAAACAAACAGTAGCATCATATAACATAAATTTACCTTAAAAAGATAAAGAGATGCTCAAGTCAAGAGGGAACAGTTTACCTCTTTCGGAGTTTGGTTATCTGCGATTCTCTGTCCTTCAAACAGAAACCTTAGCGTGCTTGCTGGGACGCCCTGGAAGAAACACACAGACATCAACATGAAAAAAGGCCTACGGTGTTGTTGGCGTTGAACATTTAAAATGCCTAGCTGTTTAATTGTCAGACTGAAAGTATAATATTTTAAGTTCTTTGCAACTAGAAATCAATACATTTCCACAAACAGTAATTTTCTTCTTTTCTTGTACCTGTCTCTGGCTGTAAGACTCCTTCAGCTTTTTTAGATGCGTCGTCATTTTCACCTTAAAGTGGATTTCGCTGCTGTCCTGTGGGCAAAGAAAAAAACGAAGATGAGATGCGGCAGAAATACCAGCGTGAAGAAACATGGTACAAAGCATTTTGTTATTACTGTGCGAAATGTCATAGAAAATAGCAACATGCAGTTTGGTAATTATGATATAGGTAGTTGAGTAAAACATTGAATATATAAACATGTAGCGAAAATATTATTGGGTAAGGTTCGAGTATCTGCCACATACTTTCATCGACTGACATTCCATATGGGTCAATCTCTGGTGTTTATTAGGTAATTGCAAATACAACAACTATTATATATTACATTTTATTGCATGTACCCTCTTGGTATAAGCTGTAAAAATACTTTACAACCTTTAAAGATAGGTAACCGCAGCCAACACAGTCTGGATCACACACGAAAACATTTCCATGATCAATCAACACAAAAATCTTGATTGAACGAAAGAATACTTCATAACCCCCCCCACTCAGACTTATTTGAGGATAAAGGGACAACACATCAGCAACTAATGGACAAAGCAACATGTCCCCATGTCAAGCTCATCCATCAGCCCTGCATGTCTACACACCTGACCGATCACTTTTAACTTGATGTACTCTCCGTCCTTCTTGTCGCCGCCGTCTTGGCTGGATGGTTTTGTCTCCTGCGAGGAACAACAAGCAAAGCACGGTCGATTAAAAACGCCACACGCACCTTTCAACAACAGGCCCGACAAGCTTGATCAAACTGCTGCTGACAACACCGAGACTCGCGCATCCCTATATTTCGATTTCAACGTGTTGGTGCAGATCGTTGTTTAACGGCAGAACTTTCAAAAAGAAACCAAACCCAAGCTAGCTGCTGAGCTAAACAGCAAAATAAGCAGTGAGCCATGGGCCTGAAGCTACACGAGCTAACCGTTAGCACGTTCCCTAACCACATAGGAGGCAGCAGCCACACAACACTGACTTGCCCCCTTTTCAATTTGGCGCACACAACAGACAATAAAACGCTCGTTCAAGTTCATATCTCACCGAGTCTGACATGTTTAGCCTCAGTGCGCGAGCCCCTTTTATGTTACAACAGCGTTAGCGTTCTCCTGCTGCTTCCTCTTCGAGTTTTATTTGCGGCCGGCAAACAACACAATGGCGCATTACTGCCACCAAGGGGTAGGGGGTGTGAATCGGGATATCTAACAATGCAAACAAAAATAATAATAATGATATTAAAAGCAAAAATTCCAATTTATTCTTCTAAGATATTGAAATTCAAATACATAACATGTGTCTCCAGTGCTTTGTGAAAGATCACGTGAATACAAACTTAACTTTAATTCTTCCAGGTTCAGTATCAGTGTCTTCTTCTCTGCGTCACACTTTGGACAGTGAAGCATAACATGTTATGTTGTTTCTTCGTGACCACAAAATTCACATCCATTATGTTTTTCTATTTTAAATAATCCACTATTTAATCACGCATGAACAAATCGTAGCTCGGATATCCCACAGGCCATCTCCTTGTTCTATGTCCCTCCCACTGTTTTTTGCCACCTTTCCTTCAATACATTTCAAATTTCGGGCATGTCATGCCATAAATTATCCTGCGAATGATTTTATTTCGTGATTCAGTAATACTCTGGACCGTTAGACTTTTTGTATATGTCTCGATAATCATTAAAAATAGTTTTTTAATTTCTGTATTTTGAACGTTATGGATGCAAAGCTTAAATACGTTGATATTGAATTTAGAGATAGACTTTGCATTAAATTACATTCCAGTCAAGAGAAAGCAGTTTGCAAGCGTTTTGAACTTTGGTTGTGCTGCAATATAGTTTGCCATTCTGACAAGAATAAAAAACCGTAAGAGGCCTCTAGACCAGAGAATATATTAGATGTATTCATTTGACAGGTTACAAATCAGTAATCCAGCAAACTAATATATTTTTCTTACATCAGAAGTTGTGTTTTTGTTTGACTCCCCCAACTATGCTTATTTGCTGTCAAGTATGCCAAAATGAAAAAAATACATTTCCGGTTAATACAGTTCAATGTAAAGTACAAAAATGCATCTTTGTGGGGAAAAAAACATTGCAAAACATTCCGTGCTTTTATTTTGTCAGCGAAATGGCAAAACTGTTGCTAGCCACCGATCGCTTACTTGACACAATTGTGGGGGGGGGGGGGGGGTAACGGCGAGCGGAGCCACCGTCAACCAAACATGGGAAGTGCAACAAAATGAACGCGCTGCACTCACTTTGCCCTTCCAGTGCAGCACAGACAAGGAGATACTTTGGCGGATTATCCGCTATACTGTCATTTCCCCCCCTCTGCCGGCGGGGATCCGCCGAGCGAAGCTGACCAACCGTCGGGCCTCGTCGACGCAGGCCCAGCAGGACTCGAGTGAAGTTGTGAGCGGACTGACAAACTTCTGCTTCCTCCAGCGTCTCTCCGCAGGGCCCGGGGCTCCCGTCACCGGCCCTGTGGATGAGGAAGTGAGCCCGGACCCAAGCACCCCCAGGTGTGACGATAGACACTTAATCAGCTCGGTTCACACCTGACATGTGTCCGTTTGTTGATTGCTTGTTACGGCCGCGCGGTGCGGGAGAGCTTTGCAATTAGCATTAGCTTAGCTCGTCAACTTCCCTGGCCTGACAGCTAGCTGGACACGGAACTCTCGACTAGCGTTAGCCACTTAGCTTCCAGCTTAACAGCTATATTCGTGCAGCTGCCCGTGTTTAGATCACATCTACAACGCCAAGTCGTTCACTGAGCACATTTTTTTCGTGGCCCGCAATGCACAATTCGATAACAGTAGTTGTTGGTCAAGTTCATCGAAGGGGGGCTGCTCAGCTAACGCTAGCAAGTTAAATTTAAAGCTAATTATCCAGCGGAGGAGGCCATAACAGTGTGCCAGTGTTGTTGGCATCAACTTCGCGGTGATCGGATCTCCACCGTGTCGTGCTGAAGGACATTGTCAGTTAGGACGATTATTGAGTGCGAGGCCAGTGTTGATGTTGCGGCTTCACTCCCACCAGCATGGCGGAATAGTCCGATTTTACGTCAGTTGCAGACAGTGATCAATCAGCAATATCCAATCAGCTCCTGATCAGCAGAGGCCATGTCGACTGTGCAGACTTGCAGTGCGGACAGTGCGGTGCAGGGGTCCCTCACAGTGTTGCATGATAGTAGCACGACTTCACACTAACCACTAACACTTAAGAACTAATATTATGACAGCTAGTGATGATTTGTGCAGAAGAAATGCTGGGCAATACATTAGTTGTAGCAAAGATATTTGCTAAGGCCTTTTCCACAAACTAACAGTTGTGAAAGTTTAGAGACACCCAGACACACGAGAGGTAGTTTGATGTCAATAAATTCATAAATGAGTGAGCTATTGAGAAAGAAAACCTTGAAATATGCATGTTAAGGCAAACTGCTCACGCATAAGGATGCTCAGGGATTTGCTAAGGCCTTTTTCCTCAAACTAACAGCTGTGAATGCTGTGAGAGGATGTCCCAGACACACGAGGTGGAATGATGTCAATAAATTCATAAATGAGTTAGCTATTGAAAATGCAAACCTTTCATCAAAAAATCTATATCAGTATATTGGGTTGTTTTAACTCGCAGGTGTGAAATACTAAATGGCTGTCTTTCTGTATGATGATTGGTTTGACATTCCTATGTCTAAAAAACAAAAAGTTATTGAAGATCGAAATGGGGCATCGTCACCTTTGGTGATTTTTATTTGATCAAATCTGTGAAACATCTTCCTGAACGAGCTCACCAACATATCCCACAACTGTGACGAGATCGGGATTTAGACGCGGAGTTAATGAAGAAAACAGCCGCGAAAACTGACGAATGTCAAATATGAAAATAACTTCACCCCTGTAGCTGATTACCCGATTACTTGATCATGGGAATACAATAAACAACTTTTTTGATAACAAATTAATCCTAATAATTTTTCAACTTTTACATTAAAATAAAACGATATGGTTACTTACCCATCACTGATGTAGTTAATCACAATATATGAAATTTAATGTTGCTTTATTGGAATATACACTCTGTTTTCAAGTTTACTAGGAGAGCTGGAACTAATTGTCTAGCTTCATTTGTATAGATGGGTTGGGCAAATATATTTGAAAACTTAAACACCACTATGAATTGTTGCCTCCAAAATAACCATAAATCTGAAGCACTTTTGAAAACGTATATGAGAGTATATATTTACGTGTACATGTATGTAGAGGTCTTCTGGCTCAACACACTGTTTACAGATTGGTTAGTCAGAAGCTTCAGGCTCTAACTCGTGTCCTGTCAGGATTTAAGTTGTTCTTTCGCTGTTGCAGGAGATAGGAATCCCTTTGATGGGAGAATCCTCTTTCCTGGCCTCCTGGGTCAATCGCCGTGCCATGATGATGGGTATGTGTGTGTGTGTTTTTAAGATAGTGTGACTGTCTGGCAGTGAGCCAGTTTTGTCTTTTGTCAAACCTACAATCCATGGAATGTTATTTTCTTTCTCCCTGAACAATGTTTCATTGACACACCTATGTCACAATAAACCTTTGTGCGATGTGCTTATATGCAGGTGACATACCTATTCTGTATTGACGCTTAGTCATGAGAGATAGTATTGATTATTTTTAGATGTGCAAAAGGGTTTTACTGTGGAAATGGCTATGGCATATTAACATTTTGCTGCTCAGGTTGCTCACACAGTTCACATCATCATAAATCCACCCAAGAAATTTAGTTTCAAAAACAATATTTACATAGAAATAAAACAAGTGTAATTATCCCCTTTTTGAACTGAGCCGTAGTTGCCATTAAATGTTTATGTTTGATCTTGGTATGTGTTTTGTGGTGAGAGGTTTTTTGTCCTGTTGTCGTCACTCAGATGAGCAGGAGGCGCTGAACTCGATCATGCAGGACTTGGCCGAACTGCACCGCTCCAGCCGTCCTGCCATGTTCCTGTCAGACCTGGGCAAACCCAAAGCCTCCTCGCCTAAGAATCAGGTGAGCAGTGAGAAAAAAAAGAAATATCACAAAGCTGTGTAAAAATTATATTTGGCAGTAAAGAACAGTTGATACAGAGAAAGAGGCCAGAATAGAAACCAGGGAAACTTAAAAATGTACTGAATGTTTGTTTAGTTGTTTGCCACAATTTTGTAATTGGTGATGGGTTTAAATTGTTTCTTGATATAAAGTTAGTGTATTATTGATTTTGTTTGAAAACACGAACAAATCTTATAGTCATTTTCCATAAAATTCTCCAAATTAATTTAAAAAATAGATCAAAAGGGGCAAAAATATCCAGCAAACAATGTGTAATCCTCAGTGTTCATTCATCAGTTGGCATGCTCTTTGTCTCTTCCTGAATATTTTTGTGACAGAACGACGTCAGAGTGAAGTTCGAGTTCAAAGGGGAGAAGAGGTGAGACTTTGACCAGGTTCATCACTATTACACCAGCAGTACTGCAGCTGTGCCCTCCTGACCTCTGAACTCCTGACCTCTTCTCCTCTGTAGGATTTTGCAGTTCCCTCGACCTGTCAAGCTGGACGACCTGAGGTCGAAAGCCAAAGTGGCTTTCGGTCAGATGATGGATCTTCACTACACCAATAATGAGGTACAAAGCTAAAAAGACTCCACAGTCCTGAATTAAAGATACATATTTTTCAATGCTGGTATTGAATGAAATGGGGGTAAAAAAAAAAAGATATGAACACCAATATTTTCTTTCTTTTTGTAGTTGGTGATTCCACTGACCACTCAGGACGACCTGGACAAGGCTGTGGAGCTGCTGGATCGCAGCGTTCACATGAAGAGCCTGAAGATCCTCCTGGTACTCCAGGTGTCCTCACAGGTCAGCAGCTCCCAGATGTATTCACATCCCGGGGACCCCTCTATATCCTCTGAAGGATTGTCTGGGCTTAGTGGAAATGTGTGCTGTACCTGAGTGCCATTCAACATCACAGCAGCTTTGTTTTTCTCTATTTCAAGAAAAGTACAAAGACAGAAACACAGCAAGGAAGTTTTTTGTTTCACTGTTTCTTTAGAACTCTTCCTCCAACATGGACCTCTTGCCGTCCCACGAGGAGCTGGACAACACAGGAATCAGGGTTGCTGACAAGAAGAGTATGCTGGCCTTGATAGGTGAGTAATGTCTCTTGGTCCAACTATCCCAGAAATGGTTTTGAAGAGAGATGCACAGACATTAAACATAGACACATATAACTAACTTCCTTATTTTCCTTATTGCTACCAACAGCCTTAAGCAAATATGGCGCCATTCACACAAGCTCAATTTAGATATTAATGTGATTCCCACTCTCGGAACCCAGGGTCCCATTCGACCGATCGCAGCTCCCCTCCTCCAGGATACATTCCAGACGCTCTCCAGCAGGTGGCGAGGAACGGCTCCTTCACCAGCATCAACAGCGAGGGCGAGTTCATTCCCGAGAGCATGGACCAGGTACCCCGAACTCAGGAGTGTGAACTTTTGATGCTTTTATTACGATAAGGAAGAGCCATTTTATATTTTTCTATCAGTGTTAGGTTTTCAGAAATAAAATAAATGCGGCATATTTTTCAGTGTTTACATTTTGTATGGCTATTGCTGGTTTGCCTTTCCACCAGCTACATTTAGAGGTAGTGTTGTCTTGAAGATACTGTTAAGGCCACGGGCTGGTGAGATTTGAATTGCCATGGCCTTTACATTCGCCCCTAAAGGCTCAACCCTATAACTTGGTATTTGTTATTAAAGTTATTTATTTCTCCCTCTTCTCCCTGTTGCAACCCCTGCATTTGGTGGTGTGCCTGCCAACATGGAGCAAATGTTAAGTGTCTGATATAAAATGGACCCGGGCGCAAACAGCAGAGCAGCGTGGCCATAAACCGTGGTCATAAAATACATCAATGCAGAGCTCAGCATGAACTGAGACCCTGTCTACACGAATGCGAATTTGTTGTAAATACGCAGAAGTCTTGCACGTATGCGCCTCCCGTCCAGACGCAGCCGGAGTTTTCGCTGCCTGAAAACGCACTCTTTTGAATCCAGATCCCAGGGTGGAGAAGATAAATCTCCCTCCCTGCGTTTGTGTATTTGAGTTTGTGTGAACGCCAGATACGCATACGATGATGTCATCACCCGTCCCCACCCCTCTACTCCCTTGCCCCTCGCCCGTGGGATCTCCAACAACAACAATGGCGGACTACAGGCTTGTGACGGTGCTGCATCAGATGCTGACTCTTCTTGGGTCGCTAGGGCAATATATACTATTGCTCGGTCACTCCATAGGGCCGGGGAGAGGGGAGAAACCAAACAGTTGTCACGCGGCAACTGCTCAGAGTGAGGATTCCTCACTGAGACCACAGAGCAAGAAGAACTGGCAAAGTGCGAGCTCTGGCCACCGCTGCAAGCCACACGCACAGCCACGGAGCACAGAACTCGCCACTCAGCGAGGCGACCATAGGTCGCAAGAGCAGTTCGCAGTCAGAATCGGAACCAAACAATGGAGTCTACTTTTCCCTTCTCATTCAACATCTTCGTACTGTTGTTGTTGTTCGGCTTCTTCTTCTACGAGTATTTGGATACTCCGCCTCTTCTTCTTTTTTGGTGGAGTTCTGTAGCAGAAAACAGCGCCACATATAGGCCGGGAATAGCTGTAGAAACACAATACAGTGTTTCTACAGCTAGATGCGTCTTTCCAATGAATCCATCATTACGGAGAAGTTTCAGGCCCCCCTGCTGAGGAAAATGGGGGGGGCGGGGGGGATCGTTTTCGAAATATCTTGTGGTGTGGACTGGGCCTGAGCTGATGAATTTTACACAATGCAAAGTATATTTGTTGACAGATGGTTTCACCTTTAATAACCTCTTTGACTCAATATAATTCCTTGTGTTTTGTTCACCATTATACTGTATATATGTACATTATTATTGCAGGTCTAGAATGATTTTCATACTTTTTTAACAGACAGAACAGTCTGACTAAGGCAAAGGCATTTGTTATTTTAAGTCTTAGCATTGAAGAGAATATACTGACTTGACTAGTTATATTCCAAGTTTCTTGTTGTAAGCGGCTTTGTTTTCTTCAGATGTTGGACCCGCTGTCCATGAGCAGCCCGGAGAACTCGGCGTCTGGAAGTTGTCCCTCTTTAGACAGCCCACTGGACGGGTCAGGAACTCAATGTTTTAATTATACAACAATGTACTTAAAGGATCAGCCCATATCATATTGTTTTGTTTTTGAATCCTCTTTAATTATTAAAGATCAGATCCATTTAATATAATGTAGATACATAGATGGAGGAAAAAAACTCGGCAACATATTAATTGAAGGCTCAAGTCTGATATGTGGTTTTACTTGTCTTCATGCAGTGACTACCCAAAGTCCAGGATGCCCAGAGCACAGAGCTACCCAGACAACCACCAAGACTTTCCAGGTAAATACTGTCGATGCATCGTTGTGTTTGCAGAACAGTCAAGAATTGTGACACTGGGGGAACATTTGCTTCAAGCAGAGTAGACAAATATTGCACAAAAGCAGCATCAAACATTGTATTGGGAGGAAAATGAGTAACTGACTCTGTAGGGTAACCCCCACAGTAGTGCTCTTGCCTTTCCTCTGGATGCCACTTCCCCCATGTGCCTTTTATCACCAGTTGTGTTGTCTTGGATTCGTCATCATCGGTGCCCTCTTTGTCTGCAGAGTATGACATCCCAGTGTTTGAGAAGTCGGGGAAAGGGGGAACGTATCCTCGACGATATGGCATTCCCTTCGGCCTTCAAGACTACAGTGATGGTGGGCAATTTTTTCTTTTTGATACTGGGAGGGGGCTGGAACTAAAACAACATGACTTTCAAAAAAACATTTTTTCTTCATGGCATAGACTATATTCTTATCTTTCCTCTTCCTCTGCTCGGCAGGGAGGAAGACCTTCCCTCGGGCTCGGCGAACGCAGGTTCACGGCTTCCGCTCACCTGTCAGCTTCAGTCCAACCGAGCAGTCGCCCAGCACCAGCAGCGGCAGCAGTGTCTTCACCCCTGACCTGGAAGAGGCCCCGGGACCTGCCAGGAGGCCAAGGAGGGGCAGCGACATTGAGCCCAGCCCTAATCTGACTTCTGCTCCCACCCTCTCAGTCATGGACATCAGTCCACCCAGCCGCTGTAATTCCCCACATCATTTTCTTTCTATCTGTCAAAACAAAAGGAGCAGAAAGATTCATGCAAAAATGTTTTTTTTCCCCCTTGTGATTTGATTTTATGTGACCATTTGCCTCTAGCTCCACGTGCTCCAACAAACTGGAGGCTGGGAAAGCTTCTGGGTCAGGGTGCCTTTGGACGGGTTTTCCTCTGTTATGACGCTGATACTGGACGGGAATTGGCAGTCAAACAAGTCCAGTTTGACCCGGAGAGTCCGGAGACCAGCAAGGTGAGAATCTGTAATAGTAAAGACTTGTAGAAACGCTTGTGTTTAGAAAGTCTGCTCCCTACGCTGGTAAATTCAGACCGATTCTCTGGTTCATAATGTATTAACTTTGGGAAAAACAACAGCATGGAAGGAAATCATGGTTGATTGTGATGTTTTTTTCCTTCTTATTTAGGAGGTGAGCGCATTGGAGTGTGAAATCCAACTTCTGAAGAACTTATGCCACGAGCGGATTGTCCAGTACTACGGCTGCCTGCGAGACACGATGGAGCGAACCCTCTCCATTTTCATGGAGTACATGCCTGGCGTGAGTGCTCATTCACACATTCACCTTGTACTTTACTAAGTGTAAATGCCAGGGATTATATTGAGCAACACATGATTTGAAGATTCTAAATATATGCATGGAAGCAGATAGTCACATTTGTCTTTAAAATAATATTTAAGAGTACAAAAGCAATTCTCCAGGATAAAGGAGGAGAGGACAGACAGTCAGGACAAACAGGACCAGTTCAAAACGAGGCTCCGTATTAAAATATGGCCAATTATAGATATCAAACAGGAAGTTGTTAAAAGCCACACAAGCGTGCCCCAAATAAAGCTTTCTGCTGTTGTGGTAAATTGTTGTTGTGGCACGGAAAATACTGTTACTTAATGTGAAGATGCTGCTTAGCATCTGAAACACTGTTCAGCTGTGACCAATGTGTCATGTGATCCTGCATCCCAGGGAGAGCTGACAGTGCAAATGTTTTAATATCGGTGCATATTGCCAAACAAACGCTGAGAACGTTATGTCTGGAAGGTTCATATCGGCTGATTTCACTGGCCAACTGATAAATTGGTGAGGCTCTAGATGTAACCGCTACTATTTACTACTATGACTATTTACATTTTCAGATTTTTGCGTTTTTCAGGGCTCGATTAAGGACCAGTTGAAGTCATACGGAGCACTGACGGAAAACGTGACGCGCCGCTACACACGGCAAATCCTGGAAGGGGTTTCCTACCTGCACAGCAACATGATTGTGCACAGGGACATCAAAGGTGAAGTCGTCTTTAGCTTTTTCTATAGGCAGAGGGCTTGGAGTATCTCAAGTTTTGTCATAAGTCAAGTTCTGGCAACAGCTATAAAAGCAGGTTGATATGTTTGACCTCTCTTCATTCAGGAGCCAATATCCTCCGTGACTCTGTGGGCAACGTGAAGCTGGGAGACTTCGGGGCCAGCCGGCGGCTGCAGACCATCTGTCTGTCAGGAACAGGCATCAAGTCAGTGACCGGCACCCCCTACTGGATGAGCCCTGAAGTGATCAGTGGAGAGGGCTATGGCAGGAAGGCTGACATCTGGTGAGACCACACACACACGACCTGGCCTTTACGTTTAAATGGATCAATGTATTTGTCTTCTACATTAGTGCGAAAGCCTTAAGAATTATGCTTAGATTTTGCCAACTGTAATACATTCTAATGCCACTGATACCAGTCACCACTTTCTAAATAACGGGGTTTATTCTCCTGATTTTAACTCTTTTCACTTTGACCTTAGGAGTGTTGGCTGCACAGTTGTGGAGATGCTAACCCAACGACCCCCGTGGGCAGAGTTTGAGGCCATGGCGGCCATCTTTAAGATTGCCACCCAGCCGACGAACCCGGTTCTTCCCCCCCATGTGTCGGACCACTGCCGAGAGTTTCTCAAACGGATCTTTGTAGAGACCAAGCAGCGTCCTTCTGCTGATGAGCTATTGAGGCACATCTTTGTACATTAACCCATCTTCCCCCTCGAACCTTTAAACCCCAGCCCGCCCGCCTGCCAGACAGCCAGATACGTTCTTACTTGCTTGGGCGTCCCTCCACCTCCAACCTGGAACTACGTTAGACCAGGAAGAGCTGGCTGGAAGAAGTTGGGGGGTGCAGGTGGAGGATGGTACCTACCTGATCCTCCTGTCTCTGTTTGTCTGAGACTGCCATAGAGGACATGAATTTTTTTATTTTTTTTATTTTTCTCTGCAAGTTGCACCTTAATTTGTCAAAAGGGGAGGGCTTGAGCATTTCCTCCTGAAGCGACGAAAAACAAATATTTGAGGAAAAAAATAGTCTTTTTTTAATGTTTGTACGGTTTCTCTCTTCAAACCTTTTGGAGTGGGATCGTGTCGGTGTTGTGGACCTACAGGTGGTCGAGTGGCTCTGCTCCTTCGTCTCGCTGACCTGACCCTAGAATGTAGTCTCCTGCCAAAACCCTGAGCGAAGGTGAGGACCTGGGCCCGCTGCTATAGACGAAACTAATCCCCGGATGCGGAGAACACTCCCCCAAAACAGTTTCCACTTGCTTTCTGGTCTGGTCCCGGTCTCTGCTTTATCATCCACAAACTACCTTCCCTCCTCCTTTGCCCCACATCTTCATTCTTTACCATGTGCCTTTTCTGTTTTTAAAATGCAGCGTAGGAATCAGTCTTGAGTTCGTGGATAATCTCCGTTGTTCTTAGTCGCAATAACTCTGTGTTGTTTTCTTTTTAGCTCCTGGCTAAACTGCCTTGGCACCGTTTGCCCAAATGCAGCTGATCTCAGTTCAGGCGTAATGTCCGTTCCTACCTTCTCTGTAAGAGAGACTCCTGGTGTCGAGAAGGGATTCCACCTCAGCTCAGCTCATTTGGTTTGTTTGCCTGGTAACCAAATACCCTACCAAACGTAAATTTCTAGGTTTTCACAAACCAACTGGTCCTCAAGAAAGACAAGAAACAACAGTCAGATTGGTCGAACTCTTGTCAGGGCAGATTGCTCCCAAATAAGGGTGGACACGTGGATTACCCGTGGAAAAAGTCAAAGCAAGGCATTTAAATAAGTAAACCTGAGCTCTGGCAAAGTGCGGTGAATGTTTTCACAGTTTATTGGCTAAACTATTGGTCGGATGAACTGTCAGCGAAAAATTATTTGCAGTCGCGTTGCTGGAATCCACTAAATAGTTATTGGAATTATGAACATCTGCTAAAAATTAACAAAAAACAAGCAATGTGAAAGTTTTTAAGATGAACCCTTGTTGTACTCGAGAAGTTTCCGCAGTCGCGCTACGGACAGACCACTCAATTACTTGAAGCACTGAAAGAGTGTTGAATTTAGTTTTACAAGACGAGGAGCTCACAGTTGATTGGCCAGAGGTCTGGCTGTATGACACTGTCCCTCTGTTGTCAGAGGACGTCGGACTTTCCCATAAGCTCGGACATTTCTCCCCGTCTCACAAGCTGCTCCCATACAGGTACATTAAATTGTCTGTTCACGCTCCACGCTGCAAAAGGTACTATTACATTCTCCAGCCAAGGCATCACACTCTGCCGTGCCAGAGCGTCCTCATTGTGTCAGGCGTGTTGTATTTTCTTTGTATCTTTTTTTTGTTGTAGTTTTTTTTTCCTTGCATGCACTCCCACAGAACAGATTCACAAGTCGTTTACAGTTTCTCACAGAGCTTTGTTTCCTGTGCAACAGTCCGCGCTCTACGCTCTTTGTTGTCGCCAAAATCAAATCATGTCAAAAAGTTAAACTCGTCACTTTAGCCAAACCACAAACACTCCGTTCAGTGTCTCCGCCCCCGTTTCAAGTTTCCTCTTGGGCCTAGCTTCAGTTATGTTGTTCTTTTTAAATGATGGACTGATACACGGGGGCTGTTCACAGCATCGGAGCCGTAACTATGCACCAGTTAACTCACCGTTCACACGGGGCAACAGAGTTGAATTATTTTTCCACAACCAGTGACATGTCGGCATGATGTTGACCAGCTCAGTCAGCAACCACTCATATGTTAGTGGGACTAAATGACGCACCTCTTGCTCCAAAATGGCGGACAACTACAGGTACACTGAAGACGATATTTAGGAGCATTAATTCAGCACACATTTGACTAAGTTTGATTTATTCATGTTTTCAACAACCCACTTGATCTTTATCAGTCCTTGGACAGTTTGGGGCTCATCAGACTCCTTAATATATATGAAAATGAACAACGTGGACAAACCCCAAAACATATTTACAAAGCAAAGGAAATACATTTGCACAAGACAGATTATTAAACAAATCCATCTCCAAATCATCTTTTACTTAAACCACTTAAAAATGACGACGTTATTCAGACAGAATAATCATCAATAGTGACGGCGAGACACAGTACAGCCGGTGGTTGTGGGCAGAGCTGCAGGTTGTGGAAATGTATTATGTGTAAGGGAATAATAATTTAAAAAAATGCTCCTTCGCTCACATTACGCATTTACAAAATGGAACCAAATGGAGCTCCAGAAAAGTCAAACGAAAGAATACTTGTGAATCAGTCTCCTGTCATGACTAATGGCGGCATACAGTTAAACTGTCTGGTACAGGTGGAGATTTGTAAATGCTGCCAGCACTGGCGAACCTCGACGCGCACTACCGTTATGCACTTATTGATTATTCACTGATGCTTTTGCTCGATTTCCTCGTCAGCTGTTGCTCGTGCAGCTCAAACCTTTTTTCTTTGCAAATTTTAAAGACTGTTTTATTTTTTATTTTTTACACAAGTATGTGAGTGGATGTTTTCTGTGTGTGGATGGTTCACTAGCAATGACCTGCACATGAATGTAATGTCTCTTTCTTTTTTTTTTACCGTCAGATGGCCTCGTTTCACCACAGTGAATTAATTCTTTGGAATCAGTATTTGCCACCTGCAAACAACCAGATACACCTATAGTTCTCTCTTTAGTGTCTAAAGCCACTGCTGCCACTCCTGGGTGTGTGTGCGCGCGCGTGTGTGTATGTATGTGTGTCGGTCCTGCGAGTTTGTAAACGTGCATTTACTGCAATTTGTGCTCATTGGACACTGCACCCCAAATGCCTTGAGCATTTAACTGTTGGGGGTGAGAACATTAAAGTAATATTGAAAATTAACATACAAAATGTACAAATGTATAAAGTGAAAATGTACCCTTTTTAAAAAAAAGAAAAGTACACTTATATCCCACATGTTTGGTCTCTGTGAATTGTAAAAGAAGCCATGTTTATAATTCTAATTGGTTTGTGACCAATACGCCTGTTTATATCAGATCTGTATATCAGTGGTACGCATAATTTTTTAATATATATTTTTTATTTTACCTTTTTTTTTAAATGGGAGATTTTATGCATGTTCGGGTCCTGAGAGACAGCGGTGCCGTTGAATGGTTGCTGGGGTTTTTTTGGCAAAATTCTGGAGTATTGCCACAGCTCTGTGTTCATAATTATAACAATTATGACTATGACAATGAAAACAATAAAAAAATATTTATTTCACATCATGCCTCTGTTTGGAGTGTGTTTTCCAGAATCCTCAAAGGAAGATTTCTGCCCGTGCTCCACATATAATGTGACAAATGTCTAATATTCTGAATTTACATATTGTACAGTAGAGTATTAGAGGGATTTTTGAAAAAAATTTTTTTTACTTTTTCATAAATGCAAGATAGCTTGATGTAATGTTTTCATTTTTTTTAAACTTAATGTTTTGATCACATTAAGTTTAGCTTCTTCAAGCTAACCTGAAGAAGAAAATCTTCTAATCCTGAAAGATCAAATCTGATAATATAGCAGATTTTTAAAAAACTAAAAAAAACAGGTTGTTTGAACAATTCAATAGTTTGTGTCACAGAAACGAACATTCCAAGCCCCCCGCCCCCCTCCTCATATAGATTCAATCGGAATACTCCACTTCCTGTTTGCCAGTCGTCACTTCCACACGGAGCCACCAGGAGCCGGCACGCACGAAACAAACATTTGGTGATTACTTAACACTTTTAATGTGTCGGTGCTGCTCTTTCACTGTTCACATGTGTTTTCTTATACTTTTATACTTACAGTATTAAAAGTAACACGAGGCTAGCAGCAACACTGAGACTCCACTTGTATGAATTCATGTTACCTGTCTTCTGTTATTGAATCAGTGGACCAATGTATAATGTATGGAAAAATAAACATGTAATGCAATGCATGGTAAAAATGTAGTAGAGTAAAGAGTACTGGTATTTGCAGATACTGAATATACACTGGAGTAAATATGTAAATGTACCCGGAAAATAAATCTCCTCAAGTGAAGTACAGATACATGAAACTGTACAGTAACACAGAAACTGTACTGATTAATGGATACACTAATCAGTACAGTTTACTGATGACATATATTTTTTTAATTTTCTGCCTTCAAGCACATGCAGATTAGTGTCTGTCCATGTCTTGTAATGTACTTTTAAGTGTATTTTTCAAAATTCTTTTTTAATTGGGTCGCGTCAGGTCATTTGTTGAATAGACGTAAAACCAATTTTACATGTGTAGCCTGGTGGCGCAAACTGTTCAATCCCCGTTCAAGACAAATCATCGCAGTGCTATAGGATAGATTTTTCCAATTTTTACTGATTTTGGTAAATAATGGCTTTTTGGGGGGGGGGGGGGGGGGGGGGGGTTGTGTTTTTTAACTGATTTTTTTCATTTTTAAGTATTTTTTAATAAAATTGTATTTGTAATTTTTTGTTATTTTTATTTAATTCATGAATTATTTTTAAAATTTAATTTATTAATTTGTTTATTTTATAATTCTTTTATTTTGATTATTTTACCCTTCATCTCACATCACACTGTCACTCCCACCACGCTAACCTGCGTATCCAACTTTTCTCCGAGTCTTGTGGGGAATCATGAACATCAGACATTCAAGAAGGCAACTTGTAAAATTGTGAAAGGTAGGAGTCGAACCATGGACCTTAATATGGTCATACCTGTATCATTGCCTCTACGCCACACAATGGATATGTTTGATTTCGTTTTTTCCTGATCAATGAAGCAGCAGCAGACAAATTGTTGAAGGTGAACCATGGACTTTAATATGTCCATACCTGTATCATTGACTCTATGCCGCGGAATGAATACATTTGTTTTTGTTTTTTCTCATCAATGAAGCAGCAGCAGACATTTAAGAGGATAAATTGCAAAGTTGTTAAAGGCGGGAATTGGACCATGGACCTTAATATGTCCATACCTGTATCTTTGCCTCTATCCCACAAAACTAGTACACAAATGTGAATTACTTACCTAAGATCTGTATGTTTTGTTTTGTTGAATGAATTCACAAAAATGTCACAAGTGGGACTTGATCCATCCACCTCTTGCAAGAGAGTCCTACTCAGAAAAGATTCAGTTTCTTCACATCCAAGTTGCTGTCGGCTTTTGAGAGAACAAACTGCTAAAGTTTTCATTCAACTTGTTTGTGTTTTGTACGATTTATGTAAATGAAAACACTGCTACAAAGTTCATGTTCCACATCTTCACTCAGAAATAGATTTAAATGTATGTTTCGTTTGAATGAAATCACAAAAACGAGGTCAGACTCGATCTCACAACTTTTCACACTAGTCTAAAATCTTGCCACTTCACCACCGTCTTTCTCTGAAAAATGCCCAGTTTCTTCAGATTTAACTTGCTGTCGGCTTTCGGGAGCACAAACTGCTAAAGTTTTCAGTCAACTTGTTTGTGTTTTGTAGGATTTATGTAAATGAAAACACTGCTACAAAGTTTCTGTTCAACATCTTCAGTCAGATATAAGTTGAAATGGCAGTGCTTGCATTAAATTTAATGCAAAGTCATTTCCTCCAAGTGTGGAGTGTTTACTTTGGGTCATTGACTAAAAATTTCTCTCATCAAGGTTAGGATTGAACCAACAACAAGATTATTCTCACCAACAACAGTTGGTGAGAATAATCTTTAAAATCCGTATCATAAAGAACAAAAAAAGTCACAACGGAGTGATTGCAGCACTTAAACACGAAAAGATTTATTTCAGGTCTCACAGATACAAAATAGCTTAGATTTTTTTTCATATAATAGCAATTTCTTTTGTTTAGATTTTTTTTTTTCATTTTCTTACTTGCGTGTGGTATACAACAATTTATGCAATGGCACACAGAGAGAAGGACGTTGCATGGTTGTATTTTCTGCAGGTGTTAGTTGTGTGAGGAGAGGAAGGCACGCGACAGATGTGTGAACAATTAGAATTCAACTTCATCCCTGACTTACTGGCAAAACCGCTTATACCTAACTAGTGATCTTCAAGTCTTAACACTTTTATCATCAAACATTCTATGCTTTTTGGTGCTTTAAAATGAATTTTTAGTCATGTTCCCTCCTTGCTGACACCAAAACCAATCAGCTTCAATAAACTTCGACCACAGACAAGCGGAAAAATTAAGTTTCTGTTTCAATGCTGTTTAAATCGGAGCACAGCGACCAGAGTCTGATGTTTAAATAATCAGTGGCTCATTCACATGCAGCCAGGCTGTTCAGGGTAAAATGCATTCAGGCTGGGAAAGGAGTCAGGAGTGTTCTAAGTTATGAAGCATCACAGAAATGATTCAAAACCCTCTAGAGTCCATCAACTCGTCGTTAAATACACTGAGCGTATTCTATTTAACATAACTTTATATATATCAAGCAAAGACCCGCCGAGCAGTTTTTGTATTTTGTAAAGTTACAGCATACATTGACTTTTGATGAGTAAGGCACAAAGACAAGTTAGGATTAACTCACGACGAAAATTTACTATTTTAGTTTTTTCTTGAGTTAAACTATAAGATAAGAAGTGAATAAGGGAAATGTGTATTTTAATAATATTTCAGGTGATTATCACACAAGATTTGCACCATGATTTGTCCATGATTTTTTTCCTTGTAATTAGGGTTCTGGTCTCCTTTTACTCTGAAAAAATGATAAGCCAGACTTTGTGAAAAATATTTTTTAAACTAGAACAACATGCATTTGTGGTAAGGACAGTTTAAAGGGGCTAAATAGTAAAAGTAACCCGGACTCCAGAGGGATTTGGAAATGCCAGTGTTTGTTTCATTCCCTCTTTATTTTAATGCCTTTTTGTCCTCCTGGTATAATATTCAATCAGTTAAGCAGAGAATGCAACACACCGTCTGTCCTGAACTCATCACACCTCAATCAGATAAAAGCCTGCGTAATTCCTTCTAGTCCTCAAAGTTGTCCAGTAGCACATTATTTATAATTTTTTAGTGACATTATATTTAAATCACCTGACAGTAAGACCATGATCATGATTATCATCATCATCATCTTAGAGAGAAAAGCAAAGTTAGGTCTGAGTGCGAGAGTCGGGAGGTCAGGGGTCAGTCTGTCCAAGTGGAGGCTGATCTGGATCGTACTGGTTTCACTGGGGCAGAGCTTTGAGGATGGCGTTAACTTCCTCTGCGACAGCGGTCAGAGCGAACTCAAACTGGTCCTGGAAACAAGAGGAAAGACAATTATACACCTAAATGGAACAATTACAGCACAAATATTATCATCCTATTTTAATATCTCATACATATACATACATACATAATTCATTTTAATTATGCTGCACATTAGAAATGTGTGTATTCAGTGTGGTTGGAATTCTTTCCACAATTGTGGACTTGGAGACATACAGACATAAAAAGACAGCTGCTATAGTAAAATTATATGTTATATATTATATTTAAAACATTAAAAAAATTAACGAATAATATCAATTACAATGACAGAAATGTCAGAGTTTGACTCACCTTGGTGCGCACCATCCCAGGCCTCTGGTCCCGGACGTGCTCCAGTGTCGCAGCAATGTCGATCTCTTTTACACCTGCGGTGGGACAGGTTAAAAAAGTACGTTCGTTTTATTTCTATTACCTTACATTACACATTTTTAGGCAGTAAAAGTGGTTGTATATACACTCAGTTGTTTAAAAACAGGGAGTAACACACAGGCAGATACGCATGTGAACCTCACCTTTAGCCATGCGATTCAGAACCATGTCAATCAGGATGTAAGTCCCAGTCCGGCCCGTCCCGTCACTGTGGAGACAATATCACGAAACAGAATTCAACCGTAGATGTTAAGTTATGTATGAGAGCAAGGTTCAAGAGTAACCTTTATGCCGTACCTTCCAAAATGAAGAACGAAGTTCCTTAGTTTACAACAAGGTTAAAAGTCTTCAGTTTTCAGATTTGCTGCATATGCCTCCTATCTAGTGGATGGATGTGGTAACGTCCATGGAGTGCATCTACGCATATGCCCTGTATAATGTGTATGTATCTGTGTGTGTTTGACTTAAATAAAAAACAAGAAGAAGAATCTAAATAAAACCTATTTCTTAGTTGTCTTGAATTCATCTTTTGGACGAAAAATTAAGACGTCTGAGGTTTACCTGCAGTGCACGATGATGGGGCAGGATCGGCCTCTGTAGCACTTATTCACCTTCCTGAGGAGAGAAATATGAGAAACGAAGATGAGATGTTTGAAGTTACAAGTAAATACTGTAGATATTGGATTTTTTCCCCCCGCCACCATGGCTGCGCTACAAAAAACAACAACAACTCAGTACTTAAAGGTCAAAGAAGCATGTTTCAAAAATTTGCTGAAAATTCTTGAAACAATTAGGTTTATGTTAAAAAAAATAAAAACTCACTTGAACGAGTTGATTCACATTGGAAACATATTGAAATGATTTTCTTTTTGTTTTAAGAAATCACATTTTAAGGACTTAATTACATACATGTAAATCAGATTATTATATAGATAGGTAGGTAGTAGGGCTGAACGATTTGGGGAAAATATCGAATCGCGATTTATTTAACAATTGCGAGTGCGATTCGATTCGCGATTATAATTAGCGCGCGCGCACGCACACTGACAGAGAGCGAGATGTGTTGAAGGGAGAAGGGGAGAGAGCTCTCTCTCTGTTAGCAGCCTGTCTCTTCAACAAGGGAATAGTGGTGGTGTTCGTCACCTCACGGTGCCATGTGAGACAAAATTTCATGCGGAGTAACAGTCTCAAACAACTCTCGTGTGGTTCTGTGTTCCTCACTACTGTCACTGGTTGTTGGCCGTACACCGCAGCGGACGCTGCGCAGCAAAGAACTTCCACACAACCGACATGCTGCTCCTCTTCGACAATAAAGTCTCCACTGTATCATTTTCTGACTGTTCTGTCGAGGATGAGGACATTGCGCAGCAGGTTAAAGTACACCGTAACTGCTGTTTTATCTTTGCACCGAGCGCTCCACTCGCTTGCATATCACGTGACCCGTGTAATCGCGCCCCTTATCGCGATATTATCGCAAATGCGATTAATCGTTCAGCCCTAGTAGGTAGATAGATAGATAGATTAGGAGGGTAGAAAGGGGGGATTTCGGCGATGGACCTCCTGCTGCAGCCACATCAGTCCATGATCATTTTTGTGACTATGCAACTGGACCCAGACTACTAGCTGCAAACCACAAGAATGACACAGACAGATATGTTTAAAATGGCGCTGACCTCCATCGCACAGGGTGGGAAGACGGGAGGAGAGGAGGGACAGGGGAGGGCGAAGGGGAGCGGGCAGGGACAGACTGAAGGATGGGAGAGAGAAATATTGTTGCTATGCAATGCATAAACAAATTCTTTCAGAATGTTTGCCTGCCTGTTAAGTTTTTTAAAAATGTGAATGTACAGGTGGTAGTAGTACCTGCGGAAGTCGAGTAGGGGGCGCGTTGAGGTGGGGATGCCCTGAGCCGGCCAGCTGAGGAAGTGGAACTGGGTGAGCGTCCGAGTCTCCTGTGTCTGCACGTTCTTCAGGTAGAAACTTCTCACCAAGAAGTCGTTGCACCAGATGTGCTCCGACACCAGGTTCACCTGAGAGACGGACGGATGGACATAAACAGACAGAGATACAGCTGCTGCAGGACACTTTATTTGACAGTTTATAACCAAAGGTGTGTGTGTGTATTATCTTCATGCACCTCATAGATGTGGTAGAGGGAAGAGCCTTCGTCGGGCCAGTAGCGGTCACACTGTTTCTCTCCGTCCTCCACCAGGGCGGTCATCATCACGATCACGGTGCAGCCGTTCTCCCAGACCATCTGCGGGACAGCGTTACGTACATGCAAATACATTCTACAACCGTTTCTGTCAACCTACGTGTTGTCCAATACGAAGATTTGATATCATGCAAAGGGGAAAGTATTAATTCCCCCTCAGCACTTGAAGGTCCATGACCAAAAATGTTAAATTTGAAAAAGGAGTAAATAAAATAAATACAAATAATACCACACAATTTCATTCAAATCAAGGAGAGTATAGGCTAAACAACATAGTTCAATCAGCACCTCTTTGACAGAGTTTGCACAGCATGCAAATTCAATTATGAATTGAGCCGCAAAAGTAAAAACCCCCTCTATTTTTTTTTGTAATATCTCACTGACCTGCCAGAACTCGGAGATGGTGTGTGACAGGGGGCCTTGGGTGGCGATGTAGGCTGGCATCCGGGGGTCATGCTCAATCTAAAAGGGAGGTGGGGGTGAAAGGGGTCAACGGTCTCCATTCTTTCATGCAACATGTGAGGACTGATGGATCCCGAAATGCCCCGCGATGACCATTCGAGAGTTGGGGACTTACTATGGTGCTGGCGTTGATGAAGTCGGACCTCGACTGGTTGATCTCTTTCAGTTTTACCCTTGAGTGATCGTCTGAAGCACAACGGTAACAATTAACAACAATTAGATTATTTATTTCAGATTATTTGACTCTCAGCTCGACAGCAGCAACAGCGACATCTATGACTGCACCATTCCATCAACTGTTGTGTTGCAGTTTTGATAATAGTTTGCTGCTAATCAAGAATAACGGCACGTGTCTTGATCAAAGCTGTTGTTGCAACTCACAGGGCACAGAGTCGGGGCAGCGGTTCTTCTTGGTGTTGGCGTCGCTCAGAGCCACGGAGACGGCGCTGGGTTCCGCCTGGTAGGAGCACAGAGCATCCCATTCCTTCATCAGACGGTCCTTGTTCCTCAGGTGGTCCTCCATGTAGGCCTTTATTTAAAAAAAGGTAATGATTATCCTATTACACTCCACTATATATATAACACGTTGTCCTGCTGCATCAAATGTGGAGTCATCCGCTGCTGACCAGTATCATGTGACCCGTGGAGATGTCCATGTTGGACTGCGCCGGCTCCTCACACCACGACGGCGTGCTGCTGTGCGAGCTGGGACTGGGCTGGGCTCCATCGCTGAACTGGGATGACACGCTGCTCACCCTCGAGTCTGCGCCTCCCACTGCGCCCACTCCTCCGCTGAAGCCGGTGGCTCCACCACCACCGCCTCCTCCACCACTCGCTCCTCCCACGGCACCCAGGGCAGCGGCTTCCAGGCGTCCAAAGGCGCCCTTGGAGGCCATGTGCTGGCGACACAGGTCCTGGTGAGCCAGTTATGCATGTATTGTGTTGTTATGGTATTTAGGCTCTGTGTTTCCAAGCCTGTGAGATTTATATTCTATTATCTTATCTTTGCTTTTCCTTTTCTTATTATCTTAATCAAAGAGATAAACAAGAATACATGCATATAATGTATTTATTCCATGTCCTTTAACCCTCTCACCTGGTACTCCTGGTGGCTGAAGCTGCCTCCCTCTGGTCCCAGCCCAAGCTTCTTTGCTGCCAGGCGGTGGGCGTGGTGACGCAGGCAGGTGACACTCATGGCCGCCACCAGGATGGCGCCGATGCAGGCCATGGCCACCAGCGTGGCAAACACCCAGCGGGACCTGGGCTGGACTTGGGTCGCCAGGGGCAATGCTTTCCCGTCATTTTTCTGTGGCAGGAGAGAAGGACAGGGAAAAAAGGACAAACTATACTTTATTAAAAAAAAATTAGAATGAAATATTGTCTTTGTGCATGTGGGTTCATACATTTTCCCAACTCATTAAATGTGGCTGAATTATCTCTATTTTAAGTTTGCCCATTTGTCACGATTATAAATATTTAAATTTTCTCATTCTTTTAATAAAAATGGATTGAAACCAATGTCTTGTTTAATTTGCTGGTGCTGCCAACTGACTCTCTCGACTCCCTCATTTCCTCCGTTTACTTTTCTCATCTTATCCCCCCCAATTTTCCTTCCCCTCCAACTTCTTCCCTCTCCCTCTTCACTATCCCTTCCCCCTTCTCCTCCTCCTCCCTCCATTCCCCTTTCTTCTCCTCCTGCTCGGATGAATTGTCTGTCTTGACCTTTCAGACCTCCTCCTTCCTCTTTGTGGGCCTCAGGAATGTGAGATGCGAGGAGCTGTGTGTTCATGTGTGTCAAAACAAGAAGAGAAAGAAAATGGATGACCAGGCTACATGTGGTTGAAGGAATTAAGTGGATTTAAGGTGCTTCAGGTATTTTTCTATTTAGAAGAACCTAAAATGTATTCCTCAACTCTTCTTCCTTGAGTTCACTTTCTTCTTTGATTTATGATGCTGCAGTCCACCTCGTGAACAGTTAATTTATCACTGCTCATAAAACAAACTAATACTTTAATAAAAGGTTGCTTTTGTGGTCCAATAAAGTAGAAAAAAGACACTGAAACAACAGGAAATAGCAGTTTAACTTACTATTAACAACTGCAGACATTTTACAACTCCACGTCAGGAATACAAACCGATCTATTAAGTACTGTCACTTCATTGTCGTTTTATTAAGAATATATAAGAAAAATGTATGGACTATGAGATGTAAAGAACTTTAACCAGTCTTAAAGAATATCACTATATTATTACAATATGTAAGTAAAACTTCATCATCAAACTGGGAGGATACTGCATTATTTAGATAACAGATATGGATATTAAGGACATTTAAGTACAAGTATAATATTCTGAGGATTATATTGATGTCATGATATGAAAATAGAAACAGGCATAGGGCTCTATGAGAATGATGCAAAGGCCATGAAAGATAAACATGACACTATAAACTTTAGTTTACAAACACTAAAACCTTATAATGCAAGAACATTATAGAAGTATTATATGGATATCGTAAGTGATATAATTACATTTATGTACACAAACTACAACATTTCATAATTCCATCAAGAAAAAATGAATACAAATGCAGGGTTTAGGATTTCAACACAGTGACATCTGTGTTGAAATTAGGATATTTATAATTTAACTGTATGAACATTATATTACACAACATAAGTGATGTAAAAATAAGGTTATTTATGTGTCACTAGTTTATAGTTTGACTCACCAAATGTGCGGTGCAGAGCAGAGCAGCCTCTCCACACGTCCTATTCCCACGCTCACGTGTACCCAACAAATACCAAGTGTGTCAAACTCAATTGAATATCAGCAACCTAGACTTCCGAGAGTGACTTTCAAAATAAAAGCTAAAAAGGAAACGCGTTCTGATGTTTTGCTTTGTTATAATTGAATGAAGTGATTAAAGCTTATTTATTTGATATCAATGGTACCAGTAAAGTAGACCGTGGCATGTTGCAAAAAAATACAAAAGTAAAAATGTACTTTAGGGGTTAGGCTATAACTGATATTTATGATATTATAAACCATTTTGTAGATGTATTATCCTGTAAGCAGTTGGTCGAGGTGGATCTTCTTTTACTGTTAAAGTCATCCCATTTTTAAACTGATCATGTGTTGTTGTTTTTTTATTAATTTAAAACTATAATCTGTTGGGCTTTTAAAGTGAAGGCCAGTGTATGTAATTCCAGTTATAAAAACAAAAAGGAAACAGCCACAGTTGACTGGTGACATCACCTTCAGGTCTTGGATTTGAGATGGGACATTTGTCACGGTACCCACCTCGCCAAGGCCGCCCTGCAGCACCTTCAGGCCCGTCTCTGACTCCAGGAAGTCCTTCTCCACAACTGAACACGTAGAAAGGAGCAGTGGAAAGTTACGTATGAGTCAACCAAGCAACATTACATGTGATTTGTCTACATATTCCCTCTGTCTGGAGAAAATACAAACGTAAAAAAGGACTGGTTTTACATAAGCACAACAGCATCACGTATACCTGCAGCCTTTGCCACATCTCCAGCTGTCAGGTTCTTGGAGTTGGGTCTGATCCTGAAGGTGATGGATGGTCCGACAACACTGCAGAGAGGGACAACACAAAAAGCAGTGCCGCATGTTGAGTCACATGGGGAGAGAAAAATAAGAACCGTTCCGTTTCTTTTGATGCCGTCTGAGCTGATTCTGCTTTTGTAAGGTGAATGTTGGAAAAAGTACAGATTGATGGAAAACTGAAACAAGAGTGGAAGATATCAACCACTTTCTACACTGCAAAAATCTCCCCATCCTTTCAAGTTTGTTTCTGTAAAACCTGTTTTTCATAATTGACAACATTGGTTAACAATATGTCAGAAAATTGTGAAAAGGCTCGAGGGTCAGCTTGCCACAATCATTTTTTGGGGGGAATTTCATGGAAATAAACAATATAACAGGATATTTATTATTATTGGTCCGTGAGTTTGAATGCTTTCGAATGAAAAAGCAAATGAGCATATTGATTTTAAAGTTACAGACAAAATTGACTTGATAAGGAGGAGATTTTTTTGTCAAGCGAAAGTTTAAACTTTTAGCCTAAAGGTCAGGGGTTACTGGAAGGCGAGCGATTAGACCGAGCGGGAGGAGGGAGAAGCTGAGGACAAGCAACGAATCACTCCCACATGCGGGGAAAGAACAACATGCCATGCTCTTCAGCTGCACCAGGTCTCACATCTCATTTGGCATTTCGGGGTCCCAGCTTTAGGAGGAGCTTTAGTCTAATCCCGTGAAATAAAAAGTTAGTGATCTGGCAAATGAGTTCAGATAAAAAAAGGATCTGAGGGGCATCAAGCGAACGGGATATGGGGATTGGTTTTTCGGAGGGTTCATGACCTCCCCTGTCCTCGATCCTACCTGATGTTGATAAGGGAGCTGGTGGAGAGGCCGGTCCTCTCTGACAGCAGCTGCAGCAGTCGCACCCCGTCGTTCAGACTGAGGGGGCTGCGGTGACAAAACACACACATTCATACACAGCACACACACACACACACACACACACACACACACACACACACACTCACTCACACACACACACATACAAACAAAGTCTTTCACACAAACACACATGGACACAGCAGCCGTTCAACAGAACCCTTTATAGTTTCTGCTTCTACGTTTTAACTTTACTTTTTTTTAACTGTATTTTATAATTTGTGGACTTTTGTCTCCTAACACTGAAATCATTACTTCTCTCATTTCCCCTTTTTCATACGTTCCAGCCTTTCTTTACTTCTTTTGTTCCAAATTAGTTCTAACCTTTCCAATTTATCTTCCAATTTCGTTTCGGCAGCTGATCTAAATGCATTAAAATATCTTTCACCTCAGAGAATAATTCAAATTTAACTTGCAATGCTGAATTTTTTTCACCGCTGTTCTGCTGCCTCTACTTTCAGGACTTCCATGACACCTTTCACACCTCGGAAACAACAGAAAAAACATCCATAACCTGACACCACATTCATTCACTCACAGACATTAAGTCATTGTGGTTTGTTGGAGCAGCACATGCAGCAAACAGACACCGTAATGTACCTCTGGTTGGTGACGATGTAGCCGTACTCCCCCGCCTTGGCTGCCTCTTCCTTCTGGCCCAGTTTGCGCTGCTCGGACGGCAGAGTGGGAACCGTCTCTTTCTGGGGCGCCTCCGCTTTGGGGGACTTGATGGTGGAGGGCGGAGCCTCTGGAGGGACCAACTTGTATCCGACTGAGCCCTCCATGATCTGATGGATGAACAGAAATTAAGACATGGACATTAAAGAACTTTTTGAACAGCGGTGCACAGTAACTAAATTTACACAAGTACTCATACGTTTCTTTATAGTTCTACCTCACGTCAGGAGGAAATATTGTACCTTTTACTCATGTACGATAACTAATTAGTTCATGAAATACACATCTTTTTTATTAATAACTTTTGTGGTGCAAATGTTTCATATTTCTTACTGTTCATTAAAAATTACAGCATAGATAAAAAATGATCTATGCTTTTATGACATGGGTATGTGTTATATAAAATAGGTTGGTTGGTGAGGATGATCTGACTGATGAATAAATCAAACCTTGGACATGATATCAACTGCACGCAGCTGCACTTTGCAACTTATTGCACAGTACAGGTACAATAGGGATTTATCTTTTTTGAAATTTTACACACTTCTACTCCTTTGTGAATGCACTGTGTACACATACAAGATATATTGACTAGTGATCGATAACGTTTTTAAATCTGAATTTCTACTTCTGAATTCTCGACTTGAAGAAATACGTTGGTATTTTTGGTAAAAAAAAAATCATAACAGGTAACATTCTCACCTTCTTTCCTGTGTTAGCATTGTTCCCAAATTTATCTGAAAGGTAAACACAAAAACATAATATAATGAAGATAAAAGATGTGAATGTGATCCGGACTCATTCGTGGCGTAACGTGAAACTGCAAAATTAAAATCGTAACAAAGAAGACACAGACCTTTGGGTTGTTTGTTGGCGAAGGCCCTCTCGAGCTGCAGCTGTTTCATGGCGACAGGCACGTTGTCTTTCTGCTCGGGGGGCAAATCCTTCATGTCGAGGCCGTAGTGATCGAGCAGCAGAGCCAGTCTCTGCAGAGAGCTCTCTATAAAACACAGAACAGAAGAGACAGAAGCATTCACACCTATTGATAACAGCTTTTTTTGGTTAAATTATTTACAATTTGTGATGCAAAAGGACAATATTCTGAAATTCCGATTAGGAAGGACATAATTTGGGCTCTGTAATGACAAAATAGTTGTTTAATGTTTGGTTCTTTTTACATTTTGAGACAAACTTTGTCTCTTCTGGTCTATATGTCTTCATTTCCTCTCCTCTCTCACCGTCCAGTCCTGACAGGGCGCTGTAGTCCTTCGGTGCCTTCTTCCCTGCCTGCTCCAGCTGCTGCTGTTTGCTGAGCTGGGACATCTGGGAAACGTAGTCCTCGCCGTAGTCCAGAGGGAAGTCTAGCTCCGAGAAGAAGGACGAGGAGGAGGACGAGGGGAAACGTGACGCTGCTGCCGCTGCCGCCGCACCCCTGTGACGTGAGAGGGACTGCGCGGGTGAGGATGAAGAAGACGAGGAAGGAGAAGAGGAGGAGGAAGGGGGGGTGAGGTAAAAGGACACCAGTTCTTGGAGAAGCTGACGATCTTGGTCCAGAGGGTTTCCTCTGGATCTGGAGCGGGAGGCGAGGAGCGGGAAGGCCGGATTATCGTCCAGAGAGTTGAGGGAGCGCTCCTCCTCCTCTTGGTAGCCATACTGCTGCTGCAACAACATACAGTAGAACATTTGTTGATGCTGTTGTCTTTTTGACCATTAGGGGGCAGGATAATCCCACAAACATGCTGGAAAAACACACCACTGACATGTTATTCATTTTGAAGAAAAGGTGCAGCTTGGAGAGCCCGTATACTCTGTAAAGCCTCTTTTGCCCACCTGGTGGTAGGTGTACGGGTCCAGCAGGGGCGTCTGCATGTGGACGGAGGATCGGGAGGGATCGAGGATCATGTAGTCCACATACTGCTGCATCATCTCGGGGTCAGCTGGGTCCCCGGGGCCCTGGACCCTCTGCTGAGCAGAGCCCGACAATCTGAAGGGCCTGGTACAGCAAATAAGACGATGGGCGCGGCATAAGAAAGCCCCTCAAAACTCACAATCTTGGAATACACTGCAGGTTCTCTTACTGTCTGGGCGTCTTCTCCTGAAGTTTAGCAGAGGCGCCGACTGTAGGAATGTGACTCAGCTCTCGGCTGATGATTGCCTGGGTGACGTCATCCCTCCACGTGAGACCTGAACAGCCAGACGGCAGCAGAAATGTCATTTAATCAACCCCCCTCGCCCACAATTTGGCTGCCTAGGGAATGATCATTTTCTTGTAATGGTTGTGAGCAGAATTCAAAGCTACAATTCCCCTGCTTTGCTCGGCGAAGCGTCAAAATCTTTGATACAAATTATAATAATCATGACTCACCTTGCACCATCAGGTCTTTGAGGACTTCCTGCAGGTTGTGCAGGACGGGTTCAGACACCTGGTACCAGACGGGCTCCTGGCGAGGAGCCTGGCACTGTCCGAACAAACCATCTGGAGGAGAACATGTCAGGAGCCATGAAATGAAGACATCAACGGGAATTGTCTTTCACTTTTCTTTAACTTTGTGGGATAGGGCAGTGTTTTTTTTACATTTTTTTTACACTTTCACTGATTTCCCAGGGAATCATTTATGGATCTTAATGAACAAAAAATCTGAAATATTCAGGGGACTGATATCTATGAGTGTGCAATGTGGTGCGGCTGGATTCATTAATTCATAATGAAAAAAACACATGAGGTACCTGCAGAGGTAAAACACGGCACAGAGCCACTTTAACCGAAGAAAAGAGACAAAGTGCAAACATGCAGAGACTCACAAACCAGAGTGGACACCAAAACAGACGTGATCATGGAGAGGAACATCGTGTTTGTACCGACACTCACAAAGAAGTGGACACAAACGGCAAACACGAAAATGTGGACAAACACTCTGTAATAATGAGACGCACAATAAAGGTGTATGAAAAACAGAAGTAGACAAATGATATATATACCACCCAACGAGTATGCACCTAATTACGTGTCTGCAAAAACACCCTCACCGTCACACAAATTGCCCACCTACACGCACATAGTGAAGCACACTGCGCATGTGTGCGCGTGCGTGCGTGTGTGTGTTTGAGAGCTGTGGTGAGTCATCACCTCTGTCTCCCTCCACCCCTCGTCAAACACACACAGCCGCACACACACGCACACACACACGAGGGAGACACACGGTCGTCAGGCAAGTGATGTCACTGTTGTCATAGAGACGGCCGGGAACGAGCCGCGATTGGACAAGAGCAACTGACGGAGGGGGACCTTGTTTACGTTCCATGTTCGCACTTTTTCCTCACTCTGCTCTCTCTCTCTTTGCCGTCACCCCATCCTTTTCTTTTTACCGGTTAATCAATGCCTCTTTCTCTCTATCTTTCTGCCAGCGTCGTGTATCTCTCTCTCACACACACACGCACACACACATTCAGCACAATCACTCACACACTCCAATATAAAAATGACGACGAACACACACTGACGTGTAGTGCTTACGTTGGCTGAATTTAAATTTCTTTTGATTAAATAGATATGAAACTGGTCGGTTTTTTAATGCAGTCTGGAATGAATTTATTCTACTCAAATATGATTGATGTTCAAGACAGGTTACGGGTATGTAAGTGCATAAACTGGAATTAATGTTTTGTAAGAAAGTGTTTTGGATTAATTCAAATAGCAGTGTTTAAACACTGATTACAGATGTTTCAGGCAACAAAATGTATTGATTTTTAAATGCAGTCTGGAACTACATTTATCTTTAAACTCTCCACAAGATGAACACAGATTAGAGGCCAAATTAGTTTTTTTTTATTTCCGTCTGGAGTTATATGTATTTTAATGCAAGTACTCCAGATTATAGATGTTTAAAGACACAAAACGTCCTTTTTTGGAAGTTAACTGACATTACTCAAACATTTCTGGAGGCCAGACCTTGATCAGAGATGTCAAAGGACACAAACTGACTAGTTTTTGATGCAATCTGAAAATAACAGTCAAATATTCCACCATTTTAACACAGATTACAGACTTTTCAGACTTGAAATATGATCTATCTTGAAAATGTTTCCTCAAATATGACAAAGATTTAACTCACGTTACTGATCTTCCAGACTATAAGCTTGTTTATGTGTTGCAGTACGGAATACAACCTGTTGCTCGCTCTTGTACCCCGTTTCGCTCACTCATTCCTGCATTTCAGTACATGCACTTGCTGAAAGCCTCATCAAACCCTCAAGGAAAAACCCCACGATGAATTCCTTTCACGGTCCCTACGTGTCCCTGTCTTCGGGAACACGGGGACCATAACACCCTCGGGGCGGACGCAGACACACACAGCCATCAATAATGGAGCCTTCTCCAAAAAGACCTGAGACGCACAGGTGCACGTCCATGCGCATGCACGCACTTGCAACAACATCATCATCATGTTTGAACAGGCAGGAAGAAGGTGTGTGTGTGTGTGTGGGGGGGGGGGGGGGGGGGATAAATCCACGGAGGGATTATGGACAGCCGGTTAACGGCGGGCTGAGGCGTGACGTCTAACCAGCCCCTGACTGTTTGATGGACATGAAGACACGTCAGAGCTCTCTGAAGCATGCTGCTGCGTCCGCAGCCCGCTGGGACAGCCCGCTGCCGGTCCATTTTCAGTTCTCGTCACGTCGCCCTCAGGGCACTGATAAATATGAGACACTGGGAAGTGCAAGTGTCCGCGTCGGCCTCTCTGAGGAGACTCAGTCTGAAGTGCCGACTTCAGGAACGAGTCTAGTACCAGCAGTGAGGATTCATTTACGAAGATGCCGGACCTCTGCACGCATGTGTGGCAGTAATGAACACCCCCTCCAGGTGAGCAGAACAGAATGGACACATGGCCGAATCATTGTCGCGGTCACTTTGCTCTCTTTCCACCCTGAATGCAGGCGTCGTTTTTCACGGCAGCCAGAATGAGTCTGTGTTGTTGTTTTTTATTACTTAAATTGTGCAGGAACTGGAGATTAAAAGTGTAGGACTCACCGTCGTTGCACGGCTGATCTCTGGGACACAGCTTCTTCTCAAACAGGCAACCTGCAGACAAAGACAGAGGACAGTTTCTAATGCAGTCTAAATGAGCCCAAATGTTTCCCCCCCTACAAGAAGCTTTATTGGAATGTCAATAAAGATGTCTAATAAAACATACATACAAATTCAATTTTTCTGCAGACAGACGTGAGTTCGGGAAACCCCAGCCAGAACACGCATGCTCAATGTCCATCTTGGTGTTGCTAAGTGTCTCTGAGTGGGACAGTGTGTGTGTGTGTGTGTGTGTGTGTGTGTGTGTGTGTCACAGTTGACCTTTTCCCAGGTCCCAATCCGTTGCGAGGCAGTAAACGGCGGCAGACGTGAAGCCGCCCGCTCCGTTCTCTTTATTTGCCCTATGTTTGTGTTAGGTTTTTTTCCTTAAGGCTTGATACAATCCTCTGTATTATTCACATATCCTGCGACCACTTCAGAGAAATATACCCCCGTTCCGCTACGACCTGCTACGGCAATTTCACACCCTTCACTTCTGCCTCCACAAAACAAATATTGAGCACGGACCTTACATTGATGCAGTTCTGCGATCGACATGCTAGATATTCAGAACACATAATTTAGCATTCGGGTGCATCTCTTTACCAATGATCAGACTAATCGGATCAAGCAGTTTATATTTCACTATTATCTTTGGGCACTCCCAAATGAAGTGCAACAGAGACCAACAACTATAGACCATGAAGCAGGCATGGTTCAGGTAAAATCCGTTTGTGTGGACGGGATCCTCTCCTCTACTTCTGCAACGCTTGATAACTTAGGTGCACTTGATCGACACGTTCTCTGCTCCCTGAAATCTATAAAAAAAAAAAGGTCAGGCAGAGTATCGACTGTGTGACGACGCACGCGAACTGCCCGCGCGGCTGCCATCAGCGCGGGGGGGGGGGTCTCCGTTAAAGCAGGAGGCTGAGACGCAGCTAAACATAGAATGGAGAGATTCTCCTTCCGTCCGTCCGTCCGTCAGTCGCCCCCCCCCCCCCTCCTCCGTGCAAACTCCACATGATGACTAATCCCAGCTCCGTCCTCTCACCTCCGCCCACACGTTGTAGCGCTCAATGCTCCATCCCCTCCCCTCCTCTCCTCTGCCTTCGACCGCCTGCTTTCTAGAGGATCTCGGTCGTGTCAACCCTCTCTCTATGCAGCCCGTCCATCGCGGCCCCCCCCCCCCCCCCCATCACCTCGTCTGAGACACAACACCACGGGGGCTGATTGGAAGGAATCTGCGTGTAATCGGGTCTCAAATCAGGAAAATGCCAGATTGACATATGTGCTGTAGGAAAATGCCCAGCAAGTTGAGTCTCGCATAAACCTCATCTCACTGCACTTTGATGAAAAGGAATTGCGCATGACATGATTATGCGTTCTCGGCATGAATCCATGCAAACACCCATGAAAGCAAGACTCTATAAACTTACTGTAGGTAAACCACACTGGCCTCGGTCGCAAATTCAGAAATATCAATTACCGAGCCCTCTGGTTCTTAAGTTAGCTAATATTACAGTAAGCGTGATTGAGAGTTCCACAGGTTGTGTTTGTTTGCCATTCATTTTTGGCGGTTTGTGGAAACTATGCGCATCCAGATACAAGTAGAATATATAACTATATGGTTTGCAAAGACAGTGTTGTCAGTAAAGCCATAGTCAGCAAATCCTAATTCTGCTGGTTTAGTAAGTCCATTTCACCCCACCCCCAACAAAAAATCGACTCATTTTTAAAAATGTCCAGAAATGATTGTCTGTATCTTGATACAAAGGAAAATAAAAAGCTGCTGTGCTGAAATCATCATTGATTTTTAGAAAACACTGTCTATAAAATTGATTTGGAGCACAAATTCACATGCCTCCTGCAACAGCAGACCTTTTTTTTAAACAAGTAACCTGGTTTACGGTGAAAACTGACTAAGCAGGATAGAAATTTGTGCAGTTAAGTTGATTTGGGATCATTGACAAATTTTTCAACCCAGGGTGCCATAGAAACAGACAGAGAAACAAACCAAAAAAAAGCTCTACTGTTGGATTCAGTTTCACCAGTAAAAACTAAATGACACAAGTCAGTCGGTGACTTCGGGCAGCAACAGTGTTTTCTTGTTTCTTCAGGGGGAACCTTCTCTAGCTTCTTTTCCTAGTCTCACGGACAGAACTTCATCCTCCTAATAAAAATTAATTAGAGAGAGTAGGTGCTGTGGAACGTCACCATCTGGCTCGCTATCCTGCATCACGTGGTCATACATCCAGCTCCATTTTGTTCTCTGGGATGTGCTAGTGTCCGTGTAGGAGAGCAGCCAACAAACTAAAAGCTTGAATGTGTTGAGTGGAATCTCACAAAGATCTTAAATTAGATCAGTCTGTCACGGAAACGCCAAGGGTCGCACTTTTTTTTTTATCACTTTTCTCTTTTCTCTTTGCTTTTCAATCGGCTGCCCTCGTGGCTCAGGAGGCGCATTTTTGTGAATCACGAATAAAGTTGTGCAGTCGTGCGATTTCTGCATTTACAAACATCTGAATCACTCCTCCAATTAGGAGGGATCAAATCAAGAAAACACAACTTCCAATTGAAGCTATTCTTCAACAACCTCCAAACCATATTTTTTTTTAAATCTGGGACGTTGCGGCTCCCGCTCCAGAGACTGCTGCTTGTCGACATCTGCCCGGGTTCGTTCGTGTTCCGGCTCATGTAATGACACCGGAGGTAGGAGCTCCATTTACTGGAGGAATGCGAAGAATGATGACAGCGAGATGCAGTTGAAAGGGCCAAAAAGCCACAGGGACATTTTGAGGTTTAAATCATGTCGTTACATATGCTGTTCCCAAAGGTCACGAATAAACTTCCGATGCTCTAAATTGGAGTTTTGCACAGACAGAATCGTTCCTTTTGTTTTCTTGTCAAGGTAAGAAGGCGACTGCAGCAAAGAAATAGCAATGGGATTAGTTATAAACAATCCTGTCTGGGAAATTGGATCAGGGCATTCGTGTGGAAACAAAAGCATGACTGATGTTTACGGTTCTGCTGAGGCGCATGGGTAAATATAAGAACACGTTTACTATTTCACTACAATTTTCCCTGAACCTTGTCTAAGTGGTTTTAGTTGCCTCAACCTACGGTGGCAAATCCGTAGCAATCACACAGGTTGTTGTGAAAGGCACCAACAAATTCACTACTTTCTCTTTTCGGTGTGAGAATTTTTGGCAACTGTATATCAAAAATAAAACAACATCAGGGGGCAAATGATGAAGCGATTATAGTTTGGACAGAATATCATTTGCATCTGTTTTTTTCTGGCTCACGATCAACTCAGAAACCCGAACTCCAGCCTGCCGTCGTTATCATCAGGGCCTCTGTGCTTTGGTTTCACCATCCATTAACTGCTTTTGAATTCAAGAGTCGCTTTCAAAATGGTCCTTCTGGCATTTGTGGCTACCGCTGCTGCTGCGGGTGTGAGCTCGCCCTCTGGTCTGCGCTGGCTGCCGGAGGATACACAATGAGTCAGCCTGTGATGGATCAGGATAAATACTGCTCCACAAGCTGCGTGTCAAAGGAGAAGTCTGATGATATCTTAAATCGTCCTTCATCGAAAAACCAACAATGAATGTCTGTTACAACCAAGTACTGTGCGTGTGTGTGTGTGTGTGTGTGTGTGTGTGTGTGTGTGTGTGTGTGTATCGCAGCCTGATGTTCCTGTACCTCTGTTCCAATGAGCCACATTGTTTCTGAAAACTAATGGACACAAGTCAGTGAGTCACACTAAGCTGGGTGACAGGTACCTTCATTTCCATAACCACACACACACACACACACACACACACACACACACACACACACACACACACACACACACACACACACACACTGGTATTATATTTATTCAATTTATGACTCAGCCCCAAATGCTGCCCTGAATACTTACTAGAGCACCAAACGTGGAAAAAAAGTCCCACAACATAAGCACTGTTTCCTCCTCGAGCAGCTGTTATAGAAATTACTCAGCCCTCAAATGAAAAATGTATATTTGTTATATTTTTTTTAAAGTAGGAACCGATGGGTTTGGAGCTGAGGACCACGGGCAGAGTACGGAAGTGAGAAAGTGCTGAGAGACGGACAAACATGTTTTACTTTTGGCCTTTTCAGTGGGATTTCTGACAAGTTAGTCCTGGGAATTCCTTACTTTTGTTTCCTTGTACTGCTTTAGGTTCCAGAAAACTGTTGACTTGACTAAAATGATACAGTCATGCCGGAGGATAAGTGAGGCTGGTGCCCATATAAAATCCCTAATAAACAATACAGCCAAGTTTTCATATTTTGTAATATTCAGAGAGTCCAAAGCTACTGCGTGCAGCAAGGTGGACGGAGCAGGATTAGACATTGCATGGCCGCTTCGCTGTCCGTGGTGCTGAAAGTATTCAGGCCGCTTCGCTGTCCGTGGTGCTGAAAGTATTCAGGCCGCTTCGCTGTCCGTGGTGCTGAAAGTGGCTAAATGAGTACCGTTAATACTGTAAGGTCACGTGCCTACATTATTATTTTGTTCTGAGTCAATATAGCACCGTATAGTTCACTGTCCAATTACCACTTTACTGATATGAACATGATTCAATTCCCACTCAATAGAACCTGTAGGAGCTCCATTACCCAGATTGATAGTTGATGCTGACAGTTAACAGTAAATAATTTGTTTAGACCTGAGCTATATAGGAACTAAGTTATCTTTGTTGTATTAGACATTCAATTTTCTTTTTTTAGGGCACTTAGATTATGTGCAGTTACTGTCGTATACAATATATAATGGGCCTGTAGTCTGCAGGTTTAAAACCATACTAAATCCTAAACTGCACAATCACTTATTTACCCTGGATTCTGTTTTCTAGTCTTGTTTTATTTCTTCTGTGCTGCTGTTTCAAAATAAATAAAGGTACTTCTCATCTCGTCTCATCTTATCTTCTCGTGGGGGGCGGGCGGGCGGGGGGGGGGGGGGGGGGGGGGGGGGTTCTCACAGATGAACAGTAAGTACTGGCGATTCTAAGGATATTGGATATGGCTCCAGGGCAAAGATTGAAGCAAAACAATCCAAAAGCATGGAACCATCTCTCCCTTCTCCCCTGCTGTTGTGCTGTGAGTTTGTTGTTGTCGTTGCACACTGAACAACAGAAATGATTCATCCAGGCAGTCGGACACATCATTTGCGTCAGTGACGCAATTTAGTGCCGGTGTAAACAGATGAGACGCAGATAAGCGGAGAGACGAGCAGGGAGTGTATAATAAAATATAAGATGGAGGGTGTCAGGTTAGACTGCGCTTATTGAGGACAGCGAAATCGATCAATCAATTTGATGTCACAACTTGTAGGTTTATTATCTAAATGTGATTTGCGCAAAATCATTTCTAACAACTAGAATTCAGTGTGCGTGCGGAGGAGGATGGAGCAACTTATACAGACCACATTTACCAAAAATCATGCAAGAAATATTTCAGAGAAATTAAACCAACAGATCACAGGAAAACAAAACTAGTGACTCATAGTAGCACTGATAAATGTCACAACGAAGACTAAACTGTGCCATAAAGAGTGATTAGCACACTCCAAAACTAAGCAACTACAGGAAATACTGCAACAACAATGAGCGTTCAGAGGGAGAGAGGGAGAAGTCGTGATGTGCTACTCGCCGCCTCCCCAAAAGGAACAAGTGCGCGCCCGTCGTCTCCATCGGAGCCCAAGGACCTGTTCCGCGTCTTACCGTGTCGGGCGGCCGCGCACAGCCGGCAGGAGGCGGTGAGGAGGAGGCACAGAGCTGCCCAGAGCCGCGGGGACCTCATGGTACATCCAGCAACGTCCACCGGCGGTGGCGAGCAGGACGGAAGGGGAGGGGGGGGGGCGGGGGGTGAAGAGCCGCAGCCACTGCTGCTGCGCGTTCACCAGCTCTCCATCTCGGAGGAGAGGCTGCTCCTTCTTCTCCTTCTGCTGCTGGAAAGGACTGATGGAGAGGGAGAGGGAGTGTCCGTGGGTAAGGGGGGGAGAGAGAGAGAGAGAGAGAGAGAGAGAGAGAGAGACAGGGGTTGGCTGGAAAACGCGGGCGAGGGGAGGCGCCCCTTTATATGCGTAATCCTGCTGCTTCACTTTGCACAAATATCCATTCTCCCCCCCCATGTGCAACAACAGCAAAAGGCACGCATCCATGGTGCAGCTACAAGTTTGTTTGACACTTCCATTTTCCAGTTGTAGTGTATTTTGCTTTCATGTTGCATATTCCCACAGCAGACACGGGGCAAGCATATACTAATGTCACATAAAGCCAAGAGAAGGATTAGGAGTTAAATGACACAAACCTGAAGATGAAAACTACATGACTAACATTTTTTTTGTTTGCAGTGCAGGCGTTTTTGTCCCTGGCCTCCAACGCAACTGAAGTCCATCCTGTGCCAACAACCCGTCCCAGACAATTGGCAGAGCAGCACATCTGGCTCCCCCTCTGTGCTTCATTAAACCCAAGGAGGTGAAATTAAATCGGAGCGGTGGTCATCTCCTGCAGGACGAGGACGAGAACCATCCACATTTACCAACGTATTGGTCATTTACTGATTCATTTTTTTGTGTTGTTATCTGACGTGAAGGGAAGACAGGGGAACTCTTTAACAAGAAAAAAGCAACTCAGGAAAGACTATTATTTTCTGAACAATTTTATTCCATAAGAAAGATCAACAAGTGCATTTTGTGTGTGAATTTCATCAAGAGGACAATTCCAACTTGTTGGGTTTTAATATGGAGATGGATTTGTCTTTATCGTCAACACTCTTTGCATCAACATCTGGTGAAAAATGACGAGTGATTGTTTATTTCCATTAGTTGTGGTCCTTCCGGGCTCTAATCGACGATCAGTGTGCTCCTCACTGCGGGGAACAACTCGAAGAAACCCTGCAGGGGGAAGCAGACAGGAAGTGGGATCATAATTTAAACATAAAAAAAAACCTAAGGGAATTAAAAAAACAACAACAACAAAGACCTCATCTTCAGAAACCGACGTCAAGCCAAAAGCGGAATACTTAAAATCCTCAGATGCACAAAGCCAAACAGACCTGACAGAGGAGGTGACAACAAGCTCCATCTGCAGAAAATGTGTGAGGAACAAGTGTTGGGAAACACCAGCCGCTGAGAAAAAGTGCAGACATGTTTTTTATTTTTTATTTACTGTAAACTCAGAAGCGTGATGTTTTCCATGCGAGTGCATCGCTGTTTTTGGTTTCTGTTTGTGTGTATTTCCTTCTTTTATATTTAAAGTGTAAACCTGCAGAATGGGTTGACATATTTTTCTGCTGAACACCTTTCATAAATACATAAAGTCTGCTTTGTCACATCACGTGTTCTCGTTACCGAGTCGTCACCTTCATCGCTACATTTCTTTGCAAGTTACCGCCACCGACTGTTGATCAGTGAAGCCGGAACAGCAGGATGTGAAATCATCCGCAGACTTCCCCTCGACCGTGCTGCTGAGAGAAAAGGGGCGCGCTTTTTTCACAAACGGGGGGGGGGGGGGGGGTTACCTTAAAGAGGGTATTGCTCTGCAGGACACTGGAGGTGCAGCACATCTCCCTGATGGAGTGCATGGAGAGCTGGGGACCTCCGATGTCGACTACGGGGATCCCGAGGCGGGCAGCCAGGATCGGTCCGATTGTGGTTCCACACGGGCTGTCGTTACGGACCATCACGTCCTGCAGAGGGAGACGGGTCATTGGTCAAAATATTTGAAAAATGATTTAAAACACAGGCTTCTCTAAATTACGCATTTCCTCCCTTTACCAATTGAAACACTGGAAGACGCGCTGAAAAAATCATTCATTCTTTACATTTTGATCAGCGAACAAAGCTTTTGTGAATGTCTGATGCAATAATAACTCGTATATATCGTTTTACAAGCAATGACAACACGTCCACCGCAGAGGTAATTCAGAGGCTTTGTTTGCGGGTTAATGTGTGCGTAGCTGGGATTTTGTCCTCTTACATTTCCCTCCTTGTTCTCTTGTCGCGTTTAATTTTTGGGTGATGGTGAAACGCTCTGTGCAGGACGGTGATGAATAATGAACACAACGAAATCTCGCTTAAGGATTTCAAGGGAAATTGTGACAGGATGATGACCACCACTTATTGCTTAACCTTTTTATTTGTCAGCGCATTGCTGTGTGATTTCATTTTTTAGAAAATGTATTCCTCAGTATTGGTACCAGGATATCTATTTTCTAGTCTATATGAATAGATGTGACATTTGATAAACTAAACTGTTATTTTCAACAACTACATTCCGAATTACATGAGGTTATATGAGTGTTTGACACTGCAGCCCTGGATATGAACACATATTTCTAGCCTCTCCGCATCTGTGCAGTCACACTCTTCTCTTTAAATTAATGTCAGAAAACGGCCATTGGTTTTTGTCCCCCAGTTGTTATTTCGCACATCCTTCTTTCCCTCTCCACGTTGTCCGGGAGCGGTCTGGCACGTTGCTAGGAGATCTAGCTGCCCAGTGTCTCAAGACACACAGATGCATCTATCTACGAGCAATTCGCCTATAATCACACAAACGCACACTGTACCTGCAGAGGCACGCCGACGCGGCTGGCGACCTCTCTCACGATGGAGGCGGTGACAGCGGTGGTAGCATAGCGCTGGTTACTGTTGAACTTGATCACTGGGCCCTGGAATTTAAATTGCATCAATTAACATGAGCATGTTTCATCAACACTATGTCCATGACATACTGAACAATTATACAGTGTTTTACATACTGTGGTCAGAAAGTGAAATGTCAGGATTTAAAAAAAAAAAAGAATACTCAATAAATAAATCTCATCACCTTGTGGAAAGCTGGTCGGTGGTTCTCTTCATGCTTCTCCCTGAGAAGAAATTGATTTTTATCAAAACCACTAAATTCACCAAGTGAAATTGTCTCTACAACCAATGCACATCATGATTTATGTAAATTCATTTTGATGTTTTAATGCACTCAAACCGTAAGTTACAAATATAATGTTAAAGTTAAAGCAAATAATACAATGTTATAAATTATTTTGATTCTCAAAGTTTTCTTCAAACTTTCAAACAAATCACATTGAACAGTAATGTTAAATATGTCAGTGAAGTGTAAACGGTGGCGACAGCAGTGTTGGGTGTCGTCGTATTGCAGACACTGACTGGTAGTTGGGGTGCACAGCGTGCGCCATGTCAGCGCTGATCATGAAGGAGAGCGGCGCCGCCTGCTGGAAGCTGGTTGGGTTGGAGGGGGAGAAGGCGAGGCGGCTGAGGATGAGCTCCGTCAGGTTGGACTGAGCTCCCTGGGCGCTCTCTGACCCCACCTACAGGAAACAAGCGCAACACAACGTCACTCAAAAATAAAATCCCAAAAAATTAAGATAGTACTTCTACGTTCATTTTTGTCAAATAACACAAGCGAGATTTGCATGGTTAAGCGTGTTTTCTTTCACAAGCTGTTGTCCACCACCAGATCAAACACCAGTGGGAGTGAGAGAAAGTGAGAGCCTACTGGTTCACTTTCTTGTTTAGCGAGTTGACACTGTTACGCCTCTGTCGGCACTCACCTCCTCGTTGTCGTACAGAGCGATCATGCGGATGTTGGGATCTTTGGCCAGAGAGTCTCCAGCGCAGGACTGCAGCAGCCCCTGGGAGAGAGAGAGAACACAGTCAGGCATTAAAAGAAGAGAAGACTTCCTTAATTAATCAAGTCAAGTTGCTTATGCACTTTTAAAAAAACTATTGTTAAAACACAAGGCGAGATAGGCACTACACTAAAAGCTGCAAGTAAACTGAAATATAGAAATAAATGTGTTTGAAAGCTTCATGAGAGAAGAGAGTAAAAATACTAAAGGCACATGTAACAAGAGAAAACAAAGTCATGTTTGCCATCCACTGGTAATGATGTTAAAGATGAAAATATATCCAACATCATGTTGCAAGTGATTTCTGGACCTGTGGAGTCTGACCTGCAGGGAGCAGTAGCAGCTGTGCAGGTTGTCCAGGCGAGGAGAGTAAATGAACTCCTCGTATACGCCTCCCAGAGCCTGCACAGCATGAGGGAAAATCAAAAAGGTGAAAAAAACAAAATGTGTCTGGTCATTAAAGCTTTCTTCCTCCATGGTATCGTTGGTAACATCGAACAGATCGAATATGACTCCAAAACCAAGAATCCAAGAACATAGAGGACGCTTAACAAAGTTAGATTACAGATTATTAAAATAAATTACAGATTTAAAAGATAACTAATGACTTTTGGTTTTGTGCAGCTGAAATTCTTAATTTCTCTTTCTACTGACCAGCTACAGTCTTTCTTTAATCTTGAGTAAACACGTATCCAAACACTCCAATATGTAATGTGAATCTTTGTCTTTCTCAAGTTGCTGCTAAAATTAAGTTTGATACTTCAAATAGCTCATTTATCAGCAGGCTAAAATATCCCATCACGGCAGCAGTTTAATTGCTTTTCATAGATCTTAAGGATATTTTCCACAAAGATATCATTCCATGTTTTGTTGCAGGGTATATATTTTTATTGCTGAAAGAAAAACTACAAGACGTAATGGACAAGATAAATTTTTCTACATCTGCTTGCAGTTAATGATTAACATCCAAGTTTTTCTACAAACTGGATTATGACAAGTGGCAGGAGTCAACAGTTCAACTTTGAGACTCACCGCAGGCTGAGTGTCGGCCAAACAGAGCTCAAAGTCCAGCAGGGCCTCGGGCTCGACGTCCAGCTCTGAACACAGCACCTTCACCAGCGCCGGGTGGTGTTTCTCTGCCTGAGGGGGGAAGAGGATACGACATTGTCATCCTTCATTCTTTAAAAAAAGTTTTCCTATGTGTCGCATGTGTTGTTTATGAAGCAAATCTCAGCAATATCAGATGCTTGTGTGTGTGTAGTTTTACAGTGGTGGCAGCAGAGGAGGCGTCTCCAGAGGAAGCGCAGCCCGTCTCCAGCTCCTCCTGGACAACAGTGGCGATAATTGGCACACTGAGATAGAAACACAAAAACAGACACACATTATGGTTTTTGGCACCACAGTCAAACTACGCTACAAAAACAAAAATCAAAAATAGATTCCTGCCATTTCCAAAATGACAGAGGCTACAGACAAATATGTTTCAGAAAAATACAGCAAGTGATCTCAACTGGACAAAAGTTTTACTTAAATTGGTAAACATATTTTTATGGCTTTCATCTCCCACATGTATCTGAAGTCAGAGAAATGTAATATTCTTAAATAAAACCAGAGGGGTTTGTTACTGACAGGTGGTTCTCTTTGTTCGGGCCAAAGGAGTCGTTGACGTCCCGCTGCAGGTGGATGGCCAGGTGAGGGATCCTGAGCAGAGGCCTGGAGATGTGGACCAGCCGGCTGACCAGCTTGCCATCACTCTGTCGGAGGAGAGGAGGTGGAATACATCTGGTTTGATCGCTAAATAACATTTTTTATATTCTTGCCTTTGCCTTTGCAAACAGGCATGTTTTAAAAAGTTGAGTAGCACCTGCAATAATAGCAATAATCATACTGGTACCTTCACCATGACGCGGCCGGCGACGGTCAGGTCGCGGTCGAACCAGGTGTTCCAGATGCCGCCACCGTAGCACTCCACCCCGACCTGCAGGCAGCCCTGCTTTGTCCTCTTTGACCTCGTTTTCACCTGAGGGAAAAGAAAAATCGGATAGGTCGATGAAAAAAGCCAGATTCCCTGACGACCTGAAACTCCCTCCCACGTTTCGATAAATCAATATCGTAAGATTGAACTCATTCATTCCAATTCTCAATGTGACAGCTAGCGTTCGTCATGACAAAGATTTCAGGATGGCAGAACTGAATTATTTCAGTTCTTTAATCCATCTCCTTACATTTCAACTGCTTCATTACTTGTGCGTCTTAGCTAAATTTCGCCGTAATTTGGCTGCATAGGTCTTCACATCCCGAGTATTTTCTAGGGATGTTAAAAAAGGTAAAAAGGGCAGATTGTGTTTTGGCAGGTGGACCGTGGGTGGGCTCTCACCCTGAGGCAGGGGCTGTCGGTGTGGGCTCCGATCATGGAGAAACCATTGCCTGGCAGGTAGCGTCCGCCTACAGCGAACGCAATGAGGCTGGAGAAGTTCCTGGTCACAAAATACTGCAGAGGGAGGGGTTTATTAAAATGTTAAATAATAATAAAAATGAATGCATTCTTGAAGAAAGACCGTTGACCCTGCCTCACCTTGCTGGCCGGCTTGATGTCCCACTGCTCCGTCTCCTTCAGCTCAATGAACCCCGCCTCCAGCAGACTCCGCCTGCATTCTTCGACCACTGCAGGGAGGGAACGAAAAAGGAAAAATTATGCTCCAAACTTCTATTAGTGACCGTTCACTACTGCACTGAGGTTTATTGGGTTTCGTAACAGTCCGAGGGAATTTTTTTAGCTTTTATGATCGTTATTTGATAGAGGCACATGCAGTGGAATGCCAGAGGTCAGAGTGCAAAGGAAAAAGATTATGAGGAAATATCTGCGGCAGCTCCATCTTATCGCAAACTCAAAGCCGTCTGTTGGACTGAACTGCGTCTCGGATTTTTTAAAGTGCTGACACATGCATTTCTCTACCTGCATTCACATTACAGGAGAGAGAGCACTTCATACAACAGTTGCAATGTGCGCTATTAAATAAAGTACTTATCATTGTATCGTATTTCTTTTTTTAATCTTATTTAGCTTAGACTTGAGTTTCTATTTAATTAGTTCTATTTAAGTTTCATTTTAATATTTTTTCCCATCGTGCTGCTACACTTCTGTGCTGCTGTGACAAATTTGAATCCATAATGTTCCATCTTCATCTTATCTTATCTTGAACTCCAAACAGCAGGGAAGTTATTGCCATCTTTCTTATGAAATACTATTTCCACTTCACCTGGTCTGTTGATCTCAAATTGTCTACATCATATGTAATGTGCATAATTATGTCTGCATAATGAAAAAAAAGTAAGAAAACGTGTGTACATCCACAATGCAAGGAGAGCAAGTTATACATTTCTGCTCAAACTTGAATGACACAATTAATCATCATTAATCCATAATGTATTATGAATAATAGACCTGCACTTTGATTTAGGTATTTTGCATAGGGAGGACTTAAACTATAGATACTTTAAGAATATTTTGCTCCCAATAATTCCCAACAATTTTGTTTAAAGAAGTTTTTGAATGCATGACAAAACTGTGGCATTGCAACTTTGACACAATTAAAAATATCCTAACATAATCATAATCATACTATTAAATTATATATAGCAGGATAAGGGAGTTTGTGTTGTGAATATGTAACTTAATGATTAAAATATGTTTGGGGGAACAAATGTACACTACATTTAAATTCACACGTACATGTTGGGATTTTGATTATAACAAATTTAGAAAATTAAAGGAGATTCCACAGTTTTTTTCAGACTTTACCGTGATATGGAGACACCCCTCTGTTGACAAACTGCAGAAAGTCTTTGGCAGCGGACTGTACGGCTTCCTTGGAGCTCTTCATGATCAAATGCTGCAATAAAGTCAAGAAGAAGAAAAAAAGGAAAAAAAGTGAGAAGCTGATCACAAGAATGAGACAGCAAAGCTACAGTAGCTAGCTGCTATCAGGTACCGGGGACTAGTTCCAACTTCGGACAGTGATCAATGGTTTTGAGGCTTCCTCTGAACTTCAGGATAAAACAGACAAACACTACACGACTGGTTAATAATATAAAAACATATAAAAACATATATGAAATGACATAATCCTTACTGACTGACTCTATGTCAATCACTAACTTGCCACCTGAAGTCCTGACTTGTTTGATAAAGGAAGCCCAGGCGGTTAGCTTTTGCTAGCTCCTCTTCTCTTTCTTTTTCTTCACTCCTCTTCCTCTGCTGGCCAAAGTCAATGCAGAGCTCAGCGAGGGAGCAACACCTCCACATACCACAGCGACATTAATGAAAAATGATTTTTATTGCACTTACCTGCATTAATAATAGTTCCAGTCTGTGCTCCGCCACAGTGCAACAGGAAAGACAGTCTGAGGCAGATCAGCTGACAGCATCACACAGAGAGGATGATGTTTTCACATGTGGAACCACAGTGACACCCTGCGGCCAGGCGGCGCATTACAGTGTTATAATTTTTCACAAATGTTCTCATAGTTTTTCTCCTTAATCACTGATTTAATCATTTAGTTTTTCACCTTTTGTGATAAACTCATTTAACGATGAGACATTTAATGACAGACGTTGAAGGTTTAAATTAAAACTTTTAAATTTCTCTACTTTTACAAAGGGACTTTATAGTAGTGACAGACCAAACTACCCCAAAACTAATGGGAATGAATGAGATTTTTCTAATCCCAAAAACGATCAGGTTCAAAAAGAGAAAAGTGTTTCTTTTAAAATCAATCAATATATCCTCTCCCATTGTTTGCTTTCAACCTCACCGGCCCAGCCATTTATCACTTTATCGCTACAGGAACTAACCTTATATAGTCCTGAACAGCGAGGGAGGAGGTTGGGGGGATGAGGTTGGGGGAGACGGAGAGAGGGTGGGAGAGGGAAAGAGAGAAAGAGGAGGAGAGTCAGAAAACGATGGAGAGACGTTTACTTCAGCTGTCAGTTCGTATCGTCTCCCATGCTATTGAGGAAGCCCAGGGACACACACACACTAACAAACGAACACCAGGATTCAGACTATCTATTAATAGACATGACAGCGACAAGCTGCAGCAGAGGAGCAGCCGTGGGAGTGTTGAACTTATTTGGATCAGATTTCTCGAAGATTACACCAGAACTGCCCAAAGTCGACCCCTTCACCCTCACCCCCAGCTAAGGCTGCGTCCAACCTGGGGTGTTGTTCGATGAGCAGCTTTTCTTCTCTGGCCATGTTGCAACTATCTCTGTGGTTTTCTCTTGCAACTCCCTTCATGTGCAGCAAAGCTCTTCCAGACAGTGCAGAATGTAGCAGCACATCTGGGGTTCAACCAGCCTGAAGGGGCCTAATGTCACTCTGCTGTTCAGCAACCTCCTCTGGTTTACACGTGGCTGCCAGAATCAAACTCAAGTCACTATAACACCTGCTTGCAGAGCCACTTCTGGTTCTGCACCCGTCGACTTGTAGTCAATCAGACGGGCTTACAGGCCCACGTGGCCACTTCTGGAACGTCACCTGGCATTGCCATCCCTGCACACAAGGAAACCACAGGTCCAGACCGTTCTCGTTTTTGGTTCCACCAGCTAAAAACCAATGTCAAAGTACTTCAAGAAACTCTTGAGGACTCATCTCTACTGAGAACAACACCTCGTCTTATCGTGGTGCACTTCTTTCCCCACACTTTGTCTTGTTGAAATGATTTTAGCACTTACTTAGCTCTCCTGCCCAAGTTTTAAGTCGCTTTGGAAAAAATAAATACCAATATAAATCCATTGCTCTGTAATTGTAATGGTTTAATGGCTAACAGGACTTTGATCTAACAGTACTCGCTCATGACCTTCGCCTGCAGAAAACAGAGTGAAATGAACGGAAGAATGAAGGTATTCCCAATATCACAGTGTTTTATTTCCCATTTAATTTCAACAAATGTCACATTTGAGTCCAGTGTGTGTCAGCTGGCAGAGGGAGCCCTCCCCTCTGAATCTGCTTCACCGTCACACGTCCTAATAATATCATTGTTAATGGCACATATTGTTTGGGTATTTGTGCCGCTTTCTCCTGCTCCGGGAGCGCCTGCAGGCACAAGCTGCACCCCCTCGTCTCAGGATGGGATACTTTTCCTTTTAAAGGCAGGTTAGTGAAAGCTCTCCCCCCTCGGGGCACTGTCATTAACAACCTGCGCTGCCTCGCCATGTGAGGACGATGCAGGGTTATGAAAGCCACCGTCCTTGCATCCTCCCATTGTTATGTCGTGAGATCATGGAGGCAAACTATTTTCTCATGAAAAGGTGTTTACAGTACAGTGAGATTATAAAACATAAACTAAAATAAGAAGTTTGTCATCGCCTTCCAAAATGACTCATAGGCCTTGTGAGTGTCTTCTAATGTCCAGGATGGGCAAAATAGAATGATTCTTATGTTTTCCATCTTTCACCTCTATGATTAAGTAGTATAATGTATTATGATTATAGTATCAGTTTGGGCACAGTCTTGTGCTCCAGCAAAAGAAGCAAAACCTGGTTCAGCTTTTGTATCACAATGTGATGGCATCTGGTTGGATCTTCTTAATGTTGTCCCTGGATGCATAAATAAAAGCCCCTCAACTACAATTGTCCAGGACTAATGTTCCTGAGCGCTATAAGGTCGCAAAAGTCCTATAGCTCTCTCTCTCTTATTATCATTCACACTATCATAAGTATAAACGCTGAGTGTTTTCTCTTGCAAGGGGCAAACGATTCTCATAGTTTTCTTGTCTTTGTTAAATCCATTTTTCTTGGGAGTTGTTACCTGTTTTTTGTCTTTCATTTGTTTCGATCTGTTCGAGGTGTCAATAGACAAAACAATTGATGTGATGTTCAAAGGAAAGGGCGTAAGAAAGTTGCAGAGACAGAAAGGGAGACGGAAATGGGAAGAGGAGAGAAAGAAGGAAGGAGTTGTGAACGTGGTGAGGAAGTGAAAAAGGGAAAGATATCGAGAGACTGAGAAAGGACCAAGAAAGGAGCATGGAGGAAGAAAAGAGAAAAGGGGGAATGAAAATTCGAAGAGAAGGGAGAAGCGGAAAATGGAGAACAACTTAACGGGAGGGAAAGGGTGAAGGGGGAGATGGAGAAGAAGGGGAAAGAATGTACAGTAGAAAAGGAAGGTGAGACAAAGGAAGAAAAGAGAGAGAGAAACAAAAAGAGCAAGAGCTGAGAGACACTGAGAGGGAGGAGGGGGTAAAAAGTGAGGGAGGGGGTGACTACAAAAAGCCAGGGGCAGCAGCCTCTTCTTCAGTGCTCTTCTCTGCTGCAGGCCTCACCAGGCTCACCGTGTCCTCCATCATGGCCTCCTACAGCTCCTCTGCCCACACCGCCTCCTCCTACCGCCGCACCTTCGGCCAGGGCACCTACGCCTCACCCACCCTCAACCGCTCGCTGCTGGGCCACAGCGGCGGCTCTGGGGGCCACGCCGCCTCCAGGGTCTACGAAGTGAGCCGGACCAAGTCGACGCCGGCTTACCGCGTCTCCTCCAGCTACTACGGCGGGCCCCAGGCGTCGTCGAGGGCCTCCGTGGCACGCTCCTACGGCGGCATGGGCGAGACTCTGGACTTCAGCCTGGCCGACGCCATCAACCAGGAGTTCCTGACCACGCGCACCAACGAGAAGGCCGAGCTGCAGCACCTGAACGACCGCTTTGCCAGCTACATCGAGAAGGTCCGCTTCCTGGAGCAGCAGAACCAGACACTGGCCGTGGAGGTGGAGCGCCTGCGCGGCCGCGAGCCCACGCGCATCGCCGACCTGTACGAGGAGGAGATGGGCGAGCTGAGGCGGCAGGTGGAGCTGCTGACCAATCAGAGGTCACGCATAGAGGTGGAGCGGGACAACCTGGTCGACGACCTGGACAAGCTCAAATTCAGGTGGGAGGGGCCAGAGGGTGTGTGTGTGTTTCTTTAAGACAAGGTGTGAGTTTGAGTGTGTCTGCAGCTGATTGCAAGGTCACCAGTGTGTGCATGAATGTGTGTATATGCAGATGTGTGTGTGTGTGTGTGTGTGTAAAAATGACATTGCACATTTTTGGTCACTTTACAAACCACATGCAGCATAATGTAAGACGCTTCAATATACAGAAGCTTATATCACGATGATGGGCTCAATTCAAGAGGAATCATTTAAGAAAACTTTGGAGGCCTGCTATTGGTTAAGTCGACATTTTGGGAAGGGCATTGCATTGTATTCCTTTTAAAACTTCCATCAAAACTTACCTTTTAGATTATGTATTCAAATCTTCTTAGTCCTTACTCTATCAGTCAAAGTTTTGGACCACTCTTGGCAACATTTCGTATACGTTTTATTCACAATGTGCTTCTCCAGTTTCCAAAATGTGAGCTTAAATTCAGCTGTCGTGATGCGGTTACTATCGTGACAAGGATATAAAAATAATTTCTACATTGTAAGGAGGATGACTCATTGGTTAATGTGGCGGGAGAATTTAAACGAGCCAGTGTTCCAGTCGCCCACTATTTGTGGGTGACATCTTTTGAGAGTAGGCTTTGGAACGGAAGAAGAAATATTATTTTCCTTCAATTATGCAATGGGGCCTGAGAATCATAATGATAGCTTGACATATTATAAACGACAGGCAGAAAAAAAGGATTGCTGTGACATATTTCTGTGCACCACAGCAGGAGCACAGAGGCGTTGGACTATAATGATGGTGAGGAAACCTTCCACTGTGAATGGCAGCAGAGTCCAAATTAGTATTTATGTGTTTAATTAATATGATATAATATATCAATATGACCAGGAGTAGAGGAAAGAACAACTTTATCAATTTCATCAATATATTGATACATTATCCTACATAGAAATGTACATAATGATATGTCTGTGATGCTAAAAAGAATATGACGGCATATATAACGTAAATGGATTTAGAATACAATATTGGAATGTTAGTAGGTGCATTCACTTGCCTACACATTTAAATAATCTTGCACTTTAATAAACTGCTTTTCAATGTATGCTCTATTCTGCAATATTGTTTTTAGTCTGTTATAGTTTTGTACCTTGTGCTCTGCCACATTTACTTAAGAGCTATTACGAACTCAGCTAAAGTAATGAAGCAGTGTGTTGCGACAGCCGTGCCTCAAGTGACAATTTGACTCACTATAAACGTCATCAGTCGTGGCCAGAGTACCGTTCACATACAAAGAACGCGTCGAGCCAAGAACGGTCCACATGCCCGGATGTTGTTCTGCGTCCTTCCGTTCTCGGGAGAACGTTCTCCCGACTTGAACTCTCAAGAACGTTCTTGGAAAGTACATATATAGAGTACATATTGCGTTCTTTGGTATTGAGAAACGGCCTCAGTGTCTTCGGTGCTCCAGACAGGAAGTGGGAGGGACTGGAGCCGGCTGGACCAATACGCGACTGGGAACCACACATCCTACTTAGACTTTCACACACAAACAATCGCAACAATGGTTAAACACGAGGGAAGGAGCCGGCGGCAGACGGAACAGTTTAACATTTAGAATTTACTTTCGTGTTCATGCATAACAACCTAAAACGAAACCTCTCTGAGGTGCCATTCTGTATATTTACTGCACGTACATTTTTCTGACAATACTTAACCCTGGTGTTTTAATTTGCAGTAACATAATTCGTACCTAATATATATTTATATATCATGCATATGTATATTTGTGGTATGATTCCTCCAACCGCTTGTTTTAATGCTGCTTTTGGAACGATATTGAACGCAAAATGCTTCAGGGTGTGAATCATTTGCACCTGTGGTGTTGAATTCTTCAATAAAAGCATTATAAAATAAGCCTCAGAAGAGGCTTACATCAATCTGGATCTATAAATATACAAGCGTGTACCACAGCTTAAATTTAGACCTGACAATGAACTCCAATTTGAAGCAGGGTCTGCGATGATGCTGAGATGATCACGAGCATGGACACAAGGTCGGATCAGTCCACTGCAAAGACAGAAAAGAGCTGTTTGTAATCCAGGATATAAACTGGGACTATAAAAATGATGATGTGTGTGTGTGTTTGTGTTACTGCACAAGTCTGACCAAAGTTAGAGCCCATTACACACACTCTCTCTCATGCGCACACACACACACACACACACACACACACACACACACACACAGGTACCCTGTTTACACTGTCCTCTTCTATAAAAGGAGAGGAAAGAACTCGGACATATCTGGAGGATCTCTGATGATCTGTCTTTTCTCTGTGCGGTTTACATTTGAAGTGCCAGTTTTATAAAGATACTCAGACATTAGACGGCGCTACTGCGATTCAAATAAAATCTAAAAGAACCACCAGAATGGTCCTTCGCGGGGATCAACAAAGCTTTTGCTCTCCTTGGTCCGTTTGGATTTATAGATGTTTTTTTCTGGAGTAATAAATAAAATGACAGTTTAAGAGGACAATACAATAACATCTGGTTTAGCTTGAGAGCTTTTGTTACATTAAAAATAAAAGTTACTGTTGGCTTTTGTCTTTTGCTTTTCAGTTCAGATATTTTACAGTCTCATATTTAGATGTGATTTAGGCCACCAAATGTAAAAAAAAAACAATCCAGTATTTCGACATTTTAGATGCTCTCTTTTACAGGGGCCTAAAAATAATTCTTTAAAGAACAATGTTACTTCCTTGATTTCCAAAGATATTTCAAAGGATTTCCCTTGACTGTTCCCTCTAAATGAATATATTCAAACAGCTGATTTAAATAAAATACTAAAATTACAAGAGTCTTGGGGATGGAGAGAACGACACCTCAGCTCATGACTCAGTTACGTCCCCGATGGGGATCAGTTTTAAATATAATAACGAATTAATCTCATGGTCTCTGTCTCTCTTACTTCCTCCAGGCTCCAGGAGGAGATTATGCAGAAAGAGGATGCAGAGAACAACTTGGCTGCTTTCAGGGCGGTGAGTTCTCCAAAAGGTGTATCCTTAGATTTGTGAGGGATTGAAAATAGCCACAAGCAACTTGTACTGTAGTTTTGACATCTGAAATATTATCCTCAAAATAGTTTGTACTTTGTACATTAAGAGGGTAACTTTACCATTTGCCAAACTCCTGCAGGACGTGGACGCTGCCACTCTGGCTCGTCTGGATCTGGAGAGACGCATTGAGACGCTGCAGGAGGAGATCGCCTTCCTGAAGAAGATCCATGAAGAGGTTCACAATTCTTATTTCTGTCTCTCATTTCAGTGATATTTCAGCAATCTGTGGTCAGGATATCAAAACTTTTTTACTTCCATTACCCTAGCAGGGATGCGTAAATAAGTTGTAAGTAATGCACAGAGCGATATAAGAACCAGCAGGTGTCTCAAGATTAATCTCAGAGTTACTTCTTGATCTTGATTCCTGTTTTTTTAATCTGTTTGCTTGTACAGTGTTCTGTATGAGTTTGCTGCAATTGGCCTGTTTGTCTTTCTCTGTGCGATAGCATCTATTGTTACATTTGACTGTGTGTATATATGAGATGATGAACCAGAGGATCGATGAAGTACTGTATACAGTTTCCACACACATACAAAGCTTGTGTGTTGGCAGCAGGCCTGAGCAGCAGCAGCAGCAGGAGAAGCTGAGCGCTGAAATCTCCCACAGCATATGTACGGCTAATATTGCTCTGTATGGCAGTGGTGGATGTCCACTGTTTCTGATCAGTGGCGGCTTGTAAGCTTAGAAGTGTGTGCTCGTGTGTATGTATGTGTGTGTGTGTGTGTGTGTGTGTGTATGTGTGTGTGTGTTTTCAGACTGAAAACATGGTGATGGCCACATGATGCCAAAGCCGAGTGGTGGCTTCTCACCATCCTCCCATAGCGTTCGCACAGGCTTGCCCCAATTCCCTCCTGACTTTCTCTAACTCCTCCTCCTGCAGGAGATCCGCGAGCTGCAGACGCAGATGCAGGAGACTCAGGTTCAAATCCAGATGGACATGTCCAAGCCGGACCTGACGGCGGCACTGAGAGACATCCGAGCACAGTACGAAGGCATCGCCGCCAAGAATATTGCGGAGGCCGAAGACTGGTATAAGTCCAAGGTGAGCGAGAGAGAGAGACAGATGTTACCCGACAACGATTGTGTTAGGGGGGGTGGGTTGGTTTTAGTCGGCTAAAATGCAGTGTTACCCTTTAACAGGGTGGGTTTACACCTATACCAGCTATAGCTGTACCTGAACTTTGACCTTTGACCCTGCAGGTGTCTGACCTGAACCAGGCGGTGAGTAAGAATAATGAGGCACTGAAGCAGGCCCGGCAGGAGACCATGGAGTTCAGACACCAGATCCAGTCCTATACCTGCGAGATCGACTCACTCAAAGGCACCGTACGTCTCACACACGCACACACACACACACGCACACACGCACACACACACACACACACACACACACACACACACACACACACACACACACACTTTTAAGTGCTTTTACTTTTTTGACACAATCCAGAACGAGTCCCTGATGAGGCAGATGAGGGACATGGAGGAGCGCCACGGACGCGATGCCGGCGGCTTCCAGGACACCATCACCCGGCTGGAGACGGAGATCGCCAACATGAAGGACGAGATGGCGCGCCACCTCCGCGAGTACCAGGACTTGCTCAATGTCAAGATGGCGCTGGACGTGGAGATAGCCACCTACAGGAAGCTGCTGGAAGGGGAGGAGAGCAGGTGATGCTGGAGCGCGGGAACAGTGACTCTCCTGGTTTAACCTGAACTAAAAAGCCTGCACATTTTTCTGTTAAGGCCTCTGATATTGAATTATTAATTTGTGAAGAAAAAGTTCCAGTCCAGATTAATTGCACGATAACTGAACAGAAAGTCTATTTTAGTCATATTTTAAACACTCATAAATCTGCCCGTTTTTCCATCTCTGCAGAATTGCCTTGCCTGTGCAAAGCTACTCCACCCTGAGTTTCCGAGGTATGATCATATCCACTGTTACCTGAACGCACCACAAAAAGACAAAAACCTCTTTGACCAGCACGCGTTCTGGAGTCTGTAACCCATAGTACAGTCCACCCACAGATGTTTTTTTGTGTCCAATTTATGATGCACCAACCAAATGTGAAACACCTGAAAAAATGCAAATTAAAATGCGAAAAGTATAAATGACATTATTACTATTTAAAGATTAGTTTAGTTCATTTATGCCAACAATGGTCTCATAAACTGCCTGCTTATAATACATGAAATTGACTTAAGAATTTAAAAATTATGCATTTTAGATTGGCCAGAATGTGCTTTAAATTGATACTGATGATGATGATGATGATGATGATGATGATATTCATATGGGCTTTTCTGATTTTGTTTAAACAGAGACCAGCCCTGAACACCAGCAGCGGGCCTCTGAGATGCATTCAAAGAAAACCGTTCTTATCAAGACCATCGAGACCCGGGATGGAGAGGTGACCTTGTGCTGTGTTGTTTTTTTAGTTTATTTGTATTTCATTCACAAGGCATTCGTGATTTTTCCAAGTAAACACATCCACACACGAGACAACGAGTTGAGCCAAAGTGCCATCCAAACATCCTGTCCCACCAGAATGGGAAAAACACTACACCCACAGCTCGATGGGAAACACACAACTCAGATGTGTTGTGACAAGCCAGGTCTGGTATTTTATCGTTGCATTTTCCTTTGCTAACGTGCAGCCCTGCTGACTGTGCTGAAGGAAGGCATGCAGATCAACTACTTACAACCACACAAGCAAGTCTGTGGCTAAAAACACAACAGATATAAGATATTAGGAGTCCTTACTAAGTACACAAAAAAAGGTACATACAAATACAAATTGCTGCATAACACAGTTTTTGCAGTTAGAATTGAAAATATGTATTTATTTTATATATCCACACACCTGAGATGTTCCTGGGGCGGTTTCATGTGTCAAACTCAATCAGTTTGAACATGTTCCACCATCTTGACAGTTTTCTTGGTACACGTTCGCACACATTCAAAACCTGCTTGGAGTGAGAGCATAATATTAAACTGGGCAAAGTCAAATGATCTTTTACCTCCAAAATGAACAGCAATTAGAGACATTTTTGTCACACTCCGTCACTCAATGTCTTTAAGTGTATCTCTGTGTCTGACCCACGTTGTTTCCGCCTGCCAGGTCGTCAGCGAGTCAACGCAGCACCAGCAAGACATCATGTGATCCCCTGCAGAACCTAAAGAAGAGAAGAAACGAAAAGAAAAAAAAACTCCTTCCACATCCGTCCTTCCCCCTGAGATGGACAGATGAAGAAAACAAAAGCAGATGTGCAAATAAAACTAGACAAGAAGACATTACAAACTCCTGATTATGGCCTGTCCTGTTGTTCAGTCCAGTCCAGTATCACAGTAACTTGACTATCCAGTCAAGTTACTGTGATATGTGAATTTAGAGCAGGGTGGGGGCTGGATACAACGTACATGTACATGTATGCAGCTAAATGGCTGCACAGGTTGCTTTTATTAATGATAAACCAGAATTTCTTAACCTGTTGAACTTGTTGAAAGAAGAAAAACTTTGCTGTAGTCGAATCAAACAAAGGACTTTTACAAATAAAAACACTGATTTGATGCGATGAGTAAATCCTCAACTGCAGCATTTCTGTTTAGTACCATTTTTTTTTTTAAATCACAGAAGTGTGCATATAGATCCAAATCAGAAGGCAGTCAAGTATACCAATTTCTTCTCTTTGCACTTGATTCACTCTCTGCTTATGTTCATACACAGCTGCAGTTTCTGCTGTTCCTCAAGGTCAAAGTCACCGTCTCATCCAATCAGGGGCATTTTCGAGAATGAGATGGGCTTGTGCATGTGCCTGTGTTTTTGTGCTCGTCAAAGGGGCGCAGAGAGGACAGATCAAATAAGGAGATGGCAGGGGCGATGAAAAGATGTCTGGAGGAGCTAGAGCTAGGAAGAGAGGTTGTGCAAAGTAGAACATTCTAAGAAAGAGGGTGATAAAGAGAGAGAGAAGGAGGAGGAGATTATCCCCCTGTGACTTTCAAAAAACATTGATCAATAAAAGCGAAGTGGATTAATGTTCCAGCTGATTGTCTGCGTGTCCTTGTGTTCAAAGACGACTCCGACACAGAGATCATATACAGGCCCATAGGAACACATGCTTTAATAATCATATTCATAATAGTCAATTAAAAAAAAAAGCATGGAGTTACTGGCCTACAGTGATGACATTGCACTCTCCTTTTACAGAAAATAAATAAATCGGCAAATAAATACATCCCACTGGAAAAGAACATGTCTCAATGAAATTAGACTCCCAAGAAAGATTAAAAAACAGTTACAATTCCACTGTTTAAATTAAATGACAAAATGGTTAAAAACAAACAAAAAAAACCCCAAAAGACATTAAGTGCTCTGTTATGTACAAGTTTCACATCGATGCACATGAACGGGGTGGAGGGTATTTTGGTGGGAGCCACAACAAAGCCACGCACGGCGGATCGGGGGGGACGGGGCAGAGCGGTGAGATCATGCATTTCGGTTTCCCCGCGGACGGATTCAAAAATGTGCGGTCTATTCCCCAACCCCCCTCCCCACACATTTGTTTGCCTTTCTTTCAAAAAAAAGGTAGAAAGGCGATAACAGAGTATTTTCACTGACGACAAAAAAAAAAAAAAAAAAAGTTGAAGAAAATCAATGCACACGACGGGAGGAGTTGTTGGTCCAAGTACGAGTTGGTATGGCCACTGGTCAATTGGTTGGTTATTTCACTCTCTGAGCCATATTTACACCAACACCTCCGCCTGGTTTGGACGGATTTTCACCAAAGTTGGAGGATATACTACTTTGGCGGGTTTCTGGCGGGAATAATCTGGAGAGCCAAAAGTTTGCATCGCCGCAATTAAATTCAAAATGCAAAGTAATTGGGCGAAGTCTCACGAGGTGCCGGTGTAAATGTGGCTCTTTGGCGGTCAGCTGGAACCAAATCCTCCTCATATATCCAGGCAACTGTGAAGATAACAAGCAACAGGTCCAGTCCAATATTTTCTTCCGTCCTTGTTATAACTCTATGGCTAATCCCCCCCCCCGTAAAAAATAATTCTGTGTTTACAGTAACTGCAAAGACACGCCATCAATGGGAGATCCGCCAGTAACCCCCCTCCTACTGGTTGGTACAGTCCAAGGAGGGACAAGGCACCTGTTTAAACAGATTCCCCAGCCCACAGAGAGAGGTTTGACGCTTGAAGTAGTGTATCGTCCAGCACCAATGGTGACGAAGGGTATTCCCTCCTTTATTTAAGTCAAGATGGCACAGAAAAGCAGGGGGGCCCTTACTTCCCTTAATTAGATAATCTTCGTTGGGCTTTTTTAGGGGCCGACAGGCCGAGGAACTTGTTGCTTCTGCAGCATCAGTTTACAAAAAAACGACGACAGCAGTATAACAGCCCGCTGAATGAGGGCAAAGTTGTATTTTTTATTTTTTTCAAACGATGCCCGTTGTTTGAACCTGAGGCGGGTTTGCGCTCACACTCCAATCCCTGATCTGGTTTGACTTGAGATGGTGACAGACTGGTTTGGGGCTGGGTACAGCAGGCTGCTCTTTTCAGGTTTCCACATCAACCTTGTTAAGAGTGTGACTGCGGTGTATTCTTGTGTAAGTGCATGCATGCGTCTGTGCATTGGAATCTACTGAGAGGCCGTGAAAAGAGGTCGGCCGAACCTCTGCACCATGTACCGATGGCCCCAGCAGGTATCCATTAAGAGAGCAGAGCTCTGTGAAGTAAAATTTAATGACTAAAGGGTTAAACTTTGTTCACATTTTGGGGGGTAAATTCAGCCCTAAACATATTTTCATCCTCTTAGGGGCGAGGTCAAACCCAGATTGTATTTAGCCCAGAATATTTGCATTGAAACCCCAGTGGTGGTTTGTGATTACACCCAGGTGGGGTGGTGATTGTGGAGTCCTGTCTCCCCGGTTTGTGGTGTGCGTTCAGGCCTCTGAAAGTGGTCGGACCTGTAGCACCGGTCCTCCACTGAGGGGTCTCGTGGAGCTGTGGTTGTAGCCCACATCCACTATGACGTGAGGTCCGCCCATCAGCTGCCCGGGGAAAGGCTGAGGCTGCACCTGCCGCTCTCGAAAACTCTGGATGTAGCTCTGGAAAAAAAAGACTTTTGTTTAAAACTAAAACGGAAATTAAACATGCAGTCAAATACGAAGAAACAGAAAGGGAAAGTGGTTTCTCTAACCCAAGTTCAATCTTAGACTAAGATTAAAAAACAATTTCCACAACAGAAAAAAACACATCATTAAGGGTCCTCACCGGTGAGAGGACGTCCGTGTCGTAGCGGCGGATGGGGTTGGGTTTGCGGCGGTACGCGGGCTCAGACTGGAGTTGCTTCGTCTGGTGTTGATGGTGGGAGGAGGAGCCGTGCTGCGGCTTGTTCTTCTTCTTCTTGCTGCGGTAGCGGTCGTCCCGCTGACGAATCCGCATCACCTGCATCCTCCTCTGCTGCCGGCTGATGATTACTGTGGAGGACAGGGTAAGGGGGTTGACGACGAGAGCCGATTGGCCTGCGTCTTGTTTTGCTTTACCTGCAATGGACAACTGCTAAAGACAGTAGCTCTGGGCGGAGCTCACTTTGAATGATAATGAACTCAAAATAAGAGTGGTTCATCATATTGCGAACTTGAGGCGATCCATGAAGGTGCCTTGTGGAGCTCCTTCACAGTAGGTTTAGGGCCAAGACTTAGTAAATACATGAACTTTTAATATTTCCAGGGGACCCTATTCCTGGCCTTGCTCATGGACAGTAAAGTGGAACATTTCTGTCAAGCACATATTTGGTGAATTGCAGGTCATATCAGGTTTCAATTTAAGTAGTTAATGGACCAATGAATACGTTTATATAATGGATGCATACCACAATTGCGACAAGTTTATAGCTTAAGAGACACACTACCAGTTTTCCTCACCCTTCGTATGCGAGTATCCCTCGGCAGTCACCTTCCACTGGACCATGACCCCCAGCAGGGTGAGGGCTGGCCACACCCCGAGCACCACCCACGTCAGCCAACAAACAGGTTTGGCCGGTGCTGCTTTCAGCCTCTCGTACATGTACAGCAAGAGGGCAAAGAGCTCTACGAAGTAGTCCAAAGCCACCGTGATCACTGCTGCACCGAACATCGCCGTGGACAACGTGGTGAAGAGACGCTGCCATTGCAGCGTGAGCACGGCAAACAGCATGCCCAGGCCAAGCAGCACGCCAAGGGGCACCCATACGGAGCGCGGTGGGCTGTCGGACAGCTCCTCCATGCCGACCAGGGTGGCCACGGCCACCAGCAGGCCAAGCAGCAAGCCCACCATAAAGAGGCCCACGCTGCGAACCAGCATGGTGACCAGGCCACAAAGTGTGCCAATGCCCAGACCGATGCCCACCGACGCCTCCACGCTCAGCTGGGTGTCCAGCACGCGCTCCTTGTAGCAGAGCATGAAGATGACGACAGAGCCGAACATCAAGCCTGTGAGGAACATCACAGCTTTGAAGCAGCGATAACCTGAGAGAAGACACGCAAGACAATATTAACAGGGCTCAAAAAGAAGGGTCGTCCACATTGAACATTTCTGCTCCATGACCTCTCCGAGAGGTCAAACTTTCCAGTCCAATTTTCCAACTTACCAAAGAAGCAGTAAATGATGCCGAAAAGGCAGCACATTGAGCACACAACAGAGGGAACCACTTTGTAACGGTCGCCAGTGTCCTCGCAGCCATTCAGCCGCTCGGGGCTCAGCTCCTGGTCGGGCTGGGCCAGCAGCGTCTCCAGGGTGGTCGTCATGGCGGACAGGAGGAGAGAGAGAGAGAGATGAGAGGAAGATGGAGGAGAAGAGGTGATCAGGTGGGAGGTGAGGGGCAGGGGAGGCTATGGAGAACTGCCCAGGCGCTTGGTTTTACCTGAGAACAGAAGAGAGGAGGACAAAAGTTAGACCTCCGCATGTCGTTTTCCAGAGGAATTGATGGCAAGCCAATAGGAATCAATCTCAAAGTGATTTCAACCGTAGCATTTGTAAAAATTGCAGGCCAGATCTATCCGATTTAAAGTGGCCTAAACCATCAAAATCCACCAGCATGATCCAAAAGGATCAACATCGATGCCAGCAACCAAAACCCCTTTTACCCCTTGAATAAAGTGGCTTTCAATTTGCAGCAGTGTTAACACACACATGCACACGGTTTGACTCTCCCCGCTGGCGGAACTATTGGATAATAATATCTCAGATAACAGCGAGTGTTTGAGGAGGGCGGACGAGGGCGATTAAAGCCTCATGATCTCCCCGGGTTTAAGGGGATGAAGAATTTCATTGATGTATGCAGAGCTATTTTTTTTAAAAAATCCTTTTTCTTATGCACCTTTAATGTGAAGCAAAAGTGTGATGGCAAGTTTTGGTTTTGGTTATTCCCTGGTATCCTCAAATATCTTATTATTCAGTTCCTCTCCGATCCCTCAACTTTCATCACTGCTTTCCGCCCTCAGTCTGGAGACAATTAACCCCCAGAGGGTCGAGTCACGGAGGAGAAGATAAAAATGTGTTCATGTCTCGCTGGAGGTTGACACTGGTCGGGCACATTTGACAATGTGCGGGGGAAAGAACAAACATTCTGTCCGTCTCACTTTCCTGCAGGGGAGGTGGTCCTAATAAAAAAAAAAGGCATATTCAGCGGTGGTCGACCCAACGTAACCCTTGAGCCCGAGACAGAGTCTGCTGTACTCTGCTGCTGCTGACACAGAAGTATGAATTGGCCTTAGGTGTCAGGAATATGTCAATGGGTCTCCTCACGTTGTGTGTGTGTGTGTATGAGTGTGTGTGAGTGTGTGTGTGTGTGTATTGATGACCTGTACATGAATCTAATGCCTCTTTTATACCATTAGGTGGCCTCGTTCACAAAAGTGAATTCATTTGCCACCTGCAAAAACCAAGATACACTTGTAGTGTGTGTGTGTGTGTGTGTGTGTCGGACTGACTGTTCAAGACAGAGAAGCTTTTGCATTTGAATGGAGCCTTAACGGAAACAGTCAACAGGGAATGGTTGATGAATAGTGTGATAAAGCCAAAAAAAATAATTCTTTAAAGCAAACTTGGACACAGACAGGCACACTAAATTTTTTTCCCCATTTTCATCCACCATGTCATATTAATAATCATCTCTTGTCCAGGATTAGCAGGTTGCAACCGGGTCACCCTGTTTGTTTGTGTGTGAGTGCGTGTGCCAGTGCGGAAGAATTAAGCTGGTCCTACAGCTGCGGAGGAAAATGTGCAGTTTTTTATGTTTGCAGACGGATCATCCTCTGCAAAAAGATAGAAACAGAAAAAACTACAACCATACAAGATAAACAACAGAGGACGTTCTTCCAATCCGCGACAACAAAAACAACATTCTCCTCGTGCAACCCCAACTTCCTGTCTGTTGCCATGCCAACGTCTGGATACTGACAAACAGCCGGTAGTTGGTTGTCTGGACCAGGCGAAGAGCAGCTCAAACTCCCATAGCAACAGCACAAGAGCCAATCAATGGCCCTGTCTATTCCCTCTCAGTGTGTTCATATAAATATGTGTATGCGTGTGCGTGTGTGTCCGCGTGTGTGTTCTAAAAGCAGATCATCCTCCTATAGACAACGTTTTAGTCATACATTATCAATAGATATTTTATATCATGAGGATTAAAAGTGATTATTTATGCTGATTAGTTCCAGAATGATGTCTTCAAACTATTTATTATGCCGGTATGATGTATGGGTATCGGGCATCTTGTACATGACGGCATCAGCCCCCAAAAATCCATATCAGTAGGGCTCTACATATGACAAATGTTGGCTCTACAGCTTCTGTGTCAACTTAAAGGATGAGTAGGTGCTTTCGAAAATCGCCGCAAAATCCGACTCGCTTCCTCCAGACCTCCGTCCCAAGCCCCGCCCCCCTCAACACATGAACGCGCACCGCTGCCTCTCGTCAGTCTGGCTGCGTCGGAGGAGGAAGGCACGAGCGGCACATGCTATCTGACTGCTCGTGGCTCATTCACAAGTAAGAAAACACCGGACATTATCTTAATATAAACGTAAACAATGAACATGGCTGATGTCGGTGGAGACATTTGTCAAGCTAACATGTTAGTGTTGCGAAATCTCATTGAAAATAGAGTTCTGATGCAGTAACTTGTTGCTGGCTAGTTAGCAACAGGCTGCCGCAGGCGAAGCTAAAACATAAACACGGTTAGCAGTTCTACACAGACAACGTTTGTTTTGAGTTTATATTTTTAAACATTTCAGCCATATTGTGACGATGAGACAGCTGCAGCACCTTCACAGCTTTCTGTCCTTTTTTTCTGTTACTGTCTGTGACACAATGGAGGTGGATGTTGTACAGGATAACATGTTGTTTAGCACGTCAGAGCTTCCAAGATGAGTGTTGTTAGCTAAGACTGAGTCTACTCCAGACTCTGTTCGATGTATCTCATCATACATCGAATCATTTATCATGTATCTGATCTAATCATGTGTTGCTGTACAGGCCAGAACTCGAGGAGCAGTGACGTGACACGAGTCTGCTGCTTTACTTACTGCACCTCACATCAGCAGGTGCTGCTCCACCGGGCCGTCCCGTTGCAGGTCTACTTGTGTCTGCCAGAGCTGCCCACAGACGTGGAAAGAAAGTGCTGCGGGCATCTTCATGACTCCTGTGTCCAGGCTGCCACATATGGAGGTTTACATTTTGCACACAGTATTTTGTGCAATACCAATGTTTATTTATGTTCTGCATAACCTGCTCTATATTGTTGGAATACATTTTTTTTTAAATGTTCAAGGCCTTTTCCTTATACTCACAGCATAAAAAATCCAACCATTACATTTACCTCTTTACAAGCTGCACAAATAATTAGAACACAATGTGTCATGACACCTGTTTATTTGTTTGGAACATCATACAATATACCAAATATATATTATAATATTAGCATAAACACATATGTACAACAATGAAGAAACTGTCTGTACAGGGTTTCCTAGCTCTAGTGTCAAAGCTGGGCTGATGGGTCAGGCTGTGCTGTCGTTGACTCTTTAGGAAGTTGTCCTGTAGAAAGAATATCACAATAATAGATCAACATTACTGTAAAAGACTGACAAAATTAAAGACAAACATGGTTTTCTGGCACCTTTTGTGGGAGCCAAGTATAATTGATTTAGTGATATGTTGGTGGACCAGCCACTCTTTCATATATATTTGTGTTATGACTTTGTTTAGAAAAATATTGAAAATCATAACAGGTAGTTCTGAGGTTCAGAATCTGAAAAAAAATAAAAAATTAAACAACCCACTGGCATAAATGTTTATACTTTTTTTCGATTTTTTTTACAACATTGCCATATTAAAGTAGCTTTTGTACACAAGTAAGTTACCACTTCATGCTCAACCTACAGTATCATAAGCCGACTCGCCTGGTCCTCTGCTGACCTGCTTCTCTCGCTGTTGACGGGGATCGTCTGTCTCAGTGCTCTGGTCTGGCAGACAACCTCCAGGTCCTGGACTTCTTCATGTACAACTTGCCGTACCTGGTTTAAGAGAAAGGAGGTCAACTTAGTGAAATGTTCATATTACCTTACATTGAACAGTACTTTTCATTTAATGTCCTGCCTCAGTAAGGTCAAGTTACAGCTGATACAGTGAACCCTGCACAACACACGCACGTAACGCTCTGTCCCGTTCAGAGCGGATATAGATAAACAATCAAACGACATTTGCTCACAGCTACAGTGACGACACCCGGCGAACACACCGGCAGCTTTAGCTGTAGATACACACAAGCTAACGTAACGTTAGCTAACTTAGCTAGTGTCCTCCAGCGAAGCTAAGCTGGCGCTGGCTGATACACACAAGCTTTCTAACAGTTCTGTTGGTTACACAGTTCGAGAACATTAACCGCCTTCAACCAAATGAAGCAGAAAATTACCTTTCACCCTCTTCTCCTCCCAGAGTTGACGCCAGCGGTGAAGAGCCACGCGATGTTGACTCTGTTCACTCCTCCTGTAGTCTCCAACCTCTTTGTGTCTGTAGTTGTCTCTACTGCTCTGTCTGTTGCGACCGGAAGCTGTTGTAGGCACTTTCTCTGCCATTCTGCAACTCTTTTCTTCTTTAGTTCAGTGCAGAAATTCGTCTGCTACCACCGGCGGCTTCGGTTGTTTGCCGACGCCGTGCAGGAGACTGGTCACGCGACCGACTGTGTGTTGAACGAGCGGAGTGCGCGCAGGCAGGAGAAAGCCGGTTCATCCAATCACTATTTTGGGACAGTGATTTCCGATTGGTCGTGGTTTTTACAGTCCTGCCGCGGCCACAGATGAGGGATTGTTTTCGTTTCAGTGTGGGATCATTCAATGTATTCATCGCTATCGTTTTGTTACGAGAGTTTCAAGTAATATGACAGAAAGTGCTTCTCTCAAAAAATGCCTACCCCACCTTTAAGATAATGGTGACTGAATAGATTTGTGTCTGCTGTGCTGTGGTTAGGGCAAAATTATCATTCCCAAAGGCCAGAACTGTAAGAAAAGTTTAACGACGTGTCAAACTGATTGATGAGTTGGAAAGAAATTGCACTTCCCCCTGACTATCAGGCAACTCTGAAAAAACAAAAATCAAAAAATGAAATACCATATTTAGTGAGCTGATTAGTTTTTGTCACACTGTGAACAGGCGTATCGATCTGTCTCAACATCTCCAAACACAGCGATCAATCTCTGGTCTATATTATTTTTTAAAACACCAAAAAAAGACAACCAACAGTATGAAAAAGGTTTTACAGGTTTTCAAACTGTTTGCGGATCAGTCGATAAGACCCAGACACACTGACATAGATGCGCAGCCATTTTTAGCTCTGACATCATCAGCCTGAACTCAGAAGAACAGGAAATGGTGTCTATTAATACACAGAGTGGCTGAGGACCCCATGCTTCACCAGGTCTGACCTGAGTCTAGACTCAATAACGCAGGTCAGACCTTTATAATAAGGTCTGACCTGCGTTGATGATGTAAAGAATAATTATTTAAAGGAGCAGAGGTGTTGTCTAGACTCTAGACAACAGCTCTGCTCCTTTCTACATTATTCTTTACATCATTATTTACTGCTTAATTTTGCATAGGGGCAAATAAGGATTTTTAGACGCCATACTGCCATTAAATCCAGTATAAATGTGTATATTTGATCGAAAACTAGCCTAGCATAAGACAGCCATGCAAATGTCTCTGGACAACAACCCCTACAAATCTGAACAATAACGTAAACTGATAAGGTGAGACAGAAGATTGGCAAAGATGTACCTCCCAGTGACGGGGGGTTTCGAGGTTCATGGGCAGATGCTCACGAGCTGCTGTGGCAATAGTGCTAAACTGAAAAAAAGGAGAGATACTGTACAGGGAAAGCGAAGGGAAAGAAAGGAAAGTGGGGGTGCCAGTGGGCTTCCCACCATGTTGTGTTACGCAACGGCGTTGTGATGCATTACTCATCGCGCTTCCGCTCCTTTCCGAATCACTTTACATTGGCAACGATCCCCGTGACTCAAAACAAGAGAAACAGACGCACAAAGCTCCGTGTGTTCAAAAACAGGTGCGACATGGAGTTAAGAATAAAAAAAAGTCCACTCACATTCACAAAAAAAGCAGAGGGACGGTTCCTTTGGATTTTAAAACAGTATGGTTGCACGGCTAATGTATTTTTCAATTAATGCTGGGCTGAAAAATAACCATTCATGTCTTGATTAATCCTCAGAATATTAAAAGATTATGATAACAATTTTCCATAATTTCCTTAACGCTGGAAAATGATACATTCATTTTATGATCGAGAGAGTTTTGCAAATCTCTTTTTAAAATAACAATAACGCAAAACGGACATGAATCAGAATGACAGGCAAAAACAGGCAAAACTAAATATTTCCAGTTGACTTGGACACAGAATAGACAGTTCACAGAAGATCAATCAATGATAAAATATATCATTAGTAATGAACTCTACAATGTAATCTTAAGTCATGAAGCACAACAGACTGACTCCTCGCTCCATCACTGACCTGAGGCATCTGTCAATCTGTCTCATCCACAACCTCTTCCCTCGTCTGCAGGCGGCGGCTTTAATGAGAAAATGAGCCGGAGCACATGATGCCTGGCGACAGACCTCTCTCTGTCTCTCGGTGTAATGCCAGAGCAATCCAAAGTAACCGGCTGGTGGGTGAGCTGCCAAGGAACGGGGGCCGTCCGCGATGAGATCAGGGCGAGCTGCCGGTGTCCCATGGCTCCCAGCGGAGGACCAGAGTGTGTCACCGGTGTACATGTCAGCATCCGGGAGAGAGACAGTGGTCGGGGAGAGGGGCTGCTGTCGTCAATGGCCCTGCAGATAGCCTGGCACGCCAACCGCCGTCCTCTCTGCACGTGTCGATCAATACTGGCTGAGGTCGTTGTGGAAACGTGGTAGCGGGATCACGACATGTGTTTTGTGTGTGTGTGTGTGTGTGCGTGTGTGCGTGTGTCTCAGTTAGACAGCAACACTGGCAAAAGGCGGGTGAGATGGGTCAGGACATGACAGGACAGCTCTGAGAGCAGCAGCTTGACAATGCTGACGACACAACGGAGGAGCTCTGGATTCCAGACAGTGTTGGGAATTAAAAACAATTGACAGTCACAGATTCTCCCTCAGAAAAGAGGGATTTTAATCTGTGGTGACTGTGATGATGAGTTAATAAAGGTGTTCAAAGAATACTCTAATAATTCTGCCTTCAAATCTGAATTCATATGGGCCCTGAAAAGCGTGGGTGTTTTTTTTGTGTTCATCAGATGATGGTATCTGCTTGGGACAGATTTTCAGAGCCGAGAACTGAATGAAAGCCCTGTCCATCTTTACTTGCCATCTCAATTTCCATTCAGATCTGGTTTATCTTCTTCTTTCTTAAGTTAAAGAAAAGGAACAGCACTTGTTCAGATGAACATTATTCGCAGTGCTCGCTGGCTCTCGCCCACAAACACCCGCACGACTCTGCGAGGATTAGGCACGACCGCGGGCGCCAACGGGGCCGAGGCGTCCTCAACACCTCCTCAGACGCTTCGCTGAGGAGGTTACGTAAGGCTGCGAGTGAATGGCCCGCTCCACTTTTAGAAACCACGTGGGGCCGCTGTCACTTCCTCGGATTGGGGAGAGAATGTGGAGAATCTGATGATGGAGGAATCGGTGGCGGACAGGGAGGAGGAGGATGTAGACACAGAGGTCTTTGTCCACGCCGGATTCTGTTTGTCACCCTGACGGAATGATGAGAAGGCAGCATCGAAAAAAACAACCAAAAAAGTTCCCTTAGCTCAAGCTAACACTTTCGTATCTCTAGTTTTGTCCAACTACCAGAAAAAAAATTCAGGTAACAGAGTCAGGATTTAGTCAAAGAATAAAATGGACCCAAATCAAAACAAATCCAAGACCTGACGAGACCTGCATCTTTGCAGAAAATATGCATATGAATACTTAACAGCAGGGCTTTTTCCAATAACTAATACTGAAATGCCTCAACTCTACCATTTTGAATTCTGACCGGCTGCAGCAAGAGGCCTCAGGACTGGGTTCAGGACATCAGGTCTGTGGTCCTTTTCTGACCATCGCTTTAGGTTCCTCTCAGGTACCAGCAGACCTGCAGCAGCAGCACGTTTGACTTCCAGGAACTAAATGCCCGTGTTTGTCTGCTTTAAACCATGCTCCCACAATAAAGACCTCATCTCTTTTTCCGCACCTGCTTAATCCGGCTGCTCGGTATGACTGAACATCCCCAAACCAGATCACTGAGGGAGCCGCTCAGGAATATCAATGACGTTTGTTAACGTGGAGGAGAACCTGAACACAGGGCCCGAGAAGCACATCGGGGATCTCAGGTGTCGGCGGAGCCAAACAGAAGGAAGAGACAGCTCCTGGGGGCGGGGGGGGGGGGGGGGGGGGGGGGGGGGGGGGGGGGGAATACTGCAGCATGTCTTTCTTTGAGATGTGATGTCGGGAAGTCTGAGGGTTGACACCAAAGGTTCAACAGAGAAAACACGGATGATGCCTGTGAACATGACTGCTGCACTTTTCCCCGCAAAAAAAGAAAAAGGATTTTGTCAGAATTCTTGCACTACAGTGAGAATACCCTTTCCACATGCAGTACCCGGAGGGGGGGAACCATGAGGGCCACACAAAGAGCCGGGGAGAGAGTGCATTAAAAGCAAAGCACGCTCGAACTCTCTTAAGTATAAAAACCAAAGACAACCGTCAGTCATCGTAACGTCAAGCTCAAACAACCAATTTACCACAAGGACGCCATTATTATTATTGATGCCGATGCAATCATCTGTTTAAATGTGAATGAAATATTCATCCTACATTCACACAAAACAAATCATAAACAAGCTCCTCCTGATTGTTTGGCTCCAAAACCCAAATGAAAGCCAATCAATTTAAACTTAATTACACCCGGACACACGTGTGGGACGAAACCCGTGATCATCTCTGTTTTTTCCAGCTTTCGATAACAACATCGCCCCGCGTGACCACGCAGCGGAGGGGTCAATGACAATTACTTCCAGCTTGACATCGAGCACAGTGGAAGTCTGAACTTTCTTCCGCATCATTTCCACTTGACAAGTGTCGTGTATGACATTTTCCGTCTCTATCTTATGCCATTACAAAGCCATTACTTTCCAAATCATTGTTACAGAGGCCGCCCAGTCTGCCTCTCTGCACCTGTTTGCTCCCATCAACAAGCAACGGTTCTACGAATGAACAGCTGGCCTTCGACGGCCTGTAGGCTTCAGCACGCCATTTTAGACTGTGCACACTAATTAGCACGAGTCGGTGAACCATCCGTCATCACTGCCGGACACCTAGACGCCTCAGAGGGATCCCTGACATGAACGCGAGACTTCCTGCCGCTTCTCGGAATTCTTCGTATGCCGGGGAACATGAAAAAAAATGCAACACGAGAATACTCGTGCAATTGACATCCTTTTTTTGTTGTTGGCCAGACTCATGTATGTCATGAAGACTTGAATTTAATAATAGGAGGTATTAAGTGTATTTTCTCCCAATAAAGAGAAAAAAAACGTGCTGTGACCTTTGACCAGTTCATCCGTGAGTTCAAGTGAAAAAAAGAAAAAAAGAAAAAAGAAAAGAGCGTGACTATACAGTAGACTCAAGGACACAATTCCGGTGTAACTGACTTTTCTGTTCTAGTGTTAATTATTTCAGAAGCCTGCTCACTAAGTGCTGACAAGTAATGAGCTGGACCTGCTGTTTATCAGATCACGTGAAGCTGGAGCAGACAAAGAGTCAACTCGGCCTCAGACAGAACAGGGTGAGGAGGGAGGCACCAGGCAGGCCGGAGACGTTGACCCACTAGCGGATCCGGCGCCACGTGTTGTGGCATTTTTCATTCCACCGGCAGGGGCTGCAGAACTCGAGCTGTGCCGCCTGACTGCACTGATAAAAAAGCGGGCCGACACACAGCGAAATGCACAAAGAGCACGCACAGACGCCTACTGAGTCTGCAGGGTCTCCAAGTGCGTGAGCAGAAATTCACCCTCGCCTCCTCCCACTGTTTCATACCGCCAGTCTGTGAGGTGGAAAACACACACACACACACACACACACACTGGGTTATTGTTGTTGTGACGAAACACCATCTTCTTCTTCGCCTGCTTCAGTCGTCCTGCATTTCCCAGAATGCCTTTCAATGACATCCAGGGAGAAGGAAGCCACTTGTCTTTCACTGAGTTTTGGGGGTTTTGAATCAGGCTGCTGCTCCGAGTGTCTGCCACAAGAACAGGTGCGAGTTGAACGGAACGGTTACGGAAACTCGGATTCTTTACAACATCTCCATCCAACCTTGAGGCCGGTGGTCCACAACTCCAGAAGACAAAGTCAGGATCTGAGACCTGAAGACTGGAAAAATGTGGCCTGCCGGTCTGATGAATGTGGATTTCTGCCGAAGCTGCGGATGTTATATAGTCAGACATTCGTGAAAAGAATGTTTTCATGACACACCGGAGACCGCGCGTCACAAGGCGCAGGCTGAGGCCTCCGCGGTCGCCGTGGCAGAACGGAAAGATTGGCAGCAAATCCGCAGAAATTATCATGCGATGCGCTCGTGTCGACACGGGAGCGTAATCCCAGAGTACCACATGAGCAGAGCCACGCCGTCAAATTAAAAATGTGTCGTTGTTACACTGAATAGTTGCAACCTTGACGACACGCTGAGGTTTGATATCAAGCCCTACCAATTCTCGCTTTTGTTTTAAACTGTTCCCGTGCACCGGAAATACTTTTCTCATTGTTCTCTCTTCAAATTAATAGAATAAATACTAGAATAAACTCACCGTGCTGCCAGGACCTCTGGTAGTTCGGCCTCCAAATCTTCTCAATCATTCCCATAAACACCTAATTGATTAGTATGCTGTTTTTTGTGTTTTATTTTTGTGCATTGCATCTTCACATGTAAGATTTAGAAAGCAGAGAGCAAAGGCATTTTTTTGCCATCCAGCTCAAATCTGATCATCTGATTGTGTTGATGGGACCGCTTCAGGGACCTCTAGGAGAGCTCAAACTCCACCACTAGTCTACAGACAAACTATTGACCCTCTTTTGTAAACACACCATGCGTTCATCCATCCATCCATCCATCAACTGACACTGACCCAATGATCGCCCTGGATGCGGCCATCCGGGTCAGACATCACCGACCTCAGTATCCATCACACGAGGCTCGCTGACCTTTTATTTATTTTTAAATCCCAGTGCTATCGCCTGAAGGAAGCCGGGCCCCTGCTCTGATGGGTTTCCCATCGGAAAAGGCTCCCGGTTCCGTGGTGTTTGACTGCAGGTGTGTGCGTATGCGAGACAAAAGAGGAGAAACGCACGGTGCGCGTCGATCGACCACTCACCATCATCCACGGCGGGTTGACGCGCCTCGCCCGCGTTCACATGATGGCGAAAGAGAAAAGCAGCCTTCCTTGCGCCGGAAACCCCGACCGATCTCAAACGCGTTCCGTCTTTCGCCGAACTGGCTGCACTCCCGTCGGCGTGCAGCCTCTTTCGCTCCCCGGCAGTCTCACTGGTCCTCCATGGGTGGAGAAAAAGGGGGACACGGACACCGAGTAAAAATGGAAAACAACCCTGATTATTTACCGAATATAAAGCAGCAGCGCGTGTGCGCGCAAATTCGCTATAAGCTGTGGGACCGTCGAGGCTCCGGTCTGGATGGATGCGCGATGGATGGAGGATGCTGAGCCTGCCACATGAACGCGGTGCGTCGGGGTGAGGACGGTGGCCTCCGCTGCAAAAAATGACGCGTCCAGAGACTTGTCCAAGCCTGCAACACATTTACTGAGGGGAGGGAGGGGGAGAGAAAAAACAACAACCAGGCAGGCCATCCCGCAGCGGCTCCTGGAGGCTGAGCTTTTAAATACATCCCCCGAAACATTATGCTGAGAGGAATATTGAAGGATAATATCCATCATGCTTACTTTCTGAATTTATCATCAACCTCACAAAACGCCCATGAGGCGTAGCTAAAGTATTTTATTTGGATGCAGTGGTGGGATGTATCTTTTTTACTGTACATATTGACACAATTACAATATTTGTGGTACATTTAAAAGTACCAATAACAACAATATGGACACACATTTCAGATGAAGATTTGATGTGAAAAAACACGCCTTACAAGATACAATGAATTGTCATGCATTGACAGTGTGGTAACATGCCATTCATACGCCAATGTGTCAGTATTGAAAGTTAATCATACAATAAAATAAAGCAAGCGAAGCTTCATTCTGGGCGAGCAGCGCACAAGCTGTGATCACAAAACTATGCGGAGAGTGCAGCGATAAGACAGTGGACACAGATTCAGACGAACACAAATTGAAATGCAGGAATTATACATGATTTAATAATAATTATAATAATAATAATTAAACCAATAAAATACATAAAGCTTTGCAGCGCCTCTAATACGATTAGGTAGCATAGAGCTAAAGGCACCTTCACTGGTTTACATGAAGACCGACAGTTGCAGCCGACTTGAGTGAGTTGGAGAGATTTGCACTTATAGCAAATGGAAAATATAAAGTCACTTGAAGATGATTTTTATCTGTTTATGAAAAGTTTTTTTCTTCTTTCTTGTGCAAATATGTGCCAAATGATAGTTTTAGCAATAAGTAAGAACTTCCGAGTGCGCTGTCTGAAATGTGAAACAGGTTTCAAAGTGGTAAATAAAAAGGATAATTCGACAGGAAATGAGAACACGAAATAAAAGACTCCGGAGACAAATCGGTGCAAAGTGATGTAAAAAGGCTTCTTTCCCACCCATCGTCTGACGGGGGCCAGTGTGCACCCCGCAAGGGTTTTAGCTGCTATTTTTCATGTTATCGTTCACTGACTTCCACTACTCAACTCGGATCTGGCCAGGAAGCGCAGGTTGATGGGCTTCTCAGGGATCAGCAGGGTTCGAGTTTTAGCCTGTATGGTGGTGGCGTCATCTTCTGGCTGGACCTTGTAGTGCTGCATCAGCTGCAGGGCGACACACAAACGGATGAGCGTCGAGTTCGGTAGTGGATCGGTTACGAACTGTCTTCAAATTCATATGGTAGCAATATGTGGAGCGATTTTTTTTTTCACTTTCAGCAATGTGACTATGTTCTCAGTTTAGTTAGTTCCCTTGGTTGGTTTTATGAAACAACTTCGGTGACACTTCTGTCTTTCAAAGCAGAGTCAGAAAGCCAATCCCGCCTCGTAGTCACTCACCCTGGACAGGGCGAAATACATCTCCATCTCCGCCACCCTCTTCCCCACGCACGCTCGCACGCCGACACCAAACGGGATGAAGCTGTACGGCTGGTGCCGGTACAGGCCAGGTGCCGGCCGTGCCGAGGCGTCACCGGACATCCCCGGGCGGAGCCAGCGCTCCGGGATGAATTGCTCTGCATCCGCGAACTCTGCCTCGTCATGGCAGACTGCAAAATGACACAGATGGAACTGAGTCTGAAAAGAAAGAATGATGGGAAAATGAATACAAATTCCACCTTGTGTTGACTGCAAAAAGTGCAAAACACTTAGTGTTTTTGTGGTTCTCCCTCCCTACCTTCTTTGGGAACCAGTAGTCACCCACGATCACCTCATTCTCTGTAACAAAGCGTCCATTTCCGGGCACCACGGGATAAAGGCTGGTGGAGAAAAAGACACAAACGGTTGTTTGCGCTGTTCATTTACATTTCGGTAATCGTGGGCATACTGAAGACTGCGCTTCGTTGACAAAGCACAAAGTGCATTTGTCACACAACCGCAAACACAGGACAGGGCAGTGTTGGAGGCACTACTCGGTGGAAAGTAAAAGTCACAGTGTGATCGAAGCCTTCTTCGTTCCAGCGAATGGAATTCCAAAAAAACACAACATTCAGGAATGTTTTAGACAAAAGTGCGCTCCTCACTTTGAATAGAGCAGATCAGTGGACCCACAGGTCTGGGAGAAAGATCTCCGTCAGCTCACCGTAGCGTCTCCTTTATGACGGCCTTCAGGTAGGGCATCCTGCTCAGGTCGCATGTGGTCGGCTCCCGCCTGTCAGGACACACTGAGTTCACCTCCCGGTACAGTTCCTCCTGAGCCCTCTCGTCCCTCGCCAGGTGGTACAGCGTCCACGTCAAGGTGTTGGACGTCTGAGATCCGGTGGGAGTAAATGAGAAAATCCTAAAGTTACACAATTTGTATGAAGCATGGAACTGGGACACAGTTTAGGTGTGAATCACTCTACCTGGGTTAAGGGAGTGGCAGTTGGAGGATCCTGTTTTTATATGTGCCAAAGAAACAACAACCCTAAAAACATATTAAATCATCAGCTTTACGTGACGAAATTAAGATTTCACAAATGAAGACTTCTACATCAGTTCCTGAGTAGGGGAAATGTTCACTTTTAAAAAAGCACCCAGTCTCGCCAGAGGCAATGAAACTTTCTCTTGACCTCAACAAGAGCTTGTTCATTTGTTTTAGCGATCCGCTGTGCCAAATTAAATTCTGGAAGTGTAATTTAAATTTGTAACACTTGATTATTGTGTGTTTTTGCGCCGATGTGGTTAGAGGCTTGTTTGCCCAAGCTCTGTGCAGACATCCTTTTGTTTGCAAGATAGATTATTCCAAAGGTCTGCACTGGAGGGTAAAGGAATACATTAAAGGAATTTTAAACTGAACAGTATTAAAACAACTAAATAAACAAAGAAAACCAACTGGTGGATGGTCCAGACTGTACTGAACAATAGCATGTGAAGACGAAATTAATATATAGAGTACATATTGCCAAGCATCAGCCTGTAGGCAGCTTATTCTGAACACCACCTGAAGCCACGCTGTGAGGGTTTGTCTCTGGGTGCATGAGGTTCTTTTCTTATTCGCAAGAAGCAGCCCTGAAAAATGCGATAGCGTCGGGCCGCGTGCACAGACAACAGACGAAAGAGATCGGAGGCCCCTCACCGTGTCGACCCCTCCGAGCAGCAGCTCTGTGACGGTGATGTAGACCTCGGATCGGGTCAGCTTGTCAGAGGACAGCAGGTAGGTCAGGTACAGACCCTCCGCCGGCTGGTCGCTGCGCACCTGGGCTTCGATTTCGGCCAATCTCCTGTCGATGAGTTTCTGGCCTATCATATAAACACACAAGCCGGAAAACATGTAGAGTGCAGACATCCGCACGATTCTACACACTGGAAAAGAAATGTAAAAATCGCATGCATTCTTTTACTGCCCACCTATGCCACAGAGTTCATCCCAAGCCTGGACAAAGCGCTTCCAGAAGGGGAGGATGCCGCGGCTCCAGCGTGGGAAAATAATCACTGTATTAGACAGCGTCAACATGTCGTTGACGGCGGCGATGAATCGCAGTGTGTCTCGGGGAATCTCCTCCTGCAGGCAGCCAAGTCTGGTCTCAAACAAGATTACTGAGACAGCTGTGTAGGGGGATTTAGAAAAAGTGTTCAAGAGAATCAAAAGCTTCCATCGGTGCCCAAAACCGCTGGTATGACTGCAGAGCCTCTTACCCTCGAAGCCAAACTTGTAGAGCTCGGCAGCCACATCTGAGACCGTGGCCTGGTCCTGACTGCGACTGCGGAGGAGCTCAACGCGTTGCAGCATGTCTCCGACCACCTGGTTGATGGTGGAGGCAAAAGCCGACACTTCCCCCAGCTTCAGCATTTTGGGGTTTAAAACTTTGCGGATCTCGTACCATTTTGGTCCTTTGCTGTGAAAAGTGAGGGGAAAAAAAGAAGAAGTAAAAGGCTTCTGTTGGTTATAGTTAGTTTTTAAGCAAAAATCACATGCAGCATAGGCCGATCTTAGCCACATGGGCTCACAGGTTGGAGAGGCTGCAATTTATATTCTGACTCTAAGGATGATTGAAGAAACCAACTGTTGACAAAGTGGTAGCGCAGGAGCCAGACCTCTGCCTGGCCCGATGCTGGGTTTCTGTGACCCAACACTTCAGATTACAAATTTGAGAGGAACCATGAAGGCATCCTAAGGAATTCTTTCACAAATTCGTATAAAATCAGACTTCCCAAACAGGAACCTTTTAGATCTAAGAGCATTGTATCTAGCATCTTGATTCCTCGTTGACACCTCAGCAACGGACGGACGGAGGCTTAAGCACAACATCCATGTAAGTGGTGAACGTATGGCTATATTAACTTTTGCTTATTGTAATTATTAGGCAGATTGGAAATATACATATATATCCCCCTCAGTAATGGCTGCTAGGTTCTGGGTTCGAATCCCGGTTCAACCAGGGCCTTTCTGTGTGGAGTTTGCATGTTCTCCCCGTGTATGCGTGGGTTCTCTCCGGGTTCTCCGGCTTCCTCCCACAGTCCAAAGACATGCAGAATGGGGTTAGGTTCATTGGAGACTCTAAATTGACCGTAGGTGTGAATGTGAGAGTGAATGGTTGTCCGTCTCTGTGTGTGGCCCTGTGATAGGCTGGCGACCTGTCCAGGGTGTACCCCGCCTCTCGCCCAATGTTAGCTGGGATTGGCTCCAGCGACCCCCTGCGACCCTTAAATGGATAAAGCGGTAGACGATGAATGAATGAATGAATGAATGATCCCCCTCAGTAGACCTACAATCTTGAGAAAATATCACATTAGTAGAAGTGACGTGGGTGCTTATCTCTATCTAGTTATATTATCTCTAGTCTAGTCAGCGCGACTGCATACGCCATGTGTCTCCGCTCACCTCACATGCAGACCGTAGGCCTGTCCTCTCAGGTCCATGTATTCTTTCCAGTGCAGCAGCTCGATGCGGACCGGGTAGCGACCCTCTTGTTGGATAACCTGCGCGATGAACTCCGGACTGGCCACGTTGACGAGGTCGAGTGGGCCGAACTTGGAGCGCCAAATGGGCCCGTACAGACCCTTCTGCACACCCTTGAAAGTGATCACAGTGCGTGAAATTGAATCCACTTCTAAATATGAATTTGAAATTACAGAATTTACAAAAGTATTACAACAATATTAAAACTACAAAGACAAGTTACTTATTGTCTGACCAACCAAAAAAAACATTTAGCTCCGTAATTATACACATTTAACAAATACAGTGAATACTTTAAAATAGTGAGTACATTTACTAACTACTTACTAAGACAAGAAAATACATATCTCTTTTAAGCCCCTTTGAATTTGAATCAACAATTTGAATCAACACTATGGTCATGTCTCTGCAGGCAAACCCACAACACGTCCTTACCTGAAATAGGTGCATCTTGTGCCCAAACTGTTTGAAAATCATCCAGTAGAGAGTGGTGGACAGACGGGGTCCCGGCAGGTCGTCGATGGTCTTCAGGCCTCCCCTCTCCGTCGTCCCCGTCATCGTCGTCTGGACGTTTGAGGATCTCCGGATCAAGGCGGCGGCCCTGGAGCCTGCGCGTCGGAGCTCCGGAGCGGCACAGGACGCCGGGAGCGTCCGGGCGCAGGGCGCACACAGCCGGAGGAACCGGACCGCAGTCGCCGCGCAGTTCATGTCGGGGACCGGGGGGAAGAGTGTTGGTTTAGTCCGATCGTATCGGAGAAGCCCCGGAGTCAGTCGAGAAGGAACGGCCTATCTGGGGCTGAGACCTTTTTTTTTTTCTTCGCCATTCTTTTTTTTTTTTTACGGATAAACTTTACGAAGGGTTCATTAATTCCATACAGTGTAGCGCCTCTTCTGGTTTGTGGTCGTCATCGCGCAGGTATTCCTGCTCTGCGGCGCTATCTTAGGTCAGGGGTAGCGGAGCATTGTGTTGGGTTTGTAAGCGAGTGGAGGGATAAGTGGAGGGGTCAAAAGTGCAGAACAAAGTTCACGACGCAGGGTTGGGCAGGGCATCATAAAGGCACGAGGAAGGAGGATTTGATGGAAAAAAACATGCGGTTTATTTCACATGCCATAGATATGGACTGATATAGAAAGAAGTGTGGTTGTGGTTCTCTGCTTGGAACCCATCCTTACCCATGAGTCCCATGATGGCCCCTTCCGTGAAGCAGTAAGAGACAAGACAACTAGTGAATGTGTGAAAAAGTTTTTATCATTATCTTTACCCGCATCTCATGAAGCACACATGGATTCAATGAGTGTGTGTGTGTGTGTGTGTGTGTGTAATCTACAGTGCAGTATCAGTAATATATAATATTAACACAACCAACAAAGGTGTTTTTTTAAGGCTAATACCTTTAACTTCATGAAATCTTAATATCCTGGCAGGAGTAAACCATTTAAATTCTAATGCTGACTTACTTTGTCAAATAAGCATCATCATCATCATCATCATCATCCTCCAACTTCATTACCTGTTGTCAGTTTATTTTCTTTCTTTCTTAATCATTTAGATTTATTTAAATTTTAATGTTAAGCTCAAACGCACCAAACCCTTACAAGAACAAAAGTGCCTAGAATACACTACTGCCTGGCTGCCCCTGCTCTGCCACGGTCCTTCTATATATATATACACACACTTGCCATCATCAATAAATATGTAGCAAGTATCAAGCAAAACAAACTTGGAAAAAAAAACAAAAAACAACCCCTTTTCATATAGGTTCAACTTTGGGGTTTTTTCTGGAGGATAATCGGTTCAAATGACTTCAGATGACAGGCTCCTTATGTCTATAAATTACATTTATTATTATTACTACTATGTTGACATTGCCACGATGAAAAGAAGATTCAAAAAATCTATACCTAAAACATTATGTGCATTAGAAAATTGAAGCCACACATCAAGTCATGTTGTCAAAATGGCCAATAAAATGAATGAAAAGCTACTGTTCCCTTTGAAAACCCTACAAAGCCCCCGCGAACACCCTGTTTCGATCTCTGGTATTCTCCAGGGCACTATTCTATCACACCCGCACTTTTAGACTATCACAACAATTTTTCATCCCAACTGGTGTCACAGTGTTGTGTGTCCTCTTGTGATGATAGGATCAAATGCTTCATGCAAAGAGCTGTGAAAAAGTTCTCAAAACATTTTTCGCCCACAAAAGCTTTCGACAATACACCTGACAAATATTTTGACATTCATACAGTACATCCATGACTTTCTCTTTTTTAAATATTGCCGATACACACAGTTTTGCGTTTCATTGAAGTTCAGCAAAATATAAATAATTTAGGATTAAGAAGAAAGGGACAAAAAAAAAGTTTATTATTCATTTGGTGTGTATAATTTGACATCTCAAACATTTTTTGATAACTGGGGCCAAACCCACCTCTTGTCTCTCTGTCTTGTTTCACTTTAACATTTGTTTAATACGTTTTTCATAAAGGCATTTCAAAGAAATCTGCGATGATTCCACAGGTTAGTACAAACCAACACCGCTTTCAGCCGCACACACAAATCATCTGGTGTCATTCGTCATCGAGCTGTCCGTGTATATCAGTTCAGATTTCTAATCATGCAGTACCAATACATATTGCTGCGGAGATGGACATTTAATTTGACTTTCTCAGATAACACATCTGAGGATTTTTTTTGCGGGGGGGGGGGCTGAATCTTTAGGCGTCTGGAAGCTCAAACCTTCTGAGTAAAATTTTCAGGGAAAACACCTTTGGCGGAAGCCTCCTTCTTCTGCAACCACTGAGATTCCTGCATGCCCATGAGCCAGCCATCGTCCTGCAGAGAGGAGGTTTGCAAACCAAATTTTATTGCAATCTAAAATATCTAAAGGCGAATGAGTGACGGTCAAATACACAAGGCTTGCTTACATTGTAAATCTGGTACCCAGGATACACTTTGGGTATAAATACGAATATGAGTATTTATATCTAATAAATTTATCATTTCTATATGTGTCACTGACCTGTTCATCCGGGTTGTCAAAGGCCAGAACCAGCACAACGTCTCCGATCGTCAGTTCCAGCTCATCACCGTCAGTGGCAGAGTAATCGTGTATCGCCTTAACCTGGAGTGAATAAAGCCAGAGGCCAAAATAAAGGTTTCGATTGAATAATGACCCTGCATTACTGTATGAACGGAATAGTAAAGAATTTCATCATAAGGTGTGGTGTCTCACCTTGTAGAGGAATCCAGCAGGGAGTTCGCCTTCGGAGCCATTGGTCACAGCATTCTGTGCAATAAAAAATAAGCAGAACCAAGGTATATTATCAATGAAGTCAAATAAATTGTCACTGTAGCTGACAAAGGTGTGCAATTAGGAACATCTTAATTTTTTTTTTTTAAAAGAGAGCTCAAAATGGGACAAAAAGGAGAGGGATACGAAAGGAAGATTTTTTTTGTGACGTTCACCAGAATTCATGGCATTCTGGACCTCCAGATTATTTCAAGACCCCGCTGAGGTCCCACCCTCCTCCTTATCCACCAAACTCTACCTGCACATCTTCATCATCGCCCCAGCCACCCTGTCCCAAATTGGTGCCATCATCATCCCAGATGGGCTCGGTGTACGACTGAGCGGCATAGCTTTGGCCGTCGTCCCAGCTTTCCTGAGCCCGAGCCGACCCTGTATCTTCGCAACCGGCCTGAGGGTGGCCCTGGGCAGTGGGCTTGTCAAAATCCCAGCCACCTTGCGCCTCTTCTGGGTTGTGGTCGTCATCATCTGCGACGCTATGTTCTCGCTATGAGGTCAGGGGTAGCGGAGCATTGTGTTGGGTTTATAAGCGAGTGGAGGGATAAGTGGAGGGGTCAAAAGTGCAGAACAAAGTTCACGACGCAGGGTTGGGCAGGGCATCATAAAGGCAGGAGGAAGGAGGATTTGATGGAAAAAAACATGCGGTTTATTTCACATGCCATAGATATGGACTGATATAGAAAGAAGTGTGGTTGTGGTTCTCTGCTTGGAACCCATCCTTACCCATGAGTCCCATGATGGCCCCTTCCGTGAAGCAGTAAGAGACAAGACAACTAGTGAATGTGTGAAAAAGTTTTATCATTATCTTTACCCGCATCTCATGAAGCACACATGGATTCAATGAGTGTGTGTGTGTGTGTGTGTGTGTGTGTGTGTGTGTGTGTGTGTGTGTGTGTAATCTACAGTGCAGTACCAGTAATATATAATATTAACACGACCAACAAAGGTGTTTTTTTAAGGCTAATACCTTTAACTTCATGAAATCTTAATATCCTGGCAGGAGTAAACCATTAAAATTCTAATGCTGACTTACTTTGTCAAATAAGCATCATCATCATCATCATCATCATCATCCTCCGACTTCATTACCTGTTGTCAGTTTCTGTTCTTTTCTTTCTTAATCATTTAGATTTATTTAAATTTTAATGTTAAGCTCAAACGCACCAAACCCTTACAAGAACAAAAGTGCCTAGAATACACTACTGCCTGGCTGCCCCTGCTCTGCCACGGTCCTATATATATAATAAAATATATACACACACTTGCCATCATCAATAAATATGTAGCAAGTATCAAGCAAAACAAACTTGCAGAGTGAGGCTGAAGGGCACGCACGTTCAAAGCCATGCAGTGGATTAACAGAGCTTGAGGTTTGTTTTCTCTCACACACACACACACACACACACACAAATGTCCTAAACCCCAGATGACATGGACTATGTTTACATGCAGTCTGACATTCGATTTTTGCACAACGAGAAAGATGCTGAAACGTCTTTAGTTGCAGCCGCAGCCCTGCAGTCGTCACCGTTTACACCGTTGTCTTTTATTCGGAGCATAAATAAAATTGGGTTCCTAATAAAATGGTCCCTTAAACTGGATGCATACACAGTCTTTGACCCCCTCAGCTCTGACGGACCTCCGTGGAATTTTGCCCTCGACAATGCACATCCACCTTGGGAGCTGGAAATGTGACAGGCTGTAATACCTCCACATCCCAGTCCAGCAGGCAGGCCCCTGACCATGGCTCACACTGCTTCACACACAAATGAGGTGAGGACGGTTAACTCGGGTTTAAACAATCTCCGAGTTTATAGAGTCGTAAACACTGGGCGGGGCTGGTTTCTTTAAATTCTTCACCCTCATATTCCAACTTATCAGAAAGTTTACAAATATCAGTTATTTTTAAAGTCACATGTCCACGTGCTGCAACATTTTAAAGTAACAGCGTATATAATTGATGCCGTGTTATAAATTTCCAATACATAAATTACAAAGCACGTATGTTGTTTATGACACAATAAAAACATTCTTCCGACTCTGTTCACAGAGCATTAGGAGCTTGGATTGCCCGGATTGAGTTACTGTAGATCCCCTGACCTTTATGTTGTAGTTCAAACCAACTGACAGTATATTTTCAACAGATGACTATTCTAATTCATTTAGTCCACCGGAAAATGTTATATGTCCCTCTGCAGTTGATTGCATACAAGCACAAGGAACTTTCCTTATTAAAGACCAATATCTGGTGGAGGTGGTCAGTCAGTCTGACCTGCTCTGTTGCTTTCGTCCCGGCGGAGTCTGCGTTTGTGTCGGGGACTGGGGCCTCGTCTTCAAACAGGCCGGCGTGCGACCGGACCTGGTCCGGAGACGGCGACGGTCTCGGGGGAGGCCGACTGGGAGGAGGGCCGGGCCTCTGCGCCACCAGGAGGGTTAAATCAAAAAAACCACAAACACACACGTGCACACATGCCGGGGCGGCGGGGCAGACAGAGACACATTAGTACACACGGCATGATGGATGGTGACGTTTTTATTATTATGGGACTTTAAAAGGTTTAAGAATTTACTGAGGAAACCTTGGTGCCTCAAGGAGGAGGCAGGTACTATAAATCTATAGAAACTTTAGAGAAGCTTTTTATTCACAAATACAGCATATCCTTTCTTATGCTTAAAAGAAAATGTTGTGTTTTTAAGAAGCTCGCTGAATATTAGAGCTGCTTGTCCTTTGAATAATGTTTATGTCCCTAATAAGCTCCTGCAAAACTTCCACACGCCCTCTTTTTTAGTAAAAGTATATAGGCATAGGAAGAATAAGAGGGGACTTTCTTTGCCCTCTGATTATTATAAACTTTAATATACAATATAACACAAAAACCAACATGTATTTCTGTTGCCGGACGAGAGCAATTATTAAAAATTATGCAACGTCTTAGCACCGCAGCATATTTCAACCTCTAACAAAAGTATAAGAAGAAATATGAAAACTGCCATTACATTTTTTCAAGCATCTAATATAGATATATTGTAAGTTCCCCTATTCCACGAGAGTGTACACAGTGTATAATCTTTAGCATGTCAGCATGTTATTTGGTGTTTCTTTTTTTCTCTTTTACCTTTGGTGGTGAGCTGGGCGATTCGCTGTGGTTGGCCTCGTCACTAAGAGGTTGGCGAGAAAAAATTTGCCAGAGGAAGAGAAGGGAGGGAAAAAAAGAGGGTGAAAAGAAAATATGTATCACAGATATGCAGATGTTTCACATACAGTTCTCAGTTTCACACAGAGGGCGCCAAAAATAAACAACATTGGAAAAGCATCTGCTGTATCTCAACAGGTAAGCATTTGACACCATACTGTACACAGGATGTTATTGTCAGGTATGAAAGTCTCGAACAAACAGGGAGCAAACCGGACAAGTCGCTTGAGCACAAAAGTTAACGAAGCAAGCAAAGTTGCAGGATTTAAATCCCAGACCAGCTTCCGAAAACTGGACACACAGAAAAATGCCATGACAAAACCAGCAAACAAACCATATAACCATCAAAAAAGAAAAGAAAAGAAGTGTTGCACAAAAAGCTGCATGCTCAGCCGACGTGGCTGAATGAGGATCGGAGAGAAGCAGGTTTTACCTCTTCGCACCCTCGACTGTCTTTTCTGCTGCAGTTTCGTCTTTTCTGCAGTAGAGGGCAATGTGATGGAACATTACTCTTGTGTGTTTACATGATGCATATTTAAAATGTTTAAAAGTGTTTAAACCGCGGAAGGGGACACATCTGACACGGTTCACTTACTTGAGCTGCCGCTGCTCCTCCAGTTTGGTCATGATGTCGTTCAGGTTTTGGCTGAGCTGAGGAGACACCCGGAGCAGACGAATATCACTGACCGACCGTGTGATGGATCCGTCGGCTCCGTCCGTTTGATGGATCACACGTGTGTGCAGTTTCACTCACCTTGCTCATTTCTCTGTGGAACTTCTCCTGCTGACCTGCCAGGCTCTGGAATGTGTTAACATAGACGCCAACACGACTGCACACACACGCACACAATTTTAAATATCATTCAATGAAAGGTTTTGCAGGAGTTCACTATGAAATAATAATAGTGTCTCACTTGTCCCACAGTGCAGGAAGCTCGTCTTGTAATTCCACGTTCAGCTCTTCGAAAATCTTTTGGGCTCGACCCAGCTCTTCTTCTGCCTGCACGCGCATGTACGCACACACACACACGTACACGCATGCACGCACACGCACACACACACACACACACACACACACACACACACACACACACACGATTAATTTAAATATCTACCATAAATCCAAGCTGCTTGAGAAAGACAGTTTACCATGAGCACACATGTGCCTGCATGGGTGCTCATGGTATGGACAAACACACACACAAACACACACACAGGGTTTAATAACTACACTATACGACACATGAAAGCTTGGAGGCATTCAAATGACATTGACGCAAAGCAAATATAAGGGTGCTTCCGTCAAAAGGACGTGGGTAGCTCCTAGCCATGAAATGTAGAACGTAAACAATACTTTGGATTGGGGATCAAATTACGGCGAGGCCCTGTACACGTGATCAGCACTGGAATCAAGTTGCGTCAGCGAGGAGAGAGTGACACCACTGGGAAGGAGTTCTGAGATCAGATATGAGCTTTTAAGACTTTTATCCCAGAGCCATGGCCATGGAGCCAAATGACAATTAGAATAAACAAGATGTGATGAACGGAAATTAAATGCGCATGTGTCGGTCAAACCTACCAAACTCGACCATACCTTATTGTAATTGGAGGAGACGATGGGTTGCTTCTTTGAAATGTAGCCTGTGACTTTTTTCCTTAAATAAAGACATTTGTCACGATTCTTCCCCCCGTGAACTCTGTGAACAGCTTTGATTTGATTATCTCTGTTAATTCGTGAGATAATGACGCCCTCTTGTGTGCTAGGATTCAAAAAACGGCCTTTGCTCGTTACCGCCGCCGACGCTGATCATGTGCAGAGAGCCTGCGGAGGAGGGGGAGGGGGGAGGAGGGGCGGTTAGTGATGAACCAGAGTTTCACCTGGTTGTAGGAGAGGTTAGTCTGAGCCAACTGGTGGGCTGATATCAAACCCTGAGCCCAGCTGGGAGTCGCCATCTCCAACAGGGCTGCTGGCTAACCACACACACCATGCAAGAGGGAGGGAGAGGGAGAATGAGAGAGAGAGAACGTTGGAAAGAAAAGGCAGACATGGCAGAACAGTGGAGAGAGAGAGAGAGAGAGAGAGAGAGAGAGAGAGAGAGAGGGTGGGGGAGAGCGAAAAAGGACAGAGAGCAAACGAGAAAAATTCAAGACAAACGCGGAAAAATGTTAATCAAGTTTAGCACGTGAGAGAAAACTGCCAGTTTTTATATGATACGGAAACGTGTTAATCAGCAGCGGTTTAAGGTGGTATGATATGTTGGTGCCACGATAATAACCAATACCACCTTAAGTTCCCCAAAAAATCCCCAAAAACTACAGTATAAACACCACACACATTGACAGTTCATTCGTTTACACAAATGTGGACACACACACACATACACACACGTACGGGGTTACCTTGGCGATCTTGGCCTCGTCCTTCTTCTTCCCTTTCTGTAAGGAGGCGAAGTGATGCCTGGCGCTGTCAAAGTCCACCATCTTCCTGTCGCGCTTTGCTATACGAGCCTGCAGGAGAGCTCAGGTTAGAGCATCTCATCATCATCATCATCGAGCAACACACACGCACACACACACACACACACACTAATGTTGATTCAACTGAAAATAGTGCCCAATAGTCTCCTGTGTGAGTGCTACAGACAGTGTGCTGGAGATCAGACACACGTTTTTGACGATGAAAAAACTGCAGCCTCATACTGTAATTAAGTCTCTCATGTTAACAGCATTACAAACTTGAATCTGTTCGTCAACTTCATACTCTGATAGTTCATTTTCAAATGTCATTTTCTTGAATTTAGAGATTAAGATGATGTCAAAATTGATATTTTAGGATTTTCAAAACAGAAATATACACACCTTGATATCAGGAAACTGAGTCAGGTACATGTCCATGCTGGTCACGGATTTATCCGTGATGTTCTGGTGGTAGTCTAACCACAGAGTGTCTGTGTCCTGAAACACACAACCCGGCAACACAATTCATAATACCATTCTTTATACGAATAAAAAAGAATGGTCTGAAGAAGTACAGTCATGTTTGCAGTGAGAACAACCAGATGCACGTCAGCTGCATGTTCTATAACACCGTTTCCTCCGAACTGAACATGTCTACTTCCTCTGCTGCAGAGCTGCACCAGTGTATCCCACATGAATGGAAACAATCACCACAAGAACGACTCTTGCAGTGACCAAACACAGCAGAGAAAATTAATGAATCCAATCACTGTTTTACATTAATCCGCATCTTCAATATGTCACGATCATTGTCACTCTACTCCGATGCCACCCTCAGGACAAGAAGCATCACAGAGCCGCTTTTGTTTTAATTGCTATCATTCTTCAATAATGTTCGTCACTGGGACACACTGGGAGCTTTCTGCATTTTACCTCCAAGTTATTGTCCATCTCCTTCTCGATCATCTCCTTCAGGATGGAAGGAGGGACACATGCGGTTAAGAGAAAGAAAGGAAAAAAAGGGAAGGAAGGAGAAGACACTCGAGAATGAGCAATCCCTCTTCATACAAAGCAGAGGCAGAAACAGAGTGATTATTCAATAATAAACAGGCATTTATAACAGCACAATATAACAAGCGAGCATCACTATCAGTTTTCGAAATGTAGGACTTTCCTCAAACTGAAATAGGAAGTTAGTCTTGAAACTGCTGGATAAGTGAAACAACGTGTCAATTTTTTAAAAAGCGCCCTTGTTTGAATATGAAAAACATACGTGCAGTTATGCAGTTCCTTTGATTTCCTGCACGTCTTGTCCTATATTTTTTTCATGTGGCATTACAATTTATAAATTGTTAATTTAAATCAAAGAAAAGCTAAAGAATGAAGAGCTGAGGGGGCAGCACATGCAGTCAAGGTTAAGGGGAAAGGCGTAAAAAAGCCAATCGTAAAATTCTTCTTCCGCCGATCTGTCTCCCAGTCTCACCTCTGCCAACGAGTCCATCTCCTCTTTGCCAAACCAGTCGGGCTCGTACATTTCGGCCAGACAGTCCTGCAGGTGCCGCGATGCATCGTGCAGAGCTGAAACACAAACACACAACTCTTAATTGACATTTACGAGCATGACAATTAAAAAAAAAAACCTCACAAACATACAGGTACTTACTTTTCACTGCTGTCACGTAGGCTTTCAAGTCTTTTTGCAGTTTGCTGCCTTCTGTCTGAAAAGAGCAAACACACAGCGAGCAGAGAGAATGAGTTCGAGAGTGAGAAGGAAGGAATAAATTAACCAGGATTGATAAAGAAACGCATAATGACAAAGAAGAAGACGGAGAATGCTACTGCAGAATGCATATTCAAGACTGGAGAAACATAAGATAAATTCCACTCATGCATTTCAATAAAACATATTTGAAAATTGTAGTTTTTGAGTTGGGGATTTGATAAGAAACTGCTTTTCATGACTAAAATAAAGGATTTAAAAAAATGGCCCCTGACCATTTGCTTGTTGAAGTTTGCCACCATCTCCTCGAAGGCAGCATCTCGGGTCTCGTCCGCTTTGCCGAGCTTCTGCAAGACCTGCAAACGGTAGACAGGAAGAGAAAAAAAAGTCCAACCGGATTTTGTATTGTATTTGTATTTTATTCGTGGCACTTTGTTCACATCTATAACTGGAGGCATGTATCGGACTATTTTCAGGCTGCCCTTTAAAGCCATGTGTCTCCCCTGTGTCTGCAGTTCACACCAGCTGTGTGTGCGCATGTGTGTGTCATGATATGGAGGTCAATAGGTCAAAGCCTCTGTGACCTGCTGACACATGTGAAGCAGCATACTTTGACCAAACTCTTTTAAAGTCACTTCCACACGTTAATGATGAAATATGTGCCCGGCTGCAGAGGGCATGTTGTCAAAAGAAGAAGAAAAAAAACGCATGCTGTACAACTTTCATCATAATTGAAAGCACAACGTTCACCAAGATTGGAGACAAGAGATGTTCAGTCAGTAGCTGTGAAAACCTTCCCTGCTTCATTTATCAGAAGGGACACAGAGGGATAAAACCTGTCCCTATATTTCACTGGAGAAAAAGAACAACAACATCAACAAAGTAAACAGGATATATGTCGGATATGGGTTGAAAATCTTATTTTGTAAGTGATGGTTAAATGTTCCCTCTAAACTGAAAACACCCTTTTTTGTGTAAGCGCAGTTAGATTTCCATTTTTTTCCAATCAGCTTTCAATGGCATGACATTTTCATGTGTTGCCAAACAGAAGCATCATCTCTTCCCAACCAGCAGAACCATCTAGTATCAGTGTTGTGTCTCATGACAGACATTTCTACGACCAACCCAGATGAATGAACTGACTAAAAATAAAAAATAAAATTCGGTCAAAGTGTGATTCAACAGTGTGGTTGAAGTGCAACCAGATTTTTGTTTGCACAGGCTCCGTTCTGCTTTCGCCTGATTCGAGAAAACGAAACAGACATGACACGGTGGAGAAGAAGAAGAGGGAAAAGACAAACGAAGGGGAAAGAGGAAGGAAGAGGGTGAAAGAAAGAGGAAGAGGGAGACCCGGCAGGACTATTTAACATACTGTTGAGCTGCAGCAGTTATTTTTTTTTTACCATCAGGTGTTTCCACTTACACTCACCAGAGCTGTGCTCAAGTTACAGCTGCGTTACAGAGCGATGACAGGAAATACAGGCGGTCTCTGAACTTCACATACTGTAACGGCTAATATAAAGGTGAAGGGTGTCACGCAGGAGGAGGTCAGCTGAGTTGGTGCTGTGCACCTCACCGTCCGGAGGGAGAGAAATCTATGCTCAGGTCGGACGATTTAAAACCACCTGAGTGATTAGTCCACGGATCAGATTGATTGGGCTTGATGAGGATGCATTTAATGGCTACCCGATCAATCATTTTCAAGAATGAAGAATGAAATTGCACAAAACTCAAATCTAATAATCGCCAACGTGTTTTTTTTTTGTCTGCGTCTCCGTTCGCCGAAGTGGTTTTGTGGTTCCGCCATCAGACAAGGTCACCGGTGACTAATCTGATGACTGACACATGGACGAGCCTCCAGCAGCACCATCACCACCTGCCACCCCTAATCCCTTGACGGATACACAAATCACCATCAGTCCGACGGAGGGGACTTCCCCACACACACACACACACACACACACACACACACACACACACACACACACACACACACACACACACACACACACACGCACACACACACACACACACACACACGCACACACACGCACACACACACACACACACCTGCTCAATGAGCATCCACATACTCGCTGCCAGCGTTCATCTTTCAGCCTGTTTATAGCTCTCACTGGAAACACATCAACTCACCCCGAATTAGTCCTTCATCTCCTCCTCGGGCCTCAAACTCTTATTGGAATGAAACAAACAAATTGTATTCTATAAGTTTAGCGCGTGTGATTTTTGCGTAAAATATTAATCTGAAAAGCAGCTTATGACTACAGTGCAAAACAAACAACATTTTCCGGGGCATACGGAGGCATAGGATGGAGATAAAGTACTTAAATGCACTTGTTACATTCCACCACAACACACACAGGATGTGTCGGTGCAAAAGAAAGTCAATGCAACACAAAGTCAAAGATAATTATGGTTTAAATGTCATGCTTCTCTCACAGTGGCAACATTATTGTGTACATAAAAGTGAAAAAAGTATTAAAAAGTAGTCTTGCATTAAAAATTGACTGTATTGCATCCAAAGGAGGAATTTCAGTGCCTCCTGACACAAATTCTTCCTCTCTGCTCTGTTTTTCTGGTGCAGCATTTATGCTTCATTTACCTCCTGGAGATGCAATAAAAAAGTGTCCATACAAATGAAGGTCATTGTAGTTATCCTTTTTCATTGGGTTCAAGTAGAAAACAACCTCTGATGATGATCTAATCCGTTCTGTCTATTTCGGGACGACACAGCTGACGTATATATCCTCTGCAGCCCTCTGTGTCCGTCAGCTCTGTTTCGAGGTGCATTCAGGAGATCGCCCTTAAGTCTGGAAAGATCACGTGTACAATGTATTTATGTGTGGAAGGAAATTTTTTTATTTATAATGTAAATCCATGCACAATAGAACATACTAGAGTGCAGCACTGTAATTAAATTTGTGTGTGAGTGTGTGTGTGTGTGTATGTGTGTGTGTTCACAGAAGGTCGTGGCCGTCAGGGTTCAATTTCATCCCCCCCCAAAAATATAGCAGCACACACACACAAGCACTTTGTGGCATATTAAGAGTGATGACAAGGCCTGAGGGGCTAAAGATAGATGGATACACCCCCTCCACACATACATATCTGAGCCCTGCCCCACAGTGAGGCATGCTGGGAGTCCTGGGAGGGAAGGACAGGTGTTCAGGCCAACAGGGCAACTTCGAGGTTTGATAACTTCGGATTCGAGTTGTAAAAATATCCGGGTGTTGATTCTCATAACTTTCAGAAAGATATTTTGAAAGTGTTCATGTATCACAAAGTGCGGTATATGCTTGAATCATTTATCGTTACTGTTATTTGATTCTTTTGTATTTTTGCTGTATGAGTTTTAAAGCTCCTTCGACTTTTATCTGTCGTGAAAAGAATATATTGGGATAATAGGGGCTAAAGTATGACCTGCCTTTAATCAGCTCCCCGTGACCTTACTGGGACAATGAGGGCTGACGTGGATGTTGAGTTTCATCACTGTGAGCGTCTCTATCAACTTCCTGCCGTGTTCTCTTCGAGGAACCTTTCTGGAGGCGTATTGAACAAGACGGACACAGGAGTCAGGGACTTGGACGAGGCGAAGGTTGGAGGGCAGCGTGCCAGCAGACAGACAGCTGAAGCTGGCACTCCCCTCCTCCACCTCCGCCGGCCTTCAGAGGGAAAGCGATACCCTGACCTGCCTCTAAACTAGCAGCAGCACTCCAACTGAAGGCTTCAGTAGCGTATTGAAAGCTTCTTGCTTTGGTCACTTTGTGTTAAATTCATACTTCTCCACATAGATATCCATGACAGACAGGAAACCTTCTACTCCCTGTGTTGGATTTCAAAGTTTTGAGACACCGACCATCTATGGCCAAGACAAGAAATACTACGTTTATGAATCCCAAATCCAACCAGACTTTACAAAGAGTCGCAAAATTCACTTTTTAGTTATCTGAGTAATGAATTGCACTTTCTCTGAATTGTATCGCCCTAGACAGATATGCAAATTTCAGCAGCGAATACTAAACTTGTGTGATTGCAGTGCTATTTTTAAACTTAATTTCACTGCATTGCATCAGACTTAATCAAAGGTATGTGTGAGATCATACAATGTAGACTATTAATGTAATTTTAACCTCCCGAAATATGGGGACAGTAATGACGTCTTGGGTTTTAATCTGAGTCACGGGCTCTGGGAGATTCGAACAAGTCGCACTTTATAACATAGACACATTTTTTTCCTGTTTGGGTACAATTTTCCATCTCTCATTCACATCCTGGCAAAATCTGTTTGAATAAAACTCCTACTATTCCTGGAGCGAGCAATGAACAATCCCCGAAACTCCCTCTGTAAGGAAAACACATACAAAAACACACAAATTTCACACTTCAAACCTGACAGAAGCTTCACTGCAGGAATCTATAATTAAAACTTTTGGGAAATCTTTTGAAAAAAAACATTCTTTCTCAAAATGAAATGTTCTTATGGATGTTCAACAGCCTGTCAGCCTCTGTCAACAACATCAACAACAACAACAAGGATCAAATCGATGCAGCTGAACCAGAGATACTGTCTTTTTTGATTCCACACATTCCTCTGACTCGTCAACACATGAGGCCAACTCGCCTCAATCCACTCAACTGCTCAGATTCAGTAGCGGCTAATGGAACCCAGCCTGCAGCAGAGATGAAGAAGTGGGCTCCCGAAAACCCGGAGTTTCCCCTAAAGGTTTGTTTTTAATGACAGCAAACTAAAACACTGAAGGTCAGAAGAAGCATCCTGCATAAAAGCCAGTGTGCTGCAGCCCCATCCACCACCTCAAGTGTTGTCTGCAGTTTAAACTGCAAAACGCAGGCTGACTCTGCAAGAGCAGGAACAAACGGAGCGGAACACAATGCTTGGCTTAAGATGTGCAGTCTCTGACCGACAGGCAGCACTCCTGGTGTTGCACCGAGGTGATTAGAAGGTAAAACCTTGGAGGGCTTAACCGACAAGAGTGATTAGGACAATAATAACTCCAGAGCTGTACACAGACCATTGGTCGGGTTTCACTCTGTCACTTTTAGGCCTTATAGTTTAGTTAATCTATGGCTTTTGTGCTATTTTGTAAAGTAAAAAATTAAGGATTTTTTCAGCTTTGAAGTGATGAGTAGATCAGCATGGGGTAATTTACCCTTTAAGTCACATGCCAAATTGAAAACCTTGACAAATGAAGGATTTTTGCAGTTTTTATAGGGTTTTGAGGGGGTTGAATTTGACCTTAATATTTTCAATAAGTTAGCTCACTTGTTAAATGGCACATGTTGGATATCTGGGGTCTAGGGGATCTGGGGATCTTTAAAACTCATTAAGCAGTTCAGACAACCCAATTAAAAAGATTTTATGAAGATACAATCTCACTGAAAATCCACTACGATTGAAAAAATTAAGGCTCTTGCATGAGTTCAGTAGTTTTCATACCAATTATAGTTTTTACTTATACCACTTAACTCCATAATACTGAATATTCTTAGGTTAATTTATGGATCTGGCACTTATTCAAACACTAATACAACGTGTTATTATACACTGACAGTGTATAGTGTGTGCCCTAAATTCAGGTGTAAACTCAGATTGTGGTGGTTGACACATGGGTTGACCCCTCATTGGAGGTTCTGGTAAAAGTTCATTCACATTTTGAGGGGATGTATCATTTAAACATTTTAGAAAACCCTCCATGGGTAAAAACGACGAAATGAGGTTTCGCATTTGAAGGTAAAATCTAGGAGGATCCAGTTTCACAGTCATGCCATGTGAGCCTCTGACCGACACCCGTCGTCTGAATGAAAAGTTCACCTGCTCTCACCTTCTCCTGCGCTCGGGTGAGGCGCTTCTGGACGTTGCTGGCCAGTTTCCCGGCGGTGACCCCTTTCCCCATCTCGGCCATGTCTCGCGGCGTACAGGACGGCTCCCCCAGGGGCGACAGCGTCAGGAACCAGCGAGGAGGAAAGAGGAAGAGAGACGGAGAGGGAGAAACGTCGCCGATGAGAGCCTCCCCTGGACAGCGACGGCGCGTAAACCCCCCGCTGTGCGACTTGGCTCACTCCGCGTAAACCTAATCCCGGTGACAGCTTCTTAAAGGTGCAATGCGTAATTCAATCCGGGGTTGTGTGTGACACCAAAATTAAAAAAAAGGATAAAAAACAATAAAAAATAAAAAGGAGAACAACAATGACAAAAGGGGGGGAAGAGAGCGGAGGGGCCAGAGTCGGATATCGTCCTGTTCTCGGCTCTTACAGTTAATTGATGGAGACTTGAGCTCAGATGTGGAGAAACAGGCTATCAGGTTTCCCCCGCAGTCATCCTCTTAAAGGCGCAGCAGGTTGTTGGTATTATTAGCAGGACAACTGTTGCGCGCATGCAACTGGTGTGTTGCGGTCTTTACGCAGGGGCTTTATTTATGCGCACAGAGCGGTTTCCAGTCAGATGTGAGGGGTCTAAATCAGGAGCCCCCCCCCTGCACACACCGACCCACCCACCGTGGAGGCACACCACATTCATCAGCTGCAGTATATAGAATGAAAGACATAAGGCAGAGGACTCGTGCATTTTGAACGGGAACCGGTAGAGATCAGTATGAAGATGCCCTCACATGTCAACAGGTCACACAGGCCTCACTCACCTTAATCACAAGTTACAGTAAAAACATATTCCCTCCTCAGTCACACAGAAAAACGAAGCGACACAGCTCATTTCCGTATAATTTAATTTAAAAAATAAATCTTTTTTTTATTCATATCTCTTGTGCGCCCCACCAAAACATCACTGGATTTTTTAATAAAAATAACACTTAAATAAACTCATCGTTTCCTCTAAAATCTCTCTGTATTAAAGCAGTAATGTTAATGTACAACACAGCATCCCCGTGGACACTATAAAACTAAATCCCTCAATTTAACACTAATTTACCCATTTATATGAAAACACTCAAGATATCTTAATGGGTTTCAATAATTAATCAGTTGTACATACAAAATGTTCTTAGCAGATTACCTGCATGGTTTTATGGCCTTTACATTGGCCAATGACTCCCCCCCTTAATTTACAAACGGATCTTAAATATTTGATAAATTCCAAGTGGCATTATGGTTGGGATTTTGGTTCATCTTCAGGTGCTAATTATCTGTATTATTATATCTGTATTGGGATTTTACAGTTATAATGAATGGGTTATCTGCACAGTATACATTTTTTGTTTTTTGAGAACCCCTTAACATTGACCAGTTAACACTAGACCTCACCATTACTTAAAAGTGCTTTAGTTTTTCACTCAATGGCCTCCATGCTGTTTTGTATGGTTTTTATTATGTAAAAAACCCTAAATCCACAAGATAAAACAAGCCATTAATTTATCCTAAATTCCTTATCCCTGTGAATACCTGAGAATATCTTCTCAGGAACGTAAACCAAAATCCCAACCCAATAAAAATGTGATAGTCGATAACTGATGTGTAAATCACTGAGCAAATCATGCACCCATTAAAATCTAATCAATATGTAGATGAACGGTTTGTGTGTCTGTCACCCTGTAACACACAATTTATACTTTAATTAAGGTGCTTGGTGTGTTTTCCGGGGCGAATTAAAGGGTTAATGACAGGATTACTGTTTTAACGTTTTTCAAGGATACAGAGTCGTTGAAACACCGGAGTGTGTGCACTCCGATTGCTCTGATGTTCACTGTCTGCATCATTTTTGGAGGAATTCGTCTGTGTCAGTTCACACATCCCTTTCCCCCTGTTAGAAAACTCCCATCAGGCCATGGCAGGAACCCAAACATCTCTCATCCTGTAGGTAGTTCGCTGTGGTTCCTGTTCAGCTCTGCAGGTTTGTATTTGGGGTCCATGCCCATCACAAGGCAAAGGGGTCCCCGGGTTCCTGTCTATATACGTTTTGTACCTTTTTCCCCCCTTACCTGTCGTCCCGGGCCGCGCCCAGTGGGTGGAGGCGACCAGAGTCTAGCAGCAACCTCCCCAGCCAGTGTAAAAGCTGAGAGTACCAGTGGATCCCATCACTGTGGCGCCCGGTGGTGCCAGTCCAGCTGTGCAGCAACCTGAGCGGGGTGAAGGCCCAATGGGCCAGGTTGTGTTGGTCCACCACGGCGTAGCAGGACGCCGCCACGCCGTCCACCACCACCGTCCCCTGTTGGGTCAACGGTGCAAACGCCCCCGTCCTCTCCCTCAGGCTCACCCGGGTGATCCGAGAAAGATGCCCCGCTCTGTTGTCCCTCCCAGGTTTACCCTCCAACACCAGCACGCACTGTCCCGGTCTGGCGTCGCTGGCGTACACAGTCCTGCGGGCGCCCCGGGCTGGCACTGCCCCCTCTGAGCAGTTCCCCTCAAATACAAACATCAGGTGGGCAGCGGTGAGCTGGAGCTGTGCCCTGGATTCTGTCTGCAGAGTGTAGAAGAGCTTCCGTGTCACGGGGTCGTGGTCCAGGAATGTCAGGACTTCGCTGTAGACCAGCTCACCGCCACCGTCGCTGCCCGATAAGGCCAGGACCCGTTCGCCGGGCTGCAGGTCACTGATGGACTTCTGACCGCCGCTCTCCAACGTGACCGTAGCCTCACCAGGGAAACAACCTCCAGATTTGGCCGCCACTGAGTGGTCTGAAAGACAGACAGAGAGACAGACAAGAAGGGTAAAGTAAGTGTACAAAAAAATAGCTATTGATCATACACATAAAACAGTAATGGTAAATCTGAATTATGGGACACTCGGTCACAAACTATGACCTTTTTTGTCACAACTACAGAACTCAAAACTTACTTTTACGATCATGTCCAATTCATGAGACAGTTGTAGTCATAAGTCCTGATTTCGATTACAGTTCCTTTTTGGTCAAAAGCTAAATTTTGTCTTTGGTCCTAAAATTCGGACTTGTTAAATGATATTCTTCTTTATTAAACATTATCATTTCACACTGTCAGCCGGGCAGGATTGTGTCGGTGACATCCAGGCCCTGGAAAGTGACACCTGGGGACCATCTCAAGTCTATCTGGATATAAATATTTGGCAGGAAAAGAAGGCAAGTCAAGACCAGGCGATAAGATAAAGTCCGGTGAAGGAGGAAGGAGCGGAGCAGGAAACTCAGCCAGCAGGTTAATCTCTGACAGACCCAAACCCTGGTCACATGTTTAAAACACGTCTCACCCAGGTTTCAGTCACTTCTTATTTTTTTAATTAATTTTTTTTACACATCTATAAAATCCCCTGATTTATCTAATAATAATTCTTAATTCTTTACTGTTATGTTTATTATTTCATGTGATGTGATTTTATTTATATCGTATTTTATTGTATATTTATGGATTTTTTGTCTTTTTTTACTTTTTAAATTATACCGAATAAGTCAAAATCAAGATACATCAAATTGCGTTTTAGTCTGAATCTTAACAGTCAAAAATACTGAGTAAGTGTCTTTGGCATGTTTGGATTTCATGATGACTTAATGTCATGATTATGATGAAAAAAAAGAAATCATAGTTTCATAATTCTTTCTGCTTTTTGTATTTCAAAAGCTGAAAATTAAAAAAAAACTGAAATAGAGTAATATGATTTGATAATAATAATAAAAGGATGTCAATCTCAAACCTGTATCCTGTTATTGAACCTGAAATCTCTTTCGTAAGGATGAAATTTCCTTCTTTTCATAAATTCCAACTTCATTTGGAATAAGGTATTGCAGAAAAGTGAAAAACCTCTGAGAGTGTAGAACATGAAATATCTCATTAACTGTCAATCTGTTAATTCAATCAGATCACAATGAACATGAACTCATTCTGCCTCGAATCATGAACTTTATGTTTCTTCGTACCCACGCTGTTCTTCATTATCAAAGAAGAAAACGAAAGAAAAAAGAGACTTTTCTCTCATGGTAACAGTGAAAAATTCCAAATATTACCTTCCTAATTCTGTTCCTGGTTCGACTACACTAATATTTCTCATCTTGCTGTTGTGGAGAAGCAGAGGTCTGAGGTGAAGAGTTGTAATTGTCAATCCCTATGTTTCTTCCTTCTCTCATGTTTGCCCTCTCAGTCTCACTGTTGTTCAGTCCACTCCTTCATCCTGGTGCTCTGCTGCCCCCTAGTGGTTGTTTCCTCTTGCTGACTAGTCCAGCAGCCCCACTGTAGGTGCCTTTAAGAAGGCTGTGGAGGATTTGCTGTTGGAGAGCTCATCAGCTACATCTTTTCCTCTGATGGATGATTTTTCTTCCCAAGAAATGATTTCTTTTCCTTGTCTTGTTATTGAGGATTTTTTAAGAAAAAAAGGAAAAAAAAACACAAAAAAACAGAGAAATCAAAAATGTGAAGGAAAAAAAAAAACAACTTGATTGGTTGCCCATCGGATCAAGTCAAAGACTGGGCCCTCGCAACTCGATCTGGGAGGGAAGGAGAGAGGTGGAGAAGAAGCGGGAAAGGGAAAAAGGGAGATAAAGTAGGAAAAAACGAGAAAGACAAGAGGAGGGGAAAAAAAGAAAAGGAAAAATCTCATTACCACTCAGAATAAATTGTGTCAGTGGGGTGTTTGAAGTGGGTGTTTAAATTCTGATTCATTTTGACAAGTGCGTACGACTTTCAGCACATCTGTACGTCCACTTCTGGATCACACACTCGTGTTACTTTTCAGGCTAACTGCACATATTTTTCCCAGCACACACACTGTGTGTTATGTTGTTATGAGCGGTTGATAGGCTGAATATCTTGACTCCTGATGGGAGCGTGTGATGATCTGACCTAACTTTTTCCAATGTGCTAAATTTGATCCCATAAGAGAAAAGCAACTCTCGCTATTAGTCGTTGAAACAACATGCAATGTTGTCGTCTGTAGGCGACAGACGACAGGATCCAAGAGGAGACTGTTGAGGATTGACATTACGTGTCAAGGCCCACGTGACCGACAGGACTGGGCGAGCTAAAGCAACAGGCTTCTCCACTACGTTGTTTTCCTAGACCTGTGACCCACCACGCTAATAAGTCAACTCCTCTGCCTCCGACCTACAGTGCTGCGCAAAGGTCTTTAAGGCTGTTAAGATATTTAGACTCTTATCGATCAGGTGTCTGATCGGCACCGGATTTACTCTGCGGCAGGACAACTAGTACAACGAGGGGCCCAGCAACAGATTATCTGGCCCCCGATAGAAGCCTGGTCTTAACACCATGGAGTCAGTCCGATACATAAGACACTCTCAAAGATGCTTGGAACAAACACCCTGTCATGTACCTCAACAACAAAAAAACTAATCACAACTTTACTTTTAGTAAAGATGAGGAATCGCCTCATCAAATCTGTCTGTCTGACAGCTACACTTGGTGGAAAAACTACAAGGTGACGACAACAAAGCAGTAGCTGCAAAATCTACATTTAGGTAATTAAACCTAAATAAAACTAAATATTAACTTGGATTCAAGTCGATGTAGAAGATTTAAAAAAGGATCCGTGCTCCATTTGTCAAATTCGAAAAAAATCAGAACCCTCAGGTTAAGTGTTAAGCCCTAATGCTTATATTCTGTGTTTGTTCAACCATTTGTGGCAATGAATTTTTTTTTAGAACTTTAACTGTCCTGATTTATGAATGGTGCTCTTCTGAGCCCACTGGATACAGTGCGTGGCGGTGTGGAGCACAGATGAACAGCACGCTTTTATTGAGGGAAAAGGCAAGAAAGCCACAACATCAGCTCAAAGAGGCTAAACTGTTGACGCAGGACGGGGCCCGATATAAGGAAACGTGGGGTGAGTGGACGATGAGAGAGAAGACGAAGAAGAAAAAGGAGAAGAAAAGGAGGGAGATTATAAAAAGCTACAGCAAGCACAAATTTATGAAAGATGCAAACAAGAGGAGAGTTAGTGATCTGGGATGGAAACCAAAACTGTTAGAAAGCAAAGAAAAAGCCAGCAAAAGCAGTTTCTGTGTAAAATGAAGATACATATTTTTGTGTTCCTCCTGTGAGCGTGGCCATGTGGTTGCTCAGATGACATGTTGGACTGACACTGACAGTTAATCCTGCATGATCTCTGGATAAAAACAAAACAGAAGCTAACGCCTGTGATCAGAAACGTTCTCCGTGCTCTCTCACCTGATTTGACGCTGCAGTGGATGTGGGCCTTGGACTCGTAGTAGACCCAGTCGAACCCGGCCTCCACCGCCAGCCGCGCCAGCATGGCATACTTGTTCCTGTCCCGGTCCGATGTGGTGATGTCCACCGCCCGGCCCTCGTAGTGCAGCGACTCCTCCGAGTGGTGGCCGTCCTCGTCCCAGCCCTCGGTGACTCGAAGCCGGACCCCGGGCCAGAGGTTCATCACTGAGATGGCCAGGGAGTTCAGCTTGTCTTTGCAGCGCTGCAGTGGAGGAGACACGGCCGGCTTTATATGTTTTATCATGAATGTCTGCATGACTATTATTCTATATTTTCAAATCTATTTGCACAGATAGAGACACTGCCATCCGATCAAAATGCATATATATGATGATAAGAAATGATTTTCACATGATTGAGGTCTGCCGCAGACTTGACCTTTGAACTTTACCCTGCCGTTTGTCGGATATTTATAATGTTAGAGAAGAAGTCAAAGCTCCACCCTCCGCTGCTGCTGCTGCTGCACTCAGAGCCTGACTTTTAAAACTGATTCAGAAAAGTCTGCACTCTTCACAAAGACCCATTCTGCCTGCGTCCATACACTTCACCAAACCCCCGTCGCCACGGTCTCCCCTCTCCCCCTTGTCTGTGGCTTTCGGCTTACCCACAATGCACCCCTGCTGTCACACCTTGGCGCCGATGTTTGCTCACAGTGGCAAGCGCAGGGAGCCGAGGGGCTATGTAAGGGATGGTGGAGGGTGTGTGTGTGTGTGTGGGGGGGGGCTATGAGGTTATAGGGTGGTGGTTGGGGTGACAGCTACGTGAACAAGAGGTCCTCAGCGTCCCTCTAAACCTGGAGTCTGGTTAGGGTGAGCAAACAGGAGGTGAGAGGGTCCATTGAGGGACTTGTTTCAACTCCCTGCGACTCCCGCTGACGCAAAAAATAAATCCTCCTGTTCCAGGGCCGTTTGTCTGATCCACTCCCAGGCTGCATTGTCAGGGCAGGTGAGTGGTGGGGGGGTCAATCTTAATAAATAGTTTTAAATAAAAATGATATGATTGGAGCAATATGTCTGGATGATAAGTAAAAACAAACTTAACGTCTGTGAGGAAGAGGTTTTAAATATTAACCGAGTAAAAGGAACTTAACGTATTCGGAAGAAGTTGGCCAAGTAAGATCTGAATTTGTTTTTGAAGTTTTAACTGCAGGTCAAATCTTTTTTTTTTTTAGATCGATTCTAACTTGATTTTTTTTTCAGGAATTATGCATTTTGGCTCTCTGCTCTTGTATTTTTTATGCAATTCAACATTTGTAAAACATTCCAAACACTTTAATGAGCCTGATGGGAAACTTAAAAACGTCAAAGTGGCACACAAGTCTGCTCACATCCTCAGAGAGGACACTTTTCAAAATCTAAATCATATAAAGGCTAGAGCTGATCAGATTTGGATTAAATCTGGAGGGATGGAAGCTTTTATTCCAAATGACACAAATTAGAATGAAAGAAATAAAAATTAAGAATTACAGCTTGCCCATTCAAGTCTTATTAAAACAAGTTTGCATGACTGCAGCAATTCGGAGCCTCTGAATGCGAGTCTCAGAGATGCAACGTCTCCTGAGTCTCCCCCCAATTAAGGCTGAAAAAACGGGGGATTAAACCCCATAAATGTCCCCCCTTTTTCCACGTTGGCTGTGATAAGAATAGCTCAGTGCTCCGTGGCCACAGATGCCTTTTCACGGTGTTCAGTGTGGATTTTTTTTAACGTCTTATGTTTTCCCTCTGCGGTCAGAGCAGCGAGTTGGACTTCATAAATCAGACGATAGATTTAGTTGCCTCTCCTTTCAAGGTATATGGATCGACGGGGCCTTTTCTGTAGGAGCGGTTTTCGGCACGAAACCGCTGGCTGCACAAACATTGGACGCGCAAAGGCTGACAACATGCGCCTATATGCACACCTTTGCGCTGCAAAAAGCCCCCCCCCCCCTTCTGGATGGATCGTTTGGTTTCGTGTGGCGTCTTAAAATGCTTGCTTTTTCTCAAAGTGCAGGGACAAAATCAGCTAACCAAAGCAATGACACTGCTTTGAATGCTTTTCATAATTCAAATGCAGTGGATTGCGCGAATTGGGGTGATCTGCTATTTTTTTTTGGAGTAAGATTTATGTGCATCATCATCTCTGCAAGAAATCCCGAAAGGCAATGAATGTGTGTTGGACGTAAGTAGAGGAATCTCTGCCATTTGATTTCCTTTGCACGAGCTTTTAAAGGGAAAGAATGGTGACACTTTTTGCAGTGCGTCTTCGCCCCCCAGAACAGTCGCGTCAGTATGTGCAGCAGCAGCAGCAGCGCCCAGGAAAACTCGAATAAAAAGTAAAGTCTGTATAATTAAGGCTTCGACACAAGTGAAGTGCACGGGGCTATTTTTGAAACATGTGCCCTGCGAAAACAAACACACACACAAAAAAAGTAACACGGAATAGCAAAAAAGACAAACAGGAGGCTGTCTCCTGCGGCCTGGAGCCCATAAATTGTGTGCAGGTCAGCGGCGCTGACGTGCGGCGGCTTCTAGGCGCACGCTGCAAAAAATGTCCCTGTATTTTTTTTGGGGGGGGGGGGGGGGGCGTTTTAACAAGGCTCAATTGAACTGATGTTAATGTAGCACTATTTGTCTGGGAAATGCAATAACTTCTTACTGAATGATAATGGAGTCAGTGGACTTTAAAAGGGAAACGTCCCTAGTTTGTGTCTATCCTGGGGAAACTCAAGGCTATTTGCTGATTCGCCACTAGAATCTAAAAAGCTTTATATTTCACATTTCACTCTTTGCACCAACTCACCGCGGCGGATATTTCTTGCAGTGCACGCGCGGAGAGGTGACAGCTCAAGACCCGGGGCGCGCGCCTTCACTCCCCACGTGGGTCTGTGGACATAAACGCCGCCGCTCGGGGAGGAAGCCCGCGGTCGAAAGAGCCAGATATAAATACTTTATTCCTGGGGAAATTGGGAGTCAAATAAATTCCACCCGGGGCCACATCAATGGCGGTGTAGTACAAAAAATTGACAGTCCAAAAAGGCGACTGTTAACCCTGGCCCAGTCGGACTTAAACGAAAACGGTAAACATCAGTACACGCTTGACCGGGGTCTAACCAAATACTACTTTTGGCTTCTTTCTCTTTTTTTCACCAACAACATGCTGCAAAACAGGGGACACAGTGTTTTAATTAGGAGCCACCGCTTTTCCATATATATTTACGTTTAAGACGCGGGGTTGCCCTCGTTTTTACGCACGAGCTTCCCACAGGGACATCTGGAGCTTCATGTGGCAAAGAGCAGCAGCAGAGCTCTGGATTCAAAGGGCTCCACAATTCACAAACTGTGTCAATAATTTTTTTGGTTTTTTTAGAATTGACTGGAGAATGAGTTGTGAAAACAGAGAGGTTTTGTAATCAGTGTTTCAAAAGAGCACTGCAAGAAGAAATCTATCCTAAAACTATGCTCTTTGAAGAAAACGTGTTCTATAGAAAAATAAGCATGTTGAAATGGAGCTGCCCCTATAAACTAAATCAGGTGACATCCAGGAACAATGGCATGTCTTTAAGTGGACTTTTTTTCAAAGATCCCTTTAGAAAAGCGTGTGATAAACTTGATTTTGTTTGTCAAGAATGAATCTTTCTCGCAGTGACGAGCCTTGGGTCAACAAGAAATGCGGGAAAAAAGATAACAGCGTCCACGCGTTTAAAGACTGGGCAAAGTGCACCAGGAATAACCTGCATGTTCTGGAGCTGACAGACCCATCAGGCTTAAAAAAAGAAAAGGCACTATGGCAGCTGGCAGGGTTACCTGTGTCATCATGCGGTCTGCACCTGTGTTCTCCTCGTCCTTGAAGATGATGTCGGGGTTGTAGTTCGGGGTGAGCTCCTTGAAGCGCTCAGAGCTCCGAGTTATTTTCCCTTCGTATCTCCCGCTGGCCCCCAAAGTCTTCTCGGCCACGTTGGGGCTGAACTGCTTGTAGGCGAGCGGCACGAGCTTCCCCTGTGGCCGCCTCTTGCCATAGCCTCGACCCGGCCCGCAGCCCTCGCTGACCGGCGAGAGGAGAAAGGCGCACACGGCGAGGCACGTCACCAGCGTCGGGAGTAGCATTCCGCCACGGGGCCGGTGTGTCACCCCCCGGCGGGTGGCCCAAATGTCACCACTGTATTTTCTTTTCGTCGCGTCCCCTTGCGTGGGTTCACCTCGACTGTATTATAGCAGAGGTAACGTCGCCGGACTCATCCCCGAGTCCCATAGAGTCGCCATTCCCGGCGCGTAAAAGTGGCCAGTGCGCCGCGAGAGACCCGAACCGCTCCTGTGCGCTGCCGACACTCCCCGGTCCCGAGTGCACGCAGAGGCAGGGGCATATATAGGCGAGGTGAGTTTATCTTGGCTGGCAGGTTCAAAGCGGTCACTCTGTGTCTGAGCTGTGAGAAACGGGCTACAGACAGACAGGGAGGCGCGCGGTGCGTAGGCAGGCTGCGCCTGTTGGGCACGGCGGTCAAAGGGTGTCCCCGCAGCGGTTTCTGCCTCTCGGGTTTGTTCTCAATGCGTCCCTGTGGCGCAGGGCTGTTGGCAGAAATGGAAATGGAAGAGATCCTACTACAGTGCAGATGAGGTGCCGCGGGAGAAGGAGGAGGCCGCGCCCTGCTGGACCTGCCCTCTGCGCCGTCCTCTCCTCCCATCGGGGTGGCACAGGTCCCGCGGCCGCCTTCATCTGTTTATTGTCAGCCGGGGGTTCAGCCCGAGAGGACAGACAAACACGGAGCCACGAGACTGTCCTGGCCGCTGCGCGCTCACTCTGTCCTTTGGACTCACAGGTGCGAACTCTCAGACCTGCACTCACACCCCTGCTGTTAAGGTTTTAGTCTCGGTCCAGAGTGACATAACAGTCTGTGCTTAGAGGTGAGGAAGTAACAGACCTCTGACCGTAACCCCACATCCCCTTATCTGCTCTCTCATTCTACAGAAGCCTCAGTGACAATAAACCACCTGTAAAAAAATTAATAACAAGGACATTCAGGAAAAATCTGTCTGTCAGTATAAGCCCCCTTCCACAACGAAAAGATATACACCACGAGGAAACACAAATGTCTCTGCATTTTCTCTTTCATGTTTACCGACATTATTGTTAACAGAGTTATTAATCGGGACAACAAAATTAGTCCCTAATCTGCGTTGAACATCTTGGGTCCAGCAGACATGAGTGTACCGAGTTGTACCAAGAGGCTCCGTCACTGGTTCGGATTCAGGGCAAGCAGAACGCAGCCGCTGAACCCTCTGGTGTCATCCCCTCCATCACCAGACGCCAAACTGGGGTCTTTAGAGGGGTTTTTCAGGGGCCCAAAGTAAAGTGATAGTTTCTTTTCTTCCTTTTACAAGATTTCAGGACAAAAGTGTAAATAAAAAAAAGACAAGCATAAAATGATAGGTTTAAAATGCATACAAATTAAGGTAATATTTTATGTCACAGGTGCATTTACTTCCTGGAAGTTTGCTGGTATTTCTGAGGAAATTTCCTGAGTAGGGTTATATAATGTGGTGTGTGTGATTATAACTTGGACAACAAAACATCTAAACATTTGATTTGATTTGTAATTTTCTACTTGTCAGATAGAAAAAAGAATAAGAACGTATAAGCATCCAAGGGGGAAAAACTATAGATATTATATTAAATATTTTAAATTAGAGGGTTTTTAACAGTTTTGTGTACTAAGTAAAGTAAATATCATCCATTACCAAAGATAATCCTCTACAACCCTAATATTTTCAAGACATAATGATACTGGTGTCAGATGAATGGAAATGTCCCTCAATATTAACAGTTAAATACCAGATTTTCTTTTTTGGGATAAACTTTCTAATAAATAGATAATATATATTTCATCTTCCCGTGTGCATGATGCATTTCCAGTTAGAATGAAAGCACTTTACGGAAACGTTACTCACACAGAGCCACTTGAAATCCCTCAGAGCCGCGCGGACAAACAGTGACTTTTCAAATAAGGCTTCAATCGCATTCCCGAGATGCTGCAACACCTTGAGTCAACATCTCACTGTTCTCTGAGAAAAAGGAGAGAGAGGCGGCTCTATCGACCGCCGCCGACCCATTATATTCGGTCTGGCTGAGGTCAAAACAAATATATCTACGAGATCTGGAGGCTTGCATACGAAGAGAAAATTAGGTTTTCTAGATTCAATTGAGTAGAAGCAAATCTTAACGTTGGAGAGGCTGAAACATTTTGCAGCTGTTTTAAGTTTTAGAGTTGACATCTACTCTACTTGGAACACTTCTCTGTTTTACATTTTGTGAATAACGGAGAACAGCCATCAAAATTACTTTTACATCTTTAATCAACAACTTGTTTGACCTCTCTAAAACGTCCCAAAATATACAATAAATCAGTTTCAAACCAAATGAACATTGATTGCTCATTAAAACCTAAAAGAATACAACAAGCGAGGTGCTCGATAACCTGAATATTTCTAATATAGAGTCCAAAACACATTGAGTGTGATAACAATGATCAGATAAGAGGGGAACTTTAATATGGAACTAAAACAGATCTTAAAATTATTTAAAACATTGAAAGATGTATTTATTTTATTACACTTTAAAAAGCTGTTTCCATGATTAACTCTGAACTAAATTAAAACTAGCTAAAATATGTCAAACTGCAAAAGTGTCCTTCAGAATAGAAGTTTAAAAACAAGAAATGGCACACTCGTTTTCCATTTTTCTCCAAATGGATAAAAAACCCTAAACGCTTTTTCTGATGAAGTTCTTAATTTTGTGTTTGTGTGTCCTACTGCTCGGGCTCATCTGAACAGTCCAATAACTTTCTTCTTCTTTGTTTTGGAGGATGGTCGCGGCGCAGGTTGCTCAGACGTGACGGGCAGAGACTGAGGAGAAAAAGAAGACAGATGTTTTTTTAAAGCATCTTTTACATTCTTTTTAACATATGAATGTCTTTTCTTTTCTTGTGATTGCTTTTAGAAAATTCTGTTAACATGATATCTTCTTCCAGTCGTACCTGTTGGATTGCGGCTCTGTCGGCCATTTTGGCTCCAGTCGCATCTGCCTGGCCGTTGCGGTTCTGTTCTCTGTCCCTGTGAGCTGTTTCACCACTGACAGACCCGACACCTGAAGGGTAAGGGACAGAGATCATCAAGTACACTTGTGAAATGTGAACTCAACTTATTAATACAAGTGTCTGAAACCAAAAAAACGTTTTGAATGGTGAAAACTCTTCTTAAATCCAAAATCTAGAAAGAGCAGATTTGGAGCTGCAGACTTTGGCTTCAGATTTGAAATTCAGGATGAAATTCTCACAATGGGACTTTGGCCTCGAACCCAAATCTACAAACCAACAATCAAAATATAGCGTGAAAAGATGAAGACAAACCCTAACCCTAACCCATTAAATAGATTGATTTAATATCTTACTTTGAAAGTAATTCTAAATATTCTTTCAGCTAAAGAATGGAAAAGTAGTTTAGACATTTCCCTCCAATCAAATCCATTTTTTTTAATGAGGTAATAATAATATTATAATAAATTTCATTTATAGAGCACTTTTCATTGCTGAAAGCAATTTCAAAAGTGTAAAGTGGTCACAGGGGGCTTCTTAAACCAAGCAAACCTAAGGATGGGCGGAGGTCAGGTTCCTCCTCCTCAGCAGAGCGCTCCTCTGATAATTTGCGCTTTTGTGCATGAGTGCCTCTGTGTGCGACGACGGAGGCGTACAGGTGCTGCAGGTCGTCGCCAAAGCCCAGAGCGCCCTGCTGCTGCTGCTCGGAACAAACCAGAGGAAGAGTCTGTTGGGAGGAGGGAGAGAGTTGGAAGATGAGTCAATGAGTACAAAATTAAAAGTATAAAATACTGTTCTTTGTAATGACCAGCTGGTCACTTAGGTGTTGAGTTTCCAAAAGTACAGCGTTGTACAGACTGGCTGTTAAATTTACAAATACAGAGCAATGATCGTGAAGCAAATTTTTCGTACAATGAAATTACACCCAAAGTCAATGCAAAGACACGTGTAGACGTGAAAATGACGCAACGCAAATTAGTGACACAAAACCCCTTAACCGAGGCGTCTGTTGCTAGCACGTCTCTTAAGGTGTCGGGGAATGATGTCATGGTTTTCCCACACAGAGACTTACAGCTAGTGAGGACATATTTTGTAAAACAGAATTTTACAAAAAGTGTATTGGATTAAAATTGCTGAGTGCCCCTTTAATGCCATCATTTTCCCAGAGCTCAATTCATAAAACACAGTGATTAAATCATTACCTTAACCAATAGAAACAAAACCCAGAACTACAAAAGAAAAAGTTATGATGAACAGAAATTGTCCTTTAAATGAGGTTTGAAATGTTTTAGACGTCTCGATTTTCACGTTTCAAACATCGGTTTCTATTTTAAGAGCTTATGTGATGAAATTCTGCACCATTTCCATAACTGAATGCATTTCCATTTGAGATTTTAGTTGATCTTTGGAATGTTCAACATTCTTCTTACATACGCTCAGTTTTCTTGTCGTAAAGCATATGAAACCATATGTCTTATAAAAAAAAAATCACTTGGACCTTTATTTTAAGCCCTCGTTCTGTGAAGCCAATAAATCCATGAATCCATGAAAAGAAATAATCATACGCTTGAAGTAAAAAACATTATTTGAAGTTCCCTTTTTTTTTGGCGCAGCTCGGTGCCTTTAGGGCATGTTTGTTTTACGGCCTTGCGATGGGAATCACATGTCTGAGGTGTGATGCAGGGCGTGCTGGGGCTGCGATAAGCCTCTAATCAAAGCAGCATTATTGGCACAGCTGACCGCAGGTAGACTTTTGTGCAGGAACAACTGAAACACACACACAAACACACACACGTCAAAACGCAAGACTGACAGATAAGGGTGCGTGTTAACTCATGCTACATTATGCGAACACACGGCTGCCCCGTAGAAAAACACGCGCTATTCACTAAATCCGCTTTTTTTTTCTTCCTTCTTTCCACCAATGGAGAAGACAAACACTCCAAATTAGCTCCTCAAATATTGACCAGGAGAAATTGGTGGTCTCCCGCTCGCTGTCAGTGCAGAGGGGCTCCTAAACACACTTTGGTCAGGTTTGGAGGTTTCGCATTGATTTATTTTTGTTATTTGTTTGTTCAAATATCGTAAAAATAAATGTATGCTCTGGTGAGGCTTAGTTCTGCTTTGGGCACAGAGAAACCAATGTGCTGAGGGTAGAGGAAGCAGCAGAAAGTCGATCCTTATTCCCCCCCCCACCAACAAGCTCACTTATTTCATATGAAATATTGTATTCACTTTCTTGAATATCATTTCTTGATTTATTTTCTCCTTCCTTTATGGAGGCCACCTCTTCTCAAAAAAAGAATAGATCAATAGCTTTGCATAATAAAACTTCTTTATTACTTAAGAGTAAGGTAAAATAATTACTTACTCAGTCAAATCGTGAGCTACAAGGTCAGAATAATAAGATACTAGGTCAAATTTGCAAATAGGTGATTAGTTATAATCCATAAAATCTTCCTTAAATCAAACAATTTTTTTGTGGAAAACTACTGGCTGTGAGTGCAGCATGAAATCTGATTGGGTTTTGGAAAAAATGTTTTACTGAATCAAAATTATCTTATCACCATTTTGTCAAAATTTAGCTAATACGTTTTTTTTTGTTTTGTTTGGGAGGGGGCAATACTTGCCTATATTAGACAGCAATAGGACACTGATGACAAGAAATGTGGGAAATAGTAATGCAACAACTGTCGTAGGTCCACATGTTGACTTTTATGGATATAATTTAGGTATAAAAAACAAATCCTGCCTAACATTGTATTTATTTTGATTATTTTCCCTGCACAACTAGGCTTCCATACCATAAAAAGGAATATAAGTGGTCACAGGGTGTGATTGTTCTGATCGGTTGCTGCTGCTGGTGACCAGAAATGAAATGCAAGACGAGGAATAAAAAGGTGATTACAACAGGTCAATAACCTCTCGCCCATCATGTCGAGCTGAGTAATGTTGTGGAAAGTTCCTCGCTGCTCCTGTTGCAGAACAAAGTCCTCTAAGCACAGAGGAAACAGGCAGGGAGGAGGAGGAGGGCTCACCTGGTGGCCAAACCTCCTGCCCCACAGTAAAGCATCATGTGTGGTGAAGGTGATGAGAGGAAGGGGGCAGAGTTGGCAGCATGTTGGCGTTTCTCTATTATTAGCAGGTCAACATCTCTCTGGTTTTACACATGCTGCTGCTGTTGTTGTTGTTGTTGTTGTTTTCTAAACAGAGGAAGGGGTCTGGTCCCAGAGTGTCTCTCACTCGCTTTCTTCTCGTTGCTGTCTCTGGCGTTGGCCTCGTGTTCTCAGCTATCTGCCCCAGAGTTGCTTTCCGTTTGAACCCTGAGCTCTCGAGGTCGTGTCCTTGGAAAAAGGGAATGGAGAGTGAAGCTACTCAAGGACGGGGGGAGAAGAAGTTGAACATGAGAACGATGAGGTTGACAGGATCTGAAGTGATGAGGTTTGGACGGCGCTAACACACTATATCTCGCCAAGAAAGTGAAAAAGAAAAATGCCTGGCTTCGCCTGTTCATCCGGATCCTCTCTAAACTTTTTGGCTTAAAATTTCACGGACATTGGATGAGTCGTTTTTGCACGATCACGCTAACTAAGATAACATAACCTCCTCGGCGGAGGTAATTAACAGGTCGAGTTTCAAGGATTATAATCAGTACACAAAATATACCCTTGACCTTAAAAATGAGCCAGGAGTGTACAGTATGTTGAAACAGAAATCTTATGAGTGCCAAAACCAATAAACTGCTAAGGTGTGAATTGGAAATTCATCTTCTGTCAACTGAGGAAAGCCTTGTGCTTGTTTGTGGCCCACATTCAGTCTAAAGCTGTCACAGCTTGACTCGGAACACCGCTCACTTGCACAATGTCGCCGTAACAGTGAGTGTGTGAAAGTGTCACAAATAAAAAAAACACTATTCCAGAAGGAGGTTCTTGCAAATTGCACGCGGGAAGTTCACGTGCCGACAAGTGCTGCTCCCGCTACAGTGTTTTGCGCATGCTGCTCGCATGTTGCTCGCAGGCCCCTGATGTCCCTGCGGGACGCCGCACTCGGCCGGTCCAGGCTCGGGGCTCGGCCCAGCGGCCGTGCAGCTGAAGAGGGGAAGCGGCCAGGCCACAGAGGGCCTAATTACAGACCCGTAGTGGGGACAACCCTGTGGAAACTGTGTGCAACTGACAGAAGGCACAGGAGGGGGCGGAGGAAGATTTTGTGCATGGAGATGTTTTTGTTTCGCCATCTTTTACTCCTTACGGAAACTGTGTTGACGCTAGAAGCGGTTACCAGTGTGCCGATGTCAATAACTACATTAAAATCATCACATATCGCAAACTACATAATTTTATCTGCCGACAGACCAGCACCAACTCCAAATATATATTAGCAAGGTCAATTTCTTTATGACCAAGAATATTAGGCGGCGACATTTTCACCATCACTTGTGTGCGGATGTGTGTGTAGCCCTCACTTGTATCAGCCTCGCCTACCCACCACCCAGACCCTGAATTCCTCAGGTGAGCGAGAAGCTGCTCGCCGCGTTTATGAGAGTCAATGATTTACCGAGGAGCGAGGGAGGAAAGAAGAAAAAGAGGCCGGTTTCACCTATCAATATCACAAACAGATGAATGAAATTTGGCTATGTTATGCTTGAATTGTATTCCCCTTTTATTTTGTTTTACATTATATTAATACTTTTGGCCAATTAGTTTATAATACACGGATATTATAAAAAAAATATCAGTCTGCATGCACTTTCAATCTGCGTTTTATAGGAATTTTCTCCTTCAGCAGACATTAAAACCAATCAATATCTGCAGCGTCCCTACATTATTTATGGCCAGTTGGAGGCTTCGAGGCAAAGTGTGTATTTTGGACTCCATCAGCTGCTGTGGTCACTGGATGAAGAAAAAAAAAAACATGGTTCCTGCTCTGCTCTTAACTTTGAGTCTCTGGTTGAACAAGCAGATATTAGGATTTGACTTTGGCTTCATGTGGAAGAGCGATATAACATTTAAGGATCAGTTCTTCAACCGTTACAGCACATGATCATCACAACAACAGAAAACTGCTCAACTCTACGCTGTGAGGAAGAACCAAATAGTTTCTTAATGATTTTCATTTGTTTTTTAAGTAGTTTCAAGTACACACAACACACAGCAAGAAATAAAACTTCAACTTAGGCCGGAGAAGGATGACATTTGGAGCATGGAATGCCAAATTTGGAAGCCGCAGCGTTGTGAGTGAGTCTGTGCAGCTCAAAGTGAGGTGTTCTGGTCAGAAGTGGCCACTAATTGTCAGATGTCGTTATATTGCAGCGCGGTCGCCGTGGAGCTGTGAAGCCGCCGTCTCATGAAACAGGAAGTGGGCAACGGTCCCAAGCTGTGACAATTCAATCCAGAGTGAGCTGACAACTGTGACGCTGCACCGAAAAGAGCAAAGCCTGTGTCACCGACCGTGGTGCACAAACACACACACACATGCACAAAAACACAACCTCCGTGACACACACTAAGGGGCAACTCTGAAAAACCAAGAGCATGCGTCACAGCTTGCTATGTGTGGATAAGAAGGCACTCCCCTGTCTGACTGTTCATGAGCTGCTGCCACCACACACACACACACACACACACACACACACACACACACACACACACACACACACACACACACACACACACACACACACACACACACACACACACACACACACACACACACACACACACACACACACACACACACACACACACACACACACACTAAATTTAGGTCCAAAGGGAAGTTGATGTGGGTTAGGGTTGTGTGTTTTCTGTGTGTGTGTGTTTGTTTGTGTGTGTGTATATCTGTGGGAAGCATATAGGCTAATTTCACCCATGTAAATGTTGACCTGAGCTGGGTTGGGTGTTTGTGTGGGGCCGGGTGGGGAGGGGCTTCCACGGAAAGCTGCAGTAGAAAATAAGAGCTCGTGCTCCTGTCATCATCGTCTCTCTTACACTGTCCCTCTGCCCTTCATTCCCCTTGGTGTGGGAAACAAAGGCCACGAATGGCGCAAGCACAAACGCACTCTTGTGGAAATGTTCAAAAGCGCGGGGTGGCCGTGGGGTGATGAGGGGGATATTTGTCTGCTCTGCTGTCTTTTGGCACTCTGCGCATAAATATCTGAGTAAATGTCAAAGAAGTTCAAGTACAAGGAAGGAAAAACCGAAGGCGAAACTGAAGCCGGGTGGTTTTTAGAAGAACAGGAGTCACATGCAGACTCGTTAGGGGAGGCAGAAGGTCGATGGTTTCTCCAGTCCGCCCACTGGCGAGCTCTTGGGCAAGACGCTGAACCCCAAATTGCCCATTGACAGTGTGTGAATGAGGTGTGATAGACTGAGTGCTGCGTCGAGAAGCGCAGCATGAACGTGTGAATGCGCCTGAAGTGGTCTAAAAAAATTAATTCACTCTGTGTTGTACCTGTGGCTCTCATCTCTCTGAAAGTCACTTTTATATACTCAATTTTAGAGCGACAGCTTTTGAAAAATTGGCTCATTTATTTTCTGACGTAGGGTTGGATGTGAAGATCTCAGAAAATACAGAAAAGAGTCAAAGGTGAACGTCTTTGTTTTTTCTGACAAGCCCAAAACCCAAAGATACTTAGTTTGCAATGTCCAGAGGCTTTTTTTTTTGCATAAGCTGGTAAAAGTATGCAAAGGCCCTACCCTGAAAGGTAAAGACAATACACTCATGCCAAACGCCTTCACTCTTTCTCTGACACACACACGTGCACACACACACACACACACACACACACACACACACACACACACACACACACACACACACACACATAGCGGTCCATCCAGTGTGTGCGATTCTCCGTTTGACGCATCCCGGTGACATTTTTCCCAGACACGTTTGATTTCAGTTTGGACTTTGGTCTGAAGGCGGCCTCCTCGCAGCCCGGAGGAATTTGCCACGAGAGAGAAGACTTTGATCCGCTGCGGCGTTCCTCTTCTTCATCCTCTTCTTCTTCTTCTGTGGTCTCTGACTGTGCCCCCCCGCCCCCTCAACTAACCTCAGCCATCGTATGATCACCAAAAAGCTGCAAACAGAGCCGCCACTGTGACCCCGATGTAATTTTCCATGACTCCATGTACCTGGAGCTGGAGCCTTTCCACCGACCCAAAAATGTGATTCTTTCCTGGTTTGTCCTTTTTAGACAAACAGAAACTAACAACCAGGCTGGTTTCCTTCCCGGAAACCACCACATGATGCAACTGTGATGAGTCAAACAAACTGTGAATTAAACTACAGTGTGTCACCTGGAAAGGGAAATTTCCCGACGTCCAAGTTCTCTGATGTCGACCTTTAAAACATCCGCGACATGCATGAAATCGATTGAGCCATATTCTGAACTGCTCTTGTTTAATACAAAAAAAGCTAAAATATTAATTTTAACTAGAATTACGGAAGTCGACGTAAAACTGGAGTGAACAGGAAATAAAAATGTAAAAATAAACCAGGAGGGACCAGACATACAGACACACCTTGAAAATTCCACAGGTAGATCTGAAATGCCTAGTCAGTCAATCCGACAGACACACACACACACACACACACACACACACAAGAGTTAGGGGAGGGGTCAACATCACAGATGGCAAATTCCACACCTCAATACAGTAAACGCGCGCACACACACACACACACACACACATACAGAAAGACCAGCCACTGGTCTCGACCGGACAGTAACGCGCAGCGACTCTAAAGTGGCTCGTGTTTCAGTCAGACGGAGAGCCGCGCGCTCCAGCGGCCGCAGTGTTTTATCATGTGGTTCTCGCCGCACTGGCCACAGACGGTTAACGATCAGGAATGGAGGAGAGAGAGAGAAGACGATAAAAACAAACCCAAACAACAGGCTGCGAGGGCTGTGCTGTGTTCGTATGTGTGTTGCTGACCTCTCACCTTTGCCATGAAGTCCTCTCTGTAGGTTTGCTCCTCAAAAGCATCCGTCTGCAACCGCTCTGGGCTCAAACACACACACACACACACACACACACACACACACACACACACACACACACACACACACACACACACACACACACACACACACACACACACACACACACACACACACACACACACACACACACACACACACACACACACACACACACACATTTGGATTGTAAGCACGTTTTTAAAAAAAGACCTTCTCCACTGTTAAACCTTAATTGTTAAACATTATTTCTTCATTTTTTTTAAAACGACAGTGCCAAAGCATTTCTATCAATAGAAAATAAAGAGATACATGTGGATAAAATGCACACGAGCGGCCGATGCCACAGAAAAACAATACAGATCTAATTTGGTCGTCACACCTGTGAACACAGTTGTGTTTAGTAGAATCTTAAAAAATAATTTAGACATTTGTTGTGGGAAATGTTACTGAATCTACACTGAATAGCACTGCCTTTTGTTCTTTAGGCTCAGCGTGCTACTACTCCTCGTAAGTCATGTTATATGTGTTATATTCGGTCGTGTGTGTGTGTGTTCGTACCTCTGCTGAGCGTGGCTCCGTTCTCCCTGTAGTCCTGGATCTCCGCATCCTTCCTCACCAACAGAACCCCCAGCTGCTCCACCTGCTGCTGCAGCAGGCGGCTCATCGCCAGCAGGGGGCGCACCAGCTGAAGGCACACCTGAAAAACACACACGATACTGTTAAAAAGCATTGGGAATTTGGGAATACAAACAGGCAAATTCATACCAGAAACTAAAATATCAGAGTTTTAAAGACCACCACAACCTAAGTTTGAATCTAAAATGTGGAGCGTATACCAGTGCGATGGGGGCGGGTGTGCAGTGGAACTCCCAGTAGAAGGGCAGCCCGGCCAGCTCGCTCTTCAGCTTCATGCCAATGTTGCCGTCTTCCTTTCGTGTCAGGGAGATCTGAGCCTCACCGTCAGCTCCCTCACCGCTTCCTGACAGACGGGGTCGAACTACCTCACAAAGGTGGGAGAAGAACGCCTTGACTGGAGCTCGCAAACGCCTGTTCAGATCCTGGTGCCAAAAAACCCATTTTCATTTGTCAGAGAAAAACATTTAACCTACAGTTCTTTCAAAAATCTTTCATTATACAGCTTTTCCTGCATCTGTACTTTCATAAATATCCCAACATTTGCAAGATATATCCCCACCTTTTTTAACAGATGGTCCTCTAAAGAGGATTTGAAATAATGACTGCAGGTTTAAGAACTTGTTGCGGCCCTAATGGTTAAAAGTCAACCCTCTGCTCTGTTTTGTTTTTACCTGTGATCGTCTCTGGATGGCATCAGAGTTCATCCTCTCCTCCCACACACTGGTCATGTCAGTCAGCAAGATGTGGTACGCCGAGTCTCCGAACCAGATCTTAGCGAGGAGCTGGAAGCCACTGATGCTCACGGGAAGCCAGGGACGCTGGAGGAGCACATCGGCGGGGGCTCCGCTCAATTCCATCACGGCTATATGAAATGAATACACACTTAACAGGAAAGGGAGGTCCGAATCACACTGTTAGGACATTGACAGATGAAGACTGTCAAGTCTCTAATGGACAAGAAAAGATGAACAGCTGCGTCGATATAAAAACTCATGGGGAGAAGTTAACTACAAATCCGAAGGTGCAGCTCAGTTAGAAACAACCAATCACAGAGCTTCAAATGATTTGTATCCTTGTAAAACCGGAGAAAGTTACAAAACTTTCATCTGTTAATCAGGGCTGCAACTAACAGTCACTTTCATTATTGAGTAATCGTGCTTCTTATGTTCTGAATTAACTGATTCATTGTTTGGTCTATAAACTTATGCTAATCCTTATATCTTTTGGCCTGTCGGTGGGTCAAAAACAGGAAAACTGTCACGTTTTAATAGACAAAGCGACTCATTGCTTAGTTGAGAAAAAAATCTGCAGATTGTTTTGATAATGAAAATCGTTGTCGGCTTCACTTGTGATAGTTCAGAACGGGTTAAAAGCTGGTAAAGGCTCATTACAAACTGCATGTTTTGAGATGGGGTTTGGAAGTGGATGTCCGTGAACGCCTACACCCAGAACACAGTGTAATTTTCCTTTTTTATCAAACGTGTTTAATCGCTCACCTCCGAGGAATGCAGCCCTCAAAGCCTGGACTGAGATCTGTTAAAGCCACGTTACAGACGCCCTCCTTGCCGCATAATCACCCCCTTGGCTTGGGGAGCCCGCGGAGGCAGCTCCTGCGGGTTTACCGGATCCTCTCTGCTGATCTGTAATGGAGCTATTTTCTGGGAAAGAAAGTGGGTATTTCTCGTCAGTTGGCGTTTGAAACACAGCGGCTGAGTCACGCCAATTTGGAAAATCGCAAAAAAATCCCAAATCAGTAACTTTATGACTTCAATATACGGCCATACAGCCAGACAGGAATGCCAGTGGTTAGAAGTTATCAGGGGGAGGTGTGGTCCTGACACGCTGAGAGCGTCCAGCCAAACTCCACTCATAAATCTCTGAATTTAAAATCCCCATCTCTTTTCGTAAGAGATATTATTTCAAGCAGATACTATTAAATTCGGCCAACAACAACCCAGTGCACATTTTAGATTGTAATTTCATTCCCAAAGTAAGGCTACTTATAGAAGTAGCTGTAGTGAAAGGAACAAAAACAGAAGCAGTACTGAACAAGCTCATATGCCTCATGTATTTTTTTAGTACAGATTTACAAAAAATCACACCAAATCTATGACTTTTAAAGTTTCCTTGCTTATGATCAAACATGCTTCTGGGATTGATTCGGCGCCCACGACGCGAACACACACGACGCGTGAAATGTTTTGCTAAAAATGCCAACTGTTAGTCATGAAGCCAATGGCTAATTCAAGGCATAATTATGAAATGTTGTTCAGTTATTATGTTTGCCACAGCATCTCATGACACTTCCAGAGAACTGATAAAATATTTAAACAAGTAAAACAACATTTGAAGCCTACCGATATCTGCCAGTAGAGATGCAGCTTCCGCACCGCGTCTTGTTGACTGTTACATATTTCAACGCCGATGTCAAACATTAGCGCGTTTCAAAGGTTCCGTTTACTTGTATTACTACTACTATAATACTACTACTACTACTACTACTACTACTACTACTAATAATAATAATAATAATAATAATAATAATAATAATAATAATAATGATGATAATTCAGCGGTGCTGCTGTTTATTCAAATATCAGAGAGATCTGAGACATCCTCTCACAACTTTCACAGTTGTTAGTTTGGTGAAAAAGGCCTTAGCAAATCCCTGTGCATCCTTATCAATGAGCATTTTGGTTTGATATGCATATTTCAAGGTCACAGCTTTCATGAATTTTGCTAAGGCCTTTCAAAAAAACTACCAGCTGTGAAAGTTGTGAGAGGATGTCCCAGACAAATGAGAGGTGGTTTGATGTCAATAAATTCATAAATGAGTGAGGTTTGACATTCCTGTGTCTAAAAAAAAAAAGTTTGTTGTCCCTGACAACGCCTGTAGTGACATGCGTAGTGGGCAGACATTCAATGCCTTGCGCTTTCCACTGCATCGTCGTCTTTGGTGATTTTGATTAGATCAACTCTGTGAAACATCTTTCCTGAATGAGCTCTCAACCTCAAATGAGACAGATCAAGGTTTAGACGCGGATCTAATGAAAATAACAGGGAATGTAAAATATGAAAACGACTCCACTCCGGTTCCAGGAGTTCCTTTTTAATATGCGTGTGTATGTAGTGGAGGGAAGACTGTAAAATCAGCAGTAGGCAAAAAAAGTGCAAACAGCTGAATCCTTCAAATCATAAATCATGAAAACAGGCATTTGTCTCTTTAAGGGTCACGTTGCCAGCAGCGTCGTCACCTAGGAGACGTTTTGTTTATATCCGGGTTGTCCGAGTCGAAAACAAGCAAGAAGGGGCACCCGCACGCAAAGCGGATTAAAGTGGAGCAGAGATGGCGGGGGAGACCGAGGACGAGATACCAGGTCGGAAACAACACTCGCCTCATTACCCGAGACTCCTCCAGGCTCCGAACTAACCGCGTACAATGCGAAACGTTACTTCGCCGCCGTCACTCAGCTAGTTGACGGTCCAGGTGGTTCTTGTTAGCTTCTGCTTTAGCTTTGGCTGGCTAACCGAAAAACAATTCACTTTCTCCACTTGAATCTGCATATTGTCTATGTACTAAATTTTTTAATACCTCACCACGGGGTTGAACGTTATGTTGTATACTTGCTCTCTATGTTTATTCCTGTCCCTCGTCCTCCATCGTGAAGTTCTTAAAAAGTTCCATTTGAAACGTGCTCTGTGATTAAATATTAATACGTCTTCTTTAAAACCCCATGTTACTGTAATACTGATTCTAATAATATGAAGAGATAATGTTGTGTTTGTGTTTTATTCTCTCATATCACAAAGCATACGATTAAGTATTTTACCATAACATTAGCTTTAGAAGCTCTAAAAGAAAACATCTATAAGATCCCTATCTGCCTTTGCGAAGGACTTCCCAGATATTTGTCATTTTGCGTTTAACAAATGATTTGAGCTCTGAATCGATTAGTCAGTCAATTAACTGAAAAGATTTATTCGCAACAATTGTATTGTTTAAAGTAATTTTTTTTAGCAAAACTGCCAACGCCTAAATAGTTGACTATTTATTTTGGACTGTTCATCGGAATAAAAAAGATATTTCAATGTGTCAACTTGGGATCTCCGATGGTAATGAACATTTTTTCACAATTTTCTGATGTTTTATGGAAATGTGATGAATTGATTGATAGATCAATAGTTAATTAATCATTAGTCGGAACCCGAGAAAAATTTTCCTATTCACCTTGTTGTCTTTTCTTCTTCTTTTTTTCACAGAATCGGGTGCAGTGTTTACATTTGGAAAGAGTAAATTTGCCGACAACATCCCAAGTAAGTTCTGGCTGAAAAACGACGTTCCGTTGAAAATAGCTTGTGGGGATGAACACACCGCCTTAATAACAGGTAAGAGACTTTTTTTTAACCTTTGCAGTATTTGAGTTTTACCTCGACAGGTTTAATCAACCATGCATGCAAGACCTAATGCTTGTTATTAGTTGTTTTTCTCCACGATGGCTTGTGCTCTTTTGTTTATTGTGAAACCAATTAAAAGGAAATAGCTAACCATATACTGATGTGGTGTATTGTCCCGTATCTGCATCCCCACAGAAAATGGAAAACTCTTCATGTTTGGCAGCAACAACTGGGGCCAACTCGGTCTGGGATCCAAACTGACGGTGAACAAGCCTACATGTGTCAAAGGTGGGTCTTAGAATCGCGCTCTCTTCCTTATTTTAGTCTGAAAAAAGAGTGAGCGTTGTGTGTAGGTGTTGCCACTGACAGCTGCCTCTAGCCTCCTTCAAGAGAAGTGAAGAGGGAGTCGCTCAGAGGATGAGATGCCTCCCTCAGCCAGGACAGGAAACAATTTTTGGTGTCATTTTAAAGATTACATTTTTTGTAGTTGCTAAAATATAATCTTTTTAACAGTGAGAAAACACTTTACATGACATGCGGGATAAAAGATTTCTGTAGAATGGGGAAACCCAGACAGAGATGTAATCCCAATCCGGGGGGGGGGGGGTTCCATAATCTGCCCTAATCTAGAGCCAGAGAGAGAGGCAGAGGGAGATGGAGACATTTTCATACACTACTAGTAACATGAAATAATACGGAGTAAAGGAGGCGTCACCTCTCAAGATCAAACCTAAAAGTGTTTTTGCATTCATGGCTTATTAAAGATAAATGTAGATCTGTTTATTGAAGTATCGTTCATATTATTTCAGCCCTGAAGTCTGAGAAAGTTCAGCTCGTGGCCTGTGGAAGAAACCACACTCTCATCTGCACTGGTCAGTGACTCTGATGTGTATTTTGATTCAGTTAAAGATGAAAAACTATTTGAAACTTTACCATCTCATACAAAAAAATTCTTTTGCGTTTCCTCTGCAGCTCAGGGTAAAGTGTACGCCTCTGGTGGCAACAGCGAGGGTCAGCTGGGGCTCGGCGACTGTGAGGAGAGGACGGCATTTCAGCGAGTTGATTTCCTTGATTCGCACGGACCAATCAAAATGCTCGCTGCCGGGTCAAACACCTCCGCTGCTCTCACAGGTGCGACTCAGACACTGCCTCACAGACATGTCATGTGAGATGTCAGTTGCTTTTATTCTGCAATGTAATTGAAAATTTTAAATTTGAATTCTCTTTTTATGTTTTCCGACTGGCTCTTCTCCCCCGTCACAGAAAGTGGTAAACTGTTCATGTGGGGTGACAACGCCGAGGGTCAGATCGGTTTGGGGAAGGAGAGTCACGCCTCCTCGCCGCAGGAAGTCAGCGTGACCCAGCCAATCGGCTGGGTGTCCTGCGGATACTACCACTCTGCCTTAGTGACAGGTGAGCAGATGTAAGGTCAAGGGCGTCATGCCTCAGGTGACGTTTCAGCAACGGATGAATGGGTGTTAAAGTTTTAGTTGTGTAAAAAGTATTTCCCCTTGTGTCTCAGTTGACGGAGCTCTCTACACGTTTGGTGAGCGGGACAGTGGCAAACTGGGTGTGGGCACCGGCCAGCTGCCCAGACACCGAGTCCCTCAGCTGGTGAAGAGCATCAAGGAGCCGGTGACACAGGTGGCCTGCGGGGGCGGGCACACTGTGGCACTTACAGGTAACACCACAAGCGGGAGATGGACGCCGACAACACGGGTCGATCTGCATTGAACGTGCGGCTCCAGACAGTTGTAGCTAAAATGATAACACAGATTGTGTGTCTGTTTCTTCCATCTCTCCCAGAGGACAGCGTGTACACGTTTGGCCTCGGCCAGTTCGGACAGCTCGGTCACGGGACGTTTATTTTCGAGTCCCGGCTGCCGCGTCAGGTCGAACACTTCAAGAAGGGAAGGGTCTGTCAGGTGGCCTGTGGAGAGAACCACACCGCTCTCATCACTGGTAAATGCTGCCGGATTTTATCATGCACTGGAGCTTCTGTTTCACCACTCACTTTATTATTGATGTTCTCATGAAGGCTTCTGTTGTGTTTATTTCAGATGGTGGTTTGCTCTACACATTTGGAGATGGCAGACACGGTAAACTGGGCCTGGGGGAGGAGAACTTTGCCAACCAGTTCAAACCAACTCTGTGTCCACGCTTCCTTAAGTACAATGTTCAGGCAGTAGGTGTTTCACATGAGCACGTTTTTTGCTTTGAAGTCCTACAAATTGTGACCCGCATGTTTTTTCCGTGTCCAGGCTGTGTGTGGGGGCTGTCACATGGTGGTGTTGGCTCGGGTGAGGGAGCAGAGCTGTGACGTCGTGACTCTGGAGGAGGAGGACGTGATGGAAGATTACCTGGAGAGGCCGTGTGTGGAGCTGCTGGGGCTCACGGCCGACTCCTCCACCCTGCAGAGGAGCCTCTCTGCCCGGGTTCGCAGGAGAGAGAGGGTAGGATTCATCCATCAATAAACAAGTTATGATTCCAAAATTACTGCTAATGTTGTACTCGTCTCTCATTTCATTAATTTTATCACCCCAGCTGACAAATGTTTCCCCCACAGGAGCGATCTCCAGATAAGTTCGGTGTCATGTTCCGCACTCTGCCCGCCATGACACCTGGCTTCCTTCACCCGCTGCTGCCCATCTCCAGCCAGACCATCCCGCCCAGGCTGCCTCCACCTGAGCTGACCCACAGAAAGCTGCGCAACGGCACTCACCGACACAGTAGCGCAGAGTCCAACCACCAGGGTACCTAGCTCAACTCCTCCTTCTGATCCTGAGTCTCACGTTTTTTTAAGGCTTTGATTTTTATATTTGATGTCCTGGGATCAGAATGTTCTGTGGTTTGTTGCAGCATCAAACCAGGCAGAGTTGGACCTGATTGGACTAACATGGTGTGCTTTCTTTTCTGTCTTGTCAGCGCAGGCAGGGGGCGAGACCGACAGCGTTGTGGAGAGCCTGACCGACACCGACAGCGTTAAAGGCCTGGGAGAAACCACGGACTTCCTCAACATGGTGAGAAATGAGACGATTACCAGCAGCCGAAATGTTAAATGGACTTTCTGATGTCTCAGTGAACGGCGAGGGGATCATCATCAGTAATTTCTGCTCATTTCTTTTTCTCCTGATAGACACACGTGATAAGGATGGACCCCAGTGATAAATCTCTCACTCTGTCTCCAGTTAAGAAGGTAACGCACAAACTTTTTCTGTCACACACTCATTTGTCCAATATTCATTCTCTAAAATTAACGGGATAGAAGCAATTTTAAAGGGTCCTTTTCATTTGGCAATTAAAGACTTGTGAGATTTAAAATGAAATATATATTCCACAAGCGTTTTTAGCTTGTTTTTACTCCATCAGGCTGAGCTGTGGTTGTTTCTGGAATCTTATCACAGCACAGAGTTCATCAATTAAGTCATGTGATATCAATACAAAGCAAAAAATTAACAGTTGAAACATTTTAGCCTTCAAATAATAGTTGTACAAAACATAATATGTACTAAAAGGTTCGGAAATTATAAGATATTTTAAATTAAATATATACTATCTATATGAATTTGTAAATAAAAAAATAATGATTAATGAATGAAACCACTTTATTAATTGATCTATGTATCAGAAAAAACACATCTTGACCTCTTGATTTCAGTACTTCTCTGTTCTTGTGCTTGCATAGAAATCGTCCACGTGCTTATCCAATATACTGGTCAGGCTCCTCTCATTCGTTTTTTTTTCTTGCCAATACTTTGTCATAAATGTCTGCTTTTTCCCTCTCTCTTGAGTTATCTACATGTCTCTTTCCCTCTCTAATGCATGGCTCTTTTTTTCATCCTTTTTTTCGCTTTCTCATGCTGGGCAAAAAGATGAAGGGTAAGCATGGTAAGACCATTGTAGGAAAGAAAGAGAGCCAAACAAAGGAGAGAAAGCTCTCAAAGCAGAGTAGCTTCCCTTCGTCTTCCCCACCTCGTAGGGGGGACACTGTCTCCGCTTGCCAGGCGTTGCCCGCCGAGGTCCCGTTGAGCCGCAGCGCTCGACAGAGACAGAAGAGGACCGGCCAGAACAAAGAGAATCTGATCATGGCCACGGGCAAGCTGGAGAGGAGACCAAGTAAAAACAAACCTCAGAGTGTAGGGGACATCGGGAAGGCATCCAAGCACTGTCCCAGGCCAGGTCAGGGTGAAGGCCAGCTGATAGAGGTTGGCAAGAAGCAGGTGCCACGCTCCAAACAAAGTCCCGAAAACAAAAACACATCTTCAGGTGTTGGCTCTGAAGCTGCGGTGGCCAAAGTTAAGCAAGTGCAGCCCCAAGCGTTTAAAAGCAAACCGATTGTCGTGCAAAGTCAATATGCTGGAGTTGGTTCGCCAGGTACACGTGCTCACAAGGACTCGCCTGGCTTTCACCTGAGTGACGCCCTGGATGAGGAAAGTACGGGAAGCTCTCGACTGGTTTCTGAGGTGAACAGAGACTCAGAATCTAAAGAGGACTTGGATTTATCCAAAAAATCTAAGAACGAGAAAAACAAAAAAGAGGCTCAGTCAAAGAAACAGTCCAAGCTCGCAAAAAAAAGTCACAAAGAGCCGTTAGATGAGATTGGCCTGCTTTCCGCGACTGCCTCGCTTGCTGCCGGAGCGGTGTTAATGAAAGAGGTGGTGTCCAGAAGCTGTTTCAGCTCGCCGACGACGTCCCCGTCTGAGAGCAGTGGCGTCCTGAAAGACGGCGTGAGGAAATCAAGAAGTGATGAGCCCGGATCTGCTGACCTGAGCAACAAATCTGCAGTCAGCATCAGTATCATACCTGCGTCTGAGAGTCCTGAAGCGAGGACGAGTCGGGAGGAGAAGAAGGCAATGAGTCAGGATGGACGTACGGATGGCAGTGAGGAGCAGACAAGCTCTGCAACAGTCAAGCAGGAGGAGGAGGAGGTGGAGGTTGAAGAAGATGAGAGGGGTCAGAGAATGAGTGCAGAAGTAAGCGAGGAGGAAGAAGAAGAAGAGGAGGAAGAGAGTGTTGATAAAATCGCAGCAGAGGAAGAAAATGACAAAGACAGCGACACTCTGAAGATGGAAGTTAAGTCAGAAACTAGCTTAGATGAGGAGGAAGACGAGAGTGCTGCTGAGGAAGAGGAGGAGGAGGAGGAGGAAGAGGATGCAAGCAGGACAGCAGGGAGCGAAAGTGAAGATGAGACTGAAGAGAAAGAGAGCAAAGGAGGTGATGATCAAGAGGAGGAGGAGGAAGGCGAGGAAGGGTCAAGTCATGAAACAGAAAGCAAAGGAGGTTTGACCGAAAATGAGGAGGAGGAAGCTGAAGAAGAAGAAGAAGAAGAAGAAGAAGAAGAAGAAGAAGAAGAAGAGGGGGATTTGGAAAGCGAGGGCGAGGAAGAGGAGGATGAGAGTGAATCTTTAAAGTCTTCAGAGGACAGAGAAGAGAGTGATGTTGAGAGCATGAGTGAGGGAGAGGACGAGTGGAAAAAGGAGAGTAGCACTGAGGAGGAAGGGGAGAGTGATGACGAAAATGAGGAAAGTGAAGAAGAGAATGAGGAGGAAGAGGAAGAGGAGGAGAGTGAAAATGAAGAGCAGGAGGAGGAGGAGGAAGAAGAAGCAGAGGATGAGAGTGCTGACAAAGAGACGGATGAAGAAAAACAGAGTGAAGAAGAGGAGGAGGATGAAGAAGACGAGGAAGATGGTGCTGAGGAAGAGGAAGAAGAAGAAAAAGAGAGTGAGGATGAGGTAGTGGAAGAGGAGGAGGAGGAGGAAGGAGAGGAGATGAAGGAGGAGGAAGAAAGTGAGGAAGATGAAATGGAAGATAATGAAGAAGAGGAGGAAGAGAGTGAGGGAGAGCAAGATGAAGAGGGTGAAGAGGAGGAGGAGGAGGAGGAGGAGGAGGAGGAGGAGGAGGAGGAAGAAGAAGAGGTCAAAAAAGTCAAAAGACAAAGTGCAAAATCTACAAGTAAACCGAGGTCAGGGGTCAGAGGTCATGCAGCGGGGGAGTCTGAGGAGCTTTGGGGCGAAGTTCTGCCTCAGTACCTCCACCTGAAATAACACTGATCATGTGCGTTATTGATCATTTTATTATTGATCAACCCGTCAGTTATTTTTCTGTAAAGGCTTTGTTAGCTTATTTGTTTGGATGCTTATTTTTTTGTTTACATATGACATTTTTCTATTACAATTCGTTCACTTTGGTTCAGTCTGATGCGAGGGACACTGTGACTTAATCGTTGGCAAAGTAAAAGGTTTACATATTTACATACATTACTTGCTTTCTCTTTTCATCTCTCTTTTTCATTCATTTCTGTCTCCGGTAATAAATATCTGTTTCATTTATGGTTCATGTTGTTTTTGTGTGTTTTTTCATGAGTTTTCATGAGGACTATGGACTAAAAAATATTACAACTTTTCCAAATAAAATGTGACTCCATAGCCCTGATACAACCATTGAGAACTCCACCAAGAACAACAAAAAGGAAAAGAAAATCAAGTCTTGAAAAACTAAACTAATAAGTGCATTAGAAATGTGAGTTCATTTTAAGCTGATCTCCCAGAATGTTGTTTAATGCGTTGATAGTAATAATAGAACAAAACATAATAGAATAAAAATTTTAAATGTCTCTCACATGTTCCCTGAGTCCATGTTGATGTTTTGTTTTGTCTGACAAAAGGCCAAAATCCCTCTTTGTGACCAAATCCTAATTGTGGAGATGCATTAACCAGAGTGTTGCAACTTTTTCCTGCTTCACAATCAGTGTCAAGAAATAATAATAAGTTGTAGTTTGAACTATTCTGTCGATCCGCTATTCGACAAATGCGACGTCCGCCGCTTTTCCTCAGTTTCAGGAGCAGGTGGGGCTTGTTCTCTTCTTCCTGCCCCCGTCTTTGTCTCTGTGTATATAATCCCAACTGTAATCCCATCCCATCATTCCTTTGCTGCAGTCCGGAGCTCAGCCCTTGTGTACGTAGCGGCCCAGCTCCTTGTCTCCACCTGTAGAATTCATTGCTCACTCAGTTCCTCTCGAAAATGATTCTGACTTGTATCGTCGTGTAGAATTTAAAGAAGACGCGTCTTTAATTCTCTCGTTTTTTTGTTAGGATTTTATAAAAGGGTTTGATCAAACGGGGAGCAAAGTTGAGGTGGAAGAAGAAGACGAGGAAGAAGATGAGGACGATGACAACAACGTTGACGATGAAGAGGTGGAAGTAGAAGAAGAGGAAAACTATACGTCAGCCGAAATGGAAGAGCCGTCCTCACAAAGTTTGGAGGATTTGACGGAGAAAACAGCGGAGGAGACTCAGAGTCCTGTAGGTCCACAGAGACGATTTATATGATGTTGATTCGTTATTTCTGTCGCCACTGACTTGTAACATCTGATCTTTCCAGAAGCCTGAAGAGCTCAAGGAGGAATCGGCGCCTGACGGAGCACAGAAAGGTGACTTAATTCTTGTACCGTTTCCGTAACGAGGACAGGTCTGGTGTCTGTTTCCCCTTTGAATAATTTTTTTCTCAACAGCAGCTCAAAGCACTGAGGCGTCTAAAATGACTGGTGAGGAAAAGACGGGCACCGAACCAACCAATGTGACGGCAGACGGCAACTCAAAGAGCCAATCAGGCTCCAACAAAAAGGTGTTAATGTCTTTCTGTGCGGCTCACATAACGCACACATCCCCAATGAGTACTCTACACAACAATGTAAATGTTCAGTACATTAATGACAGTGTAATTGCAGCTTCCATGGCAACAAATTATTTGATGACATTTCAGTCAATACACAAATAGGCAAAACAGCTATAACCTTATTCCTTGAGTTATTTCAGAATCTCCGTATGGTATGGGCACTTTTTATATCATCTGCCATGCAGCATATTTACTTCTTCTGTCCTCTTCTCAGCTATCCATCTTCAGAAGGCTGTCCTTCTCCAGGTCGAAGCAGGCTAACGACAGGGACCACACCCCAGCGGAGGGCACTCTCAGCGGGGATGTGGGCATCCGTGGAGAGCCTCCATCCCCTGCCGCCGCCGGGGGGAGCAGCGACCTAGGCATGAACAGAAGCGGATTGCAGCAGAAATCTCTGCCCTCCGGAGCCAGAGGGCCACGCTCTGGTGCCTGCGCCGTGCTGTGATCCCCCCAGGGTCTAATCTCTCAGGTTGGGCCTCGGTTAACTGGAAACGTCGGATCGAAGTGCGATAGGTTCATTAGCAGCAACTGTTTTTCCGAGCAAGTTTCCCAGAGGAGAGGATGGTTTCATGGAACAAAGTCGGTGGGGCAGTTTCATGCAGCTCCCTGCGGTTTTTGAACTCTCCTGGGACAGGTGTAGATGTGAATACACTTACCGCGTCAGCCTGAATTACAAAGTGAAGCCTCAAGCCTTTATGAGTGCAGCTTTAAAACCAACCACTAGACTTTTAAAACCACTGTCTCTTCACAAGTGACCTACAGCTGAGCCTCCTGCACCAGTATGACCAGTAACACCACGCTGCTGGGATTTTAACTTACACTTTTATTTTCTCTCCATTTGTTGTTGTGTGACACAGTTACAGCCCAGCAACTGAACCTCAAAGTGTGTGTGTGTGTGTGTGTGTGTGTGTGTGCGTGTGCGTGCGTGCATTTGAAGTTTGAAACTGTGAGGATGTAAATATTCTTATTTATTGCGACATTGGTCCTTGAGCACATTTGCACTTTTGCTGTGATCTGTATGCATTTCAAGAGTTTTATATTCTCATGATCTCGTGTAACTGACTCACGTGTTAATTTTTAAAAAACATTTTGGATTTTAAGTTTAATCAGTAAAGCATTTTGATACAAAGCTGAACATGAGTCACTGTTTTTGTGTCCAATACATACCACAATTTCAACATACATTTAAAAAAAAAAATGTCCTCCTGTTTTTAATTGTCATAAAATGATAAACTGTTGTAATATCTAGAAAAATATGATTATTGAAAGTTTCGGTGGCAAGAAAAAGTTAATTCATAATTTGAATTACGTAAAAATTAAACGTGTGTGACTAATATGGACAGTGCTACCTTTGAATTATTTCTTTACATTAAATGGCGTCTTCCTGAGTCAGGAAACATTTTAAAAAGTGTTTTACTTGGTGGGACCACTGTTATATTATATTTTATTTTGGGGGCTTTTCATCAGAATACAATGAAGTAAACTAAAATGTATACAATCTACAAAAACTGGACTGAAGAAACACGCCTCTGGTTTAAAATGCTTAGTCCAGTACCAGCTCCACCGAATACGCTCAATTTGAAATGAACTCAAGATGAGAAAAGTGCAGGCCATCCAATCACAGGAAATGGATTTTAAAAAGTTCAAGGGGTCATATGAGTATTTCCCATTTTTGCAGTCAGTTTCTTCACCTTCTGGCAGTGTCACCTGCTTTTGTCTTTCTTCGTCTTCTTCTTCTACTCTGCCACAACTCGGAGCGTGGCGCTGCTCTTGGCCTTGCCCATGGTGAACTTGATCGTCCCGCTCGTGTCCACCCCGGTGTTCCTCAGGGTGAGCTTGTGGACAGTCCCGTGGGTTTCCAGCCGGACGGAGGGGCCCGGGTGAAGGGTCTCCCCGTTCAGAGTCCAAACGGGGGGCTTGCCTATGGCGACTGACACCTCGCACTGGAAGGACGCCGACTCTGGCTCGGTCACCTCCACGTCCTCCAGCTCTTTGACCATCACAAGGGCCTGGGCTGCAGCAGCACGAAGGGAAGGAAGCGTTATGACCATGGCATGAAGAAAATGTCTAAGAAAGTTTTATAAAAGCCACAAAACTTAAAACCTAGAGAAGTCACATTAATAGTATTCATAAAAACAGACAGATTCCATATTTCGTCCTCCTGAGCCCTCCACCTCACCTTCCACCATCAGCCTGGCCTCGGATGTGTGCCCCCCGACCTCGATGCTGTAGATGCCCTCGTCCTCCACCGACACCTGCTGGATCACCAGCTTGTGGCAGCAGCCGTCGACTGCTATCTCCACTCGGTCGGAGGGGACCAGCTCGTCGCGGCCCTTATACCAGGTGGCGTCGCAGCGAGGCGACGACACGGTGCACTCGAGGATCACGCGGTGCTTCTCCAGCGCGGTCCGGTCCCGCAGCGGTTTGACGATGGAAACCGGAAGCTCTGGAGAGAGGGGCGGCGGACATTTTATTTTATCATTTTTATTAAGTCGAATAAAACAAGTAAACGTACATATTATAGATTAAAATTAATAAATAAATAAAACAAACGATCTTACCTTCGACCTCAAGGTAAGCTGTGGATTCAATATCTCTGGCCACAAACCGGATTTCCCCCACATCTTCTGGTTTCACATTACACATCAACAGAAAGTGTTTGGGCCCTAAAGAAGAAGAAGAAGAACAACAACAACAACAACAACGAACGTTATTTTCAAGCTAGTTGAAGCTTTTCAGGCAACATGAATGTTTTATTTTACTCTTGTCGGCCATTAGTATTAGTTTTTATTTTATTTTTCTCTCTGTCTTTGCACTCTCCTGCAGTTCCATTTCTGGCCACTAGATGATGGTTGACAAACGTAATTAGCTTGCACATGCTGCGGAAGTTAATGCGGAAATGTACTGTTTGTGAACGTTATTCCACTGGATTCTAAATGAAAACAAATTTGAGTTGAGTTGAATCCTTCAGTTTACTTCCCTAAACATTGCCTCAATGGTCGAGACGAACCTATAAGAGACTCCTAACAGTTTTCTAGGATGGCAAATTTGTAGTTTGTGTTTGTGTGTCTCATCCATAACGAGCTGGTTCCTTTTTTTCTGACCTTCGGTGCGGATCTTGATGGTGCTGGTGGGCCGGATCTTGTGGCCGTCCTTGTGCCACTCTCCCGCCACGTCCTCCAGAGACACCTCGCACATGAACACGGCGTTCTGGTCCTCCTGGATGTACAGATCCTCCAGGTCCTGCACTATCTCCAACGCGTGCTCTGCGAGGTTGGTTAAGAGATTTACATCGAGTGAATTATAGTTGATTTATCTTAATTTAGTAAATTAAATTGGGAATGTTCTCTTTAAAGCCACTAGATGGAGGCATAGGACATGCTCAGCTTCAGGCGCACCACTGGCTGCAAAGTTCATCATGACACTTACGAGAGCCAAGACATGTAAAATCTCATTGAAGTGAAGATTTTCAGGGAAATGTTCATATGAAGATTGTGTTGTTTTATGACAATTCCTGTTCAGACATTTACCATACACCCCCAGGGAACAGGAAGTCTTAATTTCCCCTGCGTCGCATGTGTAGGTGCCGGAGTCGGCCCGGGAGCACTGCAGGATCTGACAGAAACGCTTGCGACCCATGGAGTAGATCCGACAGTTCTTCCCTGGCTTCAGCTCTGCCCCGCTCTGATACACAGTAGAAAAAGGAAAAAAGGTATTCCTTGTTAGCCAAAAACCTGTTGCAAATTGCAATCAAATATCTTGAATCTCTTGGATTTATTGGTTGGTCTTACCTTGAGCCATCTGACTTCAACATTCTGTCGGGAGAATTCACACTCCAGAGTGGCAGGCAGTTCCTCCTCCACACGGACGTCAGCCAGTGTTCTCAAGATAGACACCGGCGTCTCTGTGAATGTGTTCAATCAACTAAATAAGTCGAGTGAATCAACTCAACGTTGACATGTCCAAAGTCAATTTTGAACACGTCACAAAGCAATTAATTTTGGTTATTTGCTTTGCTTTATATTTAAAAAACGAATAATGACTTTATACCATTGTGACTAAGTTAGTTTCATTCATTGGTTTCCTTCTCAGCACCATTATGTTTCGAAAAACATCCCAATGTGTTTGAGAGCCATTTTTATATATCATTAGCTAATCCCCCTGAGCTCCGCAGTCGGTCGTTACCTTTGATGGTGAGCCTGGCGGAGGAGCGCACCCCTTCAGCGGAGAAGACGATGGTGCCCGTGTCCTCCAGGGTGAGGTTGGACAGGGTGAGGCCGTGGACTAGCCCATTGGTGCTCACACGCCACTGGTTGTTCGGTTTCACGCGAATGCCGTCCTTCTGCCAGATCCCCTCCACGTCCGTGTGCGAGAGCTCCACCTCGAAGGAGGCCGTCTCCCGTTCGAGGGTTTCCTGGTCCGTCAGGCCCTTACGGATGGAGATTTTACGGGCTGTGCGGGAGAAGAAATGAGGGTGGTCAGGATCCCTATATTGGAGAATAATTCCCCCCCAAAATTTGAAGGATGCATCTTTGGCAAAAATTTGAATCTCATTTCTGAATTTTGAATATAACCATGCTGCCTTCCATTGTACACTGAAAGAATATTATGTTTCAAGGGCAACAAAAGGTGGTTTAAATATAGACCCGGCTCAGTTCATCACATTACAAATACAACACATACAGTCGCTCCATGGTGTCATTCAGCAGACTGTTGTAGAACAGAATGGCACCTACAATATGTATTGTTCTTCAGTTGCGGAAAACAACTGGCATCTGCGTCAGATCGCTCTATTTCCTCAAATGTGAGGATTTGTTGCTTTTGTCTGTTTTATGTAATAACTGTAACCCTAGTCAAATTTAAACATTCAGCAACGTTCCACTTACGTTCTACGTTGAGCTTGACCTGTGTGCGGTCATGCAGGGTCTCACAGCGGTAGGTCCCCCTGTCTGACAGATTCAGGTTGCAGATGGTCAGACTGCGCTTGCAGCCGCTCTGGCCGAGCGTGTGTCGGGGTCCGGCTTGGATCACCACCCCCTGCCTCATCCACTGAACCTCGCCTGTCTCCAGGCTGATCTCTGTTTCCAAGGTAGCCTCTCCAAACTCCTCTGCCATGACAGCCTCCATTTTTTTCCGCGTAAACATAACCTGAGCCTCTGAACACAATGACGAGGGACAGAAAAGAGAAAGGTTAAAACGAACTGTAACTGTTCTAGCAATACAGTATGCTCATTCAATCATCTCACCCTGAACTTTGAGGCTGGCTTTGCTCGTATTCCCCTCGGCCTCTGCGGAAATCTTGGAGCAGTCCAGCACCTGGCACTTCTTGATCACCAAGGTGTGGCAAAGGCCGTTCTGCGTTGCCTGGAAACGGTCACCCAAGGAGATCGCCTCGTTGTCCATGAACCAGACCAGCTGGACGTCCTCCGGGGAAACCACGCACTTGAAAGTGGCGTCTTCTCCTTCGAGCACGGTGGTGTTGTGGAGCTCTGTGAGGAACTCCACCACTCGAGGCACTGAAGAGATGTTAGAAAAGTTAATGTTGCAACCTTACATAAGCAAATATGGAAAATGTTTAGTCCGGACATACTCACTCTCGACTCTCAGCGATGCCACAGTCTGGTCGTCCCGGGACTCGCAGGTGTACTCCCCAGCATCTTCTCTGGTCAACCGGTGGATGGTCAAGCTCCGCTCCACTCCGTCAGCCCGAATGGAGAACCTCCTGCCTGGGACCACTTCCGCACCATTCTGCAGCCACTGGACATCCGCTTTTGGCTTGCACACTTCGCAGCGAAGGGTCACCATGCCGTCAGCATGGGCCACGGTATCCCGGAGAGGCTTCACAAACTTGATTCTCATTTCTGCGATGCAAAAAAACCCCAAAACGTAGTTGTTATGGCTTTTCATTTCTCACTGAAGTCGTGTATAATGTTATCAAATGACAATTTGAAACTGAAATTTTGACCTTTGACCAGCAGGCTGAAGGGAATCTGGTCTGTGTTGACATCACACGTGTACTCGCCAGCATCAGAGCGCCTCAGAGGCTCAATGGTGAGCATGCGTTTGTGGCCCTCCATGAGCGCTCGGAAGCGTTCACCTTCAACAGGCGTCCAGTCTTTCAGCCAACGCACAAGCGCGCTGTCCTTGGACACATAACTCGTCAAGGTCACGCTCTCTGCCTCGTAACCCGTCACCACAATGTCGTCCTCCTTGTTCAAGAACACTACCGGGGGCTCTTTAGTGTAAAACAAAACAGAAGCAAATATGTGGCAACTTTCCTTTTTCTCTAGAGACTTGAGACCCAGACCCTGCATCTGTACCTTGAATCCTGATCACACTGATCATCCTGTCGTCCACGGCGTCGCAAATGTACTTCCCGGAATCCGAGGGCTGGACATTTGTGATGATAATTTTCCTCAGGGTCCCATAGCTCTCGATGTAGGTGCGCGGGTCGCTGGTGAGCGGTTTGTCATTGAAGTACCACTGGACGGGGGCACTGGCACGGGACACCTCACAGGCCAGTATCAGGTCGTCACCTGACACCATCTCCTGGTAGTCGGGGTCGATTGAATTCCCGACAATGGTCACCGGAGGCTCTGAGGGCCAAAAGAGGAGGAAGGCTTGTGTCAGAATTTTTTGTTTCCTTCCAATAATAAAATCAACTAAACGGATTTTACCTTCTACTGTAACCTGGAAGGTGATACTGTCATCTCCAACATCCAGGAAGTACTCTCCCGAGTCTCTGAGTTCAGCGTTGAGGATTACCAGCGAGCGGAAAGAACATTCTTCCTCTTCACAGAACCTTTCATCACCCTCAATGCGACAGCCGTCCTTGTACCACTTGGCGACGGCACTGGCTCTGGAGAGTTCACACTCCAGCACAATGTCATCGGAAAGGAGGGTTTTCATATTTGTCTTCATCTCTGACTTCCTTAAGATCTTTACCGGAGCCTCTGAGGAAGCAGAGTTATTACATAGAGACAGTTGATGACAAATGATGCGCTACAAATCATCTCCTAGGCCAACCTTTGCCTCTTACCTGACACTTTGACCTGGAATTCAATTTTATCATCGGCAGCGTCGCAGGTGTATTTTCCAGAATCCTTGGGGGTGGGATTGTGGATGGTCAGTCGACGGACGAGCCCATCCTCTGCGATTGTGATGTCGATGCTCTCCTCTATTTCTCTGCCATTCAGCCACCACTTGACTCCTGCATTCGGCCGGGACACCTCAATCTCCATCACAATCGGTTTGCCCGCAAAGCTCTCCAGTTTGTCGGGCGTGTCCTTCGGACGAGTACACGTCACCGGTGCCTCTAAATGGAAAGAAGGGTTTTAGTCATCAAAAAACAAAAGAGACATAAATTTAAGAAATGCTATTGAAATTATTTACATCCTCATTCTTACCTGTAACAGTGACAAGGAACGCCACAGAGTCATCTTCAGTGTCACATATGTACTCCCCGGTGTCATCCACAGTGGTCACGGGAATAACTAGCCTGTGTTTGGCCCCATCTACCTCAAGGATCAAATTGGGACCCTTGTCTACCTCGAGGCCGTCCCTGTACCAGCGAACGGGAGCATCTGCCTGGGAGATCTCGCAGCTGAGCTCCAGCCTCTCAGAGGCCAAATGACTCAGTTCCAGCTCTGCTTGACTCGGAGAAACGATTCGCACTGGTGGTTCTGAATGGGAAGAAGAAAAACCTTCTATTTGATCATAATGCATTTTCTTGTGTCGCCTTAATACTTTCTAATAGAAATATAGATGAGCCAGAAGTGAGTACAAACAAACCTGTGACAGTGAGCTGAAAGAAAACAGAATCTCCGTCCGTTTTGCAGACATACTCTCCGCCATCCTCCTCTGTCCCGCAGGGGACGGTCAGTCTCCTGTAAGGACCCTCAGATATCAGCTGGATATTGTCGCTCTCCTCTACCTCCTGGCCATCCTTGAACCACTGCACCTTTCCGCTGGTGCGTGACAATTCACACTGCAGGCGAATCTCCTCAGACACGTAGCTTTCCATCACCGCGTCATCCTTGGGTTCAACAATCGTCACCAGAGGCTCTGTGTTTTTGTAGAGTGGCATAGTTTTTGGTCATTTCATGTTTGTAATGTTGCCAATGTTTTGTCAGAAATGTTCCTGTACCTCTGACATTGACATCGAACTCCATGCGGTTGTTTCCCGCCTGGCAGGTGTAGCTGCCAGCATCTGCGATTTCTGCAGAGCGGATTATTAACCTCCGCACCGTTCCCTCCTCCTGCAGAGTGACCTTATCACTGGGCCGGATCTCGCAGCCATCCTTATACCTGGGATGCGCAAATTTGAAGGGAGAGGGTGAAGAGTAGATACTGTAAATTTAGTCATACTTTCCAGTTATTACTGTTAAGCATGTTGGCCTGCAATGACAAATGTATTGATCCCTGTTGTGGAAGCCTCTGAATTTAAAGATCATGCTAAAAAGAACTCAAAACAGAATTTGAAATATTTCAGATTCATGTCTCTAACAGGACCTCCTAACAGGACCTCCACCTCCTTACCACACGACTTCAGCATCGTCCCTGGAGACGTGGCAGAGCAGCACCACGGGGTCCAGCTCCATGCTGCTCTTATGGAGCTCCTCCTCTGGGACGGGACTAAACTCCACAGCAGGACCTGAAACGACAGGAGCAGGGAGGGAGGTACGTCAACCGCTGAAACACAAGGTAGTGAAAGATAAACCTGTTATTCAAATGTAGTTTTACCCGCAACGCCCACGTTGAATTTGATGCGGTCCCCTGATGTCTCACATGTGTAAACACCAGAGTGACACACATCAGCGGACTGGATCACTATCCTCCTCATGTTCCCATCTGATTGGATGTTCAGGCCATCTGTCATCTTGATCTCCTCGCCATCTTTGAACCAGGACACTTTCGCACAGGGGTGGGAGACTTCACAGTAGAGAACAATGGCATCACCCGTCTCAACCCTCTTATTGCTGTCCAATTCTGACACAGGGCTGAATTTGACCACAGCAGCTGCAAGAAAAAAAAAATCCAATAAACTCCCAAAACTCTTCTTCTATCATGCACTAAATGTAGCAAGATTTACAGATTGTAACACCTACGTTTAACTTTGAGCACGGCAGAATCACGCACTCCGTTGGCTATGAACGTGACCTCGGCCGTATCCTCTGTGGTGCAAGTGTCGCGGATAACCAGCGAGTGCTGTGTCTGCAACTGTTGTATCAGGTACCGTCCGCCGTGCTGCAGCTGGGCGCTGTTCAGGAACCAGGTTCCGACCATTGAGGCGGACAGTTCGATTGAGAAGTGAGCATCTTCTCCCTCCACAAGCTCACAGCCCTGGAGGCGACTGTGAATTTTGGGCCCAGGAACTACGAACAATAGGAGAGGGAGGAACAGAACTATAAGTTAACAAGAACTCTTTGTTTCGAACAGTTGCACATTCTGAGTTTTGCATGTCACAATGTTCATGCTGATTTCACTTACCAACAAATTGTATTAAAAAAAATTCTACAAAAATAACACATCATTGTCTCACCCAGATGGACGGCTTTGGGGAACTCCACGTGGCCACTTCGCCCGTACTTGTTGATACAGCACACCCGGAAGCGGTAGTCCCCCTCACACGGCACGCTGTCGCCACCGACCTCGGCCGAGGTGGCGGTCTCCGAGGTATGACACTTCAGCCACTCCTGCGAGCCCACCTCTTGCCTCTCCAGCACGAAGATGGAGCGGCTGGAGGTGGGGCTGTTGGGGGAGGGGACCCAGGTGAGGAGGGCACTGTTGGGTCGATCTGCATCCATTGTGACTCCCACGGGGCAGATAGGGGGGCAATGCCTCGAGGCTGAAGGACAGAGAAGAGCAGGATGAAAAATGTGTGAATCATCATGGCCAATCATCTTCTTTGTTCCTTTAGCTTTCAACAATTCCCAAATTATAAGAACTAAAACTCGAAGTTTGACATCCAAAGAACTAAAACAATTTTTATTTTTACAGTATTTATAATAGATACTATGCATTTACCGGAAAGAATAAAATGCTCATCAGTCCCCAAAAAACATGAAACAAGTAAAGTAATTGGTGTCTCCTTCTGTGAAGGTACCTTTGACCTTGAGACGTGACGAGGTCTTGGATCTCCCTGTGACAAAGGTCACCACCCCCGAGTCCTGATAGGCCACGTTGACAAAGACCAGAATGTGTGTTTTGCCGAAAGACTTGAGGATCGTCTGGTGTGTCTCGTGCAGCTTCAGACCATCCTTGAACCAGTGGACATCCAGCTCGTCATCCTCCACCTCCACGCAGAACACTGCGTTCTCGCCCTCGAGGACCTCCAGCTTCCGGGGGAGCTTCCGAACAATAGCGCCTGTGAGTAGAAGACATTTTCCCTATTTGAATTTGAATTGTACAACATACATACAAAACTTTATTCTAATATTAGATACAGTACTGCCACATTCGACTCATCCTACCTTTAACTGACAGCTCCGCGATGCTCTTTCCTCCGTCGGGCATCTCACACAGATACACTCCGTCGTCGTCCGTGCCGACGTCATGGATCGTGAGCCTTCGCTTGGTTCCCTTCTGCTCCATCCCATATTTGCTGCTGGGCACGAGCCTCTGGTCCTCCAGGTACCAGGCGGCCGGGACCGACTCCTCGGGCATCTCGCACTCCAGCACAGCGATGTCCCGCTCCCTCACCTCCACGTCTTTCAGTGGACGCCTGAACCGAACAGCTGGGCCTGAAGAACGAGGTAAACGGTATTTAAAGCAACATCTTCGATTTAACGAAAATGAGGAAGGATTTTGTTATAAACTCAGTTTACTGTGTAGTCAGTAGTATAAAAAAATATTTGAAACATATGTTAAATATTATATCCATGGGCAAAGATTTGTTAGATTATGAAAAACCAACAACAGAAATAATATATTTAATAGTATATTCAAGTGATTAATTAAGTTTATTTACTTAATTTTAGCTGTTGTGGTATCGTCAGACTGTCTTACCATGGCAAAGTTAGGTAATAGTCCAAGTTGTTAATATTTGTCAATTTCATGCCAGACTTCTTTGTTTCCCTTCAATTTTCATGCCACCACTAAATTCTTTTGAGGCAATCCTCAGTCTGTGCAGTGCGTCTGTCAGCTCGATATAAACTAAGTGACATGTTGACCCGGAGACTAATAGGACCGGTCTGATAGAGGCAGCTGGAACAGAGCAGGGCAGTGCGAAAGAAAAGCTACGTGACCCTGAGAATTATCTGCCCATTACGAAGGGATCAGGACAAAACAATTAACTACTTGAAGGGGTGACGGCAGACATTTCAACCAAAGCAATTAGCCTCGACAAAAAAGGGCAGCTCATAGTTTTTTATCTGTGTGGTTGGTGATGAGCATTCGTGACACAATGGCCAATTCATTTGGACCATTAGTTGTTACTTTAAAAGGTTAAATTGTGATGATGAGTGATACCGGTGCAGAATCTCTTGAAATGCCTTTGCTGTTACATTTTTAGATGATTCCCTGCCGCAAATTGGTAATTATTTGGCATTGGTTTCTATCCATTCATAAATCTGTTTGAATTTCGAACACTGACATACACTCACCGGCCACTTTATTAGGTTCACCTTGCTAGTAAAAGGTTGGACCCCCTTTTGCCTTCAGAACTGCCTTAATTCTTCATGGCATACTTTCAACAAGGTGTTGGAAACATTCCTCAGAGATTTTGGTCCATATAGACATGATAGCATCACACAGTCTCCCGTTCCACCACATCCCAAAGGTGCTCTATTGGATTGAGATCTGGTGACTGTGGAGGCCATTGGAGTACAGTGAAATCATTCTCATGTTCAAGAAACCAGTTTGAGATGATATGAGCTTTGTCACATGGTGCATTATCCTGCTGGAAGTAGCCATCAGAAGATGGGTACACTATGGTCATAAAGGGATGGACATGGTCAGCAACAATACTCAGGTAGGCTGTGGCATTTAAACGATGCTCAATTTGTACTAAGGGGCCCAAAGTGTGCCAAGAAAATATCCCCCACACCATTACACCACCACCTCCAGCCTGAACCGTTGATACAAGGCAGGATGGATCCATGCTTACATGTTGTTAACGCCAAATTCTGACCCTGCCATCCCAATGTCGCAGCTGAAATCGAGACTCGTCAGACCAGGCAACGTTTTTCCAATCTTCTATTGTCCAATTTTGGTGAGCCTGTGCGAACTGTAGTCTCAGTTTCCTGTTCCTTAGCTGACAGGAGTGGCACCCGGTGTGGTCTTCTGCTGCTGTAGCCCATCTTCTTCAAGGTTAGACGTGTTGTGCGTTCAGAGATGATATTCTGCATTCCTTGGTTGTAACGAATGGTTATTTGAGTTACTGTTGCCTTTCTATCATCTCAAACCATTCTGCCCATTCTCCTCTGACCTCTCACATCAACAAGGCATTTTCGTCTACACAACTGCCGCTCACTGGATATTTTCCCTTTTTCAGACCATTCTCTGTAAACCCTAGAGATGATTGTGCGTGGAAATCCCAGTAGATCAACAGTTTCTGAAATACTCAGACCAGCCCGTCTGGCACCAACAACCATACCACGTTCAAAGTCACTTAAATCCCCTTTCTTCCCCATTCTGATGCTCGGTTTGAACTTCAGCAAGTTGTCTTGACCACCTCTACATGCCTAAATGCATTGAATTGCATCCATGTGATTGGCTGATTAGCTATTTGTGTTAACAGGCAATTGAACAGGTGTACCTAATAAAGTGGCCGGTGAGTGTATATAAATTCAACAGTGATGGCATGTACACGAATCTGTGTGAGAAAGTAAAAAGGGTGATTTTATGCAAGTCCGGTGTCGAGTCTCCTTACCTTTGACGGAGAGGTGAACGGCACTGAGGGTGTTTCCGAGAGTGTTTGACGCCGCACAAACGTACAGCCCCGTGTCCTGCTCCTTACAGTACAGAACCTTCAGCGTGTAGTAGCCCTCTCTGTCTTCAAATATCAGGTGACGCCTCCCGGGCTCCAGGGGAACCCCGTTTTTCTTCCAGACGATCTCGGGTTTGGGCTTCCCCGTCACGAAGCAGCGAAACTTGGCGTGCTTCCCCTCTGCCACGGCAAACTTCTTGACTGCAGACGAGCTGATTCGGGGCTCCTCCTTAACCCTCAACAAACCGAGTCGCCCGCCCCTATGCTTCGGCGAACACTGACCGTTGGTGTGGCCGTTTGAGGACATTTTACCGTCCTCTCGCTCTGGCACGGGCTCCACGAGGAGAATGGCGCCAGCCAAAGCCCCGCCGTTGCAGTTGACGGCCTTGCAGGTGTAGACACCTTTGTCCGGCATGCGCGTCCTGTAGACCTTGAGCTGGAACCAGCCGCCGTCCTGGATGCTCACGCTGAAGTGAGAACTTTCGAAGATGTCGTTCAGCTTCTTCCCGTCCTTCTCCCACGTCACCTCTGGCAAGGGAGTGCCCCAGATTTTGCAGGAGAAAGCAGCGTCTTCTCCCCTGTCCACACGCAGAGAGAGCGGCTTGATGAGGAACCGCGGCTTATCATCAGATATCAGCTCGGCCTCTTCTTTTTTTCCACTAAACTTGCCATTGTATTTGTGTTTTCCATTTACCTTCGCTCCATTTTCTTTCCTGTGTTCATCATTTTGCACTTTGCCGTTCAGGTGTCCTTCGAATTCTCCATTTTCTTTCATTGGCTGCTTAATGCAATTGACCCCTAATTGTCTCTGCCCCCCTTCCTGTGTTTGTGCCTCGCCTTCTACCTTGAGCGAAGCTGCTGCATATGTTTCACCTACGCTATTTCTAGCCTTGCATATGTACTGGCCAGCATCCTGCTGCGTCACTCCTGTAATGGTCAGCAGGAAAGCTTTCCCCTCCTCCGAGAGCTTGTAGCGTCCCTCCGACGAGATCTGGACATTTTTACGCTCCCAGATCACATCGGGACGAGGGTCTCCGCCGATTTGGCACCTCAGTGTGGCGTCGGCGTGGCACTGTGCCACCACAGGGCGTGGGTAGCCCAGAACACGGGGAGCACCTCCAAAAATATCCATGATAAGTCAGTTTCTCTGTCAGCTTAGAAAAGTATAAAAAGATCCTCTTATCTACGGTGAAGGAGCTGTGAGACAAAGAAAATATAGGTTTCAGAGAGCAATCAACGCAAAGCAGAATCTTTATATTTGTGGATTTTGTGGAACACAAAACAACCTAAATCCTTTTCCTACGTCGTGGTGTTTTTCGAGTTTTACTACTTCCAAGGTTTTAACGGGTCAGATGATTGTGAGATATCTTTTAAAGACATTTCTGGACTGTACTTTAAAATGTAAAGGAATCCGACAAAAATGATTCAAATGAAAGAAGGTTGGACTGAATTATTCCAGGTTTTCAAAAGTCAGTAAAGCTGAACCGATGTAAACAGGTTTAACAGTTTAGTTAAGTGGCTTTTTAGTAAACGCAAACCACTCTCAGTTGTCTCACAGCTGGTGCTGTAAGTCATTGAAGAGAGTATTTATAAAGTAGTCTGTCCAAAAAAAGACACCGAACGGAGACCATGTGTCACACAGCAAACAGGGTTTGCAGTGACACACCTGAATGCACAATCGAAACTGTCCCATAAATGTGTGTGTTTCAGCTGATGGATTGTCCTTGTTTCTGGATTGTTGCCCTGTTGTCGTGATCTTCCTCTAAACAGGATCACATCCTCTAAACAGCATGGATCATACAGGCATGTGCTCATGTCCAGTTTTGAAAATAGATCTTTGTCTATAGCGTGTCAGATATTTCTTAAGTCTTAAAGGCATGAAACAGACGCAGCTACTCTTTGCCACGTGAATGTTAATTGTTCTGCTTATTCTTCTTACATCCTGAATGTGTGGAAGCAGTGTCAACAGAGACGTGCACGGTGAGACAGGAAATGGCCCAACTTTTATCAAAGAACTGTTGGAGGATAAACTTACCGCTGCAATCAGTCAATCTCTTTAGAGCATAGTGTCACCGTTGTGATGTTTACTAAAAAGTTATGTCCCAATTTCTTCTTTGAATTCTTCTGTGACTCAAAGAAGTGGAGGATATCGGTTCTGTAGCACAGACATGAAGCTCCGTAAGTTCCTGTTCCTTGTCTCTCAGGTTTGGTTTGTTGTTTGTCTCACATCTGACACCTCCTGATCACTGAGAGTCAAAGAAAAATGTGATCTTCCATTCACAAGTGGAGGCCCATAGTCACAGGTATCATGTCTTGATAGCGTCTCGTCGTTTCGGTGTTACGTCGCAGGTGGCAGAGAGGGAGAAGGACCACAGTCCTTCAGTCAAGTGCTCGGTTTATGCGTCAGCCCTGATACCGTCATTGTTCAACAGCCTAAAGAGTGTGAGAGAGAGAGAGAGAGTTGGAATGGGGGGGCGGGCGGCATTAAATGCTTTCACAGCTGCTGCCACTGCAAGCCACCAGCTAAAAATACCGGCAGCTTCGATGACAGTGGGCCAGATAAAGTTAGGCTCTCCATTCACTAAAGATAGAGGGGGAGGCTGAGCTCTGCGCTGGATCACACTGCTCAACAGATATCCCGAGTTAAACCTTGCGGAGAGAAAGGAGAGCCCACCTGCTGGGGCTCCTTGTGTCGTGAGCCACGATGACCCATAAATAGGTTCAAACTGATGTCACACCAGAATTAGTAAATGATTTATCTGGCGCAGGGGTCTATAGAATGGACAGAAATATGAAGTCAAGTCGACTGCTGTTTGATAAATCTGCACTGCGAATACAGTATGTAAATTATGAAAATATTTCTCTTGTCACCTTTCCAGTTAATCAGTGACACGTGGTCACAAGTACATTTTCTTACTTCGTTCAGGAGAGCTGAAGTCTAGAGATATTGGTGTATCTCAGTAGTTAAATCAAAAATAATTTGTTACTTCCTCCTCAGATTTTTAAAGTAAGTTTTTAAATCTTTAAAATCTCGAATTTAACTAAAATGTATTTCTTTTTCTTTCTTCTTTTTTTATAAGCCAGTGCATGACATATGAACTAATTTTGAAAGTCTCTGGTTTACATACTTTATCACCTAACACACCTACGGTTAATAACTTTTCAAACCAATGAACTAGATAATATTATTTTTGAAAGTTAAAAAATAATGATGTTGTTTATGACACGATACACATTGTTTAGCACTTGGTCTTGACTTCATAACCAAAACTAGTGTGTTGCCATACAATGGTATAGCTCTGCTGTCTCCATCTGTCAAGTCAGTGTGATGTACGGGACGTTGATAAGAAAAAGATTGCCCAAGTGTTGGGAGCAGTAGAGCCCATTATGATCTGGCAAGTGAAATCCTCAGGGTTTTAGGGGACTGCTCACGGTCTACATGCAGGGTCTAAACATGGAGCTGAAAAATGTTACTGATTGTAAATGGGCGGAATCAACCCTTTATTACTCTGTGGACGATGCAAGACAACTGAAATGTAACATCTCTTCAAGTGCCGCCACATATATTAAAACTGACGTGTATTTAAATATATTTTTTCCCTTTACAAATATCTGTGTTCAGTCTTTCAACAGTTCCCTCTCACACATGGCAGACTTGACTTCTGGTGTTGACACTTGTTTCCTGCATTCTCAGACCATAGCTCCTCTGAGCTATCTCTTCAAGTGGAGTGATTCGGACGGTCAGCGCCACCGATACACTCAGCAGGCTGTCGTCATGCCGCGGATATGTGACCTTTATCGCAGGTCACATAACTTTGATCCCTTGTGACGGTTGCTGACATCACGCGCTTGGCACACCGTCTCGAACCCAGATGGACTCTTATAGTAGAGGTGTGACAAGGATGGGGTCTGTTGAAACAGACAAATGATGTGCGCTAACAAGGATGTAGTGTCAGTAAACAATTGGCTTCATGCGTAACAAAGTCATTTGGAGGACTCACGCCGCAGTGAGTGGTGCCATTTTAGGCTGCCAGTACCTCTGGCATTCTCATCCGTGCAGTCATCCCTGCAGCTGTTGGACACAATGACTGCGCCAGGGATAACCAAGAGCACAACGCCGCTCTTTGACCAGAGAATGGGTCTCAATATCAAGCGCTTAGGAGGACGGACCCAGACCATACACCACTTGATTTGTAGGTTCGGCCGAGGCAAACTCAGCCAGTGAGGTGAATTAGAAAGGTAATTTAGGGCCTCGTACACCCGTGCTGAACACCCGTAAATGGGTCGCTTGTTCAACGACCAATGAACAGAAAAGTATCCCTGGATCCAAACATGATCTTCCTGCTTTACACTTTAACTGCACAGACTTGTGGCTTTCAATTTTAGGTTTACTGTGAGCAGGCATTGCAGCACATTCTCTCAGGTTAAGGCGGTGCTGTTTTTTTAAAACAACGCTGGACTCAAGGAACTGGTGGAAAGAGATACATGGCCCATATCTGCTTAGTTGTTCTTCCTGCTCATTTTACAGGTTACAGTTTGAGTTGTCAGGAGCAGAGACGGTGATGGGGACAATGTCGGACCAGTTGTTGGTTTAATCAACTGAAAATGTTGCTAGTGCAATGAAATGAGGAACGAGTGTTCCCATATTCCTCTTTTTCAGATTCAGGCTGAAAATAAGAGGTATGCCCCTTTAATTTAGCTGGAAAATCAGTGCAGGTGTGTATTTCTAACTGTTTTGCACAATATTGTCCAATAGATGGTGCTAGAGATTTATTTTTACTGAACAAAGCCAAATCATTGGACCTGACCAAGTGAATTCAAGGTAAAAGGTAAAAAGGTTACTCTCCGAGGCACATGACTCTGACCGCTGACCTTGCTGAGGAGGAGAGGAATTTGCATCGTATTACAAATAAAGTACGCGTGTGTGTTACGTATAAGTCTTCCTACATATTAAAAAGCATATTGGAGAGCTTACATCCAGATTTAGATTGCCCTCATTTGCTAGAGTCTAATTACTCCAAAAATACAGATGATCTAGTCAGAACGGTTATAATTTTAACAGCATCATACTTCTGTGACCTTTTGCCTTTACAGAAGAAGGATTAATTATTTAAAATGTTCTTGATCAATATATAACTGAAGGCTTCAACAGCATTTTGTCACTGAGATCTAACTAAGGGAGGGAAAGTCTGGCTTTTTGTTGGAAATCCATCGAAGCTTCCGGTCCCAGGACGAGACGTTTACGGCCCCGTAGACCAGCAGCAGAAGCGTGCCAGAGCTCACGTACGCACATGAAGGCAGAACCACATCCTTCCGCCTTAAACTTGACCCCTGCTCTGAAAAGAGAAGAGTGAATGTATGATGAGGATGAGAAAAAAAGTGGTGGTGTGGACGAGACACACAGAGAGGAAAAAGGAGCAAACATTTTTGTCAGGTGACCTCTGACATGTTAGCTCCTCCTCTTTCTGCCTTCAACCAAGGAGCATGCTGGGAGCAACAACAAGGGATTCTGGGAAGGACAGGAGGAGGCCTTTTTATTTTTTTATATAAACAACATCTGCGTGTATGGCAGATAGAGGAGTGCATGCATTCAGACACTGGCTGCTAGTTTGTATCATTATATATATTATTATCAAAAAAAATTCTTTATGTAAGTGATTCTTTGGAAATGTGGTGACCTTGTTTGACCCTCGTGTGGGAAAGTTAAATTCCCTCGGCTGGTGTCAGTCATCCAACTCGTGCCAAGAGAGCTAATAAGCTTAATTTACAAAATGGAAAAAACAATTTCTTTAAAAATATCAAATCATTGAACCGGCCAACATTTGTTTTCAGAAGATTATTTTTGATTCGACAATACACTTTGCTGCTGCTGCTGCTCATGAGTATACACATATTTGTGTTGATTCATGGCTGAAAATAGTCCTGAGCAAATGCACTGTACTCCTGTTTGAATACCCATCAGGCCAAACTTTCCATTCCCAGGGTCAACAGTTTAAACAGTTTAAACAGAAAAAAAGTCAGAGGGCTTGTATTTTTAATAAGCGATACAGAGAATATGGATGGAGGGATGGATTTATCGTCTTGTTTACCTTTAATCAAAAGTTGCTCTGGAGGCCAGAGCTCACAGCCTTGCGGCTGAGGTCTCAGAGCTGCACCGGCGTTGTTGCTTCGAACACTGAACATGTGTGTATTGTGTGTAAACTCACACCTGTATTTTGTGTCCTGCCACACTCTAATCCTGGGCTTGGCCCTTTGCGTCAGCTCCATATTGTCTTTTTAGATTACAAGTCAGATGTTGTGTTGGATAAATATTGCATTACTTTTCATGATCAGAGGCAGATGTGGTGAAAAGTGCTGGGGGGGCTCAGGTGAGAAAACAGATACTCAGGTTTCCCTCTGGATCAAGAAAGTAATCATCTATTCAGCCACGTAAAGTAGAACAACCTCTGAGTTAATACTTATGTAAATGTAATTAATGTCTGCTGTAACACAGTAATAATCTGTTATAATGCAATGCATGTATAAGTATTCGGATTCTTTATTGTCATTCACTGTGCACAAGCTGACGCTACACGTAAATCAATGCCTTTATAAATTCCACACATTGTTCTTTATTTAGCTTCTATATCCATTGATTTCTACTAGTAATTTAAATTAAAATTATTAAATTCTTTTGGATTTGGATTTAAAACCAAACTCCTAATCTATACATCCCTCTTCGAACACCGTGACGCAAAATGTATTTATACAATAGTCATTTTCCTAATCTTCCCATCTGCACGTTGCACTACACTACACATTGCCGTAAATAGATCCAGCACACCGACAAACTTTTGACTGACGTTTAATGCCAGTTCTGCGAATAATGTGCATTGTTGTTACTGAACTGTCACGTGATGTACAAACAGCTTTGGCGGCAGATGAAGATGTAAATTACACACATACACACACTCTGATGGATGTCATGACAGATGTGAGGGGAGCAGTAGATGCCGTCACATCACCGGGTTGCCGCTGGCAACCATCTGTCACACACGCTGACCCGTTACTTCAGCTGATCTGTCTCCGCTGACAGTTTTCACGCCCTCACTTCCTCTCTCGTGCTTTCGCTTCTGTTCTGACTTTGTCTCACCATTTCCTGTGAGAGGGAGCCCAATGCCTTTTTTTTTTTTAAACATGGACTTTTAAGTAGTGTAAAAGGTTTCAGTTTACAATATGTGTATGATTATGGCAGTTTTGTTTGTTAGCTGCCCCCCCCCCCCCAGCTGCTCATTGTGAAGCCCAGTGTGTTAGTTGACCTTAATTAACTGCTGTCTCTAATTAGTGGCAGGTTTTCTAACAAGTGTGTGTGTGTGTGTGTGTGTGTGTGTGTGTGTGTGTGTGTGTGTGTGTGTGTGTGTGTGTGTGTGTGTGTGTGTGTGTGTGTGTGTGTGTGTGTGTGTGTGTGTGTGTGTGTGTGTGTGTGTGTGAGAATGATTGAGCGAAAGGTTGTCAGACATGTGACTTCTGCAGTGTGTGTGGTTCAGGAATTAAGGTGTTACTCATGTTGTGGGGACTTGTATCTTTTATTTAAACACATTCACATTATGGGAACTTGTCGTCCTTATGGGGACGAAATAATATATCATAGTCCCTATAACATCAATCGGTCAAATTCAATCAGAAGACATGTTTTAAGGTTAGCGTAAGGTTAGGTTTAGGTTGAGCTTGGCGTTATTGTTAGGGTTAGGCAAGACGTATCGCCATGGTTAAGGAGAGAGTAAAGGCTCATTCATACCCAGAGTTAGATTTGTATACGCAGATCCATTTCATCCGAATTTCGTCTTCTGAAAGCTTACGGATATCTTTTTTGCCGTTCTTCACTTATTAGGTGAAAACGTTTAATTGCAGAGACAAAACTTGTTTTATTTGGATGGAAATAATGCTCAGTTCAGAACTGATAGATGAAAAACTAGTCAGGCAGAAGGATATAGATGAGGGTTATTTAGGCTCACATCCTGACGCTAGAGCTCCTGTTACCTTGGCAACAAATTTGTGAGTGTGCCTTTGTGTGTGTGTGTGTGCGCGCTTCCCACCAGCAAAAGTGTCCTCCACTTGAACCCTTCACAAGTCACTTTGGCCTCTGAGAAAGCGAAGGCTGTAACTGAGAAAATGCAAACTCACTCTTCACACTTTCACCTTGCACATTTCCATCTTGCCGTTCTTCTTCTTTTTTCCTAAGGGGAAAAAAAATAACCAATTCACACAAGCTCTATAATAATCATGTCTCTTACACTTAGAAAATGTTTTACGAGCAACTTAACAAGCCAAGCCACTCATTACGCTCTGCTGTTTTTACATATAACAGTAATTATCATTAAACTCTCTGCTAATTCTTAAATTGAAAAGCAGGGCACTGAGCGTCAGTATATGGAAAAAATAAAACTCATGCACTCAAAGAAAAGCACAACATTTCGAAAGATTAGTTTCACATCAAGATTAGTTTCACATCATTTCTGCTGTATTATTCATCGGCCTTTTTTCTCGCTGACAGTCAGAACCTCTCACTGTGGCCGTCGGTCGTGATCTTTTGTGCTCTGTGGCAGGTTTTGGCATAAGTGAACCATAAATTATTAATACGATTTATACAGTCCACATCAATCTCAATCACAGAATTGAATAATGTGGAGACTACAGCTCGGTTATTCAAAGTGTGCTCCACACCAAGGAAATGCACATATTAATAAAAGCAACAGCTCGTGGAGATGTATTTAATTCCTCTGCCGCTTAGACTAGACATATGCACGACAACATAGGCGGCTGTATTTTCATCCAATACTGCGCTTCCTGTCGGCAGGATATCTCTGAAATATGCGACAACCTTTCTGTGAAAATTGGTGGAGGGATGGAGACTGAGCTCAGGTAGAATTGATTCGCTGCTGGTGGGATTAAAGATCCTGCAGTTATGCATGCAGAGGCAAGGAAGACAAACTCTCAAAACCTACTGTAAATGGAAGGAATTATGATATAACAGCAAAGTGGACAATATGCCACTTTGAGAGATTAAAAACTCATTTCAGCATCAGGCAGAAAACGCGTCTTGAGGGAAAGGAAGCGCGGCAATGTGGATCAAACTGACGATATCACGTTCAGCTTCGCAGCCGAACGTTGCAGATGAAGGTAATTAGCTGTTTTCGTAATTTGAGGAATCTCATTTAGCTGAAGGACATTCTTTTTCTTTTCATTCATCATCTCACACAGTCATTAGGTTTTCTCCTCCACCCGTTTGATTTTGAACTTCTCTTTTCACGTCCACCTCCTCTCCTCCGCTGCCTCTTGCTGTTCCATTAAAGATGAAGTTGGCCCACTTCTCGGAAGCTTGCAGCTCCGATGAGGAGAGATAATGATGGCGTGAAACTCTGGCTTCCCCTAGGCGATGGTGCACACACACACACACACATGCACACGCTTTGTGTGTCTAACTATACACTGCACACACGGCGGTGTCATCATTATTGCTCTTAGCGACGCTCAAGGGAAAACGCACACATGCACACTCACTGATGAGGTGTTTGACGGATGCCGTCAAATTTAACGTGTCCATTTCGGCAGGAAAAAAATGGAGCTAGAAGAGAGAAGGAAGTTTCATTCAACATGTCAGTGTTTCCAGTTTTTTTCAGGACAGAGAGATGCCAGACACACATTCAGACAGGAAGTGATAATAATTCTCTCCTCTCCTTGGACTGGCGTCTAAAAACATCTCCTGTTATCTGGTTGCCATGGTTGCATCGACACCTGCCACGTGCAGACATACACGCGCACTCCATCTAAAATTAGGAACTGTGCGACCTCCTGCAGCAGCAGCAGCAGCGGCAGCTGTTTCTCTTACTTTTTTCGAAAACATCCTGGTCAGGAAACGTGATTGTCATAACGTGACAGGATTTCAGGACTTTTGTCACTGGAGTGAATGGAGACGCTCACAGCCCATTCTTACGTAACAACCTGTGTGACAACTTCTTGTCCTTTGACAGTGAGCTGTCGCAAACACTTAACCACGCAGGCGTTGTCGAGACATCTTACATTTGTTGTCCTCATAAAAATCTATGATTTCTATATGTAACTGTGATTGACATGGGGGCAGAATTTGTTTTACATTGTGGAAAAAGTCAGCTGTTGTTTTGGGAAAGAAACAGGTTGGTGCATTTGTTGTTTCTTTTCTTTTAGTAGAAATAAAAGTAGCAGTCGTAAATGTTGACCTTTTTATTACCATGTACCTGACAGGTGAGGTGGCTTTGGCTTTATTCGATCAGTTTAAAGGAACCAGCAAGTTTTTTTTCTTTTTTCTGGTCTACAACTTGAAACTATGAATGGCGTGCAGCAAACAGGTGTGGCAGCGAGGGAGTAATGAATGAAGGCACAGTACATAAGTGAATGAAGTACTTTTCACGTTTGAACTTTTGTTGGGTTCCATTAAATATCTTAATCCCACATTACGAGCAGAAGTAGATTAAATAATGATGCGCACGAAATCCCTCTTTTCACATTTGCATAAAGATGAAGCGTATGGGATTACCTTCGACGCTGTCATTTCTGCCCGTTCACTTGCCTCCACACGTTTGCCACATGACTTTGAAGCAGTGTAAATCATGAGTTCAGCAGTGGTCATTGTGATTGTACCGCTGATGATATGAAGTGTCGACGGATATAGGGAAGTTTTGATGTAATTTTAGTTTTGTTTTTATGATTTTTTTTTTTCTCCATCAATTCAATGAAGCAGGTTCAGGCTCTTTCTTTTCCTGAAGATTGTTGCTCAAAAGCTTTCTGGGAAATATGGGAAAGCATTATAGAGTTGGGGATTATTGGATTTATTTTAAAGTTAGAAGCATCGCGTTTATGATGATCATGCGTCATTTTTTTCCAACTGCAAAATTACGAAATTAGAATTTTTCCAGAGAATGTCCACACATTTTATCGTGTATGTATGTGAGGTCATATTTCGGTTTACAAGCTGTAATCATGTCTTGGGTCTGTCTCCCAGGTTCACGAGGCATTTTGTGAAAATGGGACTATGGGGCTATTGTATTACAGCTAATATATTACGCGATTAGGTTGTTGCGTAACAGATTCCACGTTTGTGGTCTATTAAACTGAGGCGGTTTGTTGATGCATTGCACACATGGAAAACTTAATGGCAGAAAGTCAGAGCAGGGATTGAAGTGTTATGTAATGTGAATCCAGCGCACACACGTGTGTGTGTGAGTGAGTGAGTGCCTATGAGTGCATCCAACTCTGACTGGCAGATTGCTTGCAATGAAATGTCAGCAGCCCACACTATACGACATACTGTGCTGCTACCATGTCTGTATCTTTGTGTGTGTGTGTGTGTGTGTGTGTGTGTGTGTTAGTGTGTGTGTGTGTGTGTCCACAAGACTGTGTAACAGGCTGAGAGGCCGATGGGAGGAGAGCTGGAGAGACAGCAGGGAGGGCATAAATCAATACACACTGTCACAAGATGAAGATTTTTCATCCTTTTTTTCTTTTTTTATAAACGACTTTTGACTCATGGAACTTCCCTAAGAGTTAAGTGCGAATGTGGGTTGTTTCCCTCACGTGATCAAATGGAAGCGTCCGAACACAAAAAGGAATATATATATATATATATGACCTGTAAGTGAAACTTTGTGAATGTGGAGGGAAACCAACAAACAGCTTATGCAGACGGGAAAATATTCATTGTTTGAAGTGAACAAGCGCCTGTGTCAGAGAGGTAGAATGCTAGAAGCCGATAAAAAAAAACTTTCCTAAATCTTTAAGATGTTAGTTGGTGTTTGGGTAGATGTGTGTGCGTGCGTGCGTGCGTGTGTAATTGTGTGTCTGGGTGTACTGCTGGGATGGCTATCTTGGTAGATGGGGTGTGGATGGTTGCCATGGGAACTAAGTGATTGGGTTCAGAAAGCAAGTGAGGATGTGTTTTATTTTATTTTATTGTGCTCTCAAACCTCTTCCAACAGAAGTGTCTCTTCAGGAGCGTTTTGTATATCACCAGCAACTCTCCTCTCTCTCGACATTATGTTCAAGTGTGTGTGTGTGTGTGTGTGTGTGTGTGTGTGTGTGTGTGTGTGTGTGTGTGTGTGTGTGTGTGTGTGTGTGTGTGTGTGTGTGTGTGTGTGTGTGTGTGTGTGTGTGTGTGTGTGTGTGTGTGTGTGTGTGTGTGTGTGTGTGTGTGTGGATGGAATGCAAGTAGAAAATGCAGAGAATGAGATGGAGAAGGAAGAGGAGAGGAGAGCAGGACATTCTGTGCCTCAGTAAGACTGTTATTGATTTTTTTTTTTTACAATCCAATCCGGCTGACCACACGTGTGCTTCTGTGTGTGTATGTGCATGCATGCATCCGTGTGTTTTCAGTGAAAACATCCATCAGGACTGTTGTCTCTCATCCATCCCTACCACAGTAAATCCACCTCGCTGGCTCCGCCATCATTAAGAGGCTAGGATCAGTCCCTCCGGCCCCAGAGACAAATCTGTGCTCCACTGTGTGTGTGTGTGTGTGGCTGTAAAAGGACTCAAATCTAAAAGCAGGTTTTTCCATTTTTTTCGTGTGTGTGTGTGTGTGTGTGTGTGTGTGTGTGTGTGTGTGTGTGTGTGTGTGTGTGTGTGTGTGTGTGTGTGTGTGTGTGTGTGTGTGTGTGTGTGTGTGTGTGTGTGTGTGTGTGTGTGTGTGTGTGTGTGTGTGTGTGTGTTCGAAGAATCCATATGCTCTTTCCTTGTTAAGATCAGCCCCAGAGGGCCTCTTCAGCACAAATTCTCTCCTGTTTCACTTTTACCAGATATCAGGGAAAGGAGTAACAGCTCTCTCGTGTATGATTCTGCCTCATCCTTAACAGTCTTTTTACATGTAGATGAATTTGATTAAAATTACAGCTCTTTCTCAAATTTAAAAACTTACTTCTCTGTGAGAATTGGCTTTTTTTGTCTGGTACCAATGACTGAATATGAAAATGCGTATACCGTACACCTCCTTGATGTGCAAAAGAAAAGCCAAAATATCCCTTGCACTGTTGATTTCATTTGGAGGTTGTCTGCGGCGTTGTGATCGTGCAGGTGGAGAGGCGGTGTTTAAAGGTCCCGCCCAACCAATTGCAAGTCAATTTTCAAATGTCAATCATGACGTCTCACCCCCTTTTTATAGAATCAAATTGCTAGAAACATGAACACTTCATATCAGTGTGATATCAACTTCATGGAAGAGGCGGGACTTATGACCTTAACTGCTTTCGATTTTTGTTCTGTATAGACACTGCGTCCTTCTGCGTTGGCCTTTTGCACTGCAATCCAACATATACAGAAAGAAGAAAATGTTCCACGACTGCGGGAACAAACTGACCCAGAGATAATTGCAGTCTGACTTGTGAAAAATCGCAGTGAGGTCGCTCAGGACATTCCGTGGTTTTAATTTCTGCTTTCTCTCAAGTTGATTGTGTGAACTAAGAAACTTTCAAAAAATTTTGCTTTGGAGAATATGGTTGTGGTGTGTGTGTGTGTGTGTGTGTGTGTGTGTTTTTGTGAAGAGATTTGTGCAGGGGACATGAGGACATTGTGGTTGGTTTCAGTTTGGTATCGGGAGAAACCAATTTTTAATTTTTGGCAGTTTTCACACAACACAATAATCTTAACCTGCAAATCAAAGGGGTCTGTATCTCTGTCGGTGTCAACGGTTTAATACGGGTTCGAAACCGTTGCGGCCTGTAATTGTATTGCGTTTCCGTGCACTTCAAGGTCTTCTCACTCACGCTCCGTCTGAAGAGTTGAGCTCCAATTGACAAACAGACAAACAGGCAGGTAACGGGCTGATTGGAATAAGGTGTGCCAGCCAGCCAGGAACCCAGGGAGGTAGACCCTTATCCACACGACCACCTCGTGACATCAGATGAAACGGTAACTAACATGACAAGTGAGTCATAGGCATTGACGCACCTTTCCTATGCATTTAGAGAATCCCAACAGCTCTTGTCATGGCCGCCGATGGAATACTTCCAGGTCACTTCAAGATTTAGGAAACGTCCTAAGCAAATTTTTAATAATTCGACTCAGCCTCAGCCTTTGAGCGGCGGGTAACGAGCTGATTAGTCTCCAGTGTGCCACCTGGCTCGCTCCTGTCCAATCATATTCGTCCACCTCACCACCGTATGGCCTCAGACGGAACGGTCACTTACATGGCGACGTGCGTCCCTTCTCGGTCTACTTCTTCAGATCTAATCGTTTTCGTCAGTGCATGGCACGTGACGTTAAATATTGCCGCCGCAATGAATTGCGGGGCGCCTATTTCTACTCGCCTTTGGCATAAGAAAGTCCAGTGTACCCTATGCTTCACTGCAGCCCAGGTACGGTGACGTGCCAAAGGCATTGAGTCTGTGTGAGAGCTGATATCAGCTGCAGCTGAGATTCGAGTCCAGTGTACAGGCTTGTGGCTGGTTTGTATTACTGAGTGTTCTCAGCAGGGAGCACTTACAGCTACAGTAAGTAAAAAAAACAGATTCAGTCAGACGCCATATTTACTGCTTAAAGCCAAACCACACACCTCCACAGACATATCTGTTGTTAACGTATAAGATTAACCAGTATTCATGCACAGACGCCTCAATGTCTCTTCGACAGCACAGATTACACACTGCAGCCACACACGCTGGGGAGAACACGACACGCAGTTGTACACTTTCTTTGTCCTGACACACACACACACACACACACTCACAGATCAGATGATAACAGGTTGTAGCCCAGAGTGATGAAACCCTTTCGCATTATCGTCGGTGATTCTTTTCCCCCTCGTCTTAAGCCATTTGTTGAATTCCTGCCAGATGGAACGAGGTGGCGACGCGAGGTTCCAGCAGGATACTGGATAACAGTGAGCAGATGAAATTGTGAGACAGATATGACCCCAGGTCAGCCCGATGAGGGTGGAGATTGAGAAGGTTGGACCTCTTGCTCTGCACATTTGACCACTGCAATCGACTATGATGCTGGGATGGGACCAACAAGTAAGGCCCAGATTAGAGGAAATGTGTAGGGTCCTGATTTGTGTGTGTGTGTGTGTGTGTGTGTGTGTGTGCGTGTGTGCGTGTTGGGTCTGAATGAACAATGCAGAGAACTCTCGGAGATTACTCAACTGCTGTCTTCGCCGCGCCGGTTGAAACTGAAGGATCCAAATCCCATTTGCTCTCTGACGATGTTTGTTCAAACAAGTAATGTGATCCAGCAGCTTGTGACGCGACTGAACCGAACAGCTGCGCGTCTCGTCCGTGACAGAGGTACCAGTTGCTGTGCAAAGACAACCACAAATCTTTAAACTTTGCAATTTGAATTTTTATGGTTTAAAAAATGGACCCTACTTCTAAAGCTAGGTGAACAATTAAAATTATAGTTGTTGCACATTGTAAAAGTACAAGAAAAACTAAAAACCATTGTGGCAAATTGTGGCAGTTGACTGTCCACTGTATTTCAGTAATGACGTCATACTACGCTGGTGTTATGGCAAAAGTCAGTGGTTGTTTGGTGAATAGTGTGTGTGTGTGTGTGTTAGAGAGAGAGATATAGAGAGAGACACACTGTGTGTGTCTGTTATATCTGAGCCCCATGAAACATCCCACTGCTCATCTGTAGTGAATCATGTGTTACAGTTCAACTGACAAAAAAAACAAGAGCACAACAACAACCTCTTATACTGATTCTTTTGACTCATCTGCGAAAGACGACAAGGAGAATAATGACTCCAAATGTGAGGTGAAACAATCCCAGAATGTGTCCCTATAATTCAGTGTCCACAGGTTTTTAGTTTGGGTTGACCAGGAATAAAAGCTCAGATCAATTAAGCTGCTTCAGGACATTAACTGAAGTCCAGAGGGGCGGTACGTTAGAACGCAAATGTCTGCAAATGTTGCTCCATTTTCTGGAACTTCTCCTGCCAGCCTCCCCCTGTGAAATTTCTGGAAAATGTCAGGAGGGAGCCCATGTGAGAAATAAAAGAGTGCTTTCATTACCACCCATGAGATAGTAAGGACTAGCATGTCGGAGCAGTGTGTGTGTGTGTGTGTGTGTGTGTGTGTGTGTGTGTGTGTGTGTGTGTGTGTGTGTGTGTGTGTGTGTGTGTGTGTGTGTGTGTGTGTGTGTGTGTGTGTGTGTGTGTGTGTGTGTGTGTGTGCTTGTGTGTGCTTGTGTGTGTGTGTCCATTATGACCATTATGTCAAGGGCCAGTCTGTCACAGTGGTGTTTGCACTGGATTGCCACTCTAGTGCTATAACTACTTGATGTTTACCTTGGCCATTATGAATGTCCCCTTCTCTCCTCGTCTGTGTGTGTGTGTGTGTGTGTGTGTGTGTGTGTGTGTGTGTGTGTGTGTGTGTGTGTGTGTGTGTGTGTGTGTGTGTGTGTGTGTGTGTGTGTGTGTGTGTGTGTGTGTGTGTGTGTGTGTGTGTGTGTGTGTGTGTGTGTGTGTGTGTGTGTGTGTGTGTGTGTGTGTGTGTAAGAGGCTGCCAACAAAAGAAAAGCTTGATGTTGAGAAAAAAATTGAAAAAAGTGTGTCAGTTTAACCATCAGTCAGCCTTTTGAGGGAGTGTAAATATTGGTGTTGTCATGTGTGTGTGTGTGTGTGTGTGTGTGTGTGTGTGTGATGAGACTCACAACTGATTCATTTTCATCACAGTTTATGGGAATCATCAAAGACTTCTCCATGCTCTGGTTTTCATGACATCTCCCTCTCCCTTTCACAATGATTCTGCTGTCCGCTGTTCACACAGATATTGTTGTGTGTGCGTGTGTGTGCGCGTGTGTGCGCGTGTGTGTGTGTGTGTGTGTGTGTGTGTGTGCGTGTGCGTGTAAGCGCGCACACGCTGGTAGTTTTCCATGAGGGAAGGTTGTGAAGGCCCCAGGGGGGAAAGTCTTCACAGAGGGGAGGAGTCAGCAAAGGAATTCTGTGTGGGTGTGTGTGGTGTGTAGGTGTGTGTCAGGATGGTTATGATAATGAAGAGGAAGAGGGTACGTTTAGGGGGGAGGGTACGAGTGTGTGTTTGTGTGTACTGTATGTGTGTCTGTGTCAGTGAACTCACATTGGGCAATGACAGCGTTAAAGCGGAAAACTCCGAACTATGTGGAGGGCTGTGAGTGTGTGTGTGTAGTGTTAGGAAATGAGGCGGTGTTGCGCAGTAGTGGAGTGAATGTGTCTCTGCTGTTAAAAGTAGGAACACACAGAGAAGTCAGTTTATAACTTTTAAACAGTGACAAAAGGGTTTGTCGGAGTGAGAAGAAAGGCTTCGGAGGGACAGAAGGAGGGCGAGCGAGATAAGAACGTAAGAAGGAGAAAGCAAGCAAGATGAGGACAGATATAGAGACAAAGAAGTCGTTTGTTTTGAGATGCCGGTGTCCTTTTCAAGGACAAGCAGACATGCCACCATCGTAATGTGAGGAGACTCCTCCTCCTCCTCCGTCTCTTCAACTTCTCCCTCTCCAACTTCCACTTGTCTGTCCTCTAACTTTCTCCTCTGCTCTTAACTTGTCAACCAGAGGTGAAACGAGAAGGTGAGGAGGCTGCAGTCTATAGCAATATACTAAGTGAAAAGGCCGCATCAGAAAACAACCAGGGGAAAATGAAGAAAATAAACCTTTCTCTCAAGCTTTTGTCATTCATTTTTATTCAGGCGGTCTCTGCTGCCTAACACAGTTCAACTTCCTGGAGGACCGAAACCTTTCAAGGATGCTAAATATGGCAAAAAAATACATATATATATATATATATATATATATATATATATATATATATATATATATATATATATATATATATATATATATATATATATATATATATATATATATATATATATATACCGTATATGTGTAGGAAATGATGCACAAGACATGAAGCATATTTCCATTTGGCAGAATGGTGCAGCCATTGCAAATGTCTTTGGTTTTCTTCCGTTTGTCTGTACATGTATTAACCCCATTAGCCTTCAAAATTATTTTTCTACTAGTCTGAAAAGTAACTGCCAGTGACCTTTGACCCAGTTTGAGGTCCCCGCCCCTGCTATCTGTGAGGGAAGTGAGAACAGCCTTGGTAGTTTTAATGTTAGTTACCAGCAGCGCTCTGAAAGCTTCTCTCAGTGCATGTGTAATGCACCGCAGCCCAGACTCAGACGACACGGACGCCGCACAGGCCCATGAGGGAACGCTGACAGGCATGAAATGAGGCATTGATTATCTACGTCGTATGTCTAAACATGCGTGTCACCGCTTTCCCAAATTGTACTTTTAGTTGCCACAGTTCAAGGGAATCCATGTTTCTATTGACTTTAATTGACTCCCTGAAACAGGTTCAATAAGCTTATTGAGCAATAGAGCTTTGGATCCACACATTTGGAGCCGTTTTGAGCTTCAGGCAAAAACGCTTGGTAACGCAGCTGGCATAAACACACTCTCGATTTCAAGGTGTCAATTATATGCCCATTGTGTTTTGGTAGGTGCATCCAAAATGAGCTGGGGCGGGAGGATTTACAGTTACGTCAATTCATGATGACAACTCGCTGTATGAAGCAGTCAGTAGTCTGCTTGCGAGTCAGAGTTGAGGATGTTGATTCTTTGATAGCAGAGGAGAGATTTTGCAAGCACCTTCGTCTTCATGAGTTGGTTTTGCAATATTTGAGGGTCATTTCGACACATTTGCTCGCATGAATCAGTCCGACTCCCACGCGAACAGATGGATGAGGGCATGACTGGTTTGTGCATCATTTGAATCTTCTGTGTTGTGAGGACAAACCGGCCTTCTTGCTTCTCTTCACATACCATTCAATTCTTTCTGGGTTTGCGTCAACGCTGCCTGGGCAAGGGTTGATTTATTTTGATCAAAAATATATGCAAAAAAAATAACAAAGAAAAAAGAGTAAAGAATCATCAAATCAAGATTTTTTGTGTTAAATGAGGCTAAAGCTGCGCATCCCAGATAACGACTGTGATTAAAGATGGACGATGTGACAGCTCCCAAATATATTGATTGAGCCAAATCATGTTGATCGCACCCTGGTGGCTGGCTGCAGTATATAGGTTGTTAACCCTGCCTCCTCCATGTTAGTGGATAGGACCAAAGAAATCAAAGTACATTATCAAATAAAAATGTTCCCAAAAAAAGTGCAGGGGTGACTGACCTCTGACAACCGGCCTGGAAGTATTCAGCATGATGTTTCTCTCTACGAAAACCCACACATTTTCCACCTCTGGTGGTCATTTTGTTGTGTGTGTATGTCTCTCGGTGGACTCGTTTGCGTCCACACTAGGGCTTTGCGCGGTATAGTATGCGTTCATGCATGAGTGCATAAGAGGCAGAGTGAGCACAGACACTGGCTCTTTGTTGTCGTTGCCAAGGTTTTGGCTGAGCCGGGCTGGAAGTGCCTATACACTCACTCTTTCTCTCCTTTTTCTGTCACTATACTCCTCGACTGCGCAATGATGAAGAATATAAAACTCACTAAAGTCACATATTCAATTTCTGATACCTAGCTCTTGCTATTAATTGATTTGTATAATGGATATATTTTCAGCTGACAGCGCTGTGACTGTCATTTCTACAATCCTTCATAAAGGATTGTCTCCACGACCAGCCCTCCTTTGAAGGGGTTTACTACTCTCCCATGGCAAAGTGACATACTGTTCCAATCCAGAGTTATAATTAACACTGGCAACCAAACCTGTTTCTCTCCACCACAGGATGAGCCTCGATGTCCAAATCGAGATAAACACAGAAATAGTAGAAACGCGGTGAACCTGATGAGACCTAGTCGAATGCACAGTTGTCCCTGAGATAACATGAAGTTAGGAAGATAAGAGCCTTTTAGAGAGATGATATGGTGCGACATCCACACTACAATATCGTTTATTCGTCTCACCTGCAGCGGTAATCCTTGGCCAGATTAGAGGAATTTGCAGGATCTCTGAGTGTGTTTGTGAGTGTGTCTGTGTGGTCTGAATCAACAATGCATAGATCTTTCAGAGATTACTCAATCCTCGTCACCGCGCAGGTTGAAGCTGAAGGATCCGATTCCTGAATCCACTTTGTTCGAGAGTCATGTGACCCGACATCTTGTGAATCAGATCCAATGAGCCTCTCCTCAGTGACCCTCGTCAATCACTTTCGGTTCAGCTCACTGTGGAATAAACTTTCATGCCCTTTTTTAATTGCCATGTGCTGTGGGAGCACAGCTGCTTCATAGAGATATGAGACACACTGTAGCCCCTTTCAAACTGGCCAAAAAAACAATTTAAACCCGCTAACACCGGGCGTTTTCGGCATTCAGCCCCGGGTCAAATGACTGCAATAGACCCGGGTAATAATCGGCTTCACCTCCGATCAACATTGATGTGAACGTCACGACCGGGTGAACCCGCTAATTTGCGCGATGACGGAGGCTACGAAGGCTCGACTCCTCTGTCGGTAACTGCTGTCACCTCACCAGCTGTAGTAAAGAGACCTCTCGCATGTAGCTAGCTCGCTTAGCCTAGCTTTGGCACGTTGGTGGTAACAACTAGCACAATCCAGATCATCGATGAGGTTTAGATCGGGGCACTTTATTTCAACCCTTCGGTGGACACACACGGCCTCATCAGGCGGTCTCTCATTACACAGTGGCCGTAAACTGTCGGTAAACTGTCGGTAACATGGATGATGTGCGGAGCCCATTCTCCTTGTGGCTGCAGCTACGTACACAAACACAGCGCCATCCTTCTTCTCTCATACACACACACTTCAAACCCCATATGGCCACCTGCTTAAAGGGCCAGGGTCGGCTCGTAACACTGCGCTGAGTTTGTAAACTTTGAAAGAGTGACAAGTACAAGATATAAGGTAACGTTGACCACCGGCTCACTGGCTGCCAGGCTTTCTGTTGACTACTACACTGTTCTTCTTCTTTGTTTAACGGCGCGCACCGCTCTCTACCGCCATCTATGGCCGCCAACTGTCACTACACGATCCTCAGACCCTGGTCTGCTCCCAGTGTGAAAGTGACCAATTGCAGATTAAACGCGGGTCGACCCGTGTTTATAAAACCCGGGTTTACACGGTATTTACCTGATGAGACTTGGTGTCTGCCGAAGGGTTCAAATAAAGTGCCCCGTTCTGAACCTCATTGATGATCTGGATTGTGTCAGTTGTTACCACCAACGAGCCAAAGCTTGGCTTTGAGGTATCAATGTATTGTTTTCTCCTGGTTCCTCAAATTTGGCGTTTGATGCCTTTCAGACTTTTGAATGTTTTATTTCTCTGAAGATCACTGCCGTGTTATGCGCAGTTATTAGTTAATTTTCAGTGAATTTTATGGAATTGAAACACATTGGAGTGGTTCACAATCACATCCAGCTCTTTAATCTGACCTCAGCTTGTAGCAAAACTTTTTTTTTCATTACTTATCTGTCTTTGTCAGTACCAGCCTGTGAAAGAGTGTCCTGTTTTTCTCTCTGTCTTCACTTTTATCTGTGTTTTCATTCCAGGCGAAAGATGTTGGACACAAACCTCCCTGGAAGTGAAGACGAGTCACTGGTGTCGATAGAGTCACACGTCAGGTATCACTGCTAGCTTTTTCTCCGTCGTCTGTTATTTTTCTCTGAATCTTTTTTCGGCCAAACAGAATGTTATCACGCCACCTGTGAAAAAGGCCATACCTCTATGCGCTCTCTGCTCGTGTTTGCGTTCCGTTCTTCAAATGCGACAGTATTTCTGAGTTATGAGAATGAGCTACAGTTGTGTGCAAATGACCTGTTATATTTCTATTGTCCTTCTTGTGTACTAAGTGCTTGTTGATTAGTGACATCAACAAGCTGTCATATGTTTTGCACAGTTTGAATATTCATATCCATTCTTGATAATTTGTTAATTAACAATCCCATTGATGCAGGGATCAAAGGCATACACACTCCTGTGATCTAGCACACACACTCCTCTGATCTGGGATCTCATCATGAGGGTGGTGGAGGTGAACCCACTCAGATTTAGTCTTCTTTCTTCACTCATTCTCTTCTTAGGGTTTATACATAAACAGTCCAAATCCAAGAACTGGACTCCTTTGTCTGCACCCTCACCCCGAACACAGCTTTAGTGTCCTGATCCGATATCCCGGAGCGATCGTTGCCACACCTTCGGATCCACAATACATGCTCTCACAAAATTATTGTTCCTTTAGAGGTGAATCCAAAAGAACTGGTCCAGAACCTAGATGCCCAGGTCAGATGCCCCAAAGCGGAATGTGGACCGTCCAGGCCGTAAGGTCAGTCACACTACCAACCACCGAAACTCGTTGACGAGCAAGCCAGAAAGGTTACTTCCGCTGATGTTTTTAAAAGTGTTTGTTGCATGAAACAGGGAAACGACCAACTTGACGAGATATGACATCAATGTGAAAGTGATCCACGGGTGCCTTCTAGTTGTAGTAGTAGTCTTTACCCCAGCAAGGCAGCCAACGTGGTAGAATGTCTTTGTCATGTTCTGCTTGAAGCCACCTGCTCCCAAAACACAGCAAATTATATTATAAGTTTTACCCTTGAAACAAAATGTGTGCTGATTGGGGCGAGATCTCAAAGAGTCAGTGAAGAAATTATACACCCTTTCCTTTTGCTTTTTCTTTCAGGCCTGAGACAAACACCTAAGTAGGGAATTTCTAGCAAGCGTGTGAAGTCTCTCTTCAGGGGTTCTCAGCTCCAATTGCAGAAAAGGGCTTTTTTGGTTTCTGGACCGAGTCGCTCACCATGATCACATGATTTCATGTTTCCATCAGTTTGTACATATAATAGTCTTTCAAACTTTGGGAAAGTAAGTTGCTTGTGTCATCCATATCTTCCACACAATGGGGATTGTGAAGTTCAGCAGGTCTATAGATTTTCTCATTGTCCGCGAAGACAGATTCTGCTTTCCGACGCCGATGCACACGGATCTGTTTCTGTATTTTGCTCCGCAAATTGAGTGAAGCGTTGACCGTGCTGGATTATTTCCCGTGAACAAAGGCACGTTTTCCAGTTAGAGAGGTTGTTCAAGTGCAAATAAAGCTTCCTGTCTTTTGATAATTTGAGTTTTTAAAAAAAATATACGCAATAATATACCTGGCCGAACCACTTCATGGAGGAAATAGTATAAATAAGGGTTTTCAAGAAATACAAATAAAACCCAAGAGAGTATAAATAAGAATTAGTTGGTACTGTAGCAACCAAAGTCACAGGTTTAGTAGTTGAAATCTTGTGATGGCTGCTGATTGAGACAGTGGCTCTTTGTACGTGAAGGCTCCTCTGAAGGCGGAGGGACGACTTAACAAGGCTGATTTTCTCCTCACATGAACTCAAGCATTCACCCTTCCTCGCAACACTTAAGTGGATATGGAAATTAGCTCAACGACTATGATTTCGAAGTCGCTGCACCAGCATTTGTCTTTGAAACAAACCATACATGCTGTGTGTGTGTGTAGTGTGTTTGTGAACAGTAGATATTTTCCACATTGACAAATCCATCAAGTACAAAGCACGATATCATTTCACACATTTTAGCCAAAGCCAGTTCTCTAAATGTAATCTCAGTTGGTGATGCTGCAATCATCTTTCATCTCAAGCTTTATTTACCCCGTCTGTCGCTCCCTCTCTTCCTCTTTCAATCACTGCTGCACTTCCGTCAAGCGGCAAGGGAAATTTAAAGGACAAGCCCTTTCGGTTTGATAATTAGACATTTGAGAATGCCTTTGTTTCACACTCAGTCCAAAGATCATGACTTTTTTGAATACTACAAGGGCAAACCCTGCTGAGGAGTAAAACATTTACCCAAGTGCCTTTATAGAGACATTTGGCCTCGCCAGAAGGAAAATTTAAATGTCTCTTTCAGCCACAAATGTTGACGAGTTTCAGCTTGAAATTGAAAAATTTAAAACGTTGTCTTGCTACAGTGACATTCCAAAGGCCGTGTTTTTTTTACGCCTTCACGTCATACGCTGTTTATGTATGACAGAACATTGTTTGGGGTTAAACAAGAACATACACTGCATTAATTACGGGGCAGACACCCCTCCATCGGTCACAGGAGAAACTCTGTACGCACTGCAATCACTTCAGCGTGGGAGTTCGATTTCCCAAAGACTTAAACATGCTCAAGTAGGTATCCTGCAAACGCAAGTGTAAACATACATTCTCTCTGCGTGTGTGTGTCTGCGAATGCGTTTGAATAGAGGGTGTGTCTGTTTTGTTGTTGTGAAGCTTCAGAGACAGGTACTTGGAGAGAATGGGCCTTTCAGCTGCCATACAGATGCACAATGTGTCGTTCTGCGAGCCCCCATGAATTTCCAGCTGATCGTCATGAGATACTTAAACCACAAAGCAGTTTTCTCTCGGTTCCCGTTCCACCGTGTTGAACAGTTATCTGCGTGTAGATACAGCGGCCTGGGTAAAATGGAAAGAAATAGGTTTTATTTTATTTTATGGGTCAATTGTCCCCTTAAGGGGTTTCCTCAACCGCTCACCCTTTTTTTATCTCATACATCGCCGGCCCTCCTTCTCCTGGATCCATTTCCATTCCATTTTGCCGTATAGAGTCGGAGCAAATTGAACTGCACTTTACTGCCGGGCCCTGCTGCTCTGGCAGGCCTGTATACTGAAAATCGGCCACAATATGAACTTCATCGATTGTGCAAAAACCAAAACAACCGCGGATAATATCTTTCTGTCTCCTAAAAGCCACTTTTTACTTGACATTTCTATTTATTTCTACTCCTTTTTTTTTTTTACACCCCCTCCCCCCCTCCCTCTTGATACTTGCATCAGTGTCTTCCGCCGCCCTGCATGGTCTAGTCACCATAAACAGTATGAAGTTTACTACAAACACATCCAGCCAGCCAGCCCCCAAGGACAAGCCCTCCCCCTCCCCCTTGCCGGTTTCAGTTAGCAGGAAAGACGCTCCTTGGTTTCACCTCAGGGTCACAAATGTCCTCTGGTGCGGAGCTAAGGTGGCCGCCATGGCAATGTGAGATGACATTGTGAATGAGCCGAGACTCCTCAGACCAGGACAGAGGATCCTTTTGTCCCTGTGCATCACACGCACAAACACACACGTTGTTATATTTGGCAATTTTGTAGTTTTCAATCCGAAAAGAAATGACTTTCCCCGTTCAAGGGCACAGGGTGTTTCCGGAGAGCTTTCTGGCTCAACCATTCATTGAAACCCTCTCAGTTCAACTCTTTGACAGCTCAGCCTTTTCAGCTGGACAAATTAAATATGTATCTGTATCAGTGTCAGTGCTTAGCAGCAGCTGAACCTTTCCCACATTGGGACATGAAACCCAAATCTCACCTGTGCGCTCAGATTCCTTGGCACAAATTGGGTTTCTAATCTGATTTTTGTGGGGGATTTTTTTCTTTCTCAGGATGATTAACATGTAATAATCCATTAACCGCTGGTAGCAGGAAGTAGGCCAAATGATCTCAAGCTCATTCGTTGTTGCCGCACTATGAACCTCTGCTGATTACATTCCAGCGCTGCTCCTTTGGTGTTTCCAGCGGCGAAAGTTCTTTAAAATCTTTATTACAAGGTGTGGTTCCTTCTTCTTCTTTTTTTTTTTACAGGACACTTTGACCTCAGACTAAGTGGGAAAGCTAAAATGCTCGGATACCTCCCTTTGCACTCCACCGTGTTATCTTTTGTCCAACCTCTCTTTTTCCCAAGTCATCGCAGTTAAAAAACAAAAGAACAGCTTCTCACCTTTTTCTCTCTGTCTTTTGTTATTCAAATGCCTCGTTTGGCTTTTTTGGCAAACAAGTTGCCTGCAGAACTGGACTTTCACCTCTTTCTAAAGCTCTGACTTTATCTGTTATTTGTCATTCACGATTCCACTTTTATATTTCATTTGCATTCTGTAAAAGAAGCACATGCACACAGAGAGAACATGCACCGGCACAGGGATTCACTTGTGTTTCTCTGGTTTTCAAACCACCTGTTGCACGTGAAGGCAGATAAGCAACAGAAGTGACACAAGAAGGAAAGTGGTGAGAGAAAAAAACAGGGAAGTTGAGAAAGGACTACCCCTCCCCTTTCCGTCCTACTCCTCCACAGTTGCCTCCCCCTCTCCCTGTGCAACCCCCCGTCCCACCCCGGCACTACTACTCACCCGTCCAGTTTCACGCCTCCCCCCTCTCCTCTAAAAAACTCCTCCCTCCTCTCAAGGCAGGTGAGCCAGTTTCGGATATAAAGGTATTGTGTTGTGAAGCAGCCTATCTTCACTGCTCTGGGGGAGTGCGGAAGACACAGGACGCAACAGGGCTGAGCGGAGAGAGAGAGAGAGAGAGTGTGTGAGAGAGAGAGAGAGGCGGAGTAGGAAAGTTGCAATTTAAAAAAAGACAATTGGATTGACCGTTTCTCACAGTTGAATTGCAACCATGGGGCTGGGAGTAAGTAATGGAGCTTTGTCACATGTTTTTTCCCTCTGGTTGTAAGAGTCTTTATATTTACCTTAAGATTAGGCTGGTTATGTTTTTTTTTTCTTTTTGAGCTGAGACCCAGGTTTGGTCACAAGCGGTTGGTTTAAGCCTGACAGTTGTCGATTGCCTGAAGTACTTTGTACCTTAGTGTCGAAATCTGCTGCACATGCGTACAGTTTTTTTTTAACAGCTGTTGGAATTCTTGGAGCTCCTCAAACTTTGAAGTTATTCACAATCCTAGCAATGATTAGACAGTCACAGTTAGACACAGTTAGACATTTTTTGACAGCATGTTTGAACAGCAACTTTGACATTGCTCTAACAAAAGGGGAAACATCAGGTTGATCTTCCCCAACATGTGCTCAGCCTTATATTCGCAAACTAATTTTGTCTCACTTTCTGCAAATTCAGAGAGGGAAAGATGAGTACAAGCTGGCGGCGACCTCGGAGGGAGGAGGAGGTGGCGGCAAAAAAGCCAGAAAAGCCAAAGAAAAGAAGGATATGGACGACCTGAAGAAAGAAGTTGACCTGGTGAGTGCAAAAAACAGAAAGTTGAGACTGGTCTTTTGTCTTAAGCCTTGAACTGAAGGGGAACAGGTTTTAAATAATAAGACCTTGTTGTAATCCACAGCTATACCAATCCACTAGTCACTGCTCTGCCTCACACTTAACGACAGCCTCATGCAGGCCGTGTTAATACTGTTGGTCACCGTACGCCGGTGCCATTGGTCACAGTGAATGATACAGTCGCGACTGACACAAACCTCTGCTTTGATCTCACGGCGAGTCACATGAGATGTGCTGCAGCTTTTTGCCCTGCATTTCACAAAGATTGCTACTTACGCCGCAGCATCTGCAGTCACATGTTATTAAGGAATTCAGAGCTGTACTTAACTTCAAAATCACGCGTATCATAAGATTGGCTTTCAGCGCCGCAATGCTGGCCCAGAGTTTCTCTTGTCATCATATTGTTCCATAAAATTACATATGAGCTAGGAGACAATTTTAACTTACACTTTTTTTTTTGCTTTTCAATTGGCTGGGCAGGTTTGTTTAATCTCAAACCACAGTCGCAAAGATTCCACACTATCGTCACTATCAAACTCAGCTCCCGGTGGCTGCACACAGGACATTTGCAGAGCTGAAAAAGTTGCGAACATGAAGAGTTTTTTGGTTTTGAAATGTCACATGTCTATTCGCAGCTGACCAGTTTTCCACTAGTGTCAGCTTTTTTTTCTCAGTCTGAATCTGAGGTCATTTCCCAAGGTCGGCGAGGCCCTCGCTTTGAGTGCATCCCCAAGTCAACCAGGCGAAAAAAGGGCTGACGAATAGTTTCACACCACCAACTCTGTTTAAATGTGGCATCTTTTCAGGCAGACGTTAAGAAAAAAAAAAGTTATTAGTTATTAAGTGTTGTTAAGGTTTCATCTGTAAGTATATTCTTGTGGGAGACGTTCGCCACAAATGTTGTTACTTCTGCATTTGTCCTTAAACAATGTTTTCTTAAAAAGACAGAGCACCTGCTTACCTTTGTGTGATCGTGTCCTTGACAAGGTCAGGTTACAAGGAGGCAGATTCACGACTCATGTTCACCCTCAAAGCACTAATAAGACATTAGACAATGTTAACAATTTGACGCAATATTAATAATTTTAGATTTTCTGTAATTTTGCTGTATGATGTATTGGAGATGTATGCACTGCCCAATGACTTTCACAAGGTCATTAAACATACACGGATGCTGTTAAGTTTCTTGAGAATGTGCTGTGTTTCTGAAGAAACTTTCCAAAAACTACATTCTTAATGGAATAAGAAAATCATATGGCTTTTTAAAAAAAAAAATTAGTATCTGCTACACTCTACCCAATGTCACACCGCAGGTCACAGAGTGCTGCAGGTTATGAGGTAATAAAAGTCCAGTCTAGGTGACATATTAATGATTATTGTCCCGCATGCGTCTCGACTGGATCTCAAAGTCCTGCCGCCGCTGAAGGACATCTCAATGCCACAGCAACCATATCACTTGTCTGCCACAACCTCCCCAACTAAGCATATCATTTACTGCAATTAACAGCAGGCGTTGTCACTAATATGCCCCCATACTGTCAGAAGTGCAACAATTCAGAAAGTTAAAAAAAGAAAAAAGTTTGACCTTGGGTGCACAAAATGGGCAATGGTGATTTACTGTCATGCATTTATAATCCACAGGTTTCAGATGTGAGCTGTGGTTGAAGGATTATAACCAAGTGGGCAGTAGTGAAACAGTAGTAAGAGTGGAGGTGGGCCCATGAGGCGGACATGTTAATGATTATTGCACCATCATACTTGTATCGTCACATTATTACCTGAGGCATCAAAGTCCACTTTAAGACAATAGAAACAGTTTCCATGGCAACATGAAGCAAAGCGGCAAAGTCCAACAGCAAATCCTTAAATATAGATGTGTTATTTGATTTGACCGATTGGTGTCCAGAATGTATTTCTTTAACTCAAGTCAGGGTTGTGTATGGTTGTGTTTATGAGGCGGAGAATCAGAATTAAAAAGCCAGTGAAGAAATTTTGGTCTGCAGGCTTCAAAAGAACAATGACTGTTAAAAAAACAGTAAAAAAAAAAAAAAAAGCAGCAGTAGGTTGAAGGATATGATAACACATTATGCATGGTACATTTGGTACGGAGCACTTTGCTGGCTTAATATAATGCAAAAACTGTGTCGGTTGTGACACCCTTTTTCTGAATGCACGCCAACATAAAGGGACTTAGTTTGCCCTCTTAAAGCCAAGAAACATTGCATTTCCTACAGTCAAAAGACTGAAATGCAGTTGTAAGATTTTATTTATTTTTTTGGCTGACTGGAACATTCAACTTAATTTAGGTCAGAGGGAACTTGCACTAGATAACATGACTTAACAGGGCTATATCAAAACTAATGGAAACATTAAATCTGTTCAGAGATCTAGCAGGCTGCACAACTTGTATTCCATTTTATGGACAATTAAGATTACTATTCCCGTACAACAGGAGTTTTATTTGAGGTTTGCTCCTCACCACAGAAAAATACCCAGTGTGGGCATCTTTACTTGGGTTTTCCGCTCGATTGCATTTTGTGCAAAGATTACAGCACAGTGCAACACTTTGTTGTTCCGCGGCAGAACAAAATGGAAGGTGGGAGTCCGATATTATTGCAGATCGTCCAATCGACATTGGAAGGATCTCTTTTCATTCACCGGCTGTGGGCGTTATTCAGAAAAAACTCTGTGTGGGCCGCTCTCTTTCACTTCGAAATAAAGAGATCTCTGCCGGATGAGCAACCTCACCCACTAAGTCAGATCAAATCTTCCATGTAATTCATTTGAATCCATATTGTTGGCTGATTTTAAAGTCGTACTGTTTGGACGTGCATGCGTCCACAACCCTGATTGGGCGGCTGAATTTTTGCCTCATTTCTTTATGTTCCCTGTGTCCCTGTGTCCCACATGGCAGGACATGTTTTAAGCTTTAAAGGAGATAATATCTGCAGTATTAACATCTCTTTTCTCTCTCTCTCTCTCTCTCTCTCTCTCTCTCTCTCTCTCTCTCTCTCTCTCTCTCTCTCTCTCTGTTTCTAGGATGATCACAAGTTGACCTTGGATGAACTTCACCGAAAATATGGAACTGATCTAAGCAGGGTAAGCGATCTGCACGTTTGTTGTTTGAGCTTGTGTGTGTTTGTGCGTCAGAGTCATAGTAACTCACTGACACGCACAGAGGCAGCTAATCCCAACAGGCAGAGGAGGACCTTGGAGTACCCGCCAAGGTCAAGAGCACATAACTGCAGACCTACAAAGAAACACATATATGGGATATTTTGTCTTGTATTAATCTCCCAGTTTATTGTTGTATCTCGGAGCAGTGCAGACGAAGATTAAGCGGCACGTAGAACTTTTTAAAGCATCAGTCTAACCAAAATACAAATATATTTTCTTTTCTATCGAGTGGCATCTAGTGTAAATAGTGTTTGTTTCTTCCTCCACGGCGCCACAATTTACAGTGCAGAAAAGTGACATTATTAGCATTGATAAGCAACAGTTTTGAACCCGACCTGCGAGCGAGGAAAGCACTTCTCTAAATATCAATGAGGTCTAAAGTTAGAAAGTTGTTCTAAGCAAGATTAAAATTGGCCAAAGGGGAACCTGGATCAGCCAGAGAACCTGGAACATTTGTCTCTGGAAATATCAATTCATTCTATATTTTAATTTGTTTATCCAAGCTGTGTGGCAGAAATCCTACAGGCGGATATTACAAAAAAAGTTTCCACCCCTTGACCTTGTGTGATGCACGCACTGTTCATCAATAGCAGACACAGAGCCCAGCATCCCGTCTCACAATGTTATCACTGTTTTCCTATCGCAAAGTGGTGATTTACCACAAGCTTTATTTTTTACTGTCTAATTACACAGAGGAGGCTGTAATCATCAGATTACTGAGGTCTTTCTCCTTTTTTTTCTTTCAGCCAAACTTTAACCCTCATAAAGTGTTTGCGGTGTACCTATCCAATAGCAAAAATAAGAATAAAAACAGGGAACATGTTGCTAAGCCTTGTCCTTTATCAAGTTTTCCTCCATTGAACAAGGACAACGGTATTTTTATTGAACCGAGGCAAAAAAAAAAAAACTGGAATGACAGGTTTTTCCTCTTATGATTCTCCTCAGTTTACACAGTTACTGTATGGCTGGCTCCTCTTCTATCTTGTTCTTTCTGTCTCTGAGCCTGTTGTCGGGATAGCATGTGTTTGTACCCAACATACACAGTTTAACATTTATTTTTCTTTCTTTTGTGTGTGTGTGTCTCTTTTCAGGGTCTTTCCTCCTCCAGAGCAAAAGAGATCCTCGCCCGAGACGGCCCAAACGCCCTCACGCCCCCGCCCACGACGCCGGAATGGGTGAAGTTCTGCAGACAGGTAAAAGTCTCTTCTTGTCTTAAAAGTTCACAGTTGGGAAGTGTCATATTATCCATGCAAAACAACGATATAAAACAACGCCAAGGATATTTTGAATATTCATACTTTTTGGAAATGCAAATGCATTCAGATCCTTTTGAGTCTTGAAAGGTGACATGTCCTTCTGTTTGGTTTCCAGCTGTTTGGCGGTTTCTCCATGCTGCTGTGGATCGGCGCCATCCTCTGCTTCCTTGCTTACGGTATCCAGGCTGCCTCAGAAGACGAACCTGCAAACGACAATGTAAGGGGGCCTTTGTTAGCGTATGATGTTTAAATCTTATCTGCTGATAAAGAGTTCCGACCGCCACGGATAAATTAAATGACAATCTTTTCTCCCCCCCGCCAGTTGTACCTGGGTGTGGTGCTTTCCGCTGTTGTCATCATCACTGGTTGCTTCTCCTACTACCAAGAGGCCAAGAGCTCCAAGATCATGGACTCATTCAAGAACCTGGTCCCACAGGTGAATTTTTTATTTCTATTTTTATTAAAAGCCAATTTAGTTGCAGCACCCCCCCCCCCCCAAAAAAAACCCCAACAAATTTCCTATTTTATAATTTCCAGTGGCTCAAAAATGTTATGTTCCTTCATAGAAAGTGTAATAATGTTCACAAATTGCCCTAAATGATTTTGCCTTTGGTATTGAAGCAAGCCCTGGTCCTCCGTGACGGTGAGAAGAAGAGCATCAACGCCGAGGAGGTGGTGGTAGGCGACCTGGTGGAGGTGAAAGGTGGAGACAGGATCCCTGCTGATCTGCGAGTCATCTCCGCCCACGGCTGCAAGGTCTGCACCTTTAAATGTCACCTCACAGACCTGCTTTTTGGGCAGCAGTTAGACTGGACTTGATGACCTTTTTTTGAGTATTAACACTGGTGAAGTGGACACTAAGACAAAAGAAATCATGATTAACTCAGGAACCCCCTCCGTCTGTAAATTGTGGTTAAAGTTGCTCAACATGTGATGGGAAATCCAGTGTTTGACAGATGTGGTTAACTGTAAGAACATCAGTTTGCCTCCTCCTGACCTAACCCTATCCTAACCCTTTTATTTTATTTGACTCATCACGCAGACCTCCTCACATTTGTTCATTTAATTCAATTTCTGTTCACAAAATCGTTAAGTTCATCTTTCCTCCTTGTGTCATCTCCGCAGATTGTCTTTGTAATTTCATTCTTGCTTTGTTTTTTTCTGCCCTCAGGTGGACAACTCCTCACTGACTGGCGAATCGGAGCCCCAGACTCGTACTCCTGACTTCTCCAACGACAACCCGCTCGAGACCAGGAACATCGCTTTCTTCTCAACCAACTGTGTTGAAGGTAAACAACTTGTGGTTGACACCAAAACCACAGGGATAACATTGATTTATTTACAGTAAACTTTGTTTTTTTCCTGCTTTTTTTCAGTTTCAAAAAGTTGCAAAAGCAGCTTTTGTAACTAACTTAAGTAAAGACGTTCAACCAAAGTTACCAAGTATTATGTAATCGGAAGATTTCTTGTTTCCTCATCTATAAGGTACTGCCAGAGGAGTCGTCATCAACACTGGAGACCGCACCGTCATGGGTCGTATCGCCTGCCTGGCTTCTAGTCTGGATGGCGGCAAAACTCCCATCGCCAAGGAGATCGAACATTTTATCCACATCATCACCGGCGTGGCCGTCTTCCTAGGTGTTTCTTTCTTCGTCCTCTCACTCATCCTTGGGTATGGCTGGCTGGAGGCCGTCATCTTCCTCATCGGTATCATTGTCGCCAACGTGCCCGAAGGTCTCCTGGCGACTGTCACCGTGAGTCCCGGTGGTTATTGTCTATTAAATGTTCAACTGTGGATCCAAAAAGGTTCTTAACTAACCCGAGCCACCCCTCTAGGTGTGTCTGACCCTGACCGCGAAGCGCATGGCCAAGAAGAACTGCCTGGTGAAGAACTTGGAAGCCGTGGAGACCCTGGGCTCCACCTCCACCATCTGCTCCGACAAGACAGGCACCCTGACCCAGAACAGGATGACCGTCGCCCACATGTGGTTCGACAACCAGATCCACGAGGCCGACACCACCGAGAACCAGAGCGGCGCCTCCTTCGACAGGAGCTCATCCACCTGGGCCGCCCTCGCCAGGATCGCCGGACTTTGCAACCGCGCCGTCTTCCTGGCTGACCAGAGCAACGTTCCCATTCTGAAGGTAAAAAAATTGATTGAATCTTCTCTAGTTTACTCACTCTGAACTCCAAAAGTCTTAACCATCCTCAATTGCCGGATGAATTTATTAAAATTGACTCTCGGTGTAACACCATCTCTTTTTCCAGGTCGTAAACAAGCACAGATATGAATTTAACCTCGTTTTTGTTCATGGAATATTGTTTCCTCCTTAAAACATGTTGAAGTGAATACTGTTACTCGGCGAAACGTGAAACGCAGGCACTGTGTGGGAGGTGTCTTGGCATCACGACTTGGCATTGAACTTTTTGGATGCAGCAAAATGCCAATGCAGCCAAACTGCACTCAACAAATCTTTATTAAAAAACACTATTGTTGAATTAATTTTTGGTGTCATTGCAGGAGATGGCCAGAATGACCCATTGATTTATTTCTCGAGAACTGGCAAATATATATTTCTATTTCGGTGTGGGAAGAAATAAAGGAGGCATGTGAAGCTTTTGTTGCATAATAGTGCATCAAGTATTGATGATATTAATTAAAAATCCATTCACTGTTTGTCAAATGTTCATATGGTGTTGTGGAGTAGATCACTGATATATAAGATGATTGAAATTGATTTAGATCATCTATATCATTCATAGAGGCGGATGTTTTCAAACCCTTGGAGGCTAATATCATACAAATCTTCTGTAAATCTCCTGTAGCTATTGTTGTCTTGTACAAAATGATGTCCCTTCCAGTAGAAATTCAGAAAATCAGTGTTTAGGGTTTAGTTGTTCTCTTTGGTTCGGGGCTTATGAAATGTTTTCCTGTCATCCACAATTTGGGGCCAAACCCAATAATCCAAAACGTTTCTCTATCATCAACAGAGAGATGTTGCCGGCGACGCCTCAGAAGCTGCCTTGCTGAAGTGCATTGAGCTGTGCTGCGGATCCGTCGGTGGCATGCGAGACAAATACTATAAGGTCACAGAGATCCCCTTCAACTCCACCAACAAATACCAGGTAAACTACCCTCGCAGTTTCCAGTGCAGATGAAAAACAAGCGAGCATCACATTGTCAGATGACGTTTGTTGAAGGAAATGTTGATTTTGTTTTTTTGAAATTCAAATGTCCTTTTGTCCCGCAGCTCTCCATCCACAAGAACGCCACTCCCGGGGAGTCAAAGCACCTACTGGTGATGAAGGGAGCCCCAGAGAGGATCCTGGACCGCTGCTCCACCATCTTGTTGCAGGGCAAAGAGCAGCCGCTGGATGATGAGATGAAAGACGCTTTCCAGAACGCCTACGTGGAGCTGGGGGGACTTGGAGAGAGAGTGCTGGGTACAACATGGCTGCTATCTAAAGCTATAGCCTTATACAGTACCTGAAATGAGTCGGTGAAGAAAAAAAGGAATCCGTGAACTCCTGATGAGCATTTTCTTTCTGTCTTATTCAGGCTTCTGCCACTTCCACCTGCCCGATGACCAGTTCCCAGAGGGCTTCGCTTTCGACACAGAGGAGGTGAACTTCCCCACGGAGAAACTGTGCTTCATCGGCCTCATGTCCATGATCGACCCTCCGCGTGCCGCTGTGCCCGATGCTGTCGGCAAATGCAGGAGTGCCGGAATCAAGGTATGACACTGTAGTTCTTTTACTGGATGAGAGAAGCCTGCAGCTGTAGACATGACATGAGCAAAAAGAAGTGTGTGTTAAACTCAACACAAAGATCTATAAGTAAAAAAAATAATTTCTCCCCTCTTCCTTCCCTCTCAGGTTATCATGGTCACAGGTGACCATCCAATCACAGCCAAGGCCATCGCTAAGGGTGTGGGCATCATTTCTGAAGGCAACGAGACTGTTGAAGACATCGCTGCCCGTCTGAACGTCCCAATTTCAGAGGTCAACCCCAGGTCTGTGCTCCCACCCAGGGGTCTGGGTTTTATAGAGTCTTCCCCCAATTTGTACCTATTGCCAGAACCAATAATGCAAAATTGGATCAGCGCTGGCTAAGGATGCCCTGCTGGTCTGCTCAGACAAAAAGGCTTTTACCATTAATTAATTCACTGCAGACAAATAAATCTTGTTGTGGCTCTGGATTGGTGACTTTACTGTTTTCTACATCGGGAACGTCAGTCAGTCATCCTGGGCAACATTGTCATCCAGGCTATTCCCGATAACTGATGAGAAAATCTTTCTTGTCTGTCCAAAATATATCACAATACTGTGTCGTGGCACTAAAAATATATCCTCTGCTGAGGATGCATTCAATTATTGTAGCTGATGCCGCGTGGAATTTCCTGTTCGCCCTGATCATCCACATGCTCAGCTTCCCTCTCAGAAACAGGATGGTGGTACTGACTTGATTTCCTCTCCAGGGATGCCAAGGCCTGCGTGGTACACGGCGGCGAGCTGAAGGACATGACCGCAGAGAGCCTCGACGACGTGCTGAAATACCACACGGAAATCGTCTTTGCCCGAACATCGCCTCAGCAGAAGCTGATCATTGTGGAGGGTTGCCAGAGACAGGTATTTAAAACATTTCTTAAGAGGCAGAAGGATTGAAATCTTTCAGAAATGTCTGTTTTCATCCAACCGGACGGTTTGAACGCTGATTAAAGCATTTTCTCGGCAGGGTGCCATCGTGGCCGTGACAGGTGATGGTGTGAATGACTCTCCTGCTCTGAAGAAGGCTGACATTGGTGTTGCCATGGGGATCGCCGGGTCTGATGTGTCTAAGCAGGCCGCTGACATGATCCTGCTGGACGACAACTTTGCCTCCATTGTTACCGGTGTGGAAGAAGGTGAGACTCGCACCAACACTGTAACAACTCAATTTTTTTTAATCACTATTCCCTGCATTATTATTTCCTGAATTGCTTTGTCAGGCCGTCTGATCTTTGACAACCTGAAGAAGTCCATCGCTTACACTCTGACCAGCAACATCCCTGAGATCTCACCCTTCCTCCTCTTCATCATCGCCAACATCCCTCTGCCCCTGGGAACCGTCACCATCCTCTGTATCGACCTGGGAACTGACATGGTGAGCTCTTGGACTTGAAGCCGCCGCAGATCATCTTGTCACTTGACAACACGGGAGCTTTTTCATCACGAGAAAGTCTTTTCTCATTTTCGTCTTCGCTTGCTTTTTCTCCCAGGTCCCGGCCATCTCCCTGGCTTACGAAGAAGCCGAGAGCGACATCATGAAGAGGCAGCCCAGAAACCCCAAAACAGACAAACTGGTGAACGAGAGGCTCATCAGCATCGCCTACGGACAGATCGGTAAGTGTACCTAATGATATTATGGTAATCAATCATAATTTATCTTTCTATCTTGCGTGCACTGCTTGTCTCAGAGATGATTGTCATTATTTGGCACTTATTTCTAATAATTTAGAACTCTCTAAAGTTTAACTTCTCTTCTCCTCTTCTGCGCTGTTAGGTATGATGCAGGCCACAGCTGGGTTCTTCACATATTTCGTCATCCTGGCTGAAAATGGCTTCCTCCCCATGGACCTGTTGGGGATCAGAGTGCACTGGGACGACAAGATGGTAAACGACCTGGAAGACAGCTACGGGCAGCAGTGGGTCAGTGACGATTGTTGATCATAAGCAGAAATTCTTAAGCAAAACTAAACGTCTCATTCAGATATCAATGGAAGAGAAGTGGAGCTGAGTTGTTTTTTCATTTTCCTTTCAACGCAGACATATGAGCGCAGAAAGATTGTAGAGTTCACCTGCCACACGGCGTTCTTCGCCAGCATTGTGGTCGTCCAGTGGGCTGATCTGATCATCTGCAAGACCAGGAGGAACTCAATCATTCAGCAAGGAATGAAGTACGTACACATGGCAACATATAAGACAGGGGACTGTTTGATGGTTCACTTGAGACTTGAGATCGTAGCATTAATCACACTGAAGAATGCTCTTTAAGTTAATACGGATATAAGTTATTGATCAAATTGTTTGTTTGTTCTTTTTGCTTCCGCAGGAACCGCATCCTCATCTTCGGGCTGTTTGAGGAGACAGCTCTGGCAGCTTTCCTGTCATACTGCCCCGGCATGGATGTTGCCCTCAGAATGTACCCCCTCAAGTGAGTAGAACACACTTACAATATTTTTCATTCATATATATATATATTCAAAAGATACTTTTTCATGCAGGGAAAAGTATCTACAATCTGTCATCTTTTATCGACTGATTTTGTCGCTGGTATGGTCTTATCTATGAATGTCTGATTTCAGTTGATGTATACATGAGCATATTTTTTTTAGTTAATTTATCAATATCTGTATTATCTTATTCAAAAAGATGGATATTATCCAGTGTCCCTGTTCATTTCTCGTCCGATTCAAAATGAAGTACGAGATTGACAGAAAATCTAGTAGAGCAACAGAAACCTCACAGTACTTTTAAAACATATTGCTGCACAATTTTAATTTTAATTTTTACATATGAAGAGAGTGCTTTCTTCCGATTCACTTAAGAAAGCACCTGTTGTTATTATCGATCCGTGTGACGATGACATTTCTAGCGTACATGTCAGTAAAACCTACCGGAAAGTGGCTCACGTGTTGGAGAAACTAAAGAGCATCAAGTAGAAAGAGTAGAAGAGCTCTGCCAGGTTTTTGAACAGTTTCATTGTCAGTCAGCAGAGATTTAAACAGCGTACGTCCTCGGCCTGGTTCGGCCTCGTTGTACTTTTTTAATTTAAAAGCTTTTCATGTGCTCTCAGCGAAACTTCCGCCAACCATAATGAATTAAAGCTCTCTGTACCTGTATTACTCACCAACCTCTCAAACAGGCCTGGAGGAGTGCTCTCACACTTGTTGTCACAGTTCCAGTTGTGACTCAGTCTCACAATGTCTTTCTGTTCATCCCTGTACCTTAGGCCATGTTGGTGGTTCTGTGCCTTCCCCTACTCCCTCCTAATCTTCCTGTACGATGAAGGCAGAAGATATATACTCAGACGCAACCCAGGCGGTAAGACCTTTACTGACTGATTTTTATTTATTTTTTTGCTTTTGTGGGGACACATGTCTGCCTCTGTTCTTTGGAGGTGAATGAAAAGGGAAAAAATACGGGTGTATTTGAGTTTAGTATTAGTGCTGTAAGTCCCCCGATGTGTGTGTGTGACCTATGGGGGATGACAGGGCCCAGTGGGATTTGAAGCCTCAACCCTGCCATTGTTAATGCCTCGTTCCACCCACAGAGCTGAGCAGCACCTGCCCATAGGGCTGGATCTGATGTGGCTGTGTGTGGCTGTGTGTGGCTGTGTGTGTGTGTGTGTGTGTGTGTGTGTGTGTGTGTGTGTGTGTGTGTGTGTGTGTGTGTGTGTGTGTGTGTGTGTGTGTGTGTGTGTGTGTGTGTGTGTGTGTGTGTGTGTGTGTGTGTGTGTGTGTGTGTGTGTGTGTGTGTGTGTGTGTGTGTGTGGAGAGAGAGATAGTCTGCTACAGCTGAGCAGCACAGATCAGTGAACATCTCATTGCCTATCCATGGTGAATAATGTGTTAGTGTCAGACACAGAGAACAAGCTTTAACTGACAGTTTCAAACAGATTCTGTATTTCATGAAAGAAATTGAAAAGAAAAAAAACAGGTTTACATGTTTTAGGCTTTTTTTTTTTAAATTTGAGATGTGATATGTTTCCTTTGTGTGCAAGGCCCAAAGCTAACTAGCTAACTGTCCTCCAGATTATTTTTAACCCCGCGCTAATTGGATTTCCTCACTTGGTCTCAAAAGTGATTCAAGCCCAGGATTTTTTCCCCCTTATTCAAGACACTGTAATAAGGGCCTCAAGGATGATATTGTCAACTCAGGAGCAACTGTGTGACAAAAAATGTCTCAAGTTATTTGCTCTAAACTCAGGAAGTGGTTGTCAGACAACATGAGGGATGATATCACCCTTGCAGCCACATGTTATAGCCTTCTTTTCTTTTTCATTTGACTTGTTTGAATTTAGACCCCAAATGTGAGGCGGAACATCCTCACACACACACACACAAAAAAAAACAACCTCTAATTTTGTCTCCTTTGGTTTCTAGGTTGGGTTGAACAGGAGACATACTACTGAGTCAACACGACACATTCACGGAGGGAGCGGTCAGTGTTTCCACGTTATTTACTGCCGTGTTACACACGTGTCTGACACAGTCGGACCCCAAGAAAACACAAAACACTGATAATTTAATATGTTAATGTATTTCATTCGCAATAAAAACACTTCTGTACCATTGTACACCTAGGCTGCTTGGAAGTTTTTTTTTTTTTCCTCTTTGCACACACTCCTCTGACACATAAGAATTGAGTTCCGGCGGGACCCGACGCAGGGTGTTGTTTCAAGGTTCAATAGATACAGTGTGTACCTGTGAGTCAGGTCCGCTGACCCATGAAGCAAGATTATCCACCTCAGCAGTCCCTAAACTTTGGCTCTGGGGTCAAACGCGACGAGTGGCGCCGCACATACCAAACACACACTGACTCGCAGGACGGTTAAAATGTTTGTTTTTTTGCACTTGCAGAGTGTGCCGAAAACAGGAAATTAAATCAAACCGGATTTGTTGCTGATTAAAGTGAATAAACTGGTCGCCAGAATCAAAAGCAGTGAATTTCCTGTTGATTGACTAATCAACTAATTTGCTAATCATGTCAGTGTTATCTGGTTCTACGTTAGATTTTACCTTTTTTTAACCTGTTTTCCTAATCTTATTCCCTCCATATATTAAGGAAAGAGCAGGTCAGATCGGTGTATGTGTGCATTATCTCAAGAGCCTCAGTGGTGTTTGCAGTGGATTGCTCTGTTGACGACTAAAACAAAGAGGCCCCTCAGTGAAAATTAAACACTCTAGTGTTATCTACGTGCTGTTTACCCAGGTCATTATGAATTTCCCCTTCTCGCTCAACTCCTCGTAATGGGTGTGTTTGTGTGTGTGTGTGTGCGCGCGCACGCGCATTATCCCATCATCAAACGTACCTGAAGATTGCCAGCTTCACACATTCGGGCAAAAACACTTGTATCTCGGATTATTGACGTATAATTGTGTTTTCATTAGTGAAGCTGCCTAGTTTTGGCTGAACGAATGAATGGATTGATGAACGCCTCAAGCAGCCCAAATCAGGTTTTTCCTCCTTCCAACTTCCCAGGTGATTCCGTATGCAGCAGACGGAGCTAGTGTTAGACAGACAAACAAAAGGAAGATGAAAAAGAAGGAAAGGGAGAAAGAGAATGAGGGTGTGGGTGATGGATGGTGAGAAAAGTAAATCGTTGTGACGCGGGAGAAGGAAGTGTCAAAGACGGAGAACAACAACTATTTGCGTCTTGTTGCGCACATTGTCGAGGCGTAATTCATCACCTCACCGTGGGTTGGATGCATAAACTGTGTTGTCGTGAGCTGCTACGCTAATATTTTTTCTGTAAACCGTGATGCCGATAAAGCAATTTAGATGAGATGAACCGAGAGGAGGAGATATAGCGATCGAACGAGAGACGGAGACAGACAGAGATGCACATTATCATGCCTTCATCCTCCGTTCACAAGCAGGGCCCCAGAATGTGCCTGTTGCTATGGCAACTCATTTGAGAGCCCTCTCTCTTTCTCTCTCTCTCTTCAACATCTAAATAAAATCTAGGCTATTTATAGAACAACACTGGCAAACACGCGACCAGCGCCGATCGCACAGAAATGAATGCAAACGCGCTCACCAAAACAAAAACACTGTATTTGCCTGGCGCATGTCTACACACCTACACGTGCAGTATGGGCACACACACGCACACGTATGCCTCCTCCACAAATCCAGGGGCTTGCTCGCCTTGTTCCCATCTGTTTATTAGGGTCCATCTGTGGTTTTTGTTTGTCTACTTACCCCGACTGTGTCCATTCTGTGTTTGTAGGAAAAAAGCCAAAGAGGAATGCCTCGCTGCTGAAATCTCCCCGCCGCTGTTTGATCTGTCTCGGGTTTATCTTGTCAGGTGGTGCAGAGTGCTCTTCAGGCCAACTGATAAGGTCTATTAGAATACACAGGGAGCCAGGCAGTGAGTGACACAGTCTGCCTATCCATCAGGATACAATAGCTCCCCAATGGTGGGCTCACGCTGCCTGTCCAGGTCTTACTCCGTGGCTGAGGAGGTAGCTTTCAAAAATGTCACAGTGCTGGGAGTTTGTCACATTTGGGCCAAAACCAGGATCATAAAATTGAGGTTTCTCATTGCTGTTACTGCGAGAAGCATTGCTCGCTGTACACGCAAGAAGACGCGGCACAATGTTGCTGATTTCAGGGGCACAGATCCGGGGATGAAAGACTAAATCTCTCGTTTGTGTTGTGGGATGGAAGGTTTTTTGTTAGGGAGCTCCTGGAACAGATGCAAATGGACCATAAGAGTGTTTGCTGCTGCCGGGGATACGGCACAGCCAGACTCGCTAACGCGGCCGCAACTTGACAGTCAGCAGGGTCTCCACATGGAAGCATCTCCACAGTGGGCATGGGGTCATGGAGCATCCTGGAGCCAGCAGGGGACAGTGGAGACAGGGAGTTAAGGGGCGGGTGGGGAATTTCAACCAGCACTTCTGTCGGTATCATGAAACAACTAAACACATTCTTTCATTTTCTTCCGCAATACGACCAAAACACACGGCTGACATGGCGAGGCACTAATCGGGTATGTGACACCACGAGCAATGCTTCTACAGCGACACAATGGCTCATGGTGCTGCACTTTAGGAGCAGAGGGTTCAGAAGTTGCCCGTCCGCTATCAGCAAAACAACCTTGTCTAAGCAGCATGGAAAAGGAGATGTCGGTCTGTGTGTGTGTGTGTGTGCGTGTGTCTGTGGCAGAGTAGGGTGTGGGGGTGGTGGGCCTCTTTTCACAGCAGAGCATTCATGCTGGAGGTACACTTGTTTTTGACTATGCACTTGATGATGGCTGCCTTGCGTACGCTTGCGTCTGTTTGAAGCTCAACAGTTGGGGCAGAATTAACATTTTAAGCCAATAGACCAAGAGAGAAACAGAACTTAATTAATTAATTTTTATTTGAAAAAGCAGTAACCTACTTCAGTGCTGCCATTTTATTTGTTTACAATTTCCGCTATGTGGTTAAAAAGCAGGTGGCCTATATAGCTGGGCCTTTAAAGGAATAGTCTCACATTCCGTGAGCTCGCTTTCTTTGCCTTGTTGGCGAGTTTTATCATGAGAAGCAGCTCAACAAGCGGCTGTTGTATTTGTTGTATTCATGCTTTGCTTTTGGTGTGGATTACGCAAATGAGATTTGACTAAGATGAACATTTGGTGAACTGTGAGCAAATGTTGAATATATTTTTTTCCTCATACTTGCTCCATCATTCTGTTTTATAATCCTCCAATGTTGGCAATTTATTTTCAAGTAGTTATTGCTGTCTCCGACATGTGTGTTTGAGTCCTGTAAGTGTATCTGTGTGTGTGTGTGTGTGAGAGAGAGAGAGAGAGAGAGAGAGAGAGAGAGAGAAAAAAAAAGAAAAACGTCCACTAATGGAAGACGCCCCGCCTCCCTCCGTGGGGTTACCATGGCAAACGGCGTCGACGTCACAATGGAAGGAACGCCGTCTATAAGTATTGGAGGGTCTGCCGCGGCGGCTCGCGAGCTCGGATGTGTGTTCCGGAGGAGTGACACGTGCTGACAGAAAGAAAAAAAAAAACAGAAAAGAAAAAACAGAAAAAAACAACGGCTACATCCATGCTCTTCTTTTAATATATATATAAATATATATATATATTTAAATGTACATACATTTTTAATTTGGATTTGTCGTTTCTTAGATTTTTAAAAAAATTTTTTACTCGAACTGGGAAGAATCGAGTCAACGACTTAAGTGACCATGGGAAGAGGAGTGAGTATAAATGTTTTCCTTTTGTTTCAGTTTACAGATGCTGCTGCGTGTGTGAGGGGGCTAAAGTGGGATTGGGGTTAAAACTTCACCATTCAAACAAGTGGTTTGCTAAAGCGACGGGGGACGCGTTAAAAATGCGTTTTTAAAAGAAGCCTCGTTTTTCTCCCTCACAAAATGCCTGCGACCTCGGGGGGGAAAAAACGTACTTCCGTGTTTTCATCCCCGAGAGAGAGAGAGACCCCCTTTTTATGTCCCTGTCATCTGCTCGGGCTGTGTGCGCGCGCGGGGAGGAAGAGGAACTTTCTGCCCGTCCGCTCTCCAAAGATGCTTTTTTTCCGAGGAGCGCCGTCTAACGGGCCCGAGTCGGGAGTCCGCGGTTACATAACGGGGGGAAGAGTTCTCGGAACGGCCCGGGCTGTCAAAAAAAAAGTTTCTCCGTGAAGCGGCGTCGAGCTGCGCAAGTGCGGCCGTGGGAAAGGAAAACTGCGTTCGGAACTTGAGAGAGCGGCAGTGTGAATGTGATTGGTTGCGGGGGGGTACTTCAGGGACCGCTGGGCAATTTATGGGCTAACTTGAGTAGTTCAAGAAAAAACTCCAGATACGTGTGAAATGCCTTCATATTGCTAGGCTGCTAACATTTGCTAGATTGTAACCTTGTGCAGTTTTTTTTTTTAAATATATTGTGGTACTTTTCTAGTCCAGCTGTGTATTCTGGGTAGAACGAGCCTGGCCAGTGGGAGGGATGTGTTTTAAAGTACAGCCCCCACCCCTTTTTGTGTTTCCTCTGAGATGTGGAGCTCTGTGACCAATTCTCTTCACTCTTATCTAAAGTCACATCTACACACTTATTCGGGGTTAAGGGGCTGCAACACTTTCTGTGTGATGCGTTAGGAATGTGCAACAAAAATAATCAAAGTTTTGATTGTTGTTGTTTTTCCCTTTGCATTTCCTCACCACTTTTCCAAGCTTGGAATTTCATGTCAATGGAAATGACATCATCCTTCGATGATGAAAAAACAACCTATTGATCTCTTCATATCACGTATCAATAGTGTGAAAGTTGTTCGTCGACGTTGTCATTGTGAGCCTAGTAGGAAAATCTGTCTTCCTCTGTATTATTTTCCCTGAGAGCGTGAGATTTTTCACCAGAGGCATCCTTCAAAAAAAAGAAGAACGGCTTGGAGACACAACCTAGACTTGCAAGCAGCACTTGTTCTTCTTGTTAGTTTAAATTTTTCAGGCACAACACACACACACACACACACACGGCTGTTCTTTTCCACAGACCTATGGCATGGAATCGAACCCTGTCGTGTGAAATATAGGCAGTCGCCACACCCTGCCATGCTGCTCACCAGAAACACTCATTATAGATTCAGCCTGCAAGGGATGGAGAGACGGACGGACGGGCGGAGGGAGGGAGAGGAAAGGTGGACTGAGAGATCTGGCGGGAGATGCGATGCAGAAAGGCTCATTCGGTCTCGCTCTCCGTCCTCCTTTTCTCCACGACACCCAATAACCATTCTCACTCGCTCTATCTTCTTGACTGCTGCTGCAGTTTTAGTTTTTTTTTTCTTCCTCCCATATGTGATGAAAGCCATGCCCTGCCCCCATCCAACCTCCATCCACTTCCCCACTGTGTCTCTCCCCTCCTTTTCCTGCCCAAGCATTCCTGGTATAAGGACAGAGAGATGGAGGAGGAGGGGGGGTGTTTGTAATGGAGAGGGATCAAGGCAGTGGCACGGAACGTAGGTATGAGCAGAGGCACGCAGCTTTGATTTTTTTTTTTAATGATGAATCTCGCCCCTGTGTTTTTGACATCCCCCTACCGCTCATTTCTATCAAGAGATCACCGTTCTCCTGCCCCTTTTCAGGCTTTCCAGTGTTTTCCAATTGCACGAAATGGTCAAGAAAAGCAAGCGAGCAGAGAGGAGCAAGAGGAGGGATTGATTGCTTGAAGGAGGGAGGTGGCGGGGGGGGGGGAGTATTTACAGGAGGCAAGAGGCACCAGTTGCTGCATTGCCACCGTGAAGCAACTTGGCTCCCAGACATGATTTTAGAGGAAGGAGGGGAAGACGCAGGGGTGTGGCTGAAAACAGCAATATATCCTTAAATATATATATAACTTTAATGCCGTTCATTTACCCTAACGAATGATTCATTGCAAGGCAACTTGGGCTGTAACTACTAAGTTAATACGGATGGTGATGCATCACTTGTCACCACTGACTGGTTAACTAGGCAGCAGTGCTTCATAGACAGCTGGGGAAAACTCACGGGAGACCGACGGGTGGGAATCGCGCTAAACGTTTCAGTGTCTCACCTGACTCAATCTACTCTAGTCTCTGCCACTTCACTGGGCGGCTTGTAATGTCGGCCGCACTTTGTGAAGACACACGCCGCCCTGCAGGTAACTTAACGTGACCTATCATGAGCTGATGGGTTCACCGATGCTCGTTAGCCCAGTGGGTTTTATTCATGGCCCGTGTCTTTTCATCTACAATTTTTTTTATAGACGCCCATAAATGGACCGAATCCAGACCCGTCTCCCTCTACTCAGAGGCGCGAGGAGCAGGTCTGAGCAGCAGAGAGGATAAACAGTTTTCCCCCCCACACATACTTGAGGAACCCTCCCTTCAGTGACTCTGCCGCTTGTCCTCCTCACCGCTCACCCCACTGTAAACGGAACTACAGCCCCCCCGGTCCACTGTTCAACTCAGCCAACGGGGGCTCCCCGGCTGCACCTTCACATCCATTCTTCACAGTCCGTTTCCCTCTTGTTCTACTCTGCGTGTACCTGTTTTCCTTCTCTCCTCTCCCTCTCCCTCCCTCCCTCTCTCTCTCTCTCTGAGGATTTAACATTCTTTCCGCTCGGCAGTCATTGCGTATTAACCGGGCCTTTTGTCACACGCCACCCCACGTCTGTGACAGAACACAATGTGCTCCCTCTTTCCTCTGTCTTCCCTCTTTCACATACATACACACTCTCTCCATCTCTGACTTCAGTCAGTAAATCCAACTGTCGCGTTGTTGCTGTACCTTGTTTCATCAACCTTTTTTTTAATTTGCTGTTCTTTTGCTCTTTTGTCTTTTCTTCACTCCCTCCCTCCCTCTCTCACATGCCAGCTCGCTCCCTCTCCGCCTCTGTTTGGCTAAGCAGCTTGAGCTGCTTGACTTTTTGTTTTCTGGGGCCGTTCTTTGAACTTTCACTGCCATGCCTGTTGCTCGGCCGCAATGTTGAATGTTCGCGGTTAAAAATAACAAGCTCCGGAGCAGAGCACGCTGTCTGCGCATCTCCCAGATGAAGAAATATGTTTATATGTATAATATGTTTCCCACGCCATAATCCAGACACGTCACAATCCAGGTCTTCAGCACCGTAGCCCCCGAGTCATTGGGCACTGTGTTTATGTGAGTTTGACGACATGAAAAGACAGGAAGTTTGAATATTTTATGCAAATATGCGTGACCCACTCAGCCCCCCTGCTTAGAGGAAATTATGCAACTTGTAGCTATGGCGTCTTGGCTGGTTAATGCAGCGGAGGCGTGGCCGAGGTCTGAAAGGGTGGGGGGGGAAACAACATTGATTTACTGGCTCATGAATTCCAGTCCAGAGGAACTCCAGGTTGCCGGTTCGGCTCTTAAGACGCTTGCTTTTTCCCACGTAAAGAACCAATGAGAGTCCTTGTGTGCGATGAAATAGTCGCCTGCTGCAGCTAAATATAAGTAAATAATAATAAATAAATATATACTAAAAACAAAAAGATGAACTTTAAAGGTTTTCGTTCGGTTCATCGAACAGCCTCAGGGGACGTGCTCCTTTTTGAACTCCACAACAACTTCTCAGAGATGTTGTGTGAGAGACTCGTCACTAATGGCGTCATAACGTTGAACTTCATGAGCCGAGGGGGAGAGATTCAGTTTGAGGTCTTTTCGTCGCAGCCAGCCAGCAGCCGAGAAGCTTCCAAGAAAAGTTTCCAACAAGGAAGGCCATTGATTCATGGATTCATTCATCCGTCCGCACACTTTTTGTTCTGCTTGGGGAGGAGAGCTGAAAGTTGCAGGGGACGTGGAGGGAGTGTTAAACACGGCCCCCCCTATTTATTAACACACTTTCTTTAGAGAGTTTGTGGAAGTGAAAGAATAGAGGAAAGTGAGAGAGAGGGGGGGTTGGGGAAAGCTGCAACACGTGATTGCCCATTCACATATCTCAAGAGGTGCGGTAATAGTCGCCGGTAGCAACCGGGCAAAGTTCCAGGACTGTGTGTGTGTGTGTGTGTGTGTGTGTGTGTGTGTGTGTGTGTGTGTGTGTGTGTGTGTGTGTGTGTGTGTGTGTGTGTGTGTGTGTGTGTGTGTGTGTGTGTGTGTGTGTGTGTGTGTGTGTGTGTGTGTGTGTGTGTGTGTGTGTCGCCACAGTTGAATGAGCAGCTTGTGTATGAAGCACCAGCAACGGCTTCTCGTCAGAATTAGATTCTTATTCTGCCTGTAAAAAAAAGTGTGTTCTTTAAAATATGCGACCACTTGGCCAAACGCTATCCTCCGATACGCGTGAGCCTCCAGGACGTCGCTCTCTCAGGCGGGTTGAGTCGGTCACTCTTCTGTTCCGTTTCTCTTGAAAGGACTCTTTGTGTCCTCCCTCACTCGAATCCTCCCTTTTTTCGCTCGTTCACTCTACACCATTTGTCCAGGCAACTTTCATTTCAGTTTGCTGACCAAGGTGTGCAACGTCTGAAGGTCACTTCACTCTGTCTCTCCCGCTGAGTCGAGGCCAGTTTTGGGCTTAGCTCAAACATCAAAACAACACAAATAGAAGGAATAACTGAACACAACAGAATAAGGGATATTTCCGTCTGTAAGCTGCCCCTAAGAAGGTGTTCAAATCCCGGCTGTAGCCCGAAAACGTATCTTGCAGGCAACACACGCACAATAATAAGCTTCATTTTTGTCAGGTTTTGTTCATTGGCGCATTAGTTCCATTGTTGTATTTCCACAAATCTCCACGGAGGGTGAGGAAATATGGCGTTGGTCAGCGTCACTGGCAGATAAAGCAGCTCCTCGTGCCCGTGGTCTTAACAGTCACATGGAAAGATTGGTGTGTTTTGTTTGTGTTTTTTGTGCAGATTTTGTCTTAGCAGCACAAAGGGCCATTGTTCTGCATCCAGTAGGCTCTTGTTGTGTGTGTGTGAGAGCGACTTCTGCCATCTCTTTGCGTCCAGCCCATCCATCTCTGGTCTCCATGCCTTCCACTCATCTCCTTTCCCTTTGTACTATCAATACATCGTCGTCCCACGCTCTCCAACAACCCCGGCGCTGTTGACAACCTTGAAAGGTTTGTAATTATTTTCTCGTCTCCGGGGGGCAATTGTCTTTGATCTGAAAAGCGGCGCGTCGTAAAAAGAAGACAACTCCCCCCCCCCCCTTTTTTTATCGAAGCAAATCCACTGTGGATCAGAACACGGGTGGCATCTCTGCTGCAAGAGCTTTCCCCCGTAAATCGTAAAATGGCACCGACAACCAGCATCAGATCTGTGAACTCCTAACAGCTTTAGAACAGCATTGGGCATAAAAAGCCTCACTGGAGCATCCACCGCCTGACGAGTAGTGCAATTATCCAGGCTTTGAGCTGTGCTGCAGCATTGCCAAACATCAGAAACCATGTGGGCTGTGGTGTCCCGTACAAGATGGTCTCCGTGCTATTCATGCCATAAACCAGAGCTGTGGCCGAGAGCTCAGAAAGACTAGGGTCACTAGTCCGTGCTAAGGTCATCACAGTTTATTTCCTAACATGAGAATCTAAATTGTGCTCCAAGGCCTCCTCCACACATGCAGGGAAAAGAAATCTGGCTTGATACTGAAAACTATTATTTTATTTTGTTTTTTATTCGACAAAACGCATACAGTAATACAGTACTGATCATAAACTCTATAGGCTGAAGCTCAGCTCTCAGCTTTATGGTGTCTAATCAGTCGAGTGACATGTGCGGTGCTTTCATTGAAGAAGGAAATTCACCAGGAAGTGGTTTGGCCTGGGTGCCCTCATTTCTGTAGAGTAGGAGTGAGATGATGACAGCTTTTTTTTCCCCTTTTTCTTTTTACAACAAGTTGATTTGGTTGTGGTCTCGTCAGTTTAAGACCGAGACCATCCGTTCTTTAAAAGGGATTCTCCCTTGAAGGCCCTGCACACAGTTCTGAGTGTTCAGCCGATAATCACTGTATGTGCAGTCACCAAACTCCACGAACAAATACAGAGTTATTAAAGTGCAATAAGCAGAAAGAGGAAAAAATGTCAATCGCGTGCGAGTGGTCGGGGGGGTTTACGTGCACCAATTTCTCAGGGGAAAAGGTGTGAATATGTGGTACTAAATAAAAGACTTAAAAAACTGAAATGTTTTTTGTTCCTGTAAAGCGGTTGTCTGATCGGAGATGAGTTAGATGGATAAGCTGTGAATGCCTTTTTAATGGGATAAATGAAAGAAAAGTGACAACGGAACTAAGACGCCAGTGCCGCTTGAAGGAACTTGCCAAACCAAAGCTGCAATTGCGTCAGCGAAGCAGGCGATAGACGGTGCTGAAAAGCAAAAACGCAGATGAAAACTTGCAGATAACAGGACTTTAGTACGTGAACTCCTCTCGTGTGTGTATACGTGTGTGTTCCGATCGCAGGCGCTGACCCACTGTTTGCAGATTATTTGCCTAAAGCCAGATGGCCCCTGGCGGCCCCCCGGGGTGTTCAGAGGTTAAGATGCGGCCCCAGCGATCCAGAACCAGGCTCAATGTTTTCCCAGCTTTAACCAACCAGGAGGCTCACGCAACAATAACAACATGTGCTGGGATCACAGGCAGCTCCGGCGCTTCCCTGGGAAACTTTTGAAAAGTCGAGTGCAATAGAAAAACAACTTCAGTCGGCATATTTCCACAAATTAGGACTGTGTCCCCGGACGTCCGTATTTGGTGGTGCTCGCGTGGTGGCGCCTCACTCGGGTCCAAAATATCACCTCCAGGAAGAGTTTTCAAAATGGCTGCTGCACACTGTGGTTATTGCATGCGGACTAATGGCTCATTAGTAGTCATTGGGCGGCCTCCCTCCCTGCTAACATGCTAACACCTCTGATCCCTGTACAGTGTTGAATTATAGATGAGCCTTAACTGCTAATCAATGCTGGCTTACAGGGGTGCGATCCTGTGTTACCTACCTGAAAGATTTGGCTTTCCCTCCGTCTGTGATCCGCACACACACACACACACACACACTAAGAAGCCTACACGTTTGACCTGTTCAGTGATGATGTCCCATTAGGGCGACGGCTACAAACACATGTTTATTACATCTGTAATTGCTCATTGTGGACTGCACGTAGTTAAGTTATTACATTATCCTTATATTGCAAAATGAATATAGTATATTGTTCAAATGTTCAAAAACATATTGAATTTGACAGCCAAGACAAATGGATTTATATGGATCTCTTTTCTTTGACGAAGTCTCCACTTGAAATCAGCAGCAGCTCCCTTTCCTCCATCTCTTTCACTCTCTATGACCTTTTTTCAGATTTTCTGTAACAACTACAGCGGTACCTGCTTCCTGCAAACATTAACGAACACGTTCCAATTGAGCTGCCTGAGCACACGGGCTCCATTTCCATGTAATTAGAGCCAAAATTGCATTGTCCTTTTCGGGAGTCGTACCAATCGCAGTAGGATAAAACATCACCAAGTGATTATCTTAAATCTGTAGGAGGAAAAGGTTGAAACAAACATTAAAAAGGAAACAAGATTAAGGGTTTAGGGCAATACTCGGGGCTCCCTGAGGCTGTGCATGTCAACAGGCTCACAATCACAGCAGGTAAATACCGAGGTGGTGTGGGTCAACAGGGCAGAGGGTCACTGACGTCCTTGGCCCTCGTCCTGTTGGAAATGAAAAAGTTTGTGCGCCGATCCATCTCGCAGACGTCAACTGAAACTAAAAACCTGCACGTGGTGCTGTGAGACGCGTCAAGTCAGTGTGGGACGACTCCTCTGGGGAACTTGAATATCAGTGCATGTCCTGCATGCCGTAGCACCCACCGCCTCTGTTCAACTGTTGCATGTGAGAGGCTTCTAGTCGTCTCCCCCTCCCGCCGACTTTGTCTCGGTTATCTCACCCTCTCTTTCTGTCACCCCATCTCCTGCACCCTCTCTGGCTTACAGCCGTCTGGAAGACACTATCTTTCGCTCGAGCCTTTGTTGCTCTGTCAGCCACAGCGGCTGCTTATAATGAGAGGGGGGGGGATCTGTAGAGGAGACAGCAGAGAGAAAAGTGGGGGACAGGGAGTGCCAGAGCTAATGGTGTGACCAGGGATGTCAAGAGAGAGACGAGTCACACAAAAATAAAGGACATTTCTCTACCAGAAGCGTGTGCTTTCTTATTGTGACAAGGTCTAAACTTAGACGTTCTTCATTTAGTTAAAATGCCTCTTGCCTACTGCGAGAGAGTCTGTGTCGAGTCAACAAGTCAACAAAATGTCCCGAAGTGTGATCACCAGTAAGTGACTCCGCTCTGCGGTTGGCTGAGGAATTTAACTGGTTGAGGTTATGTGTATGGAAAGCCTGTTGGTGAGTGAATAGAGCACTGTGTATTAAAGCCCGGGGGACAGTGACATCCTTTATTGCTAAGATGACCCTATGTTTGAAATCTCATTTCAGGACAGGAACACATGCAGAGCGTTCTTAAAGTTTGCACTTTTGCACTTTTTGCACGCTTTCAAACAAATTTAAGCGTCCCCTCGCGGGGCAGAATGTTTCATATCCTGCGTTGGGCCTCTGCACGGATTTCTCGGGATTAATGCCCGAAAATCCACATATGAAAGATGAGACGTGTAAAGCAAGCGGTCTAGTGATTTTTTTTTTTAAAGGGAAACTTTCAAAATGGGAAGCCTTTCAAAAGTTTGCAAAATCTGAAAGAGTGGTTCCCGGTGGACGTCTGTTTGTAGCGACAGATGGCAGTGGTAAGGATAAAGCCTGGACAAAAAACTTTTTTCACTCTATGCTCGTCCTAAATTTAACCCAAATCTATGTGACAAGTTAAGAAGTGCCTCTTTTTTTCCTTTTTTTATCAGTCCAATCTGTTTTTTTGATCTTATCGGGTTCTAAGTGCATTGTCCCACATGGAGGCTTAAAAAAAAGATGCAATATGACAAAAAGGCAAATGATCATTTTTTATTTGCTCTTGAATGAGTTTTCATCTTCCCCTAAAATTACCCAATGAAAACTATTTTAGTATTTTGATTGACACTGCCATTGGGTACAGTTTAGGATGAGGTTTTGGACGAAAGCAAATATTTTTTAGGAGCTCTGGACCAATGATTACTAGTTGAAGACTATTTAATTTTACAGTAATTTATTATTGTAGAGATAATACAGGCCCCTCGAGGGCATCGTTGACCAAAGTATCTGTATTAATGCTTCAGAATTCATTCCTGCGTGTTGTAGCTTTGATGAAATATTGACCTGCATATAATTCGAACCAGCCCATTGCCTGTGAGTAGAGTTGGTATGACAACAGGTAAATATTTCTGAACCTTCAGGGGTTTTTACTTTTCTGCTGCCCACATTGGGTCCCAGTTGTCTCCATCTCCGCTGAAAGCAGCGTTGCTCATCACTCGATATCACCCACAAATCAGCCAGTGCCGTGATAACCATGGCTTGGGTTGAGATGAAAGACTTGGTATGGGGGGCTACTATACAGTGTCTCTTTTATTTATTTTTTCATCTCCCTCCTTCGTGTTTCCAGGAAGGACGTGAGCAGTATGAGCTGGCTGCTACCTCGGAGCAGTGCAGCAAGAAGAAAGCGAAGGGGAAGAAGAAAGAAAAGGACATGGACGAGCTGAAGAAGGAAGTGGATATGGTGAGAGTCTCGGCTTCACTTCACCGCATCCTCTGATTGTCCACGGTCTCCCGCCTCCAACACGACGAACCCCTCCTCTTCCTTGTGTTTATTTCTTCTCCCTTCGTGCACTCGCCAGCTCACTGTCATGTCAAACCAAATACAAGAACTAAGTAGAGTAGATATAGTTTGATTTGTGAATCCATCACAGTCTATTCTACCTTTAAAATTAGCTTCTTAATAATTCCACATACCTTGAATTTGTGTAATTTGTTCTTTCCCAACTCCCTCTCCTTATATCACAACACATTCTTCCATTTTCTCTCTCTTCCTCTCACTCCCTTTTTCCCTGCCTCGTGTCTTTTATTGGCTCCTCATCCATCCTTCCATCCATCCTCTTCCCTAAACTGTGAACATTTCTCTTGTCATTGTTCCAGCTCTACCTAATGAGAGGTAGTCATTTTGAAATGAAAGGTCAGCACACAATGCACTGTAAATGTCACTGGCTTTTGGCTTTTGGCATATTGAACACACACACACACACACACACACACTCACACAGACTCACACTCACACAGACGTAAACACTGGACTGATGCCACTGTCTCTTCTCTGTGCAGGATGATCACAAGCTGACCCTGGATGAGCTCAATCGCAAATATGGAACAGACCTCAGCAATGTGAGTGAGACCAGATGATGTGTGTGTGTTTCTGAATGTGTTACACCGAGTGTGTCTCGCCTGCATCCTTAAAAAGTAATTTTTGCAGCAGGTGTTCTTGTCTGGCATCGTGGTGCAATTTTGAAAAGAGTGTTTCCATCAAAGTGTCACTGTTTGTCACGGAGATCAAATAAATATCAAATATCAGCAGCATATTGGCTGCCGTCTGCCATTAAATCACAATCCCCCGCCCCCCGGCATGACAGTTGACATTCAGCTGATGGATGATTGATGAGGTTTAGATGAATTAGACGAGGGAACTTGGTTTGTTTGAAGAAGGGAGAGATCTTCTCTCGCAGAACGAGGGGAAGAGTCATCGAGGGTGCAATCTCTCTCTTCAGGGTCAGGCTTCCCTGGGTTTATTACTCGGAGGGCGTCGATTGAGAACCAACGATCGCGGGGAAAAGGAGAATGGCGGAGACAAAAAGAGGAGTGACGGAGGAGATGGATGATTTCTTTCCCCCTCCTTATTGAACTATTTTATTTGCGTGAGACTTGAAAACAGTTGCGAGGACACGTCTAGAAATCGGCATGCGCAAACAGACGCACGTTTTCACCAGACTGGCTTTAAATGTTTTTTGGTCTGAACCGAGAGCCCAACAGGGCTTAAGACCACCCGACAAACCCCCATGCTCATTTAATCACAAACTCCAACTCAACCCGCTCGCCTCATGTAAATGTGCTCGTGGACATGCAGGAGAGATCAAGGAGAATGCTCAATCAGTCCCTCTAAACTGGGGTCTCCGAGCTCTGCGTGCGCCTGCATACGGCGGTTGTGAATAATTTATTAGCTGCATGATTTCTATTTGCCTCATCTTTTTTTCCTTTCCACCGTATCCTTCACTGATTTTTTTCCTCCTACCTGCTTTTCTTCTGTTGATACTGTGTTGCTAGGCAACTAGTTGCACCTTCAGTTCCCCGTGGACTTAGATACATGTCAGTGGGTGTGTGTTTTTATGTGCAATTTGGCTGGCAAACGATAAGGAAGTGCTTAAAAAACATTGTATTCATATTTAGAAATGGTCGATTACCTGGCTTCTGAATGTCTGTCGTCTCCTTGTATCAGGGTTTGACAGGTGCGAAAGCTGCTGAGAACCTGGCCCGTGATGGGCCCAACGCCCTCACTCCCCCGCCCACCACCCCTGAGTGGGTCAAATTCTGCAAACAGGTAACTGTCACGGTCACGACTGGGGAAAGTCCACTCTGGGCGCATTCTGCCTTGTACATTTGTCGATTTTGATTCCTTTCAAGGTAAAAGTTTGTGTGTAAAATAATTTTTGTCCCCTCTCTGCTCTGTCTACATTCAGATGTTTGGCGGTTTCTCCATGCTTCTGTGGACTGGTGCCGTCCTCTGTTTCCTGGCCTACGGTATCCAGGCTGCAATGGAAGATGAGCCCGCAAATGACAATGTAAGAAAAGGTCCTTGAAATATTTCCGGGGCGTGTTAATGTGACAAAGTCGAAAATGACGAGCCAGGCGACAAAAGAAGAAGTAATTTTACTTACTCAGGTGTCCTGATCATTTTTTGGCGCCTTGTCCGTTCACAGTTGTACCTGGGTGTGGTGCTTTCTGCTGTCGTCATCATCACTGGTTGCTTCTCCTACTACCAAGAGGCCAAGAGCTCCAAGATCATGGACTCCTTCAAGAACCTGGTCCCACAGGTAACCCCCCTCGCAATTTAAACCTTAGGCGGCTGAAGCGGCCGGAGGATTGAACCGGCAGTATCGCTTTTTCTCCTTTGTCTTACACAAGTGTCTTGTCTCCGTCACGTCTTGTCTCGTAGCAAGCCCTGGTCGTCCGTGACGGCGAGAAGAAGAGCATCAACGCTGAGGAGGTGGTGGTCGGCGACTTGGTGGAGGTGAAAGGCGGCGACAGGATCCCGGCCGATCTGCGAATCATCTCGGCCCACGGTTGCAAGGTGCGTGCTCTCGAAACCAGTTGTTTTCTTCTCTTTTCCTGCCTTCATAACCCCGTCTCCATCAAAACATTAAAGGGAAACCTTGATTTTTTTTTTCATTTCTGTCTGCTGCTATGCTTTAGTCGACCATTTTGTCACTGCTTTGAACCTCTTGAGGCTCGTGATGTGTATTTCTTTTAGAACTCAAAAGCATTGACTTGATGAAAGCTCAGCGCTAAAGTGCAACCCCTCTGTCGTCTGTAATGTGGATTTCAAACTTGTCTGTGACCCATTTTTCTGCCAATTATGCCCTGTGCTTTTCCTTCAACCTCTGCATCAGTCTTTATTATATCCGTCTTTTCACCTTGCTCGTGCATCATTTAGCTGTTGCTCCATCATGGACCCTAAAATCTTCAACATTTGACCAGACTGTGCCGTCTCTCCACCAGTAGCAGTTTTAACCTCGGGGAAAAAAAGGAATGTCGGCAGAGCAGAATCTTTTGTTTTCCTCCTCCAGCGCTGAATTTCTTGGCAGCTGCGTTGCCCTGTTTCTTCATCTATTTTACTCTCCTTTTTTTTGTTATTTATTTTCCCCATAAATCTCAGTCTATGTCTCATTTCTCAGGTGGATAACTCCTCTCTGACTGGTGAATCAGAGCCCCAGACTCGTACTCCTGACTTCTCCAATGAGAACCCGCTGGAGACCAGGAACATCGCTTTCTTCTCCACCAACTGTGTCGAAGGTACATTCAGATAGTTCAAAGATGCTGCGTTTTTTTTTGTCACTTTAAAAGAAACAATCATTCTCCCGACAGGAACTGCCCGTGGCGTCGTGATCAGTACTGGAGACCGCACCGTCATGGGCCGCATCGCCACGCTTGCCTCTGGACTCGAAGTCGGACGCACTCCCATCTCCATCGAGATCGAGCACTTCATCCACATAATCACCGGCGTGGCCGTCTTCCTGGGTGTCTCTTTCTTTGTCCTCTCCCTCATCCTGGGATACTCCTGGCTGGAGGCCGTCATCTTCCTCATCGGTATCATCGTCGCCAACGTGCCCGAAGGTCTCCTGGCGACTGTCACCGTGAGTCCCGGTGGTTCTTGTGTATTAAAAGAAGACTCGGCTCTTAACTAACCCAAGCGACCCCTCTAGGTGTGTCTGACCCTGACCGCAAAGCGCATGGCCAAGAAGAACTGCCTGGTGAAGAACTTGGAAGCCGTGGAGACCCTGGGCTCCACCTCCACCATCTGCTCCGACAAGACAGGCACCCTGACCCAGAACAGGATGACCGTGGCCCACATGTGGTTCGACAACCAGATCCACGAGGCCGACACCACCGAGAACCAGAGCGGTGCCTCCTTCGACAGGAGCTCATCCACCTGGGCCGCCCTGGCCAGGATCGCTGGACTTTGCAACCGCGCCGTCTTCCTGGCGGAACAGAGCGGCCTGCCCATCCTAAAGGTTCGTGAATACTCCTGAACATTCCTTTTCCTCTTATTCTTCTTTTTACTTGAATAAATTATGCCTATTAGTAAGCCGTTCCTGAGTTTTTCACATGGGTCTTGTGATGCTACGAGGGAAATAATTAACTCTTAAAACTAAAAAGAGACGTCTGTATTTCCTTGCTCAACAACAAGAAAGCCTCCCCTGCTGTTCTAAGCCTTTAGTTGCTCTGCACATCAATTTTTTCAAACAATTCCTCCCTCATATTGTTCTTGTTTTTCTACTGATATTGGCATCTCGCGTTCAAGTGTACTTTGTGAATGCTGCTTATTCAAAATAAATTGAAATTTTATTTCTCCTCACTGTTGGTGAAAGGAAATATTAACTGCATCAGAAATGTAATTGGGCCACGATATTTTACAGATTAACCATAAACTTTATTCTAAATAACTATAATTAAAAATAAAATACAACCAAATATGTAGATCTTGAAAAAAGTATATAGCAATTTCTACTCTGTAAAATGTTATACAAAATGCATAAAATGATATGTTTCTTCTCCAGAGATGTTTACCACTCAGGCTTGTTTTCCACCTAATATCACTCTCCCCGGAGTGAATGCACACACGTCGCAATCCAATAATTATCCTTAACGCACCACCCCCTGAACATACACACACACACACACACACTCACATGTAGATGTAGATGTCTGACTGGCATCGTGGCTCTAATTATCATAAGTCATTCTCTCTCAATGCTCATTCTTTTTCCCCTACAGTCCCTTTCACAAAAGCAAAAGGAATTTTCTGAATAATCTCCATCACCTGTCTATCTTTTTGCATTGCAGATGAATGCAAAAAGGGTTGTAGCGATGTTGGTCCGTTGTGCCATTGAAGTCTATTCGAAGTTTGTTCGCTCAGCTCACAGACTGTTTATAAAGTCTTAATATCTGACTAAAAACATATCAAAATGTTTGATGATTGTCTCCTGTCTACATCTTCCTCCACCAGAGGGATGTGGCCGGTGACGCCTCAGAGTCAGCTCTGCTGAAATGTATTGAGCTGTGCTGCGGATCAGTCCAGGAGATGAGACAGAAAAGCCCCAAGATTTCTGAGATCCCATTCAACTCCACCAACAAGTACCAGGTTTGCAAAAATTCCATTATTTTAATCAATTTAAAGTCCTTGGTCCTATACCGTTGACGCCGGATACTTTTTCCTATGTGCCCCCCTAGCTTTCCATTCACAATAATTCGGCCGAAGGGGAGTCCAAGCACCTGCTGGTGATGAAGGGTGCCCCGGAGAGGATCCTGGACCGCTGCTCCACCATCATGATGCAGGGCAAAGAGCAGCCGCTAGACGATGAGATGAAAGACGCTTTCCAGAACGCCTACCTGGAACTTGGAGGTCTCGGAGAGCGAGTGCTGGGTAAGGATGGACGGTCACCGATAAATACTTTCAGGGCCACTTGAAAGGTAAACTTGCTGTTTGCATGATGATCAAACGCAATGTTATTGCCATTCAGGTTTCTGCCACTTCAACCTGCCCGATGACCAGTTTGCAGAGGGCTTCGAATTCAACATGGAGGAGGTGAACTTCCCCACGGAGAACTTGTGCTTCATCGGCCTCATGTCCATGATCGACCCTCCACGAGCCGCTGTGCCCGACGCTGTCGGCAAATGCAGGAGTGCCGGAATCAAGGTGTGCCTCTAAAGCCCAAAATAGAGACCGTATTTTTCTTTCACATCTCTTAAAAGTTGTTCACGTGTTGGTGCCTTGAATTCGTCCGCACGCATATCTCTTCTCCTAGGTTATCATGGTGACAGGTGATCATCCAATCACAGCTAAGGCCATCGCTAAGGGCGTGGGAATCATCTCTGAAGGCAACGAGACCATCGAGGACATTGCTGCCCGTCTGAACATCCCGATCAACGAAGTCAACCCGAGGTACTGACAACACTGAGGAACCCTGTTGGCATATCGCTCGGTTCGGTCCATCTGGGCCTGCAGAGAACTCCGTAACAAATGTCCGAATGAGTTAAAGTGCTGACCTCACACGCTGTGTTGTTCTCCAGAGATGCCAAGGCCTGCGTGGTCCACGGTGGAGACCTGAAGGACCTCAGCCCGGAGCAGCTCGACGACATCCTCAAGTATCACACCGAGATCGTTTTTGCCAGGACCTCCCCGCAGCAGAAGCTGATCATTGTGGAGGGCTGCCAGAGACAGGTAGACCTTTTTTAAAATTATATACGTGTGTGTCATAAGCTGCTTTCAGACATTTACGCAAGTCCATTCCAGGCAAATGTCTACAAATGTTGCCGGGGACAGTGTCCGGAGCCTTTCCTGCCAGCCTCTTAGTGGAATTCCGTCAAATGTCTGGAGTCTGGAACCAAAGTCCCTGTCTGAAAACATCTGTAGAGAAATTTTCTGCCTCTTGTGAGCCTCAGCATCAATTTTTACTTCCTGTTTTTACATTTTGGCAAACTTGGCGTGTGCCTGCGACCTATTCTGTAAAATGCACTCGTGAATATTTGATATCCCTACGCCCCTGATGCTTGTTTATGATCACTGCTTTGGTCTGATGACTGAGTCGGTGGCAGCATCTGTCAAGCTGTGAGCTCACGCGCACATATGAATATTCACGAGTGCGATGGTAGGCAGAATAGAACTGTTATTGTAGCGTCGCGTGGACTTTGACTATTATTTATTCATTTGAATGCTTTTGTTAATTGTTGGCATTACCCGACTGTTCAGTTTCAATTTGAATCAAAGGAGAATCAGCGTTTAAAGGAGCACATTAGAACGAAGTAGTAGGCAGCAATAGAAAATAGTATTTCGGAGAACAGAAATATCTTCTGTCTTTTCATAAATCTTAAAGTTTGATGTTTACCTTCCTCTCCTCTTCCCTCTCTCTCGGCAGGGTGCCATCGTGGCCGTGACAGGTGATGGTGTGAACGACTCTCCCGCTCTGAAGAAGGCTGACATCGGCGTTGCCATGGGGATCGCCGGGTCAGATGTTTCGAAGCAGGCCGCCGACATGATCCTGCTGGACGACAACTTCGCTTCCATTGTCACAGGAGTGGAAGAAGGTAGAAGATTGTGCAGAACATTCAAACACCTGCCAAAGATTTCTGGAAGCGGATTTATAGCATTGACTTCATGAATTTGTGCTCTCCACAGGTCGTCTGATCTTTGACAACCTGAAGAAGTCCATCGCCTACACACTGACCAGCAACATCCCCGAGATTACACCCTTCCTCCTCTTCATCATCGCCAACATCCCTCTGCCCCTGGGAACCGTCACCATCCTCTGTATCGACCTGGGAACTGACATGGTAAAGACAGAGGGCATTGATTGCCTCTCACTGCCTTTGTGTTGCGGTTGTGTAAATTCTTTTTAACAATGTGGTGTAAGTGAGAGATCAAAAGTTTGCATTTGTGATTAGTTGATTACTTCAGCAACTGTGAATCTGTAACAATTTAAAAAACTGAAATGTAAAGTCTACCCTGCTTTCAAACAAAAATGTTCAATATATTGTTAATTGTGGAGTTGACGTTTCCTGACACAATGGTCCATCATTTGGTTTGATGACGGGCTTTTGTGAGGTGTGTCCTGTTCATTGATCAGTGCTCTGATCCGTCTCCCAGGTCCCGGCCATCTCCCTGGCTTACGAAGCAGCCGAGAGCGACATCATGAAGAGGCAGCCCAGAAACCCCAAAACAGACAAACTGGTGAACGAGAGGCTCATCAGCATCGCCTACGGACAGATAGGTGAGTGATGAAATTAAAAGCAGAACCACGCTGCGCATGGTTCCTTGGTAGATTTTTTTTCTTTCTTTCTGGAAAGGCAGCTCAGTGTCTGGGTGGTCCAAGATAACCAGCAGAGTGGCATGCACCAGAAATAGGCTTCTACTGATAGGGAACTAGAGTGTGTGTGTGTGTTTGATTGACGAGAGAGAAGCGTCTCTGTCTTCAGTAATGAAGCCAAGAATAGGTTGTCGCTCTCCTGAACTTCCTGAAATACCTTATATGAGCAAAACACAAGCTAATGATTGTTTGGTACTAGTTTTACATTCCTCAAAGTTGAATTGACGATATGTTAACCCTCTCGACTCTTGACTAATTCTCCCATTATGTATCTTTGCCTCTTGCCAAACATCTAAAGTGATCAAATTGTATGTTTATGCTTTATTCATCTCACAAGTTTCACAAGATTACATTCATTTAAGGAGCAGTCAATCAGGTTCATTTGATTATGCCTCCGATTTCCTCTGAAGACAACCTAATCTCATTTATTTGTTTACTCATTATCCATTAATCATCCAATTACAAAATGGTTATACCCAAAATAAAAAAGTCCCCCCCGTTATTAATCAATTCTACTGACTCAGTCATTCACTTCCTCGTTCATCTCATTTACCCTAAAAAAGCCAATTTGTTTACCTAATCATGTATCGACGCCAAACAAATGAACTATATTCATTCTTGCAGAGTGACATTTCTCAAAAGACAAACTAAATTTCAATCCTTGTTTATAAGATTTATGAATTATCAGCTTGTCAGATGTCGGAGCCTTCATCCTATTACGTCTCTTTCCTGCAGGCATGATCCAGGCGCTCGCAGGGTTCTTCACCTACTTTGTGATCCTGGCTGAAAATGGCTTCCTGCCCTCCAGGCTGGTGGGCATCAGGGTGTCATGGGATAACAAATACGTCAACGACCTGGAGGACAGCTATGGCCAGCAGTGGGTCGGTAACATTTATCAGACTGAGCACAAGTAAAGATTAAAATTTGGCCATCGACACCACGTTTGTAAACTCTGTATTCCCCCCCCCCCCCCCCCCCCCCCCCCGTCAGACTTATGAGCAGAGGAAGATCGTGGAGTTCACCTGCCACACGGCGTTCTTCGCCAGCATCGTCATCGTGCAGTGGGCCGATCTGATCATCTGCAAGACCAGGAGGAATTCTGTCTTCCAACAGGGCATGAAGTGAGTACAGGAACACACAGTGGTTTTGTCTCTCCAACAACTCTGAACTGTTTAAAGTCCCCAGATAAACAAAAGCTACTGCTACTGAAACAGACGCCTTTTGTAAATGCCATGTTGCCTGTTCGCAGTGCGCTGTAGCTGTTGTGCTCCTCCGAGAAGAACTCCAGTTAACCTCTGTGTTTATTTTGGGCTATAAACAAGATGAACTGTATTTAAAAGGCATTTCAGGTCCTTGGCTCAATGTTAGTTATAGTTTGAGATCCTGGCATCAAGCTATTTTCAGTCTGTTTGGGGTTTCGGATGTCATTCTCTCAAACAGTTGACTCTTGATTGTTCGACTGTGCGTTTCAGGAACAAGATCCTGATCTTCGGGCTGTTTGAGGAAACCGCCCTGGCCGCCTTCCTGTCCTATTGCCCCGGCATGGACGTCGCCCTCAGAATGTACCCACTCAAGTGAGTCAAACAGACAAACTCACCAAAATCGCAAATCAACCAGCAAGACGACTCTGTCCGCATGTTGCTCATCCAGGCCTCGGCCCTCCGGATCAGTTTCTCACGTCTTTTTGTGTATGTGTGTTTTTCTTTTCTCCAGGCCCAACTGGTGGTTCTGCGCCTTCCCATACTCCCTGCTCATCTTTATCTATGATGAAATCCGTAAGCTGATCCTCAGACGCAGCCCAGGAGGTGAGCCCCAGAATCCATCTTTTTATCACCTTTACTTCTTCTCTCCCCCTCTGTATGTTTGTTTTTCCTTACATCTGTGCCTCTTTCTCTTTCTTCTCCCTCCCTGCTGCCCATTTTCATTGTGTTTTTGCTCTCTACTCACTCTCTGTGAGGGTGGAGAAATGTGGCTCTTTTCGATCTCCCTCTGAAGTTGCGTCTAAACCATGTGTGTGTTTGTTTTCTCCCCTTTGTGTGTCCTCTCAGGTTGGGTGGAACGAGAGACCTACTATTAAAGACCCATCAGTCCAGTCAGCTCGTTATGTTCTCCCGTCTTTGCATGAATATTGTCTTGCTGCTCGGAATAAAATTTTAACCTCTGTGGAACAAAAAAAAAGAGAAAAGAAAATTGGAACGTTGTTTTTATATTAGGGAATGCTTGATACTACTATTAGACAAATACTGGGATGGAACCTGCTGATGATGCTGATGCTGAGAAATGATAATGCTAATAATGACATGAACACTGAACATTGACATGACTATGCGTGCCTTGTTTCTGAAACAGGACCAATTTTATACATGTTTTTAACAGTTATAAACATTCAATAAAAATGCGCTCGAGTCAGGTCCCACCAACGTGTCCTGTGCTCATTTGTCAAGCGAGAGTCGGCTTCCCCCCCACTCGGCCAAGAAGACGCACCATCCTGTTGAAAAACTTAAATGTTATGTGTACTGTCTGTAAATTTACACACTGTAAATGAGGTTAAATGAATGAAGCCTAAATAAATACGGTAAGGTTTCATTTAAAAATCTTCACATTTTGCTTCATTTCTTTTCTTTTTAACTTGCCGAATTTATTGATAACAAACTCATCATATGGGTTATAGTTAATTAACCATACATTTCATCCCGTTTCATTTATACACATCATTTGTTTGCTCTCTAATGATAATATTCCGAATGCTTTCTATTAAAGTTGATGAAGAGGCATCAGGTTGTTGAGAATAAAGCAACTCCGTCTTGACTTGGGAAGCTGAACTGAGACCATCCATTAGTAATGGCAACGCCGCCTTTTAGCTCAGCGTTGTGTTTCGGAAAAAAATGTCCCCTTTTCTTCTCAGACAAGTAAATTGGATTAGACCATAATTGGATTTAAAAAAAACATGCTTATTCCCAATTCATCGATCCTACACAAATAGTAGTATTATGGACTCGCATCTTCATATTCATTCAATGATTTCTCTCACTGGTTCTGAAAATGATATGACGACATACTCTATAAACCCCTAATCAGTTTACGTTCAGTAATTTATCAATTCATGGACGAATAAAAAGTATCCTCTCATACATTTTTTGTCTTTATCTACTCCTCACCTGTGGCAGCGGACATCACAACCAATGCCGCCGTGGCGAGGTCGAACCACGGGGTCAAACTGCGCGCAGGCTTTTAATCAGCAGAACAAAGGGAGAGTGTTATCAGGCTGCTGCTTTCGGGCCGAGCACCGCCGTTAGATATCATTTGCGCTGTAGATACAGTGTGTACTCACTGCGCCAGCATATAAACTGATATGTCGGCTATGGAGCTTAAGTGAAATAAAATGTACTGTCTAGACCAGAGCACTGCAGTGTTTTAACTCTTTCTTTATTGTTGTAATTATTATGAAAACCCTTCTTTTTACCAGTTTTTTTATACAGTACCATGGCAGGTGATAAGAGACTGAAATGTGCTCTGTAGCAACACCAATGGCTTTAAAAAAATCTGCTCAAAAATGTGCATTTTTAAATGTGTTGTGTTTGGGTTCGCTGGGCTTGGAAATAAAAGTAGGCAGCTTGAATAATATGTATTGCATCAAGCCACCCATGGCTGGTTAGACATATTCTACAGATAGATAGATCATTTCTGACCTCACATGAACTTCGCAGAAGCAGTCGTGTTGTCAGGGTTCATTGTGCATGGTGGGTCTTTTATTTCACAGAGGGACTGTGATGTCTAATCCAATATCCATTATGCGTAAAGCTACTGTATGTGGTCTCTGTCCACCCACTCACTGCCTGCTGAGTGCTGACATACATACACACAAACACACACACACATGCAGAAGGAGACTGTTGAGACTCAAAGAAAACAAGCACAGACTATCTGAGGCACAGACTATCTGAGGCTCAGCACCTCAGCACGCTCCTACCTTTCGAATTCACTGTTTAAGACAAAGACAAGAGAGAGAGTGAAAATACTCCTTATGGTGAGAAATAGCCCTGTGAGTGTTACAGATTGTATTATTGAAATTTGACTGATGCAGTTATGTGTAAGAATCTAAATTCTTAGCTGGCTGAGGCACAGCTATTTTTGATGTCGGGTAGTTTAATCACACTTAATTTAACACTTTTAGCAATGAAAAGTGCTCTATAAATGACATTTATTATTATTATTATTATTATTAATAATATTATTAATAGTTAAAAAAAGTACCAAATACAGCTACAGTAAAATGAATGACTGCAAACAAATGAAGAGATATATACCGGCTGATCAAACCATTTGAAAACAAAAAGGGGTCATCAACATAGACCATAATAAAACCCCTACAAAGAACCCCCCCGCCCCCCCCCATGTTGACGCACCTCTCGGTCTGGTCCACGTGTTGGGCCAATCAGGCTCCACCCTCTGCCACCAGCTGTGTGTCAGGCGATCCAGGAAGTGTAGCACTGATTCTGCACAGTAGGCAACTCGAACACGAATAAATATAAGTGTAAACCGAACATGTGCGCGCCTCCTACAGTGCGGTGTCACAAAACAACGCAATCGACCGCATTTTGAAACCATGCAACTGTGTTTGTGACCGCAAAGTAAGGGAACACCGTTGACGTGTAGGGGCGTCACTGTAGCAGGAAATGCAAATGAGCAAGTGACGTACATTTCCCGCGAATATTGACAGTGGATGGAATACACTGTGCTATTAGTCACAATCAGTCATACCTGTGTTTGACAAGGCATACATGTCCCATCATCATCCAGGAAGCTGTTTACACTGAGGAGGGGGGCAAAAGAGGTTCGTTATTACATACGAGTCTGTTATGAACAAGATCATCAAAGTGATGTGAGACACATATCAGCTTCAGACAAAACTTGTGACGTTATTTACATCACCCTCATATCACAGAAACGGAAGTGAAACGGCGGGCTTCCTGCCACGGGGGATGACGAAGATGACGACAATGCTGATGATAGCACAAGGTGAGTTCAGATAAGATGCTCACACTGCCCAGGACAGGCACAGGCGTGAACAATAATAATAATAATAATGTCAACGATGAGGAAACAATTGCTCACACCCTATTCTTCTCTTTTTATTTTATTCCTGTCAAATTTAACTTTTACAGACATAAAATGCATCACGATGCATTCAAACTGATTTTTTTCCACTGCAAACAGCAGCAGCCACACATTAAGTGTGACAATATGTCTAGGAAAAACAACCAAATGTGGACACCTGTCTCTCTTATCCCGGTGAAATCTTATCCCGGTGAAAACATAGCATCACTCTGTCCTGAGAGCTCATTAAAGGAGGAAAAATGTATTTGATGTCGGTCTACGCGTGACACCGCTGCCAGTATTCTCCCCCAAACGCGTCACAGCACACCAGTGCAGCTGGCCACAGTGTCTGTTTTTTTTTTTTGTTCAAGCATATTTAAAGGCCCAGAAATTTAGATTCCACCTCAAAGTAAAATCTATATAAGTAAGTTGACTATTTAACAAGGAAGAGCAGTTTCCTAAAATATATTTTTCATCATGGCATGTACCACTGCAGATAGTAAATGGATTCTCATAACGGCAGACGTGTTCATGTAGAAAGGAAACACACACACATCCTTAAAATATACACACACACACACACACACACACACACGTACACATATACACACACACACACAAACACACACACACACACACACACACACATGGACTCTTGGTCATGTGAGGCGACAGGGACAGACTGTGAGTCTCCGCCATGTGCTGCTGTGTCAGTGAACACTTCAGCTCTGTCAGGCTATTGCACGTCTCCCGACCGGCCCCAGTGACAGCTCTGGTGCACTGATCTCAAGTGTGTGTGTGTGCGTGTGTGTGTGTGAACCCAGTGCTCTGTAGAGCATGCGCTGGCTTTGCGTGCTGAGCAACGCCGCAACGTTCTCTCATCTCTCCTCTCTGTCTCGGAGGAGGCACTTTGTTCGGAGAGGAGGGCCGGTCCGTGGGGTCAGATGCCGATAAGCTGGCAGAGGAAGCGCCTAACGGATGGAGAGAGAGAGAGTATGAAGGAGGCAGAAGAAAGGAAGGGTGCAGCCCTTTAATCATTTGGTCTCCTTTCTGTTTGTTTGTGCCCGGGTCAGAGCCCCTGAGCTGTTTGGCTGAGCAGACAGTCGGGTCTTTGTGGTGGCTAATGGGCCAACGGCTGTCCAGTGCACACTCAACTCGACAACCTGCGTGACATAACACAACCCCGTCATTCCCTTGAACGGAGCCCGTCCCTCGGCACAGTGGGGGCGTGCTAATGCAGGGGCTTCTGCGACGGCAAAGCCATCCGTCATCTGTCAAGTTGGTATCTCGGGTCAAACCCTTGCAAGTGCACGCTCTTGGCGAATCACTCAATGCTGTTTTACTATCTTTTCGTGACGGGTGATGGAATAATTGCTGCTGTGCTAATTATGCAGTTTTTTTTCCTTGCCTTTGAACTCCCAATCTGTTCATACACTTTGCGGATCATATTGAATTGTCTGATCAAAATGCTTCCATGAGATGGCCCCCACATTGTTTTATTGCAGTGCTGCCGTCGGCCTGGATGCCCCCTTTTTCAGTTAATAAACGACCGATGGATCATGTTCTGTTTTGATGAATACTTCTGTCTACATAAGGCTGCATTTACAGCTCATGCATATGTTTTACAGTTTATCTACACTCTTGTCAGGTGCCTGAATGCATCCTGTGCTGATGCAGATGGGAGGACTGGAGATGCTTCTGCCGTGTAGACATTTGTCAGCACACTCCGCTGTGAGCACAAGGCCTAATGCATTCAGAGGCGAATGCGTGGTGGTTTTTAATGTCTGTTTTAGTGCAGAGGATCAGCTTGCTTCAGTCCTATTACATTGTCATTGGGGCTGCTGCACTTCCCCGGGCCGAGAGAGGGTCTGTCATTTCTGCCGTGGCTCTGAAGGAGAGCAGGATAATTTTCTGTTTGTTTCAACCAGACAGAACTAAACTCCATGCAACTGAGGCTGATGCAGCGCTATCAGTGGCGTGTTCGTCCGTCCGGCCTCTGCAAAAACATGCAAACATGTTGTCAATGCAGCTGCAAAAAAAAGAAAGAAGAAATCTATGAAGAAAAATCTCTACGGGGGAATTTTCTCTACAAAACTACGGTTAGATCATGTCAAGAATTTTTATTTTGTGACTCGCGGGCACCGGCTGCCATGGTGCGGTGTGTGTGGTTGGCGACTGCTCGTCGTCTGGATGTATATTATATCAGTTAATGCCTTTCTGTCTATCCTATAACGACTTTAGCTGCGTCATGTCAGCCTGCTGCCTTTGTACGAGTCTGGTGTGTCTTCCTCCCGTGCTGCACGTCCCGTCATAGTCTCTTCAGCGATGCCATGAACATACCTACCAATGTACAGAGGGCACGTCTCCCCTCTGAGCTCTGAGATCAGATATCACGGAACCAAGGCCAACGCGGTGATACCGTCACATCCTTTATCAGCAGATTGTGTCGGGGTTCTGTGAATCAGGTTGGTTTGTGTGCTGATGAATAGAAGAAGAACAACACATACTGTAACTTGCCGGAGAAACAGTTTGACTCGTTCCTCCTAACAGTAACTCTCCATATCTTAATTTGACTGATAAAATGTGACGTACGTTGAACAGAGTGTAACAGCAGTGTCTCCTCCCTGGAGCAGGGTGTCGCTGCATCGTGTCGCGGCTTTCTGGCTGAAATCTTTGTGAGAGTGACCATGGTTTGAATTTATATTTTTTAACCTATAGTGATTCATTCAATCACTTTATTGGTTATTTGTACAATGATTTTGCCATTTTATCCTGAACTGTTAGTCCCCAAGCAGAAGAGTTGGCCTAGAGGTTCACAGGATGATTGTTTGAATAATCATACTTCATATTTTCCATCTGCAGGCTGTGACTGTTTTTAATTTACCCATGGTCCGACGCTGTAGGAAAGATCGTCAAAGCCGCAAAGCAGGAAGCTGCTCAGCAGAGACAGCTGCCGCCTGTCCCCCATCAAGCATCAACGGAGCGGATGACAGCAGTCGAGAATTAGCTCGTGAAATGCCTTATCGCATTTCACAAGCTAATCGAAATGCCTTATCGCACATTCGTCCCAGAGAAACCGCAAAAACCGGCGTATTGACGCCTTTTTTTCAAGCTGTTACTAACAGCTGACTTTGTGTTCCCTTGTGTGTTACGGGGACGTCAGGGGCGCGATTGCCAGGTTATGTGAGGACACAAGTGGACACGAGCCTAAATAAAACGGCACAGTAAATGGATTTTTATAAGTTTATGGGTTTCATTGTCATTCTTGCTAAGGGCGGATCCTTGTAACGGCTGCTGCCCGCCATTTCCAAAAGGAGCCAATGAGCCAGAAAATTTGTCCAAGAGCGAAGACGGAGCCACTTGTCCCTGCGCTGTTCTGTGTATGACATTGTGTATGTCAGTTCAGAAACGTTTTCCTTCTCTCGTGCTCTCGCGCTCCTTCCTCCCTCCGTCCACAGTGCTCTCAATCTCTCCTCCTTAGTAAGAGGCAGGAGGCAGCCCCTAGGCGAAATCTATCTCTCAGGCAACTGCAGCTGCCTACTTGGGGCAGCACAAAGACACACACGCACACACACACACACACACACACACACACACACACACACACACACACACACAAACACACACACACACACACACTTACGCACGCGTGCAGAAACTTTATAGATGATTAAACCAGGTGATCGCTCCAGAAATAATAACAGCCGCTGCAGCAGCACAAAGAAAATGAATCTCTCTAATGATGACAGTGTTGGCTGCTGGAGTGTAATCCAATTGAGTTTATGACTGAACTGTAGCACACTTGAGAGTAGAGATCTGTGTGGACAGTCCAGGGACCTGTGACCTGCTAATATCACAGTTTAAGTTTTTGGACTTTTGAGAGTCAGTGGTTCCATCAAGGGCTCAGTTCAAACTGTTGCTGCTGCAAAGTGTAACTCAACATGTAAATTATTGTTACATTCAATAATACAAAAATTAACATCAACAAGTTGAGTTGAGGGATCATATTTAAAAATTTGAAAGTTATTCTAGACACTTTGACTTTTTCAAAATCTTTCTAGCCTTGTTAAGACTTGGCTAGAGTTTTTTTTTTGTCTCCAGTCAGATGTGGAGACATTAGATGAGTGCATTACGTCTCTGCGTCTATTTGTTTCATACAGTCAGGCCGATCTGATGCAGGTGACGTGTATACTGAATACCGGGTATAGGGTTTTTTCTGTTGCACGCAGGGATATGTTGTATGTATTTGAACTGAGTCTATTCAACTGCTTGAGTACAGAACAGTAATCAACAAGTAATCCAATCTGAAAATATGTAAAAAAAAAAAAAAAAAAAAATGTAAAGGCGCAACAGACAAACCAAAATTGAGAGTGAGGGAGGAAAAGAGTGAAGTGGATGAAAGGCAAGAAAAGGGCAAAGGGTGTGTGTGTGTGTATGTGTGTGTGTGTGTGTCTGTGTTTGTGTTTGTGTGTATACGATTTGGTGCAAAGCCATGGGGGGGGATTGAGGTTGGGTTGTTTGATTACATTAAAGCTTAGATCTACATACTGTTAATTACCTGACCGTGTGTGTGTGTGTGCGTTCGCGTGTGTGTGTGTGTTTCTAGTGGGTGCCTGATGTGTAAATGCTACTGCAGGGCTGAACTGAATTACGGAGCCCGATCGGGGGGGAGGCATCTGCTTTGAGAAGGATGGGTGATTATCGCGGCATGCAAACGATGAGCGGGTGTGTTATGTGCTTCGCTGTTGTTTTTTTTGTGTGTGATTGTGTGTCCGTGAACATAATCAGAGGGTATTCTCAGATGTTGTCTATCTTTAAGTTTCAATCCTTTTGGACTTCCTTCCCTTTTTAATTTTTTTTCTGGAAAGACTAGTTGCTAATGATAGTAATTATAAATGCTTCTCCGAGTGTTATATAACTTGGATGAAAATGTGTTTATGTGAGAGCAACATTCAAAACTTTGATTGTATTTGATACAGGTTAGTGAAGGTGCTTCACAGTTGTCAGGCAATCTGTTAAAGTAAATTAAAGAAACACAATGTATTTAGAAATGTAAGTAATGGCCCTCCATCACGAACTCTAATCATAAGGAGGGTTAAAGAGGTTACAATAAAATGTATCAAAGATAAGTACTAGACTTATCTCACCATTGAAGTTGTTTTCTTTAAAACCTTTTAACTGCAAATCTATAACCTTGATTTTTGTAAAATTTCAGCTCAACGACAATGAGTTAAAAACAAAGTCCAAGCAGGAACCAGTGAAAGACTTGAGACTGAGGATTGTTGGAGAGAGTGTTCGATTCAGGGAAAAAAAAGAGGCTTGAATAGATTTTCAGGAAGTTGGTTTGTTTCCCTCCTCTCCGCTGCCAGCGTCATCTTGTCTGGCTCGCACATTTTCCATCTCATTGGCCAAGTAACTCTCTCCTCCCCTCTCACATGTCCCCACAGACACACAGAGATGCATTCACCCAGCCACAGATAGACAGGCAACAGTGTGTGTATGTGTGTGTGTGTGTGTGTGCGTGTGTGTGTGTGTGGACAAACACACGAGCAGACATGCCCGCTTTTCTTTTTAAACTACAGCAGACTACCTCCACCTGACCTCTGTTTGACCACCACATTCAAACGCACACAGATACACACACACACACACACACACACACACACACACACACACAGTAACAGAGTGGGGGGCTCTGCAGGCCCGTGTGTGTGTGTTTGTGTGTTTGTGTGTTTGTGTGCGAGCGAGCGAGTCGGCCGTTCAGCCAACAGCGATGCCGGTGGCACCGAAAACAATCTTGTCATTATTGGACTCGACAAAAAGCCTGAAGAAGAGCAGCGAGGACACAGAAGCAGAACTCACAGAATATAAACGGCGGTCGCTCCGTGCTCGGTTAACATCCCATCACTATCTTTCAAACTACTAGTGGCCCACTTTTTGCATTTAATAAGTTACACTGTAAATGTCAACCTTGTCATAATTTTAGTGAATCACTGTTACGACCCATTCTAAGCGGTGTACGTCTACGAAGGTGACGGGGTTCAGCGGCATCAGGAAGCAGTTTGTCATCCCCGCCACACACTCTCCTGCCCTTTCTCCCTCTCCCTCTCTGTGCTCTTTGTACTCCGGGGGTTCCCCTCAGTAATTACGACGCCGAGTGGCCCCGGCAACAACAACAACAACGGCCCACTGTGGCTTCACGTCAAGGCAGGAAACCAACGTCTCTCTGCCCAGTGGCCTCAGTGGCAGGCAGAGACAAAGGGCGCTCTGTCCGGTGAACCTTTCACTTCCCTGCGATTTATTTCTGTTAATGTTTACAAAGAGTGCATCTAAATGGCATTTTCTATATCGGGAGGACATTTACCCCCCAAGCCCCACTGTGTCCCCGGCCTCGCAGCCCCAGTACGTGGCAGCATTTGAATGCAGCACTTTGCGCTGAGCAGCGGCTTCATTTTCAAAATGTTTACCAACCATGTACTGTGCGCTTTATTGTTGAATGATATTTTAAAATGAACGGACAGTTCTGGTCCTTGATTGTGATTGGCTGAGCCGCGCGCAACTGCGGCCGTATTCCGTCGGCATTACTGCCTCAACGAATTTTATTTTTAGATTTCACATTGTGTTATCAATTTTGATATGCTGGGAGTGCCTGAAAAGAGATGGACCGGACAGAGGATGGAAAAAAAGGACACATGATGTAATTCATGAAAGAGAAATTGGAGAGCTGGAAAAAGAAAGCCAGGACCATTAAACGTTGTTTTCGGACTTGGTATGCCGAGAAAGATGCGGCTAGCATTTCAAAGCTGAATGTGAACGTTCTCGGCCCCACATTGCCACAGATTCGCGAAGCAGCCACCCCCGATACAATTAACACCAACCACTGCTCACCAAGCACCACTGGTAAATAGAAAAATCATGTCTGTGACGGGACATAAATCATATCACAACACTGTTGTGTCTTCCCAGGAACTCCATGGAGGAAGGGAAACCCAGTAATCGTCAGCCTACATGGGCGAAATCACTTCAAAACGTGACAAGTGATCACCCTTGTATCTTCCAGAGCGACGCATCTCCGATCGCTACCTTTCACACTCACAAAGAACGATTTTTAAATCTAAGGCAGCATTGTAAGTACCAATGGGAGATTTTATGAGAGCTTGAGATTTGAGACCTTGGCTCTCAAAAAGCACACATTTTTCCAGGTACAGGACATGATTGTGTTAGATTTCTAGGACATTGTACTTTCACCGAAATGATTTGGCTTTCGTCCCAGCAACAGTACACTATGAAGACGTATTATTTGAGGGACACCAGTTACACACGGGTTCATGTACCTTCCGCTCTGTTGTCCGTGTTCAGTTTGCATCTCGTGTGCCACTGGCTTTGGGGGTTAAGGTTTTTGGAAAAGCCTTCTTGTTCCTGGTAGTAGCCTAGTAAACTTGGTTAGAAGCCCGTGGGGGATTGGAAAATAAGATTTAATGTCCATTTGAGCCTGGGTGAGCCCAGATGAAATACGATTTGAGTGTCATTTGTTGATATCAACCCAGGGGGCCAGAGTAGATAACGGATCAAAGATCACAAATAACAGGAAACATAAATTCACAGAGAAGATGATGATGGAGGAGGGGAGAGAGCAGAGAGGGGAGGCTGCGCGCCATTTAACGGCGCTGTAAGTGGAGGATGGACGGCAGTGAGCTTAGACCGTGATTGGACACACACGTGGAGATGTAGCTGTTGTAGAAAGTCCTGACCCACTTTTTTTCTCTAGTCTGTTTCATTATGCATCTTTGGATATTGCTCCTTTCATCAGCTCCTGCCTCGCGGAATGGCAAATGAACTGTACTGTGTCACACATCTCACTTACAAATTAAATTTACCTGAGCCGAGTCGTTCTAAAAGAACTCATTCTGACGAAACATTTGCAGAAGAACATTTTGTCTGGTTTTATTTGATGGCGAGATGTATTCTGCAGATCAGCCTCATGTTATCAAAGATACTGAGTTTATAATCACATTAAACCCCCAAAGTATTTAACTGAAAAGCTGAAAAGCTATACAGGTAATAAATTGTGCTTGAAATGTACATTTGAGTGTGTACTTGTTTCAGCTCTAGTATTTATGACTAGTTATTTTGTTATCATATAGTTCATACAGCTCCCCTTTTTAATCATTTTGTATCTTTCATTTCAATCTGAGTTCCCTCTTGGCCTACTCAATCATGCTCTGAGTCGCGTTAATCTCACAAATTTAGATCGGGAACACATGCAGTCATGTAAGCGAGGGCTGAAAGAAATGGCGGTGCATTATGCATACGCACTGCAAACACAAACTGATTTCTATTAGATAATTGTTTTTTTTCTTTTCCTCCCTCACTACTGTGGATGTTAACGGTGCTTGTTTACCACTTGCACAAAAGCGGACTCTCACATTGACAAAGAAGTTACGTGTTCTCCTTGTTTTTGTGCTATTTCTTTTATTCTCTTTCATACATGCTCGCATGGTCCCATTTGTCAGGTACCGGTGTGTGCGTGTGCGTGTGCGTGTGTGTGCGTGTGCGTGTGTGTGTGTGTGTGTGTGTGTGTGTGTGTGTGTGTGTGTGTGTGTGTGTGTGTGTGTGTGTGTGTGTGTGTGTGTGTATGAAGATGGATGTGTGTGTATGAATAGAAAGAATCATCGCAGTAGATTTATAGGCCGGGCTCCCTTTGGCAAAACAAGCACACAGGGTCCACGCACACCCACACAAGCCAACCACGGCCATTACTCCTGTGTACTGGAAAATGTGTGGCTGTGTATGTGTGTGTATGTGTGTGTGTGTGGGGGGGGGGGGGGTGATCACACCTTGGGAGTGACACAAAAAAGGAGTAATTGTTTCTGCTGTAATTATGAAATATAGCTCTGTAGCCTGGAGGGAGGACGGTGGGGGATGGGGAGGAGAGAAACTGGAGCAGAGTGGGCAAGACGTGGCTGGAAGGTGCAAAAGGCCAGAGATAAAAAAAGAGGTATTAAGGATAACAAGACAGGTAAAGCCACACCTGGAGGCCTGGAGATATAAGCATTACCTTTGCTGCCCTTGTGTAATGAACGTCCGATACTCGAGAGCGGCAAGAGAATATTAGAGACAAGTCTGTTCAACCGAAACTAGAGGCGTCACTTCAAATGTGTCCACGTAGAAGCAATTAAAAGAAAAAGAAGAAAAAAAAAATCATCTTTCTTTTCACACCATGCGTTTCGCTCCATGAGCGCTTCATTAAAATTTGAGAGCAGAAGAGATGAGGGAGAGGAGGACGAGGCACTATCATTGGCTTAATTGTGAAATATGGCCTTGTTTTAAGTGTCACACAGCTTCAGGAAATTAAGGAGAAGGCACAAGAGTAAAGGAGCGGTGGAGGAGGAGGTTTAGAGAAGGAGAAGAAAGAAAAAGGAACATGTTTGAGATTGTAAGAGGAGAGAAAGAAAGCAAGCAAAAAGAGGAGCAGGTATGAACAATGTGTTTGGGGCCAGGTTCACACCTCGAGGCGGACGGGAGCCATTATTTATGTTACAATGATGATATGGAGGAGGAGAATCTGACAGGTTCACACACCATCAGGTGAGGGAAGGAGTGCTTCGGTGGCAACAGAGCTTCGAAGGAGTGTTCTCAAATCACAGAGTGGCTCCAAAACCAGCCTTACAGTCAGCGCTTTACCCTTCCTGCCTGAATAAACAGGATCATGACAGTATGCATATGTTATTCTGACATAAGCGGATTCAGCCAAGTGAAGTGAAATGTATGATCTGACTGTGAATGTATTCCCCATGAGGATTTTTTTTTTTTGTGAATTTTTTCATGTATCTGCTGAAGAGCTGCAACTTATGATTGTCTTCATAATTGATTAATCTGCTGATCAGTTTGTTTTCAATTAGCCACCGACGGTAAAATGTGTCAAAATACACAATTTGCTGTAGCTGAAGTTAACATGTGCGCTGTGATTATGGAGGAGAAACAGCACATCTGTCAGCTTTATCTTTCACTTGTGTGCGCACGCATGTTTCCACAACTTTAACCCCGTCTTGGATGACCTCTGCAGAAACCGTCATGAGATTTCTTTCTCTCTCCCCGGAAGAAGTTGTCAGACTGTCAGAGGTGGCGAATGCATATGTGTGAGAGAGCGAGGGGAGACGCGGAGGGGTATTGCCGAGGTTTTTTTCCTCTGCTTACTGTTGAGTCTGTTTGGTAATTATCATATCCCGCCATCTGTCACCGAGCATATGATAATGAGCGGGAACACGTCTGCCAAGGGGGGGATGAAGGGAAGAGAGGGAGCACGATGGAGGGAAGGGGAGGAGAGGAAGCTACAGATGGAAAGGGGAGGAAAAGCATGTCAGCGAGTGTGTCTTCCAAAGTTTGTTTATGTATGAGAGGCTGCTTTCATGCATGTGCCGCTTCATACATTAATGTATGAGTGTGTGTGTGTGTGTGTGTGTGTGTTTGTGTGTGAGGCGCGATAGGTGGGCGTGGTGGGCACAGCGAGAGCTATTTATAGCGGCCGCCTCACCTAGCTGTAAGCGGCGTGTTTACGCCGAACCAAGAGGCATCACGAGAGTCCCAGCAGACCGAGGCCCTGCCTGGCGACGTTATGTCACAACTAGCCCCTACCTCCATGCCGCCCCGTCCTCCTCTCTTCCTCCTCAGTGTCTGCAGAATCCAATCTGCGTAGACCTCCAAACAAGTAGTCTCTCTGCAGTGAAGTGCCACATCCACTGAAGTGCTTACTGCCAAACTGAAAGTCATGCCACCGTTTGAAAAAAAAAGCAGACTGCCTGAAGGTTCACTTGAGAGAATGATCATTCATTCATAGCAACAACAATGCATTTTTATTTTGTCATTTTTCGGGGGGTGAAGGGGGGTCACGAGATTGTTTAGGGCGCAATACAATCAAAATATGAACAACTGATAATACTATACACAATGACCAGCTCTGTCTTCCCTTAATGCTGCCGCCATCTGTTTATCGATCGGTGTAACCACACGAACAGAAGGCAAACTTGGCAGCCGGCATCCACTTTGCGACCAACAGCCAACAGTTCCTGCCCAAAAATTTAGGACAGACTAGGCACCAAAAGGCAACAGCGTTCACCTGCAATGGCAAAGCACTTTCAGTCAGCGGTGTAAAGTATGAAAAATGACCAAAAACCCTAATCAGGAGGAGATCCAGGACACTGAAACCCATTTTGAATAGACACCATGATAACCGATAATAATAAATCAAACATGGAGGGAATCAACCACAAGTTTCTTAATCATTATTTAGCTAAAAATCAAAACTACTCTATACTATCTGAGGTGGATTGATTTTTTTTCTCACCAGCACTAACTAACGTGGGCAGAAGTGAAAATCCGATTGTGTTCGCTCATTTCAAAAGGATTTGTTTGTGCCACCACTGACGCTCATTGAGATGGCGCAGCTATTTTTAGCCTCTGAAAAAAGGCAGCTTTATGTGGAATGGATTTTGAATTCCGGGCGACTGGAGCCCCCTTTGAGGCCGCCTTAAACGGCTCCAAGAGTGGACACAGTACTCACGCGGTGCGATGACGCGGGCGCTACACTCGTGGATTCACGCCAAGCGGGGAGGACGGATCTAGTGAACGTGCCGCTGACAGATGTGCAGCTCGACTGACTGAGCAAATTTCACCCATTGAAATTAAAACTACACTGGCCTATTTAGATCATGAAGTGAAAAAAAAGTTAGCTCTAACTCACTGCCAGATCAGATTAACCTACAGAAGCAGTGGATCTCAATCATATTGATGACACAGGTCTCTCTATGCAAATCATTTCGGCAAATGGTTGTTGCACTGAGTGAATTTAAAGTAGCTGGACTGTATGTGTGTGTTTGTGTGTGTGTGTGTGTGTGTGTGTGGGCGTCAGTTTGTGTTACAGGGCGTCAGGAGCAGCTGTGGGCACAGGAGGATGTGAGCATGGCTACAGTACAATGTAATATACAACCTACCATTAAACATCTCACAATCGATCAAAGGCATCCGTTTTGAGTTGCTCATGTATGATTTCATTTCACCAGCGGTATCTAACCATAGTACGTTTAAGTGTGCCAAGCACACAGCAGCAGAATCCGTCCATTGCACCAATACAAAGCCCAGCAGTAGTCACACACACAAGGGGTCCTCTTGAGGCTTTGGATGCATCTGTATTCTTTTCCCTCTGAACCAGATTCATGAATAATAAATACCTAATGGAGAGATAAAACAAATCTCAGTAGGAGAGAGAGAGAGAGGATGAAAGGGAGGGATCAGAGGTTTGGAAATAGGAAAGAGAAAAGAGGGAGAGCATCATTAACCTGTCAGTGACACTATGGAAAACTGGACCAGTGGGGAAAGAGAAAAGCCGTACGGTTGAGGTGAAGAGACGGCGGCGGAGGAAAGGGCAGCGAGGCGCGAAAACAAGAGCAAGGGGCAATATGAGCTCGGGGGCGGGGGGGGTGCTCTATAAAGGATATTTATTATTATTATTATTAGAGGTATTAGGGCGAAGTGGGGGAAGAGGAAAAGACGAATCGGTGGGAGATGAGCTCCGCTTCTCCGCAAGAGAGCCGTCAGAAATGTTTCGAAAACAGTTTTTGCTGAATCTTCCTCTGATTTTTTTTTTTTTTCCCCACTCCACGTCTGATGCGATGACAACCAGACTTTGGTTCTGTAATTGCCCAGAAATCGAGAAAAGAAAAAGCTGCTGAAATATTAACATCCCTGTGCTCATTTTTCTCAGGCAGCTCGTCCGATCATCTCTCTCCGCCTCGTCCCTGTTACTTTTTTTTCTCCTCATTTGCTCCATCATTACCTCATCTACTGTAAAGCTGAGGAGGAAGCGGACACGTAAAGTGCGAGACAGGATCTTCAGCACTCTCCCTCGAATGGTCATTAACGGTCTCTCTCACATGCATGCACAGTGTTCTCCCCTCTCAAATGGGAGAATAAAACAGAGGCTGGTGTCATTATTCCGTTTAGCAAGTTGATATTTCATTGACCTCTTCCTCTACCGTTGCGCCTGCTCTCATCTCGATAACCATACATAAAGCTGCAAATCCAGCGTTTCGCCTGCCAACGCGTGTCGGAATGTCTGCCAGCTGGTATGAGCCAAATATTGAAGACGGCAAATTAAGAAAAGGAAAAACAGTCATGTCTCCACCGTGACAGGATTGTGTTAACACAGCTCAAAAGTTACATTTTGTGTGTGTGTGTGTAGCTGAGATCTGAATGAAGGCCGCGTTTGAAGATGGGTGCGGTCCGACCCATGAAGACTGAGTGCTCATGAAGTTTTGCAGTCATTAACAAGACGGTCTCCAATCGATGATAAAATCTTGATGGGTGTTGAATTACAGTTCAAGTGAGGAGAAGCATTGTAACTAAAGTGATCATAGATAAATGAAAAGCTTCAAGTGCATTTGTAGTCCACATCTCGCAGGAGTGAAAGCAACAAACTAGCAAGCTTCATGATAATGTAGTATACAGTACAATGTCAGAAAAAGAGTCATATTCTATGAATATGATTGGGAAAAAGGGGAAACCATTGACGGATGAGGATACATGCTGCAAAGTCCGGGGTGTCATCTGAATCTCAATCCGAAACTCATGTCTACTTAAATCAAACCATAAAAAAACATCTGAAGCTTTCAGGCAGCTTCATCAGTAAGTGGTAAGAAAGTCAAAGCAACTTCACGGTGCAGGGTTTCAATCCTCAGCAGGGTATTTCTTTGTAGTTCGATTATCTTTGAGCTCTCTTTTCAAACGGCGTCTTCTTTTCTGATCCAGTTGATGCTGTTAGTTCTGGTTTTAAATTCCGACCCCTTCTGACGCTTTCACATTGTTTACATGTGTTTTCTCGGTCCTTTCTTACCTTTTTGGCAGGTGGTTTTATTCTCCTGTGGTGTTTTGGACTGTTTGCGTTTGCCGTTTCATGTTGGGTTAGGGCTGTTGAATGTGTTGACGATTTACGGACAATTTGAGTAATGATTGATAATGATGAGAAATGCTGACAGTGTCTCACTTCAATCCTGACGATATTAAACATGAATGTAGTACGCCCTGCCCTCCCCCTCTCATACAGTGCTGTACGCACTCTCATACTCGTCCGTGTTCCAGCTGCTACACCGGCGGTGCTGAATGAACAGAGAGGAGAAAGCGCTTTCGCTCCCCCAGCGGAGGAGTTATCTGGATGTATGTGGGCTGCATTATAGATGCATGAGAAATCTAATGGACAGTGAGGGATGCAGCTGAGTCACACACACACACACACACACACACACACACACACATACACACAAAACAACATACCACACTTGCACATGCATACATAGTTGCGTAATCTGTCATACTTTTTAAGTCAAATGCATGCACACACAACGCATATCGCTGTGTTCACAGCTGAGTTCCTTCAAGTATTGTGTGTGTGCATCTGTGTGTGTGGAGTTGCTGTTTTTCCATGGTTGCATGTGAGCTGCACATACCTTCACCTCAGAAATGAGACACACAAGCATAAGACGTGTGTTGTTTTTTGAACTTGCATTTTCTAATATTCTCGTCACGCTATTTATGATACAGTAGGACCTGACATGTATATGCAACGCCACTGATAAGCAAACGTTATGCATCTTTCTTAATTAGAAAACAAACAAAAATAAAATTATCCCTCAACCTTCAAGTTCGGTTAAGGTAGCAACCGATCGAATACTGTGGAAAAAAACCTGTTCTGTGTGTTGTCATGTCGACAGTTTGCATGGATGAGCGCACAACTAAACAGCACCACTTCTATTTATTTTATTTAGGTGTTTCTTGTGTGGCGCACTGCAACAGTTCCAGATCAAAACCTGGTCCAGAAACTGTCTTGTGCAACCAACCTATTTCTTTTAATTTCTCCCTCCTACTGGACGATTAATGACCTCATAAGGGTGGAATTTGTTTTGGCTCATAACGTTTCTGTGTTCTACAGAGAACAGGAGACACATGACAGGATAGAGGAGGGCAGCAGGAGCAATGCACCATTAGGAACGGTATGATCTTTACATGAGGCTACGAGGCTACACTTGGGTGACTATTTCATAGTCTGCTGTACAGCTTGTCTCGGCATCGTGACTTTTATATTGTTGCTCTTGAAGTCGTTTATCTTTAATCGCTTGTATAAAAGCAAATAGTTACAATCAGCACCTTTTTGGTACAAATGAAATGAGCCTCATCTGTGCGAAACGTTTGTGCACAATATTTGAAACTGGATTACCACACACACGTACCAGTGGGCTGATGGGCTCTAATGGTGACGAAGTGATGGACATTCCAAGCTAATAAACATGTCGCTATGTTAGAAAAAAAGGAAACCCTCGACAGGTGGGGACAAGTTGAGACAAATGGACAAATCGGTGCTTATCACGTGCTAATTGTGAGAAAGAGAAATGACTGCTGCAGTGCAGCTCGGCCGCCTGTCTGAAGTTAGTCTGGTCAGCATATAGTTGAAGTTGGTTTAAAGTGTGTATTGATCAGTCGGACCATCTGCTGAACAATTTCATGGATCAAAACCTCATGTTCAATTTGAATTATTTGTCGAGTTGTAGTAAGTTGTACGTTTAGGGAAAACGGATGAGGTAGTAAGCGAGAGGCTGCAGTGTGTGTGTATATAAACACAGTGTGTGTGTGTGTGTGTGTGTGTGTGTGTGTGTTTGTTCGTGGGTGGACGTGTGGGTGTGTCTCTGAGCTCTGACCATTACTGACAGCAGAGTGGAGGAGGAGGAGGAGGAGCGACAGAGTGATGAAGGAGTGGAGCGGTTGATTAGAAAAAAGAGCAAAAGTCCATCATCAGCAGGAAAAAAAACAGACTGTTGATTACTCTGTTGCTACAGCGGGTGCGAGCGCGCGCGTGTGTGTGCGTGCGTATGTGTGTTTGTGTGTGTGTGTGTGTGTGGTGCAGTGGCCCTGGCCTACAAAGCAGTTCAGCTGTCTCGTCGGGGAAGTTGCCTTCCAAGTGTAATCCATTTACTGATGCCTAATGTCCCGCTGTAAACGGAGGAGGTTCCTTCCAGAACGAGATATCCGCCATTATAAACAAACTCACACACTCACTCTCACCGAACAAATCTTGTATCACAAGAACAATATTGCACCTTTTTTTTGTACTGCTGTCGTACATTTTCAACAAAAATCATACAATGCAGCGTCAGTGGTTGAATCATTTATTCTCCCCCCATTCTTTTTTTCGTCTTCAGAAGGCTCTGCAAGTCTCAATGCATCCAGGTGTCTTTAATGATATTGGAGACTTAGACCCCGATTAATGATTTACAGGTCACTCTCTGCACTCCCAACTTTTATCTACCAGTCTCTAACGACCACTTTCATCCGGGGGGGGGCGGGGGGGGGGGAACGGACCATCACAGAAAGGAGCGGCTGCTGTCATCCTCAGCCTCGCTCCTTTCACACCTCCCTCCTCCTTTTCTCCTCTTTGAACCGCCGCTAGTCTCCTCTGTAAGGGGGACATTTCTATGGCTGGAGTGAAAGAGACGATATTTAGAGGATGATGCCACTTCACTGCGAGCAACGTCTCTGTCTCTCAAGCGCTTTTTAGCTGGAGCAGACTGATGAAATCGTGAATTAGAGCCCTGCCTCGCCCCGTCTGGCTTCATAGCTACAGTAAAACACACAAGCCACTGCAGAGAGAGAGAGAAAGAGAGAGAGAGAGAGAGCTGTGAATCTTGCGACCAGCATTATGTCAAAGGAAACAAAAAACCCTCGGTCAGTCGAAGGGCAAAGCGAAGCTGCCGGGAACTGCTAAACAGCATAAGATGCAAATTAGTTACTCGCATGTACACACAATATAGAGAGACATTTACTGGCCTTAATGCATCATCAGGTGTGATCAGAGCTTTATGAAAAATATGCACTCAGACAGGTGTCAAGCGCGTAGCAAACTTTTAATTGCTGCTGCATGACAGACATCCTGCTGTGTTTACAGTGCAGAAACTCACACATACATATTTTGATTGATCAGCATCACGCGTATCTTTTGGTTATATCTCCTCAAATTCACAAATGAGGGGCTCCTCTTCATGTCGTGCCATTTTACCCTTACAATACACACAAGTAACGTTCTTCATGCATCTCTCCTTCTGCATGGTTACGCTTTATTTTGTTATAGAAGAAATGATGCCTTGTGTTGTTTTGTGTCACAGTTTCATCAGTTTCATCTTTCATGAAGCTTTCGCCGTGAGCAATAAGTTCATGGTTGTCTCCTGAACAGGATTCTGAGGCCACTAAATGATTAGTTGTTGTGTTCACATGCAGCCAGGAATTAACTTTTTGACTGTGAGGTCAGTACTGTAAACGAGGTTGCAGGTGTGTGTGAAGAACTTGAAATTGCTTCTGAACCCTTGCAAGTTTGTATTTTCCATTTCGTTCATTTCTCTTCTCTCCTGCCTGTCACCTCCCTCTCTCCCCCTGGTCCTCTTCCATCTTTCTTGCCGTGGCGCTGTGTGAAGCCCGGGGGGTCCTGCACACCTCTCAGCCTCTCGGGCTATGTTGACCATTAAAGTTGAATTATTAATAGATAGATGAGGTCTAATCGTGCCCCTTTTTACCCCAAGGCTACACACAAACACAAACACACACATGCATACACAGAACTTTAGACAACAGTCAGAACAGGTTAGTTTGCAGACTAGAGTCCGAAGTAGTCTTCAGATCTGAGTATGATATCTTTCTGTCTGAGCTATTTTGTCAATGTGTCAATATTGTCTCAGGAAGAAGTGACAAGGACGGTTTAGTGTAAGTATATGAGGAGGTCGGTACGACGTCCCGCTGTCTCCTGATCCCGCTCAAGGCCTCATGTTGTCGTTCCTATGTGTTTGAGCTCTGACCCTGTATCTCATGGTCTTGAACAACAACACCTCTCTCCGTCCCTCTCTCTCTCTCTCTCTCTGTCCCTCTCTCTGTCACTCCCTCCCTCTCTCTCTCTCTCTCTCACATGTTGGTGAACAATGGGACATTTTTTGTTGTCAGATTCCTGCTGTCTAATCGTGTTATGCAAGCTCCCATAGACCACAGTTGGTCAGACCCCCCACCGCCACCACCAGCCACACACACACACACACACACACACACACACACACACAGTATTTGACTCTGTCTTCACTCTGTCTCTTTCTCACACTCTCACTAAAACTGACTACTGACTAGGGGAAACGTGAGGGAAATACAAAGTGCCTGTGTGAGTGTGTGTGTGAGCTCAGTGGTGCCACTAGGAGAAACGATCTTTTGTCTTTAAAAGCCAAGTTTCAGCCGTTTAAAGGAGCAGTGCAAGCAGCTCAACATGCATTTGGGTTGGGAGATTATCTCGGAATATAGTTGGTTACTTTTTTTTTTTCTCTCTGGGATCGAGTTCTACAGTAAATGCAGTCTGGAGTCTAAAGACTGAACGAACGTTCGTCAGGGTTCTTTGGACTTTAACACACCTCACCTCGTCTTTCTGACCATCAGAAAGTCTCAGAAAACAAAGAAATGGAAAACAAATCTCACATTTTAGAAGCTGAAGCCTGAGAATTAGTTGCATTTCAGTTGAAAAATCCTTATTAGATAATTGTTAATCAATTCATTTTTTTTATCGACTGACTTATCCATTGACTTTCACAGTTCTTATTTCTACTACTGTAGACCGGCAGCAGGCTTTAATCTTAGCAGTCCATGTGTCATACCTCGAATCACTGTGAACTGCATCTGGACTTGTCGCTGCAGGCGCCATGGAGCGCCCTCTGAATTTATGACCCGTCCATTCTGGTGCCATTGGGTTAAAGTACAGGTTCACCCTCGACATCTCAAGCATCAAACCCTGACATGCATTCACGCACTTGAGAGCGTGTCATACCAGCCAATTATCTCATCCACAAAAAAAACCCACAACATACTGTGCACATGACCTAATACTGCCTTCTGCCTTACATGCGGACATTTTCATTTACCAAGACTGAATCTGTCGTTTTGAATGAATCTGTTTAAAATGTCAGCTTTTGCAATTGGACGTAGTAGATTATAATAGATTGTTTGTCCATAATTAAACTTGAATCATATTCATGGTGACTATTTTGGGTCATGCGAAGAATGTTTTTTTTTTGTTGAAAATTCATATGAAAAACACACATAGAAAAAAACCCCTAACCAAAGCTGAAAGTATTGAACTGGGGTAATTTAAATACTGATCATTGAAGTCAATTGACAGACAAAGGCTTCCATCTTCTTCGATGTGGATGGTTCTCCGTGTACATCCCATTAACTAAGCTCACACTTGATGAACGTGCATAAAGAAGATGATAGATGCTGGAACGCACATTGAATATTTCACATATTTAAGATAATAATGTTTTTTCCCAATTCCTAATTAACTTTTATGTAAGCCATAACAATTCTAACTCTTTTCCATCTCTCATCAAAACCGTGCAGATACAATACATTAGGTATCTGTGTCTCTCTTATTCGGTCTCGCACACACACACACACACACACACACTGCTGGGAGACAGGGAAGCGTGATTAATTTTAGCAGAAGAAAGAAATGGTACATTTTTCCTAATGACCCATTAATCTGCTTTCACATTCATGCGCCCTGCAGGGGAGGAATCATTTAAACACTCGTCACAAAGCAAACTGTAATAAATCAGCGAGGGGGCGACCGGCGGGGAATCTCTCCGAGTAGATGTGCCGGATGCAGAAAAGGGCTGTGAGGTTACCGGTTCAAATGCATGCCACGGCACGAATGCACGGAGGCTTAAAGCCGCCTTCCCCCATCGTAACCCGGCTCACCCCGTGTGCGCTCGCGTGGCCTCCGGAGGCCTCGTACAGTCGATTATGTAAACTGCGAGCAGGATTGAGCTTTTCCAATCTGTCCCTCTCCCAGCCGCAACCCCCAGCCATCCAAGGCAATGGTGCGCTTAGACTCTCTGTGTCTTGTATGAATGGCGGACCGAGTAGAAGAATGAATGAACAAGTGGTAGACACAGATGAAAATGGCCACACCGCTCTAAATAATACACTATCTGCGCTGTTTGAGATGGGACGCGTGATTGTAGGCTGTGGCACGTCGTTTATCTTTCTTTCATTTCCCTGTCAGTCAATAGTCCTCGTGAGCCAAAAGGCATTAATCAGCCTGTTGGATACAGTGGCCGTGGCTTTCTTTTTCTGCTTATTTCAAACGGCCGCCGAAAATAGCTGCTGGGGTTGCGTGACAAAATACAGTAATAGCTTTCTTGCATCCGCTCAAAGCTGATTGTGAGCAGTGGGACTGAGCAGCTGTCTGGCATCTACACCGGCAGATCACTGCAGATCGCCGAAGGCCGCGCTGGACAGATGTTACAGATGTGACGGGAGTAATGTGACTAAAAAAGAACAGTAACTGTTATCTTTGTACGTTTTCCTGAAAACGCACAAACCTCAAACGGATAGACGATTGATAGTCGGATGTATCAGTTGAGAGATAATGGCGTACAGTGATCATGATCATTTCACAGTCTCAGATTACTCTGAATTTAATGGTTTATCTTAATCCTACACAGAGCTAAGAGTAATTACATCAAAAGCGAACACAGGAATCATGTTATCCGAGGACAAATTGAACACAGGAACACAGTTCCATCAACACTGCACCTGAGCTGTAAGTTAAATTGGTCAGGGAGGACACCTAGTGGAGGATATCAGAAACTGCAACCAGAAGTGTCAAGTTGTACCCCATCACCAACAGCAACAAATGGGCAAAATAGGAATAAACATCTTTGGAGCAATAATGGCATACATGCATTCATGCTGGATAGAAAAGGCGAGAAAGACGGGAGGGTGTAGGATGAACAGAGCCATCTGACGGCTAAAAGGGCTTAAAACACCATAATTCTAAGTGGCTTCAAAATTACACAAGTGTTTGTAGTGCAACAAAAACTTTAATAGATAATTTACAGCACGTTTCCTCAATGCAGCAGCATATAATACAGCTGTTTGATTGTATAGAATTCATCTAAAAGGAAAAATGATATCAAGATGCCTGCAATTTCCTGTTTGACCGCTAGAGAGTCCTGTTGTGTTGGAAACGGGATTCAATCAACAGGACGTGAGGTAAGCGAAAGGAGGGTCAGCTTCTCTCTTCATCATTTACAGAATTGAATTTGTACGGTTGACCACATGTCTTGATGCCTAATAACATCAGACAGTGATGCTGTTAGTTTAAAATGATTATGTTATTTTTTTCACTGAAGTTATTGTTCATAATAAATCACAGATTTGGGCAGAACTGAAGGTGAAACATTGCTTTAACTTCAATTGAAATATTGTTCCCCTCTTATATTGAACTTTTCAAGTGCACTCCAACACATACATTTATTTTTCAAAACAGTCCAAAGCAGCTATTCTTCTAAAAACTCGAGTCTCTCGTCAGACAACTGACCCTCAGTTGCTTCTGGATTTACAGTATGAACATGATTTCTATCTTTTACTCTTGTACACAACAATGCATTCAAATAAATACACACACATTTTAATCTTTATTCTGTATTTAATTTCTGTAATAAATATTCTAATTATACATGTTCTACACTCAATATGGTGTGTTGCCCATTGATAATAAAAGTTGTAAGAGTGAACTTGATTTAGGACCACCATATATAGTATTATGTATTTCTATTTTCTATGAATGTCTTGAACAACTTCCCAGAGCCGAAGGTGAAGTCTCATTTGACTAACACCCAAAGACATTCAGTCTAAAATGATACGACAAACATACATCCTCACATGCGTGAGGCTCGAACCAGGAAAGTAATTCATTGTTTGAAAGATGACTTGAGACTATGAAATATGATTATTTTTCTCACGATTGCCAGATCCTGTTATTTCTTCTCTTTGCTTCATCTTGTGTAGACTGATTTGTTTGCATAACTAGATGGGTAGATGTGCAGATGCTCGATCGTCTGCCGCACACGCTCACGTGAACTGGTGGACACTGGCCTCGCTGACTTCAGATATTCTGGCCATGCCAGTGTGGGTGACGCGAGGCCTCCGTCTCTCTCTGTGTTGCACTGTCTGGTCAAGGCTTAAACTGATTGTTGGATTTGGGATTGAAAGAAAAGCAGGTCGAACCACACAGGTGATGACCCCAGCTTCTTATCTCTCCTCCCTCCCTCCCTCCATCCACCCCCCTCCCCGCCTCCAGATATACCCTATTTCATTTTTCATCATTTTCACCTCCCCCCCCCCAACTGCTCCGTCAGAGATGAAGATTTGCCCCTCGCTTATCCACTCGACCTCGCGCAGCCAGCGTAATTTAATTTTTCCAATCTTTCTAATCTAAAGATTTTGTTTTCATTTTTCTAATACTATCAAGGCAAAAGAGATGGGGCGGGGGGAGCAGACGGGGCGGTGGGCGCACGGCTCGGGCAACATTTGGGGATATTAAGACCTTGTTTTATTGCTTGTCTTGATTAATAAGAGACTTCTTTGAACTCGTCCCACCCCTCTCTTCATCACTGCTCTCTCTTTGTCATTATATCATCTGTGCTGTTCTTTTTATCCATCTTTGTCTTTCACTCTTCGTTTCTTTCTTATTCATCTCCCGTCCCCTTCTATCCCCCTTGAGTCAAGTCCCAGGTCCTAAATCATTACGATTATTTGGCTCTGGGAGGGGCAGCGGGGCGCATGGGGAAATCGTTAAATCCATGATGGATTACAGCGGCCAGATTGTCCTTTTGAATTAAAGAAAATGATAAGGAACGTATGAAAAAGAAATCTAAAAACAATCATAAGTAGATTTAGTTCTCAAGGAGAAACTGTGTTTTAATGACAAGAGAGTGGGGTGGGGGTGGGGGTGGGTGATGGGGGGGGGGGGTGCACTGCATTCAATCACTGAATATCGGCTCGGCGTGTCCCCTTAAAACCTTCCCCTGGTAAAACGCAGCCGGGCTTAACCACGACCTGCATCCACTCAATTTAGGGCTCTCATCAAGAAAGCACTCGGCAGCCATCTTATTTGTCAGTTTGTGTTATTCCTCTCCTTCTTCAACCATCTGAAGAGCCCAGGAGCTTTACACCAGCCTGTTCTGCTGTTTGTGCACGTGTGGCAACAACATGTATCTTACAGTGCATTCTGTTTTTTTCTTCTCTTTTCACTTTTCCATATCTCTTATTTGCACTATTTGTTGATTCAGCCCAGTTCCTAACTTAAAGGAACTTAAAATTATTTTCCCCCCTAGCTGTGACACCAGGCGTGTTTCAATCCTAATGTAGTGCAACTTTGACAGAATATCTGCAAAAGAAAATGCGAATTAACGTGCGTTTCCGGCCCCCCAACTACACTTACATGGATATTAGCTGGATCCCGTAAAACCATTGCAGAAGAAAGACACAACCAGAGGACCGGCTAAATTTCAAATGATCGAAAAGGGAATATGACATTTGTGTTTCTTTCATTTTTGTTAATCTAACACAACAGTTACTGTCACAGTTTCCTCAACGCCCCACACAAATCAGATGTTTTCATCTGCTGCCAATACTCTTTTTTCAGATTTGGGTATTTACTCGTAAGCTTTTTACAAATGTGTAAACTGAAAATAATATATATTATATATGACCGTTCTAAAGTGTAGAGTTTTAACTTGAATGGTTCTTCCTCTCACAGACATGAGAGAGACAGAAAACACTTGTCTGGTATTTATATATTTTGGATTTAATAGATGGTGTGCGTGCGTGCGTGCGTGTAAGATCAAGCTTGTGGTCTGAAGATAGAGGGGGTGAGGATGAGGAAGAGTGGGATTAGTCGAGATTATGCCATCAGGTCACTGAATGCTTAAACTAAGATTATATTTTTGATAAAAAAAATGTGTGTGTGTAATTCCTGACATGTGTTTTTACTTTGAGTGCAGCACTGCACTTTGAAACTTGGTTGTAACCCTGTCAGGATGTCACGATGTGACCGGTTCAACACATCATAGGGTTGCACAACATGCCACCATCTAGTTTTGTGTGTTTGTGCAATAATAATCACCAATTGTTCACGAACGATTGTTCTCGATTATTTCTACGGACAAAAACCTTGTGATCAGAATTTTTGAGCGACGCTGTAATCGCACATTTAAAAAAGAGTGCAAACAATCAATGGAGGTTTTGCAACTTTTCAAGTCCGTCTCAAAGGGGCAATGAGCGATTTTAACTCTATACACTTTTTGTAAAAATCGGATTAACATATTTTGATGGAATGAGGCAGATCCAGTGTGAGCAGCAGAGAGGGGGCAGACAGTGGCAGCAAAGTTGAGGTCAGATGTACAGCGAGTCTGCCTGTAAACACCGTGAAAAGGTTCAGTTTCTGGTTTTGACTTCCCAACCTGCAACTTGTTTATGAAATTGTCATATCAGCTCCACTGATTTCAGGGCGGCTAACAACAGGAGGATCCATTCTAGCTTTCAATTCTACTCTCCAACCCGCCGTGGGTAATCTGCAGTGATCCCTAAAGCCACATCAATGTCATCTTCTAAATATTTTCGCAACATTTCATTATCGTATATGTTCATCTCTCTCATCCCTGGATTCTCTGTCTGAAAGAAAGCACTTTGTGTGTGCTCCCTCTCGCCGTCTTACTCCCTGACTCCTCTGTTTTTATCTCCATCTACTCTGCACTCCCAAGGAAAGACAGGGGGCAGTAAAAGAGCATTTCATGGGGACATGCAGGACCTTGCCCTGCTGCATTACACAGTGTGATGCCCTGGCAACATGAGACAAGCCTTGTACTGTTTTGTGATGCATGTTTGTGTGTTGGAGACAAAGGCAGTGAACATTCTTCACACTCTGAGTTTGTGGACAAGTTGCTGTAAAGATAAAAGAAGAGAGTCTAATCCAATAGTAGCACCATATGTATGACTTCTTCTTAACAGTATATATATTATAAACACATACAATATAGTGTCACAGAGAGTGTGTCACCCATGTGCAGGTCTATAGATATGAGTATTTTACTTGAGTTGACAGTGACACATTTTCACTTTGGGTTTTAGGAATGTTAAAGGAAATTTGCGATTTTTTCCCCCTGACATTTTACGTATCAAAGAACTAATCAATAGGAAAGAAAGAGAAGAGAAATAATCTGCAGATTCTAATTGAAAATGATTGTCAGTTGCGGTCCTAGTTTTCATTTGCCAATATAACCCCCTTTTGTTCACCTCGCTGCCAGACGTCACTTTCACATTCTGTCCATTGATGAAGTTTTCCAGTTTGTAGTGCGGCGCGTGAGACACGCAGAGAATTCCTCAGTGTCTCGTGATGCCTCGCAGTAACTGTTAAAAAATGTTTGGTCGACGGAGCGCGTTGAGTGTTTTATAAACGCACGCACAAGATTCCTGGCATGTCGAGCGCTGATTTACTGTGGCACATGCCAACCTGAGAGGCTTAACCTCGTTTTAACCCCAATAAAACTCTCTGCTCGTCTCCTTTGGCCCCATTGTTTCACATCAGACCTGCTTAGCTGCCAATTGACGGCTGTCCACAAGTGTCTTCATGCGCGTATGTTTGTGTGTGTGTGTGTGTGTGTGTGTGTGTGTGTGTTATTTTCCATGTTATGTTCGTCCACTCCCCCCTGTTGACCTGCCAATGAACCTTGACCACTGTCTGTTCAAAGAGGCCGCACAAGCTCATTTGAAGACTGTCTGTCTGTCTGTGTGTGTGTGTGTGTGTGTGTGTGTGTTAGTGTGTGTGTGTGTGTGTATGTGGAAAGACGAGCAAGGGCGGCCTGGGATTCTTCCCCTCGGTCACTTCTCTTTCACTCCAGCTATCAAGCACTTGTTTTATATTTTTCCTCGAAACCAACCCCTCTTTTTTTCGCGTGGTGCCAACTCCCTGTCTTCTGGTAAGCAGCTCTGCCCCCGCGATGCCCATTGTCTCCGTCAGTTATTTATAGTATGTGTGTATTTCTGAAGAGGGCTCTTCTAGGAGCCGTATCCATTTCTTGATAAATGAAATTCCTTGGCCCACTCTGGGGTCTCGACAAAAGGACAACACAGCTTAAACGGCTGAGGAGATTTAAACCCACGCACACCTGCTCCACACCTCAAGTCTAAAGATTCCCTCTCTGCTCAAGGTTGCGTTCAGCTGTGACAACGCGCTGGGATATTAAATGGAGGGATGTTTACATGCGATCCGGGCCCTCAGTCGCTGTGCTGCCGCGGGCGTGAATAGGAACTCTCAAACCAAGGACACAAACACACACAGACAGGAAGCAAAGCCTAAGAAATAAGAAGCAGGAACAAGAGTTTTCATTTGAGCCGTGGTTTTAAACGTCATTCTCTAAAAACTTTGTTGAGTAGTTATTGTATTATAACAGCTTTAACAATTGAACATTTAAGTCATTTATCTGAACTTTGTGTCCACATTTTTAGATGAGGCAGGTTTAGGTTGGCCTTGTTGCCTGCACACTAGCGCTTAACAACGACATTTCAGTTGTGCTCGCCCTTTGTTGGTTGTTTAGCTACTTCATTTTTTCCCACTAGGCATCGAAGATTGTTACCTCATTTACTTTGGGGCAGCAGAGTTGAATGTGAACTTATTTGAGTTAGAATACCTCAGGACCTGTTTGTATATATATTTGCCAAGGAGATCTGCTGGTGATTCTACTTATAAAAAGTTGGTATTTTACAACCACGTTTTGCTTTTGATTGGATTTTCTCTTCCCCTTCTAATATTGTTTTTGTCTTTTGTTATGCGACGCTTTCTTCGTCCGTGATGGGAATTGCTCAGTTTTTTGTTTGTGTCGGGCTCGCCCGCGCAGAACAGGGGCCCTGAACTGGATTCAGTGGCTTGCTCAAGGACACTCCAGTGGGGGCTGGATATTCGGTTATAGTCCTTTCATCCAAGGCCAGAGTTTGCTATTCTTTGAAATAGATCAGTCATTTAAGATAACTGGCATGGTTGTATCGCCCGTGAATAAGAAAATATTCGCAGTTATTTATGTTTGATTTGATTTAAACTGTTGCAGGAACACAGCATCCCCAGTTCGAATACTCCCCCAAATCCCTTTTGAAAGTAGATTTCATAAAAAAAGTGTTTGTGATTGCAATGAATGAACACAACAAAGACACATGCATGATAAACCTGATCCATAATCAAACACTGTCACTGGGATTTGACACATTACCTTTGATCGACTGCATAAAAAGGGAGCTGATCTGTTGCGCTTACATTTCATTACATGAGAGACAAAGAGGACGAAACAACAACAAAAAAGTGTAAGTTGGGGGAGGTCAGGGGAGGGGACAGGTGATGTAGATTCAAATGGAGTGGCCCGGGGTGTCTCTCCATTTTCGTCTGGTTAAAGGACAAAGTGCGAGGGGGGAAATGAGTGTGTGTGTGTGTGTGTGTGTGTGTGTGTGCGTGCGCGCGCGGGCTGTGTTATCTGTCCTTGTGTGCATCAGTGTGTCAGTTGATGGAACCCCTGGTATTCTTGAAAGGCTCTTATTGACAGACCTAATGCCCTTATTGGACACAGGACACGTGGCTGACACACTCCCTCGAGTGTGTCAGGACACAAGCGAACACTGAGCGTGTATATCTATAAGCGTGTATGAATGTGTGAGCCTGGATTGATTTCCAAACCAGAAGTCCCCCTCTCCCCCGCTGGGTGAATTTTAACATCACAGCGTGTCCAGTTGCTGCCCTCAGGATGTCTGATGACACACAGCAGAATAATTAAAAAGAAAAGTTTAAAAAGCTCTGATTTTAGCGACAAATGCAGTGGCTGCTCAATTTAAATCACGTCGAATAATCTCTAGAATCTTGGAGTGTAAGTGCCTCAGATCACATCTGCGTATCGGTCAAAGGTTTCAACATTTTTGTATCCATTTTCTCGAGTTCGGTGTGGAATTTGACAGTGTCGGATTGTTTTTAATGTCTTTACTCACCTGCTGAGCAAAGCTTGTCAAGTCGCATTAATTGAAAAGCACAGACTGCAGCAAAAAGACGATTTTGATGTGTCCTCGAAATATCTTCTTTTTTTTTTAACAAATGAATTCCTGTTATTCTTTGAGGCAAAGAGAATGGGGAAGCTTTGAATAAATCCAGCTTTTTTTTTTTGCATCTGGCTGGGGGTTTTGTCTCGCTAAATGAAAAGGAGCTGCATTAATGACAGCAGATTAAAAAAAATGAATATAAGGAAAATTTCCACATTTACTTGTAATCCACTTTCAAAAGTGTGATCGTGGAAATGGAGACAAAAATCAAGCTTTAAAATATGACAATAAAATGAGACATACGAATTATATGAATTGGAAAAATAAAACATGGGGATAACAATAATGAAAGGCTTTTCAAAAGGGATATCTCTTGAGGAGCGATTTCAAAGAGGTCACCGTGGGGCTGGACAATCAATCAAACTAATTTGAATCCAAATGTGCCTTTTTTTTTTTAATGACGTGTAAAATGTCTACATTGTGAAAAATATGGGCGTGTCCCGGTTCCAGATGGTCATGTGCTCCTACGATCGCATAGTAATTGTAATGATCACATCTACAGGAGTAAGAGAGTGGTAGGTATTTAATGCTGGTTAGCTGCTGTCTGCAGCATCAGCATTAGCACCAGCAGCAGATGAACTAATGTGTGGACTTCACTCCTCTATCTCTGGTTTGTTGCGGTCTTATTGATTTTGCCTCTATTATTATTATTCTTGGCAGGAGGTTCCCAAGCCTGCCTCATTTCTGCTGCCCCAACAAACTCCCCCCAAATAGTCAACCGTTAACAGTTGTCAGGCTGGAAGTGGGTATGTAAATCGTCCCACTAGGTGGCATGGTGGGGTATTATTATTATATAATATTATTATTATATATTGTTACCTGACGCACCGGCATCCTCCACTGCTGCATTTACTACATGTTTGTGGTTTCAAATTTGTCTCAATCACACATAGTCTCTCTTCCGTCTCCACTTTTTTGTCTCGTCCCACTCTTGTCTGTCTCTCCTCTGTCCTTTCATTGCCCTCTTTTACTTCTTTCTCCCCCCTCTCAACGCTTTTCCTTCCCCTTTGTGTGATGAAAAAGTGCAGTCTTGGCGTTTCAGTCTCATATCGAACGCTCATATGCGTATAGGGAGAGAGAGAGACAGAGAATGCCAGCGTGTGTGTGTGTGTGTGTGTGTGTGTGTGCCAGGAGAACATTGCGTTGCAGCGCCAGTGAACATCTGGCCTATGTGCCAATGATTGGTTGGGGAAGTTCCTCAGGATATAACACTTGAAAATGTCTTGGCATGTTCACGACAACAGCAGTGCAGTTTGTGCACAGTGTGAGTGTGTGTGTGTGTGTGTGTGTGTGTGTGACGACTGTATTTTGTGTGCGTGATTATTGGTAAGTGATCATATTCCCGATATGTATGTGTGCGGGATGATTGTATGTCTGTGAGAAAAAAACCATTATGTTTGAATGAGTTTAAGATGATTGTGTTCTTATGATTGTGAGTTAGTGGTGATTGTGCAGTAGTTGTGTATGAAATTGTATTTTGTGTGTGTTTGTGTGTGTGTGTGCTGGGAGCTTTTACTTCCCATCATTAGCTCCAAACCCTTTTTTGAGCAGGCGGCTGATTCTTCCCTTGATTACTATTTAGACTTCGACTCGTTTACCGTGCGCCATCTCTCCTTTGTTTTATATTTCCGTTTATACCTTCTGCTAGCTCATTATTCCTCTTTGTCTGGAATGTTTTTTTATTTTCTTTGCCCGTAGTTCATAAGATTGCTACTTCGGTTCAGCAAGAGGCCAGTGGAAGTTTTCCTCTACTCTTACTCTTGCCTTGCTTTTTTCAATAACCATATCCTTCTCCTTTTTTTTTGTCTTTATGTCTTCCCAAAATTGCCATTCTTTTCAAGAACAGTTTCCTCTCTCCTCTCACACCCTGATCACCTCATACATTGCCAACAGGCTACACTTGCACCCGTTTTTTTTTCGCCATCGATCGCACATGTGTCTGCCGTGTTCGTGTGCCTGCAAGAGGAGGCGGTGGCCCTGATCGGCGACATCCGCCCGGTGCAGGCGGCGGGCCGTGGAAGATGCGGCAGGGTTGTTAAAAGTGATGTTAAGAGAGCGGCTGGCAGCTGTTCCTGACAGGTTGGGGATGGAAGGACAGATGGTGTTTGATTAGCGAACAGACCGCTGATGGAAGGGATGGAGGGATGGTGGGAGGAATGAGGGAGGAAAGGGGAGGGGGGGTGAAAAGATGATTGCGGGATAGATTCTTGGACTTAAAGATGGATAAATGAATAAATGATCAATCAGTGGATGAATAAATGGTGGTTGACTAAGAATGTATGGATGCATGTATAACTTTCCGAAATGGTAGGATGTTTTTTGGACAAATTTTGGAATGATGAAGGATAAATCACTGGCGCAATGGCTGAAATACTACGTGACAGAGAGGGGGGCGCAAACAGAGGTTGGAGGAGTGCGTGGAAAACAAACTGGATAGATGGATTGGAAGAGAAGCATGACCTGATGGAGACACAAAGATGTGAAGAGCGCGCCGGGAGGAGGAAGTGGAAACGCTGTCGGGGCAGCTGTTCCAAACAACAATTAGCTCCATCCACCTGGGTGCCATCTTAAAGAACCGAGGCAAGTGAACATGCAGCGCTGGCTGATGAACGTCTGTTCAACAAGATGACAGCGGTGGCTACAGCGAGACGCGGTCCAACCCAATCAGTCCCCTTATTTGAATGATGTCTTAAAGTTGAAATCAGTGGCCGCAGATGAACAATATCAATCAGTGATGGCAGAATGAATAAAAAACTTGATTTCTAAACTTTGTGACCCACAACCACTGATCAGGTTCCACAGATGCAGATGCATATTGTACACCTCAAACTTACCTAGTTGTCATCCTGCACGTCCAGTAGTTGTCACTGTGTACTCAGGGGCTCAGAGACAGTTTGTTAAAGTTTCCTGTCAATATAAGATATGTCTGGGGTGTTTCTTAAAGGAAAAAGACCCATAGACTACATAAAAATGGACATAGTTATCGGGTCCAGAAAATTAAGCCAATGCGGAAAGTGCCTGAAGCCTGTGTTCTCCGGAATAACTAGCAGAAGGCAACTCCACTGGTTGTTTCTATAGAAGTTTATGAGAAAATGACTCCACGTCTCACTGGATTTATAACGTTAGCAAACATTTCCTGAGGAGTTTATGGTTCAATTAGTAGCTTCATGTCTTCTCCAATACGGCATGATAGTCGATAAAGAACCATAGTGTGGATACAGCCTTAATGACAGCTGGTCCGTCCCATCAGTGCATGGTTGCAGGTGTAGGTGGACGAGCTCTCAGTCAGACCCCGGCCCCAATTCTACGTGTGCTTTTTAAAAAATCCAACACGGTGCCGATCAAAATGCGAAAACTCAAGGCTTCAAAATTGCAGGGTTAGTTAGCTTCTACTTTTTTGCCAGAGTAAAAATGGAAACCAATGTGCTGACCACTAAATTATATCCCCCCAAAAACCTAGTCGTTTCATATTAGATTAGAAATTAAGACGGTGAAGTTAGTCTTTTATGGTGATCATTTTCATTGCCAAAATTGTAATTTTGTAGCTTTGGAAATGGACTGCGTCCTCCCACGCAATTGAATTGCATCCCTCTCCCAATATGGCAGTGGATGTGAATAAAGAAAAGAAAAAAATCTCACACACACACCGCAGTTCCCTTAAGCAGCAGTTTACGCAGAGAAGACAGTTAAAGCTTTTAGAATAATGTTGTGGAGAGATTTTCTCCATAATAAACTGGCTCCCCACTCCATAATAACAGCGGCTATTACCCAAGATGTATCACTGTCATGCCATCGCCGCGGACAATAAGTGTGTTTGTGTCTGCGTAAGTGAGTTTGTGCGTATGACGGGGGTGATTGAGAATGAAACAATCAGCAGGCCAACACAAACACAGCTGTTTTATTGTTGCGCTGCTCAGATGTGCTTTCACAGGCAGACGGCACGTGTGTGTGTGTGTGTGTGTGTGTGTGTGTGTGTGTGATCATATAGAGCAAAGAGTGACCCCACCTCCTGTTCAGCCCCTCCTTTCCTTATGAAAAGCTTTGGCAGCGTAAGCGAATGCACAAGATACTGCTCATCTCTGCCTGTTCGTATATCGGAAATTTTTGTTCTTGAAGCTTAAATGTGCAACAGGTTTTGTTTTTTCATGTGTCTTTATTGCACCCATCTGTGTTGTTTAGTTCTGCATAAAAGATTAAACAACTTCCCGACGCCACACTGACCAAATTGATGGTAGGAGCTTTTACTTCTGTAAATTAACAATCTGTATATCTGCATCGATCTGATCCATTCCTGTCGGCACTTGCATTAACACTGGCCCCGTCGTTGCTGTTGTTCCGACTCTGACGCATGGATTGTGCAAATAATAGTATGACAGACAGACACGGGCACCGCCATGTTGCGTGTTTTACCAAATTTGGAGCCAGTATGGTGCTGTATCAAAAGTGGACCTACATCAGTGTAATATGAGCAAACTGAAACCACAATTTTTTTTCGCCGTCTACTTTGATTTTTTTTTTCTTTTATCGGTCCGTGTCCCATCCAAAAGCATGGACATCGTGAGGTTTATGACCTAAACTGCAGCCAGCAACCAGGGGCCAATCAAGACGATTTGGCTTCACTTTTGGGGAGCTGTCATGTTGTCCATCTTTATTTATGGTCTGCCCTCTGGAACAAAAGTGCAGCCCTTTTCTTATGCCTGACTAGGAAGCAGCTGTAATCGGTTTGACTGTTTCCCCCAACAGCTGGAAAAAGTCGTCAGCGAGCACAACACCAGAGCTTTATGAATCATGGAAAAACAATGTGAGACGTGGGCTGGAATCAGAGGTGTAAAATCAGACACATAATAAAGGATGATACTTTGTGTACGATCCTTTTAATACAAGTCTGGTCTCTAAAAGTTGACCTAAATGTGTAATTATAGTTACAACAGACCCTAAAACAAATAAAAACAAACAATACAGCCCCTAATTTTTATGCTTTTATTTTGTATGGTGGTTAACTTCCTGTAACACTTTTTTGCTTTATTTACATTTGATTTTTTCATGGATTGATACAGGAGGCAAATGTTAAAGACATGAAAAGTGATTCATTTTGAATTTTATTGCCATTTGACCTTTTGCAATAGTTTCATTATTACATGCAAATGCTACCATATCATTGTTGGAATTTGATGTAAACTTGGTAGGTTTGTTTTATGCACACCTTGTTTTAGAGAGAAAGGGGGGGGGGGGGGACATTGAGTGCTGGCAATTTGTCCCATGCTGGTGATGGTGGTTGGCATTGTGTGATGCCAGTTAGTGTTTGGCGCCAACACACAGAGGGCATGGTGAGTGTTTGTGTGTGTTAGGGAGGTAAGTGGTGAGAGAGGAGGGTGGATGAAATGAAAGCTATGAGAAAGGAAGCACAGAGGAGACAGGGGAGGTAAAAAAAAAAAAAAAAAAAGGGGGATGAGTGGGGAGTGATATCAGTGATGGAGGGCCGGGAGAGGAAAAGGGATACAGGAGTGAGGAGGATGGTAGGGCAACGAGGGCAGACAGGCCCCGTCCCTGTGTTTTGTGTGTGTTTGAGTGTAAGTCTGTACCTATGTCTTGTGTGTGTTTGTGTGTGTGTGTGTTTGTGTGTGTGTGTGTGTGTGTGTGTGCGTGTGTCTGTCCCTGTGTCTTTGTACTGGCTAATCTAGATGTCAGCAGCTTTTTGAGGCTTTTGTGCTGACAATAATCACACGGCGCTCCTCTTTTCAATTCATCAGCAACAACAACAAGGGATCACATGTCCCCTTTACAGGATCCAGAAAGCGAGAGAGGGTTAGTGGGAGAGCAAGCGATGGAGGGAGGGAGGGAGAGAGGGAGGGAAGGGCACGGAAAGCGTTAAAGTGGCCTGGCTATCATGTTGCCTAGTTACTGCCTGGGTTGATGGGGATGTGGTGTGTGTGTGTGTGTGTGTGTGTGTGTGTGTGTGTGTGTGTGTGTGTATGTGTGTGGGCAGGCACATGCAAACGGGTCAACGCCCTCTGCACCCTTTACTGAGTGCAAGTAAACAGAAAAAAAGTACATCCCCTCCTACTTTTTTTTTTCAAAGAATAATTTATTTAATGTTGCAGTGTAATGGATAAACAATGAGTAAACCACTGGTCAAATCTGTAGCAAGCATTAATGATCATCATCATCATAATAACATTAACTGGAATAATTATTTCAATTATAAATAATAAAAGTATCAGAGTAATTATTACATCTTTACAAGCTACAAATATCAGCATTTTGTCGTATTTTGTATTTTGTATTTTTTATTTTTATCTTTTTCTGCTGTTAAAACCTTAAACACTTCACACACGACCCGCCTGGTGCCGCTGCCCTGCTTGGTCGCCCAGAGCAGAGATGGATAACTCGTAACAGAAAGCACATTTCCTGCCTCTGTTTTGTAACTTTTGATGATTTTGCAGATTGGAGATTTCAAGGATGAATGGGGTTAAAATTTTCTGACTGGAGGAGATTCAAGCTTATTCTTAAACACACCTCGCTGTGCCACAGTCGATCATCAGAGTTTTTAGAAAATGTTAGAACCATAGCGTCCAAGAAACACTTGGAACCATGAATCCATGTTACTTAAAAAAAGTGATTTTTGAGATTCGTGTAAAATATAACATACAAATGAAATGGAATAAAATGCAAACAATGACACCAAACTTGGTTCAGAACCAATCATGGCTAAGCTCCCCATCCTGCCTTTATCCTATAACGGTGCTATAATATTTTAAATAAATCAGTGGTAGCTGAGCCTGGGATTGCCTTGTTTGCATAATATTTGACGATGATGTACACATTGGTTGATAATTAAGAAAATGCAGTACAGAAATGCCGAAAACACAGTTTCGAATCATGTAGTCCAGCTCGGTATATATTGAATTTCATTTATTAAATTTAAGAGCTTCTCATTGTGAAGAAAGTGTTTTTGAAACACCTGTGTAGAGACAGGTGTATAGGAGGTAAAGCAGTGGTTCAAAACAGAAAATCCAGCTCCTTTCATTCTTTGTACGTATTAAGCGCTTGATGAAGGTCTGAACTGGGCTATTGAATAGATTCACCATAAGTGCTGACAGTGTGTGGGAGCTGAGGTTTGTATTTTTTATATTAAACAAAAGAAGAAGGGACATTCTCAAATGTCAGTGCTGGCATCTGCTTAAGGCTGATATGGATAAAGATGATGGGTCACTCAATCTCGTTTCTAACAGTATAAAATAGTATTCTCATTATGTTCGTCTCAGATTTGGACTAATTCTTGTTTCTAAAATTGCAAAAAAAAAGAGAAGAAAATAAGAATGGGACTGGTGTAGTATCAAAATCATATTTCATTAAAGATGATTTTTGCCATCAATGCTCTGGGTATGTCTGAATGCAACATGAGCCAGGGGAGGGGGCAGGGCCGGGGGAGCCACAGTCAAGACAAACACCCAGGAAGTCTCAGAACAGTAAGAAGAGGAAAAAGTAAAAAGAGGAGGGAAAATGAAGGGGAATAAACAACAACTAAGTTCTTTTTGGAGGGGGGCGCTACTGTGCTTTCATGTCCAAGAGTGTGTGTGTGTGTGTGTGTGCGTGTACAGTGTGTGGTGTGTGTGTGCCTGTGTGTCTCTGTAAGCGAGTGAGGAGGTCTAAGATTATACAAAGGAGGAAAAAGAAATACAGAAACATCACTTGTTTTTCAAAAATGTCCATGTAACTTAAAAACATCCACAATAAAAAGATTTTTTTTTTAAATATATTATCATCTTAAATTCTTTACTTCGCTCCTGTTCCCAGATGATGGGAGGGCTGAGGACTGATCCATGATCCTCTTCAACCCTGAAGGAGGATGAAGAGCGAGCGTGGACGAGGTGATGGAGAAAGGGGGGGGGCTTTTCTTTGAGTGCAAGGATGTTCAATTTTCACTGTTTTTCACTTTTAATTTATAAAAGTCTCAGCAATATTTGTTGACTTGAGGATCATGTGAGTCACGAGTCTCAGCCCTCGACCTCTGTGAAGAGAAATATTTCTTTCCTTTATAAAACATCTTGAGGGTGGGTTTGTCTTTTAAAAGATGGGCTGACCAAAAAACAACCACCAGCAAACCTCTCCGGGGACGTCCAAGTAGAAGAACTTCAAGTCTCTGCATCGTGTCATGAACGTCAATCTCCTTCAAACGCATCTCACCGAGGACCTCGACCCAGTCTAACTGTCTGTGCGCCTCGAGGGGCGTTCCTTACAGTCTTCTCACAGTCCGTGGAGGTTTCTCTTGCTTGCGGCGTTTCCTCCCTCGTTCTAGTCAGTCGTGGAGGAGCTCTTGTAGACAGTTGGGGGATTTGAAGACGTCGGGAACCTCGCTGTCCAGTTTGCAGATCACCTTGTAGATGGCCTTCTTCCAGGAGGGGTCCGCGTCTTTGCCCGCCACGATGGCGTTGAAGAACTCACGGAGGGTCATCTGAGCCACCTCCAGAAATCGCTCGGGGACCTTGAGGACAAAGGGGAGGAGAGAAAGTGGTACATTTGTAGTATTTTTTACCATAAAAATTGTGCTACTTCTCTCAAGTACATTCACATCTAGTAGAAATGACCTTGACGTACATTATATAGTCAAATGTGGACACCTTATCATGAGTGTGACATGAGGTTGTCTGCAGAGGCCGTCACACAGTATTTCGGATACTATAAAATATTGAAGAAAAAGTGGAGCAAGAAAAGCAAAACAAAATGTATTTTATGAAATACCCTTTTAATTTCTAAATTGTTTCATTTGAATATGAATTGCAAATTTGTTTGTAACGAGATATCAAGTGAATGAATACAAATCGTCTTCTTTAGGAAAAGTATTTGTGTGTCAGAACGGGATCAACAAATTAGGTTAAAGCTGCTGTCGGTAGGATTTGCAAAAATAACTTTTTTTCATATTGAAAAACTGCCACTATATGCTGCTAGTAATATGTGAGACAGATCGTCTGTGACAGATTCTGGGTCATTCAGCTCCCTCTACCGCCTTTAATGCCATTTGCCAGAATCCACCGCGCCCGAGCAAAAATCTCCAATCACAGCCAGGGGGCGTCTCTCCGCTCTGTCAATCATCCGGGTACTATCTGGGCAGCGCTGCAGAACCTGTGCACAGCCTCACTCGCTCGGTCACGAACAAGCTCACGTCTTCACAACGAGGAGCTCGCAGCAGAAGCAGAGTTAATTTGAAAATAACGTGGTAGAGAAGCGCCAAGCATCGAAAAAACTGCCCGGCTCCTTTGCCAGAAACTGCATATACGACGAAGACCACGTGCAAAAACGAGCTAAAAAGTAGGAAACAGATCGAGCAGACGTAAACATCGGAGCGGCTCCAAAGAACAACAAACACCGACAGGGTTCACAAACGATGCGTTCTGCTTGACCGGTAATATTCTCTGTTTCATTTATCTTTTTTTTTCCATGTTATTGTCGCACTCTGTGACCGTGTGCTACTGTGGTGTTGTAATCAGGCTGCTAGTTCTAATCAGGCTGCTAGCTGTAGGTCCACAGTGCCAAGGCTATTGGTTAGCGGTGTTTGTAGCATAATATCTGAAAATATGTTTGTGTCCAAGCTGTCTTATCTGTTTTTGAGAGTTTTCCAGACCTGTGTGTCATTGTCTGTGCTCTCGTGACCAAATGCTCCCCCATCTGTGTCGTACTGTTTAGTAGGCTTCATTATTTTATCACCACATGGCATCCCGTGCTATGCTAAATGCTAAGTATGTGTCGCTATTCATGTTGCTTTTCTCCACAGATGCTGACTTTGCTGCGGGAACAGCTGAGGAAGGAATATTCAACACAACTACTGTATTTTATTCATGTGCAAAATAAAGCTTGACAATATTACATTATTGTGTACTTTTTTATGCTTTTCTTTGAGCTACTGCATCGGTAGTACTGAACCAGTGAATCTGATTACCCCAAATGAATATATTTGTAATGCCTTGAATTGATTCAAAAGGTATATTGATAGTAGTAAGTAATCTTCACATTGTTGTATATTTATGCAATGAGATAGCAATCACTTTGAAAATACACTTACTGCAAAGCCAATACTGAGGTTGCATAAATATTAAAATATAATTATGAAATAAATAAATTAAATGAAAAAAATATATTGCACAGCAGAGTATTGAGATATATAGCACAGTCTGAAGCTAAACCATCTTGGGATGAAACCAGTGCAAGTGGCAGGGACCAACTGGCTCATCTCATGAAGATCAGCTGTGTCTTCGGCTCCCAGGTCCTCGGGTGTCGGGCCAACACGCCGATCTCTGCCCTGTCTCCCACGGCCGCTGCCCGGTGCGCCTCGTATGCGACTCCCTCTTCTCCTTGCTCGACTGCTCGTCGAAGCAGCCGTGTTCACTTCCTCATCGGAGTCGAGTGTACCAGTCTCAAAGCTCTAATAATGTTATAAAATATAGATAAAAGCGTCAGTCATCTTGCAAAGCAACAAATGATGTATGTGAAGATAAAGCTGTTAATTTTCAGGCCTACCATGTAACACTCTGTAGCTAACGTGCTAGCTAATGTGCTAACTACGCTAGGTACGTAAACAAGCTAATATACACTCATTTACGGTCGCCCACGTTCAAAAACACTGACGATGTTGTTTTCACAAAAAGTCACAGGCAACGATAACAAAAAAAAACGTCTTATAGTCTATCAATGTGGACAGTATTCCGTGTTAGCTTCAGGTAAGCTTCTTACCGCTGGGAACGTCATGTTACGTACCTTGCCTGGCTTCGGTTGCCATGGTAGCGTGCACGGGCACGGAGGGCCGGGAGGAGCTGTGGAGGAGGAACCGAAGTGCAGCGGAGAGGCAGGGGGAGGGAGCAGGAGTCGTTGGATTTTGAATGCTGAGACAATGTCCACACTTCTCTCAATCCTACCGACAGCAGCTTTAAGTGTGCGTGGTGTTTCAGGTGTCCAGATATTTCTATTCCTGTCCCAAGCTCTTCTTCAGCGGGGAACTTCCCCTCATTGTACTTCCTCTTTCTTAACAGCCCTCAGCTGTGTGTGTGTGTGTGTGTGTGCGTGCCCGTGTGTATGACAGATGACACACTCAGTCCTTGACAAGGCAGGTGAACAGTTGTCTGTGCTCATTTACTGTGTGGTTGTGTGTATGTGTGTGTGTCAGAGTTTAAACAAGAATGAAGGGATTGCAGGGATCCAATTGTCCTTTCTCCATGCAGGCATAAATATACTGTCATCGCAAGGCTTTGTGTGTGTGTTTGTGCGTGTTTTTGTGCTGCGTCTGTGCTCATTGCAGTGTTTGACAGCAAAACACTGGTACACACACACACAGACATGCATGCACCCATTTGTCTTTCTTTTTTCTGCCCTTTCTCCCGGGGGCAAGATCATACAAAGACACTAAACAACCTGACGAGGATTCTCTTTTTTTCGTCGTCTTTGTCTCTTTTTCTGGCAGCACACACACACACACACTCACACACACACACACACACACACACACACACACACACACGCATACACACACATACACACACACACACAGACACTCACACACACAAGGCCGACTCTTCCGGACTAGTGCATGCTCCCGTACACCCCAACAAACTAGAGGACAGCACTGTGCTGTCTGGGTGTAACCCCGTCACGCGTGGCAGGACACGCCAAGGTTAGCCGCCACCAGGAACGGATGAATCACCCTACACACACACACACACACACACACAAACACACACACCCTAAATGTTTCCCTGGACTCTCATATACTCTGTCTCCCCTCACCTACCCTATCTCTCTCAGTTTAGCTGGCCCCTTGAGACCACAGTTATTTCAATGAGGCCCTCTGTCACTGTCTTTGGTATAGACACTACTGTACACACACACACACACACACACACACACACACACACACACACACACAAGCACACGCATACTGTCTCATGTACAAAAACAAGTGTAAACTTTGCAGGTGAGAACTTTTGGACCCTTGTGTTGTATGTTAATGCCAACAACTTCAATACAACTTTAATCGTTACATATTTCATATTACAGAAAGATCACTGTAACATCGCTACAGTAGTCCAACAGGGCAAGACGCAAATCGTGAGACCATCGGAAGCCAAAAGTTTTGGCCAAACTGCTTTATACGGAGGTGAAACCAAATGGAAGCGTTAACTTAATGAATACAATTATATTTTTAAAGGCAGGAACGGTGGCTAGAACTAAAAATATGAGACTGGTTGTAATGAGCAGGTGTCATTTATGCAAAGCCGGAAATTTTTTTTTCCTTTTTTAACCTGCGAAAAAAATAAAGGAAGTCCCAAAGTCAAGCTGCTGTTTTTAATAGCTGCTGTGAAACTGCCCACTGGGAAAAATAAAAGTTGAAACCTGAGCTTGATCTTGAAGATGAATGTGCCTTTGAGGCGTCCCCTCCCTCTTGGATTAAATCCCTTGCTCCCTTAGTTGTTCAAATTGGCTTGCATCATAAAAAGAAAAGACAAATCGTCCAGTGCAAAGGGCTGTAAAAGAAAAACAAAATGTGTCCTTGATTTACAAAGGTCCTGGGCCTTTCCACAGTAGGTCAAGATCTAGGTAGGTCTTTGTGTTGCAGTATTGCCTTTTCCAGCACGGTGACTGGTGTGCTTTTTTTTTTTTTTCTTAATGTTTCAGGGAGGCGTGTGTCATCACTGGAGCAGTGAGAGGACCCAAAGTGCTGAAACGAGACCATGACGGGGAGGGAAGCGGAGACTGCTGATTCACTGAGAGGTAGGGAAAACAACGAGCACACAATCGAAGCAGGGAGGATACTGTGTGTCCGGTCTTGGGTATCAGCTCAGCCGGACAACACACAAAAACACACACACACATACACACACACACACACACACACACACACACACACACACACACACACACACACGCACACACACACACACACACACACACACACTTGGGTCCAGATGCCCAGATTTGTCTGACCATTGTAAATCAGTCCAATAGAGAGATCTAAATTAGGCCATCATCAATACAGATGGGCTGGTTTCCCCTGTGTGTGTGTGAGTGTGTGTGAGTGTGCGTGCGTATGTGTGTGTGAGAGATTTACTCCTCGCTTGGATCTCGATATGATGTCTAGTTGCCAGGAGAGAGGGAGCGGGCGAGGAATGGGGAAAATGGAGGAGAGAAAGGAAGATAAAGGGGGACGAAAGACACTCCGTTCCCAGTAAACATAATTCGCATGATTGCTCTGGTTTGGTGGGTAAATATTGGATGAAGGGAGTCTCAATTACTCTCTTCGCACACGCACACACACACACACACATGCGGAGGGACAAGAGCCTGTAAATCTCTAAACTGCTGCCCAACAAAGACGCCTACTGGGACACCCTCCATCCCTCCCTCCCTCTTTTTTTTATATCTCCTTCCTTTCTCTCGTCCATCTCACTCCTCCTCTTTTGCTCCCCTCTGCCCCCTTATGTCTTCCGGAACTGTATTCTCTCTGATTTATCTTATGACAAAGCTCACACAACCGTTTATCTTTTTAATCACACATGGCAACTCATCGTATCCCCGTGTCCCTCTTTACCTTCGCGCCCTCGACCTGGACTCTCTTGACTTCTGCGACCAGGTGCCAGAGCTGTGTGTTTGTTTGACCTCGGTTCACTCCTATCTCTCTCCTTACCTTTTCATCCTCACTCTCTGCCATGCGCTGAAGAGAACACACACGCGCACACACACACACGCCCTTAAGGAATCACTGCACAAAGACCATATGTTTGATTCTGGAGGTGTTTAAACAGAAGATGAACAGTGTCTTAGTGTGTTCTTCCTTCTTTCTTTCTACCTCCCTCCCTCAATGCAACAGACGATGACACTGTTTACTCAAGTGTGTGTGTGTGCGCACACATTTGTTAAGTCGGTTGCTAAGTGTTTCTTTTTTGTTTATTCACGTGTATTTATGTTATGGCATCAGTTACATTGCCCCCCCTCAAACCATCTTTCTAGTCTTTTGACAAGATATTGCTCCTTTCGATATCAGACCCCCCCCCCCCCCCCCCCCCCCCCCCCACACACACACACACACACACACACCATTTTTGTTGCCAATCATTCTCTCCTTGGCCTTGAGGTACACTGTACTGTTGGTCAGTAGAGTATTTTTCTATGGCTAACACAATACTGGAGCTCTTTCATCTGATGCTCCTTCAGTGGACTGAGCAATCCTGTGTGAGTGTGTGAGAGAGAGACTCAGTGGATATATCATTTTTGTGCCAGCACATGAGCATCTGCTTCCTTTTTCCTCTTCTTCTCTCTCACTCTCTTGCTTTCCCTGCTATCAGGCCTGGCTTTAGTCACACACACCCTGGCAGGAAAACACACAGACAGACAGACACACACACAATCACACACACACACACACACACACACACACACACACACACACACACACACACACAAACACAGAATGAGCGCCCTTTCACCTCCCCCCCTTCCCAGTGTTTTCCTTTCATCCTTTTATCCTTCAGCAAGTACTAATTAATGAAAATTAATACTTATACAGATTACATTATTTTGTCTTTTTGTTTCTTAATTGTAAATATGATGCAATCTTGGCTTGGCGCTCATACGAAGATGGTAGTATTGTGTGCATTCTTTCCAGATAAACAGTGATATCTTGAGCTTAAAGTTCTCCTTCAAAATGGAGACAAACATTAGGGAAGTAAGAGAAATACTTTGGTCTCACTCTGGTGGATTTGAAGCAGCACTTAATAAAACACTTAATGTTAGTTTAGCTCTCATTTATGTCTCTGACCATCTGGGGAAAGGAGACTGAGCAGGCTTTTCGCTTTTGTGAGCAGAATCCCGCCTCACAGGAACATTTATTAATACATAAGAAGAACACTTCTTAATTTGTGTCCAAAAAATTTTGGTTTGATCCTCCTCTCCTCCTTTTCCTTGCACACGTTGCCTCTCCTGCCACCACACACACACACACACACACACACACTTGCTGACTCTCTACTTTGCGCCTCCAGCGGAGTGTAACCAGTGTGAATCTCAAACATTTACGTGCCCCAATAAAACCCATAGACCGCCAGAGAACTGCAGAGCTGCAGGCTTAAGAGTTGGACAGTTCAGAAACAATTTGACTTGCACAAAATGTGAGGGGGATCTGCGTCGGTCGTGTTGCTCCAGGTTCACTGGAGACACGAGAAACAATCCAGCAAACCTCAAGGCAAGTTCATTTTTCATTGGAACAATCTCGCTGTAAGCGGCAGACACACATCATTTGCAGTATAACGTAATTTTTACGTCGGGAAGAAGCCTGATAGACTTGACTGCTGTTAAGACTTCTTAGGCAGTTCATAGCTCATACTTCAATATTTAATAATAAGGCGAATGAAAGGACTTCGGTCTCAGTTTTGTGACAAAGAAAAAAAAAAACCCGGTGGTCGTCATTCAGATACTTAAAGATATAAAAAGCAAATGGCGTGCGAACGCTTGTGACTGGGGCTGGCCTTCAAGGACTTAAGATGACACTTGGACTTGTCTCAGTCAGTCTATAAACAGCTCTGGTTGGGGTTTTAATCCCTTGTTCAAGGTTCCTTAACAGCAGTTTCTTTTGGAGGGGGGCGGGGTGGGGGGTGGGGGTGGGGTAAAATTAGGTTATATTCCTTTTACATCTATGTCATTTCTCTAGTCAGTCAGGGAATTCACTTCTGTCCCTCTGTGTTCCCGCCGCGACATAAATTCTGAACACAAATAGCCCAGCCAGCAACCTGCTGGTAAGGTGCTCTGTGACACGGTCACCCATATTTGCAGCAAGAAGATAGCTGCCATTCCTAAGAGCACTGGAAAGATCACTCAAAAAAAATCATCTGTTTGATGGCAAATACATCTGTCTCGCCTGTATTTCAACGATGTCTTAATCTCAGGGTTTAGAGAAAAAACAAAATGGTGTGTGGAGGACGGTTCCTCCAGGACATCGGCAATATGTTTCCTTTCTCTGCTGCTCTTCTGTCAATCAGTCACTGATCTCACTTGCACTGAGACAATGGCAGTAAAGTTTGTCTTTGTTCGCGCTGCATGTGACTGAGAGGAAGGGTCTGCGTCCTGAGATTGCGTCTGTGTGTGTGTGTGTGTGTGTGCGTGTCTGCTCTCACTATCTCCACGAGCGTGTGCATCTTCTTTTTGTGTGCCACTGTGTCTTTGTATCTCTGCATGCTGCGGAGTGTGTCCATTCATACACGTGCTGTGCCTCCTTGGATTGGGCTGTGTGTGTGTGTGTCTGCGTGTGTCTGTGTGTGTGTGTGTATGTCATCCATAGAGGACAATAGCCTGGGTCATCTGACTGAGAGGCTGCAGACCACTAGTATCACATGACAGAGGCTGAAGGCCACGTCTTTGTTACCAGGCCTATTGTTAAAGCTAAGGAGACAGCTGGGGCAGGGAAACACTTCACACACGCACACACACACACACACACACACACACACACACACACACATAGAGGAAGACCATACATAAGCACACATGCACACATATACACCGCCCCTCGTGACTCTAATCAGCCTCAGTGACAAAGATGAGTCCTTCTTCTTCTCAACTGGAATACCACACACACACACACACACACACACACACTGCGACTAGCTATAATTATAGTGACAGGGACTGGCAGGTGGTAAGGTCTGTATCATACCACTTTCTGTCAACCAGCAGCAGAGAGAAAGAGACAGCGAGGAAGACTTGGTTACTTGGTGCTTGTACTTGCTAAATCACCTTGAGTGACGGCAACAAAGTATGTTCTTTTATTCTTATATTATACATGAATTTTTTTACCTCTACTAAGTCTAAGATGTGGTCATTCCTAAAGCTCTAGATTTAGAATAAATGGGAGACATCAGAGGAGAAGAGAGGGAAAGAAAGCAGGACAGGTGTAGCATTTGAAATTCCCTGCCTCTCCAAAGGCTGATATTGAAATGTGTGTCTGCGCCTTCTGGGTAGGTTATGCACAGAAGACGAGAGGCGAGGACAACAGAAAGACGCAGAAGACATTAGGAAGACAAATTATAGACACAATGGTAATGGATGAGACAGGTGAATCTTCAATATTCCAGTGTGCACTGGTTCATTAAAACGCCACGGGGCACAATACGAAAAATAAAAACATTAAAGCTGCACTGCATTTTCTGTGAGAGGAGAGACAGGGAGCCCACTCTGAGAAACGATTCCTGAGAGTCGAGCGCGGCCTCACGCTCAATGGGCTCGTATGAAGAGGAAGTGGAAAAGATGAGTGAATAGATGAATAAGGAGAGAGAAAGGATGACAAAGAAACTCAAACAGCAGAGAAAGACATGAGAACTTTTCATGAAGTGCAGAGCTTATGAAACCAGATAGCCCTGAAATGTGAGTCTTTGACCACTCTGTGGCCTCCAGGTGTGTGTGTGTGTGTGTGTGTGTGTGTGTGTGTGTTTGGGCAGATTTTGGTCGCAACCACACCCACCCTTCAAGAGAGGTTATCTCTGCTCTTTGAGATGAACACAAATGAATATCTGTATGTGTGCATGCTTGTGTGTGTATGCTTGTGTGTGTGTGTGTGTGTGTGTGTGCTGTCGTTTGGTGCTGACAGAGCCAGTGAGGATCCTTGAATGAAAGATGAGAACGTCCTTTAGAAGGCTTCATAAAAACGTCTCATTGTCCCTTCACACACACAGACACACGCATGCACGCACACACACACACACACACACACACACACACACACACACACACACACACACACACGTGAAGTGATTAATAGAGGCCTGGTGTGCAAAAGTTGATGAAGTTGTCATATTTTGTTTATATTATTGTGTGTGTGTGTGTGTGTGTGTGTGTGTGTGTGTGTGTGTGTGTGTGTGTGTGTTTAGTGGAGAATTTAAGAGTGTGTATGTGCTCTGGCATGTGTACGTCACCAAAGTGTACGTGTACTTCAAATATTGCAACATAAACTTTAACACGGACAAACACACTCACTCAAGTTGAGAGTGGCATGCCCAGTGCTGCTGGCAAACTTCACCAACAACTCATGAATCCCTCTCCATATAAAAAAAAAAGGAAAAAGAGGAAACATTTCTCTTCCTCTTGGCAGGAGGTGGACGCTGACACCTTTCCCTTATTGTCCTGGCAGAGAAAACGTCTCTTTGTTTTTTGAAGATGACACTATTCCCCTGTTTTCTTTTCCCCTTTTTCCGAGCCTCCTTCCTTTCTTTGCCTTCCTCATTAGTTAGTGGGCAGAGCTGCAATTAGGGCAAAATTGTTTCAGGGAAGAGGGAGGGAAGGGGACGGAGAGATCGGGAGACTGTGAGGACGGAGAGAGAGAGAGAGGCAGAGGTAAACAAGAAAGAAGAGTTGAAAGAATGTGGCTAGAGAGGAGGGGAGGAGGAGGTAATTAATGAAGCTGCTATAATTACTGAGGCCTGTTTATGCCAAATTTGGAAGACAACACACACACACACACAGACACACACACAAGCACGCACACACACACACACTCCCGACAGTTTACACTCACCTTTCCATGGCAATAATCTACAATTACCATTTAAAATGCTGGCCATGTACGCTGACTAATGACATAAGCTTTTAATAACCCATCAAACCTAAGAACATTTTATCATCTCATCAGGCAGACGGTGTTGACTAAGACCGACTTATTATTTTTAACTAGAAAAAAATTAAAAATGCAAATAATTTGACCTTGGGGGGCCAACTCTGACCCCATAATTAGACAAGGAGCAGGTTTGTACTGTAGAATGAGACAATAGAACAGAGAGAAGGTGGAGATGAAAAGCTACACAAGATGTGGAGAGCCTGGGAAAGAATAAGACATAAGTTTGAAAGCAGAGGAAGAGCGGGTGAAGGAAGGGAAGCATTGGAGGCCTGTGAGGGAAAATGACAACAATGAAGGAGGAGGAAAGAAAGGGAGCAAGTACAAAGGCACGTGAGAGAGGGACAAAAGGAGAAGAGGAGGACAAAGCAAGGAGGCGATGAAGAGAACATATCGACAGAGGACAGATTCAGCAGGAAGGAGCGGGAGCAAGGAAAAGAGCAAAAGGAGGAGGAGGAAGGATGGGAGAAGGGGAGGGGGTGAGTGTGATGGGGGACAAACCAAGGTGGAACTCTGATGATGCTAAATGTGGCAAAAGGCGTGTGTGTGTGTGTGTGTGTCGGGAGACTTGCTGAATCGGCCGCGGTTCCAGTTTCAGCCTCTGAGTTTGACAGAGGGAGAGAGAGGAGAGGAGTGAGTGAGAGAGAGAGAGAGAGAGAGAGAGAGAGAGAGGTCCCTAGCCGGTAATGTTCCCTCAGGGCGGACAGACCGAGGTTGGTGGGAGGGAAGGAGGGAGGGAGGGAGGGAGGGGAAGGGAGAGAAGGAGGCAGGAGAGGGGACAAAGTAATACCTACCTCTGCAAACACGCCATTACGTCGTCGCACAGCGGACGCACAAGTTCTTTTCCAAAAGATCCTCATCAGCATCTTCGACTGATTACGATAATGCTGCGAATCGGCCCTTCAACTACGAATCTTGACAATTTTGTGTGATCTTGATCGTCTCTCTTTCTGACACTGTGTATAAATCAACTCGCAAAGTCTTTCGAAGTATCCTGTCTCGTTGCTTTCTCCCCTGGATCCAACTGAATACCACTAATCGGCTCTGATCATGTGTCGCGTCAAAAACTAAGTAAAATATTAGCCCTTTGAAAGACAGTCCTGATAGTGTTTCTTCTGAAAGGGGCCGTCGTGAAAATTTTACGGTACGTCGACTGACACTGAACCAAATTTATGGATGCACAAGCCTCTTTGTGCTTTAAAACCATTTTGGTTACTGCGTTTACGGAGCTTAGAGGTTATGATAGAGTATAATATAGAGTACAATATAGAGTATCATATAGAGATCATAGGCCTGAGGATAATAATTTTTTTGGACTGAATATAATTTTATTTTTGAATGCTGAAGTCATATTTGAAACAGCTACACAATGTTGTGCCCTTGAAGACGATTACTTGGATAAATCTAAAACTTCTAGTCATATAATCGCACAGTAAATAAAATAAAAAATTAAAATAATAATTGCCAACCATAAGGATATTAATTTATATTATCCTCAAATTATAATACCAAACATTTCCCAACATAGTTAACTTAAGAGGAAAAAACAACGACTATTGAAAACATTTATTGGCTGCTGTCCTTCATCGAAGTTTTCCAATAAGCTGTGAATTGTCAGGGCCTGGTGCATGCGCCAAAAGAAAAAAGATAGTGAAGTCGTCGCATTCACACGATCTTTTTGAATTTGTAAAATGTGAAGGTCAAATAATCATCACACACACACACACACACACACACACACACACAAACACAAATATATTCGGAAATAGACAATGCAAAGTGTTAACTTCACTGCTTGCAAATGCCCCGCTTCAATATCCTGATGAGAGTATGAGGGGGGGGGGGGTCCAGACGACTTATGTTCACTGTAATCGTTTGCCAAGCTCAGATTGTGGTTTCAAGTGTCCTCACCTTGATTTCCAATGAGAGGAATCTAAAAGTAATGAAATCACCCTAAAAGTGAACCGTATGCTTTGGAGATTTGTTTGGTATGAATGATGTGTGATTGAAAAGCTAAAATATGCAAAGCCATGGTCGTGGTTCTCAAATTCCTGACCCCAATATGAACCTTACCCTTACGATCCCTAAAAATAACCCCGCTGAAGACCACCCAAAATAAACACACGCACACACACACACGCATGTGAATTATTTACATGTGTGTCTATTTCCTGTACAGCCTCTTTACATATCCACCTGTGAAAAGCTACCTGACCCTTGATATGCAAAGCATGCGCTATTCATGCTTCCCAAAGAGGATACCGTGCATGTGCGCGCTTTTGTTGCGTCTGCAAATCCTGCTCTTTGTACGTCCAAGCTTAAACATTTGTCTCCTTAAGCAAAAAAAAAAGTGTGTGTGTGTTTTGTGTCAGGGGTGAGGTGTGTGCTAATGGATATCTAAATGCTGCTGATGTTACGTTGGACAGTTTCAGGGCCCTAAGGTCAACTCAGACCAATATTGGGAGAGAAAAAAGTGAGGGGGAGAATGTGACTTCTGCAAATCCCTTTGACAAGGACACCCATGCCTCGGGCGGCGTCCTCTTTCGCCTCATCGAACACACACACACACACACACACACACACACACACGGACAAACACACACAAACACACACAGACGGCGACTTCCACACCTCAGCACAATCGTGAAGTGGCTGTTGCTCTCCGAACAGCTGACTTGGTAGAGGACAAGTGTGTGTCAGCTCTACTGACTTGTTTTAAAAGTGAACTGAGTAAATGATGGATGTTAATTTTAAGTCTTGTGCACGGTGGATAAAAGAAACGTTTCCTGAAACTTGTATAGAATAAGAGAAACGTGTTCGTCGTCTTTGCGCACGCGGGGCTTCCCTGTGCTCCAGCTTACCTCGAAGTCGTTGGCCTTGTTGTAATGCATGTTGAGGGCCCTGAACAGCTCAGCGTCGCGGCCCACCGTCAGCTCCTCCGTGGCGGTCACGCCCTCGTTGATGGCCTGCCGCGCAAACTTCTCCATCTGGATGTAGTAGAACTCCCTGAAGTTGCTGAACCACTTGATCAGCTGGGAGGTGATGCAGCGATTAAACTGGAACAGGGGGGAAAAAAGGAATTACATTTCATGACATAATACACAATTGAAACAAAATTGTGTTAAATTGTTAATAGTTTAAATGTTAAATCACTGTATACATACATATATTTAGAGTAGGATTATTCCTGCAATGTTAAGTGTATAATTACTTTATTAAGTTGAATTATATAAACATCATATTGTATTATAAATATGGCCAGTTATTCACGAGACACTATACAGGATTTGTTACAGATTGTTGTAATTTACAAGCGTTACAAGAGATTTTAAACATATCTTGACAGGTTTGAGTGTTGTAGTAAGATGAAGTACATTCAGATCAAGTACTGAATTCCTTCCTCCTGTTTGTCGGTGCTGTGGATTTATAATAGCACAGCCTGATGTTTGCTTTGGTTCTTATTTGCATGCTCGTGTGTCATCAAATTTGACTTGAACCGGGCCTCTGAGTGAACTATTCATATTCTTATAATATCTCTATCAAGGCCAGAAAGTTTAAAAAAAATGTTATTATCACTCTGCTGAGGTGGTGAACGAGGATCTTCTGCTTCTTTCTTATTTATTTATTTTAAGGCGGTATGGTCCGTGTTAAATTTTTTTGTTTCAGGTTCGGCAAGTTTATGCTTTTGTGTAACCCATATTTTGCTCACAGCTGTAAATGAATAAGTAAAAGTTACAATTTCTAATATATTTTAATTTATCCAACTCGTTAGCCGCTAAAGCTCAGTCTACACTTCAGGGGTCTTTGTCGGACAGAATCAGCCCCTAGGAGAATCTTTCTTCTCAATCAGGAATGACCCAAATACTGCATATATTTTAATATTGTGCCATCCTGTGCTTTTTAGACCAACATTTAAAAACTCTTATGAAAGACAACACCCTGCAGGCCTTATCCAAATTCTGCAAATGTGCCGCCTGAAAACATAGGACATTTACTCTTGCTTACACAAGAGTATAATAGAATATTTTAACTCCATACTGCGATAAGTGACGTGAAACATGTTCATGTAAATGGTTAACATGTATAAAATATATCAATTCCAGGCTGTTGAAAAAAATGGTTTTTAACAGACATATAAAATATAATGGTTGATACATAGGTAAATAAATGAAAGTGAACATTTTCAGAAAAGCAGTTTTCATACAAACCTGAGTGAAAAAAAAGTGTTTAATGTGTTTCTATCGGCACGGGATCACTGCAGGTTGTCAGTCAATAATTTGTAGGCTTTCAGAATAGCAAATAGTGTGTGTATGTTTGCGCCCTCTTTCACTCTCTTCCTTACAAGAAACAACACATGGAGGGAAAAAAATACACAGCGACAGCCCAGTGAAAGTGTGTTTTTGTGTGTGTGTGTGTGCGCTGAAGTGGAAAAACTGTTTTGACACGGAGATTAAGCCCGGCATTGTTACAAGACATTGTCTCACAGGAACAAGGGATGAGTGAGAGAGATATGGGGGGAAAGAAAGAGGGAGACGGAGTGAGATAGAGGTGAATGGAGCGAGGCAGAATGGAAAAAGGAATGCAGTCACAGAGAGAGAGAGAGAGAGGGTGACGGAGGAAAAGAGATATTTTTTTCGGGAGCGGTCACAAGGCAGTGACATAATGGAGCATAATTTGGGGGGTGGGTGTGTGTGTGTGCGATATGTGTGTGTGTGTGTGTGCGCGCCACTGAGGGAAAGGGAGTTGGTTTGACAAAGCTCAGTGTTAAGAGGGGAAAGTGTGTGTGTGTGTGTGTGTGTTGGGGGGGTGCTTTGACCCACAAAAGGGTTGCACGAAAGGAACGCGATAACTCAGCAATCAGAACACAACCACATGGTTACACACATAAGACAATGTCGTCCGTCCACGGTACGTAAGATAGAGCCAAGCGTCTTTTTATGATGGTCTAGATTGGTCGAGGGAACGGTTGACCACTTGGACAACGTCACTGCAAACTTGACCTTGCCACTCTGTACAGTCTGTATAGACATCACATGATTTCTTCATGTGCTTATCAATGAGTCAAATTGCAACATGGGGCGGAGGTGTCGCCTGGAATCTGTAAATGTTTTTAACCATGTGTGCCTCAACAAATTCACGTGTAGACAGGGCAAAAAACAAAAAAACACAAGCGAGGCAAGAGACAAAAGACAGGGACAGTGAATGGAGGTGGTGGTGGTGGGGGCGGGGGGGGGGGGGGGGGGGGGGGGGGGGGGCAAAATGCTGAGGTAGAGGAATGCCATTTCTGTTTACAACGAAAAGGGGAAAAGAGAGGGTGTCAGAGAAAGTGTCATGGTGTCCGGACTCCCCTCCCCTTCCTCACTTGATGGTGGTAGTTGTCAACCCCCCCGCAGCCCCCCAGGCCCCGTTGGAAGGGCAAACAACGCGCACATCTTTTGAGAATCTGCCCGACACTTCAACGTTGCAGCGCGGCACAATTTATAGAGGACAGTGTGAATGTGCACGATCGACATAAATTGCGGCGTTTCGACGCCGAAGGTTTTCCCGTGGACGCCGGAGGAAAAGCTGTTGTAGTAACTTTTATTAAATCATGTTTGAGGGCATTTTCTGCTTTACTCGACAGTAATACGCTGCAGGGAAGTGGTTTGTGCGTGTGTGTGTGTGTCACTGAGACGGAGAGGGGAAAAGAAATTCATGAGACAGTTTTGGGCATAGTGTAACCACTGATTGATGATGATTAGTCAGTCGTAATAGTTTCTAGTAGGTTCTAGTTTTGTGTACGTGTTGCGTGAAAATGCCACCAGTTGGCATTATATGCAAATAAAAGCTAGTTGGAACCGTAATTTTTTTTTTATCTAGTTTGAAATACTGAACAAGGCTATTTTTTTAAATAATTTTCCATTAAGAGACGGTTGTTTCTTGCTACACATCTCTGCCCTCACATCAGTACAGTATTTTCTGCTGAAACGTTTCTTCCGCCATCTCGAGAAAACACCGCAATCACCGAAGTTACATCAGTGTCATGCAGACAGGGCTGTTGCCGGTTTCCTATCGCGACGCTGCCAAATTGGCTGTGTGGCTCTAATTGACAAGGCGGGTGAGAGGCGGGTTGGATGCTAATTGATTCCTGCTGAGACAGCGGCATCGTGATCTCCCTCCAGCCTCTCAAGGCAAGAGTCGTCGGGGGCGTCTCGCTGATGAATGCGTTGCCGTGTTCAGTGCGTTAGCAGGAGTGCGTCCTCAGATGGGAGTGAGAGTGTGAGTGGCGAGGAACTCCCCGAGCCGGCGAGCGTCTAATTAATCTTAACTCCTCCGGTCCTTACAAGGCCTTAATTACTCTCACTGACTCTCTCAAGACGAGACAGCGGCGACCTCCGCGTCTCATGCAAACATATATGATTGTCTGGTCAGAAGGCAAGAGTTTTCACTATGCAATTAGGATATTGTGCATGTGTGTGTGTGTGTGTGTGTGTGTGTGTGTGCGTGTGTGTGTGTGCATGCTTGCTCATCTGTGCCTAAAGCAGTTGTCAGCTCAACCCACTTCCCACACTGAGTGGGGCGGACATTGTGTGTAAGAGGCTCATCTTTAAGAACCAGTTTCCCATAGACAAAGTCCATTCAAGTCCAATTAAGGGAAGCCATTCAGTTCCCTAATTCCCTTACAGTGAATCTGCCTGATCCTCCTAACACATGCGACTTATTGTTCGCTGGGAAGGAGGGGGCGGAGGGAGGAGGAGGAGTAAGAGAGAAGAGATGAAAAAAAAGAGACATTGACCCGGATTTTGAAAATATGGTAATAACGAGGGTAATGAATGCAGTGGGACAATGAAACGGGACACACGTACACAGACAGACAGCAACAGGGTGCTCGCGCTACTCAGTCCTCACACACACGCGCACCTGCGCGCACACGCACGCCTTGAAAAGAACAGCCTCGTTCATCATAAATGGGATTATCCGTGATTCATTTTTTTTATTAAGCAAAGTAATATGTGGAGAGTTCCTCCCACAGATGAATGTACTGGATTAAATGGGATTACAACTCAATTAAAACTTAATTTCGACTGTACCTCAATTATTTGCATAAAACGAATAATAAGAAACCATCATTTTCTTAAAGGATGAGGCTAAACAATATTACATTATATTCTGCAAAAAGTAATCCCCCCCTCCCCAACTAACAACTCAGTGAATTCTAACACATCTGAAAATAGTCCCACAAAAATATTCAACCTCTTCTCCTGTTTGAGTATTGATTAGTGGAAATGACAGCGCCCTGCGGGTTTATAGAATTGTTTAGATATTGATATTAACGTCTTCAGCTGGAACAATATCAGTCTCATCCTTTAAAATTATAATCCTTAAGATTTTTATGGAATCAAATCCTGTTTTTAGTTATATCTCGATTCAAATTGACCACCTACTGTACACATGACAGAATCACAGGAAATGATGCATATATGTAATTCAGTGTAACCATTTTTAAATAAAAAAATCAGTTGCCTGACTCATAAATGAGCTGTTCTTTACTGCTCATGCAAACCGGTTTCTCATCAAATCAGCCAGGACTCATTTAAAATTATACATATCTGGTTTTCTTTGTCTGTGGGCTGTGACAAATGGTACATCCTGAAATTCCAGTAGAAAAATATTTTCATTCCTTTAAATCCCAGTCCAATTCACAGTTGTGACTGTAGTTGCAGATCCAGGCCATAATCGCGTCCATCTGCTGAGCAAAGTGTCAGGCAGAAAGCACTGCAAACATCTCCTAATCTAAATCCACATTTGTCGAGATGAAGAGATTAATTGAATATCAGTTTGGATATAAACCCACAGATTTGGAGACTGGATTCATTTTTTAAAAGCCAATATCAATCTCCTCGCAAGATAAACTCATGAGCTGAGCCTGTGCATTAACTCATTAGTCCTAATTTGTCCTTTTTTTCGAAATTAAACCCCGAAGCCACAGTTTATTTGCCCACGTAAATATTAAGCACATTTACTCAAATAATAGAAACCAGGGAAAATAAGCTGATTATGGAAAATTATCATGTCAGCACATAACAGTTTAAAACAGTTTTCTTTTTTTCCCCGTAAGTGAAGGTCAACAAGGCTTTTCAAAGTTTTGGGATAGACAGTCGTGTTAAATCTCATAATAACTCTTTAGCTCGCTTAGCTCATTACTATTAATGTTGAGAGTCAGAGGTTCTCAGATATGATTCATTTAAAGTGTGTACATATGAAAGGGCATCTGTGTACAACCACTGATTGGGTTTATTCAGTACATTCACTGTTCTTCAAAAGGCTGGGACTCAAAAAAAAAGAAGTCAAAATGGCTTTTTCAGGATGAACAGCTTCGAGCTGCGATGTTACTATTCAACCTGGATTTGCTTATTTTCCAGTGTGCATGTCTTAAATCGTATTCATGAAGATAGTTTGAATGTGGGAAAAAAGAAATTCTTTGAAGCTTAAAATTTGGAAGAAAAAAATCTCAGTTTCTCTGTTTATGATTATTAGTGTCCGATGTTGAAATCAAGCTTCCCCAGCACTGACTTAGGCAACGAAGTTGGACTTCTTGGAGAAGTGGAAAAGTTTGAAACGATGTTGGTTTAGCAGAGTTTTGATAATATTCCACGTTCATTGTCTCAATAAGACGACGGAGAGAGGGGGGTAGCTGGGGTACTATAATGCCCATTCTATCCCTTCATGGACTCTCGGTTAATGACAAAACCCACTTGCACGTACTGGGAGCAGGTAGGCTTAGCAACCTTTGGTTTGCCTAGCAACCCGGTGTCCCAGCGACCCTAGTTGCCATGGCACCCGATGAGGATGTGGCACTGCCATGAGGAAGTGATCATCGCAGACATGAGCCAAAGGGCAGCTGGTGTGAGTGTGTGTGTGTGTGTGTGTGTGTGTGTGTGTGTGTGTGTGTGTGTGAGTGTGGCTGCTCATTTGAATACAGTGTCCTGAATCCGTTGAGGAGTCGTATGCTCCTTTACAAAACACACAGCAGCCTGTAAACACAAAACAATCAGCGCCTTTGTTTTTAAGCTGTTGTTCTATCGTCATCCCTTTCGTTTGTTTGCCCTCCCCTCCCCACATTCCCTCTGTCATTTGCTCAAAAACGAGCCAACACACATTTTTTCTTTTTTCTTTAATGACTTTACTTCCTTTCTTGGCTTTTCCCATTTATCTTTCGTTCTACCTGTGCTTCCTGCCCTCTGTCAAAACCTATTCTTTGTCTTGATCCTATGTTTAAAAAAAACAGTTAAACTTCTCATTTTGTGTTGCCAAGAGTGAAAGTCTATATGTGTTTTGGGTGAAAGGAAGATGGAGGTTGAAGTCGGTGTGTGTGTGTGTGTGTGTGTGTGTGTGTGAGAGAGAGAGAGTGGTGGTAGGGGGTTACAGTATGTGTGTGGGAGAGGGAAAGTGGGTGTTATTACCCCCCTTTCCAACCGCAGGCTGATTAAGGCCAGAAACTCTAATTATGTCACAAAGACGTGACAGACTGGAGCACCCATCTGCACTTTCTATCTGTGTCTCTCTGTCTCTCTCTCCCTCACACACTCACACACACACACACACACACACACACATACATCCACACACACGCAGAGTAACGTAACAACACACAAAAACATCGGAATGTTATCAGACAACAAAAAGTCACATTCAGAGTCAAACTATCTGAGAGTGGAAGTTAGTGAGAGATAAAAAAAAATAAAAATGAAACCCAACTGTGACCAAATCTAAAAACCAAAGGCTCCACACAAAGACTCGTACCTGTTTACAACGTTCATCTGCACCATCTGTCGCTTAAAAAAACACTGTCGTGATTTTTGTGATCTGATTCTAAAGATGGCGTTGAATTCCCATCGCTCGGCCCAACAGAGGCTGCATGGTTTCTGTGCTTGTCTGTTCTAACACATTCTAGAACATCCATCACCAACTCAGTAAGTTAGAAAAATCATCTTTACATGCCTTTTTACTCTACAACATTTTTGTTCATTCAATTCACGCATCATTGTATCAGCAGTCTCTGTGTGTTTGTGTGTCTACACGGCATCTATCAACTTCAAACTTTTTCTAAAAAACGATTTTTTCCGCCAAATCAATCTCAAGAGAAATAAGTACATTTAATTCAGGGTCAAAACAAAAAGTCCAGTGAAGTCAGATGAATAAAAAAAGGCTTAGAAGAGAGACTTTGAATATGACGGGGATGAAAAAGAAAACATATTAACTGTGAGAGAATTACGGGACATAAGAGGGTCATAGAAACGGTACGAAGAAGTAAAGAGGAGTGTGAGGTCTTACCTTGACGTCGGAGAAGAAAATTTTGAGCATGTTGGAGGAAGGGTAGCGGGTGTAGAAGAACATCAGCTTGGCTTTCTTCAGGTGGTTGGGAGACAAGCCCTCCTGAATCTGAGCAACTTGTTAAGAACCAGCAGGCAAGTGTCAGCAAATTCTCTCAGTCTGTGCACGTTATTATATAGAACCAAGAGAGGGATGCTTGCGTGAATGTTATAGGCCCCAGAACTGACCCAAAGGCTTGAAGACATTTAAAAAATTTTTTTTGAAAATGTTAATGAGATCAAAGTGGGATGTTTTTCTTTTTTCAAAAAGCAGGAGGGTTAAAAGCGGTATGCGTTTAACAAAACCACAGAAATTCCGCGGCACAATGGCGGAGACCAAGGTCTCTGATTGGCGCGCAAATTTACACCTAAAGCAAAAGCAAACACGAGCACCTGCTGGGTTTGGATCAAATCCCACATTCACTCCCGCATCTCGCCGACTCCGCACCCCCCAATGTCAATCCCATTGTCTCAACAGGGAAAATAATAATTGGGGAGGCCCTAGTTGCAGGGGCACCAAATGTGTGCGTGTGTGTGTGTTTGTGTGTGTGTGTGTGTGTGTGTGTGTGTGTGTGTGTGACAACAGCTGTGGCCCACCACGCTGCCATTTCCCCACCACATTAACAGCCCTATAATCTATCAGAGAAGATGAGGCAATCAATGGAACCCCCTGCAAGGTCAATTAGCACACAGACAATTACACACACACACACACACACACACACAGAAACCCCAGGGGCCCTATATGGCTGCAAAGAGGGACAAGGAAAGAGGGAGAGTGGCATCATCAGCAATCGGTAAAAGAGGGAGAGAAAGAAAGTTAATAAAGTTTAAAGAAGAAGAGAGAAGGGGCAGATCCAGGACAGGAAGCAGAGGGAAGATTTCAGTTTGACATCTTTCTTCACAATAATTATTTTTATGTTGTGCTCAAGTTATTTTATCATCTAATCAACAGTTGTCATGTAGGCTTGAAAAAGTTTCTAAATGACTACGACACCAAAAGTGACCCAACCGTACGACAGAACTGACCATGACACCACAGCACCGTGCACTTTGCCTCGGTGACTGGAGAGCATTGAATTGTCATCCATCATTCATTGAGCGGCAGCTACGTCAGGTCTTCAGACAACAACACCATCACCTGGTTAACATTCATACCAACCTGTCTCTGCTTAGGTCAGATAATACGCTGTGTTCAGTTTTTGCAGCCCATCTTCTTTTATATGGAAACACACACACACACACACTAAAGCACACACACGACTCAGAGTAAACAGAGTGAAGCAACACCATAATGAATAAAAAGCAAATGATGTGTGTGTGTGTGTATAACCGTAGCTAATGTGACTCAGTGAATAAATTAAACTAGTGATGTCCGTTTTCTTCCACTTCTTTATCTCCTCCTCCTTTCCTATGTATGGGTTTATCCTGATACGTGTGTGTGTGTGTGTGTGTGTGTGTGTGTTGTGCAGGGTTCACTGTATCAGCTGTAACTTGACCTTACTGCCAGGTGTATGTGTTTTGTGTGTGAGTTAAGTTTGATTGGGGGGAAAAGGGAGTATTTGTGTGTGTGTGTGTGTGTGTGTGTGTGTGTGTGTGTGTGTGTGTACATGTGCCTGAGCATGTGTGTGTGTGGGGGGGCGGGGGGTAAATTCATAAATAAAAGGAGGACATCTGTTCAGCTCTGCAGAGAGGATTAAGGATACACAGACCTGAGAGAGAGAGAGAGATAGAGAGAGAGAGAGAGAGAGAGAGAGAGAGAGAGAGAGAGAGAGAGAGAGAGAGAGAGAGAGAGAGCATGTGTAGCTCTTTTTGTGTAGGTGTTTGCACACATTTCAGGTGAAATATGATTGATGCAAATACACCTCAACCTAACTGCCTGACTTCCTCGGTACAAGAGTGAGGAATGAGAAGAGACAGGAAACAGCAGTATGTATAAAAACAAGTCTAGGATGTTTTCACGAGAGATGTGACAGATAAAGAAGCCCTGACGCATTTATACATTAAATCCAAGTGGCAGTGGAAACATTCGTTAACTGTACATCTTAACATAAGCTTGCATATGATTCAAAATACGGTCTACGGATGATTCAAACTTTAGTTGACATAAAATCCCTACGCTGCAAAAACAGAGCAGAACAACCAGTCCTTTTGTTTGAGGAACGGCAACCAGCAACATGTTTTTCACAATTCCTCGACAAATAACGATTATCAGAATTCTTGCAGTTAGTTTTCTTTCCATCCGATGACTGATACATTTAACTGAACTGTGAGATTAAAAGTGTAACTTTTTCAGAAGTCATCAAGAAACAAGTCGTAAATGGACAAAATGTGAAAAGTGAATGAACTTATGTTTAAGGACTGCGGGTATTAAAATGATGAAGGGTGTAAAAAAAAAAGTTTAACGGCAAAATAAAAAAAGGGAGCATTGAAGGGTGGTCAGTACCTTTGAAATATTAATATCCACTTTCAAAGATTTTTTCTTTCATTCCGAATGAATGGATAAACATTTTGGAATGAAACAGCTCAGCGGGATCAAGAGACGTGTCAAATATTTCTTCTTTTTTAATTAAAGCAACATCTAAATTGCCTTTGAAGACGACACTGTGATCAAATCCTCATCACAGCGGTAAGGAGTTCCTATTTGTCAGGTTCAAAGTCTTATTTTTCTTTTCACTTTGTTCTTCAAACGTGTGTGTGTGTGTGTGTGTGTGTGTGTGTGTGTGTGTGTGTGTGTGTGTGTGTGTGTGTGTGTGCCTGTTTGTGCAGTCAAAGCGTGTGCGCGCGTAGTGGCCGGGAGAAACCCTCTCCATATGAAAGGTTAGAAACGAAAAGATAAACAGCTACCTGCAAACACACACACACACACACACACACACACAGCTGCCGAGCAACTGAGAGCGAAGGCCAACAAAGAACAGCAAGTTAGAGCGATCGACAATAAGAGGGCAGGAGACAACGAGCTAAACGCTGTAAAGAGGAAAACAGTGTGTGCATTTTGGATATCACACTTCTCCTTATGTAACCACACAGACACAGACACACACACAAATGCACGCACACACACACACACACACCCTGAAACACACGTTTAGAAAGCTGCCATCAGAGGCCAAGCATTCACCTGTCCTCCTCCTGTGCTCTTTGAAATATGATTAGCTTTGAGCTCCTATGTACAAGGTCTGACCCCACACCCACACGCGCATAAACACACACACACACACACACACACACACTAACACACAAACACGCACGCATAGACAAAGTGAAATATGATTTGCTTTGAGCATTTATGTACAAAGTCTTTGTGATGAAAGAGAACCTAACAGCATAAGTGTCTCAGACAGTGGGAGAGAGAGTGTGTGTGTGTGAGTGTGTGTGTGTGTGTGCGTGTCTGTGTTGAAGAGGGAGCTCACTGGCCTTTCTCAGCACCTTTAAACACCACAACCTGCTGCACAGACTTAAAAGAGCTTGCGAGAGAGAGCAGTGTGAGACCTGTTTAATCTTCCCCCTCTTGCAAGACCCGGCGCGTCCCTTTTCATCTTCCCCACTCGGCGAGGAAACAAGAGGGTTAGACCAGGAACCAATTAATGCAGATTAATTGATGTTTAAGACCCTCTTTAACTACTGCATGCTGCTGTGCCCTGTGAGATGTCTCTGGGTGTTTGACTGTGGTCAAACGGTAAAAATAAAAGTAACTCTATTTTATTTAATGCTAATAATTGTTAATGTGTAGCAATGTAAGATATAATAGTACTACTGTGTCTCAATTTCATTCTATGGTCAATAGATGAATAAATGAAATAAATAGTTCTGAAATTCAAGAAAACCGTACAGTGACAAGGATACAGTGCTGCCTGAGTAGGGCGATATGTCAGCGATGTCTTGCAGGTCTCCACACTCAGACTTGATGAGGGACAGGGACAGACCCTCTGGTCCGTGCTGGCTCGGTGAGCTCTGCCTGTGGTGGTGGTGGTGGTGGTGGTGGTGGTGACCGAGATGCCCCCCTCCGAGGGATGCCATTTTGGTTCTGAGGCTGAGAGTTTCCCGGGTCATGTCCATGGAATCGGGGGAAGACCGATGCAGTTCCTTGGGCCCTGGAGGGTAGCCATCTCCACCCCCATGCGAGCCCAGGGGGCTCTGAAAGGGGTAGCCCATTAGGGGCAGAGGGAACGGGTGGCGAAATGACGGAGGGCTGAACCCGAGAGAGGCGGTGAGGGGAGAGGGGTGGAGGGAAGGATGGTGCGGAGGAGGAGGAGGTGGAAGCGAGGGGTTGATGTTCTCTCCTCCGCTGCCTCCGCCACTCTTGCGCACCACCAGCGGCAGGGCCTCTGTTTGGTCGCTTGGCGTTGGCACGCCACTCAGTCTGCCACTCAAACCACCAAATGAATCCATCGGGTTCGGGACAATTACATCGCCAAAGCAATGCAGCCTCTGGTTCGAGGAGTGGTAGTGAGAGGTGGGACTGCCGTCACCGTTCAGAGTGAGGGCCAGGGCGCCGCTGCCAAATCGTGAGTCCGGGGTGAGGGACGGGAGGGGCCCGAAAGGTGGAGGGCAGGAAGAGGACGAGTTGGAGGAAGAGGAGGGTGCAGCTGGTGTGTTGCTGTGGCAGCCATGATGGTTACCGACGCCCTGCTTGGGCGAAGAGAAGCCCTTGACGACAGTGTCGACAACCTGCGACACGGCACAGTTCAACTCTTGCTTCAGCGTCTCTGCTAACTGCCTTCCTCCTCCTCCCCCTCCCCCTCTTCCTGCTGCTGCTCCTCTCCTCTTCATCACTCTTTCTTCATTCCTCTCCTCCTCCTCCCTACCGTCCACATCTTCCTCTATTTCTCCATCTAACAGGGCCTGTTCTCGGAGAAGGGCTCGGGCCCGGTCCAGGAAGAGACCTGGGTCCAGCTCTGACAGTTCGTCGTGTCTATGCCGCCCTCTGTTCCTGTGCCTTTCTTCCAGGCCGTCGGAGCGTATACTGTCCTCGGACAAGTTGCCGTCCTCCTCTCTTTCTCCTCCTTGTTCGCCGTTCTCCTCCTCTTCCTCCGTCTCCGAGTCGTAGATCTGGTAGAATTTCTCCTGGAGTTGGCGCAGTTGTTTCTGAACGGGAGAGGATAGAGACTATTACAGAAGATTTCTCCTGAACATGAAGATGACCTGTCACCGTAAACGTTAAATATCATGGGGAAATATAATGGAGAAATGAAAATGATACAATTTGCCAAACAAGTTCTGTTTGTCACATCATTTTGGTTTAACATTTGCATTAGCCATTTCATTTATTAAATTGGCAGACGCTTTTATTCAGACTGGCGAACACCATGTGTGGGAAATTGGAAAATATATACTGTATAACCAACCTGCATGTCCTCCAGTTGCAGTTTGAGCTGCCGTCTCTCTTCCTGTCTTTGCTCCTGCCTGGAACACACCATCTGGGTGAAGCTGTGTTGCTGCTGTGGCAGACGCTGCTTTCTCTTATTCTCCCTGAAAGCCTCACCAACGCTGACGACCACGGCCCGTGAGCCCGGAGAGCTCAGGCGGGAGGGACACTCGCCCAGGATGTGGTTGCGGTTGCTGGTGCTGCGGCTGTTGCCGTCTCCCCGGTGATTGTTGCTGCTGCTGCTGTTGTTGCTGCTGTTCTCGTTGTCACGGTTGCCCTCTTGGTTGTGGTCGCTGGCGCTGGGCCGCACCAGTGGCGAGTGACTCATGCCGCGGATGATGTTTTCCACGCGGGCGCGCTTTGCACGGAGGTGCTCGTCCGACAGCCTGTCCAAGTCAAAGGAGGAGAGGGAGAGGGGCTGAGAGGGTGCGTGGGAGTTGTGGCTCGTAGGAGGTAGTGGCCGCCCGAAGGAGGAAGAGGGGGGAAGAGGCCCTGGAGAGAGGCAGTCAGATGGACTGTCCTGGTCGCGGGAGGAGTTGCTGCAGGCGTCTTCAGCCTGGATCTCTGAGCCTCCACTGGACAGAGCTCCACTCCCCTGTGACAGATGACAGGAAGACAGATTTAATACATAAAATTTATGATTTTATGGATGTGGATTGAAGGCTTTATAGTGGCTTGTCTGTTTGGTTGATTAAAAAGCCTAAAATGCACGTGAGGTTGAGAAAATGGCGACTAAACAGTGACTAAAACTGTTGATTAATTGACTTTGATTTGAATATATCACCACCAGCTGTTTTTCTGCAGTTTGTATTTACCTGGAAGCCAGAGTCGCTCCCTCCATTCTTTCCCATGTTATTCTTCAGTAGCTGAGAGATGATGGTGACACCAGGGAAGGGCATCATGGCGTCCTCATACGAGTTGGTCCTCTTCAGCAGCTTCCTCAAAACGTTCGACTTCTCTCCGTCGCCGGTGGCACCGGTGTGGCCGTGGCTGACCAACGAGCAGTCTCCGTCCTGATCGGGCCCATGCGATTGGTTCATGCTGTCAAACAGGGTCTCCCTGGAGCGAGTGAATATTGCGCTGCCCACAGTCCTTTTCACCCCGATGTCAACACGTCGGCGCTTTGTCTGTCTGGTTAGGAGGGTGGTGCTGTCATGATCAGGCATCACGCAGGGCAATTACGTGGACATGACCAGGGGTCCTCACAGACGCATGCAGGATGAGAGGAGTTACCTGGTCAACAACAAAAACAGACATGAATTAAAAAAGATGTCAGCATTTCAGTGTCACCCGGATAATAAGGATCCCATTCTTTGAAATCGGTAGATGTACTTATTGACTCGATGCTGAAATGGAACCGGTCTGTGCAGGAAGAAAATGTATGAAAATATTTTGAATTATGAGATGCAATAGCAAACACTGAAAAGCTTTAATAAAAATCTGTAAAAAAAATTTTGAGGCTTTAAACCATAAAATATATTTTTTACATAGAAGTTTAATGACTAAAAGGATTAGAGGATTCCCGATAACATTTCCAAAACAGACTGTAGAAAAAAACTTACTTTGGTCTGTAACATTTATTAACATTTTGTTCAAACAATTTGGAAATTAATTAAATGTATTTGCCATATAGATACTAAAATGACTACTTAGTCACCACTGCAAAAATGTCAAGCAACACAAACACATCTGACAGACGCAAAAGGGTCGAGCGCTGAGCAAAATACAAAAGAAATATTACAAATATTCTAGATTTTCTTGACCAAAAACTGAACACAGACCAGCACACACTCCAAGTAGTTCGCAGTGATATTCCCACGGAGGAGTAACACCTGGCTGTAATAACAAAATAATTTCCCATATCCTTCTCTTCCTCCCGTGAGGGTTGACCTTGATTTCAACAACTTGTGAGGAGTTGTGAAGAATCGACAGGCCCTCTCTTATTGTCAGAGGGATTTCACCCCATTCTCAAATTTTAAAAAAAAATCCTTTTCAGTGTTAATTTTTCTTTTTTTGCTTCTTCACATTATTTCAAAGACGTAGGTACTTGTATTACTTTTTTTTTAAGTAGTAAATTTTATTAGTAATGTTAGAAAAACTTTAAGTTTCACTATGCTGCGAACTGGATCTATAGTATTGGGTCAGGGTAGGAAATAGGAAGAAAGATACACGACTGGTTTCAGTCGTGTCCAAAACTCCCACCTCTATCGAGTTTTCATTGACCGAGGTACTTGCCAAAAATCCCTTTTCAACATGGCTTCCCTTATTGATTTAAGAATGTAATCAAGACAAAAAAATAAACAATCTTAAAAAGCGTCACCAAGAAGTAAAAGGAACAAGTCAGTATCTGCTTGCACTTGCGCCGTCACACACATGCACACAGGCAGCGTTTTTCATGTTACCTGTTTGCATCTGTTTTGCAAGTGATTTCAGGGTCAGGTCTATAGGCAAATCGTACCCAAATGAAAGATGCCTCCTACAACAGTTTGTCAGAGCTGTGCATTCACAGGAGCCGAGCAGTTTTTCAATGTTAAAATATGTTTAAAAAACACAGTTATGCAACTGTAGCACGACAATCAGGTTTCAAAGCGAGACAGAAAACTGCCAAAGTGCTCAAACACACACAGTCGGACTGAATGAAGGACACAAACAAGATGCTTTAGCCGACAAAGCTGACACTGTTGTGTTCCTGCAGGGCCATCACCAAATGAAATACTCTCCAAGCAGGGGAGGGGGATTAGTTTGAATGTAACTCAGTGTAATAGACCAGAGGTGTTCAGAAAATCGCTCAGAGCCCCGGCACAGTGCCCAGCAGTGACCCAGATACACACTCGCGCAGAGTCCACTCCATGCGTGCGTACACGCATTGCTCACTGTTTGCATTATTGGTTTCTTGGCATTTCTCTGGGCAGAGGTCTGGCAGGGAGCGCGGCGTGTGACAGAAACTGTTTGGATGAGGGGGGGTCCAAAGTGCAAGAAAACTTATTTTGAAATTTGTGTCTTAAAAGTGCAAACACTTTGCACTGTTGTGTGTTCCAACAATAACACCTGACGCAATAATGCAAAAATAAGCTTCTGTGAACGGTGAGCGATGAAAGGAGATGTGAGAGTGTGTGCGACTGTGTGTGTGGTTTCTGCATCAAAACAGAAACTCTTGTTCCAATCTGAATTGGCGGAGCAGGAATAACTGAAATGAGAAGTAGCTGATGAATAACTGTAAAAGGCACATTTTCATTGTAGTGTGTGTGGTGGCTCATGGCTAAATGAATTTCTCTTTGTTCCATGAAAATGAGGGATTCCTCTAAAATTCTTTGAGGCCCATCTAACTCCTACTTCAATAAAATTACAAAAGAAAAGGGAAAACGGGGTGAAAAAGATTTTTGATAATGAAACAATTTGCAATAGTTTGGAGTCATATAATTTGCGCACATTTTACTTCGTGTTGCGCTGCAGAGAGGACTCAACTACCGTGGTTATACTTGTTTAAAGAAGGTAGTCCAAGAAAAAACTAACACATAATATAGTGTTAAAGGGATCCCCCCTTCGTTATTTGGTTCGGTCGCTGACTGAGTGCTCTCTGAGCAGAGAGCACCGCTGTCCAGTGTTACGTTTACGCACGGCAAATGTACAGAGAGGATTGTTGCTTTCCAAACAAGTTTATTAAAGCCCACGGTTATGAAACGAGCAGCATGAAAAACGTCCATCTTAACGTGCTTTTTATTCTTTCATAAACCGAAAAGGGTTTTATTTTATCAGTAAAGAGCCAAACCAATGGACGGTGGTCAATCAGTTTGTTTCTAAAGCACTTTACTCTTCTTTTAGCATCTCTGGGTGATATCGCTGCACAACAGATCAAAACAATTAAAGTTTCGAGCTATATTTGATGTGGAAGCAGGGGGGAGGATGTTTTTCCACGGTTTATTTGAATTCGTGAAACAGCAGCCTATACGAGTAGCTGGCAGGATCTTTAAAACTCGTCTGCGCTGAATGGCACGTTCGCCACCAAGGAAATTCAACAGCGGCGACAGGAGCGTAAAATCCGTGCGAGGTTTCAGTGGCGAGAGCCACAATCCAAGCAAAAGGGCACGGCAGCAAACAACCGAACAAAAACCGAATATATACGTTAAAATTAAAAAAGGGAAACTTCTGGCCCAGGAAGCCCCGATCAACCCACAGGGTGATGACGCGCAGAGTCCTGACGCGCATAAAGTTAATATGAGCGGAACATAAATGAAGACCGTGTCCATAGAAGTTAACCAACACCCACGATGCTATCAGACAAAACACACACACAGCCAAACAATACACGAGCCCACGAGTGACAATAATACGCGTGATAATTAATAACATACAGGATATAATAACAAGTTTGTACGTACTTCTCTCTCGAGCGCTTCCTCGAGTCGGTCCGTCGAAGAAAGGGCGAACGCAGGAGACAGATCCACACTCGCCGTTGAGATCAATGCCGTAATTTGCCACAGCAAAGTGGAGACGGATACGGAGCGTGCGTGCGCGCCGGCGTGAGTGCGTGTACGGGAGGGAGAGAGAGAGAAACACAGAAAGACAGAGAGAGAGAGAGAGAGAGAGAGAGAGAGAGAGAGAGAGAGAGAGAGAGAGATTGCTCTTGTGCGCCGCTCTCCTCTCGGGATGGGAAGTGTGCAGTGTCGAGCGCACACACTGCGGTCTCTTGGCTCGGCGGCGAATCCCGCTTTTCTCCCTCCGACCGACGGCAAGAACCGACTGTCAATAAGAAACGAGGAGGAGACGCACATGAAGGATACGCGAAGACGCTGCGTCACCGGCCCCGGAGTGAGGTAACGACTCCGCCCGACCAATAAGGAAGGAGGAAGCGGAGACGGTGGATTTTTTTTCTTCTTATTTATAAGGAGCCCCCCCGGAAAAAAAACCCAGCCAGAGCGCAGAGAGGAGGATGCGGCGGTTTAACTGACTGTCAGGTTCACCAACTTTCCTCAAACGGAGATACATCATTTAAAGAAAAAAACTTTCTCGAATTAAATTGTCTTAAACCACTTTATGGACATCAGTTGAAAAGGCAAATCGTTTTTTCTCCCCAGTTAATCTCTCTCTCTCTCTAATTGATGACCGAAGTATAGTCTGTGATATAATATATCATTTAATTTAAAAGGTCACTTTGAGGTGACATTTATAGTTTAATAATCACATTTGGGATAGTTTTTACGCTTTCACTCTGTGGCCCAGTTTGTTTGCATGTGCACTGCTCGCGCTCATCTCTACGATCACAAAGATTTCAATAAACATGCTCCTTCATTCATTTTGTGCATTTTTTTCATGCGACTGCAATCGCGTGTGCATATACACTTGGAGACGACCGCGCGCGCAGAGCATCTCTGTCAATCATAGGAAGTTACCACGGCAAGAAAAAAACTCTTCTCTCCTCTCATCCCCTCTTCTCCAGGAAGTCAGGGAACCTCTAGCTGGTGGTGTTTTGCTCAAAGACACTTCGGTAAAGCGGATGCACGTCTCGAGCAGGAGGAGTCTCTAATCCACACCGCTGCTATAACGTTATTTATATAACGTACTTATTCTAACAGACAACACTCAGAGGCCTCTGTGGGCTGCAGACCGAATTGTGATTTTATTGCGTAAAAACGATCTCGTCACAATTGCTACAATTGACTCGGAGCTTTTATTTTTTTTTGAGTTTGGCCACATTAAATATATCTATATATGTGTTGGGAGTTGAATCCACAACAACAGTTGAGTAAAATCCAAAATTACCCACATATCAGGTGTATGAGGCGAACGGGATTTTTCAGGGAATTTTAATAGGAAAAATGTAGCAGGGAAACTCTGCAGTGACCATGTTTCTTGGTAAGAGTATCCCACGGAACAAGGGAAACACCGAAGGAAATTAGAAAAGTGGCACAGTAAAATGTGCGCATTTGTGGAACGATTTGTAAAAATTAAAAAAAGGTGTTTCCCAAATTCAGTGTAAGTAAACTTACAGATATTTACGGTGTATTAATGTAAAGGAATGCCTCGTGTGTGTCGAACACATACTGAATTTACGCATCTGTAAATCAAAGTGATTGAGATGGGACTATTTTCTTCAGCGTTGTATCTTCCCCATCTTGTTTAAAACAAGTTCGTTCCAGAAATGAAAACGGAATTTCCTCCACTGTTATTCACTGATAAATATCAGAGCAGTCTTTGTGCAGGCAGAGCTAATTGTCTGCGCGGCATCTCATCCTCGAAATCTCTAAATTACGCACGGGAATAATCGTCATTTTACAAGAAGTTGACACGCTCGTTCAAAAGTGCTCGTGTGGTTCTATTTGTGAAAGAAGATAAATATTAGAACCTAGAATTGTCCCGGCATCCTCACACGAGGAGACAGAGGTGTGTTTCGTGCTGCACAGGTCGTCCTTGCACGCAGAGACAAACAAGGCCCTGTTCGTTTAATGATCTCTCTCCAATTATTTGGCACACACGCGGCAACTGAACCTCTCCACAGTGCAACACCCCCCCCCCCCTTTCCACTCAACAATGTTCTGTAAATGCTGTGACCTATTTGAGCCACTGTGCCGTCGGTGATGCCATTTTGTAGTGTGCTATATAACTTTGACATGAACTTGAGTTTTTCCTCTTCACGTGTCTGCGGCGCAGCCGCGCATCTGCAGCCAGAGGACGTGTGAATGCGCACATATTTAGAGACGAAAATCAGTGTGGCTCCTGGGATCATAAAGAAAAATACAATGGGGTGGGGAGGAGGGGGGTGGAAAAAAAATCAGGATCTTCTGAGGAATGAGGCCATAAAAGGACGGAGCGTTGGTGTGCGCATGGGGCTGTGTGGATGTCGGGATGAGGGGGCAATCTTTAACCTCGCCTATAATATATTATGCAGCTGAAAATGGTTGGAATGAAACGGTGTGGGGGAAAAAAATGAAATAATACCAGTTTATAGAAACAAAGCCCAAAAGGAGAAGCAGGGGCAGTTTAATAAAAAGAAAAAAAGAAATAAGGGAATGGTGTTTTCCCAAGAGAATATAACATCAGCATCAATGTAGGATGGAAAAATAATCTCAAAAGGAAGTATCAAAAATATTCACATATGTGCTTTCACTTATTTGAAACTATAATTGGCGAGTATTGGAAATCTTAGCAGCATATGTAGAGTAGAAAAAATAAAAGTAGAAAATGTTTAACTTGTTGAGCTCTCTGTGTTTACTTGCCTGATGTGGCGATGACCCCTGTCGGTGTTTGTGCAAGAGAGAGAGAGAGAGACACACACACGCGCACACACACACACACACACACACAGACAATGAGAGAGAATCTGTGCGCTTGCATTTTGTGAAACCGAGAGAGAGAAATGTAGCTGGGAACTGTGAGAAAAGAGAAAGTGTGGGGTCGCAGGTGTGCGTTTCAGTCATCCACATCCTAGAGTGACCTCGCGACCCAACGGTGAGGTTTTGGATCAACCACGCGCCGCTAATATCACAGGATTGAACCAAAGAGACAAAATCAAAGAGTGCGATACAATTAATGTTGAGCTGACACTCTGATCCACAGTCTTCTGAGAGGAGAAAAGGAAGCAAACGGACGAGAACCACACCAGTGGGAGCTTCGACAATGAAAGCATTGTCTTCCGATTTCTTTTTTTCCCCCCTTTGAGCGTGACATTTTTCAAGGAATATGTGTCAACACATCAGCGTATGATTCAGATACATGTTAAATTCAGATAGGGAGAGTAATTACAACAAATGTTGCCGTATATTACTACATCCTGCTGAATAAGAGTCAAAGAGCTCTCACTGTCTTTGTCATCCGTTCATTCAGTTCTCAGTTTACACAGCACTTGACACTTTTACAGCCCTGCGCTTGCATATGCTTTAAACTTTGCTCGCTTCGGAGGGGATCTCACCTCAAGCCGAGACATTTTGAAGAGGGTGAATTCATCCGCTCGGAAAAGTAGTTTTAATGACGAGCGACCAAATCAAATATTTGAGTTCTTGTACAAGAGACTAAAGTCTGAGGAGTTCAGAGGCCTCTGTCGTCCTCTGTTGCTTTATATGTACAGAACCAAAGGTTCACGTGATCGTTGTGGCACAAAAAAACAAAACAAAACAGGAACCAGTTTTATCTTGCAAGTCTGAAACACTTTTATTCTTAAGGGCTGTTTTGGCACAGAGGGTTTGGGTTAGTTTTGGCCCTTGCATCTGTATCAGCATTTGAAGTGGGACAAATCTAAATGTTGGTAAAGGTTGCAGGAAGTCTGGGTGACGCTGAGGTTGAATGAACCAAGCAAACAAACATGATGACCAAAATTTGCTTCCCTTAAATGTAATTAAACATTGAACTTTGCTTAGAGGCTGTTATGTCACTCCAAAAGGACTCCTTGCATGTGGACGGACATGTGCGCACACACACACACACACACACACACACACACACACTGAGATGTGCCTTTTTCCAAGAGCAAGTTAAAATCTCTGTGGATCATCACTCTGGGGGAAAAAATAGACAAAAGGGGAATAATGAAAACAGAAAAAGGCAGAAAGGGAATAATGATAGGCCTGCTGCTGATGGAGGTCCGGAGGTAAAAACAGATGGATGCAGAGGTTTCTCTCTCTGCCTCTTTCTCCGTCTCTTTCCCTGTCCACTTCTTTATTCTCTCTCTCTCTCTTTTTCTCCCCCTTTCTCTCATTCTCTTTTTCATCTACTCGCTCTCCATCAAGATGCCATTATTCAGGACATTAGCGAAGAAGAGCTAAAAGCTCTCACTGTTGAGGAGGGTCCTAGGGTCCTTTCTGAGGGCTGTGACACAAACAGTCACACACACACACACACACACACACACACACAAACACTTTGACAATAGAAGTAGCGTGTAGTATACAGCAGGTGAAGAGGTAAGAGGTGGTGAAAAGGTCTTATTGCAGACATTACCAGGTATCTCGGCTCCTCTCCTCTCTCCTCCGCGGCCCAAAAACATAGACATTAGCCGACATCAAGAAGAATGAACACTGTTCAATAAAGCAACACGCGGTGTGTTTCACTGGAAGGACACCAGAGTCCTCACAGGCTTATTTATCCGGAGTGAACTTGTGATAGTGATACACATCATCATCATCATCATCATCATCATCATCATCAGTATCATCATCATCATCATCATCATCATCATCATCTCCCTTTCGCCTGCTTTTCTCAGCTTGTCTTTCTCTACTGTCACTGCTCTCACTCCTGAATGCCTCAAATAATCTTTGAAAAAGATGCTCAAAATTGCGGCATTATGTGCGGGCAAATTAGGCGAGGCTATTAATGCGAGCATTGCTTCGGATAATGTAGCCACTGGCATGAGATTTCAGGATGCACGCACACTTTATTAGCTGTGAAATGATCAACTCTTTTTTTTAACGGCTCCTCTTTTTAATCAATCCTAAATGTTATCATATGTTCATTATCATTTTAAGTGTAGTTGAGGGTTCAACTTGGACACGTTTTATTCTCTGAATATCCAGTGTTGTTGTGTCTTCGCTTAGTGATGATGATATATGTGTACGCTTATTATATCCTTTTTATAAACTGAAACTATATTGGAAACTGAGACTGAACCGATGACCAGATACCGGGAGAAGATACCAAATGAGTCCTGTGTCCTGGCGGAGAATCTACAATTAGGTTTTTTTCCACAGATTAAGTCTATATGTAATTATTTTCCATCTCCTTATATTTTGTGTCCAGTCAGGTATTGGGTCGAGTGACACTTTGTGGAAGGAGACTGTGAGTTGCAGAACTGGGGTGACATCAGTACCGGTGACAGTAAATATAGAAGTCGTTTGGAGCGGTCAGCCAGTTGTAGTGGAAGCAATTATGAAAGTAAAAGTAGTAACAAGCTCATCCTGAAAATTGTTGCATACTGTAATTTTTCTTTCTTTCTTATCTTTAATTACCAAAAGAAACATATCTGCCTGTGGGTGTCGAAAGGTCTTCATCAACCCAGACACTATTGATTCGATTGTACTTGAGGAATACTACTGATACAACAACTCGGAGGCTGATCAATGGTCATTTCATTTCTGCCATTAACTTGTACTTTCCACTAATTATTCCATTTCCTGAGCTCAGGGACTTGGAGGATTTTCGTAATACCCCCCCCACACACACACACACACTCCCAGCAGAATTAATGCACTACAAAAACCATCAAAATTATTCATCTGCACCCTTCTTTTTTCAATTTACTTTTCTTTCTCTCAGTTCCTGTAATTCATGTGTTTTTTTCTTTCTTTTTATCGGTCCTATGGAGCCCCTACGCTGCTCATGTATTTATTCATGTTTGTCTGCCTCTGATGGACGACATGGACAAGGCTGAATAGAGGCAGTCGGCATGTGTGTTTCCTTGTGTCAGTGCATGTGTGTGTGTGTGTGTTTGTTTGTGTGTTTTGCTATATCCCTCTTCTATTGTGCTGATTCTAAGAGAAAGTCTTAATCTAACCACTGCCATTACTGCTGCTGAGACCTCCAGTCTCCACCTCCCCACTTGCCCTGATGTTGTGTCCAGCCACGGAGGCTCTTCAGTGGCTCGGCTGGCAGGCCTGATCAGGGTCTTGGGTCTGGGGCTTGGCCCAGATCCTTTGGTCCTCATCCCCCACCACCGTTGTCCCCAGCAGCCCCACAATGAAGCCTCCAACCTGACCTGACTTGGCCCCTGAGCTGCCTTCCTGGCTCGGGGCCTGGATGGATGGAGGGATGGAGCGGGGGAAGAAAGCCCGTCGCTGCATGTGCAGTGGAGTGAGGAGAGGTAGAGAGGCTAACAATACTATCAGAGAACCGGCGTCCGTCTCTCAAGCACGCACGCTCACACACATGTATACTGCTCTGTTTGTCTTTATTTATCGCAGCTCTTCACACATAGATGACAACAAAGGCAGACAGACGGCAGAAAAGAGAGGGTTCAGAAACAGAAAAAAGAAAGGGGAGAAAAGTGGCAGAGAAGAAGAGAGAGAAATGGAGCTGTAGGGGTTGCTTAAAAAAGATGGGAGACCAATTTGTGAGGGGGAAAGACGGAAGAAAAGCAGACGAGAGTTCGAGGGATTCAAAGACATTTGAACAGTGGCGAATAAAGAAAGAATAGAGTGTAAAAGAAGGTGCAACAGAAGCGGCAGGTTGAGGAGAAACAGAGGGACACAATGTGAATAAAAGAGGGAAAAAAGACGGGCTGTGTTTGTCTGTTGGCCGAAGCCTCGGTGACATTGTCAGGCCTCCTGGATCCCAGCGGAAGCAAAAAAATCAACATGTTTGCTCGAAATGCTTTCATTAACGGTGTGTAGCAGAGCCAAAAAAAGTGCGACGAGGGAGGAGGAGATGCAGAATTAAAAAAAAAAAAAACTCCCACACAAATAATGCAAACAAACAAAGGATAAAAAGACTGGGGGGAAAAAGCAAAACAAACTTGGTAAAAGCAGTTCTTTGGGGTCTCTTTTTTTTCTCTGCATGTCTACTCATTGACCCGTGTCTTTTCATACACAATGTGGCAGGCAGGCATCACAGGGGCAGACGTTCAGGTCGTTTTTTGAGTAGCCATTACTTTAGGGATGAATCTGTCCTCGGTGTAATAATGTTGCCATATTTGCGTGGGGTATTATAATGATAGCCTTTGGCACATTTGAATAAGCTTCGGACAGCGAAAGTAGCTTAAACAAACAGATGGAGTTTGCTGACTTTCATTTATTTATTTTTTCATTTAATAAAAAATCACAAAAGATTAAACTGAACCAATCTTTCGGCAATTTATTATCTGATGGTCACAAACTAACTCAAAGCTAAATATTCTAATATATTGACACAAAAGGAAAATAAGTGAAATAATTTTGTTTGATAATGAAATAATAATAATAATAATAAATAATAATAAAACAATAATCTCATTTATGCAAACAGCCTTTATGGAAATTGAGCCCCCCGCCCATGCTTCACCAGCATAGACTGGAAACAAGCGGAGTATAATCAAGCAAAGAGAAAGTAGGACATCGGTGTATGTGTTGGGGGGTCAGTCCGACTCACACACACACACACACACAAACACACACACACACACACACACACACACACACACAGCTCTGGCATAACGACAGTCAATTAAAGCCTCCTCTACTCCTCTCCTTTAATTGAAATTGAATTACAGAGATTCCCTCCTGCCCCTTTATCTGAGCACGTAAGGAAACGCCTGGGGGCCGATCTAAAGCTGATCTGTTCTCCCATTTAACCAAGGAAGAAGTTTAAGGTAAATACATAGCAAGTAATAAGGTTGTTAGGGTATTAAATAGTGTAACACACACACATATATACACACACACGAGAAGAGGCATGCTTGCACATGTGCGTACGCCACAGCTAAAGTAACAAGGTAATTATATGGTAAAGCTCAGTCTCGCAGAAGTAAACATGTCTCGAAGGAATGTATTTAAGATGCGACTCTAACGATCGCACGATTGCCAGCATCGTGGCGACAGCATTTCAATAACATGCAAGGCAAAATTTGAATTATTTCTAAATGTAATACTTGTTCTTCTTTAATAGTTGTTTTTTTTTCTGAAAAAGACTAGAACTGCGTGTTTCGTTGCCAAAATGTTTTCAGGTTTTTATTTCCCGATTTCCCCTGAAGTGCCACGTGTTGGCACACAAAGTACAACGTGAGCTGGCCGATCCTTCCAGCAAGTGTTTCGGGCTCTTAAAGAATTCCCTGAGACATTTTGATCATCATTGATATATTTTTCTTATTTTTTAAAAAATAAATTATTTTAGTATTTTATTTATTTATTTTAATTTTATTTTATTTCTTCATGCAGCAGTTTTGTCTAAATGAAAAGCCATACAGTGACTTTTGTAGTCTTGTCGTTTCTTTCAGAATTTCTCTCTTCTGTCTTTTCATCCAAACTTTTTACTCACAGTAGTCCCTTGTTCCATTCAGCCATATTTGCAGTCACTACCTGAAGTGTCACAGTCTCAATCTGGCCATTTATGTTTGTGGCTTGTCATTGGTTTTCAAGTGGACGTCCTGCCAGTCCCAACAGGACACGGAGGTATATGTTGATGAAGAACAAGTAGGAGAGGTGGAGTGGATGTATGGATGGAGAGAGGGATGAGAGACGGGTAAAAGAATTCAGCAGTACGTGTGCAAATGTGTGTTTTCCTCTTTGACACTCACCCCTCCTTGTCTGCAGCACTGTGAGGCTGTGTGTGTGTGTGTGTGTGTGTGTGGTAGACATAAAGACTTTGAATAAGTATCAGAGAAGAAAGGGAATGAAAGATGCAGTATATAGCCAAAAGTATGTGGACACGTGCGATCAGCTGGTCCATTTAGTTAAAGTTAAGGGAAATACAAACACAACAGCGCACAATACTGTGCCTCCAACAATGTGGCAAGAGTTAGGGGAAGACCCCTGACCTCAATCCCATCCACGCAGACCGTGAGCCAGGCCAGCATCGCCAACATCCTTCTCGGAACGTCATCTCAAGAGATGCTTGAAACGGAACGTGCTCAGGTGTCCACACAACTTTGTCCGCACGGCGTAGGAAAGAAAGAGTGAAAGTGAACGAATCCGGCTGGCGCAGCAGCGTCATCACAGAGATGGCTTGACCCGCCGCTCACCCTCCATCTTGTTTGTGTACTGGTTTATTTGTTGGAAACAACAACAATAACAGCAACTGGGCTCTGTAATTATTCCTTAGTGCTGCTTCACTCACTGTAATTATACACCCATACGCTCTGTGTGTGTGTGTGTGTGTGTGTGTGTGTGTGTGTGTGTGTGTGTTTCGTGCATGCAAAATAGGAAAGGAAATACGTGTGTCTGTGTATTGGGATGTGCATGTGTGTGTGTGTGTGTGTCAACAACAATTACACCCATATTGGCCAGAGAGAGGGAAAGAGAGAGAGAGAGGAAATAAAAGAGACAGATGAAGAGACAGAGAGAGAGAAGGGGGGGGGGGGGGGGGGGGGGTGAAGGGACAACAAGCTGAGGTCTGTGTTGCTAAATGACAGTGATTCACCATCAGCCCACCCATTTAGTTTAAGTGTGCTGCTCATTTGCCTGTGTGTGTTTCTGTTTGTAGATATAAAGGGACTATGTGAAATGATGATGAGAGAGAAAGAGAGGCAGCGGGCGACGCTGTGCAAAGTGTGTGTGTGTCTGTGTGTGTGTGTGTGTGTGTGTGCGCACGCGCTCTCCCTCTTTCACCCCACTAGTAAACCAAACGCTGTGTTAATTTGTGTGTTTTCGTCTTTGTGTTTCTGTAAGTTTGCAGAAGCATCTGTATTTGTGTCTCACTTTGGTGGGTGTGTGTGTGTAAGCATCTGTGTGCGTTTGTGTGTGTGCGCGTACCAGAGCCTTTGTTAGTGATAGCAAGCTTGCCCTACTCGTCGCTCCTGTCATGCGAGAGTTTTTCGGTTGCCTGATTTTCAATCAGGCACATAACCACTCTCGTCGAGAACCTTTACACTCCGCGTTTCGGTGCTTTCCCATAATTTTACTCCCATTGCACGTGTACCTCGTCCTTTGAAGGGCTACAGTGTAACTACACGTCTCTGGAAACAAACTTTTCGCAACGGGTCATTTAAAATCAGACTCACTCGTGGATTCAGAACGATGATCGTTTCAGGCATCTGATTGAAATGACTTGCAGAAGTTGGTTCGGCAGTGAGTGCTCCAACTATTTTTTTTTGTTCTTTCTGAAACATGTTTAGTTTTAAATAATGCCTCTCAAGGTGATTTCTTAAACTTAGTTGACCCTGAATGTGAGACAGTAAAAATATATGTCAAAGGTCCAACGGCATGCCTACATTATCATGCATGATCATGCAAGCATTTGAATTTCAGTTTTAGAAAATTGTCCAGTTCTACAGGAGCATCACACACGTAGTGTCTCGTCATTCTTATTTCCTCAGATAAATTCTGCTGAGGTGTTCCCCTTGCCCCCCCAGCCCCCCAGCTGAATCGTATCCATTATTAATGTCTGAACATGGTCTCTAAGGAGCTGCCATCCATTATTAATGCCTGACGATTTCTCCCTTTCCCTCCCAGGACCTCGTTCTTTCTTCGCTTCATCCTTGTCAGTGTCCCTCTACTTTTATCCATCTGTCCCAACATCCATCCGATCGGCCGTCTGGAGAAAAGCTAATAACAGGTGTGTCTTCCTCCCTCAACATGATGTCTCCTCCTCTTCCTCCTCCTGTCATCCCATCTTCAATCTGCTCATGATTTCTTCTGGGTAGTTTTTTTTTTCAACAAGGTGTTTAACGTGCCAAATGTGCGTGTGTGCGCGCCACTTGGGTAAGGTGACACTTTGGCAACCTGCTAAACATGTGTGAGTGTGTGTTTGTGTTAATGATGTATGAAAGCTTGTCTAACTCTTGGAGACAATTTACTTCCAAACACACATACACACACACACACACACACACTAACACACACACACACACACACACACAAGTTGACTTACATGTTTTCAAGTAGCCAAACACTGTGACTTATCTATTGACTTATCTAACTTCACTCAGTATTCCCTCCAGTGTGTCTGACGTCTCTCGCGTCTTAAAAGATTCTTGTAATAAAAAAAAAGTTCTGGGATTTTTTAATTAGTCCTCAGTCTGCTTTTGTATCCCTGTGAACTTCACAAATGCCACATATTCAACAAATAACAATTAGGCTTAATTGAGATGATTAAAAACTGCCATCTAATCCGTCAACACGCCGTGTTTATATCTTACACTGTACGAGTGTGTGTGTGTGTGTGTGCCTCTCCTCTTCATGCTTGACAAATCAAGAAGATCACCGTATAATGACTGCATAACAAGTGCGTCCTTAAGATACACAGATGCACACCCCCCCACACACACACACACGTATATATATTCGCAAACAAACATGTCCTTAAGACAGACGACGCTTATCAATAGCTGTTAATTAAATTCTCGTGCGTATTAATGAAAGACGTAGACTTGCTGTTTACCGCTCCATAAGTCTGCGCATGTTCTCGGCTCTGTTTGTTTGCCTTAATGAAAACATTTCACCTTGCAGCAGTTTTGGTTTGCCGAGGAGTGTTTGTGTGCATGGCGGCTGCATGTACAATTTGTTTATCACCTGAAAGTAAATGACTAACAATGGGCAAATTTGACAAAGAAGGAGAAAATGTCGAAGCGGGGGAGGAACAATTAGGACAATAGCAAGACAAAAATAATTTTTAAAGGTCCGTCCGTTAACGAGAGATTTGATCTGTGTGGGTCGGTTTCTCTTTCCTCTTTGTTGCCTCTCTGTTACTATGGAGGTGAACAGAATTTGGCTTGTGGTGTCTATAAGCACAATATAAGAAAAAAAATTTAAAAAGATGTCCCCGCTACTTCTGCGTTCTGTAATTCTGAGGATGTTGGTTCAGACTTTCACATTCTACAAGGAAGGAATTGAAATAACTTTGATGGTAACTTTTGATTTAGCTCCATGCCCCCTGCAGTTTACATTTTTTGCAATATTTTCTTTTGCAACAGTAGTGGGAACAAATACATGCCTGCATGTATAACTACAGCCAAGTCATAAATTCAGTATTAATCCCTGAATTATGGCTGATACAATCGTTTCAATCAAACAGACTCACAGTACATATATATGGTTATTACTTCATCTTCTTTCTTAGGAAACTGTTACTTTCGGATTCAAACACCAAGGTCGGTTTAATGTGGCGTCTTTTGAATGTTTCACTGATGGAACATTTCGACTCTGAATACAGCCCATGACTTCTTCATTCTGTGTACATTTCTCGCATAGTCAAATCTTGTCCTTGGAAGATATCCAAATCATTTTAAAAAGAGACCATTGTTATATATTCCCATTGTCCACCAGCAACGCTGCTGTCAAGCTGCAAACGGCTCAAGCAACCTGGATGAATTCTCCATCGCTTCGAACAACCAGCGCACATGATTTAATGTGTGTCTCCCGGTGGAGTGAGATACGATCAATGCATCCTCTATTGATGTATTTTGTATTCTACTGTCAAGAAAATCTAAAGTGTAGTAACGATGACATGGAGACAAGTGTGGCAACTCTTAGTCCAAATCCCTCATCTCATCTTGTTTTATCATCATATCGTATCTGGCCATCTGGCCATCTGTTCATCTTCAGCTGAGAAGGAGCTCACATTCGACTCTGGCTCTCTTCTACTCCTTCTTTTCAACTCATTCTCTGACACTGTGACCCTTTGCCCTGGGCTCTCATTCATTAGAAAATGACAGATTTGCTTTAAATCCACGTCCTTAATGGCTTTGTAAAAGATTCAATACAACCGGCGCAAAAGTGCAACGTCACCGCATTAATTCTAGCATGCATTGAATTATCTCAATAAGTAAAACAAGTCGGGAATGCAACCTGGATGCAAACTTCTTCCCCCCTTCGTCTTTTTCTCATTTCCTCCGTTTGTCTTCTCTCTCCTCCAGATTAACACCCTCCTCCTTCCCCTCCTCTAATATGCCCGGCCTTCCCCTCCATTTCCCATCCGCCCTGCTCCCTCTCACGGGCATATGTCAAGAGATAGCAAGCATCTGCTCCTTGAGAGGGATTCTGTGTTCGCCACTCTGCCATTCTGTGCCAGGAGTCCGCCAGTCGCACGGCGGCAGTATGGCCATGTACTGGCTGGCGAGGAAGTGGGACACGGACCCAGGAGGGGAGGCTCTGCTTGATTTCTCTCGGGTGTCTGTGTCTTGGTGTGAGTTTTTTCTGAGTAGATTTCGGCGCAGGCAGAGCTCTGCGTGAGAGGATGACAGAGCTGTGCCAGGTGGTGAAAGGAATCGCTATCCAGGATGATGAAGGACAAGAAGTGAAAATGACATGAAGGAATAAGCCAGCGGGAACAAAAGACACAAGCTCAAGTGTTTGTTGTAACCAGCACATGAAAATGAACTCGTCACGCTAGTGGGAAGACTTGTAGTTAAGGTAGATAGTGATCAAAATTAAGGATAATCTTCATCGTCACTATTACTGTGTGTGTGTGTGTGTGTGTGTGTGTGTGTGTGTGTGTGTGTGTGTGTGATTTCCTTTACTGTCTGGATGCATCTTCTGTTGCACACGTAACAGGTACATGGAGGTTGGTGTAACTTGTAATGATTTCATTTGTGTCTTTTCCTTTGTGTACGTATCCTCAGTACAATGGACGGCTTGCATGGCAAATGTCTCCATATTTCTCATGCTCACATTTGCTTTTCTTCTCTTTTAACTTTACCTGTGTCGTCGGGTTTGTCGATAACCCCAATGACCCGTGAGACCTCTCTCCCCCTCTAAATAGTTTTTTGGCGCTCACTGTTTTGAGGCCTCACCATTTTTCACTCACTGAAAAATATCTTATTTTTCAAAGGACCAAATTGGTTTAAACTAATTTTTACCCGGATGTTGTGGTGGTGATGTTTCCTGTTGCAAGACACAGTTCACGTCTGTTTGCCCCATGAGTTTCTCCGTGTCTTGACTGCAAATTGCATGTGACAAAAATCTGATTGGTACCTTTACCTGCTTCTTGTTAATCTTCATGTTTTTATTAAACATAAACACTGATACATTTATAGGTTGTGCAACATAAATCAAATAATGAGCCCTAAGTATATTCAGATTACACATACTGCCACACACACGGCATGCACTTTTCACCCTCCGATTTAGTGCAAGAATACACAATGGCAAGGGGAAAAGAAAAGAGTATGGTGTCATTAATAAAAAAAAGGAAGACAAGCTAATTGTGTTGCATGCCCTGGAAAAATCAAAAATCCATTAGAGAGGGCCAAAAGGACACGGAACATGGCTTTTTTCAAAATCAGATGATGCCTCACAGAAGAAGAGGAACCAAGAGCGCTTTTACCTTTAATTTGCTCCTATATTCCCCCATTTAAGACGGTCGTCTTCTGTTTGTATGTGTGAGTGTGTTGTCGTTGTACTTGCTTTAATGCATGCCAATGAGTCACGCAACTTTATCTAATCTCCATAAATGGCCATACAGTTCAGAAAGGTCACACAGGCACACATACAGACACACACACACACGTCCCCACAAGAGAGCAAGCTTAAGGAGACGGTAATTGAGAGAAATGAGAAGAAATGATGGAAGGGACCGGGCAAAGTTAAGAGGATTGAGGGAGACAGAATGGACTCTGGAGTGAAACAATTAGCTCTGTCATTTAATGTTTTCTGCTCTGCTCAGAGAGGTCGGAGCGCCCCCGCAAAGGAGAAATTATTTTTCCTACGGTGTGCCTCGAGGGACAACATACTTATATCTGTCAGCGGTTTAGTCGCATTTTGATTTTTAGCTTCAGAAGTGCACTTCACCCGACAGAGAAGAAAATCAGATGCGTAATCGTGACTTCCGTATTTCTACTTTTACTGCAGGAAAGAATCGGAAATCCTGCACGGACCGCAAATCAAAAATCTCCCCTGGATCTACCTCCACCTTGTCAAGGAATCAGCATTTCAGTCAATATTAAAAAAATAATACACATCATCTGCAATACCAGCTCCTCAGGGAAAAAAGGCATTGACAGGTTGGACACTTTGTGATGTCATGGGTTTCATTTTCATTTGGTCCGTGGTTGTGGCTAGTGTGTGTGTCTGTGTGTGTGAGTGTGTGTGTGTGTGTGTGTGTGTGTGTGTGTGTGTGTGTGTGTGTGTGAGCATGCACTTGCAATCACTCTTGACATTCCACTTTGATGCTGTCACAAACACTTTTCCTCCTATTGCAAACATGTGTCTCGCTGTCTCTCTGAAAAGCCTTCACCACAGTCCGCTGTTCACTCTGTCTTCTTTTTTATACTTTGTATTTGATCCCAGCATGAGACCCGCTCAGAGAGGTCTCAGGGGTGGGTCATTACTTTGTGTGTGTGTGTGTGTGTGTGTGTGTGTGTGGTATGTTGGCATTACCTGCTATCTCTTTGAGGCCATCTGGAGTTGGCACGTGGGAAAAGCCAGTGTCAGCTCTGAATGTGTGTATGGGGGGGGGGGGGGGGGGGGGGTCTTTGACATGTCAACACATTTGTCATAGATAACATCACAGTTGCTGTTTCAATCCACACAGCGTTGTGTGTGTGTGTGTGTGTGTGTGTGTGTGTACCAGTAAAGAACTGCTGGTTATCTGTTGATTCTTGAGCGGCCTCAAACTGGCTTAACTGAGGCCCTTAATTGCTCAGGAATGTAAGCGTTGATTTGTCGGCCGCGTTTGAAAGAGCCTTCGAAATGGGACTTTCTATGTATATATGAAGAAACTGTCTGACAGGCATATTCTGAATATTTTCTATAACTTGAAATTTACTTTTTTCCCAAATGTTGTGGAAAACTTTGTTTATCCTATTTATATATAAAAAAAAAATCTCTTCTCTGTGTCCTCACCTTTACCCCTGCCCGTACATACCTACAGTGTATCTCCTATAATGTTTTATAACCTTCTAAAATGATTCAATTACTTTTTCAAATTACTTAAACAGAGAGTCTACTGTCAGATGAGAAGAAAGCCACTTACACCTTTGGTAGACGGAGACAGCGAGAGGAATGAATTCATAAAAGAGTGGTGGGGCATAAAATGAGGAGAACATGATAAAAGAGAGAGAGAAGGACAACATGGTTGGAGGTTTATTTAGGTGCTCACCTGTCTGCCAAATGGACTGAATAATAGATGTGAGAGAACGAAGGATAAAAAGAGGAGAGGAGGGCGAGACGATCCTGTTCTTTTTCCACCGCCTCGATCTCTATTTATCTACGTAAATTTCCTTGTGATTGAGGATGTTCATAGAAGGGCTTGATTCGTTTAATCAACTAAACATCAAGTTGGACAGAACTTTTTTTTTATTTCACATTTTTAAGTTTCCAGACAGTCCTCAGTTACCACCGCACCAATTCCCAAAACAATCAGTGTCCTCTCCTATAAAGAATTTAATAAGTAGCTTAACAAAAAGACCATTATTACCGTCAGTGTGAGACTCACTGTACAGCACAGATTATCATATTTGATTGCTTCAGTTCCTGCCTCCCTTTTGATGGTCTCTATAAAGCATCTACATATCACAAAGGAGCTGCGTCCTTTTATTCGTGACCCCACGGGAACTTTTGTGCTTTCGTACAAAGCTTTATTTACACATTTGTGACAACAACAAGAATATTGAATCTGTATGTTTTTTCACCCTGCTTTATCTTCCTTACAGCCGAGTGTGGCTGTAAAGAAGATTCTACCTCTATACATACATTATTTTAAGCAGATTGTTTTGAATGCTTTAACCTTTAGAAGTACACGTTGAAGTCAAAAAACAGGTTGTAGCCAGAATTGGGATTCGGTTGTCTCAGGAAGTCCGTATGTGGAGCTGGAGGAAACTGGAAGTCCTAAAAAAAAAGCCACACAACAAGGCAGGCACAGATTTCCACTGATGTGCAGACATGCATGTATTTAGGAGCGAACACGCGCACAGAGACAGAGAACACACACTTGGAAACACACAACCTTCTGACTGTGATCAAGAGAACAATGTTCTGCCCTGCTCAGTGATCGGTCTCCCTCTTTCACCTTTTCTCTCACCAGTCTTTTATCTCTCTCTTTCATCCCTTGCTCAATCCCGTCGGGCCCAGGACTGGAGCAGCTGAGCTCGGCTTCCACAGGCTCCACACACACACACACACACACACACACGCACAGACAGTTACACACACACACACACACACACACACACACACACGCCATCAACACTTCATACATTGCTTCCGATTAATTTTCTTGTCTCATTTGTTTGAGTCAAGACCCTTTTAGAGTGCATACAAGCGCTGACCTTCAGTCACAGGAGATTAGACACTTGAACTCCGACTGAAGAGAGATGCATCCTCCGAGTGGAGGAACCTTGTGGAGGAGCGACAACACACTTTTTTTCTGAGAGACGGAAGGCAGGCACTTGAGGGAAAATTAAATCTCTCCAAGGATGCCACCAGGGCATTGAGGAAAGATTGGCGTTTTGTGTCTAAACACATGTACACTGAACTAGCTTTGGGTCCGCTCATCCTCGATTTCTACAAAAAACGTTTTTTTTGTTTATGGTGGATCCATTTATACAGCGTTAAGTGCTCGCTCCAAAGGTGGAGAAAACTTGCGTTGGGGAGGCTGAGATTTATAGCCGCAGCTGCGCGTGAGAACATTTCAGGGTGTAATTGTTTTATTATTGTCAGCAACTGAAGAGATGAAGAGGTTTCTCAATGGAACTTGGGACATGAAAAAATAAATCTATATATATAATCAAAATCACTTCAGCACAGAGTCAGAAGAAAGTCCAGAGAAAATCTGTGGCACCGAGCTCACGGCAGTTCTTCAGCATTCTCCCGTTGCAGCCGTCTAGGTCATTGCCTTGTCTTTCTGTCCTTTTGAAATCATTTTTTCACAATGTGAACTTTTTTCTTCCTCCTTCTCTCCATTCAGCGTGGATCGAGAACAGGCTCGTTGTTCTCGTAAATTGATTCGAGCCTGTAAAGAAAGTGTAAGACCGTTTCAAAGTCCGTTTCAAATGGTTAATTTGTATTGCTGCTCACTAACGCCAGATCAAATTTTAAACAGTTGTGAGTTGAATTTGATTGAAAGGATTCAATTGGATACTCTCCGTCAACCAGTCTAGCTGCTGAAGAGTAGTCCCGTGAAACAATGACAAACCTGATGCCTTTAGTCAGTTCTCACAGTGTCACGTGAATCCATTATGAAGGTAAATTAATGGGGGTATCGTTGTACAGGCTGGTGGTATATGCGTGTGGAATTGTGGATCAGGGGACACGCACTGTTTCTGCCAATTTGAAAACCAGCAGCAGTTTCATTGGATCTCATTGGCCCGCAGCGACCTCTCTTCCATCGCAGAATGAAATGAATATTAACAGAAAATTACTGTATTCTGTTGATAAGTTAAAGGTTTTTTTTCTTGCATTGAAGAAAGAAAAATGTATCCTGCCTCTGCCCTGCTCACATCTTATTGTAAATTTGAATGGTGCTCCTATTGAAGGCATTACTGTACGCACAAAGAGATGTCCTTTCAACGAGTTGGTTGCATTGGGAAAAATAAAGTATTTTCCTTGGCTTTTGTTGTTACTTCTTTTACTATTACTTCCCTTCCACAAAGAAAGGGCCTGACTGCGCCCACCCAAGTGCTCCTGACGAAAATGGAATTTAATTTATCACCATGTTTGTTATGTACAGTTAGCCAAGGTGCCTTGATTGTGAGTGTATCACACTCATCAACACTGCTCTCCAGTGTACATTGGCTAGGTCACTACACTGTTGCATCTTCCATTCTGATGTTTTAATAACTTCTAACATTTCTTCAGCGTTTCCATCTTGTACTGAACTGGGAGGAGGAACTTACAACGGTGGTTGGGTTATTTTTCCCCCACGCCATTTTTAAAGGAAAGGGGAAGCAGACTCACACAAACACATACACACACTCATGAATCAGTCATCTAAAACAGATAATGTTAAGGCAAAAGTGTGAATGAGAGGGAGAGATAGAACGTCAGGGTGACTGACTGGCACACACACAAACACACAGGCTTGCGCGCGCACACAACACACGTTAGCTAATAAGATTCCTCCCCATCACTCTATTTTGTGTCTGTACCTATCTGGTTACCGTGACGCCCAGGGCCCTGTCACTCAGACAACCGTGCAAAGATGAGCAAAAAACCGCACACATACACACACACATTTACAAAGGCGCACACGTGCACATTAACGGACACACACTCAGCAAAGCGCAGTGGGTGACGGTGTCAGAGTGACTGCGGGTGCCCACATCAGAATGCAGGTTGGAGGTTTGACATTCCTGCAGGCTGTGTCCGTCTAGCCAGTTAGGGGGAGGACAGCCAATAACACACACACACACACACACACACACACACACACACACACACACACACACACACACACACACACACACACACACACACACACACACACACACACACACACACACACACACACACACACACACACACACACACACACACACACACACACACACACACACACACACACACACACACACACAGGCCTGACTATCTGATGAGCCTAATGCTGATCCAAGTCAATAGTGAGAAGAAACCCCCCCCCCCCCCAAAAGATGGCTTTTAAGCGTTCCACCTCTTACCAGGTCTGTGTGTTTGTGTGTGTGTGCTTTTCCTTGATGCTTGTCTCTGCGTCGTGTGCGAGTCCTACGACAGTAATGAAAGCATTCAAAGAGATTATCACAGTTGGGCGCTTGCAGACCTCAAGGTTAAAGGAGCACAAAGGCGCAGCAGAAACAATGTGTTATGTGTGTGTGTGTGTGTGTGTGTGTGTAATTGTGTGTATTCTTTTGTGTAAACGTGTACATGAGGCTGAATATATGGGCCTGTATTTGTGTGTATATTGTAGCAACCCAGGGGACTTGAAAGCCAGATTCACAATGAAAATAGGTAACTCAGAGACAGTTAGTTTTAACATAAAGTGTTCTTTAATAAATTAGGTCAGGAAAAGGGTCGTGGGACAAACTTTAACTCAGGATTCTTCCCGTCCGGGGTCTGTCAGCCTTCATGAGGGGTTGTCCTGTGGGGGTTTATAGCAGAGCAAGAGGTCAGTCCTTTCTCCTTACTGAACCCCACAACTCCTACAGTGTTGTGTCTCTGGTCCTTTGTTCCTCACCCCCCCATGCGGCCTTGGGCTGCCTCTCTTAATGCCTTCCCCTGATCACCTGATGGGCTGCAGGTGTGACCAGTGCCATGTGCCAAGTTGCTGCAGCACTTGAACAGACAGATAGACTCCCTCTATCACCTCCCCCAATCTGAGCCTGAGCCTATGGACCCACCCTCTGTGCCGGATTGGCTGGTCTGTTTCCCCTGGTTTGCTACAGACCCCCTCCTCCAGCTCCAGGCAGGGGCTGAGAGCGTCCACAAACCAGCATTCATCCCTCCTGGAAAGTGCATCTGCATTCCCGTTGGCTCTTCCTGACCTGTACACAAAAGTAAAATTAAAGTTTTGCAATACCAAGAACCACCGTGTGACTCGTGCGTTAGTGTCTTTCAAAGTTGCCATCCATTTAAGTGATGCATGGTCAGTTGCCAGTGTGAACTTTCTGCCAATGAGATAGTACTGCAGCTTGGTTAGGGCCCATTTAATCGCCAGGCATTCTTTTTCCACTGTTGAATAATTCCTTTCATGTTTTTGCAACTAACGGCTAATATGCAGTACGTCACTGGGTGTTCCTCCCCCCCTCTGGCCTGGGATAGCACAGCTCCAAGCCCTGTCCCCGAGGCGTCGGCATGCACAACGAGCGTGTCCCCAAAGTCTGGTGTATTCAGGACTGGCTCGGTGCATAAGGCCTTCTGAAGGAAGGTGAATGCCTCCTCCGCCTCAACACTGCAGAGGACATGGTGTGGGTGTTTTATTTCCGTCATCTTGTGTAGAGGGGCTGGCATGGTAGCAAGGTGAGGGATAAAACACTGATAATAGCCCACAAGGCCCAGGAATGTTTTCACTTGCCGCTTAGTTGCTGGTTTAGGCCAGGTGGTTATGGCCTCCACCTTTCGGAGTTGGGGCCTCACACTGCCCCTCCCAATAGTGTAGCCAAGATATTCTGCCTCCTCAAGGCCCAGATGACACTTTTTGGGATTGGCTGTCAGGCCAGCATGTCGTAGAGCTCCCAGGACCGTTCCCAGGTGGCCAAGGTGGGAGGTCCAGTCAGGGCTATGGATTATTATATCGTCCAGGTAGGTGGCGGCATACTCACGATGAGGGCAGAGTATCTGGTCCATCATATGTTGGAACGTAGCTGGCGCTCCATGGACTCCAAAGGGCAGCACTTTGTAGTGATACAGGCCATCTGGAGTAGAAAAGGCTGTCTTTTCTTTGGCTTCCTTTGTGAGCGGAACCTGCCAGTATCCTTTGGTAAGATCAAGAGTAGTCACAAAACGGGCAGGGCCTAATCGCTCAATTAGCTCATCCACTCTAGGCATGGGGTAGGCATCAAACTTAGAGACTTCATTCAACTTTCTAAAATCATTGCAGAATCTATCAGTGCCCTCCGGCTTGGGAGTCAGAACAATTGGGCTGGACCAGGCACTACGTGACTCTTCAATAACACCCTTTTCCAACATCTTTCTCACCTCTTCTTTAATGGTTGCCCTATTGGCCTCTGGGATACAGTAGGGCCAGAGCCTCGCCTTTTTTCTTGGTTGGGTGATTATGTCGTGTTGGATTACCTTAGTTCGGCCAGGTCAGTTGGAGAAGACATCTTTAAACTGACTGGTCAGTTCTACCAGGTCTTGGCGGTGGACAGGGGTCAGCTGAGAGCCTAAACGTACCTGTGAAGAGTCAGAACCTAGGACTTCAGTTGCTAACTTTGTCATCGGCACACAATCAGAGGCATGCCCTTTCTTAAGAAGGTTTATGTGGTAAATCTGGCAGGATTTTCTTCGGCCCGGTTGTCTCTTGTACTTGACCCCACTTACTTTCTTCACCACCTCATAGGGCCCATGCCACCTTGCCAGGAACTTGCACTCTGCAGTTGGTATGAGGACAAGGACAAACTCACCAGGCCGGAACTCCCGCACTTGAGCATTCCGGTTGTAGACCCAGGCCTAGGCTTGTTGTGCTAGCTGCATATGCTCCCGTACGAGTGGCCATATTTTAGCCATCCTCTCTTGCATCTGATCCACATACTCTATGACGGACCGGTGGGGCGATGGTTGTTTCTCCCAAGCCTCTTTAGCCAGATCCAACATGCCTCTGGGTCTCCGTCCATACAGCAACTCAAACGGCGAAAACCCTGTGGAAGCTTGGGGAACTTCTTGTATGGAAAACAAGACAAAAGGAATGAGTTGGTCCCAATTTTTCCCATCTACATCAATAACTTTCCTCAGCATCTGTTTGAGGGTCTTATTAAACCGCTCTATAAGGCCATCTGTCTGTGGGTGATACACTGATGTTCTTATTTGACTCACTTTCACAACCTGCACATCTCCTTCATTACCCGAGACGTGAAGCAGCTTCCCTGGTCCGTCAAGACTTCCTTTGCAGTGCCAATTCGACTGAAGAGAAGGAATAATTCTCGGGGAACAGCTTTAGCATTAGCAGTACGTAATGGGACGGCCTCGGCGTAGCGAGTGGTATAATCCATGATGACTAGGATATACCGATGCCCCCTACTGGACTTTGGCAGGGGACCTACTATATCCATGGCCACTCTCTGGAAGGGGGTGTCAATTATAGGTAAAGAGATTAAAGGGTTCCGATAGGGTACCTTTGGGGCAGTCTTCTGGCAGTCCCTGCAGCTTTTGCAATAATCCTGGACTGCCCTTTTTACCCCTGGCCAGTAGAATCGACCCAAGTCTTCTCCACCCCTAAATGAGCTCCCAAAAGATGTCAGTGGGCAAGGTACAAAACTTTGGGAACATAGCATTTTGGGACTTGCAGCTGATCAACAACGAGTTCACCCCGCTTAACCACCCTATACAAGAGGCCCTTTTTTCCTAAAAAATGTGGAAAACTAAGTTGACTCATCCCCTCCACATGTTTCCCTTTAACGACCACTAGGTTTTGTCTGGCGTGTTCCAAGTGGGCGTCCTCCAACTTGGCGGTCTCAAACTGCCCTTTTCCAGCCCCCTTTAACCCTTCAGCAAGGGGAAACTCAGAAAATACCTCAGAAAAAACTTCATCTGATGAGGTCTCATCCGACCCCGGGTCCTCCTCCCCCAGGGCCTCTGCAGGGACCCGAGCTTCTTCATCGGTTTCCTCTTCAGATGAAAGGGAGGGCCCAGAGGGCGCTGCACAGGCATGTACCAACTTTGCTTTTCGGTTTCTCAGAGGCTTCTTCCTCGTACTACTTCTCCTGGGGCCCCCGGTCCTGTGGTCCCACAAACGCCAAAATATAAGGCAGTCCCGCCCTATAAAAAATGGTACTGGCAACTTTTCTACCACGCCAGCCTCAACCTCAAAGGTACACCTCGTGGTCTGTACCTTGATGCGGGTTTTGGGATAATCCTGTGAGTCTCCATGGACTCAGGATACTGGGATGAGGGGCCCATTGTGCCCAATGGTCAGCTCTGGCCTTATTAGGGTCACGGAACTCCCCGAGTCCAGCAGAGTCCTCCGTTTCCTGGATCCCGATCCTAACGGGTAGCTTAGGGGCCTTTAGGCCTTCATGGGCCCAGCAGGTGGTGAGGTAGCTGCCACTCTTTCGTGGGGGGTCCATTGACCCGGCTGTGGGCATTGGTTCATCATTGATGGGACAACTCCAAGCTAAATGGCCCTCTTGTCCGCAGGTAAAACATCTCCGGCGGTCGTGATTTACCAGAGGTCACGCCGTGGGGGTGACCTAAGCTGCCCCACCTGGGTGGTGTGGGGTTGATTCGGTGCTTCCACATCCCCCTTCTTGAGCCTTGTCTTGTCTCCCCTGGGGACAGAACGGCTTGGACGTGGGTTCTCCATCCGGCTGCTTTGCATAAGCTCCACTGTGAGCTGGTGGTTCTCCAACAGCGCTACCAGTTCATCCACTGTCTGGGGGCTGCTTTGGGAGGCATGTCGTTTTGCGTCTGCTGGGAGAGTTGTAATGCACCTGTCCATCACAATCCGGTCAAGGGCTGGGGGTCCATCCCCGGTGGTTAGCCAGCCACGGGTCAGGCGCATCAGTGCAGCAACCTTTGGTTGTACTGGGGCAGCGCCGTCATAGATCCAGGAATGGAACCCTTGTCTGGAGATTGTGGCCATAATGAGCTAAAATGGCCGCCTTTCAATGCATCATAATTATTCACATCTGGGAGTGTAAGGTCCCGACAGGCTTTTTGAGCTTCTCCTGTTAAGAAAGGGGCCAGGATGCCTGCCCACTCTGCTTTAGGTCAACGCTCTCTCTCTGCTGTCCTTTCAAACACCTCAAGATAAGCCTCAATATCATCTTCACCACCTTGTTTGGTCAGCACTTTACTGGGCTCTGTAGGCTTCTCTGGCTTCATCAAATGCTGGCCCAGTGCAGTCATAGCATCTTGTAAGGCCACCAGGCTTTGGGCCTTCTGGGTTTGGGTTTGGACAAGCTGGGCTAAGGCACTCTCCATAGCAATAGCTGTGTCTCTCTCCTCTACATATTTCATTGTGAATCTTTAGCGACGGAACAGAAATGCCCACATTCTCCACCAAATTGTAGCAACCCAGGGGACTTGAAAGCCAGATTCACAATGAAAATAGGTAACTCAGAGACAGTTAGTTTTAACATAAAGTGTTCTTTACTAAATTAGGTCAGGAAAAGGGTCATGGGACAAACTTTAACTCAGGATTCTTCCCGTCCGGGGTCTGTCAGCCTTCATGAGGGGTTGTCCTGTGGGGGCTCAAAGCAGAGCGAGAGGTCAGTCCTTTTTTCAGCCAATCTTCTTCCTGAACCCCACAACTCCTACAGTGTTGTGTCTCTGGTCCTTTGTTCCTCACTCCCCCCTCCCCCCATGCGGCCTTGGGCTGGCTCTCTTAATGCCTTCCCTTGATCACCTGATGGGCTGCAGGTGTGACCAGTGCCATGTGCCAAGTGGCTGCAGCACTTGAACAGACAGATAGACTCCCTCTATCACCTCCCCCAATCTGAGCCTGACCCTTTGGATCCGCCCCCTGTGCCGGATTGGCTGGTCTGTTTCCCCTGGTTTACTTCAATATGATTTGAGACTGAAGTTAGCGCTTTGCCCCCGTCTAACAGAGACAGTTGTCACAACTGCCGTGATGATTGATTGACTTGATGCTGAAGGAGAAAGACAGAGAGAGAGAGAGAGAGAGAGAGAGAGGGAGAGAGAGAGAGAGAGAATTAGAGAGGCAGTGGACGATCAAGACAGAGCTACTGATTTAACAAAAGTTAAAGAAGCTATGAAATCACAGATGATTCAAGGGACTTCAACATTTTGGGGATTACACGTATTAGCTTTCTCTTTTATTTTCCAAGACCGAGATAACAAATAGAATCAATATCATGTCAGTACATTAAGTGCAGAGGTTTGGAGGTTAAAGTTGTAGAAATTAAATTTTAATTTTTTTAATTTTTATTTTTTACTGGGGGTGGAATCGGGGCTAGCTGTTATTCATTAGTCTTGTTCAACACGACTGACTCCAGTGCCATACTTGAGATCTATATTAATCGTACTTCACAGTGTGTTGACCTGTTCGCCACACTGTAGTAATGTTCTTTGAGAGAACATTTCTTCATCCTAACTTTTTTTCTCGCTGGAGACATATCCTGAACTGGTAGCAGTGCAGAGATGCTCTCTTCTAAAGTTTTCGAGTGAAACCAAATCTGGGGACGGGAGCGCACGGCTATCAATTAATATGTGAACATATTTTCAATCTGCTACTATTGCATCTTGTTTCTTTGTTTTTAATCTCAAAAGGTTCTTAATAACCTTGTTCAACATTATTCAGAGCACATGGTATGAAACTTAAACGTCAGTTTGGATTCCCCTGAGCTAATGGAAGAAGGACACTTTTTTTTTTTTATCGCCGTCGAGAATCCTTCCGCCTGTGCTTAAAGCGTTTCCTTTAGTGTTTACGACTGTTTAGTCAACCTTGCCGAATGGCCTCTGAAGTTTTTAATGTCGCTCATTCAATTAAAGTTCGAGGGAGAGCTGAACCTGGGGGGGGCAATAAGTCACTTATTGGTATTATCCCACCCCGCTAATTACCGAAGCAATGAACTTTAATTAATATCTGAGCTCGGTGTCTGCCTGTGTGCGTTAAAGTATGCAAATGTGCATGTTTGAGGGTGTGTGTGTGTGTGTGTGTGCGCGCTTCTTCAGCGCACTTGTGGCCAACTCGCCTTTATCTCAAGCCATCGCTCTTTGACACACACTCGTGCGCGCACGCACACGCGAGGCGGAGGCTGACATTTCGCCGAGAGTCTCGGTTCACGCCAGAAACGCTGACACCGTGAACCGAGGAAGGCTGGCGCTGCCGTCAAGATTAGCATAATTATCTCAATTATCGGAAGCGATCGGAAGACCGCGTCCAACAACAGAAGTGACAATGTACATAAGTCAGTGGATTTGTACTCTGTCCTTTGTGATGCTGTTTGACAGTTTGGACACAGTCCCTTTCCGTCGCAGTGGTGTAGAGTCAGAGGGTAAAGGCCATTTCGGTGGATATTTTTAATTTCATTTCATTAATTTTTTTTTTATTGTTCTTCAACGTGTGCATTGGTGATGACTCCTTTAAGCCAAATAGTTTCCCCTTGGGGATGATCGAGACCATCCATCCATCCATCAATCGCTCCTCAGTGGATTTCGCATGCGTGTTATGATGAATACATGCAGTGAAACAATGCTGCAGTTACGCTGTAGAGTTTCAACCCCTCTACTGGAGCCAGACTCCGCACCTCCGCTGTGTTAGGGCATCCAGACAAAGGAGAATTTAAAATGCAAAAATATGTGCTATGTAAAACATGGGCAAATTTGCGAATAAAAGTGCCAAAAAAGGGTGTGTGTTGAAGTCAACCGAGGTCCGTGTTAGTGTGTGTGTGTGTGTGTGTTTGTGTGTATCTGTATTGTGTGAGTCATGCTACCTACTGGGCTTTGCCTTGAGCAAGTAGTGCCCTTCACTTCCCTTTGCCCAGAGCTTGGCTACGGCCACGACTGCTGCGAGGCAGAAAAGAGAAAAACTCTCACAAAACAACCGTCCCGATGAGAACGGTGGTTTCTTGGATGCGTGGAATCACTTTGATTTTCTCCCCTGTCCTTGCTAAACATGGGTGAACGTTTAAAAAAAAAGAAAAAGAAGAGTTTAGGGGGGCTCGTTGAGCTTCTTTTGACGGAGGACATCGTGACGAGACCTGAGAGGACGTCTCCATCTTTGTCTGTGATGCTCTTTGAGAATATAATAGTTTAAAAATGCTTGATATGCCATGTAGACATGTCCACACAACCCTAAAGAAATCCAAAGTTTCTCCAAAGGAGAAGGAACCAACCTTTAAGCGAAACTACAGAAGATAAATGGGGCGATGGCTTTGATCTGTCAAGAACAATTTTATCCTCAACTCTTTGTACATGTTGCGCCTCACCATACAGACTCTGACCAGAGAAAGCTTCTTCTCTGACAAAGCACAGAACATTGTTCGAAATGGCAAAGACTGCATTACCCATAATGCCCGGCACAGCCGGACTACAGGACTACCGTAAACCCCCAGCTCACCGGTGGGCGGGGTCCTCCAATGCAGAGGTCCCCAACCCCCGGGCTGCGGACTGGTTCCGGTCCGTGGGTCATTTGGTACCGGTCTGCAGAGAAAGAATAAATAACTTACATTATTTCTGTTTTATTTATTAAACGATGAACGATGTTTTATTTTGAAAAATGACCGGATTCCCTCTCTTACGTCCGTAAAAGTATGTTCGAAACAACAATTCTGCCGGTGTTCTGGATTAAAGTAACAGCAGAATACCCTAAGATCGCCACAACAGCACTGAAAACCCTGATGCCATTTCCGACATCCTATTTGTCTGTAGCAGGATTTCCTGCAGTGACAGCAACCAAAATTAATTTACGGAGTAGACTGGACATTAGCAACACACGGGTGTCATTGTCTCCCATTTCTCCTAGATGGGACCGTCTCGTTGCAAAGAAACAAGCTCAGGGCTCCCACTGATTTAGCGATATGGTGAGTTGTATTTTTCATGCACTTTATATATGTTTTTGTGTTGTGTCTTATTTTGAAGTCATGTTTAAACGTTACCATAGCGACCAGAGAGTGTTAGGGGGCAGAGAGGATGTTACTCATGTTATGTTGTTGACGTGATGTTACGAGGGCACTGCTAATAAAGTTGCATAAGAGTACACAGTGGATTCACGTTTATTATTATATTTAGAAAATACCACAGTTTTTATGCCAGTCGTATCATTTTATTTTGTGTATTTATCCGCCACACCTTAAAGGCTGGTCCATGAAAATATTGTCTAACATTAAAATGGTCCGTGGCGCAAAAAAGGTTGGGGACCGCTGCTCTAAGGCCAATCCGCACACAATATAAACGAAGAACTTTCATTCAGCCCTTTCGAACTGTGAGAAGACTGTAAGTAGTCGGACCATTGTAGACAGAAGCACCCATAACTTCTTTGCAGAAGTTACCACGTGCACGGTAAATTTGGCCTTAAAGGATCTTCACTCGCTGGCCAAGCTGAAATCCTTACTTTGTGTATCACCAAGAATAAACACAAGAACCCCGGTATACCGGTTGAAGCCCGCTGCGTCCCGCCCGGATTTTCTTCAACCAATGCCTGCAGAAGCGAGACAAAGGAACCCCCTCGTGTCTCATCGATCGTCGACTGCTGTTCGATGCAGCCCCGCCGTTAACGACTGTGCGCACAGTCCCGGCCATCGTCTCTCACCGCAGCCCGCCACGCGCGCCCAAGGAGGACGACTTTTTCTTCACACTCGAACTCTTCCCCAGGAATCACAGTAAGAGGCATCTTAGATCTTCGCCACTCCCGCTGAAGGTTTCCCCCTTTTTTTCTCTCAAATACTAACACACACACTCTCAGGGCCGTAGATATTTGGGTGCATGGTCCTTTCAGGTTGGAATTCAAACTTCCCTACTGAAACGACCCCTTTGTTAAACACAAGTCTCCGCCCAAGTACCTCCGCCATCGTCATAGCGCGACGTCACAGACGCGGTCGCGCTCACCATTTTGTTTCTAGCCCCTCGTGTCGTGATGTCACCTACGCGGTTAGTTCCGCCATCTTGTTCCTAGTCACTGGTGTTTAGGACACACACGCACACACATACAAACATACACACATACTCATACTCACATATTCACAGATTCATATACTCACCTACACATAATTGCAGTCTGCGTAGTCTATTTACGCACATATCTACCTCCACAGATCCACTAGAAGCGGGTTGTTGTTATTTGTGTTGATTGTTTGTGTAGTAATAGTATATAATAGAGGTTTATTATCATAAGTGTGTTGGTTGTAAATTGATTTCACTGTTGTTAATAAATTCTGTTATACTTTAAAGAGAAGTTTCATAGTGTTGTTTGCATGTATATTGTGACGAAGGCTTGTTGACAGAGTCAGTGGTTGAATTCACTGACTTTCCTTGTTCAGTCTGAAATATCAATACATAAATATTGCTATTTCAGGTGAACACCCTTTTGGGACTGAGATCACAGGTTTGGATAATTAGTCCCTGTTCACAGGGTGGTGCCCCGATTACTGATTTCAGTAATAATTTTATGAATATTAATATTTATCATTGATAATTATTAATAACTTGCTAATTGCCAAAACTGCTCCATCAATGCACAACATACAAAATAACAAAAACCCATCACCCTCAACCTAATTCACCAGTGCTTTATTAAAATAGTTAATATCCCTTCCTTCATCCCACCCATCACTTTCATCCTTTGCTGCTGCTAGACTCCCTATGATTTCACCCCCCCTTCCCCACAAATCCTCCCCCTCCCACCTCCGCCTTTCTCTCTCTCTCTCTCCCCTCCGTCTTTTTGTCCGTCTCTGTGATTGTTTCATGTGCGCTGATCTCACCTTGTGTGTTTGAAGCCCAAAGAGCAGCGGCAGGCGATTCTGGATCACACTACTAAAGACCCCGCCACATCTGAGAGAGGGGAGTGGGGTGCTAAATATATATATATATATATATATATATATATATATATATATATATATATATATATATATATATATAGATGGATAGATGGATAGAAGATTATCAATATAAGAAGACGAAGAAGGGAGAGATGGCCACGTCGATTGTGCCTTTCATGTTTGTCTTTAATGCCACTCATCTGCAGATGTCACCAGTTGTTTTTGGCAGACAGGCACACGTACACACACACACACACACACACACACGCGCACACAGTGCTCTCTCAATCACCTTGCCACAGGCTCTGTCCTCCTGCTTCAAGCCGGCACTGTCTGTGCGTGTATTGAGTTGGTTCAATCAATGGCAAATTTGTGTGTGTGTGTGCGGGGAGCAAACACAGACACTAATGTGTATTCCCCCACACTCCCTCTCAGTGAGTTATATGACAATATGCACACATTAAAGTAGATGAATTCAGTCAGGAACAAGCTCTGTACAAATAAAAAAGACTTGAAAGGGAAGAGCAGCCATACACGGCGCCGCTTCCCCGAACAGACAACAGGTAGAGCTCACCTGCAAGGTCCCGCGGGGTTGCGTCTGACATGTCTTTTGTCCCGATGTCAATGGAAGCAATCTTGAAATTCAAGAGTACGCGCACGGTCGTAAGTCGAGCTTTCCAACACATACTGTACACGCCCAAACACACACACAAATTCTGCCATATCCGTACGGATGCAGCTGGAGTCGGATCCAACACCTGCCCCAGACCTCTGACCTAGGAAGCGAAAGTTATTCCACCTTTTGTCTGACCCCGGACAGGAAGCTTTTTGCAGGATGACAAATACTCTACATCCCTCATGATGTACACACAGTGTACTGTAAAATGTTTTCTGATATTCATTTCGTAAGAGTTGCCAAGGCTAATACTTTTTCTTTTCAGATGGTCAATGTCAGCCGTCAATGACTCACATGCACAATCATCCTGTATCCTGAACATCATCTGAACTATCAGCAGAACAATACCATTATATCAAAAAAAAACAAAAAAAAACCTGCCCTTTGTTAACCACGGGACGTAACGAGACAACCCCTCGTATTTCCTGTGCCGAAGTTATGATGCTCCACTTGTACCCTGCAAGTGTACGTGACTTTGCAGGCTGAAGATTTCCGTGCCCCCACTCATTACATAGGTGTGGTATGCTTTCTTATACTCTTGTTCAACATCAGGAAGAGTAAATCTGTCAGCACCCATTATGCACAGGAGGAAATCGCCAGGCCATAGCTCTGACCTGGCCTTTTTAACGATGTTAGTCTGGAAAGTCTTTTAATAAAGTTTACAGCACATTAAAGTGAAGAAGTGGTGTAAAACCCCACTGCTCAATCTACGCATTAGGGCATTTGGACAAAATGGCTCGAAAAGAAAATATTTTTTGTTCCGCTCCGTGAGCTCCGATTTTTTAATTATTTATTTTTAGTCTGACAATCGGCCAAAGGATAATCAGAGTTCAGCTTTTCTGAACAGACTCGCTGGCAGCGCTCCATGAGTTTCCTGTTGTCATTGAGAGCTGACGCACATCATCTGCCTTATTTTAAAAAACGAGGGGGGGGGGGGGTAGGAACACTACTACTACTCATTGCTGAGCCGCGGCCAGTGTCTCAGTACGGAACGCTTTCACAGTCCAGTCTGTTGTAAATGTGAAGAGCTTCACTAAATGTTGTGCGGACATGAAACCTGTAGTTCTCGCTGTTTGTTTGAGATGAGAAGAAGCTCAGATGGAGATTTTTCTATCTTGCTTTAGTTGCCAGTTGAAGAAGTCTCCTCATCATTAAACTTCAGGGCATTTAGCTGTTTCTTTTTGATGCAGTAGATCATCTGCATAACTGTTACAAGCAGCTCCAGTGTTCAGCATTTGTCTCGAGGTAGTCAGCTCAGTAATACAAAATGCATTCAGGCTACAAAGGAGAGGGATTTTTATATGCTGGAAAAAAACCCACAGTAGATTTGTCCAAAACAACCCCTGAACTCTGTCTGCACAGCTGCCCTTGTTCCCTGCATCTTGTCCGTCCGCCCGTCTGCGTGTCTGTGTCCCCATTTCTTGTCAAAATACTACATATCACAGAGCACACATGCCGTCAGTCCATTTCCTGTGGAAAACACACCTCCGCGGAGCGTCTCGCTCTGAGCGTCACGTCCCGAAGGTGAGGCGATGTCACGCCGTCGCTGAAAAGGTACAAAGAGCTGCACTCGCACCCTGCCCACGCCCCAGGAAGAGAGGATGGAAAATCCGCTGGTCGTACCGTACCATGTTAGTGGAGGTGGAAAGACGAGTTGTGTTTGTTGTGTTTTGATGATGTAACGGAAAGAACGATTGGCATGAATCTAGGCAGAGGGTGCATGGCAATGATACAGTGGCTGCATTATTTTTTGATTTGACGCATGACTACAGCATACGACTCTTCTTTTTATCTGCTTAAAAGCCAGTCTGTGTCCTTTAGACCTTCTGGAAGTGTATCTGTGTGTTGACATCTTTTTATCGAGCATGCCTCTTTACGGCAATGAATTCTGTATAGAACGTTCCACATGTAACATGCTCATGCAGTCAAAAGTCCTTTCCTGCTGCACATGGCCGAGTAAATGAACATTTGGAAAACTGATGACCCGCGAAATGTTTCGCTGCTTATTGGAGAGCTTTCCTCACTTTTTTCCCTATCATATTTTATTCTGTCTCACTCCTGTGCTTGCTGCCCTTCTCCCGCTCTCTCCCCACATCATCCCAAGCCGTCGCCTCTCCTCTAAATCCCCCCTCGTTCGCTGTTAAACATTAGAGAGCTAGCAGCTGGTCCTGTCTCCTTCTTTAACCTCTGTCGCCCCTTGCAAGAATGTGTGTGCGCCGGTGTTTGTGTGCGTGTGTCTGTCTGCCTAAGGCACTGAGGCAAATGGCGCAGTCCAGCGGCATAGACTGCATGCCAACAAGCATAGTAATACGGACGGACACAATTCACTGTTTCGTGTTTGAACGTTAATACTTGACTGAAAAACTTTCTCTGGATATTTGTCTTTTTTAAATGCTTCTCCTTGAGACGGAATTCTGTTAACAAGCAGAGAAAAAATTGGACTAAATATGTTGTAAAACGACCCACGGAGTGTGAAGAGCACGGCGTGGCAGTCAGCTCGTCGTAAGACTTCGCTCTCTGCCTCTTTGGCACCTGCTTACAGGAGCGGAGCGGCGGCGGTGGCTTCAGCCAGTGGGACGGAAAAACGCCGAGCTTTTCTTCTGCCTGTCTGATCAGCAGGGTGGCACAGAGACACCTGGAAGGTCTCCAAAGGAAACACACGTACACACTCGCTCCCGCTCAGTGTCCACCGGGGTGAGTGGCCAATGTGTAATGAAGATGAAAAGACACATCTGCACACAGCTGCTGTGTTCTTGGAGTGGCGGGGGGGGGGGGGGGGGGGGGGGGGGGGGGGTACAGAGGCAGGAGGAGAGAGGATAGAACATAAGTACAGTGCGTTGGAGCTCCTCTGCTGGCAATCCTCAGCACAAGGGGAAGCACGAGTTTGCAATTAGAATCATGAGATATGTAGGAAACTGAGAAAAGAAAACCCCAAACATTTAGGGATGGGAGCATTTAATTGTTTAGATTTAGTTTTTGCATTTCCAAATCATGAAAGCCTGGGCTTTGGTAAGCTCCGATAAATGAACCTCAGTATCTCTGGTTGGGGTCCAGACGGGGACCGTCGCTGCACATCATCCACCCGAGTCTCTCTTCCCTAATTTCTGCTCGTATTATCTTCTCTTGAAAAGGTCTCAAAACTTTAAGTCATAAGTCCGCCCTGTTGCTCTCACTGCACGTTCACCATGATTAAAAAGTGACAATTAACAGCGTAATAAATCGCGTTGTACAAAGATTTAGGAGAGCTTTATTGCCTCCAGAAAGTGTAGATTACGTTTTTTTTCCTGTAGGTCCGTATTAGAATAATGTGAAGATTTTTTTTCCCGTCATTTCTGAAAAGCAGATTGTCTCCTCTTCGGGTCATGAACACTGACGAATTATGAAACGGACAAAACACAAAACACCAAAACAAATCCACGAAAAAAAAAGTGAGATTATACATGTGCCATTTCAGGAGCTCAGGGTGGGAAAAAAAAGTCATAAGATTATGAAGAACAGATTTAGAAGATTTGAGAGGAAGATGTGAAGAGACAGCGGATGGAAAGAGAAAGAGGGGATAATAAAGAAAGACATCTGTAGCAGTTGTAAGGACATGGATTTACTGTCTTAATACAGTTATATCTCTCCCAAGGGGACCAGAGGATTAGATATGGTCATTTCATCAGTCAGAAGGGAGCAGACGGGTGGAGGATTAAGGAAAGACTGAGAGAGGAGAGAAAAAAAAAATACACAATAAGAAAAAGAAATCGACGAGGGGATTGTGGGATAGACTGGAGGAGGGGACGCAAAATGATTCTTGTCTCTTTTGCTTTTTATGAAATTGAACTAAATCTTTACAATCCGGGAACATTCAGGGAGTTGATTTATACACGTGGTATTTTTTTTTTCCGCCACAGGACGAGAGAATTTCCTGCACAGTCCCCAAAACGCACCGCCCCCATTTTTCAAAACCACTCAAAACCTTTGAGGGCCCGAGCAGCCCCGGGAATTGTGGGCAGGGAGACATGAAAAAGCATGCGGCTTCCTTCCAGCCGGGGTCACTGCCACACCAGCTGTCCCCACACAGGAGACCAGGACACACACACACACACACACACACCAAAAAAACAACCCACTCGACATTAATACAAATAAATTCACCGACACATATAATTGAGTTATATATGATCATCATTTAACATTTAAAAACTACATGAGCTGAGAGCTCCTGTGAAGCATTCAATAAAATGGTGACGTGACATAAATTTGCACGGTAATGAAACCCAGCGAAATGAATTCGACCAATTTCCATTTAAACAGGGTATTAGTGCTTTTTTTTAATAGCATTTTTTTTTTCAAGTCAATACTATTTTTCCTGCTATGAGAAATATGTTTTGAATTCATTTCAGCTGGAAAAGGGTGTGTGAAGTGAGTTGAGGTGGCAGCCTCCTCCACCTTAACCTTGCATGAGAAAGAAATAGAGAAAACAGAGTAGAGGGGATGAAAAATGGAGAACACGGTGGGCAATATGTATTTATATATATATATATATATATATATATATATATATATATATATATATATATGTATGTATGTATAGAGAGAGTGAAGAGGCAACGGAAAGACTGAGAGTGAAACAGTTGAGACGGAGGAGAGAGGCCAAAGCTCAGCACCCTCAGACATATGGCTGTCTCTTTCTTGATTACACTTCAGCTGGCTGGAAGATTACCAGCTCTTTGTATGTGTGTGTGTGTGTGTGTGTGTGTGTCTTCCTGCATATGCTTGGGTGTGTGTTTGTCTGTTTGTCCAAGAGCTCACGCTGACGCCTGCTAAAGATGATTCGATACTATCTAACTTCTCTGTGTGTTTTAGAAACTTATTTAAGATTACAAGGCTCATGTTTGTGTGTGTGTGTGTGTGTGTGTGTTGTGATCCTTAGGGGTGCTTTAAGAAATCAGCGAGTTCAGAGTGGGCCAGATGATTAGACCTTTATACGTTCGCTTGTGTTCATGATTAAGTGTGTGAATGTGTGCTTCTGTGTGTGCGCTCACACTTCTTCAGCTAGTCTTGGGTGGATTACTGGCATATTGAGTGCAGTGTGTGTGTGAGTGTGTGTGTGTGTGTGTGTGTGTGTCTTAACACCAAGATTACTCAAAAGTCAAGTAGATTGAGCCCCTCGGTCACAGAGAGGATGAGAAGTGAGATCAGATAGCTTCTGGTTTTTCTTTAATCTCACACTGCCAGTATGGGAACGTTTGTATTTCTAGTGGTGTACTGTGTGTGTCTTTGCTTCTGTGTGTGTGTGTGTGTGTGTGTGTGTATGTGTGGTTTCATCTGGCTGGGGTTTTCTTGGACGGTAACGCGTCCATATGCCACAAGGAGGCTGCCTGTGACCTCACACCAGTGGCCTGCTGTAGTCTGCCACTATCTGCAAGGAGGGTGAGAAACATAGTCAGCCGATAAAGAAAAGGAGAGAGAGAGAAATAAAACTTGGTGATGGAATCGGGAGGGAGGGAGCAGGGGATGCCAAGACAGAGGGTGGCGGCAGCAGAAGGAATACTGTGACATATGCTGGTACATTCGTGTTCGACTCAGAGCTGCGCAAGACGTCCTTGAGGATGCTCCACTTTGCTTGTGTTCACCAAGGGGACAGAAGAACCAGAAGATCTCCCGTCGAGTTTGTATTTCTATTGACAAAACACTCGCTGGCTGGTGTTTAGAGAGTCGTTAAAGTACGTGTGGCCCTTTTGATATGAAGGGGTTCCATCCAACCTGGGTCTTACTTTTGTTGTCTCGGCCATAACTCCTGTTGATTTTAACAAGTCAGGCGCTGAAATCTTTGGGAATTAAATCAAACATGAATGCAAGAGGGAGAGAAGATGTTGATATCCAAAAATCAAAGACGGAAAAACTCCTTCATCTTTGACATAGAGTCAGCCAGTCTAAACGCAGATCCATAACCGATCTAAATAATGTCCAAAACAATGGATATTAGATGGAAAGCGGCCCCTGGCACTGTCCATGGTGCTGATCTGCACCTCAAGCATTCCCCAGAGAATGGGCCAACATTTTTATTTGATATTTTGTAAATTAAGAATCCAATAAGTTCATGTTCACCTAATCCATTCCTTTCATAGGTTGTGATTTTATCTGCCATATGGTTATTGTGTTATACTGTGTGTGTGTGTGTGTGTGTGTGTGTGTGTGTGTGTTAGTGTCTGAATACGCCTCCGCTGTCCGTACTCATGTGCAGAGAGTCCATCAGCCCACGCCTGTCTACAAAGAGTTGGCGTGCGGAGGTTGAGCCTTGAGAGAAGCAAAAAAAATAAGAAAAAAAAAATATATATATATATCACAGATCAGGAGACAGATGTGTTTAATCCAGACGGACACTAATGGGTCAAGGTTTGTTGTTTTTGTGTTTCAAGCGCGTGCAAACATCATTCAAAGCCATTATAGCTGACGTCTAAGGAAACGCTGTCCCGCAGAAGACACAGATCGCCCGAGGCCGGCGGAAAGAGGAATAATAAGCAAAAATTTTGTGTGTGTCGTGTGTGTGTGTGTGTGTGTGTCTGCTTCGCCATGCCGGATCATTCCCCTGCAATCAAAAGGCATTTTTGTCATCCACTTATTTATAAACACTCTATATATGTCCACATGTGTGTGTGTGTGTATCCGTACCATTACTCCATGTTGCATGTGTTGTGGCTGAGGGAACCGTCGCTGTCTGGCTGTGGCGTGTTCACATTGGCTGACAGTTTTCACCGTCACTGCCTACATGAAGGCCGTGGGAAAGGGAAACATAGTGCGTGTCCTCTTACAGGAAATGAATCAATAGGCCACCCTTATTATAAACATTTTTGTAAGGTTTTAGCAATCATTACTTTGACAGGAGTAGTGTATTTGCTGCAGTCTATTTCAGACAGAAATAAAGGCTAAAAAGTAGAAAAAGACCTTTAACACACGGTATCTGTTACTTAACCAGAAATGAAACTCCAGCTTCTCTTGATCGCATTTTGTGATAACGAAACACATAAGGATGACACACCTCCTGCAGTTACAGCAGGGGACCCATGTGGAAGTATTGGGGTCCCTGAGAACAGCTCTGACACAAAAATAATCAGTCAAAACCTTTAACAACAGTCCATGTAACCACACCCACCCACCTCCTGCCCGACCCCTGGGTCACTGATCTGGCCGAGGACCTGAAACCACATCCACAAATGGAACCCCTGACATCAACTGGGTCGACAGATACATGGCATGACATTTCCTGTGGCTTCTAAAGGACTTTGGACTTGATGTGGCATGTGTGTGTGTGTGTGTGTGTTACTGGTAGAGTGTCAGGGCCACAGAAAGAAAAAAAAGCTTGAGCACGAGTTTGGTCTGTGTGTCTGTGTATGTGTGTGTTGCCATAAAATCTTTAGTAAAATATTTGCACAGCGGCCACCGTGGATGAGCAAGATAACGTCGAAGCTTGAACTCGATCCCTTCCTCGCCGAAAAAAAATGGCTCGACTCTCTCTTTTTCTCATTCTGTTACCTCTTTGATGTGTTCATTCTCATAGAATCCTGGAGTGCGCTATTCCCATCTCACCACCCACGATGACCAATCATGTATTATTAGCCGGCGCCGAGGCGACTGCTGTTTGTGAGCGTCCGTCAGATGGAAACCTCTTGCTGTCTCTTTCGACTTGGACTTCGATAAGACAAAGGAGGGGGGGGGGACAGAGGTAGAAAGAAGGCAAGAAGAGGTTGGGAAATACAGGACAGGAGTGAGGGGAAGGAGAAAAGGGAGACAAAGGAGGATGGATAAATGAGATGAAGGACAAAAAGAAATCTCCGATAAACCGAGGGATTTCCGGGTGATGAATGGAAAGGTAAAGAGCAAGGTATTGCCAGAGGAGTGGATGCGAGGAGTGGATGGAGGGATCGGGCGGAGGGAGAGGACTCTTGGCAGAGTGCGGTGATAATCCGGCGCCTGTGTGAACGATTACCATATATGCTAAACACTTCAATTCTACCAGCTAACACTGAGTGGCCGAGATAACTAACACGGGACGTGACCCTCCCTCCACCATCCATCTCAAATCGCTCTCCGTCTCCTGTCGTTTGCCTCTCTTTCCACTCATCGTTGTATTTTTCCCTATCCATGTTTATTTTTTGTTTCCTTTTTTCTCATATCAAGGGGTTTTTCTTCGACTCTGGTCTCTTGCCCAAACACTTAATTTTTTCTTAAACCCTTTCTCAAGTCAGTTAGCTCAGAGGAAAGCTGAATATCCCGGTCCACTTGGAAAAAAGCACTCGTACTGTCATTGAAAACAATGAAACTGATTACCAAATCACATCTTTGGTCAAGTGACTAAAAAAATGTATTCGAGTGCCATCTAATTATCTTCATGATATTAATGCCAAAAGGCATCAGAGCTACAAATGTTTGTTTTTTTGTTAGTCATCCATTTTTCACAACCGACATCCTTCACATCTTTCACCACAGAAATTAAAAGAGACAACACTGGCATGTGTGTTATATTTCAAAGCTGGATATAGTTTAATTCAACGCCCCCACCCGCTGTGTGTGGTGTCATTTGAGCTTTTCTGTTCTTTGTTTCGGGAGCTGGTCCGGCCACGCGTTCATGTCGGTCAAGTCCCTGCCGCTCACTGAAAAGGCCCAAGCTGTTGCCAATCAAGGATCTTGTTCGGTCCAGCTATATCTATTTCTATTTCTATATCTGTATAACCATAACCTTTAAGCGAGACTTCTTCTGCAGTGTAACAAATCCTCCAAGGCTGCGCATGCGAACGCACACTTGAGAAGGTGTGAAAGGTGTTTATGAAACACTAGCTGTGTTTGTGCAGAGTGCTAGTGAAACACATTGGGGCCTCTTCAGGTTCCATTCAAATGCAAAGCACCTGCACACACACACACACACACACACACACACACATCTGCAAACACACACACACACACACGCACTCATCCCTGCCCACACACTGCTCAACTCATTAGCCCGCACTTATGACTCGTATGCCTGAGAGAGAGAGGGGGGGGGGGGGGGGTTCATACTGTAGAGAGAATTTTGAAATTTCAAAATGGATACAATACTGTAATGATTTTGTTGTTTAGTTTGCAATGCCCCTAAATCCCTTAAATTCCCGTTGGCTCACTTATTACATTTCTTGACAGGTAGTATTTAAACGGGAAATGTACCTTTCGTTTAAGAAGAAAAAAAAAGTTTGGCGTTGAGTTTATTTAGGCCAGATGGATTCCTAATGTGATGGCATTCCCGTGAGTAGTACAGAGGGAACAATAAAAAAGACAGAGATCTATGACGGAATGGCTGCTGAATTTTTAATGCTGAATCAACAAGCTTCATAAAATCCACTTCTGTCATTAATAGCATTTGAAACAACACGTTCATTTAAGTAGAGTTTTGAAGTTCTTGTACTCCACTGGACTATTCCTGTCTCTGCTTTCGACTCATTAACAGTTCAGGAATATTGTACTACTTTAGTCCATTGTTTGACAAATGTATTTGCTATTTGGTTTCAATTTTAAGATTTTATAGGTAAACATCATATACATGTTGAGAGGTTAACAAAAAGATTAAATATATTTAAAGTACAGCATGAGGCTGGTTAGTGCATCAGTACTCACAATCCAATAATGAGGATTTAAAGAATTTTACACATACTATGGCGTATGGCTGCTTTTTTATATATACAGGACCTACTCCTACTGTGAATTAGTAAGGTTGAGTCTTGTTGAATATTGATTCAAAATGAGCATGGCTTTTAGAAAGAGCGTGCAGTTTTGCAGTGTGATCCTGATCTTTCAGTGAAATCCACAGGCCAATTTTGAAGCACAGTCAGATGACAAAGAAAATAAATCCTTTTTGCTTTTGTTTGCTTTCCTTTCGCCCCTGTCTCTTCTTGCTCTCTTTGCTTTCTTCTTCTGCCCCAGCTAGCATCTGTTTGTCTTCCGCACCGAGGCGTCGGGCCTCCCAGTGCTCCTGGCCTTCCAGACTGACACTTCCCTTCCAATCTTTTATTCAGCTGCTCCCCGGCAAAGGGCTCCTCCAGACCGGCTGTGCCTTCAGGCGAGCCGCGGGCCTCGACGCCCGACAAGGCCTCTCGAGTGGAGCTTTGCCCTCCGCCTTTCTCCCTGGACACACGCACACAAACACCCACATACGCATTGGCACCGAGGCTTTTGAAATCCCATTCACATACGCAAGCTGCACACATATTTCAAAAGGACCATTCATGTTGGTCATGTCACCTTTCGTTTTTTATTCAGGACACTCTTTTATTCATTCGCTCACGGGAGAGCAGAGGGAATTTGTGTGGCGATGCTGAAGACGTGGAAAGACTGTCACTAAAGCTGAAAAGAAGCTTTTCATGGATTTTATCTTCTTGCTGTTCTCACGGGGTTATGGAGATTAAAACTAAGGAGCACGTCAGGTTTCCAGGGTCAAAGCAAGGTCAGGCGAGGGATGAGATTGGGCCGTGTCTTGTGATCTTCGGAAAAGTGCACATATGTATCTGATACTGTCTGACATGTTTTCCTTTTCCCGTCCCTTTGAGGGGCCTGTAGACAAACATCCTTGAATTTTCTTGTGTGTATGTGTACGTGCGTGTGTGTGTGTTTGTGTGTGTGTGTGTGTATGTGTGTGACAGGGGAGCTATTTAGACCTGGAGCGTCTTCAAACAGAAAGACTCCAGCCATGGTGTTGAGAAATATTTCCAGGTTAAAGCGAGGTCAGCGGAGGGACTACAGGAAGTGTTAATCTGACAGCTGTGTCTAACTATCTTGCCTACACACAAACACATGTCTGAATTGAAGAGAAACACACACACACACACACACACACACACACACACTTGCGGTGCCCAGGGACAGCGAGGAGCCTCCTGGTCTGTCACATGCGTCCTGTTTTCACTGCATGGCACAGAAACAGAGGAGAGAAGGGAGGATGGGGGAGGGTGAGCCAGAACATGTCACAGAAGAAGACAAAAACAAAAGTAAGAGCTGACATAAAGACACAAGAATGAAGGAGGACACCTCTACCTTCGAATAGAGAGTGATGTGTTTTTAGTTTTATATATATATATATATATATATATATATATATATATATAAAACTAAAAACACAATATGTGTGATGAAAACGTGTCCCCGCCTTCACCTGAGCGCGCGTGTTTGTGTGTGTGTCCGCCCGTGCCGTCTTGAGGATAGACACAGCTACGCGACAGCCATTGTGTTCAAGCGAGCATATGGTTTCTGACACGTCTCTTTCTAGTGCCATACTGTCTGTCTATATGGCATAATGGCAGCCAAGACAGCAGTCCTTTTTACTGCGACTGAAGGCCCGTTTGAAGGGAAACATGGACGAGCATTAGTGGAAGTTTATTCCCCGGCTTACCGTTTTGGACTCCACGGACGAAGATGGTTTTCTAAAAAGTGGATTCGCTTTAAAGGGGGAGAATGAAAAATTTAAAAAAAGTTTGTGTCTCCAGCTTACTTTGACGTGATTTCTATTTGTACTTGCTGGAACAATGTGATTCTCGGCGGGAATGGGAGATCGGGGGAATAATACCTTCCAAGTCATTTGGAAAGTCCAACAGAAAAAGGAGGAGAGTTTCCTTTCTTATTGTTTGATGGGGCGATTGGATGGAAATTCCTGGAAATGGCGATCCAGAGGGAAGTAAAGATCCTGTGCATTTTCTCGCTACTTCATAGAAAGGCCCCCCATTCCTATTGCTTTTTGTAGTTCTCAATTCACAATATTAATAATGATAATTATTAATGATGTATTGTACATCATAGCCTATACATGTTTCACAGGCTTCACAAATATATCACTTTAAGATGCATTATACAAAAGGATTAGGGTTAAAAACACACACACAGTACAAAAACTTGTTTCTCATATAAATATATATATATATAATATGTCTCACTTTGGCCATGTGCATTATATTCTTTCTTACACATTTGTATAGTGAAAATGAAAAATGCTTTTCTTTCTGCCATGGTCCTGACGCTTCGGTGTCACGCGTGTCATGTTAAACATGCCTCCTTTCAAAAATCCTTCAAGCGCTGTGAAAAGAATTGATAAGTTTGTGACGCAAACAGCGGTTTGGCAAAGTGACACCCAACAGCGGCTAAGACGGCGGAATGGAAGGACATGAAACGGAGGATAAATGATGAGGGGAACAAGCACACATCCCAGAGGACGGGAAGAACAAATAAATGGGTTAATCCTCTGGAAAGAAGAGAAAAGAGAGGGATGAGCGCAGAAGTAGAGAGACACATTGGATTGCCGTTCTTCTTAAATAAAAGGTGACGCCGCACAAGAACGTCCCCGCAGAGCAAACACGAGCACACATGCTGAAATCCAATACTCTCGGGGAGGCTGCTGAGGATGTGACAATGAGCGGGAGACGGACACACAATAGAGTTAACGAAGATAATAAAACCTGAGGGAGGAAACAGAAACAGGAAGAAGGAGAGATGAGGAAAGAGTGGGAAGCTAGGAGAGAGGGGGAGACGATAGAAAGAGCTCTCAGGATGTAGTGTGTGTCTTGGAGATGCTCAGACTGGATGATTGTTTGGAGATGGTCACCGGGGAGATGCCATAAAGGACCAATGGAAGAGAAATGAAGTGACGATAAGCACGCCCGCCAGCTTGAATCACTAAACGAGCTGTGCAGGGAACATAAACCAACCAATTGACTCAAGTGCTGAAACCGTTAGTTTGATAACTGATTAATCAGTCGACAGAAAAATTATCATTAACAGTTTTTGGTCATCAAGCAGTCGTATATCATTCATCAAGCTAAACACACCGTCAAATATGAAAAATAAATGTTTTTTTTGGTCCCTGTAAATTCAATATCTTGAATTGTGGAGTTGTGGACAATTGGTCGGACAGAATGAGCAATTGGAAGGCATCACCTTTGGCTCTATGGCATTTAGGGTTGTTCATTTTGGTCCATAGATTTGGCCCCCACAAAAAAAAAAATCTGCCGGGTGAATCTGCACTCAATTCTGTTGCCCTAATGACTTTGCTGATTCCGCTGACTTTTCCTCTTGTGAAAGACTGAGGTTGAAACAAGTCAGTTCATCCAGCACTTTGGTTTATCGCCAAATATCTACAAAACTAGTCACATTGGCCTCTGCTGTATTCCGCGTCTAGTGCTAAATAGTTGATGTCGGCATGGTAAACTACTACGGCAACGTATGTAAAGATTATATCCGCTAAATATCAGTGTATTGTGCATTTAAAAAAGGAAACTAGATTGTGTCATGTATTATGAGTGCAGAATGAAGCATGATGTACAGAGATGCACAAACACCAAACCTCGGAAATTCTTCACACAGCTGAAAACTCTCTGAAGCGATCGTCTATGTTAAGTTTTTCTCCAACACATTTTTATTCTCGGGGCTTGTGCATGAATGCTGGCGGAAGAGAACTGCATGAGACAGCCTGACTTGTGGGACTCCCCTGCCTTAGTGCAAGATGCTCGTCCAGTCGGAGGCTACGCCACCTTTTGACTCCATTTTTTAGCCCTTTGTCAAAGAACAGAGTCCTGTGGTGTAAAGGAGAAAGAGGAGTATGGAGAGGTAGAGGGGGGGAAGACGGATGAGAGGCGGTTTTAGTTCTCCTGCTGTGATTCGAGTGATTTATCATCAGAAAAAACTAAGCACCTTCCTGACCCTTAAACACACAAAAAACACAAATACAGGTTGTGCTGTCTGGAACAAGTCCACCTGTCCCTTCAGAGAAAACCACGTACTGTATCAAACACACACACACACACACACCACCGGCATTGTCTTCGCCTCGTCACCCGCTGTCCCGCACCGATCTCTCTCCCTTTCCATCAATCACATCATTTGAGGCTTTCAACTCTGCATCCATTCATCATTGTTTTTCTCCTTTCTCCACCTCCTCTTCCTTTATTTTGTCTCCATCCTTCTGTCCATCCCTCCATCCATCCATCCATCCATCCATCCATCAGTGGGTACAATGTTTTGACAAGGGCATGGCTACAGTTTAGCCTATACATCATTACTGTCGGCCGCAGTCTTGAATGGCTGTGTGATCAGATTTTTCTGTCGTGAGTCTGGTGGACACGTAATTGCTGCAGAGTGCGGCGTTGATTATCATTCATATTAGTAATTATTATCTTGGGAGGTCATGTTTTCAAAAAAGAATCAGACATCTTAATGGCATCGCGATCCATGAGTTTGTACCGTTTTGTGCAGATCCAGGTGCAAATGAATACAATTTCCTTTTTCACGGAAGCTGTCCCGTAACTGGCAAAAAATTGGGAGTAGATCAATAACTCAAGGAGTTATGCTGCAACGATAAAAGACCCTGTTGTGGCCATTTCCACAAACCACCTGCTGATCAGGTGATAGCTTTGGGGGAGGAACGTTTATTCTACGGTTGTATCTTAGATGCTTTTACGTCTTTTTTAAGCAGAAATCGAGTTGGGGTCTACATGGCTGCTTTTTAGTATTTCTGCACAACCTAATTAATTGTACATTTGATAATGACAGAAATGTTGATGTACTGATTTATTAAAGTGCCAAACAGTACTTCCTTCAAAGAATGATTTTTCCTCTTTCACCAGTGAATTGTGACACATTTCAATCCCACAGAACTCATTCAAAGTGCAAAAGAGGCAGAGGGAGAAGGAACACTAATAATAATTATCACCCTCTTCCCCCTCAAGAGCCCTCTCTTCCCCACTCTCTCCGTTCCTCCTTCACGCCCCTTCCTCACCCGCTGGTCTCCTCTTGCCCTCGCCCCGTTCCTTCCCTCCCATCAACCATCTCACGCGTCACCTCCCTTATCTCTCCCCTTCTCTCTCCCATCGTTTCCTCTGTCACCTCTGTGACAGAGCAGCTCACGCACACACACACACACTCGCACCTGCGGTATTCATATGCAAACACACATTATTCACAGGGATATGCATGCATACATGGAGACAAGTGCAAACAAAAATGTACAGATTATCTTTGCAAGACAACACACAAACACACATGGAAGTTAAAATGCTGTCACACACACACAAACGTACACACACACACACACAGACAAATTCGGTAATGGAGGATGATTATGGGCAAGAGGGGGTGGCGGCTAAGACATGACCTCCTGACTCAAGTAACCACTCGGGCGCGACATCCATACGAACTACTCCAACCTCTCCACGAGAGCTTGATTGCCTCCTGGAGGAGCCGTACGTGTGTGTGTGGTATTTGTGTGTGGGCGTGTGGGCAAAGGTGATGAAGAAAAGGGAGAAAGACAGGGAGAGACAAGAGGTACAGTGGAGAGAGACAGAGGCTTTCTTCCACCACCCCCTCCCCTCCTCCTCCTCCTCTCGGCAGAGTACAGTACTTAGCAGAAATCCTTGATAGAAGTGATCAGCCAATTCAGCCTGTTTCCTCAAGTGACCACTTGAAGAAAAATGCAGAAATTGATTAGAAATTAAATTTCAGAGCGTCTGTGTGTGTATCTGTGTGTGTGTGTGTGTGTGTGTGTTTGTGAGAGATAGTGTTGGTTAAAGTCACAGATTCAGTCTCTCTTCAAAATACATTCAAGGTGTTGCACTGGTTTGCACTGGCAAGTTAAATGTGAAGAGTAAATAAGAGCTCAAGGAATTCTAACCCAGCTTACTTCATCACCCGCACACACCAGGGCCTCCTTTCCCAAAAACATGGCTAAGATGATTATAAAATACATTTTACGGCCATGCAGAGGTGTTTAGAAGTGCTTCATGTCGGACTCGAGGCTTAGGGCATCTCAAAAAGATCCAGAACCTTCAGGAGGAACCCAAAACTATATATTTTTTCAGCTCAGTATGTTAGAAGTTGTGTAGTTCCGGGACCCGGATTGCAGACAACTGGTGTCTGGTGACAGAATGACACTCATGATAGATAAAGTGCAAACTCAAGAGAGCTGCAGCTTAATTTTCATTCTTTTGCTTCAGTGTAACGTCTGCGTGAAGCAGCAGGTAAATCAAAGAACCCTTCTTAAGCTGACGTCCACCCAGCATCATGAACTGTGCAGGGTAGCAATTTATAAGGTTGAGAACCTTGTGTCTAATATTGAGGTTTACCACAATTTATTCTCAATGTTCTCAAGGTCAAGAGTGAATCTCACTCATCATATGTATTTTTTGTATTATTTGCGCATGAGAAAGGGCTTTAAGGTTCCTCAAACTGGAATATGATGTTTGAATGCACGCCCTCACATTTCTCACATGACCACAAACTGTTGGTAAGTCGATAAGTTGATGAAAAACAAAGATAGACGTATTTTTAAAATGCGCAGTACTTTAATACAATAAATAATAATTTTTGTTTTTGTGTTTTATACCCATGTTTGTCAGCAGCAGTCATTTGAAAATGATCCATGGGCCTTCGCACCACTGGTCTACTCGTGACATCCTGCATCCCACAAGCGACCCAAACCGAGCTGGTTCAATTAATAGCAATAAAAGTAAAGACACGTATAAAAGCAATAATTGGTAGGTAGAGGACAGTTAAGAAAAAAATTAATCCTGTTCTCCAAAAATGATGAAGAACATGGGGGGGGGAAGATGATGGAAATACAAAATGGATGATAAGCAAGGACCGAGGAGCACAGGAGAGGCAAGGTGAGGAGAGAGGGAGGCGAGGAGGAAGAGGATGGCAAGAGAGATAGAGGAGAGATGAGAGGAGCGATAGCGCGATGGACGCCTGAAGGACGCGTGTACTTCGATAAAAGATACCATCGGAGAAGATGCTATCGCTTTTCCTATCACACAGCACCACACACTGTTAATGGACAGCAAATGGAGAACTTTGTGTGTGTGTGTGTGTGTGCGTGTTTTCTATATAGATGTATATAACTGTTTCCCGTCATGTTTTGCAGGCGCGTACGGCGCGTCCGCGGCGACTCTCGAGCCTCCTCACTTATTTACTCACCCTACATCTGTCTTTTTCCTGCCCAACCAGCTTTCAAGCCATTATGTGGCTGTTATATCACAAATGACTCATTCCAAAGAACAAGAGAATGTGCACGAGAGGGAGAGGGGGAGAATTATCTAATTGAATGAAATCATTTCCTCCAAGTTGGCAAACTGGTTCAAGTGCTATTAAGTTGTTCATGGGCTCGCATTAGCTCTCTCTGAAAATGTTGCTGGTTGCGGGCAACAAAAGAAAATTGTCAGTGGCTGGATCTTTTCGGGGGCTCATCAGACCCTTTCACGCTGAGACGTGCACTCCAATGCACACACACGCGCGCTTGGGCACATCCATCAGCCAATAATGTGGACAGATGGGTCATCAGCTCTCTAATTGTGTGATTGGCTGAAATCAGCAGCGATGGATGCGCCGGACGGTTGGATTACACATTAGGTTTCCTTCCATGTAAACAGGGAATACGCATATCAGTGTGTGCAAATGTTTGTGTGTGTGTGTGTGTGTGTGTGTGTATGTGTGTGTGTGTATGTGTGTGTGCGTGTGTGCGTGTGTGTGTGTGTGTTTAATGTGATCATGTGTGATGAAATGTGACAATGTCAAGAGTGAGGGGAAAAAAAAAGAAACGTGGAGCAAAAGAAAGCAAAAAAAATTCGGAAAGGACTGATTTCTTTGCTCCACCACAATGGATCATAAAAGAGTAGATAATAGATATATTGGCATGCTGACTTGTGTGTGTATGTATGTATGTGTGCGTGTGTGTGTGTGTGTGTGTGTATGTGGTTTTTTTCGTCCTTGCAGAGATTGGGCCAAAACACATTAGAGCACATCTGTCCACTCCATACCCTCTCCTCATCTTCCTCATTGCCATTCTGAAGAGCTTGCTCTCTCGTTATCTCTCCATCCATCCACCCATCCACCCATACAAACTTTTCTTCAGTAATTTGATCTGTGTCTTGATAATTTAAACAGCATGTAACACTTGGACTTCTCTTGTATTTCCTCTCTCTTTCTCTTGCTTTTTTCTTGTTCTTATCACATTATACACCTCAACACTCCTCTCTGTTTGATGGACGGTTATTACTGATAACTGGCTGTCAAACACTTACTTTATTCGTTATGGACATGAGTCAAATGTGCTACTGTGTGCGTGTGTGTGTGTTATTCTTTACTGTAACTGAACATAAGTGTGATTTAGTTTCAAGTTACAAGTTCCAGTGTATTTGCCTCAGTGGGTGTACTGTATAGATATTCGTCATGGGACGTCTGGAATTTGATTGTCCAAACTGAATCTGTGACTCATTTTATTTCAAAATGCACCAAGCCAAAAAATCCATATCCAATATTTGATCCATTCAGAGAACAGTTTTAAAAACCAGACTTAAAAAAGTTAACTTGGCGGAAACCTCGAATTTTATGACCATGACAAAAATAATAATCCGGCTGCATTCAATGTGGATCACATTTACAGCTTGTAACTGACCCACTTGACTGGCACGTCCGTGGATGTGATGGCACTGTTTTCTCTTGCTTCCACTGTCAATATGTAATATATTTATTGAGCTGCGCGATTTTGCAAGTCAAAGAGACTAGATGTCTCGATGATGTCTAAAGTTTGCGTGTCTTTCAGTGGTCTACAGACAGATTTCTTTATAGAGAATCCCAGCTATTCAGACGGAGGCTTTTCCTAATTCACCTGCCTTCCCTGGTCTCATCACCAGCGGGTACAGTACGGCATGAAAATCAATGAGCAGACTCTTGAAACCTGCACAAAACAGATGATCCCTCACATTGAACGTTTTGTTGCCTTAATCCTTTTGTAAGAAAACATGTCAGTACATTGCGTGTTTAAGTGCCTTTGCGGAGGTAGCGGATGCCAAGTAAAACTACGATACACACGAAAGAAATCAATACCAGTGTGCCAAACTTAGCTGTGTCCAAAAATTCTCCCTCTCTCTCTCTCTTACAAACGCACACACACACACGCATACACACACACACACATACACACACACGCACACAGGCAAGCTTCTTCCTTGAGATTATTGATTTTCGTTTACTCACGATTCCCATCTATAATAAGTGCCATTTAATGAATGGATTACTTTTTACCAATTGTTGTCTGCAGAAACCCACACACAAACACTTGCTCATGAAATGAAGCTGTGTGTGCATGTGCGACCGTGTGTTTGTTAGCAAGTATTGTTTGTGTGTGTGTGTGTGTGTGTGTGTGTGTATGTGTGTGTGTGTGTCCATCATTGTCGTCCTCCTCGTTTTTTTTCGCCCCACCGATTCCTCTCTTAGCCCACTCTCAGTCTTCTTCTCCCTCATTGTGTCTTTATTTCAGATGTTTCATTTATATGCCGTTGCGTCCAATTTAGTGTGTCTCTGTCCATCTTTCCTCCTCTTCCTCTTCCTCGCTCCCCGCGTAGCCTCATAATTAAAGTGCACTGATATATAATTACTGTGCATATTTACCTCGAGTCCCATCTCGGTGAATGGGAGGCCTCTACCCCTCTTTTGTGGCTCCGCATTATCAAATGTTATTATTTGCATCCCGTTCGGCTTCTCAGCCATCCACTCATTAAGTCTGCGGCTTTGAGAAAATTAACAACCGCATATGCAAATTTAAAAAGAGAGAAGATCATCATGGGCAGTATGTGAGCATGTGGGATAGCATGTAATCAGAGCTGTGTGTGTGTGTGTGTCCTCAGGAGTGTGACAACATCTTCATTTTCCCTCCCCGCTGTCCATAAATGTACCGTCAATACACTCTGCTTGCACCAATGACAGTTTTCAAGGAAACTTCAAGTTCATTTCAAATTTCACAATAGCGAGGAGTGAATATTCCTTCAAAAATGTTTTGCCGTGGTGAATAAATGGAAAGGTGCTGACCTTGGTTTAGTCCTAAACAGACATAGCTGCGCCTTTATGCAAATGTTGCAGTCTAATAAAAAGTCACCAATAGCAGGAGAAAAAAAAAACCTAATCAACTGTTTTTATCCCCAATGTTCATTCAATTAAAGGAAGATAAGATTTCCAACTTTAAATAGTTGAATCTCAGTCATTTAAAAAAAAATTATGGTGTCTTTACAAATTCCTTAATTGCTCTTTGATCACTTTGAAAGAAACCTGTGTTTGGACGGAGGTCATATTTTATTGAACCGTTCTCTGATGACACAAGAGAAGAAAAATATGTCTCTTGTGTGTGTATTGCCTGAAAGAAAAGAGAGAGAGAGAGAGTACGTCAGAGAATCAAAGAAAACAACCTCATTTAATAATTTTCTTGTATTTATTCACGTTTGTTTTGCTTCTTAGTTTTGTGTCTTCCCCTCCATCTGAAGGCAAAAACTCGCCCTCATATTTTAAAAATACAAGTAGCGCAACATTCTCATGCAAACCAGATGGGAATAAGTAACGGCTGGAAATATCTGAACCCCAGCTGGTTTACTGTCTCAATGGCTTTTGGCATCAAAGTGATTGAAAAGACTGAGGGCGCTTTCAAACCGACCGCGTTTGATCCGAAACCAAAATTGCAGGTGTGAAAGGCGCTTCGACTAAAATATGTTCCGACCAAAAGAATTGCTCTCGGTACGGATCAAACTGAACCATGGCTCGGGTCCTCAGCTTCCAGAGAAAAACTGTTTTTGATGTCTTGGACTTTGAGGCAGCTAGCTGTCATAGAATGAGAAAAAGAATTGGAAAAAGAAGTGTAAAAATGAGCCGCGGTAGCACCTGGGGAGAGGAGGAGACAAAAATATCATTCGAATTTTGATCCAACGAAACAATAAAAAGTCAACTTGAAAAAACGCCTAAAAAATGGACGTCAGACGCACGCACCATAACCATAGCCATATGTCACTGTATGTTCCGATAACCCATAACCGGACCATATGCACATATAGTAAATTGCTGCCTTTCTGCATTCATATGTAAATCAACACGTTTCCACATAGCATTGCCATTTGACATCATATCCTTCGGTCATTGCAGTGTCAGTTGGTCAGTTAATTTGGTCTGCTCTCAGCTTTCAGTGCAGGGGAATTTGAGGATTTTGCTTTGCAGCATATTGGAGCAGACGCGGTTTGTCATTTTTTATCTGGAGGGTTGATTATGGTGTTGAACTAAAATCTGTGTCCTGTGGCTCAAAAGAGAGGAAAGTTCAGCATTCTGCATTTTAAGCATCGTGAATGTGGCCCAACATGTCACTTCTAACTAAGATAACTTGACAATGTATCCGGAGCATGACAAGACCTCTGGAGTTCAGGCAGATACAAAAGAAAAAAGTTCTATGAAATATAAAGTAGAGTAAACTTATGAGTGTACGTATATGTGTTCCAATTCAGCAATTCACTTTAAGAGAACAGTATTACCGGAATAATGAAGGGAGCTCAAGTGAACATAATTAACTATGATGTATATTGAAAAAAACTGAACGACAAAAATTGAAATCAAAGTTATAATAAAAAGGGAGAAAAGCGTTTTTATGCTGCTTTATATTCTTCGCTCAGTGTATCCAATAGAACTGTGATGTTTTTATATATTCAAGACATTCATGTACATTATTATGGTCAAAGTTTTGCAGCCCAAGCCATTGCGAATGCCAAGTTTAAAAAAAACTGTTGGCCATGGTTCAATAAAAACGTATAAATCACATGATAAAGATGTCAGTGTCGAGGGTACCTAGACCTCAATGCCACCAGTTTTTTTTTTCTTTTATTATTTATACCCGGCCAATGAACATTAATCATTTGGCAGAAATGTTGTATATAAATGAGACTTGGATTTCTGGTTTTGAATTATTTACTTAATGAAAGTGTGATCAATGAACTTTGAAGGAAAAATGTAAGCGGGGGGCATAAAGTTTCAGGGTCAGTAGGTTGACACTTACTGCTCTCGACCCTGCACCGCATCACACATACACACACACAAACCTTGTGCACACACACTTAAACACACACACAGTCACAAAATCACTTACACAAACTCTTGACCCTGCAGACATTTAGTACATATTCCACCACACACACACACACACACACACACACACACACACACGCCAATAGACATAACTCTTGACCCTGATGTAGATTGAAGTCAGTTGGTGTTTCCGTCGGCCAGTCGGACAGCTTCCCTAAATCACCTCAGCAACTTGGAGAGTAACAGAAAGGAGATACGGGGGAGGTCTGAAGACACACGGGAAAAACAGTGAAGTTGTGTGGAAAAAGAGAGAGCAGAGGAGCCAAATAAAGAGGAGGGGGGTGGGGGGGCACGACGACAAAAATAAATTCTAACATAAGATAGGAAGAAAATTTTAAAAGCTTTACAAATGAATACATGCTCCAAGGAGGCAGGAGTGCGATGAGTGTTTAGTTTGTTTGGGAAAGGCAGCGACAGACAGGCAGGCGGCGTGCATTTTCATTCTGATTATGCAGCGGCCATTGTCCAATGGTTTTGCTAATTATTGCGGGGCACAGTGCTCTGCTCTTCAGAAACCATTATGAAGCTCAGATAAGAAGTCTGACCTCCTTCTGTCTGGCAGACCTGTTGGTTCTTACAATGAGAGAGGGGGAGGGGTTGAGGGAGCGGGGTTGGGGGGGGGGGGTACGATGTTGCTTTGAAGAAATGGAGGGGGTAATGTCGACGGAGACAGGGGAGAGATGGAGGCAGGATGGACAGTTAAGCAAAACAAGAGCTGTGATTAAAAAGATCTTAATATATAAAGATTGCAATTTGGTGTGTCTACTTAAAGGAACACGGAGTCCATTAACTTTAGTGACTACACTACACTAAACTTAACTATGTTATACTATTAAAAAAATGGTTTTATTTGTAGCCCCCTATGTATTTTTTTTATGCCACATTCAAAGCTCCACATCCCATATATATCTAACGTCACTCTTATCTTAAAAAAATCCATGAATGAATCTGTGGAGTTGGAATGTGTAATTTTAATTCAAGCGCCCGCTTTCACACGAATACTCGTCCGCACCCCAGAACCAAATGGCTCCGCATCGCAATTAATTTGATAATTCCACTCATCCATTTCATGAAGTATCAGTTTTACCCAACTCGCGTGTTTTTTAAGGGGGGCTGTTAAAAGCGTGGCGTCTGCTCTCTGATCATTTATGCTAATTGCGTTTTGTTCCTCCTGTGACACGTCTTAATTTGGACTTTGCTAAATGAAATTTACATCGCCGCTCAACGTGATGCACATCCCTTATGATTAAAACGTTAAATAACTTCAACAAACTTCAAATTCAAATCGTTCAATTCAATTTTAAGTATTACATTTTTCTCTGAAGAAAATAAATCTGTCTCATAAGTTATTCTATGCAAATTCGAATGCAATTTTCTTATTTTTCAGTCAGACCTATTCTTAATCCCTTAATGACGTGTTTCAGAGGACTTCCCATCATCTAAAGAGAAAAAACAACAACTTTACACCTACCTGAGCGCAGCGTGATAGTATCAGATCTCGAAAAGTGAGTTCCTGTTCAATGTTTAAACGTATTGTCTCTTAAAAAATTAACTAACTGAATGAACTCTCTCACACACAGGTACGCAATACAAACATACAGACACATCTTACAGCTGCCCATTTAGACCAATGTCACCACTACACATTGTTCTCTCCCAAGGCTAATGCAGTATGTGTGAGTGTGTGCATGAGAGAGGACAGAGAGGGTTGGGGGGGGAATAGTATTGTTGGTAATGGATGTGGAGGGCTTCAAATTGGATATTATTAGGACTACAAGGTTTTACTACATACTTTACATGGACACAATGGGGTGGAAAGATGGGTCAGAGGGAGCTTGGGTCATGAACGTGTACAAGATTTGAATTTTGTATTTAGTTTATTTTTTTTCCAGAGGGCTTTCACGAGGAACACTCTCAAGTCATCAACTTTAAATGTAAATTTTTTTACCATTTGCAATTACCCATAAATCCAAATATGTGATATAATATTCACAGTTAAAGTAACATATTTTAGCCTTAGTCAGAGGGAATGTTTGTGTGTCTCTGATCATACCACGTGGCCCTGATCGACAGATTGATTCTTGCCATGAGATTGTAAACGTAAACCTTTTTTCATGTATCTGTGCGCCCTCTCATCCAAACTCCCAAACCTTTTGGCTCGAGACCCTTTAAAACAATGCAAAATTAACATGCAAGCCCCCCCCCCCCCCCCCCCCCCACTGTACATCCACAGACCATTTCACCTTTAAGGTACAAAAAAAAGAAATAACATCAATAATAATGATCATATGGAGCAGAATACAACGTCCTCCTTAGCTTTTCGAAGACTTTGCAACCCATTCGGTTCACCTTTTGACCCCAACAACCAAACCAGTAAAAGGATTTTAAAGTTTAAAGTTGCTGGGGACTTCAGCTTGAGTCACTTTACATACTGTACACGCCGTTGAGCTTTTTTACTAATAAAAGTCCTCTTGTATAACGATTATTCTATTAGGCAAAATTAATGTGGGTGGCTGCGTGGACAACTGCGAGCTTTCATAACCTAAATATGCTGCTCCATTTATTTTTTGAAAAAGAACGTGGGAGAGTATGTGCACCCTTTAAATCAAGAATCAAGGTTATTGTCTCGTTTCTCACCAGCTGGAAATTAGAATATTTACACTGATCTGGATTGAGATAATGGATCCCCGTGGTAAATACTGTAGATGTCTGTAAGTGGAAAGAGTCAGACAAGGAAGTGCGATTTATAGCGGGAACGAATCAGGTAGGGATGATTTGGAAGATGTGGAGAGAAAAAAAAAGTAGGAAGGACAGAGTGATGAGGGGGGAGGACAGGGGAGGGAAGTAATCAAAGAGCCGGAGAAAGACTGGAAGATGCCGACAAAAGAAAGGGAAGGGGAGGAGGAGGAGAAATGGGAACAGACAAAAGAAATAAGTGACCACACAGCCGAGAAGGTTACAGAGGTAGGTGGGGAATAAAACAGCGACAAAGTTTTGTGAAAAAGATTTGAATAAACTGCAAGGCACACACACTAGTTATAATATCTCTTCAGACCAGGACACGGTCACTCCTTTTGGAATAAATGAATAGTAATTGATTGGAGCACGAATAGCACATAATGCCCAGTGTGGCTCCTTCACCACCCACTAATCTACTGAGGAGGGTGTGCGTGTGTGTGTGTGTCTTAAGTATCAGTCTCCAGTCTGTTAGCAGAGTGAATAGAAATTGTTTGACAGGCAGATATTAGGCCGTCACGGCCAACGCGAATAAAAGAGACTCGGATAGCAAGAAACATAAAACAGTCATTAATGTGCGCATCCCATTCTCCTCTGGAGGAGACAAAGACACACACACACACACAAACATACACACGTTCGCGGTGCAACTCTTACTGCCAAAGACGCAGGCTGACAGACGGACACACACCGAGGCCAGAGGTGACCGCGGTATCTTTTTTCATCAGCCACAAAGGGATAATAGCAAGGATTGAAAAGATTGTAAATTATAGGACAGCATCTGAAATTAATCTGTGAGACATACACACACAATCGCTTCACGCGCAAACCTATAGAACCTCGTTTTTGTGAATGCGTGTATGACACGGAAGGCACAGATAATCCCATGTAAACACGTAGAGATTTTTTTTTTTAATTATGATGGTTACAATCTTAAAACCAAAACACATTTCACAAGCAACTGAAGTTGTTCACCGTTCCTTTTCATTCCATGTGTTTCCATTATGTTTTTGTAGTGAGTAACATGAACTTGCAAACAACAACTCATTTGGTTTCTGATCTTATCCAGGACTTTTATGATGGACAGTAAGGATATTGAAATATTCACGTCTCTACATGACCCTGAACCAGTTGATTGCAGTTCCACATTTTGAGGCACCGTTCCGCTGTACTCCCTGCTTCTCTCGGAAGCCGCCGAGCGTGTTACCGTTATTGTTACTCTTTAATGTGTCTTGAGGCGGTCACCTGTCACTGCACACTGATGGCAGCAGTCTACTAAATGATGCATGCGGGGAACAGTGACCGGCGACCTGCAGGAGAGCAACAGTTTGTTGTACCCCCCTCCCGTTCCTCCTCGGGAATGTTGCGAGGGATTGTGAATAAAACAGGGAGCAGAAATCTCTCAGTGAAAAATTTGCATATGCGCACACGGAATCTAATGATCTGTTGTTGTCGGTGCGTCAGCCGGCGCCGGACAGACGCGAGGTAGAAGGGGGGGAAAGTGTGTGAGGCCAAATGTGCATGAAAAGGTGTGAGGAAGGTGAGGAATGCGAAATGGTGCAGCTGGACAAGATAGAGTAGAGGAGAGGGACTAGAAGAAAGTTGAGATTCGGATTTAGGCAGGAAGAAAATGAACAATGGCGGAGCAGGAGGGGGGGGGGGGGGGGGGGGGGGGGGGAGTGTTCTTCCTCCCTATAGCTTGTTGATTAATTTGCGACCAATTAGATTCCCAGGTGGGAAACCGGCAAATGTGTTGTTGTGGTTGTTGTTGACCTTGAAAACACCAATTGACAATATCAAAAGTCCATTTAGTGTCTACAGAACAGCATCGCATGGACCTTGAAAAGCTCTTGTTGCAAAGACAGAACTTAAGAAGTGGACTGATGAAGCGACACAGAGACCGAGAGCTCACTAGAGAATGACTGATAACACTAAATGTTGTCTGTGTGCTTGTTACATTTTCATTATGAGCACCACGTGTCTCTCCAGGAGACCCACAGTTCCCTCGCAAAGGCTCTCTTCCAAACCTAGAGGCTACACCTGGGGAGTAAGAACTGTGTGTGACAGTGAGACTGTGCGTAAGTATGTGTGGTTGCGTGTGAGTGTGTGTGTGTGAGTGTGTGTGTGTGTGTGTGTGTGTGTGTGTGTGTGTGGTTGTGTGTGAGACGAGGTGTTTGCTGTCCAGTGCCATACTGGAGACAGTCCAACTGGCAAAGTAAAGATTGCAGCCTTAGTGAGCCCATCCCACACACACACACACACACACACACACACGCACACACACACACACACACACACACACACACACACACACACTCACACACATGCACATACATTCAGAGTGTAAATCAAAAGAAGTTATGTTGTGAAAGTGCCATACAGTAGCTGGCAGCAGAGCTAGACTAAATGAGTTTTAGAAATAAAATAAAAACCACATTCAGATGAAAAAAGAGTTGTTTTCTCGAACTGTCTTCTTCAATGTGTAGAAAAATCCTCTGACACTAATGAGATAATAATATTATTATTCTATAAAGAAATCTACTACCATACAGTGCAGGCGCTTTGCTTTGGCAACACATAAACACGCATCATTTTAGTGAGATGCGCACAGGAGAAGTTATATTTCCCCGAATCGAAATGAGAGTCCGTTAAACAGATGGGCAATTATATTATAATAATTATATCAGAAGAAAAACTCCACAGCTTTGTGGTTGCTATTAAGATAAAACTTGTGGAAGATGTTCTACTAACAGATTGCACACGAGTCTCATGATCAAACTGAAAAAAATGAGCACTCACTGTATTTTTCCACTGTTTTATGAATTTAGTTAATCTGTGTTACAAAAATATAAGAAAAACAGTCAAATATGATGTATATAAAACCCATCAAACCCATCAAAATACAACATATTTTTTCATAAGCTCATTTAAATCAATTATAAGCTTCAACAGCCCGAGAATATTAGTTGTTTTTGTCTCCGGCAACTCCTCGGCAAAATATCTGAAACGTAAGTTGCTAAATGCTCCGCTGTGTTCACCAACTGCTCAGTCTATGTCTGTTTGCACAGTAGATTTGTCCATCCTTTTTTTGGGGGGGGGGGTCCTACTAGTTTCTAATTTGGGCTCTGGACTTGAAAAAAACCCCAAACAGAATAAACCTGATTCTGTCCTACGCATTAAAGCTTGAACGACTGAACCCCGGAGTTATAACCTGCATGAAAAGATATCCCAAGGCTGCAGTGACCATCAGTTGCCCCTTCTACATGTCCAACTCCACATTAAGCCCCGTTAGTGTGCGTGCCCTCCAAATCACACACACACACACACACACACACACACACACACACACTGTATATCTGTCCATCTGTGAATAAGGGCCTATCTGGAGTGGACTGCGGGGTACTTAAGGCTATCTGCAGCTAATTCAAGATATGTGAAATTGAAGGGAGATATGACATGAGTGGAGAGAGGGAGCGGGAGAGAGCAAAGGGTAAAACACAAGGAGAAAGAGGAAAGAAAGGACAGATAGAGAGAGATGAAACAAGACTGAGCTAAAACCTTGTATATGGCCGAACCATTTAAGGCCAATGTGCAGAATTGAGGATGTAGTTGAAAACCGCAATGCACTGTTCATGATGTAATTGTGTCATAGTTGCGTTATGTAATTCATATTTTGTCTCTCAAGCTGCTTTCACACATGAGGCACTGAATGGATCTGAAAAGACGGCAAATGTAACGACAAACATGGCAATTCTGCCTGTAAAGGCCCCCTGTTGACTTACGGTAATAGAAGGGGAAGCGGCCAAAGGTCGGATGGCCGGCCAACCTGATGGTGTAACTTCACCATGAGCCGAAGCCTGTCACACGCTCACTCAGTCAGTCACGGACATTGACAGGAAAGGAAACGGGCCGATCTTGGAAAAGCTTTCAGATAAATGTAGAAATGATTAAAAAGAAGAAAAAAAGAACCACACAAGAACAGAGAGTGAATGTGGGCAGGGACAGCGTGTGTGTTTCGGGTGGTATGTATATGTGCACGCGTGCGTGCGTGCCTGCGTGTGCGCGTGTGTGTGCGCGCGTGTGTGACTTTGAGGTGCAGTCCTTGGCACACAGATGCCCCTCCATTATCTGCCTGTCTTCATCCGCTCAACCTAGTCTGCCTCGGGCAACTCTCTACTTTAAAGAGCTGTTCAACGGATATACACATGCACACACACAGACACACACACACACGCACACACACACACACACACACTTCCTCGCTCCAAGTTCCAGTGGGGCAGGGTGGCTTGGCATGGAAGTTCTTGGCTAACAGCTTGCAAGAGTAAGGTGACATTTCTCTGTATGCAGAGCAGTGTGTGTGTGTGTGTGTGTGTGTGTGTGTGTGAGTGTGTCCGAGCCTCGGTTTGCCACCAAGTTTTTTGATTTTTGTCTGACCGTCTGAACTGGAGGTTCAGTGTTATTTGAGTTGATCTGTACACATGGTCTGCCTCCATCAATGTACACAGCTCCGGTTATATTGTTGATGACTGAGATGCTAGATATCCTCCTGACCAGCCTACCCGTCTTGCCGGAATGCAAGAACAGAAAGTTGTGTCACAGGTTGTAAGCGTTGTTTAGGTAAGGGGACGTGTGTGGTGTTTGATATTTTAGCTCAGGGGATTTCAAATAATGATGTAGTTAGTGAAAAGTGCTATGTGTCTCTGCGCCTGCGCGTGTGTGTGTTGTGAGTGCAGTTGCGTGCCCGTATCGACCAATCAACAGTACACCTTGAAGACACAACAGATAAGGGAGGAGAGAGTTTCACCTTGTTTATTCAACGCACATACACACACACACCGCCGCATTCCTCTTTGACCTGAGGCTTTTACAAGCTTTTCTCTTCCTTCTTTTTTTATAACTTCAAAAGACAAAAAGGCTGTTATTTTGTGGCCGGTTGAGCAGAATAGATTAATTAGAAAAACACAAAGAGAGTTCAGCCTCTGGGTCCTCTCCAGTTCCTCGTCGGCGATGAAAGAAGAACAGGTTGACTTTGCCTATTCGTAGGAGTGCTGCTACCGGTTGGAATCTGAAAACACTTCAGTGTACCACAAGTTACAAATGTTGCTGGTGCTGAGACAAAGCAAATGAAAAAAAGAAACCCAGACAGCCAACCGCCAGGGTTTATGACAGTGTGACACAATTTAATTGTGCAAGCATCAATGTGTTGACGCAAACCATATCTTCATGAAACTGGTCCGAACATATAGTATCAATAGTGTACGGCACATATAGTAGCCAAAGCTTGCTTCCTTTATATTTCTCATTCGCAGACAAATTGCCCTTAATGGCTGCTAAAACTCATCTTCTACCCTGCATTTACCGTATTTTGTTTTTTTATTTTGTATAGTAATCACAGTGTCTCTGTGTGTACATACACAGCAAAAGTCATGGTTTCTTTGCGTGTGTGTGTGGGTTGGTGTGTTTCCCAGTGTGTGTGTGTGTGTGTGTGTGTGTGTGTGTGTGTGTGTGTGTGTGTGTGGTGATTATGTGAGCCATTAGCTGCTAAGTGGCCAACAGTGTCTGGCAGCGTGCCCGGTCCGCTCCCTCCGGAGGGACTAAGCGCGTCTTAAGATCCGAGAGAAGGAGCAGCGCTCTGTCAATGTTTGGTTTCTGTCGCTGTGTGCGAGTGTGTGTGAGTGTGTCATCAAGAGAGGTTCGAAAATGACAGATTTTCGTTGTCTGTGTACCAGATTATTATGTTTTAAATGTCACGAGAAAGGTTCATTAATATCTTATTTTTCAAGGACAGGACAGCGCGTAATTATCCTTTATTGCATGTAATAACATGCACAATGAGGAAAAAATTGCTGAATACTTACGGGGGTGGGTCCTAATCATGTTTCATCCCCTCAGGAGCGATAAAAAAATGGAATTTGTCAGATCTGCGCTAGAATATATCCTCCTTAACTTGTTAAACTGCTGTCATGTGAATAAAAAGGGAGCCTCCACCCAACAGGCACATCAGGGTGTGTAAATCTAAAGCTTTGAGAAGCATTTGAAACACATATGTACACCCGTTCTGGTCAAAAACAGACACACACGTCCTCAGATACACCACTCAAACTGGTCAGCCAATGTTACCAACAAATAAGGAGAACTTCACTGTCACCTGTCATGAGATTATAAACATATTTCTTTACCTGTGCATATGTCTTCCCTTTCTGATTCCTACATATTTCTTTTCCTATTTCCGTTCCATATGTGGACACTCACAAATACACTCTCTAATGTGTGTACACAGCTCCACATCGATGCTAAAGGAGAGGAGAGAAGTGACCTTGGTCCAGCCTGGGGGGCTTCAGCAGATGGAGAGCGGGGCAGAGGGCTCTGGCACGGTATAGTCTGCACCACACACACACACACACACACACACACACACACACACACACACACACACGCACACACACATTCGGACAAACGCTCAAGCTGGTGGGGTGACATTGTGCGTGCCTCGGCCGGGCCGGCCTTTTCGCTCCAACACAATAGCTCTATTTGGGAAGGAAATCCAGACAGGAACATCCCGGTCTGGGAATGTCACTATGTGTTCAAGTAGATATCCAGGATCTTTTTGCAAGAAAAACAAGCCATCTTTTTTTTCTCAGAATTAAGTGGTCGAAGTTCGGAAGTCCATCAACACACATGGACATGTTGTTCTCGCCGCTTGCGTTCGCCGGCATGTGCCTGCGTGTGGAAATCTGTTGTTGTTTCCTTGTTTATTTCCTTTAGCAGATGTACATCAGACAGAGAATAAAAGTAGCCATTTGAAATCGTTTTGGTGACAGAAGAATTCATAAAAGGCCATTTGGTCTCACTAATTTGCAATATTTATGTGGGACAATTTCTTAGGAGACTAAATGAGCCGGGAGGGGGGGTGTGGAGGGGGTGTGCGCGGCTACATATGTCCCTCCAGATTGGGACCGCGCATTAAAAAACAGCGGCTAACGAGACGAGGAGGAAGGCAACACGGGGGAGGAGCGAGAGGGAAAGATGGGGGAGGAGGGAACATTTGTGAGGCTACGACTCTTTGGAAGGGAAGTGCTGCCAGCCCACCTGTCTGCAAGGCTGCCAGCTGTACGACACACACACAAATGTGCACGTGCATATGGGCGGGGATGCACACACACAAAAAATGTCAACACATAACCAGGCAGGCAAGTGCACGGAGACAGTTTCACCGATGTGGCAGAGGTTTGATTCTCTGGGAAGTTTTGCAACATTTTGAAATGTTGTAGATGTTTGCCTTGGGCCCGTGATTTTGTGAGCTGGCAAGAGTTTTTTTGTTAGCCATCTTCATGTTTCTGGTCATAATGAAAGAGTCCTGCGTCTGTACGGAAGTGAAAAGCTGCAGCAATGAGCGTTGTTGTGGAACTCCGACCCTTGGGGTTCAGGTCCTCGTTGGTGAACTGTTAAACATGAATTTGCCTCCATCAAATTTTGCGTGTCCATTGGAAGCATTTTTGCTACTTTTTTTCTTCAGTAGTTATATTTCTATTTTCAAGAGTAGCACTGTCCACATTCTTCTTATTTTATATTATTATTATAATTATTATATTACTCTGTGTTTCTCCCACTCTAGACTTTAAAGACCCCGCCCCCCCTCAAGTTGTCCTTGAATGTTGGTCCAGATGAGTGGCTTTTTATTGTTCTTAAGAAGCATATTCAATTCTGCATTCAATATAAAAAGGCCTAATTGCCCCAATGAGAGACCTTGTAGTTCAACAAGCATACGTCGACTTCAATTATCCTAAAAAGACGTACGCACTTGTTTTGTTTTTTTCAAGTTAAAGGGTTCTAATTTCTGTTGCAGTCTTCAAGGTAAGAGAGGGGCATGCAGAAGGAAAACGTGAATGAATAATAGAAAGGACTTGAAAAGAGCAGGGATGTTGAATGTAGATATGGGTCATTGTGGGGAAATTTTTCATATTAGAAATGGGCAGGGAAGACACAAAGGCCGACCCAAATGTACACATACACGTGCACTTAACATGCAATCGCGCAGATGCGGGCCCACAAAGACAAACACGCTGGGACTTTGCGAAGCCAGCGCGGCTGAGTTAGCCAGCAGTGTATCTGTACAGAGATGTCTTCCAGATGAATAGGTGGTAATGAGCATGTAGTGGAACTGATTCTCCCCCATCGTCCCCCCTCTTTCCTCCTCCTCCTCCTCCTCCTCATCCTTCCCCCCCAGCCCTCACTTTCTCAGGACTCAGGTGTGCAACACATGGCTTCCCTTGTTTTCTCACTGCCTCACCTCGCTTCTCCCTCACTTTCTCTCGTCGCGTCATTTTACCCATCTTGAAACTCTGAGCACTTTTTCCTGTCACTTCTCTTTGTGCCTTTTTTTCCCCGTCATCTTCTGCATCCTGCTATTTGTTTTCCAGAACTCTCTCTTTGATCGACTCTTTACAGCTCACCATGTTGCGAGCATGCATCGGGGGCAAGCTCACACACACGCAAACCAAACGTCTATGTCCTGCGAAGGCAACACAGTCGGCCACGCGGTCCGTGCATGTTCACATAAAAGGCGGCAATTCTTGGAAAAGGTAATCGTCTTTTTACACTGTTTGAGGGATTATTTTAACCTTGCTTTTTTTCTAAATGTCTTCTTCCCTTTTATGTGGCTTAGCATTCACATAAGACCCCGGGAATAATGGTGAGACATAAATAATGGCATCTTCAACAATAAAATCCAAAGGAGCAATCAGAGTTTGCCTGAGGAAGGGAATAGGTTGGTGGACTGGGAATGCTTTAAGGAAGGTCGATGATTACCTGTGTTTTGACGTGGACGAAAGACGCTGCCATAAGAACAGAACCAAAGTTGTTGTTGTCGATCACTTTGCGTGATGTCCGTACAGTTTGCGGTCATTTTTTATTATTTTCTAAATTTATTAACAGCGCTTTTCCTTAAGCATCCATATGGTCCCTCCGTTTTTATCATCACACACACACACACACACACGCACACACACACGCACACGCACACGCACTCACACGCACAAACAGGCTCGTCCGGGGCAGTTCCTGGGGGACGGAGGCACTTGAAGGAGTGATTGCCTAATGAGGGAGAAAATCTGTTTTACTGTGGGACAGGAGGCACAGGAGCAATCAAAACAAACTGTATTTACATTACACATGGACTAATTAAAGATGTAATTGACATCAACAAGGAAAGCTCGGTGCACCCTATTTAATCATTTGACGTTTATTTCATTCTCTACCTCATTAACACGGCATGAAACCCCCCCCCGGTTAGAGCTGGTAATGGAACTCTTGATTCAGAAAGCCGTGAAAATAAAGTCGCAGTCGACTCATGTTTTTGTTTAAACTAATGGCTTAGTCAAAAAACATTGTTATTGCAGATCATCAGAAGAAGTCTGTGTTGGGCGTCATAACGTGCAGCAGAACTTCTTTGGAAAACCGTAACTGGTAATTACACGGATAATAACATTGTGATTTGAGATGGTACTACACAACACTACATTAATGCTGCGTTTCACCACTGGTGCAGGGGGATGAATCCACATCCCGTCTGCCCGTTTGCATGAATATACATATAATCACATGTATGATGTTGAATAGGAATTAAAAATCAAGTAAACCACCGGATCACAAAAGCGACAGCTTTTTCTACAGATTATTCTTTCTACTACAAAAGAGCACAGTTTGATAATGAGATCGTGAATGCAGGCCAGGGGATACACACATGTACACACGCTCGCTCGCACACACACAGTCACAGGTGTAGTTATCCAGGGATTATGTGGGACTGTGTTCTCTGATAAAAAAATCTGTGTTTGAGTTTGGGATCTGTGTAGGATTCAGTGTGTGATCAGTCTCTGGTCTCTGGGGGGGGGGGGCCAGAGAGAGAAAGAGAGAGAGAGAGAAATAGGCAGGTCAAGCTGAAGCAAAAAGACTGTGGTGGACCAAATGAGAAGACCAGCATATATTTTGGATAATGCACCATCATAAATACATTTCTTTGTCTCTCAAACAGTTGGCAATTCACCAAACTTCTTTTTAGCACCGAATTGAATCAGGTTTTTGAGTTTTATTCCAATTGTTCAAGCACCGTTCAAGCACTGTATCACCCCCCCCCCCCCCAAAAAAAAAAAAAAGTAGGGTGGAGTAGAAAGAAGAGTGATTGTGTGTGTGCGTGTGTGCGTGTATTGATAAAGGAGGGGGGGAAGCTGTGTTTGGGTTTGGGATCAGAGGGGAGACCAATGTGTGAACAGCACTCTATAAAGCACACAGATTATCAGGTCAACACACACACAGACATACTTAGTGAACTGAACAAAAGAGGACCCACTAAACTCTACGCACGCACACACACACACACACACACACACACACACACACACACACACACACACACACACTGAAAGAGATGCCATGTTATAAGCGCTCTAAGGCAGGACAGATAAAATACGCAACCTGAGAGGTGAGAGGAGTAACAAATGTCTATCTTTTTATTCACGAAAACATCTGAATATTTAAAAAAAATTTCTTCAAATTATTTTATTCTGAAATTATGTCCAGCAAACTTTTCTGTCCATTGGATCCTCTGAACACAGGATGTATCCTGTTAATACTTAATACATTCACTCAAACTATATATTTTTACAGGAACCCTATATTTCTTAGTGGAGAAATGCTGGACTGTGCATGAGGAGCATCTGATGGATGACTGACTGAACATGTCCCCACCTGCTGGTCAAATGTCGCAAAGCACCGAGAACAATTATCTGACACGAGGAAGAGGGGCAACAGTAGATTTAGATGACGGTGGCAAATGACAAAGAGTAGTTGCGACAGCCAGAGCATGACAAACAATTGGTCATCTGTGTAAACATAAATAATGTAAGATTATATATACTGTAGGTGATTCAAACTTTTAATCCGAATCACTAATATTTATAAACTGTATTGAATTCACAACACAGCCTTTAAGAAATACCCAAACTCGTATCATAATGACACCTTCTTTAATAGCAAGGAAGTAAAAGAACAATAAAATATAATTGCAATTATTCACGTAATTATTCATTGTCATTAATTTGCGACTATGAACAGTAAAAATATAGAATTCCGAAACTGAAGTACGAAATACATTTCAAGGTGGGTATCTTGTATTAAGGAATATAGCTCTGTGAAAAAAGTATTTTGCAGAGAAGTGCATTCAGATCCTGATTTGAATGCAGGCAATTTTCTTAATCATGTTTTCATTAAAAGGAACAGTGATTGTCATTGCCAATTTTACTACTTATAGTTTCAACTTAAATCCCATTTGTGTTATAATTTAGGGAAGGTTTTAGTTTTTAATACTGTTGTCATTTGAATCAGAGACTTCAAAGTTAGAAGTGTGTCTTCAGTTCAGTCAATTTCTATTGTGTGGTCACCATAACTTTAATGAAACTGTTAAAGTTAATTTAAGTCAACTCTCTTTATTGTTTAACCATGCATTTATTTAGATGGCAAAAACTTCAGACAGCATCAGAATACTCATTTGTGTGCTACCTGTTTGTGTGTGTGTGTGTCTGTGTCACAGAGACAGATGGATGTGATGCTGGCACATAATCAGAGAAAACATCAACAAAGAGACCTGAACACATGCACGCACCACACATATGCACATATGCACACACACACACACACACACAAACACACACACACACACACACACACACACACACACCGCACTTTCTTGTGCTGTTGCCCAGATAGATTTTTATTTGCAAAGCCCTCGCGTGTGTGTCGCTACCTGAGGCTCTCTCGGGCTTTTCCATCGTCCAGTCATGTCAAACCTGCAGCCCCCCCTCTGTGAAACGCACACGCACAACCGATAAAAGTGTGTGCATTTGTATTTCCAAACAGTTTTCCTCATTGCCTCCCTCTGCGATTGACGGAGGACAGAGGCAACAGCTGCAATTAGCCCTTTGTGGCTAATGCTAGTCTGATTAGACGTCTCGTTAGGCGCCGTTAAGGCTTTTACCAACCGGGCGCATAAACAATGAGCCTGCCCACCGAAAAAACCAAGATACTAATCATAGGCTGAAATACCTACGCATTTAATCGGAGGCACGAGCACAGAAGAGAAACCAGGAGACACTTTAGAGAGACAGACAGACAGGAGGATGAGAGAGGGAGAAATTCAAGGATCGCATGGAGAGGAGAGAGATAAGAATAGAAGATGGGGGGGGCATGCAATGAGACAAAACTTTAGGTGTGAGGTGGCACTTTTGCAGCAGAGCAAGAAATGGCTGAAAGGTATCGAGAAATGTCTGTAAAGGTCTCGCCTTGCGATGTGCAATGTAAAGATTCCTATGCGCAGTTGGTATCTTTGTAAAACAGTTCGTAACGGTGCCTAAACTCTGCATGAATATCGTTGTTCACCCTGACTAATACACCTCCGGGTAACATTTGGCACTCATGCAGGGTCAACTCCTCCCTCCCTTCCCCGTCGCACTAAATCACAACATCGGCAGGTCAATTTTTTTTTTTTAATGTTTTACAGTGCTCTCTCTTCTGCATCCGCCACAAACAACTAGTCCTTAATATGCATTACTGGGATAATGCAAAGGAATAATCTGATGTTACGCAGCACTTCAACTCTGCAGCAGCATATGGACTAATGCAAATGAACTTAATAGTTGCAGCGAGTATTAATGCGACACATGCCCTCACCTCTGTCCCCCTTACCCTCTGCTATTATTACAAGGCCACACACACACACACACACACACACACACACAAACACACATACACACACACCCACGTGCGCACTGGAGGAAGGCACAATTACACACACACACACACACACACACACATGTTCCCCCTTACACAAAAGCATTTGCATATTTTTCAGATAAAAACAATGTGAAGTTGTAAGCACAGAACAGACATATGCAAATGTCTCTGCAGCAATTTACCCAAACAAAGCTGGCACTACTGTCACGTGAAGGGAAGGGGACGGGGCCGATGACACGGCAGACGGGCGTGCTAGCCAAAGGTTCAGTGTGTGTGTGTGTGTGTGTGTGTGTGTGTGTGTGTGTGTGTGTGTGTGTGTGTGTCTGTGTGTGTGTGCGCGCACCTGAACTCATGGAGATGGACTGAAACAGATACCAAGGAATATATATATATATATATATATATATATATATATATATATATATATATATATATATATATATATATATATCGTCTCTTCCACTTTATCCGTCTCCATTCCCTTGTCCTGTTTGCTCCTATTCCATTTCTTTTTGTTTTCTAATATACCCCTGACAAATAATGGCAGGGAAATTAATAAATTAACAAATAGCAGAGAGTCTGGGCAGCACAGTTAGAAAAAAGTGACAAAGTGATTGAGATGAGAAGGAGAGAATCCATAAAAAAGAAAGAAAATTAGGCTGAAAGAGAGATGGAGAGACTACAGTTGACTTGGCAGGAAAGGTGAGAACATTCGAAAAGGCTAAAAATGAAAAACCGAGAGCCAGAAGGTCAGCCAGCAGCTCAAATGGAAGACATTTAGAGCTCCAACAAGACCGTATGTACACGTACACACGTACACACACACACACACACACAACAAATATAAATACATCTGAGCCAATGTCTTTGCTGGAATAATTGCAGAAGCGAGCACATCTGGTGCACTTTGAGAATGAGTTCTGGCTCAATGCAGCGATGGTAATGACAGTGTGTGTGTGTGTGTGTGTGTGTGTGTGTGTGTGTGTGTGTGTGTGTGTTATTGTACGGGGGCGTGTGTCCACTCCAAATGCCACTGTGGTGCTTCACAGGGTTCGGCTGCTCTCATTGTTGCTCACAGGAGAACACAAAAAAGAGATCACGATTAAAAAAAAGGCTTTTCATCTAGATGGCAATGGTTGAAATTTTAAATAAAAATTAGAAAAAGTGTCATTCTCATTTTTTACTGGCAGATCAAGCAAAAAGAAGCGCTTGATGAATAAATGTTCTTTTTCATTTTTTTTTTTAACATTTTGTAGATTTAGTTTCCAAATTTTCAACTTGTGTAGGATTCAACAGTAACAAGTTATCTTTATTTTTATGACATTTTTTACATGTATGAGTAGTTATGCTGGCTGCAGGTACAAGTTGAGGAAAACTTCCATTTCTCCTACATTAAAAACCTGTCTTTACTTGTTATTTACAAGCACCAAGCTGACACTCAGAGAGTCAGTAAGTTGCATGATCATTTATACAGGTAGACAGACGTCTGTGGAGGGAGAGGCAAATTAATTTCAAAGTAACACTTCAGTGAAGAAATAGTTCGTACTACACTTTACGGAGGAGCTACCCATTTTCTAAAGTCTTCATCCTGTTCAGGGTGAAAGATGGAGAAGAAAAATACATTTGAAAATGTCTTCAAGTGCCGGAAATCTGAACAATTTCCGCGTGCAGGTTGCCGCAGGGAATTTGGCGGACGGAATCTTCAAATGATAAGCCCACAAAGTAAACCTTTGCATGCAAGTACAGCAGCAGAACTTGTGCAGCCGTTTGTGGCGATGAAGACGCTGGCATGTGGTCGGAAGCAAAAGAGGCAACGGGGAAAATATGTCACTAGACGCAATCAAAACAACTGCAAAAAATCGCCACTTTGCTTCAGAGTGTTGCCTGCGCAGCGGCGGCAGCCTTAACATCTGACAGACGCTAATGATATGCAGAAAGACACTTGAGTGGCCACTAAAAAAATGTCCAGTTGTCATGGTGACAGAGGCAATCGAACAGCACCTCACACCGAAGGGAAGGTCATTGTAAACACAGCAGAGTCAAATTGGCAGACGTGCCGCGGCTCTCTCTCGATGGCGCTCTCTCTCATGGTTGTGAGACAAAGAGGTCTCCGCCAGCCGGGAACTTCACAGACTGGTTGAATAGAGGAGAGAGAGAAAAATGAAGCCCAAATAGGTGATGGTGCTAAATGGTGTAATAAACTTCTTCTCAGGTAATTTATTGTTTTTAAAGGTTTCAAAGTTGGCCCACACTCCTGACCCAGCAGGTTCAGGCTTATCCGTCGCTTTAAATACTCTTCCATCACAGAGCCAAAATGGACATTTCAAAAAGTAAACAAAAGTCAGCCCTTATGTTGTTCTCATTGATTCTTCCCGTTTTTTATTATCTTGGTCTCTCTCTATTATTATTTTTGTTGCCATCTGCCCACTGCTTTCCATGCAATTTACTCTTTTACCCACCCGAATCAGACTAAGGTTTCATAACATAGTTGATATGGTAAGGATAAGGATGCCATCAGCTATATACCACAATATTACAAATGTATAAAAATATAACATATAACATAATCAAATATAAAAGAAAAGCTCAGTGTATCATGTATAAGTTTTTCTATATGACATATAATTAAATTAAAAAGTAATGGAAGGCAGTCTTCCCAAGTCAAGGAGATCCGATCAGTCAAGATGTGATATACTCAAGCAGCTTGAGTAAGATTTTGTTACGCCTTCCTCTGAATTTCTAATATGAGCGACACATTTCTGTGCAACGTTTTGACAGAGACAAAGAAACTTGGCGTTTCTGAAGCAAGATCGAGTGAGTGCCGGCAATTCCATCCTTAGGTCACGTGCGACAAAGTAAACCGTGAGCACATCCACCCACTAAATGTTGAAAGATGTGGTTTCCAAGGTCGATTCAGTCAATGTCGATCTATGGAACTTCATCACAATATCAAATTATCCCAACATATTTCTCCATGTTGCAGATACCGAACCGACATTTGTTCGATCTGACCGGTGAGTTTGAGTGGACACTCATTAGGCAAACCGAGTTGGACGAATGCTTTAAATGATGCGGCGTCACAAAAAGCTGCGCGTCTTAAACTGGGCTTATGTCCTTTAGCGCTGATGCCAAACACGCCGCGGGCTGCCGGTGCGACCGAGGCGACTTGCCTCGAGCCACTGAGTGCAGCGCTTGGCTGCGAAAAGGCCTCTCCCCCGCGTCTCTGCGGGGAAAAGGCCTGGGAGGCATCTTAAAGTGCAGTCATTAGGCAGCCACTTGTGTAGGTGTTCTTGCAAGAAATCTTGTCAGGCAGATACCTGCTGTCCAATTAGGCAGGCAGCGCACACACTTGCTCAAGGGGAAGAAACAACAAGCACCGTCGGTGGATGTGCAATGTAGTGAGGAGGGCCACTGCTCAGTGTGTGCGTGTGTGCTAATAATGACCTGAGGCTCAACCTGCTGTTGAGAACAGTAACTTGTGACTCGATGCCTTTGTTCACCCTGTAACATCTGGCTGTGACCGAAGGCTGTGGCCGTGTTTAAAATGCATTCAAGCTGAATGGGCCACTGCTCAAAGAGTGTGTTTGTGCCTGTGTTGGAGAGGGGGTGGGGGGTGCGGGGTGGGGGGTGAGGGTGAGGGGGTTACTGAGGCGAGCACAGCAAGGACTAAGGCGCGAGGAGTTGATCATCGTCGTGGAAACCTCTGAGGGGAAAAAGGCCTGGAAGCCCCTTCTGTCAGCTGGGCTCCGCGACGCTTCCCCTCGACTGCCTTCGCTCTCTCACACACACACACACACACACACACACACAGATCCCTCAGGAGCACCAGATTAAGGTTTGAGTGTGTGTGAGCAGAACAATACCCCAGTGTGTGTTTGTGGAGCCGTGGCTAATTGTGTTCATTTGCTGCTCAAGTTGAGGCAGCCAGGACACTGGAGGGGCGTGTGTGTGTGTGTGTGTGTGTCTGTGCGTGCGTGCGTATGTGAGTGTAGCAGAGAGAGAAAACAAGGATGAGAACAAGGAAAAAGTGATAGGGGAGGATGGAACACGGACAAATGAGCAACTGCACAAGTGTGTATGTTAGTGTGTGTGTGTGTGTGTGTCTGTGTGTTTGCAAGGGGGTGAGAAGCGCAATGTGAGGCCATGCAGGTAATCCTCATTATGATGTGCAAGTGTTCATTTGCGAGCTGTGCGTGTGTGTGTGTGTGTGTGTGTGTGTGTGTGTGTGTGTGTTGGTATGTGTGAGGTGAGTTGAGTATTTAAAAGAGCGCTAATTTCTCTCCGTAAATCTGCCCGTCCTTGCGCGCATTACACACTAAGATGCACTCGCTTGGGTTCTTGGAAACACACACATTTACAAACACATGCTCACTGGCATTTTGCATGAATTCACAGCTCATGCTTGCACACCACTTAGAGAAATACCCCCCCCCCCCTTTTTTTTTTGTTGCCTGAATCTTTGAACAACACAAACTCATGCCAACAATCACAAATCTCTAAAAGTAATTTAGAGGCCGGTATGTGAAGCCAGTTAGTGGATGCATTTGCCTTTCTTTCCATTGATTGTGGCCTGGAAGCTGCATCAGACAAGAAGATAACAAAAAATCATATTTTTCATCCTCATATCAATTCTTATTTACCTTCATGGAGAAAGTCAATTCTTCTACCAACGATGCAAATTCAAGTTCCGTTAGTTCTAACGCTGTGAAATGAGTCTCCAGTGTGAATCAGGTCAAATGTCAAATCGTAGGCAGCTCTCACTGTGTGAAGGGAAATTCAGCACCATGGACAGATCCATACTAGTCTCACGGTGACAACTTATTGAGAGCTGAACTAATTAATATCTTATATTAACAATTGAACAAATAATGAATGCATTAAGAGCCACAGTGAAGCAATTTAACGTTTTTCAGCTCGTTGTTTTGTTGTTTTCTTGAGACCAGAAACACAACTGTTTTAGTCCTGTCTCAAAACATGCTTCATCCTTTTTTAAGTTTGATATATACCTGTATGTAAAAACTTAAGTCCCTGCAAATGCAAACAAGAATGTTTTTGAATCAGCCTAAGTCTGTCGTTCAAGTCATTTAAATGCCAATTTAACATTTATTGGCTTCATTCATTTGCCATACAAAGCTGTTTTTTTCAATCGGTGACACAACTTCCTGTGTAATCATCAAAGGTATAATAATTATGTTTCCCTATACCACATGGCACCGACATTACATTTTTATCACCTTAAGAAATATATCATCTTAATGTCATTGATGATTGATCGCTGGCCATAGATTATCAAAGTTTTGGGGTCCTGCTAGTTTCTAATTTTGGTTTGAGTTTGACACTTGGCCAGGCCTCATTTGAGGCATTGACCGACGACTGAATTGTTTTTTGTCTTTTTCAATGAGGCAACACAGTGCCGTTGTTTGTCTTTAAAGACGCAACAATGGAGGCTTATTGTTGCTACAGTAGTCCCAGTGAGAAAAAAAAAGTATGAAACAGAGGCAGATCAATGGCAAATAATGTCATCTTAGAAGGTCACGCTTGGACCTTTTGGCTTTGTCAATACAAACACACCGTCACACACTGTAGTTACAACAGCATAGTTAACTGTGCACAAGTCATCTGATGGGCGACATTTCTAATGATGAAATCACACAGGCCAACACACTGTGGCCGCAATATCAAACTTACACACACTTGCACATTGTCTCTCTGTGCCTCCCTCACTTGCAAACTCTGCAGGCTACTAAGCGGCATTAAACCTCCCTGCCTGGCCACGCTGTGGTTTCCCCGACGCTGAGTGTCCTTTTCTCCTCCCTGCCCGAGGCGAGTGAAGGAGAAAATAAACAACTAAAGAGACAAACAGCGAGAGCCACTTAGAGCCACTTAAAGCCAAGGCTCCTTCCCACAGCGAAGCACTTCCCTAGGGCTACTGATCTGCCCGCCACGGTGGGAGACAGAGGGCTCGAGAGGAAGAGCGGGAGAAGTGGAGTCAGAGAAAGTCAAGTCATGTCCAATTTATTTATAAAGCGCGTTTAAAAAAAAGAAAAAGAGAACTAGGTGACAAAGGTGCTGCGCAATCAAGGTATCAAAAATCTACAAAACAACACACCAAGGACGGGAGCAGGAAGCGAAAAGAGAGGAGCACAGCGGAAAAGTGGGAAAAGGAAGCATTTCAGAAGTGAGACATAACTGTACAGGAAAATAGAAGGATAGAGGGATGAAAGAGGGAGTCTCACTTCTGTCCTCCTCTGAGCCTCCAGTAAGCCGAGGGAAAATGTACCTTATGAGTAGTGGCAGTAACATGCAGGGAGGAGACGTCGATCTGAACGTGGACTCACTGATTAGTTAGGACACGTGCCCCTCCCTGCTGTGGGCAGACGCCACCGGTGATGCATTGAACTTTTTGTTTTCCACTCATCTTGAAGAATCTGACGGAGAAATCGGAGCCCAAAAAAAATAGCCCGAGTTATGAATGTTAACTTGACATATGTGGATCTGTTTCGTCGATCTTCATTTAATACGACAGTGCTGACGTTTAAGCCATCAAGATGATAAAAGGGAAATCTGTGTTCAAGTATTTTGAGTGCTACGTCTTTAAAAAACCCAAAGATGCATGTCGCTGCATCATCATGTGACCCAATAATTATTTTAAAGGCTCTTAGAGGACTTTATTGCATTAGTAAGCTTCCTTCTCCCTCCATCTCCTCCATCGTTGTCTCTTATCTCCTCTTCCCATGCCTCTTCCACTCTCATCCTCTTGTTTATTTTTTTTACTCCCACTCCTCTCTCTGCACTCAACCTTGCTTCCCTCAGCCCGGCCTCCCCCTGCTCCTTCCCTCTCCCTCCTCCTTTTCTTTTTTGTTTTTTTGTTGTCCCCCTGACTGCGAACCCAAAGGTCACCTTTCCCCTGAGAGCCCTGTTTACCTGAACCTCTCCCCTCTTTTTGACATTCTCCTACTTGGAGATGGAAGGAGAGGAAGGAAGGCCACATTTAGGTAATCCTTGGCTCGCAGGTACAGGCACAGAAAAACAAAATGCCTTGATTCCTGCAGAGAGCCTTAATCTGCAGCACATGACAATTGAAGAGTGGATCTTAAAAAACCCTTTTCACAGTGTCTACTACTCTCTTTCTTCTCATAAAATCGTGCACAAAAGCCGAAAGCCATTTCATTTAGAAAACATAAAACACAAAGAAAACAACAAGATTTATAGCTTTGGGGGAGACTAGTCCTTCAAATGCGTTCATTGCCCGCCAATTGATGCTTCATTTACGCATAAGGAATTACGTTTTTCACGAGACAGTTTACACGTGACGCGTTCGTTTCAGCTCTTTGAAAGCCCTTTTGCTCTGTTCACATCCAAAGGGCTCCGCGGTTTTAAGAGGCATGCAGTGGGAAAAAACAAGTGGCCACTTTGAAAAGGATCCAGCCACGAACAAGAGCCTACTAGAATGTCGCGCGTGTGTGTGTGTGTGTGTGTGTGATAATGCATTCACACCTGTGTTTGTCACCGTTTCAACCACGGAATGACACTTTAAAAAAGGTCCAACAAGCTTCTTTTCTCAGAAGTGCTTTTTAGACGGGGAAAGTGTTTTATCCTTTTTCCTTTGAATACGCCGCAGATATGCAAAGGTTCATTCGAGTGCATGAAAAACAATGTATGATATTTTGTAAAGAGCAGCTTGAAAAATAAGTCATAATCACAATACTATTCCTCCCTAATCATCTTTGAAGCTATCGCAACCTTGCAGGGTGTGTGATGTCGGCCTGTGTGCCTTCGCTGTCACTTACACAGCGAACAGTGTGTGTTTATGTTGAGTGTTATGCATGCTGATGGTGACCCAGACACCCACAGGGCCTCCCACCCCTCTGGTCCTGCCCTCCTAGGGTGAGGGCAGCAGGATGGGGTCAAACCGACAAATCTACCCCCCTTCTCCATGGAGGCCTGCCCATGGCCATTAGTATCCATTACCAGGAGGCATAGAAACACCACAGCCTGCAGTGCCTGGCTTCCACACACACACACACACACACACACACACACACACACACACACTAACACACAAACACAAAAGGTGTGAAGTCCAGTCACTGTACCGAAACAATTAGACGTGTAGGCTTTAAAAAGCTATGTCTACATTTAATGCGTGTGTCTATATTTGCAGATCTGGCTAAATAAATGAAATGCAGAAGATTAACCACTAAAAATTTCACACAGTACATGTGGAAAAACATGCGTGTGTACATAGGTATGTAAAAAAAAATCATCATACGGATGAACACACCTGACAGTGAATCAAGTTTCCAGCAGCTTGCAACAGAGGTCCTTACTTCAAACAGACATTCCCAGAGGGGATGACCTTCTGGGAGTCTGTGGGGTGTGTGTGTGTGTGTGTGTGTGTGTGTGTGTTTGTGTGTGTGTGTGTGTGTGTGTGTGTTTGTGTGCGTGTGCGTGTGGACAAGAGGGGTGGTGAAGTTTTGAGTTCAGTGCAGTGGGTTCTCTATGACACATCTCAGTCACGCACAAATGATGCACACACACACACACACACACACACACCGCTCTACCAAACAGGTGTGGGCTAAATGGTTATGAATGGGCTGCTGGTCGATCCGACAAAGTTTTTACGGCCGGTAATGTCATTTTAATAGAAACATCAGGAGCAGCAGGCCGACCCATCTGTCTGAGAGAGACATAGAAGGGATGGAGATGGCGAAAAGTGTAAAAAAAAAATGTAAAAAGGTGGAGGGGGAGAAGATTCAGAAAGAGGGATGAAATATCAGAAAAGAAGGAAGAAAGAAATAAAGAGAGTTCAAGGAACACTGCATCTTTGGGTTTTCTCTGATCAGTGTGTGTGTGTGTGTGTGTCTTTGTGTGTGTGTGTGCATGCAGGTCTTGTCAGCTGCGGCTGGCTAACAAGCTGAACCCTCAACAGCCCATTATCTAGAGCATGGCAACTGGCCCACACCTGCAAGGTGTGTGTGTGTGTGTGTGTGTGTGTGTGTGTGTGATTCAGAGCGTGGCAGCTGTGTCATACCTGCGAGCGTCTTCGGGGCGCTCCCCTCCCCTGTAACGGAGCAGGAGAGGGAGATTGCGGGAGAGATGAAGGACAAAACTGACATCTTCCGTCTCCTTCTCGTCTCCTCCCCCATGCAAGCAGGGCCACATGGATGTTTTCTCTCGCCTCCTTGGAGGACAGAGAGGAGACACAGTGCCAGAGGCCATATACTTATATTCAGCACAGACCCGCACATGCACTATACACGCATGGCCGCATACAGATATGTTTGCATGAATTAATCCATATGTCAAGGACATCATCACCCACAGCATCCTGATACACTCTCAATGATCCCGTAGCTAATAAGACAGGAAAAACACAACACCAGTCGATGACTGTAGAGAGTAAACTGTATACTAACTAGATGACAGACGCAGTGATACACTAACTGGTGAACACAGTGGAGCTTTTAGCAGCTAAACTCCCAGGTGGACAACACATTCCTCTCAATGAATGCTAATGTTGCTCTGTTTAAAAAAAGATTGCCAACATACATAAACACAACTACTAAATTGTTCTGGTGATAATGTGATAATCTATGTCAATAATCAGAAAGAATTAAAAAAAACACACCCAGGTAAAGACTGGCTGTCTCCATCCCTCTTTTCCTTCTCTCTTTTTTTCTCTTCCCCTTATCTCTCACCGTGACCAGAAGAAGTTCTTCTGCACTGGTGCCCCTCCATCCAACCTTGCAAGCAGAAAACCTGCACACACACACACCTACACACACACTTGCCTCCCATCCCCCATCACATGCGTACACACTCACCACCGGCCACACCAGCGGAGGCCTTAGGGCTCAGCCATCTGCTGCCCACCCAGCCCATCTCCCCCCACTGTAGTACCCACCTTCCCAACATATGCAGCCCTTGCCCTGGGTAAGGTGGCCGGGGCACTGGCCCCAGCCCCGGCCAAAAAGACAGGGGCGAAGGAGCACATATGTAGCCCAGACGGCGTGAGCGAGGGGGTGGGGAATTCAAATCAAGGATTCGATTGCTCTCTTCTTGAATTTTCACATCTATTTCTCGCTCTGTCTCGCACCGTATGACTCGTTTTCTTGCATGTTCACACCAGCCCCGTCACCTCAAGGTTGCGCCCCGCGAAGGGGCTACAGAGCCCTCGAGCGAGGCAGTGGAGAACAGGGCAAAGAGAGGGGGACGTGGAGGGAATGACAGAGGGAAAGGTGATGATGGTGGAGTTGGCATCGTCACTGAGACACCTTTTTTTTTGTTGCTTCCATTTTTTATCCTTCACTTCCTCTCTCTCTCTCTATCCCTCTATCTCTTTCCTTTGTTAAACCTTGCCTCAGGGCATTCTCTGCCACAAAAGGCAGGGGGGGGAGGAAATACAAGTGTGGCACTCTCATCCTCCCATCATCCTTTCCATCCATCTACCCGACCCTCTGTCTCACTGATAAGATGTGTGTGTGTGTGTGTATGTGCGTAAGTGATATGACAGCGGCGGTGGACATTTTTTTTGTTTCAACACTTACATTAATTACATTTACTATTCCACAGTCTTCCATATTTCATGAGTGTTCTTTTGCATGTGCAGGCAATGGCCCACTCTCCTATTCTCTTTAGTCTTCCTGTGCCTCTTTACACGTTCCAGGAAACCTGGCGCTCATGTCAGTGTCAGGTTAGGTTGGAAAGCCAACAGGGAGTTGGGCCAAAAACATTGGAAAGTTCACAAAATGCATTGCCGTAGCAGGGGTAGTTGTTACTGCAGTTGTCCCATTCAATTTCAGCACAGTCTAGTTTAGTAGAAGGCTAGAAGAACAAATAAAACATTTTAAGAGCAATTACGGTGCAAAAAAAAAACCCAGCATTGGTAACAATATTGTTAGGAAAAACGTATCTTTGGATGAACGTCGTAGAAACAACATTTGTGCAAATTTCCCAAATGTCCTCAATATGTCAGTTTGTAGACAACAAAGGCAGCTCAGGCAAACTGTTGGCTGATAAGCAAACAAAAACAATTTCCTCATTAAAGACAAAATTCAAATGTAATGGCAATTCTCATAATCACGACACCACGGTCATGCTGATAAACTGTTTAAAAGCCTGCTTTACTTCACACTCGGGCATTTCTTCTCAATTGGGAGTTATAGTATGCAGACGCTGTGGATGTTAACTATAATAATATAGAAGCATTTTCACAAGCACTAAACACAAATCTAAATTTAGAAATATGTCATCAAATGCCAAGAGATTCCTGAATAGCTGACTGTGCTGTAGAGAGTCTGTGAGAGTAACTCTGATGCAAATGCATGATGGTCATAACAGTCCTTTGAGCTAAATGCTAAGATCATCATGTTCACCTGCACACTTTCACCTTTCTGTCTCCTTCATCTTCTGTTTTGTGTTTTCTAATCTGACAGAAGATTAAGCTGTTAAGCGTGTGTGTGTGTGTGTGTGCGTGCGTGCGTGCATCTGACGGATCAGTGATTAAATAAATCATGGTAACCTTTCCTGCAACCTTTCCCCCCCTCCCCAGCCCCTGTCTGACCTTACAAGACCCGTGCACATTAAAGACTCCTCTCTTCTCCTTCATCTCTCTTCTCCTCTCTTCCTCCCCCTCCTCCCCTTTACGTTTTCTTCACTTCCTTTACATAAGAGTGATTCTTCCTCTCCTGCTCCTTTTTATTTTTCCCCATCCCTTGCTTCTCCGCCTCACGCAGTGTCAACCAATGTCACTCCTCCTTATCGAATGGTCAAAGTTTACAAATAGCGTAATATTCTCATGATAATTGTTTTAATACTGACAACCTCTTCTCGAGTATAAGTAGTATTGCTTTATAATAGTAAAAGTATTCAATACAATATTTATTTGATTAAATATATGATAGTATCAAACTGTAAAATAAGTTACCGCAGGTGTAACTTAGTGGGCAAAGGAGCCACACCTATAAACATACTTGTTTTGAGCTTGTCAATTCATTTCTTGACAAGGGAAAGAGTTTATTGACCATGTCACATTGTCCTCATCTGCAGATTAAGTTGCCGTTCCAAACTCCCCACGATTTTGAGTAACTGTATATATTATCTCGCGAATAACCTGACATTTGTCATTTTGATCCGAAGAAATATATGGACTTGATCATTATTTGTCTAAATCGATGTATAACTTGAACAGATGTGTGGATCTCTTCTAAGCTGTTTCGTCTGCTGCTATTTTCAATGAACGTAGCTGCATGCTGTGTGTGTGTGTGTGTGCGCGTGCATGTGTGATCTTTAAGATCCGCAGGTTCAAACGACCACTCCCACCACGCCTCGCCACTGAACTCACCAAGAGGTCGCTGAGACACCAAAATGTGTGTTCAAGCGCGTGTCTTTGTGTCTGTCTGTGTGTGTGTGTGTGTGTGTGTGTGTGTGTGTGAGTGTGTGTGTGTGAGAGAGAGAGAGCCGACTCCCTGATCTCCTGCTCTAATACCCTGAGGACCTTTGGTTCCTTAACTATAGGAGGTCCTAAACAAGCGACCCACACGCTCACATACAAACACGCACACACACATCTTCAGAGGATATCAAAGATTAGACATCAATTATTCTCACCTCTTGAAGTCTTGAAGAACGAGCACCTCACACGAAAGGTCAGCACGCGCCTGGAGAGCTATACGCCAAAAATCAATGTGCAATGATGAAGGCGACGATGAGGATGGTGAAGATGATGAAAACAAATAATGACAACACAATTTAGATGATAATTATAACCAGGCTTTCCCCTTAAAACACGTTATCAGTGAAAAAGCAGCACCGACAGATTGGAAGTACTCACCAAATATTTGTTCCACATTCGCCGGCTCCATGCAGAAGTGATGACTGGTAAACAGGAAGTGGAGGATTCCAATGGAAGGTATAGGGAAAAAGGGGGCGAATGACTTTGAATGTTGAGAGTGGTGGCGTTTGTTTATGTAAGATTAACTATTTAACTGTCCGAACAACCTGAAACATCCTTGAGAATGACTGTTTATTCTGCTATATTATCAAATTTGATAATTCTTCCGGTGCTAGTTTTCTGTTTGTGTTCCAAGACAAGACACATCACATGAGCATTTATTAATCTATCATCTGTTCATTAATTAACAGTTTCATAATTTGACGGAGTGTTGAGCCAGTTTGAAAAAGTTTGAATCAGAAATCTCTTGACTCGTCCTCAATGTGACTTATTCTGATCAGTTACACATTGCAAACCTTAGCTGTAAATCCCATTGTCCACTAGTCGGAGCTTAATGACGATTAAATGTGATTACGGTGACTAGTTAACAGTCACACACCATACACACAGTGGAAAACATAAGAATGGCAAAACTATACAAATATAAGGAATACAAATGTAAAGAATGCACCTATTAGTGAAAGTATGTGGTGGGTTAGACATTTAAAACAGTTTCCACCTTGGACTTTGAGATATTGTGATGGCTAATTTTCACCTGACCATTTATAGACCAAAGGATTTGAGGAAATACCCAACTAATCAATAACAAAAATAGAGAATGATTCACTGTGCCAAGATATGTTTAAGTTTTAAATAGGAGCCTTAAAAACAATTTTATATAAGATCAATATATATAACAAAATCTCAGGAGGAGCCTGAATACTTCACAGCAACATCATGTGCATTACATAGGTGATTTCAAAGAAAAGAAATTAGTCAAAACACATGCTCAAAATTTTAAACTTTTATTTGTGAACTAATGGAATGAGCTGCAATCCATCTGCCTTCTATCTTAAAGAATACTAACATGGACAAGGGGAAGAAAACGACAACAAAAAGGCCAACGACACTGCGGTGAAGAAAGAAGGAGGCTCACTGAACTCAACAAAAAAAAGTTTAATTAACATCAATTATTCAGTCAATGAAAAGGAGATCCTTGCTTTGGCCTGGGCTTTCGGAACTTCTGCTTCTAATTTTTCTTCTCCATTTTCTACTTTTTTATCTAAGAAGTAGAAGTAGAAGTTTCAAAGATTTATTCAACTGTCTGGCTGAGTAGATCATGGGGGGATATCAGATTTGAAGATTTGAAATTGTTGGTTCAATCCCCAGCTTCTATTTCCTTCCAATATTGATACTGGTTTTTTTAGATTTTTGAAGTCAATGACCCAAAGTAAACACTCAATCCCTGGAGGAAATGGAAGGTGGACCTCTGATCAGTTAGCTCAGACTGTTAAGTGTTGGTACTGAAACTTTGAAGTCTGGGTTCAATTTTGACTGTTTACTTCAGGTATTTGACTGACCAATCAGTTCAGGAAAGTGACAAATAGGAGTAATGACTTTTAAATGTGGATAGCCTAGTGTTTTATGGCCATGACGTTAAACCTTAGGGTACCTGGTTTAAGTCCTCTACTTATCCATCTTTCTGCAAAAATGTTCAAGACATCCTTTAAAAAATGTCTTTGCATTATATTTAATGCAAGCACTGCCATTTAAACTTATATCTGAGTGAGGATGTTGAACATGAGGTGTTTCCATTTACATAAATCCTACAAAACACAAACAGGTTGACTGAAAACTTTAGCATTTCGTCCTCTCGAAAGCCGACACCAAGTTACATGTGAAGAAAACTGGGCCTGTGTTTCTTCAGTAGGACGGTGGTGCAGTGGAAAGATCGTAGACTCTTGTGTGAAAGGTTGTGAGATCAAGTTCCACCTCATTTTTGTGATTCAAACGAAACATACATTTAAACTTATTCCTCAGTGGAGTTACGGAACATGAACTTTGGAGCAGTGTTTTCATTTACATAAAATCCTACAAAACACAAACAGGTTGACTTAAAACTTTAGCATGTCTTCCTCTCGAAAGCCGACAGAAAGTTAAATGTGAAGAAACTGGGCTTGTGTTTGTTGAGGATGACAGTGGTGCAGTGGCAAGATTTTAGACTCTTGTGCAAATCCTGCCTAAATTTTGTGATTTCATTCAAACGAAACTTACATTTAAACTTATTTCTGAGTGAAGATGTTGAACATGACCTTCGTAGCAGTGTTTTCATTTACATAAATCCTATAAAACAAACAATCACCCTTTAACAATTTTGCAATTTGTCCTTTAATATGTCTGCTCCTGCTGCTTTTATGAGAACAAACAAGAACCAATGTATTCACTCTGTGGCGTAGTGGCAATGATACAGATATGGACATATTAAGGTTCATGGTTCAATTCCCAATTTGTCCTCTTGAAAGTCTGCTTCTGCTTCATTTATAAGAAAAAAATGAAACAAATGTATTGATTCCGTGGCGTAGTGGCAATGATACAGGTATGGACATATGACGGTCCATGGTTCAATTTCCCACCTTTAACAATTTTACAATTTTTCCTCTTGAATGTCTGATGTTCATGAGAACAAACTGGACCCAACATCAGTGTGAAAGATGGCGGTCGAGTGGTAAGACGCGAGGCTCTGGTGTGAGAGACCCAGGGTTCAAGACTGAGAGCAGATTCAAACATGAACGAACGAGATCACGTAATTGAAACACGAACCTGGAATTTCCTCAAGAGTACAGCATTCCCGTCAATGGATAGAGGAAAGCAGGAGAAAATAATGTCTGCGGTCAATGTGAAGAGTAATTCACTTGTGAGTTTCCCTACAAGACTCAGAGAAACGTTGGCTACATTAGTTAGCATGGTGAGAGTGACAGTGCACTGTGACATAACGGGTTAAAAAAATAAAATGATACAAATTAATGAATAAAAACAAAAGAATTACAAATTAAAAAGATCAATTAAAATAAGCTGTTTTCTCTGAGTGTAAGTTTAGAGAGTGAGTTCATACATCAGGTCTACAAGCGCCTGCATTTTGCAACATATTTACCTTCACGCAAATCTCACATTTTGATCTGACAGGTTCAGCCATAACATGAGAAAAGACAAAATATTAAGAGTAGAATTTGAGTAGAACAAAACCAGCATGTCAGACAAGTACACGTAGAAGGAGCAGGACTAAACTGCTAACATATCAAAAAGTATCAAGTCAAGGGCAACTGGACGTGCTGTAGATGACAGATGTGAAAATCTAAAGTTCACTTGTTTCGACTCATCGTGTCAAGTAAAACACTTTGTGATCCGACTTCTTACTGCACCAGACAGAAGTGTAGCCATTAGTCAGTACATTTACTGTGTTACTGTACAGTTTCATGTATCTGTATTTTACTTAAGGAGATGTTTCTACTCTACTACATTTTTATCATTCATTGCATTACATGTTTATTTTTCTACATAATTTTGCCAAAATCACTCAAAGGACAGCTTGGTTAGTCCACTGATCCAATGACAGCAGACAGTAACACATTCACTCATAACTGTCTCAGTGTTGCTGCTAGCCTCGTGTTACTTTTAATACCTAAAGTATATTTAAAAGCAAATAATGACTTTGTGTGTAAGTGGTTATTTTATTTCAGTAAACTTTAGTCTGTTTGTATGTATTTCCTCTACCACTATCCTCACTGAAGAACAAACACCATGTGTGTTTATCTCCTGATGCTAGTCAAGCTGAAGCACAAGTAGCAAACACATCGACCAGGTTTTACCCTTTAAACACATGCAAACAGTGAAAGAGCAGCACCAACAGGTTAAAAGTTGAAGATGTACTCACCAGATGTTTGTTCCTTGTTCGCCGGCTCCATGTGGAAGTGACAATTGGCAAACAGGAAGTGGAGGATACCAATGGAAGGTATAGGGGGGAAAAGGGGGCGGGGTGACTTGTACCAAGTACCAATGTACCAAGGATGAGTCCACAGGGTGAAGTTTGTTTCTGTAACATTTAACTGTCCAAACAACCCTAACATACTTTTATTATGCTATATTATCAAATTTGCAAAGTTTTTTCCGTTACACATTTCAAAGCCAGCTGTAAGTCCTATTGACCACTAGGGGGAGCTAAGTGACAATTAAATGTGATTACGGAGACTTGTTAACAGTCAAACACCATACACAGGAGAAAACATAAGAAACACAAAATTATACAAATATAAGGAAAACAAATGTAAAGAATGAACCAATTAGTGAAAGTTTGTTGGGGGTTAGACATTTAAAATGGTTTCCACTTTGGACTTTGAGATATTGTGAAGGCTAATGATTTGAGAAAATACCCAACTAATCAATAATACAAATAGAGAATTAATCACTGTCCCAAAATATTTCAAAGTTTTTAATAGGTGCCTTTAAAACAATTGTATATAAGATCAATATATATAACAAAATCTCGGGAGGAGCCTGAATACTTCACTGCAACATCATGAACATTACATTGGCGATTTCAAAGAAAAGAAATGAGACAAAACACATGCTCAAAATATTAAACTTTTATTTGTGAACAAATGGAATGAACTGCAATCCATCTGTTTTTCTTTCTATCTAATATCTAGTTCTATCTTAAATAATACTAACATGGACAAGGGGAAGAAAGACAGACGCTCACTGAACTCAACATTGATCAACCTATTAGCTTCCTTTCAAAAAAGGTTAATTCACAACAATTGAAATATTTAGTCATTGAAAAGGAGGCCCTTGCTTTGGTCTGGGCTTCACATCATTTCGATGTCTATTTTGTTTCTGGTCTTGCTGCTGTGATAGTCTATACAGACCATAACCCACTGACCTTCCTTAACTCCTTCAAGTGTCCTAATCCAAGGCGAGTTTGTTGGTCCTTGTTCTTGCAGTCATATACTCTGGACATACGTCACATTAGAGGGAAGGACAATGTCGTGGCGGATGCGTTGTCCAGAGCACCCTGCTAGTGATGTTGCATTGATTAACTCTGTAACCTGTTATCCTCCCTTCTTCCTCACTCTTTTCTCCTCTTAATCTGCTTCATAGGATCCTGTTGCTGACGTTGGATGAGAAGCAGGTGGGGTTGGGCACAGATATACAGGAATTGTTTAAACTGAAACTTCAGGGAGAGTAGCTGAGTTGGTAAAGCGGTGGACTGAAGATCTGAGCATGTGGGTTTAAATCTTGCATCTGTCAGAGAAACTTCAAGTCCCAAGATCAATGCACACACTCATAGAGTGGGTGGGCAATTCACACAATCGGGCAGAGTAGCGCACCTGGTTAAACGGCTGCATGAAAAACAGGGCACGTGAGTTTGATTCTTGCACATGTCGCATATCTAATGCAAACAGAGTAAGCATCTGAGAGAACACTATACTTCTCTATCTAGATGGCTAAATGTGCAGTCAAATTTAAAAACATTCAAAGTGCGGGTTGACGTACACCAAATGTTCCCTGAAATGCAGCACGTCGGGTGGCGTAGTGGGTTCGTTCACGGCCTCAGGTCGTTTCCTATTCAAAGTGGTATCGAATCCCGCTTGGTGAAGAGAGGGAGCTGCAGATGGAGATGAGGGTCGGGAGGGACCCCAGAAAGATTGCTGAAAGTGAGTATATTAACGTGATGGAGTATATTAACATGATGTGTGTATTAACAGGATGATGAAGGTGATATTGGCGGCAGATGGAGTTGGTGGCGTCCCCTAGAGGTTGCGGATGACGAGCGATGGTGCCTGGGATACGTCAGCCCTCCGGACAAAGATAAGTAGGGGGTTATACTAAACTTTTATCCTTAAACAACAACGCTAAAATTGAACTACAGTCCCCCTCTGCATAGTTTAAAGCAACAGTTAAGGATAGGACGTGACGAGTCACATCATATCCTGAACTGTTGCTTTGTACAATTTATGTACAAAGATCTGAAATGAAGCAGACAAAAAAGTTACAAAGCAGACAACACAATTTTTTAGAAACTACTATATCATTACTTTCCTTTCCTTTGCGTAGAGACGTCTTGTGAACAAAAAAAATATATATTTTGGACCTGTCAACCTTTGACTTGCTAACCCCTGCCTTTGCCCCTGTGCCACCAGGCTGCATATAATATTATAGGTTAAAGACTGCCATTTACCAGATGACCTGACAAAAAAAGAAAAATACAACTACATATATATATATATATATGTAATATTACAAGCCTTTACTTTGTCATGTACACTTTTTTTTACAAAGATCTAAGTAAGGTTCAGGCATTTTAGGTTTAGTTTCATTTCGCTAAAATTATGGTAAGATATGAAAAAGGAAAATGAAAAGCAGGAGAAGTGTATAACGGATCATCTGAACAGGAGAATTTAAAAATCAGAGGTGGAGGGATGGAGGGGACTCACTGGTAAAGATGGATGAACTGCGGTTGAGGGTTGATGGGGTCCAGGGTTCCGTAGATCATGTGCACTGCAAGACAAGACGGAGGAGAGAGGGTCACAGTGGAGGAGTGATACACAGGTTCCATTAATTAAATAACACATGTAAGGTAACACAGTTAAGATTTGGTCTTATGAAGGGAAATATGTGATGTACCAAACGAATTCATAATTTCATCAATTTAAACGTTTCCTGATTTACTTTTTCTTTGCAGCCACGTCAGCAGTTGTGTGAGGCTGTACTTATGTCAGAATGCTCACAATGACAATGCTTACAAGGCATTTTTGCTGCATTTCACATAACGTCTGTCACTATCGAACCCCACTGGAACCCTAAACATAACATTAATTTTATCCTGAGGATAATGCAATATATCCTCAGGATATAATCTGTTCATAATTTTATACAAATACAAATTCACAAAATTCCTATAGGTATGAAGTTCAATATTTCTGTTCATTTTAATTAATTGTTCATTTTAGTTAATTGTTCTGCGCTGTTATTATTCTTATGCAAAAAATGGTATTTTACAAAAGAAGCTACTTTTCCCCCTTATTGTAGTTGTATGTGGACAGGGTTAGTGTCCATACAACACATATGTAGGTTGTAAAGCTACAGCACACAGTTCTTAATAGATTTAGCCTCATAAATTGCTATCAAAGTTCACCAGATTGATGGATTTAACTTTAAAATGTACAAAGTTTTCTTCCGGGAGGAGCAAGTCCCCGGAAACCCCTTGAGGCTCCCAGGTCCACCCCCCATAGTCTCTTAAAATTCTATGGGAAACACAAATCACCAAGCAAAATTATCAGGTTTTCCCCTTTCAACACATGTGAACAGTGAAAATGCATCACCGACAGATTAAATACACAGACAGTCTAATATATGCGTTGATAATTTTTAGATGTAATCACCAAATGTTTGTTTCCTGTGTGCCGGCTCCTTGTGGCTCCTTGAGCCATTCACCATGTGGAAGAGACGACTGGCAAACTGGAACAGGGGATTCCAATTGAATTTATGGAGGGGAGAAGGGGGCGGGGACTTGGAATGTACTAAGAAAGGTTGAGTCCACAGGGGTTTGTTTATGTAGCATAAACTATTTAACTGTCGAAACTACCGGGAACATACTTGAGAATGACTGTTTTTTAAATCTGCTATATTATCAGTTATGAGGATAATTCATTATGAGAAGATTTTATTCTTCTAGTTACACATGTTTTTGTTTGTGCCCAAAACTTATTGTGTGTGGTCAGGGTCACGTTTATCAACAGCTCCATCACTCGCTTTCTTTTTGAATGGTGTGCTTCAGGCCAAACTTAATTCTGTTTTCCTCAAGGCCGAAAATAACTTATTTTTTTTAATTTGCAGATGGGAGAATAATAGGGTGTTTTCTCTTCTGTTGGTTTGAACGTCAGTGCAGTTTGGTTGTGCTGAACTTTGTTTGGCCCGGAGTGCTGAGAAACTGATTGAGATAGGAGCAGGGAGGCTTATCTCTGAACGCTTGGTGTTGGGATACGTATGATGTCAGACCAGTTCTCATAATGCTTTCTAGGCTGCGTGTACAGATAAGCTTTGGGATCTGGAGGAGGTAGAGACATATGCAGGTAGCAAACAAGACACAATTGAAATTGGAGCAAGAGAAAGGGTGTGTGTGTGTGTGTGTGTGTGTGTGTGTGTGTGTGTGTGTGTGTGTGTGTGTGTGTGTGTGTGTGTGTGTGTGTGTGTGTGTGTGTGTGTGTGTGTGTGTGTGAGATGTTCTTCTACACTGAGCTTACTTTAGCTCACCATACTCCCTGAGCAATGACCGGAGCAGTAAGCCCCCCATCCAAGCACTTGGAATCTGGAACGGGGCAGGAGGAAGAGAGGATGGACGGGAAAGAAAGGGAGCGATGCGATGGGGGAGAAAAAGGATGGAGCGCAAAGAAAGGGAGGACGAGAGAAGAGCGGCGGCAGAGACCGACAGAGATAGCCGCACATGGAACGGAACAAAACGGAAAGAACTGACAAACGAATGGAACCAAACAAAAGGAGGAGAAGTGTTGGATTGAGGGATGAGAGGGAAGGCGAGGCCACCTCTTCTTCTCCCTCTCCTCCTCTTGTCCCTCCTCTTCCCCCCGTGAGAATGCAGCGCGCGCTCACGTTTGTGTGTGTGTGTGTGTGTATTTTCTTCCTCGTCAGATCTGCCACGCTTTCATTCGCACACAAAGAAGGGGACGTAGACATACCTGGCATGGGGGGACGTGAAGGAGCTGGCAGAGGTGTGTGTGTGTGTGTGTGTATGAGAGAGAGAGAGAGGCAGATAAAGAGACGCTGGCTCACCTTCCTGGCAGACATGGATGGCCTGTCTGTCTGAGATGTCCCACTTAACACTGACTCGCGCACTTAACCCGCTCCACACCTGCATGGGGCTCACTTTCTTCATCCATTCTCGCTCTTCCTCACACACTCACACATTCATATACACACTGCCTCTGCTTGACATTGTTGTGCTTGTGTATATATTTGATATTTCAATATGCTTTTGATTCAAAGATAAATGTAACTTTAGGCCAAGGCTGACTTATCATACTTGTCTTGACCTACTGTTAAGTTTTCCTATGCATTGAGGGATTATAACTGACAGTCTGGAGGGCGGTCTCAAATTCCTTTAGATTTACTTAAAGGGTCAGCTCACCCAAATCATGAAACAACATAAGCAGAATTTAAATATATATATATTAGGTTCTTTGTGCTGGTAGCAGCTGTATGACTGTATGGACGTAGTTGGCCTGCTAACCTGAAATATCTAAAAAGAAAAAACAACCATTATTATAATTATTACTATTATTATAAAACTATTTCTTAACATTTTTACAGACATTCATGGTCTGAAGACAATGAAGCTTAGAGAATGTGACCTAAAAGTTTCAGTGCTGTGGGTCTTTACATGGTTCAATGCATCTACAGTCTTTTCTTTGGAGTAAAGTTGTATTATCCCTTTTACGGGCAAAGGAACTGGTGTGTGTTGTTGACAATGAGTGACTTGCTGTTGAGGTTTTTTGCGTAGATAATTTTCCTCTTTTGGTTGAGCAGTGGAGTTTATCTCGGGTGGAAAAAAATGCCTAAAAAATCAAATTGCTGCCCACCAGCTGCAGCTGAATGAATTTTGACTTCAGTGTGAAAATGTGTCCATGCTAAAAAAATTGGAGGGGTCTGCAAAGCGAGCACAAACAAACAAACAGTAAACAAGGAAGCAAACCAATTGACGTGTACATGAACACACACGCACATGTACACACAGCAATCCTCTATGCTGCAATTAGCTTGTTTTAAAGGAAACAAATAACAGTAATTTCAACAGAACTGCATCCATAACAATTCACCCCTGGAGTGGATCAGCTACACACACACACACACACCTCCATTAAGTGTACTTGAGAGCGGCAGAGAGGGTCAGCTCAGTGTCTAAGTTATTATGCTACTTTGTTCTGCCTCAGTGGGAAGGCTGCGCACAGGCAAACACACGCATTCAAACACACACAAATAATTAATATAACCCATCAACACGCAAGGTGCATATATAAAAGGGGTGGTTTGATAATGGACAGAGATAGATGAATAAAAGAAAGACGGATGGATGGAGAGCGAAAGAATGTGGTTACCGTTTTCTTTACTTGTTTGTACAAGTTTGCACCTGGCTGAGAGGACCCGCCTCTGTCTCTCCCTCTTTATATCTCCTCACCTCTCCATCCATCTTTCCATCCCCTCGCCTCTCTCTCTCTCTGGATGTACAACATCTGCAGCGACCAGGTAATTATGGCAGCGCCAAAAACAGCGGGGCAGTGCCGCACCGATGAGCTCTGGCACCCCGCAATTAGCCCTGCATCTCCATCTCCCCCTCGCTCCGTCGCTACTCAGATGACCGGCATATTATCCCTGTGCAGAGAGCTGGGAGACAGAGGAGTGTGGGGAGGGAACACAGAGAGATGAGTGGTCGCAGAGGGACCTGAGTGGTGGGTGATGAGGGAATTCTGATTCATCTTATTTTTACAACTCTTCAAGCTGCACTGGGTTCACAGATCAATCGCTAAACACCCGAAAAACCTCTGGTGCACAGGAAGTGATGCTTTAATTTTTTTGTGGCAACAGCTATGGTATAGCAATCATTTGTGTGATTTGTGCAAAGTTCAGTCTGATTTAACTTTGACACATGAAATCGCCCAGACTCTCCAATGTCCAGTGAGGCTCTTACCAGATCTCATACCAAACTGTCGGCAGTTGATATGCATTGTGGGTAATGTAGGTGCATAATGTGCATTCATTCTCATTTTCTTTTGCAAATTTTCTCGACATTAATATTAAACATATCTTACATTTGGATAAAAACCTGCCTAATACCTGGCTGGAATCCTCTTTTCAAGAATAAGTCAAAGGTCCTCCCACTTTGTTTTACTTTTATGTTTGTACAGTTGGTCCTCTATGAATTTTATACAACTTCGTCTCATCTGAAAGGAAAGTTAAAGATGTTCACACTTATATCCATCTTTATTGAAGATACCTGCACTTTTGTGGCAGATGAAAGTTACGATTGGGACTTTGGAATAAAACTGACTTTGTTTACTTTTTATGAATCAGACGCAAATGTCTCTCTCGTTCTATTTTCCAAATTTATTCTCGAATCATTCCCATATCTGATCACTATCAGCATAAAAAGCTGTAGTAAATAAATAGTAAATAAAGTTTTGATAGTAAAGAGGACAGGGAGTGGAGCCAGCTGGACATTTTGAAGCTCAATAGTTTAGCAATTCAGATTCAAATCCCTGTTTATCTGCTGTTTTCCAAACTTTTCCATGGGGGGAAGGCTTCCCTCACCGTCCCGCATTTACCATCCGCCGTGTCTCTGTTACGTGTTTTTGATTGGCCGGTGCACAAGTGTTTGTGCGCGCGCACATTTACATGTGTCAGTGTGTGTCTGTGTTAGCTCTTCTCTGTTTGTGTGATTGTTTGCCTGTGCGTGTTGCTCCCCAAGAGCGTATGTGTGTGCTTTGTGACTACGGGTGCAATTTATGATGTGTACTTTTTTTTTTTCTCTTCCCAATCCAGGAGTCCCCGTCAGGACCCCTAGGCGTCCCTGTGCCCGCCTGCCAAAAACGTCTGCATCTCCTGGACCCCCTTGAGGCAGGGGACAGCCAAATGTCACTTGGACTCTCTACAGAGTGGTGAGAGGAGGACAGGAAGGGGCGAATTGGGAGAGGGGGGTGGGGGAGGAGGAGGGAGGCGAGGGAGAAGGAGAAGTGAATGAGTGGGAGGAACAAGTTAAAGAGGAGATACAAGGATAGGAAGAGTTTGAGACGACAGGTGGACGGACGGCGCGAGATACTGAATCACATAGCTAGTTTTCACAGTCCTATAGCACAATGCAACCCGAACAAATGATACCGACTGTGAATACTTGGCCTTTTGGCTCAGATCTATTTTAGCATTTTCATTCAGCCCCAACTCTTGAAACTTCCCCAGACCTTCTTGTCGGATCAGTATATTTAGCCATGATACTTTTATCCCCAATAGAGAAGGATCAAAGCGGTTGTAGACTGCTTCAAGAATCATATCGACGGTCATTTTGCTGCACGTTAAGACCCCTAACTACAAATTGAAATATTTTCTGTCGCCGCTGATCAGTTTCCATAGTTCTTAAATTGATTTCTCCCCCTCCCACAGGCAACCAGCAGGTTTGGCAGACTGCTACAGTTAAATACAGTGTGAAGATGCTGAGCGCTCTACAGTAGGTAGATCTGCTTAAGACAGGCTTTCACCACACACACACACACACGCGCGAGTATTGAATACAATACCACCCAAGCTGCTGTGGCTAGAAATTAATCGTTGCCGCTTGTAGCTCTTCTAATTTCGCCAAATCAATGCTACTATTGCATAATTACATCTGCAAGAAGGAGCTGCCTATTTTTTACTGCCGTGCTCAAAGAAGCGTTGACTTCTACGCAGGTGTGATAATTGGCTCCCAGACATTATGAAGGCACAAAATTAATATTATTTTTCATTCATTGCTTGTATTAATTAATCATCTGTCCTCAGACATCAGCGTTTCCATGCACATTCTGTACCAACGTGATTTTTTTGAAACGTTTACTGCTCACGACAACATAGACATGTAAAGGTGACGGAATGTGTTTGATCGCCTGCATCAAGCAAGTTTAAAATACCTGCAAATTGATACCGACAAAATTCTTAATGAATGTCAACCACTGGTAGCCTGACAGTTAGGGACGTCAATCTAAAAATTTACTTTGGGCAATGTTCAACTATAGTATACTTTCCATGTTTTTTACTGTATGTAGCCTACTACATGTAGTTTTTTTTGATGATACAATATTGAAAATTCGAATACATAATAATTGAAATAAGACGTTCAGCACCATTGCACATGTCGGCACTGATTGTTTTGCAGTAGCTCTAAATGTAAGAGGATGGTTATCCTCATTTGTTCTACTGTGTGTGGTGTGTAAGGGAATTAAATGTGAGATGCAGTGTAACATTACACACGGTAAATTCCCTTGCATGTGGAAATCAGTCAGCCATACAAAACCAAAAGAAGCCCTGTCAAATTGTTATAAATGTCTCATATTAGTTTTTTGGGTTTAATTTTTTTTCTCCTGTCCACCTCTCCTATTCATCATCTGTGTTTATTAGTGTAGTTTATACTGTATACGTGAATATGTGTGTCCCTTGCTTCTTGTCCTTGCACGGAGGACAAATGGAAGACAAGGCCAAGACAAATAGAACATTTATTCATACAGCAGACTGCTGAGAAAGATTTAAATCTCTTTCTTTTTAATAGGAAACACTTGGTTCAAGTGTGTGTGCTTGTGTTTGTGTGTGTGTGCGTTTGTTTGTTTGCAGGAGGTATGTGAAGGAATATGAAGGGATAAAAACATGTCTTATTCTGGGTCACAGCTGCTGAGATAAAAAAAACACACGCACACACTCACACTTGTAACCTTCTGCTTAACCCTAATTCCCAGTAGACCTGTACGCACACACGCGCGTGCACACACACACACCTCATGTCCCCTGAGTGTCCTGACACACTGGGGGGACATACAGTATCGAACCGGGATGTTCATGGAACATGCACATGAAAAGAAACAATAGAGCAGCCTTCATACTTTTATCCCTGATTGATACAGCCTGAACATCTCTGCACTGATTGTGGGTCAAGTCCACAGAGACCGAGAGAAAGACTTAACCATGACAAACAGATTTAATTTCAGAGTGAAATAATAATACAACAAGAAAAAAGCAGAAGCTTTTATATATCTAGATTAAATTGTAAATTCACCTGCAGGCTAATCATGTGGATGTTTTCATGTTTTTGTTTAATTTTTGTTGACACGTCAGAGGATGTCTCCACTCCCGAGTACAACCAGTGTCCCAGCAGTCCAAACTTAATCGATTCATTTCTCAATCAGCGTAGAATAGGCGTCAAGGTGAGCATGGTCCAAACAACAAACTAAACCAACTAAATCAGAGTTTACTGACTTACCTGAATCACAGAGGAATTATTAAATATAATACAGAGATCTTACCTGGCAGAACACGATATCACAGCACGGCACAGTATGGTTGGGAGAGTGAAGCCGGCATCCGCAGGTATCTTTTTAGAATAGGCGCCATCAGCCCTGGTCCAATCAGCAGGCGCCGCCTATAACTCAATATGCCAGAAGAAGTAGTAGTACAGGACAGGGTGAACACCACCACCCTCAGGCAACCAAAAGAAGAACACACTCAAATTCAAATTATGACTCAGGGTCAAAACAATTTCAATCACTCTTCGTCCCAGATTGCAGTGTCTTCCACAGCTAAAATGTGTCTGTTACGATGCTGGAATAATGCATCATTTGAAAAAGGCAGGTAACTGAGAATTAGCAGTGAGACGGAGTGTGTAATTAAACAAGTTGTCGTTCGCTTACACTCCAGTGTACAATGCAGGCAGCCATGCACATTAGAAGAGAATGCACTGGCTTTGACGAGTAGCTATCGCTCCAAACAGCAGCGACACTGCAATTACAGATGAGAGATAGGTGTGTGTGTGTGTGTGTGTGTGTGTGTGTGAGTACATCCACAGTGGATGCGACAGTTTAAACGTGTTCATTTGCAACATTTTATCTTGGTTCACCTCACTCAGCCACTGACACGCAGCAAATAGACACTCACTCACTCACTCACTCACTCACTCACTCACTCACTCACACACACACACACACACACACACACACACACACACGTGAAAAAGACAACACAACAAAGAGAGAAGTAAGTGAGAGAGAGAGACAGAGAAACAGAGAGAGAGACAAAATTATCTGCCAGCATGGGTCCATTTTACCAAAGCAGGTAGTTTTCCCAAAAACTATGGAAATATTTAAGGATTCAGGGATTTTTTTTCCATCTGTGTGATTATTCATTGGTCACAGTATTATTTTTAAAATGTCCCCTTAGTTTAACTCATCTTCCTGGTTTTGGAGGTTTGCTCAAGGAACTTCAATAGTTACTGAAAATTTGGTTGCAAGTCTTTGTCTCTCATATTTCTCTACAATATCAAATACCAAAGGTCAAATATTCAATCATGAAAAGTAGTATGTGGGTGGATGTAAGGAACTTACCAGTTCACTTGAGGTGCTTCCCCCAATGTATTTAAAATGCTGTGAGATGTCGGCTCATTTGAAACCAAACATTATTTCCTGAGCTTTGAATCCAAGGGTCTAGTTGAAGTAGATGTGGTAAGACATGAACACTGATATCTGATGCCAGTGTCGGGGACTGCACACGAGCAACATGCCTTAAGTCTATATAAAAGTCTGATATTTAGAGATCGCAGTTATGAAACATGTTGCTCTCGACCCCTAAACAGGGGGTCAAGGTTTTAAACTGCAAACTGAAAAATCACTTTTCTGATTAGAATTTATCTCATGCTTTCTAATGCCTTTTTCCCTCCGTAGTGTTTCATAAAGGCCATCCTGTAAATACCAACAAGGGGCAGCGATGAAATTGCAAACACTGAAAAAGACAGGAATGGACATTTTCCCTTTAGTGTCAGTAAAACTGAATTAAACAAGTTTTTTGTGAAGCTATTCATCACCATGACTGAAAGAGCCTCACCTACTGTACAGATTGCAATCCTCATTCAGTGAAAAATATTAAGCTTTATGTGTTGTAATGGTGTTCTGGAATTTAATTAATTGGAATTGTATGATTCTATAAAGTTATTTAAAAAAAGACATACACAGCTAATTAAAGCATGCCTCTTATGAGCATGTTTAACAGCTATTTATGTTCTATTATTTAAAATTAGGAGGGACGTGTTCATTATTATTGGGTTTCTATAATATTGTGAGGTTGCGTCCTCAATAGGTAAAGTGCCTTGAGTTAACATATGTGATGATTTGGTGCTATAATATTGAACTGTATTGAATTGAATGTTTTATCCTTGTGGAACACTTTGTGACTGGTGTCTGAAAGGTGCTACATAAAGAAAGATTACTTACTTATTTACTTACTTATTAGATGTTCACTTACCTCCCTCTTGTGCTTATTTTGTGCGATTACACCTCAGGCACATTTCACATGCTTTTCCATACAAACAGGATAAATGTCTACTACTTTTTGCTTTTAACAAATACAGGGTGGGCACTTCAAGTAACAAATTGTTAGAAATATTCTAGCCATTAATTCATGTGTGCCACTATAATCCCAGCGACTGCTTCACTTTAATGTCACAAATGATGTGAGCATAAGAGAACCTAGTGGAATGCGGTCGCGGCTGCCGGCTTGCGGCGGAGCTTGCGGCTGCCGGCGTAGCTAGACTTGCGGCCGGCCGCGAGCTCCGCTGGCTGGGATGTCGTTAACGTTCTATCGCCCCAGCCCCTTGTGCTCTGTGTGTAATTATGGAGAACGTGTTCGCTGTGCCTCCCGGGTCTCTACGTCGTGTATGTGCCTTGTTACGTACGACTGTTGGCAGCGCAACGTCGTAGTTGCACAGCAGACGCGGGGAGGAGCTTTGCGGAGCTTTGCGGAACACGAAGGGAGGGGGGCGAGGAGTGAGCAGGAAAGCGCTGGAATCGACCATAGTCTCACAGGGCTGTTTATACAGAAAGAGGAGGGTGCTGTGTGGCTTGATCCTTGAGGTGTTTTGACATGGAATGGCAAAGACATTCACACACCTGAAAACCAATGTAACTTGTGTAAAAGGGGGCATAATATGGGCCCTTTAAGGTTCTCTGAAGTTTCCACAAAAAGCTTTGCTAAAATGCTCTCTCCTCTAGGTAACATTCTGAGAAGGTTTTACTATTTCTCACAATTACTTGACTTTTTATTTATGCATTATCATATCTTATCATTACTTATTGTTACCTATCTTCTACTGGGAAGACTGGGAAGAATTTCGGTTATTATGCCCCCTATCCGACTGCCCGCAAGGTTTTTTTTTTAAATTCTTTTTTTATCTTTGAAACTTGACTGATGCTCTCTTTATTTCAATAGTTGGGCTGAACTCACGTTGACCTAAGTCAGGCATCATTTAACAGTACATTGAACCGATTTGTAGAATGTACGCCAACCATGAATTAAATTGCCTTAGATATTTTTGAAGGTGTTAGTGGTAGTTTTGTCATCACAAAGTGCACATTCCGAAGCTTGCGGGTAATGACAAAACATTTGTCAGGTGAGTTAAAGTCTTGTGCATGAGAAACTCACTGTTCTGAAAACTTCCGGTAACAAGACCCATCGGAGCCAGAACTTCCAGACCAGTAAGAGAGTTTAACAATCTTCCAAAAGCATTCACTTACAAAAATACACATGAGGCGTTACAGGTTGCATGCAGGGAAATACGTGTTCAGAAATGATGACATGTCTTTCAGCAAGCAGAATTAATTCATGTCTGCACCTGACAATAGTTATTAGTGTAATAACCATAAATACGTGTTTAGCTAATGGCAAACCATTAACCGTATCATCAGTTTTCATTCACATTCACTTCTGACAGACTGAGGTAAACACCGGGTCTCCCCTCTGGCAGCTTTCCTCACTTTATAGGGGAATGTTAATTCATATTTTATGCAATTAGTCTCTCCAACCATGTGTGCGTTCATTTAACATTTTCCTTTACTAAAACTCAAATCGTGTTAATGTACATCGGGGACAGTCTTGAGAAATTGTTTGTGGGATTTACTGTCCAATGGGGAATAAACACGTAACTCCTGCCTGTTTCACCATTCATTAACAACAACAACAAAAATTACACGGTGGCTACAACAATTGGCATAACTATTCATTACAAATGAACCGCAAGTCACGTGTATACATATTCGAAGAAAGCAAATGAGTTATAACGTGGTTTGAATAATAACACGGTTAATTCATCTCACCATTTTTCTCTCAGGTCGACTGGAGCCAGAGAACTTCATCAATCTGCGCACCTGTTCCTAATTAGCCAGTTAACCCAACCTTTTAGTGACACAAACATGACTAACCAGAGAAAAACACGGTGCACTACGTATTCGTGTTGTTTTTCAGTTACTTTTTTTTTTTACATGCATCTTCAACTGCATCGCAGCAATACGGCCTTTTAAAAAAGAAGTACCAAAAGGCTTAGTTATTAATTACCGTTTTCCCGAATCAAGCAGTGTTCCAAGTGACGCACAGGGCTACATTCTGTCCGTTTGCACCATCTAGTGGCAGTTCTTAAAAATGCATCCTATTTGACTTAAAGGGATAGTTCAGTGATTTTGAAGTGGGGTTGTATGAGTTACTTATGCATTGTTAATATGTCACCTTATGGAGATAGAGATCAGCGATGTCATTTAATGGAGTTTGGAGGAGAAGTGGAAGAAGCGAAAGTCGGAGCTCTACTGTTGCAGAGGGGACCTCCGAAAAAATTATTTTTCGCCATATTTTTAAATTCTTATCTAAAAAAAATATATATATATATATATATATACATATATATATATATATATATATATATATATATATATATATATATATATATATATATATATATATATTCAACAGTAGAGCTAATACAACCCCACTTCAAAATCACAGAACTATCCCTATAAAAGTCCATTCTGTCAGCCTTTCAGTTTCAGACAGAACCAATGTACCATTTTAAGAAGTGATTAAACGTTTGTATACAATAAATAAATGTCATCAGATGTTTTTTCCCCTTTACCCCCAGGGAGTAAATTTCTTCTGTATTAATATAGGAACCTTTTCTGCTGTAAAAGTTTTGTGGAACCATAAAGAGAACCTTTACGGAACGTTCAGCGATCGTTTTAAGAACGTTCTCTAAAAGTAAAGGAGATTTGCAACACAACTGCTCTCTTATTGCTGATCTCCAACAGAGTTCCTGCTTATGAGGTAAGTGGAAAATGCAGGAGTCCCATCTGTCTGTCAGCCCAAACCTCTGGTGTCTGTATGTGCTAGAATAAAATTGAGAGGAAGAAAGAATAAAACTTTAAAAAGATTAAAAAACGCGACCAGAGGACCAGACCTTATGTCCAGTTCCATTTTACTCTCCTGCGACCTCAGGTGGACACTACTGTGTAAGCAGGAGAGAACTTCTCATCAATTTTTTTTAAATGAGTTCCCTGCACTATTTATTTTTTAAACTAATAATCGCGTTAAGTAATATTAAAATACTGTTTTTTCAGTACGTTTAGTAATTAACCCGTCGAGAATTCGAATCGAGCTTTGATTGGCTCCGCTGAGTTGCGTCGCACCAAAACAGGAAGTTTTCACATTTCAGACTAGTTAACTAGCCTGCGAGCTAAACAGGGAAGTGGCTGTGGGCTTTTAAGAGATGTTTTAATTGTGTACCACCAGTCATTGTCGCCGGCAACACAGGAATTATTCAACTGCAACTGTGAGTAAATATATTCACCGACGTGTGTGCGTGGTATGTAATTTATACGGACACCTCTGAGGTCCGAGGATTAGCCGACTAGCTAGCCGGTGGGGTAAAGTTAGCTTGTTCAGGAAGCACTTTAGCTATTTCCTGTCAGGATATTGCTTCTAACAATATCGGTTGCAGTCACAGTGCGTCTGGTGTCAGCATCGTGTGTTTCACCCAGCAGGTAGCTCACTGGGCTGCGCCGTGACATGATGCCATGGAGGAGCGGAAGCTAAAGAGAAAGAGTCCCAGGACTTCCACCAACACGGCGGCTCCGACCGGAGGCTCTGGCCGGAAGAACAGCGCTTCCGGCGGGGGACGACACGCCGGCTCCAGCAACTACATGAAGACCAACGCCAACCAAAAAAGCAAGAGCAGGAGGTACTTATTAATGATATTTATGTATTATTTTTAAATAAAGGATTTATATGTCAAATCATATCTGATTTGCAGGAATACAATCACTCCTGTTTTGTTCTGTTTTCCAGGGGAGTCAGGGATAAACCCAGGTGTCAGGCGGGGTTGGGGGGTAAAACCAATCCGAGCCAGGGCCAGGCAGCGCCCACCATCCAGCACTCATTTTTGACCGACGTGTCGGACGTCCAGGAGATGGAGAAGGGCCTGCTCAGTCTGCTCAACGACTTCCATTCAGGGAAACTGCAAGCGTTTGGTAACTTGTGAACATTTCTCTACAAAAACAAGTGGATTTATCGCCCCTGGTTGAGTGTGAAGATTAAATAAAGTTAGATAGAGGGGTTGTAGGGGAAAGTCATGTTTCATACAAGATAATAAACACACATAAGATGAAGCCATCTCGACAAGTTTTGTTTTTTCTCAGGCAATGAGTGCTCCATCGACCAGATGGAGCAGGTGAGAGAGATGCAGGAGAAGCTGGCCCGGTTACAGTTTGACCTGTACGGCGAAGTGGACGAAATGCCCGAGGACCAGAGGAAAACGGCCTGTGACACCAACATGGACAAGTTACTTCTCAATGTAAGACGGCAGTAGGATTTTTAAATGCTCAGACTTGTGTTGTTGTTTTTTTACTTATAGCTATCTTTTTAAGTTACCAAAATGCTGTAGCTTTTTAAGTATTAAAGTCTAAGAATGTGAATTAATATTTCCACACAAAATGTCACTGTATAACAAGATCAAAATATTATTTTCCTTCCCAGCTTGAGGAGCTGAGTACTTCAATGTATCCTTTTGATATTTAACATGAACCAGTCATTGGGCGTCCCGCAAGCGCTCTGTTGCTTTTAATAGTATTTGAACATGAAAGTGAAACTTCTTTCCTGTCACGTTTCCTCTCCTGTCTGATCTAGATAAACTAAAATACATATTGCCTGTGTTCTTCCTTGACGCCGCTTTTCCAGTCAGAAACTGAATCTAGCCGATACACAAGAGATCCCGAGGACTGCCAGCATGTGATGTGCTCTTAACTCCCCAGCCTCTTCTGACCTGTTTCTTTTATGCCACGTCGAGAGGCAGCAACAGATGAGGTGGAGTTGTAACTTGTCGGCTGTATGTCTGTCAGCGTTCCCTCTCTGCACAGGGGGATGGATGTATTGTAAGATGTCATCATAACGAACACCAACAGATTTATATTTCACCGCTCACTACCAATGTCGAATGCTACAGTGGCTAGTATTAGAGTTAGAGAGAGGTTTAAGATCTATGGAATCGTAATCTCCTTTCTGAACTTCAGTATATTTTACATGGTGGCTTGTTTAAAGTCAAGTTGTGGTCAGTTCACTCATTTCCAAACCTTCTAAACTGACATATAGAAGCCACCTTCTTTTGACAGACATATGATTAATCCATTAGGGTCCTGCAAAAAACAGCTTCAGTGATTATTTATCGGCTTTGTTATATTTGAACTGACTGCAAACATCTCGTGGTCAATTGCAGAGTAATATGGACTCACTTTGTTGCACTTTGTCGTATCTGTCGTCACAGGTCAGTGTCTTTAACATCAAAAGCTAAAGACCCAGAGCTAAACTTTTTAAAAAGTATAGATACGAAGAATGATTATAACCGTATCTCGACATAGAACTTTGTTAAAAACTTTAAATATTTCCTGATTTAATAAAATAAGAGTCAAAATCATTAAATCAGCCAAAAAATAAAATTTAAACACAGTAGAATCTGACTAAGTAACTGTGCTGAATGTTATGGTTTAAAAAAAAACAACAACTCCACTCTGTGATTTTGCATATGATTTCTTGCTACGTGTATGTGGCCTGATTTCACCTCCACCTCCGCTGCTCAGCAATGAATATATTTGCACATATCCACGCAACATCATGCACAATGCACTCATGATCGGTGGTGTGTTGGTTTGACACTGGAAAAGACTGAACAATCCAAATGTTGATGCCTTACTTTTTTGGGGATTTAATAATTTTTGCCTTGATTATATTTCTAACCTAAGACTTTCATCAGCACGTTGATTTTAGGTTTCGGATTCTGTGTTTTGATGCCGCCCTGATTGTAAATCCAACTGTATTTGGTCACTTCATATTTTAACCAGTGTTGTTGGGGGTGTCTGGGGGATTAGTTTGAAGTGTATTACTGTTTTAACTGTTTGCAAAATTTATTTTTACTGACCTATTAATAAACGTGTTGTCTGACTCCATTGGCTACAGTCTTGTAAACTTTAAAGGTAGTTAGAATTCTGTCTGAATGTTGATGTTAGTGGCAGAATGTGTAAGAGTTAAATGGGAAAATAGAAAAGTGTAAGCCAAAATAAATTCACTTATCCTGCCCTACATGGCTACAATTTTTTTCATGTATCACAAGTCCTCTCTTAAAATCATGAGCATAATTTAGGGTCATTCACTGTATTTTTAGTGGTTTTCTCAATTTCCTGTGGCACAGCCTGATTAGTATTGATCACTTATTAAATAGGATGCATCAGAATCAATAATACTTTATTGATCCATGGGGGAACGTTGATTGTGATACAGTTGCTCCAACCAAGAATAGAAATATGTACAGACCTGAAATTCTAATAAATAGAAACATGCAATATAAATGTGTATATTTTGTGCATTCTGTGCTTTATACCTACTATATATATATACACACACACACACACACATACACACACTATGATACAGTTATTAATTGTTTTCAATCATTATTGGCAGTTTATTGACATTTGGATGCTCAGGTGTCCATTATGGTGATGCTTATGTGCAGTCGTATTATCCATCACATATTTCAAATTAATCCATATTAATAATGAAGTGTACTGACTTAAATAAAATAAAAAATTTCAACGTAATTTTGAAAATATGACTGAATTTGTTTTGTTATGGTTTGTTCGTGGGCAGGAGGGAGGGAGGGGACTCGCTGTGTGAAGGAATGTGCGCATCCTCCTGTTGATGCGTTGCTAAGGTTACAGGGGAGCAGAGCAGCACAACGTCGGTGGCTGACTTCTTCAGAGGGTGGAGCGGGAGAGCCAAGACAGACAGTGAACTTGGGGAGTTCAGTGATTTTTAAAACTGATTTGAGCGTTTTTGTTTTTTTTCTCACAGTGAGGTTTTCAGCCCATGCGAAGACATGGAGACGGACGTGAAGGCCACTCCGCAGGCGGTGAAGCGCTGGCAGCTCAGCGGGACCGAGGCTCCGCGGTCCGGGACGCGCCTCAGCACCTGGACTCCCCTGAACAACAGGCAGAGCAACCTGCAGGTCAGAGGGAACCGACACCGGCTGCAGAACATGCTCTGTCTGAAACTTTCAAGTCAAATTGGATGCATTTTTTAATAGCAGCCACTAGGTGGCACAAATAGCCCCTGTGCGTCATTTGGGACACTGCTTGAGTCGGGAACGGGGTCATTTAATAACTAAAAAAGCCTTTGGTCCTTCTTTTTAAAAGGCCGTATTATGGGGATGCAGTTGAAGATGCATGTAAACCATGTAACCGTGTTTTTCCGCCGTTATTAATGTGTCTATCACTAAAAACACGAAAGGTTGGGTTAATTGGCTAATTAAGTTCTGTGCCTCCAGTCGACCTGAGGGATAAATGGTGAGATAAATTAACTCTGTTATTATTCAAACCACATTATAACTCATTTTCTTTCTTCGAATATGTATTCACGTGACTTGGGTTTTATTTGCAATGAATAATTATGCCAATTGTTGTAGCCGCTGTGCCATTTATTTTCTGTTAATGAATGGTGAAACAGGCAGGAGTTACGTGTTTATTCCCCATTGAACAGTAAACCCCACAAGCAATTTCTCAAAACTGTCCCTGATGTACATTAACATGATTTGAGTTTTAGTAAAAGAAAATGTTAAATGAATGCACACATGGGTGGAGAGACTTACTGCATAAAATGTTCATTTACATTCCCCTATAAAGTGAGGAAAGCTGCCAGAGGTGAGACCTGGTATTTACCTCAGTCTGTCAGAAATGAATGTGAATGAAAATTGATGATACGGTTAATGGTTTACCATTAGTTAAACACGTATTTATGGTTATTACACAAATATCTTTTTTTAGGTGCTGAAATGAATTAATTCTGCTTGTTGAGAGACAAGTTGTTTTTCTTTCTGAACACGTATTTCCCTGCATGCAACCTGTAAAGCCTCCTGTATTTTTTTTTAAATGAAGCCAGACTTGACCCAACTCCACTTGATACTTTGATTAATGGCCCAATCAGCCTGACATTTTTCAGCCGTTATCACACCAATCTTACTCTTTTGTTTTGTTTTTAATAAGTATTGGGAGTTTTGCCATTCCCATGGTCTCCATCGGTGCTTTTTGGAAGCCAGTCTGTAGCTTTTGGCAAAGCAGACAGACTCAACTCCACTGGACCAGGTGCAGCTTCCATGCGTTGTTCCACTGATTGTCTGAAGGCTGTTGGTGTCATGTCTCCATTACTTTCCAGTTATTTGAGGAGAGGGCGAACCTTGTCTTGCACTGGTTCGACCTGTGGACGGACAAACAGAGGAAACACCTGCTGCATTCTCTGCTCACACGCTGCACTAAGTCACAGCTCACGTAAGGTCATTCCCACCCACTCTCCTCTATGTGTTCATAACATTGTTATGATTAAAGTGGCTTAAAATTAAAATCCTCTAACTATTTGGGCAGGTACTGTGGGGATTTGCTGACGGAGACGCTCCCTGTGACTCAAGTGGACTTCGCAGCAGTGCTGCCTCGGTTTCTGTCCCTGTACGTGTTGTCGTTCCTGTCCCCACGTGATCTCTGCTCCGTCGCCCAAGTCAGCTGGCACTGGAGGGTCCTAGCTGAACAGGTGAGAAGCCCCCCCAAAAGAGTTGTGGGACACTGAGCAGGTCTTCTTCAAATTACTAAAGCCCTCTTCCCCTCCCTCTCCCCAGGACTGTATCTGGGCAGGCCGCTGCGTCAGAAGAGGCTGGTTCCTTCCCTACACTCCTGCAGAAAAAGAGTTTGGAGCGTGGAAGAACCACTACGTCTCTTGTGTCTCCACACTGGACTGGCTCACTCCCCGGGAGGCGGCCGAGCAGTACGGGACCCTCAACCGGCCGAGCACGGGGATGACGGAGGAGGAGGACGAGAGGAGGAAGGAGAGGAGGATCAGGCAGATGATCAGAGAGAAACTCCAGGAGGAGAAGAGTAAGTGCGGGAGACAGAAATCAAAAGAAACAACAAGCTCTTGAAATTAATTTTTATTTTTATTATTAATTTAACACATAAAACACTCACATCATGCCTTGTGTTTCCTGCTCTTACATGTGTGATATTTGCAGGACTATCTCTGAGAACCAGGAGACCATGGGGCAGCTACACAAAGCAAGAAGGAGTCAGATGTGGACCAAACTCTAGGATGACATCCAGTTCTTGGCCTTCCCTTGCCTGGCCTCCAAAGAGTGTTGAGTCTTCCAGCCTCTGTCTCAGCCGGGACGGGGGACAGTCCATGAGGCCAGCTCAGAGCGTGGAGAGAGTCCAGGCCGCCGGTTCATTCAGGTGATCGTCATACATCTGTTTTAGTGATATAGCCTTCTATTGATAACAGGTCGTTGTCAAACCTCCACGATACTGTAAATCAGTGGAAGGCAAAATAATTCCGAACTTTTCACTTCCATAGCTAACATCAAATGTAAAATGACGAACCTCACAAGACTTATCTAACGTATTAAAAGCATGATTCATTGTTGACATCGAGCCATATATCCTCATTTTAGTGAACGAGCAAACAAGGCCTGCGGAGCGCTGTCCTCCTTCACCTACAGGCCTGCGCAACGACGCGCGGTCTCACCTATTCATCACCACGCAACTGCTCTCTTATTGCTGCTCTCCAACAGAGTTCCTGCTTATGAGGTAAGTGGAAAATGCAGAAGTCCCATCAGTCTGTCAGCCCAAACCTCTGGTGTCTGTAGGTGCTAGAATAGAATAGAGAGGAAGAAAGAATAAAACTTGCTTTTGGAAGATTGAATAACTCTCCCCGTCTCCTCCTTCTCTTTCTCCCCCATGCTCAACTCAGATGGTGCTGAGTGGCGCGAAGGCCGGAGTGATTGTGGTCGTGTATGAGCACAGAGGGGCTCTCTCAGCCCTGTTCACC